>NC_137981.1:27084009-28284009 GCF_963924665.1 Micromys minutus
GCTAGGGTAGAATTCTCAAAAAATAAGAAATTTATTAACCGAATAAAAATAACCCACACTAAAATATGTGGACAATAGCTAACACTGCCCTGAGAGAAAGAATCACATCACTAAGTTCATGGGAAGGAAAAACTTTAGTCCATAATCTAAGATGTCATTTCAAGAGACTTAAAGACTAATAGCTAAATATACTTAAAACAAGCAGAAGAAGTGAAGTAATGGGGCTGTGATCAGAAACCAACTGAATTGTAATCAGAAAACAACATTGAAATATCAGTGAAAAGAGTGATTATTTCTCTGAAAATCTGCTCTAATTGAAAAATCCTGACAAGATTGACAAAGAAAACTTAAAAACAGCAGTTACCAATAGAAGGGATAAATCACAACTGTCACTCCAGAGCCAGAGGCGCCATAAATGGTGTTGAGAGTCATAATTGACAAAGACAATAATGAATAACAAGAAGAAGAAATGTTATAAAACATTTTACATATAAAAATTGGTGAGTTTAGAAAAACAAATCAATTTCTCAAAGCTCACAAAGCCCCCACATTCACTCACCATGAACTATATATATTCCAAATAACCTTATAATTAATTAAGGAAGTTGAAGTTATTTTATAATCCTCCCCAAAAGGAACAGGTGGCTCCATACTGTTTCATGGGATAAATCTAGCAAGAATGTAAAGGATTACCAGAAATTCTATGCCATCCACTCCCCAATAGAACAGACAAGAATACCTTCATCCATGTCTTGAGGTTAACATCACCCTAATATTAAATCCAGACAAAGGCAAAACAACCGCACCACAGAGAAACTCATGACTACAGTAACCAAAAGTCCTGCCAATTATTAAGGATCCAGTCAGATGTAAAAATTAAAAGCATGGGTAAGTGGAGTTTTCCCGGATATAGGTGGCCAGTGCCCCCTGCCATACCAATGGGCCACAGAAATGTGTCACATGATCATGTAAGCCAATGCAGTAAACACTTCTGACCACATTCTATGACACTACGCTCATCTGTGACAAAACATCTCTTAAAACCACGGATGAAGGGAAACTGCTTTGCTGTCACAGAGACTATCTGCAAACTTACTTTCGGTTGACATTACTCTTAATCAGTGGTTCTCAACCTGTGGATAACAACCCCTTTGGGGTCATATATCAGATATCTGAATATCAGATATTAACATTACAGATTCATAGCAGTAATAAAATTACAGTTATAAAGTAGCAATGAAGTAATTTTATGGTTGGGAGTCACAGCAACATGAAGAACATGACACACACAGCATTGGGAAGTTTGAGAGCACTGGTCTTAATGGTGAGAGGCAAGGTTTCTGGTCTTAAGGGCAAGAAGCAAGATTTCATCCTACTTGGATCAGGAGTAATGCTGGGGAAGATCTGGTGTCTCTACTTCTTTTCGATTCAGTACTGGGGAGAGGAAGGATGCCTGGAGCTCCCTGGCAAGCTAATCTAACTGAATTAGTGAGTTTCAGGTTCCTTAAGAGACCCTATGCCAAAAACTAGGGTGGAGGGTAATACAGGAAACCTTCTGATGTTGACAGTGGTCTCCACACATTTATGCACATAACTTGCACACCTGTACACTAATGCATACACACACAAACGGACACATACATATGAAACATCCACATACACAAAACAGAGCATAGATTTAAATACAGAGTGAGAGAATGTGCAAGATTTTGGAGAAAAAAATCTTGAAAACTTAAGGCTTGGTGTAAACTTCTCATGCCTCATATCAAGAGAAAAGTCTGTCCAAAAAAAAAAAAAGTAAACCCAGTAAATTAAATGCCACTGGTATTACATGTGTGCAGGCTGGAAAGATGGTTTGGTGGCTAAGATCCCTTGCTGTACTTCCAGAGGACTCCAGTTTGGTTCCAGGAACCTATGTCTTGTGGCTTATAGTCTTCTGTAACTCTAGCCCCAGGGGGTCTGAAGCCTCCTACTGTTCTTTACGGGCAGAAACAAGCATGTGGCATACACACATGTAAATACACAGGGAGACAAAATAAAATAAAACAAAATAAAAAATAAAGCCGGACATGGTTCTGCTTTTGCTCATAGTGTTTGGAGGGCTGAAGCAAGTGTGTCTCTATATGGATTTGAGGCTACCCCAGTCTATGTCGGGATTCCCAGATTAGCTAGGACTACATCGTGAGACCCCATCTCACAAAGTTTTTATTTAATTCAATTTAAAGCTAAAAATAACTCTTTAAAATATTAAAATATTTTAATAAAATGTATTTTGTTAAAGAAATAGAAACATTGTTCAGCCATAGATCTGACAGACAGCACTCATACTGTTGCATGATACAAAGTAGTCCTGAAGGACACCAGTAAAACACAGCAACCAATCACAAAGCAGAAACACTGAAGCTGGGGAGTAACCCTGAAGCTGGTCTCTGGTCTATGGAGAAGCTGACCCTGCCCACCTGCCCACCTGCCCACCTGCCCACCTGCCCACCTGCCCATCTGCCCACCTGCCCACCTGCCCACCTGCCCACTGGCTAAGAGGTTCCAGTGGATGGTGTCCTTGTGTCTCCTTATGATCTGATAGGCAGCAGAGGAGAAGGAACTCACCACCAATTCTTTCTCACACATTTCCTCACCACATAATCTAAAGCATTGTCTTGGCAAGAAACTGGAACAGGGGAAAAGCTGTCAGGAAAGATTCATACAAAGATCTCAGGGACTAAGAGCCAAGGAAGCAAGTGATGCCTTTGACTTTGGAAGATAAAAACGAATTTAATTCTCTTTACCCCAGCCTCGGCCATCTTTTCATTATAAATTAAGGCAGGGGAAAAAAAAAGCATCTCTCTTTCAATAACTCTGGCTCCGTCGGTGAAGGATGTTTTAGGCCCTGGAACGTAATTAAAGTGGTATTGTATTCCTTTTAGTCTCATGATTGTAATAATACATAGAATTCAGCAGATGCTTTCCAACACCATTAAAACAAGGAGGGGTCACTGATATGTCTGCTGGAATTCAAATCTTTGGGCATGTTTCTTAAGCAGGGCTTTCAAAAGAAATGGATCGTTAATAAAATGCTGAGGAATTGTACGAGGTATTACCAAAGGTTATTCATAAATCAACACTGTAGCACAACTTAAAACTATTGTTCATCTGGTATTTATTCAGAAGTTTGGTGACCGCAGAAGGACCTAGCTTTGAGTTTTAACACAATGTGAACAGTGCACCAGCCTTACCCACGCATTCTGCACCTCTATCCATGAAGCCAAAGACGACCTTGCCAGCCATGTTGCCTTTTGATAGAAAAATGGGTCATTTGAGTGTAATTGTTAGGGAGTATCAAACAACCCCAAAATGAGAATTGCTGTGTCAGGCTGGGGTTTGTCAGGAAGCTATGTACTTTAGAAACATCTCTGGGCTGAGTAACCTAAGCCAAGCGTGCCCCGCCTATGGAAGGCTGAAATGGGATAGTTACCTCAGGCAGCATTTGCCCCTATATCAAGGTGCTAACAACCACAGTGGGAAATATTGGGGTGTGATTCACAGATGATAGGAAAGTATTTTTATTGGTGTTATCATTCCTAAGGCTGATGACTATAGTCACGTAAGGGAATCTGTTTAGTCTTCATTTTCGATCGACATGTTGTGTTTGTATGGTCGGCATAACAATTCAACACACATGTACACCAAGCAATGGTCAGATAGGGAAAAGGCACGTTTCATCCCTCAAACACTGCTCATGCCCCATACTGAAAACTCAGCAGTCTCCCAGCTGTTCCACAACACTCCACACATTGCTGTAGGGTACAGTCACCCCGAATCACCACCACCACCATCTGCAGAGCCTACAGCATCTCCGTAACCCGCTGCCCACTGCCCTGCCCTTTCCGATGACTCTTTCAGAGCCTTCCAGGTGGGATCTCCTGGGTAGGAATGAGGTCTCTGTGCCCAGCAGTCTTCATGTTACCGGAGGTCCCTTCTGCTCCATCCACACTGCGGAGCCTGTCTCTCGTCACGGGAAGCACACACTGACGCATTTAGCGGCTAGAGGACCCTTGATGTTATACAGTCTGGCCACAAGTGGCTCACAAGGCAAGACACACAGAAATACAGATAAAGAGGGTGAACTAAGTCAACCCTTCTGAGCCTGTGCATACTTCTTATTGTTCGTTCTTTAGGTTTGAAATGGACATTTGAACGAAGCAGTCTGAACACCACTGAGAGTGCTTTCATGGTGGCACTCTTTTTTATTCTCACCCGAGACTCCTTGCTGTTAGCTTTGAACGTACAGCTTTCAAACATCAAAATGTCCCCTTTGGACTCTGAGCGATGCCGCTTACCTGACCTCTCTTCCCCCAAGCCCTCCCCAAGTTGTACGCTTCCCGCTCCTTGTCTGTCCAAATCAGGGTGATTATAAGAACAATGCTTCTGTTTGGGGCTGGTTTTGAGAAGTGAATGAGGCCCACGGATGGTTCTCATGGGTTAGGTCTCAGGAAGCTGGCTTCACCGTGCTTTTGAGGAAAAGCTTCAGCTAGAGAGGAAGGGGTACTCTGACTCGGGAAGATTCCAACAGCAGCTGGCAGCGTGTACACAGCCTTACTGAGAAGCGGCAATGATCCGTGGGCTATTATATCAAATCTGCGTGATGAGAATGAAATATAGTCTTCTGTCTCGGAAACGGGGTCTGAACGGAAACAGCATTGCAGAAGGGTTCTAAGTGAAAGACTGAAGCAGACATTAAAAGTGCTTATATTACACACAGAAAAATAAGACCGGACCCTTTCATGAAGGCACACACAGAGATAGATATACGTTCCACTTTTGAATGATGCAATCCACTTAGAGGTGAGTTTTAAAATGTGTCTTAGGCAATGTTCTAGTTTACCTTTCTGTTGTTTTGATGACCATCACAGCCCGAACCAAGTTTTTATCAAGTTGCTTATTGGCGAGCTTCTACCTCATGCTAGGCCAGCTTTCTGACACAACTGAGACCACCTGATCAGAGGTACCACCACCCCCAGTTAGCAGAGCCTCCCTACCCACCCCCATACAGCAATCAACAACCAAGACAAGTCTCCCACAGCATGACCACTGACCCATCTGATCTAAACAATCCCTTAATTGAAATTCCTCCCATGCCAAGTAACATCCCATTAACCATTTTGGGAAGCTTTTACTCCCATTATTTTGTTAGGGTAATTTTTTTTAAATGGAATTTCTGGGTCAAAAGTTGTGAACAGCTTCCTTCTCCCGCCCCCCCCCCCCCAGTCCGAAAATAACCTCTGTGAAGTAGAATCAGTAAGTGCTCCTGATGCCTGGTCTTGACTGTACATGGTGCTAAGAGAACAGAACATGGTAACGGGTTACTTCTCTCAACCACCAAGGTGGGGCGGGGAGTAGGACAGATCATTAGAAGACTGGTACCGAAATGGTAACTGTCTTATTTCCCTGTGCCTACAAAGAGCAGAGCAAAGAGTAACATGTTGGAAGTCTAGAATTAGCCTCACAGGTCCTCACCACACTCTACCTTTATGTGAAAGCATTTAAAAGCGGGATGCCTGGGCCCCAGAGATGGCAGTACCGGGATGTCTTTCCATGAAACCATGGCGACTGACTGAGCCAAGGTAAACTTTAGCCAGTACTTAGCACCTCAGAAGCACCAGAATATGCCACATGCTACCACTTCTCTTTGGGTTTGTCAGACTGAGCATCTGCAAGGTTTACTGTCCGCAGCTCTGCAACGAACTGCCTATTTATATCACTTTACTTTATTCTTCATTTTAAAATTTTATCCCTTCACCCAGATTTCCCAGGACAGAGTGGTTGTATTTCTGTATTTCTGTCTGTCGGCTCAAAGAAGAAATCGAGGTTAGAGACTGCTGGCTTCTGGCCGCTTACCTAGCAGGAGCACTGAGTTTGGCTGTCTGCGCACCTTTAATCACAGCCTGCTGGTTCCCGAGACCTCATTGTCTCTGACTGTCAGAGACAGACATCTACATGTACTTGAGAGACATCTGTCTTACATGCCAATACCAAAGGCCCAGGTCTGTGCTGCTCCTACTGGGTGCAGGTCTCCTAGGGACCCTGCTGCGGGAGTCTTTGTCTATGTACTAGATTCAGGCTACACCTCCAGACACAAGAAACCATTAGGAGGCAGATTGCTTGCCTTTCAGTTTTGTTCAAATTTCTGGAAAAGGCATCTTAAAGCATATAGTTGCTGCCTTCCAAAGAAACAACAGTTGATGCCCAAGGGGACTTTGTAAAGTCCTCCCCATCACTGTTGTCTGGGTCTCTGCATGTTTCTAACCATCCTGCAGGGTTTCTCTCCAATTCACCACTCCTCCTCTCTCTGCTGCTCTGACTTTTGATTTTATCCCAGTCCTTGCCACCTACTCCTGCTTCTCTCCTCTACCTTTCAACGCTTGGCTAAGAAAAAGTGATCAAAAATAAAGATGCTTCTGGTCTACCCTACTAAGCATTCCACGGCCCACTCCGCACACAGTCACCACTAGGAGTGGGGCAGTGCCACCAGCCTGTGTCTTTCAGGCAATTCTCTTGATTTGGATTGACTAAGTTTAACTCAACTCTCTCAGAAGCCTATAAGTGAACATTATTTTCCACTTCATTCAGTCAGAAACAGAAACTCGGGGTGTCAGAAGCATGTTCCAGTTTGTGAGGAATGAACCACAGTTGAAGCAGACTGTTCTAAAGACTGGCTAAAGCCCAGTCTGAAGCTCTTCCTCAGCATCACCCTCCTCTCCTCCGTCCTCAGCCCAGCACGTGTTTGTAAGCAACATCTGAACTGAGGCGGAGATACTGACCACTATCCCACCCAAGCCAGCAAGTCAATCCTGAGAGACATGTCACAATTCAGAAGGAAGCCCATAGGTGTCCCCTCTCGGGTTTAAGCTCACTGGACTCCCAGGCTGGCAAAGGGTAAATAAAGCACATCCTATTTCTACCATCTGCCTTCACTTACCTAAGAGGAAGAGGAGGCCTCTCAGTAATGGAACCCTGGAGCTCATAGTGGTGTTCTCTCCTGGCTCCTTGAGATGAAGCAAGTGAGCTGTATGACCCCAGGCTCCAAGGATGAGAGCCAGTCCACCACGTGACTGACAAGGAAGGAAGCTACAGCCACAAAGACTGTGGCTTATTCTTGGCCCTTTGCAAACAAGGGTGGGGGAAGTCCCTGTTATTTGGTCTCTGTCTGGTGGTGAGAGGGAGAAAGTTAGTGTGTATGCCCAAGAGGATCTACTACTGGATGCTGAAGGTCTGGCTCCTTCCCCATACTTCTAACACTGAAGCATTACTTCAGTTTCTTGCCCAAAGACCCTGGTAGGTCTTAGAGGAAGATTCTGCCTGCTGAGGTATGTCTAGAAAGCCAGATCTTAGAGTAGCTTCTCAGGTCTGGGGCTGGAACCACGTCCTCCCCTTCAACTCAACTCTGTGATATATCATTGGTTTTTCTGAATCTGGGGAGGCCTACTAGTCTCTTCCCAGAACAACAGGCTTGATTGCTGCTTCCTTATGCTCCTAGGATCAAACCCAGTCCCTAGGGCATGTGAGAAAAAGGCTGCATTTCCAGGTTGCATCCTTAACTCCTGCTTTTTTTCCCCAGAGATAGCTTTTTGTGAAGACTAGGTCTGACTTAAATTCTTGATCCCCTGCTGAGGCCTTTGTCATGCAGTGATTGCAGAAGTGCACAAGCAGGCCCAGTTGTGTGAGTGTCAGACACCCATACTCAAGTAGACAAGGATTATAAAATAAGTCAGAAGCAATGAAACATGGATGAATATCAAAAATGGTTCTTAAAAGGAACCTATGATAAAGAAGTATGTGTGCTTCTTACCACACAGCAAACAGCAGGATCTGTTTATAGACAAAATGGCAGGAACCACCTCCACACTTTCGAAGGATATTGAGCTGTCTGAAAGGGCAGGAGTATGAAGGGAAATCTCTGGTCCTGTAGACAGGTGGTCTCGTGTTGCTATACATTCAAATACTAATCATTGGCCCCCAAGATCTGGTTGCCCCTCAACATAGAAATCTTCACATACACTAAATGATGTTATATAACCTTTCTCTCCAAGTAAACTGGTTAATAAAAGCTTGTGACTGGATGATAGATAGAGGTAGGTGTGTTTTCAGTTACCTGGCTAGGGGTTGCAGGTAGAAACAGAAAAGAATAAGGAGGAGGAGGAGGAGGAGGAGGAGGAAGAGGAGAAGGGGAAGGAGAGGGAGAGGAGGAAGAGGAAGAATGAGGAAAAGGAGGAGGGAGGAGGAGAATGAGGAAGAAGAGGAGAAGGGGGAAGAGGAGGAGAAGAAGAAAGAAGAGGAGAAGGAGGAGGAAGAGGAGGAGGAAGAAGAAGATAAAGAAGAAGAGGAGGAGGAGGAAGAGGAGAAGAAGGAAGGACACAGAAGGAGGAGGGAGCAGCCACGAGAGGAGATGGACCATGAGCACATGGCCAAAAGAAACAGCAAGTAACAAGGGACATATAGCTGGAATATATATTAAATAGCTCCAAAACCTGCCCAATCTGGGCTTACAGCTTGTAAATAAAATAACTGAATTGTGTGTTTTATACAGGCTAGGAAGAATTTATGATTTATTTTACATGACCCCTGCTCACAGTGGTCACCCATGTGATAGCGTCTCTATGGTTTATATGCTGCTCACTTCTGCACTAGTACTAGGCTTCCCTTCAAAGTCAAATAACACAGATGTAATTTTTCCACTCAAGTTCCCAGAGCTCAAGTCGGGCTGCATCTCCTGGCTGAGTAAGCTGACTTGAGGCTCCGAGTACAGTAGATAAGCAATGTTACTTTAAACGTTTGATTCACTTAATGACAAGTCTAGAGACTCTGAGCTGGCGGAGTGTGAGCCACCCACTGAACTCGTGTGTCAAACCTCTAAGTGACAGTAAACTGTGGCAGTCCTTCCTCTTGTGACTGGTGCTTTCTGAGGACATAACACTTACTTGACCCTCACAGCTTCCTGTCTTGACTACTAATACTGACCAGACTCTGAAAGAGGAAGAAACCAAACCACAGTCTACACAGAGGTGGGTATGAAGGCTGGGCCTGTACCACTCAGCCAACAGCATATGCCACCTTCCTGTCAGCCTCTGACAACCATCAGAGACCCACCTATCTAAACAGAGGTGGCCAGATTGCTGAGGTGGACAGATGTCCATTAGGCCCTTTCAAGTGGTTACTTCTGCTCCTTCTGGGCATGAAAACAAAGAGCTCATGCATCACGAGCAAAGCATTTTGCAACATTTTAGTGACTTAAAAATGTTCTATCCTTCTACCTCCACACATATAGTCTTAATACATATTCCAGTGTGATTCTACATGGAAGTTAGAAAGTTTCAGGCCATCTTGGGCTCTGTGGGAAGACTCTGCCTCCAAACAAGCACACACACACACACACACACACACACACACACACACACACAGAGGGGGTAGGGAGGGAGGGAGGAGGAGGAAAGGGGAGGGGAGGGGAGGTAAAGAGGAAGCTGAGCATGAAGCTCAGTGGTAGAGCATTTGCCTGAGGTACCCAAGGCCCTAGGTTAGATCCTAGTACCTAAACAATTAAAATACTCACATGTGTTTCTCTCAACACATATTAATATAAAATTAACCCTATTAATTATGTGTAGGAGAAATACATCACCTCCTCTGAGAGCACTATAAGTAACTGTAAGAATCTGAGAGGCAATTGGTGATTAAAAGTACTTATTACCCATGCAGAGGACCCAGGTTCGGTCCCCAGCCCCCACACAATGGCTTACAACCTACCTAGCACCCAGATGGATTAAGTGGTTCCACGCTGATATAAATACATTCATTTTCTGATGCTGGCAGCCAATTTTCAAGTGTTTTCACAAGGCAAGTTAACACAGAAGCAGCCTGCTGCTGCTCTACAGCTTCTTGAGACCTTCTCCCAGGGTATAACCTGTCCATTCTACCCAGGAAGGGAAAAGGCCTCGAAAATTTCTGCTTCTGACCTGCTACTTCCTGGGCTAGAAAACTGAAACCTGCTAGCTGCTAGACTGGAGAATAACATGGAGCCCAGAGCCCAAAGATCTCTGTCAGGCTAAAGGCTGCAAAGATTGCCTGAGACCTTTTCAGTGTGACACACTGTCCTACCCTGTGTGCTTGTCATGAGTAACCCGTGTCTGTAGCTGTCACAGGTATCACGATGCCTCCCACTATACGAGTGTCTGAGGACACAAGTCAAAAACTTAACTGGTACCTTATATGGCTTGAGCTCAGCATCATGACTACTTACTGGAGGAATCAGATCCTGGCCTAGCTAGCACAGTGTCTGGTCCAACAGACAGACATGGAATAGAACATACCTAATGCTAGAGAGGTCACCTAGCATCCAGTGAGGGCCCTGCTTCAGCAACAATGATGGTCTGCCCTGCAACCAAGTCAGTGCTTTACCTCCAACTCCATCATGCTGTGGAGTCTCCGGTCCTCTCCATGTGCCCCCATCCCTGCTCCATATGCCTTTAGTATAAGATGGGAAGAATAGTTAAGCCACCAGCATTGTAGGATATTCGCAAAAAGTAAAAATGGGAAAGATTTGACATACAGGTTGTGCTACTGGATTAATGTAGGACAAAAAGCTATTAGAAGAACCTAAGTCATATTCACCTCTAACTGTCCCTAAATGGTCATATATGGGCTACAAGGTAAATCTTAAAATGTCAAAAGATGTGTATGTGTGGTATGCAGGTCATTTTTTCTTAGCACAGTACAACTGAGTCGTAACAGGAACAGTAATAGGCAGCTAAATTTCAGCAGAGTTGGAAATTTAAAAGCATTTTTATGTGACACAGAGGTCAAAGATGAAATCACAGTGAGAATTAAAAGCACCTGGAGTCGAATACTAATGAAAATGTTATGACTTCAAAAAATTATGAAGACACTGACTGTGCAATCCATTGAGTGTCAGAAAAGCCAAACACTCAGTGGTTAGGAACTAGAGACATGAAACCCAGGAGCACAGTGAGGTGCTATTTTACAAACTCTGATCACCAACCCTAAAAACCTTAAGTAATGCTCAAGTCCAGTGAGAAGGATAAGACAATGTGCTACATGTCTTTGCAAACGATTTTCTAATACTCTGGATAAAGCTGAATATCAGTATGATCCGAGGCACAGCCACCTTCCCGGATGTAGTTCAAAGGACTCTTACCTGGGCATTCAGAGCTATGGGAAAGAGCATGAACAAAGCGACGTGTACGGAAAGGCAAACCACACCTCACAAGACTGACAAAGGTCTCACCCTGGAAGCGTAGGATGGAATGGCATGCAGCGGTAACAGAAAATGGTTTGGGAAACAAACTGAAAAGTCGAGAAGAGGATCTGTTTTTCATGAAGCACAGGAGTGGGTGAGCTAGACACTGCAGAGTCCGGGAACCTTCTTTGATTCACTGAATTGTGGGTGTTTGAGTGGGGGAGGAGTCATTAACAAAGAGACTGGCAGACTCAGAACTGAAGAGAGGGTCTTCTCTCAGAGTGAGGTTGAGAGAGGAGCAGAGGAGGTAAGCAAGAGCTCCCTAATGTAGAGATACTCAAGCCCTTTCACAGTTGCTGTTTCCTGACTGACCCTGATCCATGATTATTGGCTTGGTGCAACTTAGCACCCCACTTCATCTCCAAAAGTTTGACCAAAGTCTCACTTTGGTTAAGAAGGTATTCTATGTAGCATATGCAAGGTAAGTTTGTGTTTATTAAAGACTGCACAGTTAAATAATTAAAATAGAATTGAACAGCTATAATTAAGATATATTATTGTGATTGAAATGTAAATGGCTTCATTTATTCCAGCAAGAAGCACTGGCTGCTTTGAAGGAGTCCAGAAAGGCTGGAGCAGGACCTTAGGGATGGAACACGCGCTTACTTAGCAAGCAGGAGACGCTGGATTGCTTCCTCAGAATCACAGAAAAAGAAGTTTCCACAAGATTTGATCCCTGAATCCCCCTTGAAGAAAAATGGCTTCAAGAAGAAACTGAGCTGCTAGTTATGAAGATGTGCTGTGTAATAGTTTCCTGGAGATTGAAATGATCCATCCTACAGGAAAAACTCTTTAACAGGAAGATAAACATTTCAAAAGAGCTTTAGGAAGTCCCTGAAACTGAGCAGACTTACTAGGTCCCTCCCTGCCAGTGTAAACAAAAGAAAGCTGAGAGACCTTCTTAGACTAATAAAGCTGAGCTGCAAAGAAGACTGAGGCCAGACCACCTAGCTGCCTGGAAGAAGCAGAAACCAGCTGAGCTGCCTGGAAGAGGTTTAGACCAGAGTCACTTGGAGAGGACATTGTCCAACCTACTGAGCTGCCTGCAGGCTGTGCAGTGTGCTTCAGGATCCCCAAATTTCATAGCTGTCATCCATGCTGGGGTGGGCCTTGGTGATGCACCTGTGTGAGTCACTTTCGCTCCTGTAAGTAACCCCTCACCCATACTCCTCTAAGTAACCCCATTAAAATCCATCAGTTGGACTTCTGAGGTATCTGTTCTTTGGTCTGCTGTGGGATCCCAGTCTGGGGTTAATAGTTGTGTAGGTCATATCTCCCCAGAAAAGTTTTGTCACATTGCAATCACCAATAAGATGGTTGGCTCCTTTCTGCCCTCCAAGCTGGAAGAGACCTGTTTCCCAGGGAAGAAGTGAAGCAGCCAGTGGCTGCAGCCTGCTTGCCCTATACCCTTTGCATCGAAAGCCCGTGCCCTTGGATTGTGCTTAGCAGTATTAATGAGGTGAAATAAAGATGTGGGTGTGCTTGGAAGCAGCCTCAAGGGAATCTTACACATAAATGTGCTCCCAATTTACTGTAAGTACATGTATATGTGTTGTGGTTTTATTATGACTTCCTGATTATAAAAATTATATTTATGCCTTTACATATTCATGGCTTAATTTCTTTCCCTATCCCTCATGGCTATGCACACTTCTGTTGCTGACCCAAGAATAATATTGTGATTCTAAATTTTCTCAAATACGGCCAGGTCATGATTAAAAAGTGTACAGTCTGTTGAGGTATTAATGCAAGATTCATTATTAAAGTCATCAATCCTGAAAGTTCCAAAATCCAAAAGCTACTTTCAACCTCAATTTTTTTTTCCAGTGACCAGTGAGAGCTAAGGAGCTGGTCATCCACTAATGCTGCCAAGCACATTCAGTGGTAGGAAGGGCTTCACCTAAGGAGACATGGAAGGAACTCTAGGACAACACCTTTTATCAGCTCAATACAAAGAGGGTATCTAGAGAGAGAAACATATATGTGTGTATATATAAACATAAATAATTATATATATAAATATGTTCACATATGTATATAAATGTATAAACATATCATAGTTAGATACAAAAATAAATAAAAATTCTCATATATAATATGCATTATATTATATATATGCAATATATAATATGTACATATACATATATAAATAGAGGGGAAAGAGAGGAAGAGAGAAAGAGATTGTTTCAAACAAATACTGTGGGTTTTTTTCCATCTTTAAAAAGAGAAGAGAAATTTTACTCATAGAGATGATAAGAGACAATCACCAACGAACGAACCTCCTAATTAGTAATGAACACACTGTAAATCAGGGCATAAGCCATCCATGCTGTCTGCTCTCAGTGTTTCTTGCAACGTTGACTTAAAGAAATGAACTTATTTTCATATATAAAATGAATGCTACAAATCCATATCAGGAGACATAGTAGGTGACTTCAATGAACGAATGCTTAGCACAGCTCCTGGAAAGAACACAGGCTCCTTGGTTGAGCAGCTTAGGGCTTCTAGCAAAGAGGGAAGATCTGTGCATTTTACAATCTAAAGGCACCCATCTCTGAAGCATTACTTCCCGTAAACACAAACAGCTGTGAGTAGGTCTAATATGGTTACTGGGACAGTGGTCTGGGTGTGGTTTGCTCCCACAAACGTCATGTTGAAATTTGGCTGCCAGTATAGTGGCATTAGGAGATACAGCCATTCGGAGGGATTAACATCTTAAGAGTGGGTTAGTTCTCAGAGAACGGCTTGTTCCAGCGAGAGTGGACTGTTCGAGGGCAGAGCACCACCACTGTCCCCTCACTAGGGATTCCTTGTGAGCCCTTCACCACTCTCAGCATCAAACCTCTTCATAAAGATACCTGTTTGTTCCCACAGCACTTTCAGCCTTTACTGGAGAAGCCTCTTTTTCCAGTGAGCTGTGCTGAATGCAGACCTCTTACTGCACAGGCACTGAGACGAAGTCATTCCTGAGGCCCTGTCCTAAGCAAAACATTTATGCCATGTCCTTGAGGTTCAGAGAACATGGAAAAAGAAGATTCTAAGAGCAAAAAAATAGGAAGAAGGACAACAAAAAACCACCACCAACAACAACAAAAACAAAACAAACAAACAAACAAACAAACCCTACCAGCTTGTGGACAATATACAGCCATTACAGCCGCAGACGTTCACCCACTATACATGACTGACTGTTCTTGGGCTGTACAAGAGTGGGCTCATAGACAGACAGCCACACAAGGACAGAGGCAGGACGTGGAGCCCTGCCCCTCACTGCTGAACTATTTCCTGCAGGAAAATTCAGGGAGAGGTGGAATCCTTGCTTTCATTGTGACCCTGCTGGTGGCCCATCAGGCTCCAGTGGACATTCCTAATCCAGCCTTCACAAGGATGGCCCTGCTTAAATGAGATGAGTTTCACAACAAAGTCAAAAATCAGAAATCTGGAAATGAGGCAAAGAAGTGAGAGCTAGTGACATTGGCTGGGGGAGGGGGTTAGGGGGAAAGAGAGAAGGGGAGAGAAGGGGAGGAAAGGGAGAGGGAGAAACTCATTAGAATGTGTTACATATATGTATGAAATTGTCAGTGAACTAACCTTAAAAAAAAAGAAAATAGGGACTAAAAATGGAGCCTCTGGAAAGGTAAACAAGGTGCATATCTGAAGAGAAAATAAAAAAGTGAACATAACAGGAAAATTAATTAGCTTCAGAGGAATGAGCCTCTTGTTCTTCCAGGACTTACCAGCTAGAAAGGCTGTGGAAAGGAGTAAGTGTCGAGAATCAGAGTTAAGTGTCAATGCTGATACACTGGGCATTAGAGAAAGCTATGCGAAGAAAGAAGACTTTGGAGAAACAGTAAAAGACATTTCTCAACAATAAAGATGCAAGATTGCAAGCCAGGTAGCTGAAGGACATGATTAGAGGACGTCTTTAATCCCACCACAGAAAAAGTTTACAAAACCTAGGTTCTACTGTGTATCTTGGCTGAAGCTCCAAGAGCAGCTAAGAAACAGTGGCTGAAGCCACAACTCAAGCCAGGGCTTCACACCCAGGCACTCACAAAGCCAGGGCTTCACACCTAGGCAGTCACAAAGCCAGGGCTTCACACCCAGGCAGTCACAAAGCCAGGGCTTCACACCCAGGCAGTCACAAAGCCAGGACTTCACACCCAAGCAAATGCCCCTTGAGAAAAAAAATATGCAGTTTCAGTGGTGTGAAGCATCCGAAGACAATCAGAAAAGAAAGAACAAAAAGCATTCCCACTAAAACAAAGTTCAGGAAACCAAAAAATATGATATTGGAATTCAATGTTTTATTTTTTAAACTCAACTTTAAAAGGCAATCAATTATCAAAAGAATGAAGAAAATAAATATACATTTCTTTTTAAAGCTCCTTTGGTAGGGGCTAAAGAAAATAGATACAGCAGGATCAATAATGAGTCATTTAGTGTGTAACCCATACTATAAAGATAAAGGATTTTAAATTAATTTAAGATTTCAGACATGGAAAGAAACTAATTTTCAGATCTATGGGAGAAGTTTCCTATGAGCATTTGGTTGGATTTAACAGAATTTTTGGATAAAGTTATACCTCTGCACCTTCCTTAAAATATGTATTTTCTATTTTTAAAATATCCTGTTTTACTTACTTTAATTTCTCCATTCTTACTATTTCAAAACTTATTACAAACATGTGTATTTTCAGAATCAATATTCTGTGTGATACTAACACAGAGTGGAAGGTAAGGCTGGGACGGAAGTTAGCATATGCCAAATTTCCTTATTCTGAGAAAGGTGTGGGGTGCTGATAGGCTCAAGAATTTGATGAGAAAGTCACAGGAGTAGGCTAGGGATGAACATCAGAATCACAAATCAGACCTGCCTATCTAAGTCTACCAAAGAACCCCCAACTCTCCCTCACAGAAGAGAAAAAGACAAAAAGTAGTAAAAAGAGAAGTGAATTGGAAAAAAAATAACTGCAAAGTAAGTACAGTAAATACATTTTAAAATAATATTTACTGTAAAGGAAGACACAGATCAATTGTATTTCACTGAGATTATGAATGTCTGTGCATCAAAAAACGTTAGTAAGAGAATGAATAAAAATAGGGCTGGGTGTTAGAGAGATGGCCCAGCACTTGCTGTTATTCTAGAGGGCTGGAATCTAGGTCCTAGCATGTACACCAGGTAGCTCACAACTGCCTGTACCTCCAGCTCCAAGGGATCAGATGCCCCCATCCAGCTTCAGTGGGCCCCTGCACACAACCATGTGCACACAACCACAGGAAGCTGTCTGCGTCCTAGTTGACATCCTGCCTCTGCTCCTTTGCACCCTTCAGTCGTCCTCCTTCTTTCTGGGAAGCCCTGATCTCTTTGGAACAGAGTATATTTTTTCCTACCCTGACTCTTCTCCTGCCCCAGGTTACACAGGGACCGCTTCTAATATGCATTTACGCAAAGTCTGGTTATTGTTTATATTAAACCCTGGCATACTAGATAACTGAATTTTAACCAAAAAATTTAAAACAGTTTAAAAGTAGAAAAAAAAATCTGTAAATTATTGTATTATTTTATCATAGGAGAAAAACATACAGTGATCTAAATAAAATAAAGTTTTGTCCTTAAAAGCAAAATAAAAATTTCTTGGTCTCAGGGCTGAAAAGAAGATTCAAACTGTTACTATTTCCACACTAGCTGATTTTCTGAATAGAAAGCACAACAGAATTAATATATAAAATTTAAAAATGAGGAATCTGAGCTATGTAACTGAATGCAAACCACTGTGTGGACACTGGCTCCCCTTTATTGTAGTAAAAATCAAAACTACATTAAGATCCCATTCACAATAGCAATCTTAGAAGTCTTAGAAGAGCCCTTCATAGAAATAGCTCAATGTCGCTCCCTGGTGGCTTAGCTGCTCGACTCAGAACTCTCCTGCTGTGCCAGGGGTTCAATTCCTGATCCTCCAAGTCTTTGTTCTAAGCTGAATATAGTGGCCCATACCTGTAATTCCAGCACTCTGGAGGTAGAGATAGAAGAATCTAGGGTTCAAGGCTAGCTTTGGTCACATAGAGAATTCCAGGCCAGGTTGGGCTAAAAAAGATCCTATCATGTTTTGCTTGTTGGAAGAAATAAAGGTAGAGAGATCATTTATAGAGACACATACATCCCCATGTTGACATTGAAAAAGACCCAAATAAATGCAGCGACCATCTTATCTATAAAGTGAGTAGTTGACAGAGAGAAAGGTTTTCTGAAACTGCAGGGAAGGGTTCAAAACACTGAAAAGAACTTCTAAGGCCTTCATGCCCTGATCTCAGACTTTATGTAGAAGTCAGAACTCATGAAGACCTAGGAGAACATCTTAAAGGAGAACTAAGAGGTGGGTAGGGATGAGCCTTGGTGGTGAACTTGCCCTACCTGTGGAACCCATGGAAAACCTTTCCTAACCACAGCAACCACTGTTCAGGAAACAACCACAGTTGTTTTATCCAGGGTCTGGTTCTTATTTTCTGATTAGTCCCTGACCTTGGAGAAGTGATCGCTGTGAAAGCCTGGTGTCTTTCTCTCACTGGGCCCATGTGCCTTTTACAGTCTTCCACGTCTTCCTCAAAAGGCTCCGACATCTAAATCGTCTCACAGAGTACGATAAACTAACTGGATTTTGTCCTTTTGGAGGACTTTATGGTTATCATTTCTTCTAGGGACTTTCCCTTTGGCATCCTGACTTGAAAGCAAGGGTGTGACCAAACAAATTCTGGATGACGGCTGCTCACAGCTATTCATCCCTTTCCTTACCTCCCAGTCAGCCTCTCTCAGCTTCTGGAACCGAGAGGTGCCTATGCTAGAAAACCTGTCCAGCTTCAGATTCATTGTTTGTTTCTCTCTCCGTCTCAATGGAATCCCTAGCCTTCCTTGCTTTGGTGGGTCTCTGATATTTTCAAACAGATGTTTTGTGTTTGGTTTCTTTAGTTATTCCTAACTAGTACAAAAGTACAAATGACATAGTGTGTGTTCCCAGAAAACCATGTTTTTGCTGCACTAGATGTCAAAATCTACACTCCTAGCAGTGTCTTCCAAGCTCTCCCTGCAGGGAGAGAAAGATCATAATCAGAGACATTCATGAAATTACTGAACAGCTGTCAAAACACTCCAAAAGTTTCATTGTT
The DNA here is from genome assembly GCF_963924665.1 of Micromys minutus. NCBI lineage: Eukaryota > Metazoa > Chordata > Mammalia > Rodentia > Muridae > Micromys > Micromys minutus. The sequence goes on from NC_137981.1 coordinate 27,102,482, forward strand.
TATACGAGTCTGGTTTGATCCAGTCGTCGAACCCTTTTGAACTAGGAATTTTAGCCACCATCCCTCAGCGATCTTCTGGTGATAATCTCCTCTCTAACGTCTAGAAAAACAAGATTCTTGAAGTCCAGCAACACGTAGAATGCACACCCAGCTCCTGAGCTTTGCCTAGACTTCCATGATTGCGGTGGGCACTGTTTCTGTATCCGATGATCCCACCCTCAGAGCACACTCAGCCGCCCCATGCCTTGCATCAGGGGACCTCAGCCCATATGCTTTCTTCCCCTGAACTCCCTCCCTGCCAATCCATTGCAGCCCAGGATATATACATTTAATTAATTCAGTTTTACCTCCAACCTGTAAAGAATGGGAGAAGCTTCAGATTTATATGGCGGATAAATAACAGTGGTCTCCCTGGAGACTTCATCCCGGTGAAAGAGGGTAACTGTAATTTTCAGCCGTGAGTAATTGTACATAATATAATCCTAAATGATTTTTCTTCTGTAATTTCATTAGAGTTTAGAAATTTAATTAGATTTTGAATCACTCTGAAATAAAGTAGCAAAATACCGAGAGACAGAGAGCAGTGGTTATTCTGTCCTTGGAGGCCACATTCTTGGTCTCAAATTGGCATGTCTTCATTAGGAGGAAGTTTGCAGAACTTCTTGATATATTATTGTCTTTCCGAATGGACTCTGAATAGGTCTTTAGAGAGCATTACAAGAGTACACAATTATTATGCACACTCTTCTTGAGGTTTAAGATCATCTGCCTTGCATATACTTAATAAAAATATGTCTCTGAAGTTGTTTAAGAAACTGTGGAGATAGGAAAGCAGCCCCTTGAATGCCCCAATGCTGTTCCCGGATTATTAGCAACTACCTGTACGTTATGATGCAGTGCGGGGCTGTTTGCTTAACTTTAATGATTATGTAAGGTTTATGGTTATTTTTATTGCTACAACATATGAACTGTCATGGTGGCTGTAATTAGAGGGAAGCTAAAGTGTTACTGTTACAGGCTTCTGGGACTGAGGAGAGCTACTTCCTCCTTATCAACTTTGCCTCTGTGTAAGAGTTGGGGGTGGGGGAGGAGGAAATCAAAGGGGATGAATAGTCACTGCGTCAAAACAGGTTATGACAGCGAAAAACTGAAAACCTGTAAAACTTTAGACCAAAAGCTCACACTTAGCAAAGCTGCAAGGAAGCATCCTGTCCCCTGTGTGGTGAACTCTCTGAGGGACACTGGCGTTTTCCCTAAGACCGAGTCAGATACAGAGCAATGGTGGGGATGACCTACAGGGACTCTACCTTCAGAGTGTCCTGTGGCTGCCTCAAGGCAGACATCCTCTGCATCCTTTGCTGGAGGCAAAAGGTTGCAGGAGACAACTGTCCCTGAGCTGCAGGAAAAAAGAAAAGAAAAAATGAAAAGGATAGAATTACTGAAAGAGACTGGACAGACAATGTCACCTCATCGCTAGCATTGAGATGATTGCCTGGCAAGATAAGAACTGGGGACACAATTCTGGACGCAGAAGAGCTGAACATCCTGTGACAGGCAAAAGGATAGGGTTAGGGTTTCTGCACCAAGGAGCACTGGAATGTGCCCTTAGGAGCACTGTGACTAAGGAACAAGAATCCGGGGTTAGCAGAGTAAGGCTTCCCTGTGTAAGTCTTGCTCAGAAAAGCGGGCAACAGCTTTTCCCCACACACTTTGCTAAGTCATCTATCTTATTCAGAGGGGTCCATGCATGTACCAAAGAACAGGAATGCATTTATATCTCCTCCTCCTTCCCCCTCCTTCAGTCTCACTATATCTCTCCAGCTCACTCTGTTGCCCAGGCTAGCTTCAAACTCATGAATTTCCTCTGGTATCAATCTCCCCGGAACTTGTATTACCGGTATGTACCCCCACAACCAACCCAATATTTATTTTTGTTTCCACTGTACCCACAGCAATGCTGGGTATAAATAGGAGCTTTAAAGGGTTTGAATGCATAAGAGGGAGATGAGACACAGACAGACAGACAGAGAGTGACAGAGACAGGGAGTCAGAGAGACAGAGAGGAGAGAGACAAAGAGACATAGACAGGCAGGCAAAGATGGAGAAAGAAAGACAGAGTCATAGACACACACAGAGGGGGGAAGGGAGAGGGAGAGAGAGAGAGAGAGAGAGAGAGAGAGAGAGAGAGAGAGAGAGAGAGAGAGAGAGAGAGAGAGAGAGGAGAGAGGGAGAGAGGGAGAGGAGAGGAGAGGAAGAGAGGGAGAGAGAGAGAGGAAGAGGAGAGAAGAGAGAAGCAAAGAGAAGCCAAAACCAACATTGGAAAGTAGGATCTGTTTACAGGCTTAATGCTGGTCAATGGACACTGTATGAGTTACCTTCTCATTTCTATTTTTTAAGTACCTGACAATGACAAAGAAAGGACACTTATTTTGACTCATGGTCTGAATGCATGGCCATCACAACGAGGAAGGCACCGTGGCAGGGGCATGAGGCAGTTGATGACATGAAATCCATCAGGGAGCAGAGAGGTGGGTGCTGATGCTCAGATCACTTTCTTTTATTAACTCAGCCAGGGACCTCAGCTCGCATCCTCGACAGGACTTCTCTCTTAGTTAATTAAGCCTTTTAGGAAATAATCTCAGAGACCTAAATCCCATCAAGTTGACACCATAACCATTGTAAAGTGTACCACTGTAAGCAGGCTGTTCGTAAGCCAGCCAGGCCGCCATTATTAACAAGTAGGTATGCTCTTTGGCATGCAAAATTGACTTCCTTCCAGATGGGTCTTTTCTAACAAACTACCCTCATGTACAAATAGTGTTACAATGGTGAAGAAATTAAGCTGGGCACAGTGGTGCATACTGGCAAGACCGTAAGGTTGGTGTTGGTTCAAGGTTCTTGGCTTCTTACTCAGGAATTGAAACAAAGTCCCACATTGATTTGCAAAATTCCAAGTAAACTTTATTTACAGCAAGACCAAAGAAGATATCAGAGCACTCTGCAAAGGAGCAATGAGCCACATGAGTAAAGATACCGAAGAGCCCATTATTGTTTGGAGCTTTCTTTTAAGGAGTTTAAGAAAAGGAGTTATTATTATGACATGGTTCTCTGGTTTGATTGACAGACTAGGCCATACAAAAATTTTTCTACTGTGCATGTCCCTTCCCATAATACATCTGATTTTAATTATATGCATGCCAAATTATGCATAGGCCTAACAAATCAATAGAGGATTTTCCCAATACACTTACTTAAGGACACAAACTTTCCTTACTGTGAATGCCCAGAACTGTTTAGGCTGGATCAGCCTTTCTAATATTTTGTACCCAGGTATCCTGGGAATATAGTACCTGGGTACACTGAGAGAAACTTTCTAAGTTTTAATTTTAGGAGTAGAAAAGTTTATCCCAATGTCCAGAGGGAGTTGTAAGTATAACCCAATGCAAGTGCAGGTCTTAGGTCTCAAGGTATATTGGGAGAGGGATGTGTGTATGTAGTATGTGCAGGCAAAGGAGCTAAGCATCCAAGTGTACTGTGGGGGAAGGGTGAGGGTGTGCATAAACCAAATCAAGTCCTAGGCTGCTAAACTATTCCTGATGTTTGCTTGCCTCAATCCAAGAAATAAGAAGACTGAGGCAGGAGGATTGAGAGAGTTAAAGAGAGCCTGGAGCACATAAGTAACTCAAAATGAGCTTGAGTACCAAAAACTAAAGCGATAAAGGAATAGAAATCACTCAAACGTTCAAGGACTTGTATATACACTAAAACTAGTCAAATATTTTTTTACAGAACTATAACACAGAGAAAGACATTTTATAGGTAAAATACTGTGTAAAACTGGTTAACACAACATTTCAAATATACTTATTATTTAAAAGACTCCTATGAAACAAATCTACTCCAATCACAGGATTCTTCTGTAAGTCTATGGAGACACTGACATCTCTTCCCTCCCCCAAATTGTCTATACTTTTCAAACTCTTACTGTGCACACTTGGTCTTACTGGTAAAAAAGCTGTTGGCACAATCTTTCTCAGTCCCCATCTAGTGGTGCTATTGTCTCATTGTCCTGAGAATCAGCTGGCCTTAGCCTCTTTGTGACTTCTGGCAACAACAACACATCCCTTGAAAATGGTGGTGAATCTAAGGCATGGAGTAGAGCTAAGTTCTCTACAGTTGTACCTGGCCTTTGAGACTGTATCCTATTTTGCTAAATACAAGTTGCCAAGGTTCCATTTGTATCAAACTTCTGCCTTGGGTCCTCTCTGTCACCATTATCTACCACAGATCCGCATTCTCCTATTCTGGTACTGAATCCTTCCATCACATTCTTCTCCGAGTTTGTCTGCTCTGAGAAGTTAGGAGCAGCTATTATCACTCCTGGCCTCATGACTCTGGGCGCAAAGTTATCCCCCATTGTCCCAAGAGGTCCTCTGGCCAATTACTTGAGCTCGATGCTTCAGGGCCCTCTTTGGTCATCTTTGTAAGAAGCTGAGAGACAAGAACACCTGAGCCTAGGGAAGCCATTGGCAGAATGAGCTCATGAACTGATCATAAACTCTAATTAAAGTTGGGGGTGGGGTTCTGCAGGAGAACACAGAGACTGGGATCAAAAATAAATAGGCAGAAGAAAGTGAGCTGCACTGGTCTAGAGGGGCAGCCTCCTGAAAGAATGAGAAGCTAGGCCCAGCCTTAAACTTCTGGCTGACACCCTGGGGAATCTGGGTTGTACTTGAGGTCCAAAGCAAGGTCCTAAGTTTTGGAGTTCTAAAATGTGGCCTGGGAGTCCTGGCTCCTATCCTACCCAGCTGTGTATGGAATCTGCTCTGCTCCCTTCAAAGCAAGGTAGTACGGGGGATATGACAGCACTGTCATCTGCTGTGTCTGCACACAGATGTGACATGGAACATGTGACTAGAAGCTCCATACCAGAGCCAAGCTTCTCAGGCCCTACATTGTTGCTTAAACCTTGTTATGAGAACTTCCTGGGCCTCGCTTTCCGGGGAATAATGGTAAGATCTGTTTAGTACCAATTAAGCTGAAAACCCTGCAAGGTGATTGGACCACTGAGTGCTACACATGTGATCTAGTGTACTGCTTACAGAGGTAAAGGATACCCCACACTGATGTTCCCTGGCTTCAGACCTTACTGAGTTCCCCCAGAGCTCAGAAGAAGCACATCTCTGTACTTCTCTCATAGTTCTTCCTGGTCCCACTGCCACTGCCTTTGACTTGACTCACTCCTGAGCCAACTCCTTCCAACATGAGGCCTGTGGCTCAGTAACCACCTGGTTCTCATCTCCCATTTCCTTTGCTTCATGGAGCAAAGATGGGGTTCACGAACCTCTGCACCAGGCTGGCTGTAGCCTCAGCACTCATGGGTTACTTTCCACACACTGACAAAGCCGTACTAGCAACAGAAAGTGCTGGGTCCCAGTTCCTCCACACACTCAGCTGCCCAACCTGAACCCTATGGCTACACTTGTATCATCACATGGGGCTTTTACAGTCCACACGGCCATCTCACTGTCAGACAATAGAAGAGCATAGCTGCTTACTAGTTCTTCCTCCACTTTATCCTCTAGGAGGAAGATGCTTTTCATATCACCACGAGTCCTGCACACATCATTCTACCATGAATGTGAGTGCTGAGCCAGGTTAGGCATGGAATCCAATAATACACAGACCCCATCCCAAAGGTGAACATGAAAATGTTGTAACTTCTTCTATTAGGAGATGCTGAAGCTTTTCTTGGGATCCCATATTTTATGGGCTTTGTTTTTGCCCCAAACATCATGTATAACATAATGAACACATCGATCAAAAGCCCCAGAGTCTGAAGGTCCTTTTTCAGATAAGGAAAGTGACTTCAAAATGTCTTAGTTGAATTGCTGTTGGTATGATGAAACAACATGAACAAAAGTAATTTGGGGAGTAAAGGGTTTATTTGGCTTAAGCTTCCATATCCATAGTCCATCACTGAAGGAAGTCAGGATAGGAACTCAAACAGGGCAGGAACCTGAAGGTAGGCGCTAATGCAGTGGCTTTGAAGGAATAGTGCTTACTAGCTTCCCCCCTAGTGGCTTGCTCAGCCTACTTATAGAGCCCAGGACCACCATCTAAGAGATGACCCCACCCACAGTGGGCTGGGCCTTCCCATATCAATCACTAATTTAAAAAAATGCTCTATAGGCTTGCCTACAGCCCAGTCTTGCAGAGGCATTTTCTCAGTTAGGGATCCCTTTGTTCAGATGGCTCTAGCCTGTGTCCAGCTGACATAAAATTAGCCAGTATACAAGTTCAAAAGCAGGATCAACACTCAAGATCAACTGAGATTCTCATGCCCATTCTTTTCTTATTACAAATTGTCATACAATGTTCAAGGGAGGTTTGGAGTTATTCAGAACCAGATGCATAAAATATAAAAACCTGCTAGTTCTATTTGGCCACTTTGGCTAAAGTTTGGTATCTAAATGCTATTTTGTGGGTGGGAAATGGCCTTTGGAATTAGCCTTAACACCCCACTCCATCACTAAGCTGAAATAACTAAGAATGGTGTGGCTTTTCTGCCAACTCTGCAGACACATCCATTCTTCTCTACACAGAAACATCTGAGTTTCCCTAGTGTTGAATTATTTGCTCCACCCACAGTACAAAACCTATATAATAGGTGTTTTCTCAATTTTCTGATTGAAAACCCCATGCATGTGTCTTTTGTGAAACTTATCCATCTCAAGAAGTCTGATAAGATAATCAGGCAAAGGAATCACATAATACGTATGGAAACACTCAAGGGCATTGTGTGGTCATCATCAGTCAGAACTACTGTCCTCATTGCTATAACCTAATTCCTGACAATTTAAAAGAGGATGAGTTCATTGTGACTTAAAATTTAAGGATGAATTCTGAATTTCAGAACCATGATGGAGAAAGCATGGTGACAGGAACATGAGATGTCTTGTCATATCTCATTAGCAGTCAAGATCAGAAAACAGACAGGAAGTAGAGCCAGGCTATTAAATCTCCCAATTCCTCCCAACTTCCTCCATTGTAACTCTGTATCCTTTGGTCTCTACAACCTTCCATGACAGTGTCACTACCTGAAACCCAAGTATTCAAACACATATGCCTATGAAAAAGGTGTTTCACTTTCTAACTACAAAAAGGGGGATGTGTCCTGGTATGTATACACAATCTACCAAGCTCTCATGGAAGAAAAGTAGCCTTGAATCTACTTAGTGTTAGTGTAAGGACCAGGTGCTCAGTAGAGGGCCCTACCCTGAAAAAGAAGTAGAAGACATAACTATTACAGCTATTCTCCTGATCACCTATGCACCTCACAGGGCCCGAACCTGTAGTCTGGTCTTATATAAGAAGTGTTCCATATGAATTTTGCTATCCCTTTGTTCCCGAGACTGTTGCCATACAAGAGCAATGGCTATGAATCACACCACTAGTATGAAGGTGGTAATCACTGGCTTAGTTTAACCCAATCATCACCAAGTGTGTTGCTCACCACTGAGTCAATTTTGTAGAAATTGATTTCTATTTCAAAAACAATCTGGTCTTTTTCAATTTAGACTGTGGCCAAACAATTAGTTTTCTGGGCAAGAAAACTAAAACCCTCAGTCTTCAATCAGAAAATTGAAGGTTGACTATAACCTCATCACCTCTTATGAAAATTAATTTCTTCTATTACAAAGAAACTAATAAGAGTTTCAGGATGGTGCTAATGGAGAGCACTGCCCAAAATAATTTAATTTGATTAAAATCTCTTTCAGAATATAGAAAAATTATACAAAGGTAAAAAATAAATTATCATAAAAGAATTAAGCTTGGGCCAGTTTACTATTGCTTTTGGCCAAAAGCTCATATAATTTAGACTAAAGAGTGAAGAGCCCCAATCTTTCCAGTTGCTTGAGGTTATAGGAACCAAATATCTTTTGGAGTCCAAATAGAAAGATATTTAGCATTTTAATAACCATTCATAAAAGAACTAAGCACACACCCACCATATTGATTTATGTGGGCTAATAGAAAACTCTTTAGCCTCTTGTTTTATTTTTTGAAGAGTCACTACTCTCTGTGGTCCAGAAGCTTCCTATGTCTGCATCAGCAGTTAGGAACCACCATTCTGTGCTTGTTTCTGCAAGTGCTGCTTAGAACAAGGTCTTCAGGGAAAGAAAACATTTAAGGATCAAACCCATTCTTCTGAGGATAGGGACAATAGCTGTTCTAATTCTTAAGGCTTGGAAAAACAAAATTCTGACAGGCCCCTCATCAGTCAGGTCTAACGAACTGACTCCCAAATACTTAATGTTTATGAACAGTCTCCCAGGGAAAGACATACACATTGACCAAATAGAAGAAGATCTCAGTTGCTTGAGAGAATACCTAAGTTCAGCCACCTGAAGCAGACAAGCTGTCCAGAGTAAAAATAACCCATCTATGATGTATTTCCTTTCACTGGTCCTGATAAAATACAAATTGTTTTAAATGTGAATCAGAGTCTTTACCAGCTGAGATTTATACATTTTTGTGTCCTGGAACAAAGAATTGAACCAGTAACACATTGATATTATAGAAATAGACACATTTCATTAAGAAAGGCACTCCTGAGACTCGAAGTGGGCTAGATGGTTGGGACAGGTCAAAATTCCCTGGTCACAAGCATCCTGAGAGATCTCAAGCATTTCTCAGACACGATGTCTTATTACGTGTAACCATCCATTGGGGAAGTTTCCAGGAGTTCTCTGCCAACCAAGCCAGCTTGCTTCATATTGTTTTTGTTTCTTCCATTCCTTGATTACTTTCATCTTAAAGCCTCTTCCTTTCTCCGTGTTCTCTGCTGCTGCCCCATCACAGCTCTTAGCCCATGCCTTAGCAACCCTATGGCTGAGTGGGTTCCTCTACTTTTGTTAAAAGAGAGTCAGATTTTTATTCTCTTCAAGTGAATCATTTGTGTGTGTTGATGTTGAGAAGAGCAAATATTTGCTTAGAACCAATACAAAAATTAGGTGATTGGTTACAGTAAAAGGCAAATCAATTAGCCAGTGGGTGGGTGGCTCACACCTATAATTCCAGTGCTTGGAAGGCAGAGGTAGGTAGTTCTCTGAGTTGTAGGCCAGCCTCATCTACACTGTGAGTTTCAAGATACCCAGGAATATACAGAGAAACCCTGTATAAATAAATAAATAAATAAATAAATAAATAAATAAATAAATAAATGAAGCAAATTAATTTTAAAAACCTTCCCTACTATGTCCTTGTTATTTGCATAGTTTCCTAAACTTTATTTCCACAGAAATTATACTCAGAAACTTGCACAAGAAGTAGTTTTCTGGCTTGCCCTTTGTCTATCTGGTCAACCTCTCAGAAGTCACTGATATTGAGAAGCTGTTCTCTCCTTTCCCTCAATAATCCTGATCTTACTTTTTATTTGTTTTCTCACCTTAAATATTACAATTATCAATTGGATAAGTGGGCTTAATTGTTTTTCAAATAAATAAATACTGTCTTGGTAAAATTTGAATTCCTAATCTTTCACCAGTGTGCATGTACCTAATGCCCAGACACACAAAAAACTAACAATGAAAGAAATAAACTGAGCTTTTAAAAATCTCTTACATTGGTCTAATACTAGCTGAAGCTGAGGGGGAAAGGCATTTAAATTTAGATATCCTTGCTGAAATTCTGAGATGACCAGCATCTCAGAATGCGTACTCAGTCGAGAGAAAGTAGAAAGATGCAGAGTCAAGATGGGATGAAAGTGTGCTGAGTTCACTCAAGGTATCAGGCTTTGTGTTGCCATATCTCAGCAGATGCTGTAAATACCTCATTCCCTGTCTGCTTGGACACCTCTAATTTTAACCACTATATAAAGACAGTTTTATCCATACAACTCAATTCATTCCAAAATATAATAAGTCTTGGGTTGCTTTGCTTCTCTGCCTTTGATCTTTTTCTAAAGATACAGAATCAAGGTGAGTTCATATGTTGTCTGGGGATAAGGGGTGGAGTTGGCTTTTTGGCAACTCAGACAAAGAAGACTAGAATACCATGAACAATCCAACTCCCAGGGGAAATTCTGTATAGCTCTTTTCAAAGGTCTCTGAGCTTCACTGTTCTATAGAGCTGTTTTCTCTAATAAACATTTGAGGGGCTTTTCCATTCTTTGCCCCACTGCTGTGTGGTTTCAGATCCCAAGGAAATTTTTGTACCCAAGGATGCCTTCTAGTGAACTCCTGGGACATCAGAATCCAGAATGTTCTAAAAGACAGGGTGAGAAGGTAAGCCATCATCCTGGAGATTGGGGGTCAATGAACTCCTTTTCCCAATATGACTCATCTGAAGCTCTGCCCTGGTGCTTCAGGTGAACACAGATTTCAGGGCATGGCTGCACAGTACTGGTACAGGTTAACACAAGGGGCAAACAAGACCTGAATTGGGAAATATGCATCTTTAAAGCCTGTGTTTTTCATGTCTTGATGCTTACTTGGAGATGTTATGAAGGAAGTCTGTGAAAGAGTTAACCTGGAAACACTCTGTGTTTCTGAGTGTTTTAGAATGGGTAGTTGGGATGGAGCATTATTTCCATGTTTAATTTCCAAGCATGCTTATAACAATTTGGCCACTTTAGCTCTTCATTGTTCCTGAAATAGCTCTTGATGCTTCCTCTATTAATTGATGGTCAAGAAAACGAGAGCTGTAGTGTCTGGCAAATGCATAAATGGAGCCAAATGGCTGTTGAGACTCGATTAGTGCAGAGGAGTTTGTATCTCTGGTCCCATGAACTTGCTTGAGCTAAATAGAATCACTTTCCTTTAAAGTAGGTTCCCAACATATTTTGAGATTGAGGGTCAGGCTCAGGTAGGGCCTGGCAGGTAGGCTCAGGGGTCTGGCTCTACATGCATGCTATGAGTATATGCATGGACCTCTCTGCTAGTAGCACTAGGCTACAGAATTTAAGGGGCTCCAATCTGAGCCTTCAACACCAGGTTACTGAATCTTGTGTCACCTATCATTAGTATGTCAATGACACACCCCCAGTGAATTAAGCACCACCCATTAGGTCCTACCTCTTAAAGGTCCCAAAGCATCTACCAATGTCATCACCCTAGAGACCCAAGCCTTTAATAAATGGGCCTTTAAGAGACATGAATTCAAACCATAGCTCTTCTTTCAAACAGCTAAAGAAGGAAAGGATGGTGGCACTGGGCTGGGCTTAAATCTAAAAGCTTCATTTTTTCCTCAGCTAGCTTCAAGTAGGGGTACCAATTAGTGGTGGTTATTGCCATGTCTGATGCCATTCTCACAAGCCTGAGAATGGGAAATGTTTCTAGAAGAACATTTTTCCACCAAAATGTTGTATTCATGTGGGCAGCAAGAACAGAACACCACAGACCACGTGGTGTAAACAATAAACACTGGAATTTTTATAGCTCAGGAGGTGGACATGAGGCTACAAGAGATTGAAGGCCACCAGGGCCCTAAAGGAGCTTGTGATGCTGTTGCTGAGGACCGAAGAGTTCTTATCCAAAGGCTATATACCTAGGTCACCACCAGCCTTTTTTGGTATGCACTGTGTGTTGACTTCACAGTCTCCATATTGGAGCAAGAACAGACCAAAAGGGATAACTTGAACAGCATGACTACCAGGAAAATAGCAATCACAAACATCTATGTATGTCTGAGGGAGAATCAAAGGTAAGCTAGAAACATTTTAAAGAAGCTAGAGAAGAAAATCGAATTACCTCCAAGAACACATCTATGTAAGCAAATGTGAATTTATTGCTAAAAATGATGGGAGTCAAAGGGTATAGAATCTTACATCTTCAGGGTTCTAAGGGGCAGCCAACCTAAGATTCCATGTTTAAAGAAAAAAAAATCCTACTACTTTGAAAGTCATAGAAAGATGAAGACATGGTCAAGCAAACAAAGTCAAAGAACATCACTTGCAAGAAGGATTACCAAAGGAAATGCCAGGTTTTGATGAACACAATTCAAAAAAATAAAAAAACAAAACCAGAGATATAGAAAGAACAATAAGCACCAGGAAGGAAAAGTGTGTACCAGTGTATAAATAATTTCTCACTGTATACAGCAGTAATAATGATGCTGCATGAATTTAAATAAGTATAGAACCAAAATGCATGATATTAAGAGTGCATAAGACAAGAAGGGTTGATGGAACTAAAAAAAAATCCTTACATTGTACAGGAAGTGATTAGGATATTAATCCACATTAGACACTAATAACCAGTGATGAATGTTCTAATCTCTAGGGGAACCATCATAATTAGTATGATAAAATATGAGAATTTGATAATAAAGGAAAAGATGGAATTATTTTTGAAAAACAAAATGCAAGGAAGGGATAAGAAAGAAATAGCAGACAAATCATTATAAACCTAAATACATTTGTAAGTTCTGTAAGTATAACCAGAGTAAATATTCCTCTAAAGATAGAACTAATAAGACTAAAGGGTAAAATATCTGCCTATAGAAGATACCTCTGAATGGCACGAGACTGCTAAAAGTGACAGGATGGGTGGAAGTGCATGGGAGAACTCTAAACAAATTGTACAAGTGAAAGAAATCAGTGTCAAGGGGCTGCATGCAGTCTGAATCCAATGACAAGATATTCTGAAAAGATCAAAATCATGAAGACAATAAAATGACCTATGTCTGCCAGTGTCTGGTGAGGTGTGAGAATCAATAGAGAGAGCTTAAAGGACTCTCAGGGCAGGGACACTGTTGTGTGATCCTCTCCTGTTAGATATGCATCATTATCCATTTGTCAAAACCCACAGAGCAGCAATATTGAGACTGACTCCTACTGAAAACTCTAGGCTAACATGATGTAATATTACACCTTGGTAGAGGTCCTTACTCATCCCATGGATATAATTACTTATCCTGGAACATGGATACATCCCTTGCCAAACACATGCTATGATCCCTATCTAGTGCATGATGTAACTACTCTCCTGATATCCTGCACCCTTATTTTCTATATATTATCAGTGGATGGCTCAAGTGCTGCCAGTGTAGTACTAAGGCTCTCCACACCTCATTTCAAGCTTTCTTGGGACAATGCAAGGGGAGGTACATCTTCCACCTGGCTCTTTCCACCCCAAACTCTTACTTGCCTCAAACTGAAGTCTTTGCAGAGTATTAGGGAAGGTACCAGAAATGTAAGAGACTACTGTTTGAACAGTAGCTCCCAGATCCAGAGACTGGCATCATGGTTCTCTGGTTCTACTTATCAAGCCTCACTATGGTGTAAGGCAGCCTTGCATTTCCCAGATATTAAGTAGAAAAAAAAGCACACTGAAAACTGATCCCCTATGCACCCTAACACACAATATGGCTCACGTGGGGAGTTAGTCCTTTTGGTACCATCAGCTGTGTCCCCTATCATCTTATAAAGGTGTTTGTTGACTCCCCCCCCCCAACATTTTTCTTGCCTTCTTACAATGATTAGTCTCTCCTTCTCCACTGGATTGTTGAAATGGTGTCATAGATGATCTCACAACAAACAAGAAAACTTTTTTGAATTTTGTCCTCTGTGTTACTCTCTTGTTGTCTCACTGTCCCAACTCTTACTAGCTGAGCCTCTCAAATAGACCTCTACTTAGGTTCCGGTATCAAGCTCTTCTCCCTTCTCCCCTTTTCTCCTGCCCTTCACTCTTTGTTGCTTTCTTAAAATTCCTCATGTGAATATCCCTGCAGATCCGCCTACATTGAAATCCTAAGTTGGCATCCCTGTTGGTTTTCTATAGACCCATCTGCAGCACAGTGGGTCACAGTATTTGCTCAGCAACATGTGTTGCATACCTCATGGGTACTATATTCTCCTTATGTCCTTCCCTCCTTCCCATTTCTCTGTAGCCTCAGCAGCAAACATCCCACAGTGCAGGCACCAGCACGTGAGGGCATCTGTGGTGCATCTTCTCTGAGTTTCACCTTCACTGTGCTCTAAATGCTAATGGCTCTTATACTTAGACACAAAGCCAGCCATCCTCTTATCCAATAGCCTTCTTGACCCCTCTGCTTAAATTCCCAGCTGCTGTCTAAAAGTTATCTGGATAAAGATAGAAGTCTTGGCTCACATCTTCTCTGCTGTCTACCTTTAGATTGTATCTATATATGTCCACCTTATAACCTGATTGATATACATGACAATCCTTTCCCCTTGGCACATCATGTTACATTATAAAACCCTCAGAGACAGCATGCTTACCCATGGCAACCTAATCCAAACCCCTGTTCCTGTGACTACTCAATTCTCCTAAACAGTTCTAGCTGCTCTCACCTTGCTCAACAAGTTCTTCTCTAACCATAAACCACAGTGATTCATAAACATGTCAAAAATATAAACCAGGTAATAATTAAATTCATAGTATACACACTTAGTCTATATATGATACCTTAGTGATGATAAAACTTTAAGATATTATTTAATTTCATATACCAGGAAACAAAATTAAACAAATAAGTAAGTCTAACTATTTTCATACTGAATCTCAATTTTAAAATCTTCATTGGCAGTTTTGTGGAACAGTTTGAAAACATTGGTATTAAACTTCCTTAAAAGTTAGATACTGGACTAGTAAGATGGTTTCATGACTAAAGAGTTTGCTATACAAACCTGTCTCCCTCCTTAGATGCCTAGAATACATACTAAGTGGGGAGGAGAAAACTGATTCCACAGTGTTATCCTTAAACCTCCATAATGTGCATCCAGGCATGCTTGCCTACACATGCACACACACACACACACACACACACACACACACACACACACACACACACACATACACACACACACACCATACATATACAATAATAATTTTTTTTTAATTTGGTAGAATTCAGTAGTTAATCTGTCTAGTCCTAGGTTTTCTTTGTGGAGATACTTTTAATTACAACTTCAATCTCATTGCCTGTCCCTGGGTCTGGATTTAATTGGGTTGGTGGGTAGTACAAATTTAGAAGTTTATTCATTTCTTCTAGGTTGTCTAGTTTAGAGAAATATAAGTTTTCAAAGTATTACTCACTAATAACCTTCTTGCTAGTTTTATTCATTTGGTCTTTCTCTTATTGTTTTTGCTATTTTGGATGGGGGTTTGTCAGTCTTGCTGATATTTTCAAAGAACCACTTTTTTGCTGATTTTATACTGTAGAAAATAAATCAATTTCTCCTCCTAGTTGCTTGGTTTCCAACAATAATAACTCTGAGACTAATTATCTATTAAGAAATGTCTAGGCCATAAACTTTGACTTGCTCTTAACTTATTATCCTTTTTATCCTAACCTGGATTCAGCTATGTGACTGGTTTCCTCTCCTTGTTTTCTTATGTCCCTCTCCCCAGAGTTCCTGGGATAAAGCTCCCCTTTTTTTCTATCCTGATTTGAGATACCTGTTAGTTTATATCTGTCTCCTCAGCATTCAGGTTGGAATCTGCCATGCTTCTGACTCTTTCCCAGAATTCTCTCTATTCCTGGTGGAATTTCCACCTCCTATTTCCTGCCTCAGCTCATTGGCCATAAACTTTTTTATTGACAGATGATGCTTACAAGACAGTCTCTGTACACAATACTTGTTCCTTTAGTCTAGTTTGTTAATTTATGTACTGGTCTTTTTTGTTTACAATATCTGCTGGTTTTAAGTTTGGCTTCTTTTCTCTCTAGAGCCTCAAGTTGTGTAAGATCTCCCTAATCTGTTTAAAATATAGGCACCAAGAACTGTAAATTTCCCTCTTAGGAATGTCTGATCTGTGACCCAGAGATATGCTAAGCCATTGTTGTCATTTGTATCTAAGAATTATAAAACCCTCTTTATGATTTTGTCAGTAATATACTATGTGTTGCTCTGTCTCCGGGTATTTGTATAATTTCTAAGCTTTCTCTTGCTGTTAATTTCTAGTTTTATTCTACTTTGGTCTGATAATAGTCTGGTAAAAAAATAATCTCCCCTTTATTTGATAAGGTTTGCTTGTAGCTCATGTTGTGATGAATTTTAGAGAAAGTTCTATGTGCTGCTGGAAAAAAATAAATATGCATTCTCTATTGGATGGATGGAATATTCTAAATACATTTGCTACTTATAATTTAGCTATAGCATATTTTTTATATGAAGCCAGTATTACCCTACTACCGAAACTGGCCAAACTCTAACAGAACAGAAAATGACAGACAAATTCCCCTAATGAACACAGATGCAATTTTTCATCAAAATTTTTACAAACTGAATTCAAGAACACATTAAAAAATCATATCCAGGGCTGTAGAGATGTCTCAGCTGTTAAGAGCACTGACTACTATTCCAGAGGTTCTGAGCTCAATTCCTGATAACCACATGGTGGTTCACAAGCATCTATAATGAGATCTAATCCTCTCTTCTGGCATGCAAGTATACATGCAGACAAAATACTACTATACTTAAAATACATGGGTAAATAAAAATTTAAAAGAAAGAAAGTCATATGCTATACCCAAGTGAGCTTCTTCCCAAGAATACAAGGTTTGTTCAACATATACAAATCAATAAATTTAATATGCCATTTAAATAAACCCAAGGACAGAAATCACATGACTTCTCAATATTTGCTAAAAAAAAAAAAAAAGAAAGAAAAGACAAAGCTCAACTTGCCCTCACTGTAAAAGTCCTTAGGGGTGGTATGGGAGGGTAGATGGTTATGTAGAGTGTTTGCTCTGCATTCACCTACCTTAAACCTACAGCACTGAAAACAAAACAGACAAACAACAAAAAATTCTCCCATGCTCATCATGTCGTCTAGCAGAAATAGTCCAGCAGATAAAGGCAATGCTGATGGCATGTGTGGTTTCTGCTGCTTCCCTAGATTCATACATTCGACATACAAAGGTCTCTAACATAGCTATGTGTAGAAGTCCTTACAGATTTTCTGAACATACTTTTAACCTCAGATTCTCCCTGTCTCTTTTTCAGTCCCGAGCATCACCTTCTGGATGATGGTCAGATTCCCATCTAAGGGTTTCAGAAGAGCATGGGTGTAGCCTGCACTTGGCAGCCAGTTGCTCTATTATGGCAAGCTCTCGATGAAAAAAATTCACAACCAAGGTCTTTGGTTCTCTGTGGGCCAGGGGGAGAGATGGAGTCTTCTTTTGATAGGTCAGTAAACAAGAGCTGGGCCACTGGTCAGGTTAACAGTGAGCTGGCTTGAGTCTGAGCCTTTCCCTGTGTGAGACTGAGCAGGGGGTTATACTAATCTTGCTATGTTGATCTGATTTTAGTATGAAATCTGGCCAAATGGGCATTAGACACTCAGTATCTAGAAGATAATTTACAGAGTGTAAGACATATCAGGTTAAAACACTGATTTTCAAATAACGGTCAAAATACACTCATCTATACACGGTTGGCCCTATTTCTTCAGGGACCCCACACCTGTGGATTCATGCAAGCAAGCAGTAAAACAGCTGCACCACCTCCCACTTATTTTGTAGGTATATATCATGTCAGTCCTCAACTGTTTCCACTTCAACGAATTTCACGAAATTTGAGTGGAACCTCTTTGAGGAAAACGCATTTGAACTGAGCACACTCAGACTGTCTCTCTGGTTATTATTCCCTTAATAATGCACCACAGCAACTATCAGCTGTACAGGGTATTATAAGAAAATCTTCTACAGATGGTTTGAAGTATATGGAAGAATGTAGGTAGTTTCTGTGCAGTATTGTGCTGTTTTATGGAAGGGACTTGAGCATTCTCATGTTTTAGTGTCCTTGGGAGATTCTGGAACCAGTCTTCTGTGGATGGTGAGAACAGCCCAAAGAGAGAGAGAGAGAGAAATTGCGCCTGATGGAGAGAGCAAGGGCTGTTGCCACAGTGATGAAAATATACAGTGTGGATAAGAGAGGGAGGCTTGATCTGTGACAAGACAATGCAAAAACCGAGGGCAGGTCGCATGCAGGGCACAAAGAACTTGGCACTAACCCAAGAAAGTAAACAGTGGTGAGGCCATGTTTTCTAATCAGAGACCCAGGAAGAGAGTAAAGGAGCATTCTATGTTAAATGTGGATCTGTGCTGTGTGTACCAGTGAATCACCTAGCTTGTGGTAATCAAGGTGGGAAGGCATTACTCCATCAGAAAAAAAAATGCCCAGTGGACCATACCCACAGTAGAGGAAAAAGAACCCAATGTCTTCTGATCCTTCACAGTCTGGATCATCTCTTACCTACTGGGCAGAGATGAGGATATGGAGCTGGGTCCCACATGTCACGCACAGAGCCACCCTTAGACTCAGATGCTCAGTGCTTCCCAGTGTATCCCAGCACGGCAAGTGGAACTGTCTCCACTCCAGAGGTCAGTGCTGAGAGCTAGACCCATCCAAGGCTCCTTGGAGGCCCTAAAGGAACCTAGTTCTGTGGCCTTGCCTAGGAATGAACTTGACAAGACCAGTCTGGAACTGTGGCCAGGGTCTCAAAATAGTTTTAAGGTTTTGGTTCCTGAGAACTTGACTTTTTCCCCAAAAGAGACCGGAGCTGTCAGTCTCAAAGTCACTATGTGCTTGGTACGTGACACCCTTGAGATAATCTCTGTTGCCCTGTTGCCCTTCATTAGCTTCCTGCTGACTTTGTCCTATCCCCCTCCCCTGGAAATAGTATATAAGACGCTATATTTTTTAGAAGTCTGACTTGGTATAAAATATAGCTTGT
The DNA here is from genome assembly GCF_963924665.1 of Micromys minutus. Taxonomy (NCBI): domain Eukaryota; kingdom Metazoa; phylum Chordata; class Mammalia; order Rodentia; family Muridae; genus Micromys; species Micromys minutus. The sequence continues at coordinate 27,121,189 of NC_137981.1, forward strand.
GCAAGAACTCCTGAGCCTACCTGTTCTATCTTCCTTCTCTCTTGTACTTTGGGCCTTCCTTCTCAGGACCCTGGTACTGAAGAAGGGACTACTAGTCCAGTTCAGATTAGTTCATCCAAGAAGGACTAACAGATACTCCTTGCAGAATACAAATACTAGAGACCTGAGTCCCAGAGGGTATATGTGCAATCCCTTTGCCACATGATGCAGTGTTCCTGATGGGGACGTCTTCAAGAACCCGAGAAAGTCCTTGACCAACAAACCTAGGCCCTGGACCTTGTCCTTCAGGAGAATGTTCTGGAAGCCATTTGTTAAAAGTAGGATAAACCAATACTATGCAGCCACGCACTCCCAGAGGAGACTTAGATTTGTATAGGAAGGGGGCTTCCCTTAAGGCCACTCCACATTAACATTAGGAAAGCCACCTCTATCTGTATACAGATGGTTGCTGTATCCCTTCTTCCAAGCTAAGATGCCCCACCCTCATCCTCCCCTGGGTATTTTCATCTGTCTCACAAGAAGCATCTTTCTGTGTGGCAAAGCAGTCATTTTCCAGTAGCTTTGGAGCACCAGGTAGCGTGACTCAACCTGCTGGGCTGCAGGGGAGGAAGAGCAGCTTCCGCTCCAAGAGCAAAGCCATTTGGTTTAAAATTCTCATAAAAGTAGCAATGTTCATTTCCTATATTAGGTTGTATTTCCTAATTACTGTCCCCAAGGAGAACCTAGGGAGGCAAAGAGGGGAAGAAGCTCGCCCTGCAGCCTTTGCCTGTACATTTAAATAAAGTGTAATTTAAAAGCACACCCTTTGCGTTTCCCGAAGTACTTACCTTCTGTCGGTGGCCGTTGCTCGTGAATGCAAAATGGAATGGCTTGAAAAAAAAATTATTAGTTCAGCTTGAAAGTAATTGCCACTTATTTTGTTTATAAGACAGACTCTGCTGGTGACATCAGATTAGACTTAACTGCATCCTGTTTTGATGGTAACTAATATTTGCCCTAATACTAAGCATAAATAAGCAGGAATTTCTCCTGAGACACCACAGATAATACATCTTTAATGGGACCTAATAGTCAGAGGCAAGCCAATTGCCCTGCTGTGGGATTATAATTATGTGCGCTCTTTTCCCTTCTTTTAAATTTCACCAAGAGAAAGGAGTACTCGAAGCCATTAAGCTTTCTCCAGAAATATGGGGTAAAAATAAAACTGGTCGTGTGCAAACTCCACTGTCATCCGTCCCGGAAGGTGGAGGCAGACATTTGAATGTGCCCTCAAATGCCTTGCCATTTCCAAGACTTCCCGGTACTGGAATAGTGTCACACTCTCCCTGGAAGGAGGTGGCAGCTGGAAGTGTGCCCTCCAGCTGAGGCTAGCCAGCCAAGCATTCTTTCGGGATGCCTTCTGTAATCTCTTCGATGCCTCTGTCCTTGCCCCACTGGTGTGCAAAAAGGATTCCCCTACTCTTATCAGAAATTGCACATGTTTTTAATTTAATTTAACTTAATTTAATTGGGGGGAGTATATGTGGGTGCAGGGTGCTGGTATTGGGAACACAGAAGTCCTTACCTCAAAAGACAGTCAAACCACTTGAGTAAGCGAAGAGCCCTAACTGAGCACATGTTAAGGTTCCTCACCCAGAGGCTACCCTTCAGCCCTGCCCTACCAAATGACTAGGGCCTGGCTCCAGAGACCATAAACACTATGACCCCTTGAGAAACAGACAAGCACACAAAGCAGTGGTTCTTTACCTTCCTAACGCTGTGACCCTTTAATACAGCTCCTCATGTTGCCGTGACCTCTAACCAGAAAACGATTTTGCTACTACTTCATAACTGTCATTTTGCCACTGCTATGAATCATGATGTAAATATCTGACATGCAGGATAGTCTGATACATGGCCCGGTGGAGGCCGAGACCCACAGGTTGAGAAGCACTGTCACGAAGGCAGCCAAGAGCTGACAGGTGCCACTCTGAGAAAGTGGAAGCAAAAGATACAATGGAGAGAAGGGCTGGACTCCCGGTCCCAGAGCAGTTCACTCACCCCAAACCGGAGAAGTGGTGTGCCCAGGGGACAGCATTCGCCAGCCTGACAGGAGGGCCATAGAAAGGCAACTGCACCCTAAACACCTTCCTTTCAGGCCTGTTCCACAGAGACAGTGTCTGGGGACAGTGAGAAGCCCTGAGATCAGCAACAGAGCTGCCTAAGCAGGAGCTCGGGGCAAACAGGAGGAGAGCAGAGGATGATGCTGGTGCCTGCTCCTTTCTCTCCATGGCTAGAGTCTCTGGGTCAGCTTGAAATGGCTCTGGAGGGGACTATTTTTGCAGCCAAGAGCAAGCTTGCATTTTACCTTACTAAAAATTCCTGAAAATGGTCTATTGTCATCCCTACACTCTGCACCCCCTGAGGTGTGAGGATAACCTGACTTCCCTCAAGATTCGGGTCCACGGGAACCTACAAGCTAAGTAAGTCCATCTCAACCGGGGCCTTATAGATAGGGCCCAGCTAGCCTTTTCCTGGTTCTCTTTTCTCTGGCCTCCATCAAACTAGGCTCTGGTTAATACATCAACTCTGTCTGTACCTGACATCAAGGAGTTTGGTAAACATAATACTGCTCAGTTATCCATACTAGGTATGGAAGGTATGTGGACACTTGGAGGATCATACATGACACTGGCATTCATTCAGAAGGGAGACAGACTCCTAAGGTGGAGGTAGGCTCCCCGTATGGCAAAGGGTGAAGAAAAAAACATTCCTGAAGAAGAGTCTGTCAGGGACAAAAACCAGGGCTTGTGGTTGGGCTCGGTCGTAAAGCAGAAGCCCAGTGCACATGAGGCTCTGGGTTCTGTCTCCAGCCTTGAAAAAAACAAGCAATAAGAGCAGCAAAGGCAATAGAGGAGGAAGAAGGGCAAATGCTCGGCTCTTTGAAGTCTGGCCTAGACCTAGAAAGTGACCACCAAGCACCTTTGCCCTGACGAGAACAGATGTGGCTGGGTATTTAGGAAGGCTGACTAGTGCAGGTTGCCGAGGTGGAGACAGGGTGGCTGCTGAGCACAGAGAGGGTGCTGCAGGGCTGGGGGTGGGTTGCTGCTAAATAGAGAACAGTTAAAACTGGATGAGTCAGAAGACCCGCTTATAGGAGCACAGCCTCAGGCTGCCAAAGCTGGTGAGGAGCCTGTTAAGCCACCCTCCTAGGGCTGTCCCCATCCAGAGTGACCAGTGAGAAATGCCAGCCCCTAATAGGAGGCTCCATACATCTTTTCTCACAGATGTCCTGATATTTTGCTGTAAGCAAAGCATAACCCCCATTTTTTTTTTCAGCATTTAGAATTTCAAAATACTAAAAATCACAAAGAACAGCGCTCACAGTTCAGACCCCAGAACCAACCTCTTTTTTGGCATATTTTCCCCATTTGCTTTTGTGCTTATCTGTACTTTTTATTAAAAATTGCACAAGCAATATTTAAGTCAATGTTAGAAAGTTTCAGCTAAAATTAAGTTCCTTTATCCTTACCCCAACTCAGTGGTCATCTCTGATGAGTTCTGTCCTGCCATTAACTTGTGTTTATGGTTATATAAGGACCAAGGGTTTCACATTCACTCGACCAAGCACATGTGGGAACTAATTGAACACATACAGATTTATTTTCTTGTTGCTATTCCCTGAACAGTACAGTAGGGCAATTATTTCCATAGCTGACAATGTTCTGGGCATTACAGGTCCTGCAGACCATGCACTATTTTAGACAAGGAACTTAAACCATAAGGGAGGGATCTGGGAACCTGCCCCCAGCAATACTGCAGGATCACTGTAGAGGTAGGTACATGTGCATTCATGGGAAACCAAAGAACCACTTAGAACACTCACCTATTTGCAAATGAGTTTTCTGTACTCACGTGTTTATTTTTTCACTCAATGTTAGGCTGTTCGTATTTATACATTGACCCTGGCAGCCTCAGATCCTTGCCTTTTGACAACTCTACAATGTGCCTGTGTTCCCAAGCATCATGTTTCTTTCATTCTTCCACACCCAGGCTGCCTGCAGGGTATTACAGTTTATTATCGCAGGAGATGCTGCTATGCATGTCCTGGGCATCTCTTGCCTAATATGCCCAATAAGTTCTGCTTTCAGGGCTATGAAAGCCACTACCCTGAGAAAGATAACTGTTCCATGGAAGCTGATACCTAAAGAGAAATTGTTGAGTGACGGGCAACATGCATTTTAAATCCCTTCTCTCCTGTGAAGAGATTAAACTGGCCCCACACATTCCCAAAATAACCCCCCTTAGAGTTTAGAAACTTTAACTGAGTTCTCTAGAGGAGTCAGTCAAGGGGCTATCTGGGAAACTAGATTAAAAATCTGCTACAAGGATGAAGCCATTTGGCCGCTGCTTACTGCTGGTGTGGGCATGAGAGTTCACTCTTATGCATTTATGCTTTTAATTGCAAGTACAGTGTAATGTGTTATCAAGTGTGGGAAGGGATAAAACACCATCCACACAGAATTGGAAAATCATAGTTTTGTTGTATCGAGGCAATGAGTCTTTTTTTATTAACCTGTTTTAAATTGACACACAGAAATCCTCCACGTTTTTGGGGTCCAGTGCATTTTGATACAAATATATAATGTGCAACAAAGAGGTTGGAATATCTGTCATTTCAGATATACATCATTTCTTTAAGTTGCCACATGGAAAACCCTCAGTAAGAGCAATATTCACAGTTAATTGTTGTCAGCCATAGTCAATCTACAAAAGAGTTGACAGGGGAAAAAAAAAAACACGAAAAATTCTGAAGCCTGATTAAAACAAGGCAAGTGTATAGAAAACCTAGAGAGCTTGAACATGGGGTGTTCACAATGACAATAAGAAATTCTTATACTAGCTGACATTGTGCCAATTATTACTAAATCCGAACGTCAACACAACTTCAAGAACAGGAAAGGAAAGAAAACCCGATTAGCTGATTGATTAGTTGACATATGACTCAACAGGTTATTGTCTACTAATGTCATTGTTTACTTGGATGTTTGATCATTTCAGATCATGACGTCAGTGAGACAAATAAAATTACATAACACTCATGCTTCTTAAAATTAAAAGACAGAAAAATCCCCAAAGTTAAATCACTTGATGAGACAGCAAAACAAATGTATTATGGGTAACAAAGCTACATGTGTTGTGACCAGAGAAGAGAAAGTTACAAATGGGAAAGAGGAAGACGTCATTGGGACTTGATTCAAGATGGCGGCCACTCCAAGAAACCTGAGAGACCTGCTTTTAGAAAGTGGTTTTATGAAAATTATGGGGTGGGGGGTTGTGCAAAAAAGTGTTGGGCATAGCTCAGAGAAGTAGGAGTAGAGAAGCAGGCTGCTACTGCTTCTCGAACTGCTCTCCCTGCTAGGAGAGGAAAGCCTGGGTCCAGGAGGAGTACAGCATCCTGGAGATCGTGCAGGCACTGCCCCGAATGCCAAACCGCATCTCCTTCCCTTTTTTCTCGTTGTTCTGGAGATTTCACACACTCTTCAGGCTCATCCTCCCACATGTCTCTGCTCCAAGCCTCTGACGGTCTCTCAGGCTCCTTGGAGTGGCCGCCACCTTGAATCAAGTCCATGACACTGAGCAACAAGGTATCTGAGATGAAAAGCAGTTCATTTTCTGTGGCCTGTGCTGCTGCTGGAGGCCATATTAGTCTCTGTGGTTGGTACTGCAGCCACAGGCCATGCTGGTGCCCATGATCCACGCTAACTACAGAAACCATCTCAGTACCTACAATCCATGTCTCCACCTTCATGCACACGTATGTACACCTGCTCCACCTATAAAACACACACACACACACACACATACACACATACACACACACACACACATACACACACACACACAAATACACACACACACACATACACACACACACACACATACACACACACACACAAATACACACACACACACACACATACACACACACACACAAATACACACACACACACACACACACACAAATAAAAATGAAACTTCTATGTTACCCAGCTTTACCATGTCTGGGTAATTCCTGAAGGATCTAAGTACAATATGGCAATGCCTGCACACCTATGTTTTTGTTCAACTGCTTAGAATAGTCAAGGAATCAAATCATCCTAGAAGCCCATCAACCTATTTAAATGCATATACATATGCATATACACATACATATCCATATATACGGATATATGATGGTCAATATGATGTAAACTAATGGTACATTTACATCCCTTAGAAAACAAGCCTCTAGGTGAGAGCTTTTCCACAGAGGATGAACTGAAGAGAAAGCTTCATCATGAATATGGGGTGGCACATAATACAGAAACTGGGATCTTCCACTGAATGGAGAGGAGAAAGCAAGCCAGCACCTGCATTCATCTTTCTCTACCCTGGCTACAGATGCAGATACAACATGACCAAAGGCCTCGCACTCCCACTGCCTCGGCGATAGCTACCCCTCCTCATGGCCCTCTGCCTGACAGACTCTCACACTAAGCCAAAACAGACCTTTTCTTCTTTACACTGTCTTTGTCAGTCATGGAACCACAAGCAACATGTATATTATATATACATATATATGTGTGCATGATGTATATGTATATAAATGTATATAATGAATTTTTATTTAGCTATGAAAAATAAACTTTTGGGATATTTTTAGAGATCATCATGTCATGTCAATTTTTTTTCATATATGGAATCTAGGAGCAAGGAAGTACATGTGTAAGCTATTAGGGATATGGGAAAGTAGGGATAAATGATAGCAAAGAAAAATAGAGGGGATGAGTGTAACTAAAGAACATTGTATTAGTGTGTACACATGTATAGATAGGTCATAATGAAGCCCAGGAAGATGGCACACCACACAGGACACTTGTTGCCAAGCCCGACAAACTGAGCTGTATACCTGGAATATTATCCACACAATGGAAGAAGATAACTTATACACACACACACACACACACACACACACACGTGCACACATGATGTAAAAAGTGTCATGAATGAAACCCCTTTGTACAACTTTTTTTGTTTAATTCTTTAGATTTGTTTATTTTATGTATATGTCAGCCTGCATGTAAATGTGTGCATCACATATGTGCCTGGTACCCAAGGAGATCAGAAGAGCACTAGATCTACCAACCAAACTACACTCTCAGTGAATATTTGTAAGAAAAAAAAAGACATCAAGTCTGATTAAAGGCTATATATTAATAATCTTGTATAGACCAGCTTTATAATTTGTAGGACCCAGGGTGAAAATTTAAACTCCTTTTTCCAAAAGTATTGAAAATTTCAAAGTTTTAAACAACAAAGCATTAAGTCAGACGTGGAGTCCTTCTGAGAGCCAAGACATATATGACTGCGCAGGTCACATGACTATGACCGTTATGACGTTAACTTCCTGGATGTAACCCATGGATTGAAGCTATACCAAAAAAAAAAAAAAAAAAAAAAAAAAAAAGGCTTCATTCTGTGGAGATACTTGATGTAGAATTTGGGGATTTAGAGACAGCATATCAGAAACTTATTTTCAAATGCTGTTGATAAAAGTGATCTGCTTGAGGCAAACGAGAATGAACAGAGCAATGAGGGATCAAATAAACTTTCGGGATCCTAGAACAAGAAGAAAAGGAAGTTTTCCCCACTTTCCCCTGTTCTCTAGATTTTCTATATGTCTGGGATCATTAAAAAATGGTTTTGGGTTTGTTTGTTGTTATTTTTTTCTGGTTTTTAGATTTTTTTTAAAATATGTGATTTCTGTCTTCAGACAGCAGAGGAGGGAATCAGATCCCATTACAGATGGTTGTGAGCCACCATGTGGTTGCTGGGAATTGAACCCAAGACCTCTAGAAAAGCAGCCAGAGCTCTTAACCACTGAGCCATCTCTCCAGCCCCTGGAAACATTTTTTAAAGACACATACAGAAAAGTTATTCATCTTGCCGATTGTGACTATGGCATGTTGGATATCAGTGTTTAAGTGTCAGTAATTGGTAGATCTTTTACATACATATGCTGCAAAGGCTGCTGATCCCACACACCCATCAGTAATGTGGGGGTCACTTGTCTTGTCTGCTTCTGTGTGGGTCTGTAATGTTCCATAATACAAATGTTTTAAGCCATTCTCAATTCCACCTGGCTGTCATTTTGTGGATTTCAGCCCTTGGGGTTATATGTGTATTTTATGCTGTGTACATCATTTATGTCTACGATTCTGGTTTTGATGTTGCCAGTCTTCAAAGCCTGCATATTAGTTCATTAGCCAGTGTCCCAAAGCATCCTTTCTCTCTTGCAAATGTAGCGCTCTCGTGTGGCATACTTGTACACACAGTTTTCCCCTCTGTACAATCTCCACTTAGGAAAGATTACCAGGTATAAAATCTTCTGATCATAGACGTGATCTTCTTTATGAATCTTGAAGCATTTTGCCAAATTGCTTTCCAGAAGCAATTTATGGAACCAATTCACACCGTATGGGACCAGGAGTTAGCACTGATTTTCAGCTGGAGCTGGTGTTTGCTCTGTGCATCCTCCTTGTTCCTTTTTTGTACGTTGTTCTGTCTCTCCACCTCTGCTGGGAGGTGGGGCTGATGAACTTCCAAATCTGTACCAACTCTTTGAGTAATAAAGATATTACACAGGGCACTATGTTTGCCTCCCACGTTTATCCCGAGAACTCACCTCCAGTGGAAGGACAATGCCGGGAAAATCCAGAGCGTCTTTATGCATGCCACCTCTCACAGACCAAGAACAGCTTCATATCCCAGTGAGGCAATTATTTGCTTAGAAACCACTGCATTTATACAGAACATAAAATATTATAAAACAATCTCTTGAGGTAATCTTCCAGAGATGAACAAATGTCTAGAAGTCCAGGCCATGTTATTATCACCAAAATCATCAATTTTTTAAATGGCTGATCCTATCTTCCCACTGCTTAGTTTCAGTTGAGTCAAAAAGCCTCATGACCAGAAAAAAAAATGTCATGACAGTAGCCTAATGAGGTTAGTTCATGGTGAAAAATGACCTGTATTCTATTACTATAGAGAAAAGACTGGCCGTGCTTCTCTGGGATGGATGGATGTCTAAATCACCCAAGCTGGAACAGGCAGAGAGTGCAAACATGGTCTCTGGTGTCCACATGAGTTTCATGAGTGGTGAGCATTGACCAAGTATGCTATGTGTGCCTAAGCCATAGACCCAGATGGCCATCCCTCCCTTGGTGTATAGGTCTCCACTCCGGTCTCCTTGTCCTCAGTTCCTATCTTCACAATGTTTACTAGGTTAGAGTGTACCAGTGTGTGGCTGAGTGAGTCCTGGTGGGAGAAGCAGAGCTTCTGTCTGTCTGAAGCCTTCGATGGGCAAATGGAGGCCTTCTCAATCCCAACAATTCCTGTGCTCTCTTCTACATCCCAGGCATCAGCAGGGCTTCCTGGAGAACACCCATCTTCTGCCACATGCTGCTTCTGCTTAGTTGGATGTCTGCTGTTAGGAGTTGATTGAGTGCCAATGAAAAGGCTGGGCACCACTCAGTGGTAGGAACTCTCTCACTGGCTGCTCAAGTCACGGGGTATCTCTACCAGGAGGAGCACAAAGCCAGTGTTCATACTCATCAAAAAGAGTTCATTTATACCGGAAGTATTTTGTGAAGCACATGGAAGCAGTTCCTACATGATACAACCCAGCATGTGAAACCCTTGTCCTCTGGGACAATCCACTATTCTCCCAGTCCACTCCACATTCAATTGTCCAGGTTCAGGAAATGTAGTCACCTGTTTTCCTAGGTACAGACACACTCATACATGTACATATTATCTCAGGCTGCTGTTAAGCTTCAACTTAGAGACATGTGGGAAGAATTTGTCTTTAAAAATGTATTGCCTGACCCCTTAAGATAATGTGTCAACCTTGGCTCCAAATAATAAAAAAAGTTCTACTTCTGAACTTTCCTCCAGGCAATGCTACTTTCACAGATCTGTTTCCAAAGAAAGCCATTTGCTGTTTTCGAGCTTCTGGCTTTAAACTTACACACTCAAAGACACTCTTGCATTCAAACTTGTGGAGGAACTTCCATTGCTTAGGAAGACGGTGCACTTATCAAGCAAAGACCTGTGGCAGCAAACCTTCTTTGAAGGCAGCACAGAGGGGACAAATAGAATAAAGATACCCTTTATTTGGCTGTCACATATAGTATCATATATCATCTATTCAGAGAAGGGTTTTGACATACTGGGAGGAACATCAAGGCCTGGTGTAAGGAGATTTAGCCTATGGACTCCCTCCCTTCAGCCTTCTTGATACCAGCAGAGCAGCTCTAGCACTTGAGACCAGATATGAAGAGTCCAAGCAGGAGTGCAGGAGAGGCAAAAATTCTAGAACTAGAAGAAATAACCTGAGAGGTTAGTAACTGTGTAGCTTCTGCAGTCTCTGAGGCATTCAGCTACATAAGGAAAGGTTCTCGATACATGATCTCTATGGGGAAACAGTGAAAGAAAAATTAACTCTCACATACTTGACTTTTCTAGCGAAGACAAGCAGAGTTTACCTCAGTCAAATATTCCCTCCCAGATGGAATTCAAAAATTCTCGAAAGGATGCTTGACATCACTAACTATCAGGGACATGCAAGACCACAGTGTGACACTGGGTCAAGCTCACTAGGATGTCTGCAAGTCAAGACAAATGCTGGTGTGCGTATGAAGAGTGGGGGAACTTTGTTACAGTGTGGGAATATTAAGAAATACAGCCACCTCAGAGGACAAACTGGAAGTTTCTCAAATAATTACCCATGTAGTGGTGATGTGAATCAGCAATTCCACTCCGAATTATCTACCAATAATAGATTTTGTTTGTGGGGTGGGAAAAGTCTTGTACTCAAACGTTCATAGCAACACTGTCTTAGTCAAGGTTTCTATTCCTGCACAAAACATCATGACCAAGAAGCAAGTAGGGGAGGAAAGGATTTATTCAGCTTACACTTCCACATTGCTGTTCATCACCAAAGGAAGTCAGGACTAGAACCCAAGCAGGTCAGGAAGCAGGAGCTGATGCAGAGGCCATGGAAGGATGTTATTTACTGGCTTGATTCCTCCAACCCCTGGCTTGCTCAGCCTGCTTTCGTATAGAATCCAGGTCTATAAAAAGAGATGACACCACCCACAATGGGTTGGGCCCTCTCCCTTGATCACTAGTTGAGAAAATGCCTTACATCTGGATCTCATGGAGGCATTAACTCAACTGAGGCTCCTTTCTCTGTGACAACTCCAGCTTGTGTCAAGTTGATACAAAACCAGCCAGTACAGCAACACTGTTTACAAAAACCCAAAGTGGAAAGAACTCAAATATCCAACAACTAATGAATTAAAAAAAATCTGGTATGTCCACATGGAGGGCTATTATTCGGCCATATAAAACCTGTTGCTACAAGAGATGCCATGGCTAATCATACAAACAAGCTCCTGGGTAACATTTCTTCTCATTTGTCCTGTTCTGGAAAGTCCCAGAGGCTAAAATCTGTATCTCTGAGGCTGCTTTGTAGATCAGTTTTCATATGTGACTTAGTATTTACCAAACCGACTCAAGTCTTCAAATTTTAGGAAAAGAAGGGAACGCAGAGTCCCTAGATACACAGCAGTACATTCTGTCCAGAAAGCCTATGGATTCTTCTAGGCAGCTGATGTGGCTTCTGAGTGCCTAGGAGACCTGGGTGTGGAGCAGTGGGTGGTCACAGTGGTGGTATTTGGCTAGAAAAGCTTATGTGTTGCTTGAGCAATTTTCCTGGCTGTGTAGCAGCCGAGGTTCATTCCCTGGCTTCCCTGGAGATCTTGGAAGCAAACAACTATGATTCTAAAATCTCCTTTCTGATTAGACTAACTAGCATAGATCCTGTTGCCTGGTCATAAAAAGTCTATCCAAACAGGTGGGGAGCCCAGGGCATGAAGAGTTCCTGGAGATGAAAATACCTCAAAAATATTATCCTCTTAAAGTGTGCTCTCTGAATCTAAGCCAAGTAAATTCATAGGCATCTTGCTGAGACTGTGAGAAATACCAAACGTTTCCAGAGGAGACAGGATGCTAAATGAAATTAATTATATGCTTCCCGCTATCACAAATTTATAATGTATAAGAGGCCAATGATTTTGTCTCTGTTTTACTGTAGTGACGATTTTTTTAATGTATAAATAACAAGTGTCTCATAGGTTCATTCATAGTCCCAATCTTCACCCCGATTTTTCTTAAAAGCTTCTAGAGAAGGGGGTTTCAAGGAGATAAGCATGGGGACTTGGCACAGATGCCAAGCTATGTGTTGCTAAGGTGCCGTGCCCAGCAGACTAACTGCACATGACACAATGGCGGCACAGTTGTCTTGAGCCACCATGAGAAGGAATCTGGAGATGGAAGAGTTCTTCCAGACATGGCATTTTGCAACTCTAGAAATATTCATCATAAGCTCTTCCTTGGAATGTGATTATTCCACCAGATTGGTACTCTTTGCCAGCCAGAACGCCCCTCTTATATAACTCCTAGATTCCCGTGCAGTCTACCATCCAAGCCCTTATAGGAGCTGAGGACAGGGATCTAGGGACTCGGGGTGCCTTACATAGCTCTGGAATGATCTCACGCAATATGAATGGTTTCTTCAGAAATTACGCAATGAGAAAGTGGCCTAGCCGTCCACCACCACTCCGTGAGGAAATTCCACAAAAACGAACGACTCACACCATGGGGAGAAGCCCACGGCCCTGCCTACCTCACAGTCTCCAGAGGCAAGGCAGGTCCCCGGCACTGATTCATGGTCACAAACACTCCCACCCCCACCCCCCCAAGGCACTCCTTTTCACTGTGCTGGGTTTTTATGAGAAGAAATGATGGATGTGAGACTTTAACCAGGTCACCCAGGAGCAGATGGCTAGTTCATAGTTACATAGGGCTGAGTGAAAAGGTGTCCAGCTGGGGCTTCCCTGAGCATCCTTGCTGGTACTATATGCTATACACAACATACATACCCCCCAGTGAAAGGCACTTTTGGTTTTCTGAACTCAAGACGAGAATATGCCAGCATAGCTAGAGTTCGTACTCAGCTACTATATTACCTGATACCATACAGGGCAGCAGGGGAGACCACAGCACAGTACCTACACAGGGAAAGCAATCCTCCACCCTCGCTTTGGCATTAAGGAACTGCCGTGAGCTGCACTAGGCATCAAGACCTAGTTCACTGTTTTGACATTTCTTCCCTAACCCCAGCCACAGTGATCTTCCCTCTGGCATTAGAAAGCTTTCCCTCCCTTGGCCGTCTCTACTTAAACTTCTTCCCAGCTCTCCTCTGCCTATTTTTCTCTTTGAGTTTCTGCCCATGACAATCCAAATTTTTATGTCTTTTGTTCACTACCAAATTTGTTGCTCCCAAAGTTGCGCCTGTACAGTGGTAGCTACCAGGGAACACCTATTAACTAAGAAAACCATGAAATGGAAAATGCAAAAATATGACGACATGGACGCGCCGCACATCACCTACATCACAGCCAATCAGGCATCAGCCAACAAGCACCAGCCAATCAGATATGAGCCAACCAGGTGCCAGCCAATCAGACACCAGCCAACCAGGTGCCAGCCTGTAATATTCAAAGGTCCAGCCTTGAGGACCTATTTACTAGCTAGGTCCCATTTGTTAAGCTGCATAGCTTCCCAAAAAATGGTGTCACCAGTACATAAAGCTTGAGATTGTGGGGTATATTTCAAATTCAAACTGTGACACCACTTAAGAGAAATTGTGATGGGGTTTAGCCCTTTTACTCTGCATTTCATCCTGCTGACCACAGATGGTCGGGCCAGCTTTGAAACTAATGTGGTTCAGGCTCTTGCAGTAATAAGTGCTCAGGGTATTGAGCCAAAGTAGCTCCTTTTGATTTCTTTCAAAGCCTTCATGGTAGCCTTGCTTACCCCTTCTTCTAAATTGATCGCAGAGGACCAGTGTTTTGGGACATTAAGAAATCTGCTTAGTGTCTTGTTTCCTGAAGAGCACACAGCTAGTTTGGACTCTAAAAACAAAGCTCAACCCTTCATGTACCAGCAGCGAATAACTCTCTAGAGTGCTCCTGAAATGTCACCCAGACGCTAGTGGCAGCAGGCCATCATTGGGTACCTTCCTGGAAGACTGCATAGGCTGACAACAGGCTGTAAGAAATGCACTGTGGCTAGTTTACAGATCTAGACAAAACCAGTAACTCAGGCCTATAGGTCTGGCCCTAGCCCTGAACTACCAACACTGGATTACCTTGGGATAGATCACTGACCTCCCCTGGTCCCAGCAACCTCATTTCCAGGCGGGAGAGGATGGCAGCTGAAGTCTGCTGACAGCTCCAGAGTGCTGGGAGAATTAACTAATAACTGATTGGGAAGCACTCAGCAATGTAAAGTGCTATATAAATGCTTAATAGTAACAACCACCCTGTCAGGAGTCCAGGGCTGCTTCTGAGCTCTGTGGTCCCTATGTAATGATACCGAACCCTATAAAGTGCTTTACAAATAGTGAATAATTCATTCTCAGGGCACCCCAGGGAAGTGAGAAAGTACTCCTCTTACTTTAGAAGAGTTCAGATCCAATATTTCCTGGGGATGTTCAGCTAGGAGGCCTTGCTGAGCCAAGTTTGGATCTCTGTGGCCTCTGAGTTAGGCCAGGCTGAGCCCAGCTGCTTCAAGCTAGGAGGGCCAAGCTCAACCCTGCAAGTGAGCTGATGTTCCCTGGGGCTCTGGTCAGGTCCTTGAAGCTAATGGTTGTGGCTTGGAAGAATGAAAAGCATGAGAGATGAATGAGTACAGCCTGGAAACAGAACAGGCATGGTGGCCTCCTGATGGAGATATATATGTCTTCTCTAGGCAAGATGGGAACATCCAGGGCCTTGCAGAAGACAGCGGTCAAGGTGAAGACTCAGAATGAGATTGCCAGAGGGAGAATACAAAGACTTTAGCTACCTCATCCAAAGCTGGGTGGGGTGGGTTGTCCCTCTCTTTTAGACAGAGACCCACCATGTCCCTGGCCTAATGTATAGACTAACCTTGGTTAGAATAACAGACCTAGGAGAAACAGGAAAGGTTCATCTCCCCAGTGCTGAGGTTGGGAGGGAGGGGCTTAGGCTACCAAGAGACTACCAAATAGCAGCCAGAACCCATGGTCTGAGATCAATGGTGGCTTGGGCAGAAAAGCTGAATAAAGGCATCCTAGAGCTTGATTTGAGGGCTCAAGGAACTTTCCAGGTCTTTTTGGTCAGAAAGGCCAAGAACTTGGCTTGGATTCTTTTGCCCCAAAACTTGGAATCAAGACACCCATCTACCACCATCCCCAGAAGTAGGAAACCACTTGCAGTTGCAGGGTTAGGTGTGACTTCGATCTTCCCCATCATCCATAATGATGAAGATGCAGACAAGGGAGGGATCTTAGGCCAGAAGACATTGAGAGTCTCTGAGGCAGGGCACTGAGCTAACTGAAAATATTAATAACTGTTTCCCTGGCAGCCCCCTGCAGCAGCGCATGGGCTCAGAGAACTTCCCAGCCTCCCATTCAACAATAACACAAGGACAACCACTGCTGTCAAATTGCCACCCCTGCAGAAGGCAGATGCCCTGACATACTGTGAGTAGCAGTATCCTGGTGTCAGGTCAGCCCTGGTTCTAGGGCAGCACTCATATCCCTCTTCCTAGGTCCAGCATCTGTCACATCTAATGGCCAACAATCATAAGACCTCAGGCCCACCCATGGCTTGTTAGCAATATCCTAGCATGTGGTATTTTTATTGTTGTCTTTCCCTATGGGGCAGGACTGGAAAACAGCCAGGGGAATGGGACACAGGCTCAGTCCATATGCATGACCTCACTTTTCCTCACAGATACGAGGAATCAGATGGAGAAGTGCGCTGCTAGTCCCAGAGTTGCTCAGATGGCCAGACACTATTCAAACCAAGGCTGCTTCTGTTCTGCCCTATGCCTGCAAGGGCTGAGAAGCAATAAAAGAACAGGCCAGCCAGAAATGAGCTCAACAGAAAGTGAACTGTCTCACTTTGAATGAAAAGCAAGATGAAAACGGAGTTCTTTAGGCCCCCTTTTTTGTCAAGAGCCAGAAAGGGCAGAATCATCATGTAGTTTGGTTTGGTTTGGTTTGGTTTGGTTTGGTTTGGTTTGGTTTGGTTTGGTTTGGTTTGGTTTGGTTTGGTTTGACTTGACCTGGCTTGACTTGGCTTGGTCTGGTTTTGTTTTGTTTTATACATCAAATGAAATTCAAAGCCTGGTAGGTGGCACATACCTGTAATCCCATCATTCCTGAGTTCAGAGCCAGCCTGGAATACATAGCAAGTTCCTGTCTCAAAAGCATAAACAAGACAAAAAATGTTGGAAAAAGTATTTAGCCTGTCCAAGAATGTTAACTGCACTGACTATATATTCAGTGAATGCTGTGTATGTGTCCTAGATGGAATAGAACTCAGGCTGGATCATGGGAGAGAATGATAATCAAACAAATAGACCCTGCAGCAGACAGAGAATGAATAACATGGAAGAACTAGATCAGAGGAAACCACTCTAGCCAGGGGAACTGGTAGGTTAACTGTAGATATTCACCTCTCTCTCTGTCCCTCCAAGGCTGAGCTCCCAGTCACCTGCTGTAGCCTCCCAGTCCTCTTCACCTGCACCTCCAGCATATCACACAGATCTTCTCTTCTGACCGGCCACTCACTCACCCTATTATCCAGCCCCCAACTGCAGTAGGCTTTCTCTAGGAACCTGCTAGGCAAGCCTGCCAGAAGCAAGCAGATAGGTGAGCTTCAGATCTTCATTCTCCCTCCTCCCCTCCACATTCAATTCCCCTGTCTGATCCTCAGGACTATAGCAGACTACTTATCATGTGGCCTCTCCTCACTCTCTGCCCCAATTCCTAGGGGACTAAACAGAATATGGTGAAACACTCCTGTGTTCTCCCTCCTCTGGACCCTCTCAGCCCCAACTCTACACCTGGCTCATCTCCATTCCTAGGTGTTAGCTCCTAATACCTAGGATGTGCTTGACTCCAAGAGACCATAGATGCCAGGCCAGATTACTATACCCAGCAAAACTTGCAATTACTATAGAGGGAGAAAACAAGACATTCCATGATAAAAATAAATTAAGCAACATCTATTTACAAATCCAATACCATAGAAGATGCAAGAAGGAAAATTCCAAACTATAGATGTTACCCATACCCACAAAAAAACAAAAACAAAAAAAAAACAAAAAAACAACAACAAAAAAAAAACAAACCCACAAAGCATGAATAATTCAGAGCAGCAAATTAAAAAAGAACACACACCATCACCACCATCATCACAACCACCCCACCACAACCATAACAATAAAATAGCAGGCACCAACAAATACTGCTCATTAAGATCTCTCAACATCAATGGTCTCAATTCCCCAATAAAAAAGATGAAGACTATGAGATCAGTTGTGAAAACAGGATTTATCTTTTTTCTGAATCCAAGAAATACACCTTAACATCAAAGCTAGACATCACTTCAAGGCAAAGGGAAAAAAGATATTCCAAGGAAATGGACCTAAGAAGCTAGCTGGTGTGGCCATTTTAATACCTTATGAAATAAATTTTAAATAAAAGCTAATCAGAAAAGATAGGGAAGGATACTACTTACTCATCAAAGTAAACCCAACCAAGAAGACATTGAAATCCTTAATGTCTCTGCACCAAACATAAGGGCACCCAAGTTCATAAAAAAAACATTACTATAGCTTAAATCACAAATTGACCCTCACACATCGATACAGGGGAATTTCAGTAACCACTCCTGCCAACAGACAGGTCCTCTAGGCACTAACTAAACATAAAATGCTGGAATAATTGATGTTATAAGCCAAATGGCATAACAGACAGTTATAGAAGATTTTATCCTCCCCCCAAAAAAAACTATTTCTTCTTCTCAGCACTTCATGGAATATGCCCCCAAATTGATCACAGGCTCAAAGCAAGTCTCAACAAACACAGAGACACAAAGCAAATCTCAACAGATACAAGAACACTTAAATAAAATGCTACCTTCTATCTGATCATGGCGAATTAATGCTGGATATTAACAACAACACAAAGTTTACAAACTCATGGAAACTGAGTTTCTAGAATTGGAAGAAAATGAACACACAATATAACCAAACTTAGAGGCACCATAAGGTGTCTAACAGTCAACTTCACACACAGCACTAAGTGCCTACATTAAAACATCTGAGAGATCTCATCCTAGTAACCTAACAGGACACCTGAAAGCTCAATGAAAAAAAGAAAAAGTCATACCCAAAATGAATAGACTGCAAGAAGCAAGCAAACCCCAAGCTGAAATCAATAAAACAGAAACCAACAAACAACACAAAGAATCAATAAAGAAGTGGGTTCTTTGAAAATTCAGTAAGACTGACAAACCCTTGGCCAAATGAACTAAAAGGTAAAGATCAAAGATCCAGCTAACAAAAGTAGAAATGAAAAGGAGACATAACAACAGATTCCTAGGAAATATGTGGAATCATACTTTAAAAACCTACACTTCACCAAACTGAAAAATCTAAAAGAAACAGATAATTTTCTCGATATACACCACTTACCAAAGTTAAAGCATATCAGGTAAGCAATTTAAATGAATTTTAACACCTAGTAAAATAAGAGAAACGATTAAATCCCCCCCAAAAGCCCAAGCCCAGATATTGAGGCAGAATTCTATTTAGTGTAGCATTCTACCAGACTTTCAAAGAAGAGTTAGTGTTAATATTTCTTAAATTATTCCACAAACTAAAAACAGAAGGGACATTATCCAACTCATTTTATCAGGCCACAGTTACCCTGGTACCCAAACTGCAAAAAGACTCAACAAAGAGAACTGTAGGTGAATTTCCCTTATGAACATTGATGCAATATTTCTCAATAAAATACTTGCAAACTAATCCCAAGGACACATGACAATGATGACCCACCATGGTCAAGTTGCTTACATTCCATAGATGCAGGGGTGCTCCAACACACATAAATTGATAAATGTAATTCATCATATAAACAAATTTAAAGACAAAAACCACATGAGTATCTCAATAGATGCAGAAAACACCTTTAACAAAATGCAACACCCCTCACAATAAAAGTTCTGAAGAGATTAGGGATACAAGAGACAAACATCAATATAACAAAGGCAGTCTAGGCTCATAGCCAACATCAACTTTAATAGAGATAAATTCAAATCAACTCTACTAAAATCAGAAACAAGACAACGGTGTCCACTCTCCCTGTATCTATTTAATACAGTACTTGAAGTCTTGGTTAGATCAATAAAACAACTGAAGGCAATCACGGGGATACAACTTGGAAAGGAAGAAGTCAAAGTATCTTTATTTGCAGTTGTTAGGATAGCTTAAATTAAATGACCCTAAAATTCCCACTGGAAAACTCCTATAGCTGATAAACACGTTTAGCAAAGTAACTGAATTGAAAATTAATTCACAAAAGAAATTAGTAACCCTCCTACTGATAAATAACCAATGGACTGAGAAAGAAACAGGTGAATAAACATCTTTTACAACAATCCCAAATACTATAAAATATCTAGGTGAAATTCTAACCAAACAAGTTAAAGACTTATATGATAAAAACCTTAAGACACTGAAAAGATATCAAAAAATGGAAAGATCCTCCATCCCCCATGCTCATCAATTGGTAAGATTAATATAGGAAAAATGGCCCTCCTACCAAAAGCTATTTATGGATTCAATGTAATCTTCATCAAAATTCCCACAAAATTCTTATAGAACATAAAAGGACAATCTTCAGTTTTATGTGGAAACACAAAAACTCCTGGATACCCAAAGCAATCCTAGAAAAAAAAAAAAAAGGCTGATGATATCACCATCCCTTATTTCAAGTTTTACTACAGAACCATAGTGAAATGAAAAAGAAAAAAAGCAGCACAGTATTGGCAAACAGACACATCGATGGAACTGAATTGAAGGCCAACACATAAATCTACAAACATAAGATTTTTTTATTTAAGAAATACACACTGAAAAAAGACAGCATCTTTAAAAAATGTTACTTGTCAGACTAGATGGAATCATGCAGAAAAGTCCAAATAGATCCACATGCATCATGTCACCTTGCACATAACTCAACTCCAAATGGATCAATGACCTCAACATAAAACCAAATACACTGAAACTGTTAGAAGAGAATATGGGGAATAGCCTTGAACTCATCGACATGGGAAAAGACATTCTGAACAGAATACCATTAGCATAGAAACTAATCAACAATTAATAAATGGAATCTCATGAAACTAAAATGTTTGTAAGGCAAAGGGCACCAAACAGAATGTGGAGTTTTTCCAACTTCATGTTCAAGAGAGGACTAATATACAAAATATATAAAGAACGCAAAAGCTAGGTATCAAGAAAACAACCCAATTAAAAATTTAGTACAAACTAAACCGAGAATTGTCAAAAGGGGAAATTCAAATGGCTAATAAATATTTTTAAAATGTTCAAAATCCTTAGTCATCAGGGAAATGCCAATCATAACTACTCTGAGATTCTATCTTACACTTGTCAGAATGACAAAGATCAATAAAACAAGTGGCTGCTCAGGCCGACAAGAATGGAACACATGAGAAACACTCATGCCCTGCTGATGGGAGTGCAAACTTCTGCAGCCACTATGAAAGTCATTGTGGTGGTTTCTTAGGAAGATGGAAATTTGTCTACCTCAAGACTCAGCTGTACACCATTCTTGGTCAATACCCAAAGGATGCTTCATTCTACCACAGAGATACTTGATCAATTATGGTCATTGTTAGTCTATTCATTTTTGCCAGAAATTGAGATAAACTAAGATGTCCCTCACTGGAAGAAGAGATAAAGAAACTATAGTACAATGGACTATTATTTAACCAGTTAAAAATGAAATAACAAAATTCACAGGTAAATTGATAGAACTAGAAAAAAAATCATCCTGAATGAAGTAACTCAAGAAAGACAAATATGATATGCACTCACTTATATGTGGATATTAACAATTAGGGCAATGATAACCAAACTACAATCCATAGAACCACAAAGGTTGAGTACGGAGTACAGTAGATTAGAGTAGGTGACTAGGAGCATAGATGATTTCCCTAGGAGAGAGAAACAGAATAGAGAAGTATGGATGGATACAGTGGTGGAGACTGAAATGGAACAATCAAGTGGAGAGGGAGAGGGAAGAGGAGAACAGAAGAGGATTATAGGGAGAGACCGCTAAAATTAAAAGCCATTTGAAGGGTACTGTGCAAACCTAACATAGTAGAAACTTCCTAAAAATATACATATATAAAAGAGATCTAAATAAAACTGCTAAATAATGAAGGATACTGAGCCTCACCTGGCCATCTTTTGTCACCAAATAAAGCTTCCAGTACCAGGATTGGGTTGCATATAATTGTGTTGTTGGCCAAAGGTGTCACATGGAAACCCCCAAACAACCCAGGCAGTTTTCAAGACTATAAATGGCTCTCCACAAGCTGACAGCAAGAATCCATTGCTGAAGCCAATACCTACACAACTTATTGAGCATGGGAGGGTTGAGCTAGTGTCTATGTAGAGCCTTCACAACTATGTGCTGGTATCTTTGGTATAGGAAGTTACTCTGCATACTACCAAAGGAGAAACAGAAACACCAACATAGCAAAGACCTTTTGATCTACACTGATGACCTGCCTTCAGCTGGGTTAGTTCAATGGTGCACAAAGCCTGTGGAAGTAAAAAGCCAAAATCTGATCCAACTGAAGACTCCCTAGTCAGGAGATAGAATTCATACCTGACACTGCTTAGGTGACCTGAAACTAGTCACCCCAGTGACCTAAAATAAAATCAAATACTACTGTTCTTTCAAAAAAAATCACATTGAAATAAAATGAGTCCTAATGACATTTCGCAATACTCATAGACCAATGTCTTGCTTGGCCATCATCATGGAATCTTTCTCCTACAGTAGATGGGAATGAATGCAGAGACCACCCCTCCCACCAGATATTATTCCAAAAGTGAGAGACCCTGGAACACCCAGACTAAAAGGATGTCTCCATTAATTCCTTCCTTCAGGCCTCAGGGAAACCTATGGAAGAGGAGGCAGAAAAAGTGTAAGAGCCAGAGAGGACAGAGGGCACCAAGGAATAAAGAACCTCTAAATCAACATTATTGATGAAGAAATGGCCTCACAGAGACCGAAGAAACATGCATATGGCCTGCATGGGACTGCACCAGTTAGGGTGGAGATATACCCCCACCCCTAACCCAAAAGCAACCTCCAATTGATAACCATGTGCAAATGATAAACTAAATAAAACTAAGGGGACTAAACACTGAGAATAGCTAGTCAGGTTCAATCAACAGGTAAATCTTGGGCTCACTGTAAAATGGAAAATATTCTGACTTACCAAGCATCTCGCAACATTTATACAAGAGATACAAAACCCTAAAAAATAAAGCCTATACATTCAAGATTCTAAAATATAGCAAGAAAGAAAAATTGTTAATGAAATGTATGTCTAAAAGTTTGGAGATATTAACTGATTAGTGAATCATAGAAATCAGATTTATAACTACAGATTCTTATTGGGAAACAAAATATGGAATTTCAGAGATCACACAAAAAAGCAGAAAAAAAAAGTCTTACTTTATAGCTTTATGTTCGTTTATTTTCTATTCTGTGATAAAATAGCTTTGACAAAAAGCAGCTAAGAAAAAAAGGGTTGTTTTGGCTTCAGTTCTGAAAAAGTACACTCCATCATGGTGGGAAAGACAGAAAAACAGACAGAGAAGAAATGCTCACAGGAGCAAGAGCAGGAGGCTGAGTGGTTGCTTTGCATCCATACTTAGGAAGCAGAGAATGAACAGTAAGGCCAGCTATATACCCTCAAGGCCCACCCCTATCAACATATTTCTTCTGGCAAGGCTCCACCTCCAACCTTCCCAAGTAGCACTATCAAGTGTTGAACCTCTTAGTCCACAGGGGACATGTTATATCCAAATCACAATACCACAATAACGCTTAAATCCTTTTTCTAATTTTGCCTGTGATTGTGAGAGACAGAAAGATACACACAGAGAGTGAGAGAGAGAGAGAGAGAGAGAGTTAAAAAGAGGGAGGGAGAGGGGAAGGAGAGTGGAGGAAAGGGAATGGAAGGGAGTGGGAGGAAGAAGGTGAGAAAGAGAGAGAGGGAGAGAGGGGGGAGAGAGGGGAGAGGGAAGGAGGGAGGGAGGGAAGGATGGAGGGGGAGAGGGAGAGAGAACATACACAGACCATGGTGAATTGTGTGGAGGTCAGAGAACAACTTTTGGGAGTAGGTCCTCATAAGGCAGAGTCCCCCTTGTCTCTGCCACACTGCAAACTCTAGGCTAGCTCACCTGTAAGCTTCCAGGTAGTTCTGTCTCTGCTGCCCACCTGCCTCAAATTCCAGGGATTGAAATCAAGTCATCTGGCCTTTCCAGCAAGTACTTTTATCAGTGAGCCATCTGCACAGGCTTTCAGCAATCCTTTTATGTAAGTGCTTAAATTATATACTTTAGAGTGAAAGCTAGGGAGGCAGAGAGATGGCTGGGAGGCTAAAAGCTTTAGCAACTACTGAGGTCAACAATCAGGACACACCTAGATGGCTCACAAACACCTGTAACTGCGACTCCAGGGGACTGGCCCTTTCAGCCTCTAGGAGCAACCTGCACGCATGTGTGCAAACCCACACAGGAACGCATGCACACAATGTTTTAAAAATTGAAGACCAATGTTAATGAATAGCATGACTAACAAACAAAAAGCATAAAAGGAGGTAAGTGGAAGCTGTCAGGATAGAAGTAGACATCAATGCAACAAGCAAAACAAAGGAGAGAAGAGAACCTGCTTGCAGGAAGAGGGTGGCCAGCCTGCCTTGAAATCTCTGGGGAGGCTAGGGAAGAGAAGAGAGATGCACACTTAAATCAGCTCTATGCAATGAGGTCTATTGAGGAAGAGCTACTGTAACTGTAAAATTTCATATGAAAACTAACTACAGCAAGCAAAACCATGCATGTAAAACTGGCAAATAATTAGTCTAATTATTAAAACCATTTTTAGAAAACTAGAAACCCCAGGTGGCAATGATACTCATGTCGAATTCTTTTCACTATTATTATTATTATTATTATTATTATTATTATTATTATTATTATTATTATTCGATGTATGTGATATACACTGTAGCTGTCCTCAGACACACCAGAAGAGGGCATCTGATCCCATTACAGACAGTTGTGAGCCACCATGTGGTTGCTGGGAATTGAACTCTGGACCTTTGGAAGAGCAGTCAGTGCTCTTAACAGCTGAGCCATCTCTGCAGTTCCTCATGTTGAACTTTTTAAGGTTTTGTTTTTCAAAATAAACTTTCAAGAACACCATCCTCAGACAGAATGGCCATGGTCTTTGAATATTTCCCCTGTCAAGTAAACTCTACTTGAGGATGGGAAAGGCACTGTGTTCATTTTTTTAGTTACCATAAACTTGACATTAAAACTTGACCAATAACACACATGGGATCACTTCAATGTTGTATATAAATTTTTTAAAATGGCACAAATTTCCTTCTCCTAACCCTGTGCTGAAACACAGAAGGACTCTGTGCATGGCTTAATCTCTGATGTGACCACATTGAACTCCTTAATAATGTTTGAGCAGGGCTCCCATCTTTTGATTTCAGGACCCTGTGAAACATATATAGTCAGTTCTGTCAGGTGCTAGAAAATCAATATCAGTAAAATATCATAATCTCTACTTTAAAATGACTATATGTAAGAAAATAGATTAAATACAACAGTATATCAATGACTTGGGGTAAATGAGGGTATTTACAGATTCTAAAAAGGCATGGTTCAAACTAAACACAAAGTTAGCTTTTTCTCATGAAGACTGGGATTTGTTGCCTGCACAAGTCTGGTTGTGGTGGCACATGCTTGGAATCTTAGCTCCGAGGAGATAGAGATAAGTCAGTTCTTAGAGATTGCTGGTCAGCCAGGATAACCTGATCAATGAGCTCTGGATCCCAGCTAAAGACCCCGTCTCATAAAACAAGGTGTGGCCAAGCATGGAAGCTTTAATCCCAACATTTCACTGAGGGAGAGGCAGAATTAGAGGCCATCCTGATCTACATAGTGAGTTCAAGATAGCTACCATTGTGTAGAGAAATTGTGTATCAAAGAACAAAACCACAAAAAGATAGGTAACTCCTGAGGTTGACCAGTACCTGCACACAGGCACACAGGCACATAGGCACACACACACACACACACACACACACAGAGAGAGAGAGAGAGAGAGAGAGAGAGAGAGAGAGAGAGAGAGAGAGAACAGCACCCAAACACACTTGAATGAAACATTCTGGATTGGTTGGTCAAAAACCTTACTACAAAGTAAGTCATTAGTAGAATAATTCATTCCTCTCATTATGTTTTATTTAAAATGTAACAAGAAGATACAAAATAATTATAGGTAGAGAGCTTTGTTACATTTTAAATGAAACATAGAAAAAATGGGGGAGGGAAGCATGGTGGTACATAAACACTGAAGCTCATATTTGTGCTCCTAGCTATAGGGAGACTGGGCAGGGAAAGCATGCGAGTCTAAGTGCTGAAGAAATTTAAAAAAAAAAAAAAAAAAAAAAAAAAAAAGCAACTAAGCAACATAGCAAAAGTCATGCTCAAAAATAATGAAATGTGGGCAAGAAAAAATAGTTCACTTGGTGAAGATCCTGCCAAAGAAGCACCAGGACCTAAGTTCAGGTCCCCTGAACCTACATACAAAACTGGGCATCTGTAGCCCTAAAGCTGGAGAGGGAGAAAGAGAAAGACCCTACAGCTAGTTGGCCAGCCAGTCTAGCCAGAGTGGTGAACATCAGGTTAAGTGATAGAGGAACTACAAAATAAAAGAGGAACGCACATGAGATCAGACACTGGATGCTGACCTTCAGCCTCCACAGGCAGGTATGCACATATCCACACAGCCACACTAACAAATGCATACATCTCACACAAGGAAGGAAGGAAGCAAGGGAGAGAGGGAGGGAGGGAGGGAGGGAGGGAGGGAGGGAGGGAGGGAAAGCAAGATAAGAAAAGAAAGTGAAAGGAAGAGAGCACCATGGTGAGAGAGCACAGCAGGGGTCCAGGCTGGCACTGTAAGGTGGGAGGTGGGGGAAGGTGGGAGGTGGGGGAAGGTGGGAGGTGGGGGAAGGTGGGAGGTGGGGGAAGGTGGGAGGTGGGGAAAGGTGGGAGGTGGGAAGGGGTGGAGGGATAGGGAAACAGGATGCTTGGTGTGGGGAACAAGCTAAGCATTCTGTCATTACAGTCAACAGAATCATAAACTACCAAGACTCAACAAGACTGACCAATAAATTATAAATCAGTAAGATTGCTGAGAACAAGGAAAATAAACACAAATCAAGAATATCATAAATACACATGATAATGATTTAAAAGACGCAGCCATTCGAGTTTTTGTACCTGTGACAAAATTCATAAGCAAACAATTTAAAGTGAGAAAGGGTCTGCTTGGGGTCAGGTTCAGAGGCTTCATGGCTCCATTCGTTCGGCACCATTGGTGACCAGCGACCAGCAACATGGGGGTGAATGACAGAGACTTGGTGGGTCAGAGCCATCAAACCAGCACAGTATCAAAATGACTACCTCCTACTAGACTAAAATATTCCTGCTTTTTGTTTGTTTGTTTGTTCAATTGTTGTTGTTTCCTTTGTTTTGTTGATAATGTTCTTGTTTTGCTTTAACACCTTGTCCAGGCTGACCCTGAACTCTCTTTCCCAATCCTCCTGCCACAGCCTCCCGTCTGCTGAGTTAGTGACTTGTGTGTGATAACAAGGTTCAGACTAAATATTTAAAGCAGGAAAAAAAAAACATGACAGCGTGCAAGTGTCAGCAACAAGAATAACTGGCAAAAGTGAGCAGAATCTATAAAATAATGTTTTAATATATGAAGAAAAGACATTGCAAGTATATTGCTAAGTTACCAGAGAGTGTCATTAATAGGCGCTAATAAATGAGAAGAGGGATCTGGTGCTCACTGCTCTCCTATTACATAACGAATAGAATCCCTACCAAATACCACTGGAATCATTTAATGAAACAAGTATTTATAAAATAATTTTAAACTTAAAAAAAAATTAAACAAGTGAGAAAGGTTGGAAGCAGTTTTCAAAAGCAGGGGGAGTCATCTTGCCAAACTCTAAAGTGTTCTGTGAAGTTGCAAACCATTAAGTGTTTCCTTGGCAGGAGAATGTCCAAACAGATCAATAGAACAGGCTACGCGTGCACAGAAGGGATGTCAAAACCGTGTAAGACTCAGAGGGTGGAAGAAGGAACATCACACCCAAGGGAGAAGGAGTGGGTGAATCAACAGATAGTATTTTTATTTACGAAGGAAAACCTCGGGGGTGGGGGGAATAAACACACATCAATAATTACTGCTTGCAAAATCAACAACGGTGCACAAGAAAAAGGCTGACATACTAAGCCAAGGAACCTACATAGATTGTATACATATAGTATCAAAAATACCTCATTTCAAATAGAGGTGAGAATGTGGGTCCTAGGATACGGATCGGTGGTTCAGCAGTTGTTTTGTATTCAAACAGCCTTTGGTTCTATTTCTAACACCCAAACAAAGGGGAAAACATAAAAATGAAACACGTTGGAAAGAGATTATTTTCAACAAACACACACTTAAAGAACTGTCCCAAGTCAGATAAAAACTAACCAAAAATCTAGACACTAGTGGAAGCACAGGCCAGGCCTGAAGGCAGATGCCTGGTGTACGGAGAGTAGACTGCTAGATTGGGCTGTTCCCTCTGTGACGCGGTGGCAATGGGATGGAGCGTCTTTTCCCCTTGGTTTCAAGATTGAATATGACAGCTCAATAACACGGGTTCTTGTGAGGTGTAGTGGCATATGTGCTCAGCACTCAGATGGATTATTTTGTGTTTAGGGTCATAGTGCTTTCTAGGCCTGTCAGGGATACATAGTGAGACTCTTTCCAAAAGAAACACACATACACACACGCACACACACATACACACACATACACTTCTAACAAGTGCACAAATTTGGGAATCTCAAAACATTTCTCTCTACTTAATAATTCCATTTCTTCACATCTAAGCTTTAAAACTGTGAGCACAGTCTAAAAAGATGGGAATCTGGCCATAGATGACCCAGTATTATCATGCTCCAAATAAATACCTCTACTGTTGACCAACTTATAAAGTCTACATTAACTCAGTCCTTTGGACAAAGGCTTGTTTTGTGGTTTTGTTTTGAATGTTTAGAAAATTGAGATTCAGTGTAATGACAAGATATACTGCAGGGAAATCCTTCATTTCACTTTACACAAAGCAAAGTGACACAGACTTGAACACTGTAGTTGTGACAGTCAGCTTTCCTGAAGACCAAAGGACAATGCTTTGAAACTCTTTTACCTGAATCCCTACCCTCTGAAGAGTGGGTTGGGCCTCTCCTTAAGCTACAGTCTGTGAGCCAGGTGGAGGAGCTTCTGCCTCAAAGCAGCTGTGTTTTATCACCAGGGCAACTCCCTAAACAAAAGGATGAGGTTGGTGATATATCCAATATGTGGCAAGCTACTGTACGGGCAAGATCCTCCTAAGTCATTAGACAAGCAGTCTGCTCCCTTTCTTGCCTTGCTAACAGGACTGTAGGTCTTTACATAAGGACATAACAGAGCCAGGGTGGACAGGATCTGAAGCCAACTCAAACTGAAATGTGCTGAAGAACCAGCAGGAAAGTTGCAAGGATGCAGACTTCAAAACACAAATTCCACAAACAAACAAAAACATGGAGTCCATTTTGTTTTGACCTCCTGAGCACAGGGTGTAGTTGGATATACCCAGTGACAGTCCATATAAAAAGAACATAAAGTTGGGGGTGGGTGGGGAGATTTTGAAGGGGTAAGGGGAAGAGAAAAGCATGATCAAATGTATTGTATTAAAAATTAATTTTATAAAGCAGATTCCCAGACTATGGCTTTCTGGAGGTATGATTCCTATGTCTTTGCCCCAGGTAAGTCAGCTGGGAACTGTTCCCTGAGCACACTCAGAAACACTGCTTAGGGCCTGGGACGATACCCTAACCCAACTCCTACCCCTAATAACACATTCCTAGTTAGGCAAACTGTTTCATGCCTGGGGAGGTTTGGGCATTTCACAAAAATGATAGACTCATTCGCTGACAAAGTTAACTTCTAACACTTTTAGTACTATTCTGCAAGAGGCTTATTGGGATACAAAGTTTTGCTAGATGTTACTGCTTGGGCCATTTCACCTGACCGTGCACCTCCACCAGGAAGCAGCTACTCAGGACTCCCTGTCATTGGTGAGAGGCTCACCCCACACCCACAGTCTCATGTCCTTATGATCCAGGCTCTTTAGTCAAATTATAAAATGAAGTTCTGGTCGACCACATGGACAAGAAGACTACTTCCACTTACTGACTTTCTCTATGATTGAGTCTTTGTGTCTATAAACGTGATTAAAAACCGTTTAAAGTTTTAACTATCTTATTTGACTTTTTTACTAAAGTAGAATAGACATCTGGCTCAGCAGGGCAAGAAGAATGGTGAAGGCAAAAAATAAAAATAATTTTAAATTTTAAAAGTAGATTGGTTTTTTGCCAGGTTCCTAACAGACCATTTTCCTTGAGAAGACTAAGACATACAGGGCTTTTCTTCTCAGGCTAAATCAGATAGAACAAGATCTTTCTGAATTATACTCATGGGCTTTGTGTTTTCAGGATAAATGGGTGTGTGGAAGGACCTGACAGTTTCCTTGAAGCTTGATTATATGGTACTTGGCATGGGGGACTCCATGTTGATCTAACCCACTGGGGCTGGCATGAGAGCTCAGTTCACAGCAACGCTCACATAACTTCTTCAGCACTAGTGTAAAGTACTGCTGAATAACCCATTTTCATCACATGCACCTCCCTGTTCTTTCTAAGGCTCTGGGCAGATAGGCTTTGCAGATAGGGAAATAATACAGACAGTATTTTTATAATTTCTCACTTGCCCAGTCTATGGCAACTTTGATCCAAGGAGCCTGCCATTCTCACAGAGTAGACAGTCCCACTGGGACTACTGGAGATCGCAATACTAACAGAACCTCAGCATGTATGAGTAGCTGATCGCTACTCAGCATAAGAGGAAACTGAACTTATGTCTTTCAGGGCTTGAAACCAGGACTCAACCAACCTTCCTCATTTGTACTATATCTTCTTGCTTCAACTAGGAGTCCTGCCCCCAACCCCAACTTCCTCATGATGACCAACACCAGCAGACTCAGACACCCCAGGACACAGCTGACCACATCAGGAACTCCACACTTTGAAAGCCACAAAGCCCCTAGGTATTCACTCCCTCCTGGAGCCCCAGCCATCACAGTGTAAGCCCTCTGTAAGTAATGGTTCCTTGAACAAGAACTCAACTTTTGTCAGAAGTACTGTGTGGAAGGCTGGGCATGACTTGTTATATAGTGGAAACAGTGGTTGTCTCCACCCACCATCATTCTCCCTTTCTCCCTAGCTACAGAACCTTGGCACATTCAACCAACAGACAAGGTAGTGTTAAACTTCAGGCTCCCTCTCCCTTGTATTTAAATGGTAACCATGTAACTGAGTCTGGCAGACTGAACTTAAGTGAACTGTTTGTGGGAATCCTAGAAAGCCTGTATCCATCCAGAAGAGCAGCAACAGTAGGTCCCTCCATCTATCTCCTTTCTTCTGCCAAACTTGGAACTTTTCTTAGGGTTTCTATTCCTGTACAAAACATCATGACCAAGAAGCAAGTTGGGGAGGAAGGGGTTTATTCAGCTTACACTTCCATATGGTTGGTCATTACCAAAGGAGGTCAGGACTGGAACCCAAGCAGGTCAAGAAGCAGGAGCTGATGCAGAGGCCATGGAGGAATGTTACTTGACTGCTTGCTTGCTTGCTTGCTTGCTTGCTTGCTTGCTTGCTTGCTTGATTGATTGATTGATTGATTGATTGATTGATTGCTTATAGAACCCAGGTCTACCAGCTCAGGGATGGCACCATCTATAATGGACTGAGCCCTCCTCCCTTGATCACTAGTTGAAAAAATGCCTTACAGATGAATCTCATGGAGGCATTTCCTCTACTCGGGCTCCTTTCTCTGTGATAACTCCAGCTTATGTCGAGTTGACACAGAACCAGCCAGCACAGAACTCAAGCTTGGCGGCTGGAGCTTTGTCACTCAACTTGAACTACAGTGTGACCTTGAAGAAAGCTACTTGAGGGTGCAAAGAATAAATTGGGAGGTAGGCTTCTCCATGATGCCTCCATCAGATTTTCTATTGCTGAGCTGCTTGACCCAGATGTGTTTAATTCAGTAAAATGTTTGATTTCTTTTTTCTGTTGTAGAGGAGGCTGACCCCAAATGATCTGACCTTCCTGATGGTTCCCCAGGAAGTGCTGGCAAGTTGTGTAACTTCCTATTTCCCTGTGACTTTGGGGGATTTTGGTAAATAGGGAGAATCTTCTTTAGGCACTGTAAACCATCTGCCAAATGTCCTGAGCATATGGTCTTCCCTCAGGCGGTGAGAATGAAGGCTGGTGTTTGAGAACACTTAGTGATGATCTGTGAACCTGTTCTTTGCCTCCCTCCACCTGCTTCCCATGGGAATGAAAAGGCAAGAGTTACTAGGATGGGTAAGTGTGTGAATCTGTGTGTCTGTCTGTTATGTCTGTGTGTTTGCATGTGTGTGTATGTATGTGTGCCCAAGTGTGTCTATGTTGTGTGTGTATCTGTGTCTGTGATTCCTTGTGTGTGTCTATGTCT
Organism: Micromys minutus; assembly: GCF_963924665.1. NCBI lineage: Eukaryota > Metazoa > Chordata > Mammalia > Rodentia > Muridae > Micromys > Micromys minutus. The sequence continues at coordinate 27,153,161 of NC_137981.1, forward strand.
CTCTGCGTGCCTGATATGTACAATGCCAGTGCTCTCTAGCTGAACTCCATTCCCAGCCTCTGAACTTAATCTTGAAATAAAATAGAAAAGATCTTTATGTAGTCCTTCTGCTACTGCTTTCCATTACAGAATTAGCCACCATTAATTATGATAGTGATAATTATACAATACATAAAATATACTGTGTAGATCAAATATGCAATTAAATAATTACCATTTTATAAGCTTTTATGGGATAATGATCAAGGTTAACTACAGAGGGAGATGGAAGCTTCTGTTTCATTCTTTCTCCTTTTTATTCAGGTCAGGACCCTAGCCTATGGGCTGGTGCTACCCACATCATGATGAGTCTCCCATCTCAGCTAAACCTCTCTGAAAACAACCTTCCAGACATGCCCACAGGCTTGTTTCCTGTGTAATTCTACATCTTTTCATGTTACAAATGTGTATTAACCATCTGTGTTATTAATTTTTTTGTCACCCTGACACAAGGCAGGATTATCTGGGGCAAGGGAACCTCAATTGAAAAAAATGTTTCTATCAGATTTGACTGGGGGCAAGTGGTGGAACATTGTCTTGATTGGTGGTTGATGGGTCAGGGCACAGTCCACTATGGGTGGGTGATTCTGGGTTGTATGCCAAAGCAGGCTGAGTAAGCCAGGAGAGGCAAACCAATAAGTAATGTTTCTCAATGACATCTTCTGTTCTTGCCTCCAGTTTCCTGCCTTGAGTTCCTTCCCCGATTTACCTTCATTGTGAGCTGTGACCAAGACACATAAGCCAAGCTTTTCCTCTCAAAGTTTTTGATCATAGTCTTTAGAAAGTAAACTAAGACGCTATCACATTCAGCTTTCCTCTATTATAACAAACACCTAAGCTGGATCAGTTTATAAAGAGGAAAGAAGTCTCCATGAGAGGGCAGATTCGTTGTTTTCAGCCCTTCAATAAGGATGTGGGATTCATACTTCATGCTTGGATCATATGTTGTTGTAAAACTATTCACCTTATGGGTAGGAGAAAGGAAGTGATGGGGGGGGAGGGAGAGAAGAAGAGAGAAGGAAGAGAGTGAGCAGGGCGGGGGTCTGAGGTAAGACACTCCAAAATCTCCCACTGGACTCCACATTTTCTGAGTTCCCACTCACATGCCCTCTACAGTGACAAGCTAGAGACCAAACATTTAAACACAGGGAGTATTCCATCCTCAAAATGAGCATGGGCTCAACTGAGGGTGTCTCTGGAGCCTCAGCTTCTGAATCCTAGAATGCTGTTCTGGTAGAAATGAAGGCATTTCTTCTAGGATGTGGGATTTGACTTGAATGCCTCAGGACAAGAGGATTCCTGTCTCCTTTGATAGCTGCCTGGAGCTCCTTTCTTCCACCATTCAAACAGACTTCTGTCTTAGTTAGGGGTTTACTGCTGTGAACAGACATCATGACCAAGGCAAGTCTTACAAAGAACAACATTTAATTGGGCTGGCTTACATGTTCAGCGGTTCAGTCCATCATCATCAAGGTGGGAACATGGCAGCATCTAGGTAGGCATGATGCAGGCAGAGCTGAGAGTTCTACATCTTCATCTGAAGGCTGCTAGTGGAAGACTGACTTTCAGGCAGCTAGGATGAGTAGATTAAGCCAATGCCCACAGTGACACACCTACTCCAACAAGGCCACACCTCCTAATAATGCCACTCCCTGGGCCAAGCATATACAAACCATCACATTCCACTCCCTGGTCACCATAGGCGTGTTCAAACACATAAGTCTATGGGGGCCATAACTAAACATACCACAATTCAAAATACATTTAGTCTAATTTCCAAAGTCCCCATCATCTATAATAGTCTCAACAGTGTTGAAAGTCCAACGTTCAAGGTCTCTTCTGAGATTCATCCAATCACTTAAGTATAATCCCCAAAGCAAGACAGGAAACAAGCTGGACAAAGTCCAAACTCTGCATCTGCATGTCTGATGTCAAAGTGGTCTTCAAATCTTCAACTCATTTTTCATCTTTGTTGACTGCAACAAATTACTTTCTGCTGGACTGGTTTCACTCCCTGTTAGCAGCTTTCCTCAGCTGACAGCCCAGGGGTCTAGCATCTCGAATATCTTGGGGTCTCCAAGGCAATTTTCAATATTATAGTTTTTTGTTAAAATATTTGGAATTCACACGTGATCTTCTGGGCTCCTCCAAAGGGCTGGCATTACTTCTCCAACTCTGCCCTAAGCTCAGGTTGATTCACTCCATTGCTGCTGTTCTTAGTGATCATCCCATGGTACTGGCATCTCCAATACACTGAAGTCTTCTACTGCAACTAGGCTTCACCAATAGCCTCTCATAGGCTCTCTTCCTAGTGCCAAGCTTCAAATCCTGTGTATGACCCTTTCAGTGCTGTGCCATCAATTACAACTGAGGCTGCACCTTCACCAATGGCCTTCCATGGCTTCTCACAGTGCCAAGCCTCAGCTATTCTTCATGACCCCTTTATGCCTTCAAAACCAATACCACCTGGGTGACTCTTACATATTACCAAGTACAGTTGCAACACAAAATACAACCTTGGCTATCTCTGGACACAGCTTCATTGTGCTCTCAGAAAACACTTGCTAGAAGATTTTACCTCTGTGATGCTGGTCTCTTCTTAATCACCACTAATTTCTTAGCTCCAGCTGATCAGCATCAATAGTCCCAGTAGTCTCCATCTCCACTTAACTATAAAGCCAGAGCCAAATGACCAAAGGTGCTGAGTTCTGCTGCTTCCCGGGACTGGACCGTTGCCCCCTTATTCTATTACATTATTACCAGCTTTCTGTTTTCCAACTCTTTCACTGCCTAAGCTTAGCTGTCCTGGAACTTGCTCTGTAAACCGACTTTGAACTCAGAGATCTGCATACCTGTTTTTATGGAATTAAAAGTGTATACCACTATGCCTGTACTTAAACCTTTCTTCACCTAGAACTTGCTCTGTCCCAGGCTGTCCTTGAACTCAGAGATCTGCTTGGCTTTATCTCCTGGCATTAAAGGTATGCCTGAATCTAAACTTAGCTGGGTTGGATCTTGCCCCAAAGTCTCACTCCCTTCATCTACTATCTCCTAGAACACAGGATTAGGCTCCATTTTACTTCCTGGTGTCCTTTTAATACTTGAACCACACATTTTCTATTTTTCCTTTCTCAGCTTGCTATGTTTGTCTAAAATGCTCTTCATGAGACTCAACCAGAGAACAGTCTATAATGGGTGTTTCTGAGACTTCTTTTGTCAATGCAATTACTCTGAGTCTCTTCATCTTAGCCTCAGGAAGACTCTTCAGACAAGGGCAAAAAGCAGCCACATTCTTCACCAAAATATCACAAAAATTATCTCTAGGCCACATATGGAAATTGTCCTCTGAAACCCCTTGGACTAGGTCAGCACAACTCAAATCACTCTCAGTACCAAAGTCTTCCGTATTCCTACTAGGATGGCCTATTAAGCCCCATTTAAAGCTTTCCAAATCCAAAGTCTCCAAATCCACATTCTTCCAAACAAAAGCATGATCAAGGCCTATCATAGCAGTACCTTACTCCTGGTGCCAACTTCTGTCTTAGTTAGAATTTTACTGCTGTGAACAAACACCATGACCAAGGCAAGTCTTATAAAGGATAACATTTAATTGAGCTTGCTTACAGGTTCAGAGGTTCAGTCCATTATCATCAAGATGGGAGGAGGGCAACATCTAGGTAGGCATGATGCAGGCAGAGCTGAGAGTTCTACATCTTCATCTGAAGGCTGCTGGTGGAAGACTGACTTTCAGGCAGTTAGGGTGGGGCCTTAAGACCGTACTCATAGTGACATACCTACTCCAACAAGGCCATACATCTTAGTAGTGCCACTCCCTGAGACAAGCATACAAGAACCATCACAACTTCTTGCAACAAGAAAATTAAGCAATACGTCCAACCTTCCATAGGTCATGGCACACATAAGGCATACCACTAAAACAGAGGGTTATCTATAGTTGGAGTGACAGCCTTCCTTTTCCTCTGCTATCTCTCAGGAGAGATATATGCATAGCAAACCATTGGAGCACATGCCTTTAATCCCAGCACTGGGAGACAGTGTGGCTCTCCATGAATTCAAAAACAGCTTGATCTACACAATGAGTTCCTGGCCAGCCAAAGCTACATAGTGAGAACCTAAGAAAGGAGGAGAAGGAGGAGAAGAAGGAGGGGGAAAGGGGGAAGAGGTAAGAGGAAGAAGAATAGGAAAAAAAATAAACACCAAGAAGTATTTGTCTAGTTATCTTTTCTCCGTCATAGGGAGACATTAAAGGCCTCAGGGCAACTGTTCCGAGACCCTAGATTTAGATGTCTGAAGACTCACAGCTAAAGTCTGGAGTGGACAGCCCAACATCCCTCACCTGGGATGTCCTCAAACTCAGGGAAGGAACAAGCATGGTCAACCTGATGGAAAGTCTAATATTTCCTCTTGGGACTAGTGACAATCTCCTACCATAGCAACTGCATGAGAAAGGACTTGAAAGAAACCATCGTGCTTACTTCTGTGGGTGAGGATGTGGTTTGGGGCAGGGACTACCTGGCTGCCATCCAGATGTGCTTCCTCATGTCACAGATAAAGAGGCGAGGGTGAGGGCAGAATTACCCTTCCACCTCTAACCGAGTTATTTATTTCACATTCCAAGCCTCAATGAATGTCCCTGTGTCAAATGAGAATATGCCATCACCATTAACAAATATATTATAAACCAATACTAAAGAGTCAACTGCCAGCACCATGACAGTGCTTCCCACCAGCCTGGCCCTGATACTACACAGCACTACTTGTATCCAAGAATCTCTGGGCTGGGTTTGCCCCAGACAGTAGAACACAGACAAAAGCTATACCTGGCAATGCTTCTGCTAGGCCAACACACAGGAACTTAAAGAACCCTAAGGTGTTGCTCACAGACTTTTACCACTTCATTCCCCAAGGCCAATATCTAGTGGTCCTCACAGTCTTGACTCCATTTTCTTTGGGTATTTGTACTAAGATAGTCCTCTTTGTTATAGCCCTGGAGTTGTTTGCCCTCCAAGTCTATGAGACCTATAAAAAGAAAGGTATAGGTAGATGCCTTACCTAGGGCATGTACACACAGACTCAGAGATATGAGAGCCTCTTGGGAAGCCCTGTAAGGTTTCAGTCCTCTCCACAGTCCTTTTTCACATTATATCTGAAGCCAGAACAAGTACTTCCAAATCCTTTGGCTGTAGTTTAGGGGCCATTCCAGATGCTTAAGACATACTTAGTCACTGTCAGACAAACTCTACAACCACGAAAGCATTGCTGATATCTCATATTCATCTATCGTGCATACAAGAGCAGCTAGTTCTACCAGAGTAGGTAGTGAAACCCTGGCCTGCTTGTCTCTTTCAACCCTGACCAGAATTAAAGCAATGACTTGTCTCAAAAACAGATGATCAAAAAAAAAAAAAAAAAAAAAAAAAAAAAAAAAAAAAACACTCCTCCAAGCACATTGTTAGAGTCAAGAAAGACTGCAATGACCAAAATATCAAAGGATAGTGCGATGTGCCACCGAGAGTCCCCTTTGAGGAAGAACCTGATAACCAAGTATCTGGGATGCTATTGGAGAGCAGCCCTTTTGAAGGCATCACCCATCCACTGACTGATAAAAACGCAAGAATAAAGAACTGGCCACTCCCACCCAGCCCAAAACATTCTGCAGTTCCCTCTACCACAACCCTCAGGGGGTGTTAGCTGAGTCTCCCCCAGTTAAGATCATAGAGGATTTTTTCCTCTGTTCATACCTGCCCCTTGCCACATCCTGCCACAGGGTGGAAGTGTGGTTCCAAGGACCTTCCTTAATAAGTATCTTGTCTTCTAAATCCACGTCAGCATCTGAAGTCAGAAAGAGTTAATAAAACATTTTTTTAAGTTTTTCCATAGAGCTAGAGGATTTTTGAAGCTTTTTTAATTGATTGAAATTGTATATATACATATAATACGTTTTGATCAAATCCACCCCCTATTTCCTCTCCAACTCCTCCCCATACCTGCTACCACCATTCCATCCCAACTTTGTGTGTTCTCAGCACTACCGAGAAATCAAACAAGACTAAGCCCACAGTCAACATGATGGGTCACCCCCACTGCAGGTGGTATGGAATGAGTCACATTGCTTTGAAAGGAGCCTGCTGGCCCCCTTCCTCCCTCAGCCATGAAGTGTAATCCCAGCAAGGGGGGCCCACCCCAGACAGAAGCCTAGGGCCCTTTGAGGAGAAAGAGTAAGAGAACTTCAGTCCTCAGAGGATCCCCAGGGTCCTGTCTACCAGTGTCTGTCACTGGTTCAAATGGGGGGGGAGCCTCAGGATCCCCAGGCCCAGCTGACAACATTCCAAGTTACACTGTGCTCTTACAGACTTTGCAGAAGAACCCTTCACTCCAAACCACTAATGAACTTCTTCCAGCTCCAGCTTTAATTAGTTTTCATTGCAATATTAATGATCCCAACAAACCATTTCAACTTTGCTGGTGCACAGCTGGAATTCCTTTATTTGGCATTTGGTCTCTTTATAAGAGAATCCCAGGCGCCTCCTCTGCCTGCCCCATCGAGGGGGAATAAGATCACACTCTTACTTTGCTTATCCCTTGGCCAGCCCAGGGACAGTAGCTTTAATAATTCTGAAGCTGGGAGCATTAAACACATCACAAACTGCCATACAAATAACATATAATATAACTCCAGGATTTTAATTACAGTGACTAATATATGTACCAACTCTGAAATCTCTACGGTACCATTAGGCCACATGCATGGACATTATTGGGAGGCTTAAAATGTGCACAAGGTGTGCCATTAGTTGATCCAAGACCTTCAAGGTCTGGAGTTCTCACCTGGGACTCGAAATTCATTTCTTGGGCAGTTTGAACCACCCATCCAAAGGCAGTCCTTCTTTCATTAGTGGTGATGAAAAATGATTAAACTTTGTTTCCGGCTCAGGTCAGCTTGTGTTGAACATGTCTTGGCTGCATGGCAGAGCACTGAGGTGTTCTAGGTGGGTTCCTCTGGCTCCTTTGGCTCCTTATTTCTCTTTGGGGTAGAAAAGCAACAGCAAACTGGTATTGAAGTGTGGACCCCCTGAAACTTGCTGGGAAGTGACTGGACTTCTGTGGGAATTCACCCAGTGTCTAGTGTGGCATCCTTCCAGACATGGCAGGAGCTGAATTAGTCCCTGAATTAGTCCATTTGCTACTGCTGAAACCTGAGGTTGGGTATTTTGTAAAGCAAAGGAGTTTATTCAGCTCACATTTTAGAAACTGAAAGTCCAAGGTAGAGTGTCTCCATGTTTGGACTACAGCAAGAGCCCCTCTGGATGTTATAGCATGATAGAAAATAGAAAGAGAAGCTCCAGTATCCAGAAGGGGCAAAAAATGCAGATGACCTCACTAGTAACAACTCCTTGAAATTATAACTGATCTTTCCAAGGCTGAAGCCCTATGGCCTAGTGACCTCCCACCAGATCCACCTCTTAAAGTACTCTACCACTTCTCAGCACTCAACCCAGAAGACCAAGTGTCCAGCACAGACGCCATATTTGAACCATAGCAACCTCCACTGGTCCTTTTCGGTGAGAGGCCAGCAGCCTCAGCTCAAAGTCTAAAGAGCTTAGAGAACTCTGTTTTGGAATGGCCAATATCAGCACACAGTCATGGGTGGGGTCAGCAGTAAGAAGCTCACAGTGATGGTACAGTAGAAGTCCAGAGGTGTAATCAATGTAAGTAGGTCCCAGACAGTGCCTGAAATGGGGACCAGAGCAAGAAAGGCAAACTGGCCACACATAGGAGGGCATGGAGAGGGGTGGTCACAGAAGCTCACACTGGGAAATAGAGCAAACATCCCCAGAGTCAATGCCAGCAACGAAAGAGCTTCTTCCACGCTCCTAGCAGTAAAAACGGTCATTGCTCACAGCTTGTGACACAGCTCTCATCAGGACCATTGACACGGTGACCATTGATTGACAAGTCATCCAGGCAGGGGTCACAACCGAGACAAGTCTCCAACCCACTGTCTCTACAACCCCATCCTCAGAGGAGCACGCACTTGCTGTAGCCAGAAGGTTATTCCTTATACATGACCCTTCCCTGCAACCTCTCAAGACCCACTAGAAGGGGCATCCTGGCTCCAGAGACCATCAGAAGAACTGTTTATCTCACTTCCCAGGTCTTGGGAATGACCCTATAGCTTTTGGTAAGCTACCAATAACAGACCATAAAAGAGGATTAACAGACCTATGTACAAAATGTTATAAAATATTTGTAAATAGAATGTCATGTAATGTACAAGACCTACTTTATTAAAGTATTGTTTGATGATAAAATTATTAAACTATTATTTATCTATTTTATGTGTGGGCATGTTTTGTGTATACACACACATATATATGGACTCCTACTGTATCAGATATATATATGTCTACGCATGCATATATGTGGTACATGCCTGGTGCCTGTGAGGACAGAAGAGGGTGTTTGGTTCTCTGAAACTAGAGATACAAATAACTATGAGTCTCCATGTGGATGCAAGGAATTGAACCTAGGTCATCTGGAAGAGCAGTCATTGTTCTTAACCACTGACATCCAAGAAAAGAGAAACCCATCTGACATCTTGGAAAAACAAGCCAAAGCTGATTAGAGACTTACACAATAAACCAAAGCCACAAACATCCTTAGAAAGGGACTAAGTCACTCCAACATAAGTCTAGGCAGACAATGTTTGACTTGATCCCCAAAAGCACCATCCATAAATGGGGGGGGGAGATACCATAGCAATTATCAAAAGTAAAAGCTGCCTATACAGAGACTTAAAAGAACAAATGGGCCTACAGAAAGCATCCATATGCATAAGAACTTAAAACTAATTAAAGAGATTTCTATACTCGGCAAGGAAGCAAATAACTCAGTCAAAGATAGACAAAGCTGAACACAGCTGCTTACCGAGTGCACCCATGTCACTGTAAACAGGGTCATGAGAAGATGTGTGACTTCGGGATCACAGGGGATATGAAAGAAAGACACTACACTCAGCCTGTAAGACCAAGACCATGTGGACTGTAGAAAGTAAGGAGAGAATCAGGTCCCTCACATGCTGCCCCAGGTCATGGGAAGTGGTGTGGTTGCTTTGAAGCTTCTTCCAAAGCTGTCCGCCATGGATATTTGTATAGAAACATATGTTCTATATGCAGAACTCTGTACAAGAACACCTGATTCAAGGCTTGGGGAGGGGCATGGGTGACATGGAAACCGACCAGCCCCAAAGGGGAGTGGCAGCAGAGAGTTGCTGCAGAGCCCTGTTGAGGACAGTTCAAGCTTGACACCCACCACATCCATTTCTCAGACTCATCTGGCTCCGTACCCCAAAACACCTTTTAAAGTGCCACTGACAATTTCTGTGTATGCTTCAGTTGCTCACGTCACTGCTGCCTCCGTCTGAGGCAGTTCAGTTCCACTTGCTTTAGGGGCTGTGCGTCCTCCTGTTGGCCCCCTCCTAGGTGCCTTTCACTCCCTGAGACATCGTTCTGGCTCCAGGGCAGCTATTGGGCCTCAATGAACACCCATACCACAAAGTCCCAAAGCACATGGGTATTTATATCTAGGGTCACTCTTGACCTATAAAAAAAATGGGATTTAAGTGATGAATAAGCTTTATCTAAGCAACTCCTCAGGGGGCTTTTATGCTAGTTCAAGAAGCTACCAGGAGATTTGTGCCAGATAGCATGGTATTCCTACATATTAGCTACAGAAAATCCCCAGCTGCAACCTTGAATTGACTTTCACTGTCTCTCAGCCACCTCTCATCTTAAATGCTACCTAGAATTTGTCCCAAATGTACTACCTGTCTCGGGCCTTTGACTTAGGCTCTGATGAAGGTACCCAAGATGAGATAACTCAAAATACTTAACAAGTACTAAGAAGGTTGTCCTGTTCCCTGCTGCCTTTCGGTAAAACTGGTCTCCTTGGAGCCACTGGTACCAAACTGAGGAGATAACGATTGAGCAGATATGGTGGAAAGGTGGGGTCTGGGCTCTGAGCCTGGCCAAGGTGGATATAAATCCCAAGTAAGGGATCAGAGGAATCAAGCTTGGATGCGAGTGATCTTCTAAGATCCAAGTCAAGGTCAAACCCTCACGTGCATGCCAGGTTAAATAACAGAATCAAGGATCTTATTTAAACACTGCTCTGGAAGGCAGGTATGGCTAGGTTTCTGTCTAAGGTCTCTGAACAAGCTGGCCCATCCCGGAGCCCCACTTGTCTTAAATGAATGGCACTGGACAGTCTGGTACCTGGCATCCAAGGGCCCTATAGCCCATATGAGAAGTCAGATGTTGAGAAAGCAATATCTTTCTTCGCTTTGAGAGTAAGACAAGTCTCTGCCATGATAGCTGGTTTTAGAAGTGAGGGTTTAAGCTAGCCTGAAAGCTTTACTGGTAGTTACCTCCCCTCACAAGAACAGAGGAATTAGCAATGCCATGGCCTTGCTGATCCAATGAACTGGAAAGTCATATTAGTTTCTTTCATTAGAAAAGAATCATTAGAAACTTCTAGAAACATCACATATCCCGTTGAACAAAATAAAACATCATATGGAAAAACATAAGTGCTAGCAAACTTAAAAAACAAACAATAACAAAAACAAAGTAAAACCACTAGCCCAGGGGCATGAAACAGAACAGGAACTTCTATCACATTTTATGAGCAACACAGAGAGTCTGAATAAAGCCCAAATCCCACTAGTCCATCCAGCCTTCTATCTACCCATTCACCCATCTAGTCCTCCATCTGCCCATTCACAGGTCTGACCACCACTTGCTTCCATCTATCTACCCACCTATCCATATCTGTTCGCTTACACATCCCTTCATTCACCAGGCCCTTGCAGAGTTCCCCATCTACCCATCCAACTATCCATCTACCTACCCACCCATCCATCCACCCATCCATCTACCTACCCACCCATCCATCCATTCATCCATTTACCTACCCACCCATCCATCTAGTCACCCACCTACCATCCACCCACCCTTCCATCCATCCATTCTTTGTACAATTTATTTCTCATTCCTAATTTAGCAGTCATTGTCAGTGCTCCCCATCCATCCAGTCCATTCACCTATCCATTTATTCATCTGTCCATCTATCCTTCCAATCCGTCATTCATCAGGGCTTTGTAGGGTTTCAGGAACCCACATGGTACTAGACCTTAAAAGATATCCATGACTGACACATCCTTATCCTCATGCACATGACTGACACATCCTTATCCTCATGCAGTTCATGGCCTCTGAGGGAATGGGCTGTCATACCCAGGATCCCTATATAGTAAGGTGATGCTGTCACCTTCTTGGCGCACCCCATATTTGCCTTACGGAACACTAGCACAATTGTTTATTCTGGAACCTACAAAGTCCATGAGAGGTTAGCACATATCCTATCATCTCAGATTAATGCACAGCCACCTGAATAAGTAGGAAGTACAAAGCACAGGAGAAGACCCAGAGAGGTAAGCCAATTTACCCATGGTCACACAGGAAGCTCAATCTAAATGCTTATATACTCAGTCATGACCTTTGTTGTCTAGTAGGAGAGCGGGCTGGAGCTCTGTTTAGTGGGGAGAAAGGATCTTAGAACCTAGAGTGGTATCAGGCCATCTAGACCCTCAGCAATGTGACTCTGGGAAGCCAGTCAAGACTTACAAATGAGTGCAAGGTACATCAGACGGAGGCCATTCCCACAGTTTGGCATCAGAGCAGAGAAAGACAGGGGATGGAGGTGGATGGGAAGGGAAGAAGAGGGAGGGGCAGGATCAGAAGAGGGAGGGCCTGAGCCTGTTGTCTGGTATTCGTGGCTTGAAAGCAGATCAGGGAGGCCCAGGATTCTGGGGCAGGGATAAATCGGAGACCCAACAGGAGTGTAAAATCTCATTTAGTCAGGGGAGGTGATAGACCCAAGACTCTCAGCTGCTACAGGGCCTGGGTACAGCCACAGGGTGGGGAAGAGCCAACGGGTATGACTCAAAGGGAGAGGGAACGATGAGGAAGTGAGGTGTCAGCCAATGTGTTAAGAACACTGTCCTCACCTGAAGCCAGCGTGACCTTCGAGAAGATACTATATACCACACCGCTCTAGGGGATACAGCCTGGAACCCCCAAACACTACTGTCGGGTGGGTCTGCACCCCCTCGTTTAACTGGGAAGGAAACTGAGCCTTTCCAGGTATCCACAGGCAACAGTGATGGGGGAGAGACTGCAAGCTACGGGCACCAGAGGAGGACACCCGGGTCACCTGCACTTGGCAAAGAACAGGGCACAGTGACGACAGCTGATCAACTCTGTAGGCATCGTGGTGGCAGAGTGCCAAGCTACAAATCATACCATATCATCGAGAGAGCCAGAGTAACTAGCAGGCGTCTCCACGTGGCCTGCTGACTCCGGCTGTCTTAGCTCAACCGGATCTATTGACCATTCACTAATCCAGCCGATAGCTGGGCAGCTGACCCAGGAGCTCCACTGCTGCCCAGCCCAAGATGACACCCAGCCTCCTCCCTAGCCCTGGGATTAGATGGTGTTAGTCACCATTAAAAAGCTGTCTTCAGACTCAGCACTACCTAGGCAGCCTGGGACACCCCAGACACCAGGACAGAGGAAACAGCAGGACAGAGGCAGCCTACACTCACACTTCTGGTGGATCTATGTGCTGGCTTCTCAACCTTCCTGGTTTGACTCACCTGTCAGTGACCACTGCAATATTTTCATTTCTGACCCGCTGAAGTGAATTGAATGGTGAGCCCAGGCCCTCCAAAAACATGTCCATGGCCTAGGGACCAGACTCAGGAACTGTGACCTTATTTGGAGAAAGAGTCCCTCCAGGTGAGATTGCATTACTGAGCCGGCCCTAAACCCAGTGGCACATGTGCGTTCATAAGCAGGAGTGTGGGGGCATTTGAGGGAGGCAGAAAAGAAGAGTCACCTTCACAGGGAGCCTGAGATTGAGGGGATGGTGGGACCACCAGCTCTGGGAGAGATAAGGAGGAGTCCCTGCATGGAGTCATGTGACCTTGCTTGATTTCCAGCTGCTGCTCTCCAATATGTAAGGAGACACAGCCTTTGAGCTATGAGCGCTCATGTATGGAAGCCACTGGGCGGTTATCACACGTGGCTGGAAGCATCTGACCGAGCTGCTATTTGCAGGAGGACCTAGAGGAGCTGGCTGGGCCCTGCTCTGTCTGTTCTTGGCGGGGAAGGGAATACTGAGGTTACATCTGCCAGGGTGTGGAGCCCAGGGCAGGGGCAGATGAGAAATGGGCCTATTTATAAACAAATGGAGCCAGAGGGCAGGCAGGGGGTCAAGAAAGGCCTTCACCAAGGTCAGAGGCCTGGTCCCGGGAGACAGGGGACTATGCAGGGAAGAGCCAACACTGAGAGGAAGGCAGGGGTGGAGTCAGGGTTCTCTGTTCCTCTCAGAGTGCTGGGCCGTGGTCCCTTTCTGAGCAAGAATGTCCAGCCAGCTTCCAAGTCATATCTGGTGTTGGGAGAAAGGCAGGCTGCACTGGGCTGGGCGTGAGCGGATTCTTTCCTGCTGGCTCATTGCTTCTCTGGGAAAGGAAGCAAGAGTACCCTGGAGGGTGAACCTCTGTGCCTGCCCTGTCTCTGCCATTTTGAGGGGATCACCATCACGGTAAGTGAACCGGCATGTCCTTAGGGTGGAGGGGTTTAATGAGGGGAGTGATGTTCAGTCTGGGGTCACTGCACAAAGGACCCAGTGCCAGGCAGCTTTGCCTAGCACTGGGCACATGTGGATGGAGAGATGCTCTGCTCTGAGGCTCCAGGGTTCCTGAGAGCTAGCTGCAGCTTTTCTCCACAGCACCAGCAACCTCTCTGGTCAGCTCAGAGTCTGGATTGCTTTTCAGTCAGAACCTTCTATCCTGGAAGCACTTCTCTCTGTAGCAGCCCAGGCAGGAAGAATTGTGGCACAGACTTCCCTGCTCAGATCCAGAGATGACAGGATTAATCAATGAATCTCAAATTCTAACCCAATCCACTTATTGGCTGTGTCTTTGACAGCAAGTCACACGGTTTCTCTGAGTCTACTTTCCTTTTCTGCGCAGTGGGGCTAATAGGCCTGATTCACTGACCTTATGGGGGCATTAGAGGAGACTGCAAGTGTAAGCAAAGCTCCAACATCATTAGAGAGTATCTTTGGACAACTTATGTTTAATCTTGCTGAGAAAGTCTGTTAGGGCTTTCAAGAGCTATCCCACTGAGTCACCTGCAATACCCAGAGTGACTCAGTAGGTGGAGTCTGGCCGGGACATTCAGACTCCCCCTCATGACTCTGAGCCCACCATAGCTGGTCATAGTCAAAAGACCTAAATTCTGGAGGTGAAACAAAATCTCACTTTCATCCCCTGTAGAAGCTCCTGCTGGAGTAGACACAGAGTGTGCGTGTGGCCGGGGTCACCTAAAGAGGGGACCATCACAGGGAGATACAGAACGTTGCTTCTAGCCTCTTGCATAGTCATGGACAGGACTGAGAGTCGCCATGTCATCACATGCCCATTCGATACTGGGCCAGCAGCAGGTCCCTTCCCAGAGTACACACAAACAGGCACGGGCTCGTGTACAGACTCGCATGCTCAGAAAGGGCCCTCTCACACATTAATACAGACTCACATACACTCACACACATCTGTCTGCACAGGGCATACTCCACAGCAATTAGAGATGAAAATGGAAGGAAGAGCCTCTCTCGTCCAGATGTGCAAGCCTGAAAGTTCTAGACCGCTGGACTGACTGAAGAGTGTCTTCTCTCTGTCTCTCTCTGTCTCTCTCTCTCACTCTCTCACACACACACTCTCTCTCTCTCTCTATCTCTCTCTCTCTCTCTCTCTCTCTCTCTCTCTCACACACACACACACACACACACACACACACACACACACACACACACACACAAACACACACACACCATGTATCCATATGTTCCTTCATACCTCAACCACACCGGGCTGCCCAACCTATGGGAGGGGTGAAGTGTGATCATCTACATTCAGTGTGGGACTGAGTAGGGTAACATTTGCATGCTGGGATAGCCTGTGCATATTAGCAGAGGCTGAGAAAGGAAGCCTGGGTGGGTTGGTTCCATCTTCAACTCCTGTACTCAGCACCTAAATGTGTGTCTGGGGCCCATGCAAGATGCATAAGATGTAGTCATGAGTCTCCTGCTCAAGTTAACCTGAAATGTTGCCTGAGTGCTACTCAGCCTGGGACAAAACATCCCATGGAGGCTTACAGAATCTTGCCACTAAGGACACTTTGGAATAGACATGGCACTGGGCATGAAGAAAGACTACCCAGTCTACCTAGTCTGAGCCCTGCCCACTCTTGGACCAACAGTAAGGGGACCCCTCAGGAAGGCAAATTCATAGGACTTACTCCAATCCAGCTTATCACCAACTCTGACAAATGGAAACTCCATGCCTGAAAGCCTCTCTTCCTCACAGCCGAAGCTATTCAAGGTGAATGGCCCTGCCTGTGCCACCATCACACCTGCCCTTCAGGCAACATGCTGTCATCAGGCATTGAAAAAGGGATCCTGCAGTTCTGCCACCAAGAAGACTAAGCTTGGAGTCAGGTCTCACTGTCACCCACCTGGCCTCTGTATTCTGACCGACCCTGACATTGCAAGATCGGAACCTGCCGCAAACACACACAACCATGAACCACAGTAAGCTGGGAATAACTGGGAAGTGTCAGGGAAACCCTCAGCTCTACAGCCAGAACTGTGGCTGCAGTAGCCAGACAGACCTTCCCACAGCCACCTGCAGGAAAGGCAGCAGCTATCCTGAACTCCTCAGACCTGCAGAGCAGTGGCCGAAAACCGTCACTCTAGGAAATGGAACTGTCAGGACACACGGAGCCACTGTCTCTCTGATACCCTGTACCTCTCAGAAGCTCTGGTCACAGTGGGAGACCATGGACTATAGGAATCAGGAAGATAGCACCCCTTAACCATGGTGGGTAAGGCGGCAGGTAGCCCTTCATAGGAGTTTAAGAACCTTCTCTAGCAAAGAGAAGCTTGAAACAGGCAGGGCAAGACTTAAGGAGGCAGTGGTCTGGGTACAAATAAAACATCCTCAAAGGTGGATGATGGACAGGAACGGCAGGAAACAGAGAGGCTGGAAGTATCGGCACCCCATCAGAATTGATGACATCCTCCAGTGGTGACCAGGCTTGAAAGAAAAGTCAGGAAGAAGACATATTCTTCAATGGTGCACCGAAGCCAGTCATGAACCAATAATGCACATTAGCACGTAAGATTTTTAGACAAAGTAGTCACCTAGAGGCCAGCTGGGTTGGACTTCACCACGTACATCCTTTTGAACTTGGTCTAGTTGATGTGGGCCAAATTATGGCTAAAAGATATACCCCAGTTCTTCACCAGGATCCTGGAAGGGCATCTATGTGGAAAAGGTAATGTTCAGGTATTCTTGCATCAGGACACTTGACAAAAATAACGTAATTGTCAGGGATGTGTGGTGTTGTAGGCATTAAATCTAGTGACAATGACCTTATGAAATACACACAAAGGAAGGAAATACCAGGATAGATAGACATCCAAGTGGTATGAATCTGGATGTTTCCTGCTTCAGAGCCTTTGTGAGGAGCACAGCCCTGCTTACAACTTGGTTTCATCTGGCCCCCAGCGCTGTGTGGGAATAAACCGTGGTTGCCTTCAATCCCCTAGCTTTGGTGATTGTTACCAATTGCCATTGGAGAAGCCGTCGGAGACTCAAACATCATCAACAATGGAGAACCAAGTGTTTATCAACTTCCTTGTCTTTCTCTGTTTCTAAGTTTTTCTCAATGAGTATATTACTTTTATTGGGGAGGGTGGGCAAAAGAACTATCCTTTAAAAATGACATCTTCCTGTGGCTGTCACAAGTGTAGGAGCCAAAGAAGTCAAATTTCTTCCCATCTGAGATCTCCGTTCTTCAGTACCCCCATGGGGAGGTCTGGCTGCTCTCCAGTGTCATAGGTGAAATCAGAGGGTTCCATGGGGCAGCTCATCTGAGGACAGGCCTGGGCATGCAGCACAGCCTGTCTGCCCTGGAGCCCAGCGGAGGAGGTCATGTCATCCAACCAGCAGATGGGCTTCCCTGAAGATGCCGCTGCCACCACCCTCCTCTCCTGACCACGCCCAGTGCCTGGCTGTGTCCTTCAAGTCAGATGGTGGGTAAATGTCTCAAGTGCCCTCCAGGCAGAGATAAATATCAAAGAGCAGGATCCCGGAATCTGGCTTCCTATTTTTAAATGGAATGAAGGATAAATCATTTCTGCTGACTGTTTTTACCTGGCTGCAGGAAATGATGCATCGCCATTTTTTAAAAGAAAATTAAGCCTTTAATTCTATGACATGTGTAATAAAATGGCACTTCAGCTCTCTGCACTGAATATATGGCCCATTGTGTCCTAATTTACTATTCTGACACTACCGAAAATGTTCTGAAGTTATTAATGTGGCAATATATTCAAGCACAAAACCCAGCCTTCATACGCTATTGAAGCACTTAATTAACGCAATGGATGGCTATTCGGGAGCAGAACAGGGGAACAGCAAGAGGTGCTGGGTACTCTCTCCCCCTGCCATTGACGCTGAGGTCAGTTGGAGCCCAAGATTCTTATCTGATAGGCAGTGGTGACTGCACCTGACAGACCTGGCTGTCCTCAGACCTAAAACACCACTAAGATTGCCTCTGTGCTGTCTCCTTATTGTGATACAAAATGCAACTCTCTTCTCCTCCTTGTTTATAGCACTGACTAATGTGGCCAGAGCCAATATCAACTGACCTCACAACCCCCCTCCCCTCCCCTTAGCAATGAGAACATTCACTGCACGGACACCTCTGGGCACATCCACGGGATCACTTGGAAGGACACCCCTTCTCTTCTGCTGAACCATCTGAATAAGCTCACAGATACCTTCGGGATTTCCAACTCAGCCCCAAACAAAGCAAAAATCCCATCTCATCCTATTTAAGAGTCAAATGATTTGAATGGTTGATTTAGCTTTTTTGAAGATTCTCAGAGATTTGAAACTTCATACACCTTATATTCTTAGCAACAGGCATGAGCAAGGTTCCTGCCAGTGACCAGAGTCAGTGGCCCGAGGAGAAGGTAATAGCTACTGCCAAGGCTAAGTTTCTGAAGGAGACATGGTTCCTATGTTATTAGCCAAATGACCTTAAGCAAATTCTATAGCTAGCAATACCACCTCCTTCATAGAGATGCTGTGGTCATTCAAATTCTCCCACAAAGAGACCTGCACATGACATATAAACATAGTCACTATGTTTTAGCTGTGGGCTTGCCCCACACCTTATACAGTGGCTTGCAGAATTACCCAGCATCTGAGTGATCTCCCATGTTCCACAAGATTAAGTGAGTGACCAGCATTATAAGACTCATGTGTGCCTGAACCTCCTTGTGCCTCACATTCACGTCTTCAGCAAGTAAACTCTCACTGAGGAGAGTTCCACTCCCAGTGCCTCTCCCATCCCTTCCTCTTTCTCACCCAGCTTCTCAATATTCTCAATACCCTTTAGAGCTTTTGATTCAATAACTAGAGTTTCTCTCTCTCTCTCTCTCTCTCTCTCTCTCTCTCTCTCTCTCTCTCTGTGTGTGTGTGTGTGTGTGTGTGTGTGTGTGTGTGTGTGCATGTATGTATATGTGCATGTGTGTGTTAATGCACAGTAAGTTGTATAAACCCTTGCTTGAATCCACCATCTCTTCCTGTGAAACTGATGACTGCTTTGGCTTCAAGACTCCAGGAGATCGAATCCTATCTGCCCCCAACTCTCCTTGCAAATCAAGTTCAGACCCCAAGTTTAAGTTCCGTGAAATTCAGGACTCTTGACTGTGGCCTTGCCTAACTGTGTAATTAGAAAGCAAACACTTTTTAGAAACAATGAATGATCAGATCCCCGCAGTCTATATGTACACCCTGTGCACTACAGAACAGCAGAAAAACATGCAAACAAAATGTGTCCGTTTAACTAACCTTATAGCAATCCCTGCACCAAGCTAGTAAAAGTGGAAATCAGGAGGGATTCCTTGTACTTGGTACAAGCCGAGGCTTCATCTCTAAGAACAGGAATGGCCCTGGAAAGACCACTGCACTCAGCTACACAGGCTCCAGACTGCATACATTCAGGGGTATCCTTAACATAGAGCACCACCAAGCTTTGGATAGGGTAGTGCACAGGCCTGGGTCCCCAGCCTGCTCCATCAGAGTGAGCCCCCACCAAGCCTCCTTCCTGGCTCCTGCCCAGACTCAGCTATGTTTCTCTGCCTTTGACTGGTGCCTTGAGAATACTCAGAGCAATACCCAGAAAACATGACTGTCACATGAGGAGAAAGGTGCATGGAATGCAGACAGGAAGAGGAGACAATTTGGTGCCATTGAATCTGAGTGCAGCTTTTAGCCCTGTTCCTAGCTGTTTGTCTTTGAACCACCACTTTTTAGTCTTAAGGTTCGCCACCTAGAGACCCTAGAGTGTATGGCCTTAATTCGACTAGATATCTGCACGGGTGCTGATAGGGAGATCCTTAAGCAGGTCCTTGTGCTGAGTGTGTGTGAACTAAGGCTGCAGGAGGCTCTCCTCTCCACTGACAGCAGCATGCCCTGGCCTCCCTTTCTTCACCATGGTGGGAAGCATAAAACACCATCATTCCTCCCTGCACGGGGACAGAGAGTTTCAGTGGATTCCCATAGTCCTTTGCTGATGTGTGGGAGTGAGAAGGTGGATAGACAGAAACCTCAGCCCTACTAACAAGTCCCACTCAGTCAGGCTGCTGCCTGAGACTGGTTGGGGCACAAAAGCCAATAGCTCAGTTCTTCGAGGCAGCCCCACTGTGGCCCATCTCCAAGCCAATGTTCCACTCCCTCATCTCGGACTCTTGCCCTAGTCTCACCTGCCTTTGTGAGATCTGAGGAGAGATGACTCCGAAATACAAATCCTCACCCCATGGTTGGGCTTGGCTGTTAAGCCAAAGGCTGCCATAACATTAAGACCAAAACCTGGGGACAGTGCTGCTGACAGCCCCGATGACAGCCCAGCTGGGAGGACAGTTATATTTAGCACATGCTTGACCTAAGATGTTATCTACCAGGAGCAGAAGCACAGCGAGGGGACAGAGAGGAGTAAAGGGGCGGCCCTCATACACTCACAGGGCCCCAGGCATGGGCAAGTGTCGGCTTTCCAAACACAATTTTGTTTGCAGTGTTAGAGAGGCCTTATGACTCACCAGGAGGCCTGATTGAAGTCACCGAGTATGGTGACCTTGTTAGGAATGGAAGCTAAAAGCAGTTGGCCCTGTTTGCAGGACAGGGAAATTTCACAAGGAGGCTGATCAATGTGCTGGCTCTGGTTCACCAAATCAGTTTCGCTGGCACCTGGGAGATTGCTGTGGGAGTCCCAGGTGAGCCGGCCTTTACTGTGATCTTTGGAAGAAAATTAAGATCTGCTTGCTAATCCTTTAAGTGGTTGGTTCTGGATCCAACCCCATTCTACAGACAAAGACACAGAAGGTATTTTGCAGAAATTTCACCAAAGGCCTCAGCAATACATGTACTGCGAGAGTATTAGTATCTCCCACCTCTGGAGGTGACCCAAAAACATCAGGACTGAGGTAGTGGCCTTGTTTCTCAGAAGCATTCTTACCTCTGCCCTTTGAAGTGCCTGAAATTGACCCAAGACTGCCCTTGTCAGCACGCTGAAGGAGGCAGCCGAAAGCACTCTTGGCACCTGATTAAAAAGAGGCTTGTCTTCTAGCCCACATCTCAAACACTCACCCCAAAGACAAGGAGTCATGGGTTGCTCACCCTGGACACTCACCCCAGAAAGAAACCAATGACTTCTCACCTGAATGTGGGTGCCCTAGACTAGGCTGGCAATGCTGCACTGAGACAAACAATGTTACTATTGGGGCTCCAGGCCTTACTGCACTACTTAGCTTTTCTCTGTGTGACTACATACCCAAAAAAAAAAAAAAAAAAAATCACCTTAAAGAAGAAAGGACCTTTGTCAGACAATTAAGTCCCTGGTCTCCTGGACAAGACAGTTTACATTTTAGTGGCCCTTGGGCCCACTCGTAGAGACTTTATCAGGCTGTGAAGATGGCTTAGTTGATAAAGTGCTTGAAGACCTGAAATCAACTCCCCAGCATACCATAAAAGCCATATGGAGGTGCAACTGTATTCCCTGTGCTGGGGAGGCAGAGATGGATGGATCTCTAGAGCTCACTGCCCAGCTAGCTTCGACTCACACACACACACACACACACACACACACACAAAGGACTTTTATTTACGTTTTTCTAAGATCATACTTTAGGGTAGTTTATGCTTGTGGGAAAACTGAACAGAAAGTTACAGCTGCCCCCATATATAACTATCCCACACATGCACAGTCTTCCATCTTTTCTATCCCAGAATGAGAGGTTCCTCACCTTCTTTTCCCTCCCTCAAAACTTGTCTATAATGAGAAAAGTACATTTTATCAAAGATGGAAGGATAAACAGAAAGAGAGAAAGAGAGTGTGGGGGTGAGGAAGGAGGGAGGGAGGGAGGGAGGGAGGGAGAGAGGGAGGTGGGGAGGGAGGAGTGGGGGAGGGAGGGAGAGAGGGAGAGGAAGAGAAAAGGGGGGAAAATACAAGCGACAATAGATCCTTGGCCCAGGATAAGAAGCCAGGCAGGCTCTTGACTCTTCGGGGATGCTTTTTAGTTTCTCCAGATGTAGTAACATTCATCCATTAAAGTATAGAAGTTTATTTGCCTGTCATATACCACATGGAGAAGAGATCATTTCAAAGTTTGCTCAGTGCCATGGGAGGAGTGCTTCCTGTCTACCTGCTTTGGTAGCTAAGGTCATACACAGAAGGGCCTGTCCCACCTAGCTGTGCTATTGAGGGAATAGCCAGGATTGGAGTCTCCCTTATGCACATCAGTAAACCTGGGAAGAAGTAGAAATGATGGGGTGGGGTGGTCAGTCTAGACCAAGCTACAGTGCTCTCCTATGACCTGAATAGACAAGTCCCCCAATGCCAAACACTTCCAAAACATAAGACGTCTTCAAGTGTTTACTTTATATATCATAATGTTTATAGTAAAATATTAGTCTCTCTACAAAACCAAAATTTCCTTTTCTTTTTGGGGTGATAATTCGATGTTTGTATCCTACAAACCTGTCACACATCTCTCTCCCTCTCTCTCTCTCTCTCTCTCTCTCTCTCTCTCTCTCTCTCTCTCTCTCCCTCCCTCCCTCCCTCCCTCCCTCCCTCTCTCTCTCTCTCTCTCTCTCTCTTTCTCTCTCTATCACACACACACACACACACACACACAAGTGCACATTTCCACCCACCCCAGCACTACAGTACTATAGATGAATGGTATCACTCTTCAAGCCTTAAGAAGGAAACTATGAAGCCTGGGTCTGAACTGATAGGAAGCAGCATTGGGGAAAAGGGGCTACCGGCTCTGAATTGGGCTTTTAAATAGATCATAGAGGGCCAGGTGTGGTGGCACACGCAATCGCAACACTTGGTCTGTGGGGCAGGAGGATCAAGAGTTCAACTTCATTTCTGGTTATGTAGGAAGCTTGAGATGAGCCACTCTCTACCTCAAAACAAAACAAAAACAAATCACAGACTGCTGTTTTAGGCAGCTTAAATGATGGTGACATATTCACTTGGGGCAGAAAGACTCCATTTCCTGTTGCTAAAACGACCGGCCTACACGCAAATAGGCCATGTCTGAAACAAACAAACAAAAAACCTTTCTTTAGGTAGTACACCACTGTCTAATGCAGGCTGCTTTCCCCTGAATCACTCACATACTGGTAGGGAAAATAACTAAGTCTGTTCAAAGGAGCTGGGTGTACACATACGTGAGACCAAGGGTAGAGAAAGAGCTTCACTATACCTACAGACTAGGAAGAGTCTAAGCTGGAAGCCAGACACAGGTTTTACTCTTCTCTGCCTGACTCTCAGTGGGTGCTACTCAGTGTCACAGTCACAGGGGTTAAAAGGGGAATGGAAGATGTACCTAATAGTCTCTAAAGTCACCACTCTGTGTCTCTTGGAGCCCTGTTTCTTGCTCTATTCAAAAGGTCTCCTCCCTACTCCAGACTAACCCAGCATCTCCACAGCAATCGCCATTAAGATTGTTCCTTTGTGTCTTTATTTTGCTACAAATAAAACTGTGGTCCCTGGCAGTTTGTTTCCCCACGAACATCATTCTCACTGCTGCTCTTGGCACTGGTGACATCAGATCTATATCTGACTTGCCTTCTTATGCAATCCTTCTTCTTCTGTACTATCATGGCAAACTGGGAACCCCAGAGGGTGGAGTTTTTCTTGGAGGAGCGTGTCTTTAGATGGAGGTTGTGTATGTGTTCTGCATGGAGTACATCCCATCGCTCACCTTCCTAGCTCTCCATATGCCTTGCAGCAAAGTCAGAATCAGGTTCAAAACTCTAAAAATGAACGTCCTCACCCAAAGCCTTTGCCTACAGTGTTGTAGTCATTGGAAAGGAGGTCTTGGGAGTGTTCTCTCTGGACTTCCAGTTCTGTCCCCATTTGCTCTCTAGCTTTGGCGTGTCACAGTGGACCTCAGTTTCTCCTTCTATGTATGTATGAAAACGTTTGGTTCAGCCCAGTGATCACAGGATGATCAGAACCCGCATTTCCAGCCAGCCCCAAACTTCTATAGAGAGGTGCTTGAGTGTGCTCAGTATGCCCTGGGCTGAAAAGCATCATTCTTGTGGTACAGAGAAGTGGGCAGACAGCCACCAAAGGCAAGCCACCCAAACGTGCCCACTTCACCTAGGTAGTGTTTCCTGACCTGAGATGAACACCAGATCCAGTGCTTAAAAACAAACTGGAGCAGATGATTAGGCCTCTATCCAGACTCAGGCAACTGGACATCCCAAGGGAAGTAGCTGGTAATCCTCTTGGTGATGGGCCTCCGGGAGAGAGTGCTCATCAGCCACACAGGGGACACTGCAGGCACACATCCCATTCTGTTGGCGACAACTGCGTGCGGAAGTTGTCCTTTCACATAGTAGCAATGTGAGGATTCTGTAAACACCCCACAGTTACCTGGCACTAAAAAGGGGGCTGCTCGCCCCTTCTCACTCTCTTCTCCCTTCTCTTGCCCTTACCCTTTCGTCCCTCCTCTCCTCATTCCCTCCCAGCTCTCTTCTCTCTCTCTCTCTCTCTCTCTCTCTCTCTCTCTCTCTCTCTCTCTCTCTCTCTCTCTCTCTCTCTGTCCTTACTACCCTCTTAACTCCCCTTCCCATGCCTTGAATAAACTCTATTCTGTACTATACCATCCTGTGACTGGTCCCTCAGGGGGAAGGAATACCTCAACATGGGTCCATCAGAGGCACCCCTTTCCCCCCACACCTCACCACACCTCCATAGAACATACCCTCCCTACTCTCTTTATCTTTTTCCTAACATTGGTGCCAAAACCCAGGACATATTTCTTATCATTTTATAAACACAACATGAGTGTGTGTGTGTGTGTGTGTGTGTGTGTGTGTGTGTGTGTGTGCATACATGCATACTGTCAGGCTTGCAAGTATATACTAGATAGGGTAGTAGCATTTTATATACCAGCTGGTATGATGTATGTATTAGAAACTGTTGACGTGTTACAGACAGCAGATCTCCCTCACCCTAGTACAGAAGAACATACCTCCCGACTCTCTATCTTTTTTCTAACAAGCGTGGCTAAGGAGCCACAGCATGCTCTCCCTGATGTAAATGACCCCTTCGACCTTTTAATGAAGACCTCCTGAGGCCAGAAGCAAGGCTTCTCTGGAATGTTTATGGTGATATTCAGGAAACTATCTAAGAAACAGGCAAGCCTAGGTGGGCTTCTTTGTGGAACCTACTGCCAGCCCAGGATAAACTGCCCAAAGCAAAGCTTTGTCTCACACAACAGAAACCAGAGCCATACACCAAATCCATTGGGAGGCTTCATAGCTTCTCTACCTAAGGGTGAGCATAAATCCATACCCATTACCCAGAAACACAGGAGTGGATGCCACATCTTCAGGGCTTAAATGTGCCACATACCTTTACTATGCACAGCTCTAGCTAAGAAGAGGCCCTGTACCAAAGGAGGGGACTCACACCCAGAACCCTGAAGCTCACCCTGACTCACCTAATGCCTCCCAACAGCACAGAGTAAGACAAACTGTATTTCCACAAGAACTCTCTATTGACTTCGTGACTATTAAGTCATGTTTGCCCGCTTCTTTAAAGCCTGTTTTCGAAAAGATGCTCAACACCACTAATGACTGGGAAGATGCAAATCAAAACCACAGTGAGAGTCCACCTCACACACACCAGGACCACTCCAGTCAAATGTAGAAGAAAGTGGGAAATAGCAGGTAGAAAAACATCCCTGTGCAGTGTTGGACAGATGGACTGGGAGGCTGCATCTATGGGAAAGAGTTTGACAGTACCTGGAAAAGTTCAACAGAATTGTCAAATGATCTAGCAATTTTGTCATCTCTCTCTCTCTCTCTCTCTCTCTCTCTCTCTCTCTCTCTCTCTCTCTCTCTCTCTCTCTCTCAGTGTGTGTGTGTGTGTGATATGCTATGAAAGCAGGCACTCGGATATTTGTAGCAGCTTATTCCCAGCAGCCTAAAGGTAGCCCATACAGATGTGTACACAAAGTGTGTACTTTGTCAGAATACATGAAGAATGCAGTGGATTTTCTGTTGTTCTCTCTTGTTTTTATGAACCAAATGTTTACAAGCCAGGACTGGTGATGAAAGAGATGGGGGTCTTTGTGGATCTGCCTTCAAAGCATCTGCCAACAGTGCAGAGCCCCCAGGGCGCATCTCAGTATCTTCCCAAACACAGACATTGCCTACCAGGGGAGCACTGTAAGTAAAGAAAGTGGGCCACAGAGCTTCCAAGTGACCACCAGACACTACCTGCATGGCACTTCCTTCATTGACTCCTATGCCTGTCATTTGTTTCTCTCCAGATAGTGGCCTGGCTCTCAGATGTAGAGGGGTAGAGCAGGCAGGAGCCCAGGAGACAGAAGAAGCAACACCAGCGAGATAAAACCAGGAACAGGAATGGTTGAAATTCCCAGTGCTGGTGAAGGGGATGCCAGATGAACAAGGGTCTCTTTGGTCCCTGCACTGGGAGCTGCTTTCAGGAGATCCTGGCTGCAATCACTTCTCCTCTACAGCCCTGGTCCCGAGACACAGTAGGGAACAAGCCAATAGCAGTAGTGGGGCTATACAGATGTTTGCCTAGCTGGCCTCCAGAGATGTCTAGCTCCCCATCTAAGGCCACTTTGGAAGATCGGATCTTCCAGTTTCTACGGCTCTTCTAAGCCAACTATGAACCCTTTGCATTCTGCAAAAACCAAACCAGGCCCCGTTTCTGATCGACTTCATTTTCCAGGCCCGTTCAGGAAAAACAATATCCATTAAAGCCTCCTGCTCCCCTGTGAGAGGCACTGAACCCCCATGCTAGTGAAATGGGCGCTCTTGAGGGGATAGACTCATTTTATGTAGATCAGTGTCTGGCTTATTGAAGGTGCTTAATAAATATTCGATCATAACAATCTTAATTACTGGATTACATCATGTCTGTCTTAGGGTAGGATATAAATAAATAATGCCACTATATTAATGAGACTTTCGTGGAGGGCTGCTCAGTTTGAGCTGCCACCACTACACGGGAGGTTTTAATAACTTTAGGCAGCCTTCATATTTCATGGGGAGCTATCTTCTCACCACAGGTGAACATTGCTGAAGATAACTTAGCATCAGTATGTGCAGAATACTTCCAGTTGCCCGCTTTGCACACTCATGATCAACGCAACACAGGTCAGAGGCGTTCACAGCCAATATCAAGTGTGGTGACCAGAACGGTGCCATGGCATCTGTGGAGGGGCGAGGGTGAGCTAGTGACATGGCAGCCAAAGACAGATCCTCATCAGGCAGAGCCCCGAACCCAGCAGCCTTCTAGAAGGTTCTGTAAGAGAAGAAGAAGAACAATGGTCAGCAGGAAGGGCGGACCCCCCAGCCACTGCTTTATGGGGGAATAATACCCTGGGGTTTTTCGCTCCCTGTTTAAAAGCTGAGTATCTTACAACTATAGCCACACAAATCTCTTCACTTGTAAATGCTATTCACTAATCCATATTCCTCTATAGACCACCGCCTGTGACTTCATGGGCCTGGTCTGGCCCTGGACTAGAGGTGACATTAGAGGCTAGAGCTGAGAGGCAGTGCTGTTTCTTCTATGGACACCAAGAGCAGGAAAGATGTTGGCCTAGGGGGTCACCACCACCAGATCTGGTCTCCTGTGCTCTGAAACCACACAGGAGAATGGGAAAGAAGCTTCTCTAGTGGACTTCGGGGTGGGAAGGGCAGCCTTGACAACCCCCCATTTCCCTAAAGGAAGCCCCACATCTCTGTGGACCTGAGCACCCACTGCCCTCCTGGAGTCCCAGGATCCTTAATGCAAATGCCATCCTGCAATGGAGGAGCCCTTGACTGGCCCTTGAGAACAAGTAGAAAGCACATTGTTCTCTCATGACACCCCATCATGCTACACCTCCACGCTGAGAGCCGCCACTCTTCATAGTGAAGTTAGCCGCTAGCCCTGTGTGGTTTCAGCCCAGGGAGCCACATGGGGTAAAGACTGCAAAGAGCCTCTTGTCCGTAACGGGACCAGTGTCAATTACCCTGCTTCCTATCACTTGCATGACATATACAGCATTATTAAAAACACATGTGTATGCACACACACACACAAACACACACACACTTTATGCTTTCTTCACATGAGTATGTAGACTTTTGTATTAATGTGTGTAGTCCATTTTTGCCCAGGTTATGTAACCATCCACACTAATGATTTTCTCCTATTTCACTTTCCTAATTTGGAAGGACGGCCTCAGACAGTTACACTCTCTGCCTGGACATTTAACTGTTTCTGATGTTTTTGTGAGCTTGCCAATATTTGTAGGCCTCCATGAAGCCACTTAGTGTCAGATAACCCCAAATGAGGTTACCAGACAGCCTGGAGTCTGCACGACGGGCCAGGCTGGCCCAGGTGCCACCGTCTCTGCCACCTGGCGAGGGGACAGACTCAGCTCTGCCCCATCGTGGTCTGCCTGTGTTTCTAGTTGCCTGATTGTCTCTCCTTCCTTGAGCCCTCAGCCTCCACCTATTCATTCAGATTATCTCTTCTGTGCCCTCCCCACCTTGGGGGTTTCATTTTCTTCCTAATTCAGGGCATTTCGAATGAATGTATACAAATCTCTTAAGGAGTAAACAAATGACCGAATTCTTCCGGACCCCAGTCCAGTCCCTATGAAGTCCAAAATACCACACAGTTCCACTCACAGGGATCTCTGTGGATCCCCCCCCCCCCGGATGCTTCCTGTGACTCTATGCTATCATCACGCTTAAAGATCTGCAGCATTTCTTTCGTACCAAATCTCCAAACAGTGTTATTAGTCTTCCAGAAGCTTTAGAGAAGTTTCTGGGAGTCTGAGGTAGAGTGGTCTATATGTGGTACGAGATCGGGGATCTTCTTTTAACCATTACACATTCTGTCTGCTTTAGCACCATACTTTGCTATGTGAAGCTTCTTTCTTTTCCTTCCCCATTAATTCTTCTGGGGAGCTGGATATTACTTTTTATCATCGAGCTGAGTCCGGGGTTCTGTCACAGCTTTTTCTTTTTCTTTCTTTCTTTCTTTTTTTTGCAAGATATATTTTCTCTCTCTCTTTCTATCTCTCTCTCTCATACATAAGGAAATCAGCCTCTTTTTCTATAGATCTTTCCACAGGACTTTTTCTTTCTGGGGTGCATCTTGCTGGCTGTGGCCTGTGGCACTGTTTGGCTTTAGTAGTTTTCTCTGTTTGTGCCCTTCTTTTATACTGGGAGTTAAACTAGTTTTGAGGATCTTTTCTAATGAAAAGCAGACACCTCCATATGTTTCCACAGGCAGCCTCCGGAGATAAGTTCACCTGTGCGTGACAGTTTATAATACTCCATTTCCCCCCTCCTTTCATTGGGGAAACTTTCCTCCACCCATCCCTCGTTGCTTCAAACCATTTTTTTTTTTAACAGTCCATGTGTGTAGTTCAGGCTATGCCTGCTGCCTTGTCCCATTTTCCAGAAGGGTAAGCTATTCCCTCTGTTTGCCAAAAAGAACATGAAGGGTTGTATGCTTAACCTTCCCCCCTCCCCCCCAGAGTCATTACAAACTTTAAACAGATTTGAATTGCTTCTTATTTGCCCATGGCTTCATTCTTAACGGTCCACCCATTTCCTTCCCCAGTGAGAGCCTCTTCAAGCCAATGCCTCAGCATATGATCCTAGACGGTTTTTGATGACCTGCCTGTCTTTCTGATGTGACAGTTTGTTCTGGGATCTGCTTACATGTTTTCTGGTTTGTTTGCTCTTTGCCTCCCCCATTTTTTTCCTTTTAAATAAGAAAGGGTTATTGAGGCAAAATTCTAAGCATGAATTATGAGCATTGCTGTTCTGTCAGCTATATGGTACTTTGCTTTCTTAAAGATGGTAATCACGAGTAATTGCCAATATTCCAGGGCAAAAGGCAGGGCTTTGCTCAGCATCATCTCTTATCATGTTCATCTCCTCTCTCTGCTATAAAAAAAAAAAGCAACCTTGTGTTCTAATAGCATCAGCATGCCTTCGTGGGTTTTACCTTTATGTTCATGTACATGTGCTTGCTTCTAAGAACAGCTTAGGATTTTATTTTATATTTGATCTGCCAGATAGAGACTAGTCAAAAATCACTGTATTTTAAAGCTATTGATGTATTTTCTCTAATGTGCTACCTACACATTAAGATCATTTATTACAATTTTGGTATGCTTGCTCATTTGGTTGTTGGGGCTAGGAACAGAACTCTAGACCTCTTCATGCTAGGGAAGCACTCTACATCTGAGCCAAACTCTGAGCTCTCCCTTAGTTTCCAGGAGCTGCTAGTGTGTGTGTGTGTGTGTGTGTGTGTGTGTGTGTGTGTTAGATTAGAATTTCATAAAATCATGGCTTCAAGATAAAGGTGCCCAAGAAAAGGGGCAAATTCAGAGCAGTCCTCTCCCTACATCCTGTGCCTTTTCTTTTCCATAGGTAACTGGGAAGAAGTTTCTGGTTCTTATCTATTTAGGACTCTTTTTTAGAACAAAAATAAAGTGTGTTCATTTGCAGCTCCTCCTTGAATAGTTGGTAATAATCTGTGCCCACAATTCTCTCCCATACCCTCAGGATTTCAAGTTTCAGGACAGAGAAGGGGCATTCCCCTTCCACATCTCTGTGGTGCTCTACAGCTAAGAGACTTATCTCCTATCACCAAAGCAACGCAGTCTTATGGTGACAAAATAATGTCATGATCTGACATGCAGAGCCACAATCCTATTCCATGTAAGCACATGTTCCATCTCGTTGGATGCTTGCAGGGTTCTGGAGGTACCAAGTTGGGGAGAAGTCAGGATATGTGCCTAGGTTTGTCAGCTATTGGTGTCCTAGGAAGAAATTTGTTAACTCTCTAGGACCAAACCTACAATGTTGGTAACTTGGCTATGAACACTCCTGGCACATCCCAAGCACCCTGCAGAGACTGTAGAGATGAGAAGAATAAAGATCAGGGCATGGTGCTCTAAGCTGACAACTATTGGGCACAAAGGGTCAGATATCAAACAACCCTGTCTCCCTAGAAATGGGTGAAGGGCAAGTAGGCCATGTTTTTTCTCTCCCTGCAGCTACAGAGGGGAGCTAGAATGCTTGAAGGGGTAGCTTGTGCTCACCTGCAGCTTCAGAAGGGAACTGGAATGCTTGGGGAGGTAGCCTGTGCTCACTTGTGTTTTGCACTCCATTCCTCAATTCCTGCAGCCATGCATCTCTAGTCCCCCATGGACTCTGCGTTGGAAGAGTGTTTCTTTTAGGAAAGCCCTGTTTCTGTGGGTATGAGAGGGATGCACCCCAAGGGAAACGGGGTTCCTGCTTGAAGTCTTGGATTAGAACCATTGCTAACTGGGAAACCAAGATATTCACCATGTCTTAATGCCACACCCCAGGATGAATCAGCCTAATGGGGATAGGTGGAAGTCTGTGACCCAGAGATGAGCTGGTCCAGCACCAGACATCACAAATACAGTGCAGGTCCCATGGGTCATTTTAAATCTCCTGAGAACCTAACAAGCAGGAAGAAATGTATACTAAGCAATTTTTAATAAGTCATTAAATTTGTTGTTTGACAGTTTCATACATGTCTATAACACATTCTGGCTATGGTTACCATGGTTATGGTGACAATTCTGGTTATGGTTACCAATACCCCTCTCTTATCTCTCCCATCTGTACAACTTACTGTCCACCCCCTCTTCCCTTCTCTCATTTATGTCTTTCCGTTTTGAACTCACTCTGTTTAAGCAGGGCCATCTGCGTGGCCCTGAAGTTGGAGCTACCTACTAGAGCCTGGCTTGACCAGGGGTATACAGCTGAAGACAAGGGCGGCCTCTCTGCCAGAATTCATCAGTAGCCTGAGTTCAGCAAAGACGAATAGAGTCCCATGAACCTGCCATCCCATCTCCATGATTGACAGTTGTTAGGACCAATTTTGTACGGGCCTGTAATCTCAGGTTTTCGCCAGCTACATGGAAACAAAATCTAATGATATGTTTTATTAAACCCACAATGTCCAAAGTATCGTGTTCCCCAATTTATAATGAGGCTATGGTCCAACAAGCACGTAGTAAAAGTTGAAATCCTCAGTTGAAGATTCATCAGATGCAAAACAACCATCCTAGCAGAGCACGCTCTGTCAGGTGACTTGCTCCCTCCACGGATGGCTGAAAGGTACAGCTTCTTGTCTCTGCCCAGCATCACCAGAATCATAGGACCAGATACTGCTGGCCTGGAAGCCATTGCCTAAGCCTTCTGGGCTTACACCAGCAAACCCACCTAGAACAAATAGTTCACTAAGGGCAGTGGAAGTGTGCTTTGCTTCTCTCTTCCTCCCAAAGCTCTGATGGGATCAAGGGTGTGTAGTGTGCGGCTCACTAGCGTAAGGACACTGCATGGTAGGAGGTATAGTGTAAGTGTTCAGTGTGTGCTGGCTAGCTTTTTCACTTTATTATCAAGCCAGGAAGATGCACCACTCTCCCAGAGACTCATAAATGATTCCCTAAGAAATCTTGGCACTGGCAAAAAAAAAAAAAAAAAAAAAGAAAGAAAAAAAAAAAGTCAGCCATGTTTGGTCAGCAGGGTAGAAGAATCAGGTGAGTTACCTCACAATCTTCAGAGCCAGAAACCAGATTTAGCAGCCATTGTGCACTGTTCTTGTTCCCAGCTTGTGACCTTGTCCGGTTAAAACAGACGCAGCACAGATTGAAGATACTGTAAGATGAAGCTAGTGACCATCATGCGCCTTGAGGCCACTGCTCGGCCATTTTCGCTCCTACCATTAAGCAGATACTCTGGCCCTGCTATGAGCTGACATCACAGGGATGGGACATGGTCACACACTGCCTGAGGACAACTTTATTTATGTTCCTGTTAAACGGACAAGCAAGCCTTGTTTCTCTCGACCATTCAAAGCCCGGCGGCTCACATAGCACCCGTGAGTCTACATTTAGAAAGGTGTCTTCATTCACATTCTTTCCGAGCAGCTCATGGCTCCTGGGCTGGAAGACAGTGGTCACTTCTTCTTTGCCAGACCCCTAGGGAACCATGCCAGCTCTGGGCTATGCAGACCCTGGGTTCTTGATCCAAAGCCCAACTGTTGTCTTTGCTGGGGGTCAGCTGTGTCAGTGTGCTCACTCTAACTAATGCAGATGTGCGATCCATGGTTTTTGGGAGAGGAAAGCTTTTCCTGGGGCAAGTGGACCACCCAGAGGGTGGTCAGCTGTGGTCTGGTTAACTTGCTCAAAGGTTCTTGCTACATAGATGGCGTGTGTTTTCTCTCCCAGCATTGTTGACAAAGCTGCCTGTCACTCCTGGCCCCCTGAAGGTTCCCCTGGTCCCTGTCAGTCACCACATCAAGCAAACACTCAAGCTCTTGCCTTGGAGCACGGGTCACTGTTTCTGTGATCCCAAACCAGACATGAAGTCATGCTTGCCACCTGTGAGGCATTAAGAGTGACCCAGAGGAGAGCAGGAAAGAGAGCTGGGAAGTCAGAGGCTTCACCATATGCTTCAGCCCTTGTTGCTCACCCAAGGCAAATTCCACGGATAATGAGGTTTAGCAATCGGTGTTGTCTAATGTTGGGATGAAGTGACTCTGGCCATGCAGATGACAAAGGACGGACTATGAATTTGTTCGCATGTGTAATGGGAAAAAAAAACAATCTCTAAAATATCAGATCTATGGTTGTCTTTGGTATTGCTTAATAGAATGCTCTATTTAAAAAGAAAAAAAAGGTAAACTGGCCTAAGTTTTATTTAAAGGAAGCTAATAAATGATAACCTACATGGTTTAAACTGTCACAAAAATTATGAAAAAACATAGTAAAAACATTGCTAATACTTGGGAATCTTAGCAATGTATTATCATGTATATATCGTAATTCCTTTAACCCCACAGAGCAACAGGTACTCTTACCAGTTTAAACATAGGTTAAACTGAGGCTTAGCTAAAACGTGTGTTTGGCTGCTGTGAGCTAATGGAATCAAGGCTGCCTGAGCAACTTTGTAATGTTCTCACTCCCACTTCAAGTTGGTACCTATCTTGGGTGGGATGGCTAACTCTGAAAGGTTCACTTCGAGGCTTCTTCAAACCATCACTGTGTGCAGAGCCAGTGCCCACCTTGAGGACCTGATGTTCAAGGCTAGGACAGAGGTGGCTGCCCTTGAGGTACCCACAAAGTCAGGACAGGCTGTTCACAAATAGATCCAGAGGTGCAGTACTCTGCGGGGCTCCCCTGGGGCAGTGACCTTTGTATGGAGCCATGCATCTGACTGGACTGACAGCTTCAGTGACTTGGGCCACAGACCAAGAGAGCATAAAAGGGGCTTTGGTCAAAAGAGAAGGCATTCTTCGATTGACTCTTGGCAGTACGGGAGCTTTCATAGGACCAGCTTGAGGGGCATGAGGCACAGCACAGACTGAACAGAAGGTGATGAAGGGCCATTTAGGGGGAGGAAAGATGACCCCAGGCCAACCTAGGAAGCAGCTATAGAGAAGGCAGGTGTGAACTTATCTTGGGACTTTGGGGGTGGAAGTGGGAGTCTTTTCCAGAGAAGGAGAGGGAAGCCCTGGCCTGATAGAAAAGATTTGTCATTGGTACTGAAGTTTTGCAAGCACCAGGGTCAAGTTATTGAGTAGACACTTACCTTACACCTTCCCGATGATTTCGCACCCTTCTGCACCTCTCTCCTTGAAAAGACCAGCCTTCTCCCCGCCTGCGGCTGGCCAGATTATCTTGCTCCAAAAGCATGGCAGAGCATAGCTCCTTACTCGAGGAATGCAGGCCGTGGTTGTCCAGAGCCGATGATGAAACAGGCTATTTCTGCCCTGGGGCATCAGCAGGCCTCCAGCACTGGCTCCAAGGTGTACACTATCATGTTCCTAGCATTTCTTAGGACAAATGTTTTCCTTCCCATCTTGAGACATTTTTATTCAAATCTAGGTTCTGGGATAGCCTTAGAAATCACTCTGAGCTGAGACGGGAATTGTAGTGAGGGTCCAGCTAATCAGCCAACAATTTTCACTCCCCAAGTTATCTATTGCTCGTGGCTGATCTGGATGTAAAAATAGCCTCTGGGGCTGTTTGTTTAATCTGACTGTTACTTGACACCACGCGGGTGTTGCTGCAGAGCTGACTGTTTGCCTCTTCCCCACCAAGAGCACCGCTTGGTTTCCCTGGGCCAGTCTCTGCTTGGGTAAGCTTCTGAGACTTCCATGTCTAGCAGCTTTTGGCCACTGATTTTTGCCTAAGTGGGTAACCTGGTAAAACTCGGGCAGTCTGAATGCTGAACCCTCTTTCCTCTCCTCTCTGGGCAGCCTGGCTAAGGAGTAAGAAGTTTGGGCAACTGACCAGAGCCCTGTACCCTCCAGATCCTGGGAAGGCCTGTGGAACCAGCAGCTGGGACACTCACACTGGGAGAACAGAAGGTACGGTCCACACGGTAGAAGGGTATCAGCTCTGGGAGGGCTCTAAGTGTGAATGCGCGCAGCATGGTGTCTTTGGGGTAAGGGGACACTGAATGCTTCGGGTCTTAGAGGCCGAGTGTGTCTTTGGGCCATATATGTGTGAATTTGTCCTCCCACGGCAGAGTGAACACTTGCTTGTGGATATGTCTGATTCTTTTGTTGCCAAATGGGACCACCAGGGTCGCAGGCTTTACAGCAGAGTTGAAAGGAGTGACTCCTTTGTCACTCTCGGCTATGACAGAGAGGCACTGGTCATAGGGACACTTTCTGCCATTGACTTATGAGCTTTGAAAACACGTGGGTCTCCAACACAAAGCCCTCAGCAGACTGCTTGTCCTCATGAACCCCAGGGAGCACAGCCAGATCCCTACAAGTCAGACTGGCCCAATTGAAAGCCATTCTTCTTCTTCTTTTTTTTTTTTTCTTTTTTTTTTTTTTTCTGATAAAGAAGAATTGGTAAGTGTTAAAGACACTTTTTGAATATGAATATATGCAAATGTAATAGAATCAAGAAATATTATTTAGCACTTTAAAATACCTCTGTAAACACGGGAGTCAGATGTGCATGTTAAGCAACGTGTCTTTTTCCAGCATTTGGAAACAGTGGTGCCCTGTGACTGGGAGTCTGGATTTGTAAATAAAGCTTTGTTGGCTCACAGCCCGGCACGTTTATTTGCATACAGCCCGGCTGCTTTTACACACCTGCCCAGACCATGAAGCGTGCAAAAATGAAATCAACTGTGTGATCTTTGACTGAGCAAGGTTGTTGACTGCTCTCAGAGCCAAACAGAGTTTTAATCCACATACACCCGCAGTAGAAACACAGTTCAAGCAAGTGAGTCTACTTAAGACAAACACAAAACGATGTGAAAGTAAGAAATTTGAAGCATGAAGTTAGATAAAGGGGTGGGGAGAGAAATGAAACGGGGTAGTGAGTGTGGAACTAATCAAAATATAGTGTACGTTGTCAAAGGATTTAAAAAAAAAAAACAGATTTAGAAAGAAAGAAAAAAGAAAATCCTGGGTCAGGCCTGTCATGGCCAGCAGCATTCAGCTCTGAAGTCTCCACCCCTAGGCCCGCTGGTCAGTTCTAAATCACACCGGAAGTGTTCCGTTTCACCCTGTGGGGTGAGGGTTACCTTAGCCTTAGAGGCACCAGTCGTGTGGGGCATCCGTGTGGCCAGCCGATCAGAGTAGATTGTGCTTATTTCGGAGTTTATAAATAGCCATCTCCGGGTGACCCGAGTCCAACCTGTGTCTGCCGCTAGGTCTCTGGGCTGAGAGCAAGTGCGCCTGCTTTTTTGGATGACCAGAGGCTGGTAGGGATGGAGGCAAATGCTCACATTAAAGAGGAAGTGACCAAATAAAATGCTGGATTGCTGAATCAGAAAGACCAGAGTCTACCAGGACACCAGGCAGTAGGAGCTGCGAAAGGCAACAGGAAAGGCAGCCTGGGGCGCACAGGAAGAGCTCATCTCCTTGGCTGGCAGTCTTTTTTATCAGTGTCTGTGCTTCCTGCCTCTCTGCTCTTGACCAGGGCTAGCAGGGGGAAACCCCAGGTTCTGAAATAGCTAACTCCTCCAGTCACAGCCTGTCTCCGTAACTGAGCTCTGCCGGTTACACAAAGATTAGGCTGCCTTATTTATTGCCTTTTGGGGTTTTTGTCTGTCTGCCCTGGGTCACTGCAGAGGAGTGAGGGGCTTTAAGAGAACATCCCGGGGGTGGGGGAGGGGGTGGATGGTGCACAGGGCTGGTGTTCCCAGGAAGATCCAAGCAGGCTAGAGTGTGTCTGGGCTTTGTTTCTATTGGTAGATGTAACCCCATTTCACCAAATCTAGCCAGCCCACAGCCCTGGGAATTCCACGGAGTGTTGTTTGCTGTTCCTAAAGCATAAACCAGCCTTGAACTCCAACTTCTCCATCTTTAACCTCCAAAATGCAAAGTTCTGAAGGTACAGGAGTGTGCCACCATGCCCTCCTGTCTTGGGTTTCATTTAGTTAGCTGAGAAAACTCCAATGGCCTCTTGGCCTCTGGTTGATTCCCAGGGGCTTGCATGACAGGAGCTGGTGGGAGGGGTTGCGGTGGGTGGGAGAGCACAGGGATCAATGGAGGACAGAGATCAGGACCCAGTAGGAAACATGTAGCGTTTACGCCAGTGCTGAGACATATCACACACCGTAAGACACAGTGTCAGTGTGAACATAGCTGTATATAAAACTAGTACAGTATGGGAAATATACAGCCTCCTGGAGTCAGGGGAAAGCAGACCTTGACTTGAGGACCAGCCTCAAGTGGTGGATGGACCTGAGGTGGGGCAAAACACATTCTGACCCGAGCCTGAGTAAGCTGACCTCAGAGGAATCTCACAGCAAAAGGGTTTGAAGAACCTAACAGGTACCAGTGCTTCTCTCGGGACTTAGGAGAGTGTTCACACTCAGCTTCAGTGAGAGCTCTGGGTTCTTGGCAGTGTACTGCAGTCCTTTATTGCTGTGGTTATTGCTGTTTTGGTCTTTAGTTTTGGAAGGTTTTTTTTTGGGTTTTTCTTTTGGGGGGAGAAACATTGTTTGTTTGTTTTCTTTTTTTTTGTTGTTTTTGGGTTTTTTTTGTCATTTTTAGATTTTGGTTTTTTGTTTTGTTTTGTTTTGTTTTGTTTTTTGATAGGCCCCTTTCTTCTGCAGTTGCCTGGCTAGTGGAGAGACAGATATCACCTCAGCCATTTGCCATCTTATAGCCTTTGCCCAAAGGAAAGAGTGAATGCTAGGCATCAGTCAACAAATCTAAGAGCAGGGTCTCTGGGGCTGTTTGGATCTTTCCCCAGCCTCTCTTTAGGCTGAGCCTCACCTTTGAGGCAAGTGATATTGGAGCAGCCCCTTAGCTGGCTGTCCTGAGACTACCAGGCCACAAGCAGCATTCCGTTTGAGGGGGTGATTAAAACGTGGGCATTGGCAGCTCTAATAAGCTAAGGCCTGGCCACCTGTCCTCAATGGGCCAAGTAAAGAGACAAGTTCTGGTGAATAGAAGAGATTTAGTCAATGTGGCCACATTGGAAAAGGACCAAAGAGGCCTGATGATCCCCAAAGCCATATTTAGGAGTCCTGATATGAAGTTTAAGTTTAAACATTATGTGCACGTACAGCTAGCTCTGTCAATAGAACAAAAGATTCCTAAGTTTAAAGAAAAGGTTTAAAATCAGTGACTGGTCATTGTCTAGCTCTGTCCTCTAAGGCAGTCTAAGTTGTCATAACTGAGTGACATCTCCCTGAGAGACCAGATCTTCCTCTGGCTGACAGCAGGCTTTAGCCTTTCCCTCTGCTAGCATGAGGTTTCCGCGGAATGGACTCCCTAGGAATCATTGTTTCAATATTCTGATAGCCAAGAAAGGGCAGAAGGGACTTTTCATTAGAGTATCTTCATTCCTGCCTGAACAATTACAGCACACACACACACACACACACACACACACACACACACACACCCCACATACATGCACACGCACAGACATACACACACATATACATACATACACACACACACACACGGAGACATACACACACACATACACACACACACACACACACACACACACACACCACTCTGGCTTTGTCTGACTTTCACAGGAAATAGAGCCCAAGTACTGCAGAAAACAAAGGTCAGAGCTCTGATATACAAGGCTATACCCAGTCCTCAGTTTCCACACCACAGGAACTTAGCATGTCTGGGTTTATTGTTGCGGTCACCTGGCATCGTAAATCTTGGGATTCCCTTCATAGAAGCAGACATTGAGGCTTATAGAGGTGAAATAACTTGCTTAAGGATGCACAGCTAACAAGGAGTGAAGGAATCAGACCAGAGGAGGCCAATGGAAGAGGTCTATCCAAGACAAAGAGAAGCCTCTGGAGTTTTGCTCAGCCCCAGGTCAGTAGAAGAGCTCTCCATCACTGCTGTCCTGATCCATCACAGTCAGGGTTAAGGGTAGACATTAACTTGGGATACACACACACACACACACACATATGTATGTATATATACCAAGCCACATTGTATCTTGTGGTGAAAATTCCTGGGTACCGAATCCTAACTTCACACAAATCTATTGGTGTTCTTGAACTCTACTTCCTGGTCATGACCTTAAGAGAGTTTTTCAAACTCTCAATTTCTCTATCTAAACAATTTCAGCACCAAGCCTACCTAACCTTCTGATTGGAACTCCAAACAAGGTCATATATATGAAGTGTGTAGTGAGGATCAGGAGTTAAACAGACAAGGTCAAGGACAGATGGCCAGGAGGTCCCTTAGAGTGCTGGCCAAAGCAGTGGGTCTCTTCAGCAAGCAGAGAAGGAACCAGAGTCTTACTTCCCCTCTCGGAGGACGATTGCTTCCCCTGGGGAAAGGTTGTCAAATTCTGTTGTGTTCTGAAACTAATTCCTCAAGGCAGTGTTACAGTCTATACAAGATGCTAGAGAGTTCCAGAGTCTTTTGAATCTCATATTTTGGAGCCGGGTGGGTGGGTGGGTGCATGCAGGGAAGAAGACATCCTGTGGTCACAGGTCCTAAAATCATCTCCTGGGAGACTCAAGTGTGAAGAGGGGCACTACAGCGCTGAGAAGGGGCTTGGCCCATGTGGGCATCCTAGGAACTAGAGATTTCCACATGAATAACACATGTGGTGGGAACCCTCCCCCTCAGCAGTTCTGGTCCAAACCACACATCACCAGGTGCTAAGCATCTCCAGGCTCCACATTCCTTCTCCATAAATAAACTGCCCAATGCAGTCATTGCATTAAATGACAATAAATATTGATATTTGGTGCCATGTAAGCGTCGACCTTATGTTAGGTACACATCAAGTGGGAGTGTCTCTCATCCATTCATTCATTCTTCTGACAGGTAAACATCTTATCCTTGTGCTAGGCACATTCTCTGTGGGGACTGTGAGCACACATGCACACAACCCTGCCCATAAGCCACCATCAGGGGAAGTCTGCCCTTTCTCAGTGAAGCTTATCTGACCCTGTCAGCTACAGAGTTGGGACCTCGAGTTTCCAGTCCCCACTTAGATGAAAATTGGTATAGACGGAGGTGGTCTGCACTGTCCCTATTTTACAATGACAGGAACAAGACATGCAGAATGATACTGTCACAGAACCAGGATTCCTCCGGCTCTTCCCAATAGCCCAGAACCGCCTCCGCAGCTCCATGCCAACACCGATTCCTACACTGTGAGTCCAGGGCAGGATGCCCATGCAGACAGTGGAAGGAAAGTTAGATGAATGTGGAATCTATTCATGAACAGAGCCTGATGTCACCCCTGGGGGACTTTGATCTGTAGTGACCAAGTCAAGAATCCCTGCCAGGAATGCCTCCACAAGGTACCCAGGATAATCTCCACAACTCAGGAGGTGACTGAGCCTCTAAGACAGTGGTTCTCAACCTTCCTATTGCTGCAGCCCTTTAATATAGCTCCTCGTGTTGTGGTGACCCCTAACCATAAAACAACTGTGTTGTTACTTCGTAACTGTAATTTTGCTACAACAAGTCGTAATAGGAACATCTGTTTTCTGATGATTTTGACAGCACCTGTGAAAGGGTTGTTTGATTCCCCCAAAGGGGTCACAACCCACAGGTTGAGAGCCTTTGTCTAAGACTTGAGAACCTTGATCTAAGATTTGCAATTTCATAGTCATGGTCATATTGTTGTCTTAGAGTTTTATTCCTGTGAACAGACACCTTCACCAAGGCAACTCTTCTAAGGACAACATTTAATTGGGGCTGGCTTACAGGTTCAGAGGTTCAGTTATCAATATCATCAAGGTAAGAGCATGGCAGCATCCAGGCAGGCATGGTACAAAGGGAGCTGAGAGTTCATCATCTCCATCTGAAGGCTGCTAGTGGAAGACTGGCTTCTAGGCAGCTCGGGTGAGAGTCTTATAGCCCCACCCACAGCGACACACCTATTCCAACAGGACCAATAGTGCTACTCCCTAGGCCAAGCATATTCAAACCATGACAATCGTTAAAGCAGCCTTGCTAGGCTCACACCAAGATCCCATGTAGAAGCCTGTACTGGTGGAGCCTGCATGTCTTAGAAGTGGTGTGGCCCTCCTCTGGTTTCAGGCATGCGGTTTGGGTGAAGGGCAAGGTGATCAGGTCCTCTTTGAAAAGTACCGGTTGATCAGGAATCACCCCGATTCTGACAAAAGCACAAGGAAGGGGGTCACAGATGGTCCAGAGACATTTAGCTCTGTCTTTGATGCTAACTCCATCACTCCTGTAAAGGTAGATGTTCACCTTTGACTCTGAAGGGAATGGAAGCCCCTGAAGCTTGGCATCTGCACCTGCGGAGATGTGGAAGGGGGAAGCACCACCAACAGCATGTCGGTACCAGTCATGATCTCCTCCCTAATGCAGCAGGAATACAGAACTTCAGCTCTGGCCAAGTCTACCAGGCACCCAGAGGACTGATATCTAGGGCTGCCCTGTCTGAGGTAGGCGAGAGCAGTGTGAGAGAGTACAGCTGCTCGCTGGAAGGCAAGCTTGTACAAATGAGATGCCACTCGGGGGCACGCACAGCTGGAGCCTGATGGGACCCAAACGTATTCCAGAGTTCCTTGCACCTTGCAAAGCCTGCTGTGCACACCTGGTCCCAACTCTACTTTGGGGACATCGGGCTGCCATCAGAAAATGAGCCAGTCTACAAATCAGCACATAGAACTCAGAAAGCAAATCGATAAACACTACTTGGTCTGCCGTGGTTGGTCATCAGGATTCCAGAGTAGAGGCTGAGAGGGCTGCAGGAGACCCCTCGATCTGAGCCATGCCCTCCCTTCTTTCCTCTCTGACTTCTCATTTCTCTTGAGACTGGATCCTTTCTTGGGTCTGTGATTCCTGGATCCAGTGTCAAGTCTTGGTTACATTAGCTACAGACTCAGCTCCAGGTCTAGGCAACGATCATAAGTTTCTGGAAAACTAGTCCCTCTAGACATTGTAATCTGGCAACCCGGACAGAATGAAGTTCATGCAGGCTGAGCTACATGACAGAAATGACTCTGTTCCCAGGTTACCCCCGTGAGCGACAGGCCTGAGGCAGCTGTACAGACTACAAAAGTACAGCCAATGCCCAGTGTCTGGCAAGTTCAAGTCAACTGCTGTCTTCATCCAAGATCCTGGCAGTGTACTGTGTGCTTAGTCCTGCTGCAGGGCTAAGAGACCCACTTATGTGTGAGTTCCATTAGTAAAAGAGTCAAACTTAAGCCATTGGGACCTGGCACTAACACTGCGAGGAGCCTTCAACTCCACTAGAACTCTGGATCAGTTTGAGAGTTCTGTATCTACACTTATCTCCTAGCTTGAGGGTTACTCAGAGCAGGGCAGGCCTTGAATACTGTAATGAGTTTGCTTTCTAGTGTTAGGATAAGCACCATGATTAAAAGTGGCTTGGGAAAAAAGGTTTATGTCATCTTACAGTTCTTGGGTCATTCTCCATCTCTGGGAGATGCCAGGGCAGGAACTCGGGACCTAGAGACAGGAACTGAAGCACAAAGGGATATTTCTTACTAGCTTGCTCCTTGTGGCTTGCTCATTCTACGTTTTTCATACAACTCAGGACTACCTCCTAGGGATGGTACTGCCCACCCTCCTACGTAAATCATTATTCAATCCAATTTGATCAACTGAGGTTCTCTCTTCCCATATGACTCTAACTTTTGTCTAGTTGAGAAAACACCAACCAGCACAGGTAAAAAGAAATGTCAGATGCAACTACTCTTCTATATATCAATGTTGTGTGTTTACACACATGCTTGACAACCTCAGAGTGGGGGGGGGTGCTCTACTGCCACCCAAAGTGCAAAGCAATCCATATCAAGATTCCCAGTCCCACGGGGAAAGGACTCTAGTCTCTGATCAGCCCTGTCCAGACTGTATCCCCATCACCTGATATGAAGCATATAGTAAGTACTCTCCCAGCACTAACTGGCTAAATCCATGAAAAAGCTTGAGGTGCCACTCACAAGAGACTTTTCTCAGCAGAGTCTACATCTCTGATTTTTAAAAGTTGAAAGGGATTACAAGGAAACCTTCAGCAGACTTTAGGCTGTTAGTGGAGAATCACCATAGCACCAGAGAGAAGGACCCCCAAGGCTAAAGTTAAGGTGTTATTCAAATCCAGGACTCCAGAGCCTTACTCAAGGGACAAGCAAGGCCCTGGACGATTTCCCCAGTGTAAGATGGAGAGGAAATCACTGAGTTCTATCAGTGACTCAGCCAATATTAGGTGTATACAAGGCTGTCCCAGGCCTCCCACCCTGTGGGCACCCTGCTTGTCTCCATCTTCTCCCCACTCCCGAAGGAGCCCTCCTATTTGGCCATTTCATCATTCTCTGGTATAGACAGGATGTTTGAGTCTCCCAAATAGATATGTTGAAACACTAATTCCCTATGGGCTAGTGATTAGAGGCCGGCCTGTGAAGGATAATTAGTTAGGAGGGTGGAGACCTTATGAGTACCTTTAAAAGAGAAGACAAGAGACACCACCAGCATGTATAGATAAAGAG
The DNA here is from genome assembly GCF_963924665.1 of Micromys minutus. NCBI lineage: Eukaryota > Metazoa > Chordata > Mammalia > Rodentia > Muridae > Micromys > Micromys minutus. Next base: position 27,196,989 of record NC_137981.1, read on the forward strand.
GATAGTCATTCATGACCAGGAATAGAAACTCACCAGATAACATGTTTTTCATCACCTTTAGCCTGAACTTCCCAGAGATAAGAGCATCAGCATTGTCATCAGTGAAATGTGGTATTTCTGTTCTAACAGCCAAGGCAACAAGGACAGTCCCCTCCAGAAGTATAGAACATAGACAAGGGCTTCTGAAGCAGCAGGGCTGTTGGGAATTGCACAGAGAATGCAAAAGTCTGGCCAATAGATGAGCAGCAAGTCATAGCCCAGAGTGAGGGGCTGGGCTGGGCTGGCAGAGGCTCTGTATTCACTTAGGCTGGAATGAGACTTCTAAGCTGGGGACAAATGAGCGAACTGTCAAGACTCACTCCTCTAAATGGCTCTTTGTGGTATGCATAAGCCAATTCCTCCAAATAGCACCCCAAAAGCCCAGCAAGAAGAATCAATTCCAATTTCCCAGGGCCTTCGGAGTGTGATAAAGCTAACCTGTCATGTCTTCTGTCTTCCTGCTTCCCCTTACTAAGAACGGAAAATACCATTCAATTAAGGCGATTACATCCTCCCAAAGATGTTGGACTTGGAAACCACACCACAGGCAAGTGGTCAAACTGGTGGTAGAACAAACCCCAGAGGCATCCTGTGGCAAGCAGCAAGCCTGGGGAGCAGAAGACAACAGTACCACACCCGGCAGCCGAGAGTGGGCCCTGGGCCAAAGGAGTCAATCCCAGCTCCAGCCAGACAGAAGTCAGTCCCAAGGCCCCAAAACACGGACCCTTCTCCAAACAGAGGGACCCATGTTCCCAGCCATATCAGCTATTGTGGCTCCCGTAAAGGGAGCTGATATGGCCAGGGAAATGAAGTGAGCCTCCTTTTCTCCACCTAAGCTTCTTCTGTGAGTCTCACCCAGGAGCCAAAAGTATCGAAGAAGCCCCCTGGGATGCAGCCACTAGAACCTGAGCCCCATCTGCTGAGGTTTTTTTTTTTTTTTTAGGTTTTTTTTTTTTGTTTGTTTGTTTGTTTGTTTGTTTTTTTTGTTTTTTTTTTTTTTTTTTTTTTTGTTTTCTGTAGAAAACACAGAAGAATCTGGTGGCAACTGGGCCTGAATAGCAGCCCAAATTCTTTCTTTTCTTTACATGTTTCATTATACGGGGCAGTATTCTTCACTTCTCTGTGCCTTCTTTCTTCACCTATAAAAAGGGGACGAGGCTCTGCTCACCTCTCCTCCAAACAGGCATGAGAATCAAGCAAGATACTGGGTGCCCAAGAGAGCCAAGAGCTACAAAGTGATGTGCAGGGGAGTGCTTTGCTCCGTGTCATTTTAGGACTGATACAATACTGGATTCCTCTGACTGTAATCTACTTTGGCTTCTACAAGCTGTAAGACCCCGAGTGCCAGACAGAAGTACCAAGAGGGCAGTAGAATTTGAATTTCAGAATAAGTTTTCCGTAGAAACATTTTCTACGTGGATATGCATGTAATTTAAAGGGTGTTTACTAGCTGTCTGAAATTCACATTTCACCATCATCCACACTTCAATCCGCTCATTCTGCCCAGCCCAGGACTGTCAAACCTCCTGCTGTGTCTTCTCTGTGTCCATTCCAGAGTCATATCGCCTGGGTGCCCACCCAACCTAGCTCAATCACCCATCAACTGGAAGACACAGAATGTCTGCGCTGCTTCTCTGAGGCACTATTGTCTCATCTCAGAAGTGACACTGACAATGTGCATGACAAGCAAGCTGGGACCCCACCCTGGAGTCACCCATCAGGGCTCTGATTGGTGGGACAGTTGTACTCATCGTTATGGGGTGTGAAAGAGTGGCTGGCTGTAGAAGGGGCTTCTGGAACTAAAGGTGGACCACACACAAGTCTCCACACCTGGCCACCTCTTGTGTTCCCCATCTGGGATGCAGGGAGGTCAGGGCACTCTAGCAGAGGCTGGGCTATGAGGCACCCTCGGCCAGGTTAGCAGCTGGCCTGATCCCTGAAGGAGATATGAAAAGCATGAGGTAACTGAGCTCTCAGCCTGTCCCCTATCTGTGTACCACACACTGCAAGACACTTGTCAGCTCTGACATGCTCCCCCACCACAGCAGCTGACAGCTTTCACACGAGGCAAAGCAGGCACTGGGCCCAGGGTGGAAGGAACGTAGGCAAATTGGCCTCACTCCAAAAATCTCCAAATGTTGAAGAGACAGTTTCATACAGAAAATACGGGATGGAAGCTGAGCATGTAACAGAAAAGAAATGGATTCTACAAGGAGTAAGCCAGATAGGGACATGGCAATAGATTGTGCAGAGGGACCACCATTCAAAAAACTAGGGCATGTCTGCAGATCCCTCAGCCAGCGAGTGGCAGGCCAGGGCAGTCAGAGGCACAGAGCGGGAAGTCACACTGGTCCTTCTGAGTGTGCAAGGGTCTGGCAGGAAGCAGCAGTAAAACAACAGCTCACCTTGAGTCAAGGTGAGAGCATCCCATACTTAGGAGGCACCATGACCGCAGAGTGCATCTGAGTGCTCAGATAGAGAAAAGGCTGGTCCAGTGTGTACCCTCACATTTGGCTTTTTTGATGCGTTCTTATTCAAAGAGACAACCTTCCAAAAGGAAAAGGCTCAATACCCCAAGTGTGCTTCTCCCTGTCTGGCTTAATGTGTTACTCACCAGTCCCATGTAGGTGTGTGGCAGGGGTATGTCGGCAGTGTGCCATTGTCTGCCTGGTGACCCTGACCCCCCGGTTTTCTGTGGAGTTCTTCAGGATTAACTGTGGGGTGCAGGGAAGATATCCCACTGTGTCTTCTGACACCCACCATTATATTGGTATCAATCAGCAATGTGGCTGTCAAGTGGATTCAGAGGGAGTCGCCAGACACTGGCCACTCCAAGGACATCAAAGCTTCCCCAGCTTAGAGCACTGGAATCAGAGAGTTGATGAGATTTTGGGGTTCCTCTGAGTTCTCCCTGAACTTAATTCTCACCTATACATTGTGAATGGTGCCTGGAACCCAGCCACCCTCTGAATAACCTCTATGAGTAAGCCAGTTAACCTTCCCATCTTTGACCAAAAGTAGGCTTTATACATGTGGAGGCTGGATATCAACCAATAGATAGATAGATAGATAGACGGACGGACGGACGGACGGACGGACAGACAGACAGACAGACAGACAGACAGATAGATAGATAGATAGATAGATAGATAGATAAAGTAACTCCCCCTTGGATATTAAAATTATCTAATTTGGAACTCATGAGACTTCTGTGATTCTCAGCTTATCAATGAGTCACAGAAAAAAAATCTATCAAGTCAACTGGATAAGCAGAGCCGTGGCAGGAGTGAGATTTGCTCACGTATGTTAACAGACAGCTTGTGCTGTGGGTGTGAGGAAGACAGTTTGGAAAGCAAGAGAGATGTAGGAGTGGTGAAATACACAGACTAACAGGACAGACACATGTTGAATATCAAGTCATGAGAGCCAACAGTTGCAGGTAAGACAGCATTGTAACAGATCATCAGATAATCAGAGCTTGTCACAGGAGTATGTACTGCAGTGCTTTTTAACCTTCTCAATGCTGCGGCCCTTTAATACAGTTCCTGGTGTTGTGGTGGCCACTAACCATAAAATGACTTTCATTGCTACTTCATAACTACAATTTTACTACTGTTATGAATTATAATGTAAATATCTGATATGCAGGATACCTGATATGAAACCTTTGTGAAGGGGCCCTTTGCCCTGTGGAGACCCACAGGTCGAGAACTGTTGATATAACGGGAGGTGTTGATGGAACTCATAAGCCATGACTCTGAAGCATGTGCTTCATCTAACCAGGTAGCAGGCACAAGAAGAGAGAAAAAAATTCCAGATCCAGAAAGTAAAGACCTCAGGGTAAAGTTTCACATGGTATGTTGAAGAAGCTGAGGAAAAGCCATGGGGAATGAATAGCCCAACACAAGTATTCTTGGAAACCTGGAATTAACAAGAGGCTGATATATCAGACTTTATTTCTAGAAGCTGGATGGAGAATAGGAATATCTACTGTCTCCTGCAGTAGCCCACAGAACCATGATAGCATCTGGAGCCAGGGAGTAACATGGATAGTAGCAATGGGGTAAAGAGATCTTTAGAATAAATCTCAGGGGTTGAAGATCTAGAACAATGAGTAAAGAGGATCCAAATTCAAGTCTCCAGGACTCATGTAAAAAAAAAAAAAAAAAAGGTGGGGTAGCACGTGTCTGTAATTCCAGTGTACCCACAGTAAGATGGGAGGTAGAGATATGATTATCCCCAGAAATTCCCAGTCCAGCAAGTCTGCCACACACAGTACAAGTAGCAAACAAGAGACCTAACCCTTAAAACAATGTGAGAGTAAGAAGTGACTCCTGGGATTGTCCTCTGATCACCACATGAGCTCTGTAGCAAGCACACACCTGCACTCATACACTTAAATCTCCACACTCGAATTCGTGCATGCACACAAATCTCAGGACTAAGAAATGGAGAAAATGGGGGACCCAGGAAAGAAGGAAGTTGCTTATGTTTCTGAGGTTAGTGGAGTTCCCAGAGATAGCACTTGAATGCTTTTGGAATGTGAGTTTGGAGGGAGAGGGCCACAGCCTTGAAGTTGTCTGGAAGGTGTCTGGAGCTTTGGGCCAGGGCCAAACACTCAGCTAGGCCTGCATGGAGCTTGGCCTACAGGTGCTCAGGTGTGAGCAAAGTCACAGTTACCAAACTTCAGGGGCCATCCTCCGTGTCCCACCAAGTCAAGTAAGTTCAGTCATCCATCCTCAATAAGCCAATCACAGTAACCACATTAATAGTGAAAATCAGAAAAGGGAGTTTTATTCAATGTGGTACATTGGGAAAGTGAACAGATACCCAGCAACTTCCCCAACTCCATCTTAGGGTGTCCTGACATGAAGATAGAGTTTCAACAGAAAAAGCAACAGAAATGCATGACTGAACATTGTGGGAAGGTGTGTTTCCCACCCACCGTCACTTCAGCTCCAAGTCTCTTCTGCAAGACCATCTAATCCATCATAAACTCTTTCTCCAGGAGACAAGTTCCTTCAGCCATTTCCTCTTCTCACCTAAAACTACTTGAGGGCCATTCTTTTGATAGTCTGCTAACCAAAGTAGGAAGGAGATGTCTCTTTAAAATGCATCCATCCCTGCCAGACAGGTGGGCGATGCTATGTCCATGTTGCAGGGTAAGGAGAGAAGCCTTAGGTAGAGGCAGAAGAAACACCACAGAGAGGGAGGGAAGGCAAGAAGCTGGTCAGAGCAGGGTGAGGAGGAGCCAAGGGAACTTGCTGGAAGCTAGGAGTTCAGTGAGACCAGCAATCAAACCCCTTGAAAGGAGCAACAGACCAAAGCCAAAGGCAAAGGAAGTGAGCTAAGGTTATCCCGGGGGAAAGGATGTTCAGGAAGCATGGAGGGAAACAGCTGCTTTGGAAGGTTGGAACCATGTGAAGAAATTCACCCCACCCCAGTTACACGTTCACCATACGCCTCATTGCACTTGTCAGCTCCTATTTTAAGGCCTGGTTTCTAACATGGCTCAGCCCTGTACAGTGAGTTCTGTCACCCCAATCATGTGCCAGAAGATTTACAAGCCTAGGTGGGCTTCTTTCAAATGGCTCCTAAGAGCAAGCATGGTGCTGCCATGGTGACCGATGGAGACTATCCCAGCAGCTATAACAAGGAACCTACGAGGCAGGTAAGTAGGGAGAGGGTCTGAGCACAGAATGACAGGTCCTCAGCATACCAGCAATAAATGCCACCATGTCATTCTCACTTAGGCCATGTGTACGTGTGACAGCAGCTGGCTTGAACTCCTGTTGTGTTTCAGGAAAGCTGCTGGCCAAGAGATATATTTTATTTGGTAGCACGAACCCATCAATCCAATCTTTTTAGATGGTCTTGGTGCCTATAATCAGGCTTTTTTGTCACCAAATGTCCTATCATCTTGCTCTTTCAACCATTTGCATGTGTGCATGCCTTGGTTTGCCTTGGGTTGGGGCATAAATCATGATACTCGGTTAAAAGCATTGTCACATCTGTGTTGACATGCTCAGCATGCAGACGCATAGACCCTGTTTCCAAGTTCAAGGAAACTTCTAGTTTGTGAGAGAAGGAATCAATCATCAATTTGTAGAACATATGGGTCCTGATATCTGATCTGTCATGGTGCAGTGTGCTCTGGGAAAAGAAATGGCAGCATGCTGTGGGGACAAGAAGGAGACCCATCAAAACCAGCTGGGGAGTTGAGATGGGTCTTGCCGTATGGCAGTGCACACCCAGTGCCTCTCTGATTCTCTAAAGAAATATGCTCCCCAATTTTGAGTTATTATGATTATTAATATTATTAATAAACTAGCTTAGGCTAGATTAATATCCAGGAGCTACAATCTGGAGAAGGTCTGGAGGAAGCCCCAAGGGTCTGCCTTTAAGATTTGCATAGTAGCTTTATTTTAATTAGTTTACCTTCATCCTGAGCACTCTGGAAACCCTCCTGGGTGGCTCTGGGGTTCTTTTAGCTGTCAGAATAGATACTCACACCTCCTGCCGACAATAAATCGAACATCGCAGCTGTCTGCTGAGTGGACTTAAATTGGCTGTTCTATGTCCCTTAACTGCAAAAACTAAGTTATGGACTTAGTTGGGAAGGGGTCTTTGCCCAGGTTTTACTAGGAAAAAAGAAAAGGTTTGGAACTGGTCCACTCCTGTCAGCAATCCCTTGCAGGTTTACCAGAGGTTCCTGGAGATTCCTTAGACCACCAGCAAATTTATGAATATTAAAAAGAATTACGTTAACTTTGTATTGGTTTTTACCAAAAATGTGTCTATTTTTAGATTTCAATGCACTTAAACATGAATATAAAATATTGTCAGCCAACTACCTTCTAGGCTGTACTATGGACACTTGGAGACAGTTTTTCTATTGAAGATTCTGCCACTTGTTTCACTGAAAACATATTTTCTTCTTCGTTCTAGATGGGCAGTGATGACTGCAAATCTCAGCATGCAAACATGTTTGAAAAACACAGATCCTAGAGGCCAGGCACCTACAGGCCCCACTGCCGGACAGGTTGCTGCGTAAGTCAGCTTTCTGCTGCCATGCCAAATGCCTGAGATAATTAATTCAAGAAGAAAAGAGCCAGTTTGGGCCTGTTTGAGTGTTGTTTCCATGGGTTTAGCAGAGCAGAGGAGTAATCATGGAAAAGTATGTAGAGGAGGTAGATGCTCACTTTATAGCATCCTGTAAGCAGTGTGGAGGAGGGCCACAGGCTCTCAGCCTACTGGTTCCCCACTAGACTCTGCCTCCTCAGTTTTTAACATCTCCCTGCAGTTCCAAACTTGAGACTATGTCTTACACATAAAGATTCAGGGGAATATTCCAGATCCACATCAGAGCCTGGTGGGAGCAACCCAAAAGCCAGCATCAGGAAATACCTCTGTAGCTCACAAATGGGCCAAAGGTACTACTTGGGAGGACGGAAGTGCGGCCAGGGTTATGACTATTGCACCTGATTCCAGAGACTGTACAGAACTAAAGACATTCTCTGAATGAAGCTGGTGGGCAGACGTCATGTGGTTACTTTCTGATCATCAGTGAGCATCCTCCCTGTCTGCTTGGCACCACACTGAACCCAGGATCAGGTAAGGTTACATACAAGCAACAGAAACAGAACTGAACATATGCATGGAAACGGTGCGGTATGAGGAGACGCATGCCATCTGCACTAGCACATGCCTGGCACGCCAGCACTTGGTGTGAACAGACAGAACGCTCAAGGTCTTTCTGGGCTATTTGAGAACTCATCTCAAAAAACAAAACAACAACAACAAAAAACCCAAACAAACAGAATACTGTGCTTAAAGCAGAGACTAAAGTTCACGGAAAGCACCCTGAGTGTTCTCCTGCTGAGAACTCCCCAGCATGTGTCAGCTCCTCAGCATCTACAGGGCAAACTGCAGTAGATGCTTGTCCTTAGTCACACACAGTCTCAGGAGTCACCTTGACTATAACATAAACCTTAAGGGCATTACGATAAATGAGGTCATCCAGAAACAAAAGGACAAAATACCGGGATGATTACAAAGTAGAACTGAGGGCTGGGGTGGGGTAGGTGGCAGAGCACTTGCCTGGCAGCATTAGAGCCCCTGCCTCTGAGCTCCCAGAACCATAAAAGTATGAAGATGTATCCCTGCAATCCCAGCACTGCAATCCCAGCACTGCAGTTTCAGCACTGCAGTCCCAGCACTGCAATCCCAGCACTGCAATCCCAGCACTGCAATCCCAGCACTGCAATCCCAGCACTGCGGTCCCAGCACTGCGGTCCCAGCACTGCGGTCCCAGCACTGGGCAGCAGTGGCAGGAGGATTGCCAGTCGTAGGCTTACAGAGCCCTCTCATCTCAAGGACACAAATCAGAGAAGAACAAGTGAAATGGAGACCGTGGGAAACAGAAGGGGGAGGACCAGAGAGCTGGCATTTAACGGACAGTGTCACTTGTATAAGCTTGAACCATGCTGGCAATAGAACTGTACTGTGTGTGTGCTCAACTAGTTAAGATGGAAAACTATATCATGTATATTTCACTGCAGCTTGTAAAGAAGAGAACATAAAAAGCGGTATAGTTGGGGAGCAGGCAGGATGAGGGAGAGCCAGGGAATGTGGAATCACTCAGAAAGAATGGAAGCGAGTCTTCTGACAGACAGCAGTGGGCAGCGATACTTCTGGAGCCCAGGGAGGAGCCACAGTGGCAGCCACAGTTGTAGGAATGAGGCAGGATGGAAAAGCATCTTCTGGGTGAAGTTCTGAGATAAGGGGTAACCTGTGAAGAGACTGCTCTGTGCTCTTAAGCTCCAGGTGCACACCGTACGACATGCATAAGGAATAATGAGGAACAAGGAAATAATGAGACAAAGAAGGGACCACATGGAAGGTCAGAGAAGGACTCTGCAAACGTAACCCACCCCAAACATTAGGCTCTGCAGAACCAAAGCAGTAAGATTCCAAATGATAGAAATTCAGCTTAGGTAACTAGCTCCAGCACATTTCTAAATTCAGCGTTGTTAATTACAGGCACCGTGCTCTACAGGACAGCTCTGGGCCTCATTCTCATGAAAAGAATCAAAACTTTGGGGGCTGGCAAGATGACTCAGTAGGTAAAGGTGCTTGCCACAAAGCCTGACTGGCACCCTGAGTTTGATGCCCTGCACTTATGTGACTGAAGGAGAGAACAGGCTCCTGAAAGCTTGTCTTCCCGTCCCCACACATACATGGTGGCACCTACATACTTACATGAAAAAAAGTACAAGAAAAGGAGGAAATAAATAATTAAAACGTTGCTTTCTTTTCTGTCATGTTTCTAGGAGTTTGACTTTTAGATTCCTCTCATAAACGGTATTACATCCCACTTATCCATTCTTCTGTTCCTGGCTTAGTGCACTTAGCACAATGTCCTCTAACTTCAGTCACGTGGTCGCAAACATCCAACCTTCCTTTGTTTTTAAGCATGTACAATATGCTAATGTGAACATGTCATGTTTTTCTATTCATTCACATGTCCATGAATCTTTAGGCTGCTTCCATGTTTGGTCTGTTGATAGTAGTGTTGTCTCTGTAGGCTCTGGCTGCATTGAGGGACTCTTATAACAGTGGTTGCAGTGGTTATAGCTAGTAAAGACTAATTCACATCTTAACGTACCTATCTTTATTTTACGTGTATGAGTGTTTTGCCTGTATGTGCATCATGTGTATGCGTGATGCCTGCAGCGGTCAAAAGAAGGTATTGGATCCTGGGAACAGGGGTCACAGACAGTTGAGAGCTGCCTCGTGGATGCTAGAGACCCAGGTTCAGTTCTCCTGTTAGAACAACCTATACTTTTAACCACTGAGCCATTGCTCCCTAATTTACACTGTTAACAACAGTGGGAAGCGGCTTTCTTTCCCTTCCTTGCTCTATTTGCTCATTTTATTTACTGCACGTACCGTGCGTGTGTGTATATGCACAGACCATGGCTTGGTATGGAGGTCAGAAGTGGACTAGAGAGTGTCGATTCTCTTCTTTCACCATGTGGGTCCGGGGGACCAAGCTCAGGTTGTTAGCCTCGCCAGCATGTACTTTTACCTGCTGGGCTGTCACAGCACAGACCTCTTTTGGTCACTGTTGGTTGGCTTTTCACTAGTTAACCTAACAAGTCTCGATTCTCACTATGATTTTAACTTGTATTTCCCAGTCAATTAATGCTGTTGAGCACATGTTGCTATACCTTTTCACCATTTTTTTTTTGAGGCACAGTCTCTCTACATAGTCCTGGCTGTTCTAGGGATTAAAGACATGCACCACCATGCCTTCCATTCCCAAGATTTTTATTTGAGTCCTTTGGTTTTGTTTTTTAGGGAGTTGTTGGTTTTGTTGTCTTGAGGTAGGGGGTTTGTTGTCTAGTGATAGGCATTCTTTGCACACTTTAGATACTAACTCTTTATGAGATACAAAGTTGCCTTTTTGTTCCGTTGATGGTTTCCTTTGCTACACTGAAGCCTTTTAGTTTAAGTTGCTTGTCACCACAATAACCTTTCCTCTTAAGGCCTTGAACTGATTAGATGCTGTTCACTGCATGACACAAGATAATCCACTTTACCTGAAGACTACTTATTTTAACACCAATCACATTCGAGAAATACCGTCATGGCCAACAGACTAGTGACCAGAAAGAGTGCACTTGGTTAGCCAAGTTGACACATGAAATTCACTACACATAGACACATTTATCCATTTGAGACAACTGTGTGGAGTAATTAAGCTGGGCATCCCATTCACACCGTGTATTTCTTCCGTTTACAGAGAGAGAGAGAGAAACCCAGTTGCTATCTTAACTGCTCATCTCAAAGCTCTACCTTGTGACGGGTGGGTTTCTTAACATTTGCCCAAATCTCACCGAACGGCACCTAACCGCTGACAGACACGTCCAAACAGAAGCTGACAGAGACAGTCCTACCGGAGCTGACAGACTATGCAGGGGAATAAAAAATGTGCAGATGGGTTTAGTGATACCTCCAGCATTGGCAGCGTGCTGGATGAGGCAGACAGGGAAGTGAGCAACCTCACAGACCGGGCATTCCGGAGTTTGTGCATCTCGGAGGACACATCCTTCCATGACTCTGACCTGGCTCTGTCCCCAGATATTACCAGCCAGGTGTCGGGGACTTTTCACCAGGAAACAGTAGGCCATGCAAACAGGAAAAGTGGGATTTGGAGCCAGCTTCCATCTCAAGGCACTGAGCATTCTGGCTGGGCAGCCACCTTCCAACAGCAACCCAAGTACGTTCAGGGGGAGGAAAAGTACCCCAAAAGCAGTCCTCTGCCAACACCAGTCCAGAGAAGACTGGAAGTGCCCATTTCTGGCCTGAGGAGCAGCAGCAAGCCCATCTCCAAAGTCTCATCATTGATCAGATCTTTTGACAGGACAGACACTCAACCTTGTGACAGTCGGCCTCCTCCCAGCAAGCCTCCGGCTCTCAAAAATCCCCCCAAGTTTGCACATCCCCCAGAAAGTGGTGTCAACTTCTGCTTTGATTCAGCCTTTCTGACTGTCAGGAGGGTGCCTGCTGAAGTCTCCAACACCCATCAGAGCAGCCACCAGTCTGGCAGGGCTCCTGGAGAACAAGAGTCTCCCAAGAACTCAGAAATAGCCTGTCACAGCTCAGATAGCCTCCTCCAGACACCTGGCCATGTGGCTGGCTCATTTGAGCCAAGGTTTCCCTCTCCACCTCTCAAGCCAGCCAAAGATGAGCCCGGAAGAGGGAAGGAGTGGATTCCTAGGGGGACTTTTCTACACAGTGAAAACAGTGCCTTTGAATCATGGGACACCCACCAACCAAAGCTCCGGGAGAAAAGGGACATTACTGAAACCACCCTAGAAAACAAAGCCCCCAAACATTATGAGGACATGCCCTTGCTAAAGGAGCCCTACCCTATAGAGTCCAAAGTCTCCCCCTTCCAGGGCCGAGCTAACTGTGCCCAGGAAGAGAACAGGTCACCCTCAGGGATCCAGTCCACATCTGGAGCCTGGGGTGCCAGGGATCCAGGATCTCAGGTATTCCCTGTAGAGGGAAATGCTTCACAGATTGACCCTCAGATGAAGCGGAGTCAGGTCCCATGGAGGAAGCCAAAGACTGGCAAAGGAGGAACAGAAGGGCCACATGATGCTTTGGAAGACAAGAAACAGCCCAATAAGAGAGGTCTACCTCTGTATTCAAAGCTCAACCCTCAGGATCAACTTCCAGAAAATGGTGTTCTAGACATGCCAGAGGAGTCCAATGACCATTACAGCCCCCCCTTTAACATCAGTAAACTCCTTACCCCAATTATATCTACAAAACATGTCCTGGAAACTTCAGAAACCCAACCAGCAGAAATCAGCCCATCCCTCCCAGGACAGCTAAATGGATACCAGGAAAAGGAGTCCAATGAGGCTCAGTCTCGGGATAGCTACAAATCCAAAGCACCCAGCCTACTGTTCAACCTCAAAGATGTTCGGAAACATGTCAAGAGTACATACAGTCCCTTGCCTCTCTTAAAAAACATTGAGGAGAAAACCAGAGGTAAGCTTGATGGTAAACAAGAACCTTTGAGCAATGGGGTCACCCTTCCCAATGGGCTTGAAGAAAACCCCCCCACCGAGCTCTTGAAGGAGACGCCAGATGATGCCCCTAGTGTTTTGCACAACAGTACCCAGAAAGAGGATGTTATCAACTCTAGAGAATCCTTTGCAGACAGCCAACCGACCTTCAGTTCACCTTCAGCTAGCTCCAAACCCCATTTCTGCATCAATGGGGAATCTGCAGAAAGGAACAGTAATGAGAATGAAGAAGCCAGTGGAGAGTCCGAGCAGGGTCCCTTCGAGGGTGGCTGGCATCCGGACTCCAGAGAGAGCCTTCCCCGCAAACATCTCTCCCTTGAACTCTACAACAGGAATTCTGAAACGGGACAGGCTATGGAGAAAATGAAGCCCCACCAGCTGGAGAATGGGCTCTCGAGATCCATCTCCCAAGAGACAGAGCCTGAGAGAGAAATGGGGTTCCAGAATCCACCCTCGGGCCAGAAGTTCTCCCCAGGACCCCTTTCCCCTGAGGAGGAGGATGTGTTTTACAGTGACAGCCAATCTGATTTTACTCCGTGCCTCCAAACAAAGGCTAAATTCAGCACCAGCTCTTCAGATCAATCCTTTGCTTCCTTTGAAGATCAGCAGAAGATCTGGTTTACAGAAGGTCCCCAGGAAGACAGGAGGAGACATGTGAGTGCAGGTGACAATCGGAAGGATGAGAAAGAAACTGAGGTGGAAAAAGAAGAGCCACAGCAATGTGCCTTTCGTAATGGACGTGAAGGTGTGGATGAGCACAGACAGGAGGAAATGCAAAGAAAAACACAAGGTGCTTGGGGAGGAAGACCCAGGAAAGCATCAGTGGAGGAAGTCAATGCTAGAGGCTCTTGGATGGGGGCTGATAAGGATACAGCTCTTTCGAACGCCAAGGACTCAACCTCCTTGCCAGCTTCTACCAACAAGCACAGACTGTTCCCAATTAAAGACAATACGCTCAGGGCCACCCCAGTGATAAAACCTATTATTCTGCCTCTCCTGAGGACAGTCTCCTCAGAGGACTCACTTAGTGGTAGACACAAAGAGAATGAATTGCCAAGGCAACCGTGGGGCAAAGATGCTGGTGGCCATGGTGCTTCAGAAAGCCATGATCTATTCAATAACATGCCAGGCACACAGCAGAAGTGTGTGGTGTGTGAGGGAGTGGAGGAAGACCCGGTACGCACTGCAGCCCAGGATGAGACTTCTCAGAAAACCTGGAAGGGGCGTTTCTCCTTTCCACCACTGGTGGATGAGGGGGGCAGGATGGAACCACCCCCAGATACAGCAGGAGAAGTGCTAGTGCAGGAGAAGAACAGATCAGCAGAGTCAGGGAAACTGGGGATGCCACAGCATATCCCCACCATCGCTTTACCCTCAGATGACATAGAAGACTCGCCCCCCTCCCTGCCACAACATACCTGTTGGGAAGAACAAGGTTTCAAAAGCCACTTTTTGTCTGCACCCAGAGCAGTACCTTCAGGAAGAAGGCTGGTCCCCAGTGAGGTAACTTCCCCCAACCCCAGCTCTCTAGAAGAGAGCAGCACGTGCTCCCCTGCAACCAGCAGTATTTGGGAAGAAGCTTCCCAGGCCACTGGGGAACACTGGCAGAGCCAAGCGCCTCCTGGCCCTAGCCCCTGGGCCAGCTCGGGCCCTACAGGCCCTACGGGGCTCACTAGGAGGGAAGACATGACACATGGCCTCACATGGGGGGCTGAAGGTTCATATCCCCAACTCGAGCAGTTGGAAGATTTCAGGACCCTCTCTCCAGGAGGCATTTTGCTAGCTGATGCTGCTGAGAAACCAGAGCCCCCTTCTCTGCTGGAGAAGGCTGTAGGCAAGCCCCCTGCAGTCCCACCCAAGACTGAGAAGGCCCTGCGCAGGGCGAAGAAGCTGGCAAGCAAGAGAAGGAAGAGTGATCAGATGCTGGAAAAGCATATTGAGGCCTGGAAGGGCAAGCCCTTCACAGAGGACACTCAGGGGACTGAGGAAAGGCCTGTGTCTCCTGGAAAGGGGCCTCGACCCAGGTTCCCGGCCATCCGCTCTTTGCCCCCACCCACGCACCGCCACTCAGTGTCCTGTGGCTGGGAGCCTGCAGGGAGGCGGCCTTGGGGACCCCAGTCCCTCACACCTCTTCCCCCTTATCCTGCCACCCAGAAGGTGCTCCAGGATCCCCAGTCAGGACAATACTTTGTCTTCGACATGCCTCTCCAAGTGAAAATCAAGACTTTCTATGATCCTGAGACTGGCAAGTATGTCAAGGTCTCTGTCCCATCCTCTGAGGAGGCCTCCTCGGAGCCACCTCTACAGGAAGCCCTGACTGCTCCCTACCTACTGTACCCCGGCTTCCAGCCAGTGCCTGTCACTTCTTTGATGCCTCTGCGCTGCTCCTCTCAGCTTGCAGCTCCTACCTTTCTCGGGCAGGGTTCCAGCCACAGGCCCCAGAGTTCCCAGGGTGCTAGACTGCAGTCTCCCCCTGAATGGCTGGGTGAGTCCACCCAGCGTGTCTCTTCCGCTCAGCGCCCCCATGGGCCTCCCCATAGTCCAGAGGAAGAGGGTGCAGAAGCTCCAAGCCTAAGTATCATCTCCACAGATGATCTAGAGGACTTTGCCACAGAGGGTGTTTCTTGAGAATTTCAGCAGACTGACCTCACCCACTCTTGAAAACAAGAAAAGCTTATAGTCCCAAACCCTCCCCAACAATGTCTCTATCATCTATCTTTACACACACACACACACACACACACACACACACTCAACTCATAGTTAACCATATGAGATCCCTATAGTACAAAAATAATTGGGGATGCCTGTGGGGGGCTCTCTAGGGCCAAGATTCATACCCAGTCATCTGGCTGCCCTTCTCTGATCCTGCAGTGGGCATGGCATGAGACATCAGCCATCCTAAGAGAGATTAGGCTCAGGGCACCCCGACATTTTCCCTCTCAAGGATGGGCCTCCTCAGCAAAGTTCCCAGAAATGCTCAATCCTGCAGCTGGTGGGAAGCCCCCTACCACACCCAACCTAAGGTCAAGCATAGCACATAGAAGCAAAACTTTAGGTCCCCTCAGGTGGCACTGGCTAAGAACAGACCCAAGGCAATCTTGCAGAAGTGATCATCTGCAGAGTGGGTTTTCCTCACAGTGGGGACTTTGTTTCTAAAGAAGATCTTCTGATAAAGCAAAGTTAACATTTAAAATGTGAAACAAGTTTGCCAGTATGGTCCTGTCCCTGGGCTCTTGTCTTTCTTCTGTGTAGGTTCTAGGCTAGAAGATAAAAATGGTCATGAACCCTGCAGCCCCCTCCCCCAGAGATGCCATGACCTTCTTCCTCCTTCAACCCCAACCCTGTACTTTGTCAGTCCGGGCCTGCAGCTCCTGCAGGGGATACAGATGATGGTCTCAGCTCAGCAAGTGAGATGAACTTAGGAAACCAAGTGAGACATAGTGACTGGCTCATGTGTCCTGCACTCAAATGGAAGGGTGAGAAGAACCAGATACAATCAACTGCCCTCCTTCAGTTCACAGGGATGCCATCCACACCAGAAATGGGAGGAACCAGACACAATCGACCACACTCCTTCAGTCTACAGGGATGCCACCCACACTGGGAATAGAGGTTCATTCATAACTCACCATGTCAAAAGGGGCGGGGGATTTGAAGCAATATTCTGAGTAGGATTTGAATTCAGGATTTTGTATCTCATTCGTTTCCTAGCAAGTGAAGTCACACCTGAATTTCATGATGGAAATGCCCCGAGAGATACCCACCCCATCCATGCCATTTGATTTGACTATACTATCAGACCAGAACTTTTGGTCAGAAGTTCAAGTCACTTGCCCCACGAATATGGCTCCTCCAAGTCACTGACACTCTTGTCAGTGACAAGACAGAGATGTGCTTGGGTAATGCCACCAAGTCACCTATAGGGTCGTCTCTGCTATATTCTCATCTGGCTAGAATATATATATAAAATCATCTTATCTTGAAAGTCTCAAGTCCCCTATAAAAGAAGTATCTAACCAAAGAGTCATGAGGCTTATTGTTATTTAAAAAAAAAATGGTGTTCCCACAAGGATAAAAGGTCGGGGTAATTTGTTTGGGGAAAGCAGTCTTGGAGCAGTATTGGCAGGCAGGGCTATATACAGAAGCCAAAAGTTCATCAGGAGGATGTTTGGAGGTCAGGGTCAACTCCCTTTAAATTTAATAGAGGAGGAGGACTCAGGCAGATGGTGGGGTCTACTCACATTGGGAAGAAGGTCATGTCATGGACTCCTGGAGCCCAGCAAGCCAGTCCTCACTCACAGCAAAGCATCCATGATCCTATATTCAGAGAACAGCTTGGTTCCCTTTCAGTCTCTCCCTGTCAAGGGGGAAATGACAACACTCATGCTTCACAACTCCCTGCTTCTTTCGTTCCTTTCTGTTTGTATGTCTGTTTGTCTCTTTCCTTCCTGTTCTTCCTTTTATCCTGCCTTCTTTCCTTCCTTTTTTTCTCTCCCTCCTTCCTTTTTACAAATCTTTGCACTATGACAGACACTTCAATTGGACATCAAAATTACCATGGTAAAATTTGGTCTCTGCACACTTGGAGTTCCTATGTAACAGACAAGAAAGACAATTACTATCCCGTATGTTCAGGAATTTAGAGGTAGCTCTGAGGATCACCGATCTCAGCACAGAAGGAAAGGGGGCTTCCCTGGGCAGATGGCATCTGAGCCAAGTCAAGACATCTAAGGTTTGCATTGGCCCATGAAGACAGAAGGTATCTCCCAGGGTTTGTTTATCAGAGATGACATTGATCAAAAAATACTAAGAGTTATTCATACCATGTCAAAGTACTTGGACTTAACTAATTGTTATTATTTCTAGTCAGAGTGAGAATGAAATTATAGCCTCATGAGAGAAGCTTATTGATATATCTTTCAGTTTTTGAGCTGATATTTTACTTATTTGGTTGTCACCCCTCCAAAAAAACAATCCCTTCTTTTGCCACTATCTCCAATAAGAAAGTAGTGAGAAATATGAATGACTGTTGTTTATGGAGACTGCAGATCGCTTCTCAGCCTTTTGGCTAAGATCAAGTGTGGAGACTATGCATGTTTCCTACATCTCCTGTTTAGAAGGCCGGCCATTTGTCTATGATGTGGAGCCCCTGTTCCTCTTGAGAGGGGCACCACTAAAGATTCCAGAACTGTTAAGTTAGAATGGCCAAGAGCTTACAAGGCATACCATGTTCTCCCCTCTGAGACTGATCTCAGTCCCCCATGAAGTACCTTTGTTGGCCTTTACTACAATGGAAACAGTCTCACAGGCTCTAGAGAGGGTGTCAAGGCCTTGAACCTCTCTCATCTTTAGGTGGGCATCCTTATCACCTAATGGGTACTGCGGTAAAAGCAATCCCCCTGCTTGCACTATCTCACCAGAGATCTGACTAGAACCCTAGAATTTTAGCGTGCCTTATCCCTTGCCTAAGTGGCAATGAATTATCTGCACAATGAATTCTGAGACGCTGATCCTAGACAGAGTCAAGGTGGGAGCCTGCCTTCCAGTCTGTGGCATTTTCTGGTGCACAGAAGGGCAGTTTACCCACCTCCTACTTGGTTTGAGGGTGGCAGTAAGAATGGTTGACATCCAGTGGGAGAACCTCATCTCCAGCACCCTGGGCTGCCTCCACTTACCATGAGCAGTTGGGATCTTGGCTCCTTGTGGCTGGAATGAACAACAGAAGCCAAGAACCCCTTTCCTAGGACAAGGTGGATCCAGGTACCACAAGGGGCCTGACATACATCTTTCCATAACCCAAGCTACAGGATGGAAGCTGAAGTCTAAACAGAATGGCCTTATGCAAATAATGGGGGTCATTTGCATATAAAAGAGGAGATCTCAAGGAAAATCTGAATTACTTATGTGTGAAAGGAATACCAGCCCAGATAGTGCCATGTCGTTGGGCGCAACTGTTGTGTAGGTCCTCAACAGCAAGCGGCATAAAGTCAAGCTGAGCAGACAACTCTGGGCCATACCACAAGAGCTTCTCACCACTAAACTCCATTTAAGCTTTCTCAGTGTCTTATCTACGGAGTACTCCTCCCTTTGTTCTTCCAGGTGCCTTGAAGCATTGTTAGGAAGGAGGTCTTTCCTTCCCAAGAATTCTGCTGACCTTCACCTTCAAGCAGGGATATGCATTGTTCTGTTTTCCTGAGGTTTTAAGAAAAACCTGAGGCTGTATGACTTATCAAAAAAAAAAAAAAAAAAAAAGAGTTTTGTTTGGTTCAGAGTTCAGGTGGCCGGGATGTCCAGACAGAGTCCCTGACTAACATCATGGTGGTGAAAACAGAAAAGGGACTGGAAACAGGCTACAGGTGGAAAGGGCACTGCACCAGAGACAAGAGAGGTATGACCTACTTCTCTTATGATAAAAACCACTTAAAGGAAGGAACGTTTCATTTTTGGCTCATGATTCGAAGGTGCAGTTCATTGTGTCCGGAAAGGCTGATGGCAAGAGCGTGAGGCAGGTGGTCCTGTATTCAGGAAGCAAAGAGAGATGTAAGCTGGTACTCAACTCTCATTTTTCCTTTTTATTCAGTCCAGGAACCAAGTGCTGCTTGAATTTGGGGTAGGTTTTTAGTTAAACCTTTCTGGAAACACCCTCACAAGAAATGTATCCATGGTGATTTAAATCCCATTAAGTTGACAGTCAAGATTAGCTATCACATAAGAGAACAAGGGGTCAGATCTTCTTCTCCATAACAATCCTTCTAGACAAAACTAGCATGCCCTGCAGGACCAGCATCAAGCCCATATGGGGGTCATTGCCCTGGTGACCTCACTGCTCCCTATTAGGCCCATTCCTTAAAGCTCCCATCCTCTCAGTACCACAGTATTGAGGACCAAACCTCAAGCACACAAGTCTATGGGAGACAAGTCACATCAAGCACTGTTTCTCTTTAGCTAAACTGGTTCACTCTGTATTTGTTTTAGTTACGTCAGCACATCCCTCAGCTTAGGTGGCACTGCCCACATGGTCCTTGTTTTTGGCCATTGGTCTTCTTGGCTCTAAGTCCTTGACTCCCATCTCTCATATTCATCCCTCCTTCGGGTTACAACCTTTCTATCCCCTTCAGAGGACTGTCTCAGAATGGCCTTGTTGGTCCCTGCCCTCCCGCCTTTCTGCCTCCATGTGCACAGCTCTATTTTCCTCTGAATCTGGAAACTTTAAACCCAACCTCTTTGTTCTCATTTCTAATTCCCTGAGTATTCTGAGTGACTCTGGTCTGGATCTCTGTGCTTTTACCAGCACTCTGTTTCTCCATGAATAAAACTGAGAGCGTCAGCAGAACAGCCAAGAGTTGACCTGATGGTTGGAATACACACATCTGGCCCACTGTGTAGTTTCACTAGGAAGGAGTCGCTTCACAGAGCAACATGATCTCGGTGGAACTCCACCTCACCCGTAGTTACCATATTGCCATCATCTAACAATGCTGCTTTTATAGAAGATGCAAATTTTTTTGACCAATGTTCATCATCAATAACATCAGGAAATGCAAGTCAAAATCACAATAGAACCTCATGCTCACAATGTAAGCTACCACCAAGATAGCAGCGGGTAAAGGAGGGCTTGGAAACTTTGTGCTCCATTGTGGGGAAAGTGAAATGGTGTTGTGGTTGGAGTCAAAAAAAATCCCTCAAGGCCAAAAGATAAAGGTCATTATTGGTTTCTAGCCTGTGATGAAATCGAGAGAGGTCTTTAGGGTAGGAGAACTAGTTGGAAGAAATAGATTGTGGGAGGTGTTGGCCTTGAGGTGACTATTAAGGCCCAATCCTTTCTCTCTCTCTCTCTCTCTCTCTCTCTCTCTCTCTCTCTCTCTCTCTCTCTCTCTCTCTCTCTCTTCTCTCTCTCTCTCTCTTTCTCTCTCTCTCTTTCTCTCTCTCTCTGTCTGTCTCTCTCTTCTACCTGGTTTCTGTGAGATAAAGGGTTTCTTTTGACACATACTCCTACTGTCATGATGTGTTTCACCACCATTTTAAAAGCAATGGGACTGGTTGACCATAAGTAGACACCTCTAAAGCCATGAGCTGAAATAAACTTTTCCTCCTTTAGTCTTATTTCTCTCAAGTATTTTGTCACAGCAACACAAAGCTGGCAAACACAAATGATGAGACCATTAGAGTAAAAAGAAAAAGTATGGTAATTCCTTTAATGTTTTGAATATATAATTAATTGCCACATGGTGTAGCAATTCCACTGTTGGCTGTCTGCAAAAGTAAATAAATAAATAAATAAATCATGGGCTAAAACAGATGTTTGGCCGCTCATGTTCATTGCAACATTGTTGACAATAGCCAAAAGATAAAGCAACTCAAGTGTTCATTGGCCAATTAATAAACATGAAAATACGTGTGGTACCCCATAGAGTAGAATAGTGGTTTTTCTATTAATTTATTTATCCACTTTACATCCTAATTATAGTCCCCCTTCCTAGTCCCCCCTTTCACACAGCCCCTCTCCCAAACTCCCTCCCTTCTCTGAAAAAGGGGAGAACCTCTGGATACACACACACACACACACACACACACACACACACACACACAAACACACACCACTCTGTCACTGCAGGGTTAGACGCATTCTCTCACACTGAGGCCAGACAAGGCATCTCAGTTAGAGGAACAAGATCTATAGGCAGGCAACACAGTCAGAAACAGCCCCTGCTCCAGATGTTGGGGGACCCACATGAAGCACATCTGCTACACATGTTTGGGGGG
Organism: Micromys minutus; assembly: GCF_963924665.1. Taxonomy (NCBI): domain Eukaryota; kingdom Metazoa; phylum Chordata; class Mammalia; order Rodentia; family Muridae; genus Micromys; species Micromys minutus. The sequence goes on from NC_137981.1 coordinate 27,218,399, forward strand.
CTTAGGTTCAGTCCATGTATGCTCTTTGACTGGTGGCTCAGTCTCTAAGATCCCCATAGGATCCAGGTTAGTTGACTCTGATCTTCCTGTGAAGTTACTATCTTCTCTAGGTTCCTCAATCCTTCCCCCAACTTCTCTACAGGACTTCCCGACCTCTGTCTAATGTTTGGCTATGGGTCTCTGCATCTGTTTCTATTAGCTATTGGGCAGAGCCTCTCATAGGACAACACAATCCTGTTTGCAAGTATAACAAGAGTATCATTAATAGTGTCAGGATTGGTTCTTGCCCATGGGATGGGTCTCTAGTTGGGCCAGTCACTAGTTGACCATTTCCTCAGTCTCTATTCTTTATCCCTGACTTCTTGTAGGCAGAACTAATTTTGGGTCAAATGCTTTGTGCGTGGGTTGGTGTCTTTATCCCTCTACTGGGAGTCCTGACTAGCTACAGAAGGTGGCCACTCCAGGCTCACATACCCCACTGCTAGGAGTCTCAACTAGAGTCACCCTTACTAACTCCCTGGAGCCTCCCTCATCCTAGGTCTCTGGCATGTCCTAAACATCCCCCACCTCTCATTCCTCACCCCACTCCCACACTCAACTCCCCCACTACCTATTTCTGCCTTGGCCTTCTCTCCCAGGCTCTCTCTACACCTGATTTCCTCCCCCCCCCCAGCTCATCCCCAACCTGTTCCCCTCTCCATTCCCTCCTCCACCCAGATCCCTCCATCCATCCATGCCCAATGTGAATTATGTCTCCCCTTCTAGATGAGATTCAAGCATCCTCCCTTGGGTCCTCCTTGTTATTTAGCCTCTTTGAATCTGTGGATTATAGCATGATTATCCTTTATGGTGAATATCTACTCACAAGTGACTGTCTACCACATTTGTCCTTTGGTGTCTGGGTCAGGATGACATTTTCTAGTTCCATCCATTTGGAGCATTTTATTATGCAAATGAACCACATTTTCTTTATCCATTCTTCGGTTGAGGGACATCTGAGTTGTTTCCAGTTTCTGGCTATTGCAAATAAGGCTGCTATGAACATAGTTGAGCATATGTCCTTGTGGTATGATGGAACATCTTTTGAGTATATGTTCAAGAGTGGTATAGATGTGTCTTGAAGTAGAGCTATTCCCAATTTTCTGGGGGAAAAAAGGCAAATCTGCTTCTAGAGAGGTTGGATGAGTTTCTACTCCCACCAGCAATGAAGGAGTGTCTCCCAGTAGAGTAGAATTAAATCTGCATAATGTAAGCAACTGTGATGTATGCTATGGTAAAGATGAACCTCAAGAATCCTATGATTGTAAAATAAATCAGCCACAAGGGGACAAACGTGTGTGATTCCACCTACAAGAGACCCAATGCAGTGACACTCACAGATAGAGACAGCAGAATGCTATTGCTGGGGACCGAGAGAGAGAGAGAGAGAGAGAGAGAGAGAGAGAGAGAGAGAGAGAGAGAGAGAGAGAGAGAATGAAAGTGGCTATGTGAGGAAGATGAGAAAAGTGTGGAGAAGGTGGCTATACTTGATGGTATCTAATTAGCACCAAACTATGGTAAAAGTAGTAATTTTTAGGGCATATAAAGTTATCATAACTTCAAATACAATAACAAAACACACAGAGAGAGTCTTTTGCCCACTGTAATGCTGTCTGTTCACTCAAGTGAAACATTCCAGCACAGGTTACAGCCTCAAGGAAACAGCCCTCCCTTCTCCAGTTCTTCTCTACCTCTCCCCCAGATAAAGGTGCAAGTTACCAGAGAAGTCCTAGATCCAGGTTTCTGAGCCAAAGATAAGGTGGGAGAGCCTGCTCACTGGCACACTCCGTGACAGTGGGAAGGGATAGAGGTGACTGGCCTGACCCCACAGATCATGTGCAGGGAGAAGCCCTTCTTCTACACCACTTCCTCTTCCTGCCTCCCATGGTCAGCAGCTGCACTTCCCGGTGGTCCGGCTCCCTCCAGGTGCCCTTCCTCCGCTGCTCTCAGCTCAATCCAGCCCCAGATCTATCAGTTCTTCCTATAGAGACCTTCATTCCTCTGCACTTTACCTTCATTCTTTAATCACTCCAACTGCTAGAACTCCTCCCTGTTCCTACTTGCAATTTGCCCCTTCGAAAATGTTCCACAGGATAGCCCAAGATTCCAACTAGCACAGTACTATGCTCTGAGCTGCTGAGCCTTCTCTCCAGCCCCAAGTGGTGTCATTTTCAAGCCTCTGACACTGCATCAGGTAAGCAGGTGCTCTCTTCCACTCCACCTTCACCCTGTCCCTGCCAGGATTTTCTTTTCTGTCTGAACCTCACATCCTCCTGCTACTTCCTGTGAGTCACACCCTTTCCCTGTCTGCTTCCTCTGGCTCCAATCCTTACAAACACACACCCCTTGTCTGCTTTCTGTGGATCCAGATCTCATAGCCCCCTCCTCTCTGTTATCTGTGTGTCCTCTAAGCTTTCCTGCATCTATTTCTTCTGCGTCTTTCCCTCATAGCCTCCTCCTGCCTACAAAATGGGCATAAAAACCTTTTTTATATATTTCTTATGGATCTTAACCTTATACTTTTTGCTTACAGTATTTCTACAGACCCTGATTTTACAACCTCCTTCTTATGAGTCCTAAGCTTGTTATAAATCCTAAGTTCACAGATTTTCTTACCTCCTTCTTGTGTACCCTAAATTGTCCTAGCTTAGCCTAGGAGATGCCCTAATTCCTACCCATACCTAACTTCCTGAGTGCTCAGGCACTATAATATAATAATATATATAATAATAATGTATGCAGCATGTATGTGCATAGCCTATTTGATGATCAGCTTTAAAGGGAGGAGACTATCTGTATTACAGCTTCATCATCTGGTGTCTCCATGGGGCCACAAGGAGGACTGTCAAGAAACCTCACTGAATATAGTGAAATTCTTTTAAATTGATGAGTTAAAGGTAGGCTCAAAAGAGTCTTTTGGCAAAGTAGCCATGGGCACTGCATGCTATCTCTTTTTCCAGTTGAAGGACATCATATAAATAAGCCCTAGGCCCATGACAAAGCAAGCATTCTGCTGCTCTAATCCCTATGTTGGATAATTATGCATCCTGTTCTCCAGAAATTGAGTCATGACCCAAAAACTATGAACAGATGTCCCACAGTGGAACCTGCAAGCACTCACACTTTACTAATGGTCTTTGATGAGAAATCTACACCTGCCAACAAGAGAAGGCCAAAAAGCCTGCCCAGCACCCAGATGATATCCAAAACCCAAATTAGAACCAAATAATTATTTGGCTTTGTGATGGTGGACTGATGAGGACATTAGGCAAATTTTATTATATGAAAGTGTTAAATGCACCTGCATGTTGTGTTTATTACCATGGGAGACCTCAACAATCAGAATCAGAAATTCTAGAGTATTTCTCTTACCCAGTTGCCAAGTGGGGAGGACAGGTTAATACAGGTGAGTTTCAACTTGTATGTCACCTAAGAAGATTTCAGGTGCCATCTGTCAGAATCAGGGAAATGGGTGGAGCTTTCTTAAATCCTCCTTAAACACCTTATTTAAAAGAGTGTCTCCGTTTAGTGCTGTAGGGGGTAGGTGGAGGTTATCTCAGATGTAAGTGGCTCTAAAAGGTCAGCCACACCCTCCCTGCACATCTTGGTTTAAATCTGGAGGAATGTTTGAGCATTATCAGGTACTGCAGAGTTTCTGGAGAGACCAGAGCACATTACAGTGTTGGTCGTCTTCACAAATGAGGCCATCTTCTGTGTCGTTAAAATGTGTGCTTCTGAAGGTTGCAAGGAACACAAGTCAGATAGAGGGGAATTATCTGAATGTTCTCAATGGGTCAAATCCCAGCATGTCTGTCTGTCTGCCTGTCTCTCTGTTTGATCCACGGCTTCACTCTGTATTCCAGGTTGTACTTGTGCTTCCGTCTTTCCACCTTAGCTTGCTAAGGACTAGGTCACAAGTGTGTATCAAAATACCTGGAGCCTGCTCTCAGGGTCCCAACAACTTAAAACCAGTTGACACAGTTGGACACATTCATCAAAAGGGCCCTGACTCTGCTGATTTCTGCAGCCTATTGTCTTTCCTGACAGCCCCAGAAAAGACCTTTGCTCCTTGTACTCTTCATATAAGAAGGTAAAAGACACCAAGAGCAGAGAAAGGAAGAGAAGGAGAGAAGGAAGGAGTGAAGGAAGAATGAAAGAGAGAGGGAAAGAGGAAATGAATCTCCAAAACTACACCATTGCATTTCAATCTAATCTAATTTCTGGAGGTTATTGATGGAATACGCTAAATGCACATCTTCTACATAGATCTGATGCTGTGCAGATTGCCCTGGAGAAGAATTATCAGGTCCAGAAGGGCTGAGAGAGACTTTCTTTCTGTCATCCAGCAGAGTAGATGAAATGTGGTTATGCAAACGGCATCTGTGAATTTGTCCATTCGGTCCGTTCTGGGTAAACCAGAGCTCTCTGGACCTTGAGGGATAACTCAGTATCACAAAGAAAAGTGGTTGGAAATCATTTCACTATGGTTACCATCATCAGCTAAACTACACACTATAGAAGCAGCCTTCTTATAGCCTTTGTCTTAACAACCAGCATTCTGCATGAAGCTACAGCTTCTAGCCCCTGAACAGCAGGCAGCACTGAGGTACTGAAGAGAAACAACCAACTCATTATCTGGAAGCAGTTTCCAGCCAGAATCGCAGAGGAAATTTGGATCAGTGGCCACAGAGGTCAGAGTTGAAAGAAACCAAGAATATGAGCATTAGCCAAGTGACATACTGGATAGGTGTGCATTTTACAAAAGGAAGCACAGGATAGCTGCAGAGCAGTTCCCTCCTGACTAAGTTGTGGTGTGCACATACACAGATGAAAGAAATCTACCACGGCCAAGCTGCTGCAAGTGCAGGAAGAATAAGGTTCACTGGATCCACCCTTTAAAAAGTGTAAATCAAGGTTCTGTTAAGCTACATTGTCATATATGGTGAACCACAAAGCATAATTAGACATTGAGAGATAAATAAAATTAAAAGATTAGATCTTTGACTAACTAACCCAATAAGAAGTGCTCACTGCATATGTGAGGAGTGCTCGGCTCGGACATGGTATATATACCGTATATGCCATTCAGATGATAGACCATTTTATTATAAGAGGTTGGGGAGATGGCTCAGGAGTAAGTTGTTTGCTGTATAGGTATGAGACTCTGACCTCAGACCCACTGCACCCACATAAAAGCTAAGATGGCAGCATGTGACTTTAACCACAAGGTCGGGGTACAGAGAAAGACCCCAGAGGTTTTCTGGCCAAACAAAAGAGCATGCAGCAGATTAGGTGAGAAAATCTATCTTAAAAAATAATGAGTAAGAAACAGGTGATGGAGGAGTCAACCTTAAACTTCCACATCTGGTGTCTTGTTGAGTACACTCACACACACACACACACACACACTCACACACACACACACACACACGTACACTGTATACACATGCAATAATAATTTAAAAGTTAATTCTAAAGGATCTTCCAGCCTTCACACAACTTGGCTATTCAGAAGACAAAAATAAAAGTCTATTTAAAGGAATACAACAAGACCCAGCAACCAAGAATATAAAAATCTCAATGTTCATGATACAATCATATATTATCAGGCTTACAAAGAAGCAGGAAAATAAAATTCATAGCCAAGAAAAAAAGAAACATGTGATAAAGATAGATCCTTCAGTGAAGAAAATGATGGATAGCAGACAAGGACTTTTAGAAGCTTGTCTCCTTCTTCTCTGCCCATTCCGGAATGTAGAAGACAACTTGCAGATAAGGAGAAGACAAACTCAAAGAATTAAAAAATAAATAACTGATGTGTAACATTGAGAGATGAGAAACAATATATCTAAAGTGAAACCATATGGGGTGAGATCAAAGCTTATTAAAGAATAAGAAATCAGGAGACTTGGCAATGGGCACCATACGTGATGAGACACACAGAAAAAATCTGATTTAACAGCAGCCACGGTCTGTTATGTAATTTAATATATATCTGACTGAAATTACAAATAAAGGAGGGCAAAGAATAAGAAAAAAATAGAGATGAGATACTGAGTATTTTTCCAAATTTAATAATAACTGTAAATTTAGAGATCCAGAAGTTTGGCAAACCCTATGTAAAATAAATGTAAATAAAACTCTTGCCATCAAATTTTTTTTCATGACAAGGATTTTTTCAACAATCATAGTAGTTGGACACCTTACAGTACATTTTTTTTAAATTAAAGGTCAAAAGTAAAACTTAGAGCCAGCTGATCACTAGAAACTATCTAGGCAAGAAGAGAGTGGAGGAAAAAGTCCTGAACACTAAAAAGAAGTCCTTTTAGGCTAGAGTTTAGTTCAGCCCTTGAATACCCGTCCTGCAGTAAATCTCCAGCCTAAAACAGAAAAGAAGGAAATGAGAGCGAGGAAACAGAGGATGTTAGGATGGGTTAGCAAAATTATAAATTCTGACGAGCTCAATTGTTGACAGTGCTAAATAACAGCAGCATTCTAGTCCACTGTCGGTCAGAAATTTAACTAGTCCACACAGTGCGGCTCTTACCTATTCACAAGTAAGAAAATGGCGGCTATATGGTGATGACTCAGCAGTTAAGAGCATCTGCTGCTCTTCCAGAAAACCTGATTTCAGGTCAGAGCAACCATACCTGATAGCTTAAAGTCACCTACAGTTCCAGCTCCAGAGGATCCAGTGCCCTCTTCTAACCTCCAGGGGCACCTGAACACACACACACATACACACACACACACACACACACACACACACACACACATACACACACACACACACAAAAGGAGAGAGAAATGTTGAAATAAAATAAACCTTTTAAAGTGTTTTTATTTTCTCATTATTATTAGTCAGAATGCAGGCATAGCTTATCTACATATTCTAACTTAGGGTCTTATGTCACTATATTGGATGAAGCTAAATTTATACTCAGTAAAAGGGCCTGAGATCTCTAACCTGAATGCCTAAAATCAGGGCATTAAAGCTAACAAATCACTAATTAGGCCTGCCTCAGAAGCATGTCTCAGGCATTATTAAAGAGAAGAGCTTGAGTCTAGGCCTCCGATCAGGTTCTCTGGACTCACCAAAACCCCCAACACACATATTACTGTTGACCAAGCAGGCGACTTGGAACCTCAGGGACCCTGCCCACCACACAGGTCTCTGGGACTGAGGTCAGTGTCAGCTGCTGCACATCCTCCAAGCAGGCCTGTGACAGATGCAAAAGGGAGCCATGAGGAGCTCTGGCCATGAGGCACCTGGGATATCTTGTGTGCTACATCTGGGGTCTGGCATCCACAGACAAAGCCCACATTTTATAAAGGATCATTCCTAGACTGAGGGACACATGGGGACTTGGACTCAGATGACAAGACATATGCAGCTCAATTGGCGAAGAAAGACTCCTTCCGTCCTTGTACCAGCCCCAAGACCTGCACTCACAGAAGCTAGAGTGACAGGGCCAGTACTCTCAGCCAACACAGATCCAACGCCTGGTACAATGCTCAGAGTTTAAGTACTGAACAGAGTTTCCCTAAGACGCAGGTTTCCAGAGATCGACATTCTTACCAACCCAGAAGACCTCCCACCTCTCTGCTACTCTGATTTTTGTCTCCTTCCACAAAGCCCTTTATCCAAATCTGCCATGTCCCCTTCTCCATCCTTTGTCCTGAGTTTCACTCTAGTACTTTTCACCTAACACAATACAGTTCATGATTGCCATATCTACTGCTGAGCATCTCTCATCTATTCAGAAAGAGTAAAGGCTATATGGCGGTGACTCAGTTCATGGTTTGTTCCCCCTCTAAACCCAAAGCTTCCAGAACATAGCAATGCTCAGTAATGATCTGTGAGAGACAAGAGGATAAGAAAAAGAGAGAAATGAGTGAAAGTTATCAGAATCAAGACCAAACCTAGCCAAATTCAGCCAAACCTAGAGAAACAAAACCAGCGGGTGGTAGAGACACACTGCTGCCCAATAATAACATGGAAAGAGAATAACAGAACCACAGCACTGCATAAAATACTTCTATGGGGATATCTGCCCAGCAGCTGCCTGTTCAGCCAAACCATCCACTGTATTAACCTTGTAGCCGAGGACAATTGTTTCAAAACAACTCCTGGAACCTTCCTCACTTGTCTTTAAAACACAGTGCAATACAGAGAAAGGAGGAAATCAGAAGAAAAGGACTAAAAGGGAAGCAGGTGGGAGAACATGTTAGAGGGAGGAGTGTGGAATAACTAATACTGAAGGCCTTCTGAAGGACTTTATTATAACACACTACTCTTAGAAGTCTCCTAAAATATACACCTGCGTTAAGGTACTTAAATAGAATCATACAATGGGAGAGAGAACCTCCCACTAATACCATGTGCTACTAAATAAATCTCCCAGTACTAGAAATTGGTTTCATCTCTTTTGGGTTGTTACACAAACATTATAGGCTGCTACAAAGATTATTTGTTACCCTGCACAACTTGACAGTAAGACCCTATTACTGAAGACACCGTGGCATAGAGCATGGAGAAATCTAGATGGTCCTTAATTGGAAGCTTCACCATTACTAGCTAGCATTCGCAATGCTAGAAGGTGCTATACACACTATCAGAGAAGAATCACACCCAACTATGAACCTTGAGAGCTATGACAACGTGCCTACAAGATATGCCCACTGCTACAACCGTGGCATGACTGTTAAGGAAGTAACCAGCCAGAGTTGAGGTCCAGTCTGTAAGACAGAACATACCCTGATACTATTAATAAGACGATGAACTTGAGACTATACACATCATGAGCCTAAAGAAAAGCTTACCATCATTATTCTGCTAGCTGAATATAGTGATAAAAAGAATCTTATTAACACATCACTATGATCATAGAGCAAAGCATGGCTCAGCCTTCAGTAAAGAAGCTTCTTCTTGCAGTAGATGGTAATTAACACAGAGCCCCAATGTGTTAATTATGTGCACAAGTCAACAATGTGCAGAGTGAGAGACATAATGGGTAGATGCCCATATGAACTCAGAGAGCTGCATAAAACCTGCACAAGCTCAAGACAGACAACACCTCAAAATGAAGGGAGGGACGAAGGCACAACATCTCATCCTGAACCAAGAAGCTCTTCTCAAATGATAGCTGTTGGCAAAGAAAGGGGGGAGGACATCTTTCTGTGATGGAATGACATTAGGCCTCCAGGGTGGGGCCAATGCTCTGGGGCAGCTGGACAACACAAATTGGAGTCCAGTATCTTTAATGACTTCTTTTTCTTTTTTTTTAAAAAAAAAAAGAAACATGAATTTGGTGACCAGGGAAGAGAAGGATCTGGGAGGAATCAGAGGACAAGAAAGAATATAATTAAAAAAATACACTGTATGAAATTCTCAAAGAATAAATTTAAAGGTAAAAATAAAATAAAAATGCTTGCTGTCTTTCACGTGCTGAAAGCTGTCTGTGATCCATCTATGTGACCCATAGCACAAACATTCCAATCATCTTCTGCTCTGTCTATCTGGGATGTGGGTGTGGAAGAAGAAAGCAGGGAAAGATGGAAGGAGACCAGGAAGAATCGAGGGGGGAATGACTGGGCAGCAGGAATGGTGGGTGGCAATGGATTAGTATCAGATGGAAGACCTCCAGCTTCAAAGCAAACTTTAAGGCCTTTAGAAATGTACACAGAGACTATCAGAACTCCAACCGTGCAGGAGTTTGAGCTCAATGAAATGGGGTCACAACAGGGTGCCAGAGGGACCGGGAGGCTGCCAGAGCAACAGACTAAGAAGAGATTCTTCTGCCTGTTCATTCGCTGCCACAAGACACCACATATTCGAGAACCAGCACTTAATGGGCCCAGTACTTGGCACATAGCACCAAGCAATGGACCTATAGTTACAGTTTTGCTCCCTAACATAGGGTGAATAGTCATGGAGAAAGGTCTAGATCCGTAGACAGATCCTTAGATCCTGAAGGGAAGGCCAAGACAGGAAGACAAGGCTGTCCTGGCTCTTAGAGCTCACTTCTTCGAGCTTTGACTGTGTACACTTCAGTGAGAATTACTGAGCCTGTAGTCGAGGTCATTAAAGGGGTTGAGGATGCAGCCATGATGGCCTCCAAGTGGAAGGAAGTATGACGCCTGTGCTCTAATGACTCCCAGAGTCATAAATCTCTTTGTAGGTACTCTATTTTATCAAGAAATGAATATGACAAGTATAACCCATCCCACTTGCTCTCATGGAAACCTGATCATTATGAATAATCTCCTCCTCCTGTTCCTGCCCTCTGATGACTCCCTCCACAATATATATATATATGTATACATATACATATACATATATACATAATATACATACATATATATACATAATATATATACATATATATACATAATATATATACATATATATACATAATATATATACATATATATACATAATATATATACATATATATACATAATATATATACATATATATACATAAATGGAAATGACCCTATGTAAGTCTGAGTCACAAAAGAAGCAGTTACAATTTTCTCTCATCTGTATCTGTCTTTGCAGCCTAAGGTTGCCAAGTAGGAAACCTGAATCAACAATGCTAAGAGGAAGCCTAACTAGGTCTCATAACCTTACAACCTGGTAAACTCTGAGACCACTCTCAGCTAGCCCTGCCCTTTGCCCTTCAGCTCCAGCGACTATCTTAGAAGAACCACAGGAGAAATCTAGAAGCAGATTAACAGAGACCAACCACTGGTCAATCTGTGGAGAAGAGACTGTGGTGTGCTCAGCTCTAAATGGAGTATGCACAAGACGCTGCTTCCCCAAGGCTCAGAGATCATCACAGATGCAGGTGCAGAAAGACTAAGAGCCCGTGGGAAGAAAGTCTACGGTTAAACAGTGTGTGCTGGACTTGGCAGTGCTCTTGCACACATGATTTCACAAAGGCCTGGACCACTTGCAGAAGACCAAGCCAGCAAAATCCCAGCCTGTGTGGGGGAGGGGCTCATGAGTTTCACCTCAGTCTGAGGTGCTACTGGTAACTGAAGGATGCTGGGAAAAGGAAAGTCAATTTTACTCAACGATGTAGTCCCTGAGAACCAACCCATGTCCCAGTAGATGGCCCACACCCATGTACATACAGGCAACGCTATATGAATTTGGTGCTTTTTGTTAAATACAGCACACATAAAGTTTGGTGGGAGAGAGGGAGAGTAGGGGAGGACCAGAGGGGAGAGAATGGGATTATTTGATCACAACACCTTATATGAATATATGGAATTCTCTATTTAAAAAGAAGAAGAAGAACCAAAATAACCAAGCAAACCATTCCTAAGTCACAGGCCCAGGAGATCAAACAAGAATTCATCCCTTTCCCTGACTGGCTTTGGACACTTGTGTCCTAAGCTACCAGTTTGTGGTATAACTTGTCACTCAGCAATAGATAACCAGATCATTCCAACCAATTTCTACTAGGTCATACCATGCTACTGGGAGTCAGGAAATGGTAGGTCTCTGTGCTGGGGTTAAAAGGAGAAGCACCCTCATCCCATGGGTCACCCTCTGGAAGAGGCAGCTTGTTAGTAAGAGAACAGTTCCAAAGCACTTGGTGTCTGGAGTTGGTGCTGCCACATAAGCTCTAGTCAGCCAGCCTTTCTTCCCTTCAAACCTGACTCCACTTTCTAGAGCAGTGGTTCTCAACCCTCCAAACGCCACAACCCTTTAATACAGTCCCTCATGTTCGGTGAAGCCCTAGGCATAAAATTATTTTCTCTGCTACTTCACAACTGTAATTTGGCTGTTTTTATGAATGCTAATGTAAATACCTAACATGCAGGATATCTGATATGCAACCCCTGAGAAAGGGTCATTCAAGTCCCAAAGGGCTGCAACCTACGGGTTGAGAACCACTGCTCTAGAGGTATATTAAACCCCTTACCAATGGATGATTACGGTGTGTCCATTGTGCTGAAGAGCAATCTAAGGTCTAAATAATCCCTGACACGCTGATGTTATCATATTTAGCCAGAGAGGAACTGGGAACCTCAAGAGCAGGCAGATCCAACTCCGAATGCCAAGGTTCATCTTTACACCCAGGATCCTTAAGGCCATCTGTGAAGGCTCCACCTGCGTGAGAAGACCTGGGGAAGAGTTCTGAAGAGGAATTTTCAAACTGCCTCAGAGCCAGACTTGGCTGGGTTAGCATCCTACATGGCGGGCTGAACCCTCGCTGCTGTCAGCTAACTTCCTTCCAACTACTACCACCGAGGACCACCGCAAGTGAAGACCATAGTCACTGAGCCATGAACTGTGAAGTGAGGACGTTCCATCCTTGGCTCATAAGTATGACCACAGCAGTGGAGGGTCAAGCAATGGGTATTCTCGGATGCTTTGGTAACGAGAATGAACTTCTCGCCCCAGATCTCTTTTCAGGAGCATCAACACATCAACACTCCTAGGAGCTTGACATTCAGAGATACTGCTGGGGGGATCGAGGAAGAAAACCTGTGTCAGGTGCTCAGTTCCTAAGGGGCTACGAGAGAAAGAAAAAGTGAAGCTATCCCATACCCACTAGCTACTGAGGCCTCCTGATGAACATGAGACAGAGTCCAGCCAGGGGAGGGGAGCATTTGTGCCGAGCCATAGGGTGGGGCAGAGGCTAGACATGGGCAGCTCCTAGTTTGGGAAGCACTGGGGGAGGGGGGTACATGGCATTGCTGAGTGAGGGAAGCTAGTGAGGGGCCAAGTCTACCCCAGCAAGCTTCCTCACTCCAAAAGCATCCCACTGAGTAAACAGAGATGAATCTTCCCATAAAGAGGGACTCCGACTGATGCCATTACTAATTGCTCGCAATAAAACTGCTAAATAAAGAACAGAGACGAAATGATGCATCTACAGGAGGCATGCCGACGGAACAATTAGACTTGAGAGATGAACCCGTGCTCACAGGCTGCACAGTCAGGCATGTATTATTAATAAAACAGACGGTGAGCCCAAGTCCAGCAAAGGAAGGTGAACCCCAACCTCTCTACCTCAAGGAAGCCATGGAAATCTCTTTACTTTGGTGTATAGCTGTATCTTAAAGGAGGTTGGTGGGCAATGCCTGCCACAAGGAGCTTCTCGACCCCTGCCTCCTGCCTGGACCCTAATGATCCCACTTGTACTTGCTCCCTCTCGGACTCAGTTCTTCTCCTCTGAAGTGTTGATGTTAGGAGAAGGGGAGAGCCGGGAGGGGAGCTCCTACATGACTCTAGACACTGGAGAGAGCTAGCACCTCTCCATGGCAGGGAACCAGCAGTGCTCACTTTCAGTTAGCTTTGGACCAAGGTTAAGAGAAGGTGGATGGAACTGCCTCCCGCCTAAAGATCAAGAGTTTAGGCCACTGTGTGGCCTGAGGACTACTAGGAAAGGGAGAGGGAGACAGAGGGGGGGGAGGGAAGGAGGGAGGTAGGGAGGAGGGAGAGAGAGTAGAGGGGCCAGTCTGCCTGCCAGACAGAGTCAATGCAAGTCAGATGCACCTGAGGCTCAAGACTAGAGGCTAAAGATTCTACTGACTCTGGTGGAAGTAACATGGAGGTTTGGGGGATGGGAACAAATACCTTGTGTACATTTTAGCAATGTTGTTTCTGTTAGCTTGTGGCTTGGCCTCCCGTGGCACTATAGCATAAGAAGGCTATGAGAAATGTACCTGCTGCTGGTGTGGTATAGAACTGCAGCCCCCCATACCTGTCTTTTGTACCTTCTTTCTGTCTTTCCTATAATCATCCTCGTACACTCAGAGAACCACTCGACTTTGTACCAGCTGGGCCGGTACACTCACCCAAATGGGCTTCCATTCTCCTAGGGCTGTGGGCCCGAGGCCCCTCAGTTCCTACCTGGAATAGGTGGCTGCTCCTCTCCTCTATCCCCGCAGAGCTCTCCAAGAGGGGGCAAGAGGCTGAACTCAATGGGGAGCTGCCGTCATCTTACAGCCTACAATGGAAGTGGTATCCCAGAATTTTTAATTACTCAATCCAGTGTACACTTAAGACGAAAGGATTGTGTAAGTGGCTAGGATCACTGGGGCTGCTTTAGATGCCACATCTCTATACGTGCTGGAGAGGCAGGATGATAAGATGAGGCAAACAGTACCGCCACTTAAAAAGAAGCCAGCATCTCTTACTATGTGTTATTAGCCAACTTTACACGACTACAAAAAAAAAAAAAAATTACCTGGCACAGGCTGCTTATAAGGTAAAGATGTTTATTTTGACTCATGGTTCTGGAAAATCGAATCAAAAATGCAGAATGTTCTGGCAAAGGCTACACACCTTTGCAGACTCATGTATCTGCGAGTAAGCAGGCTAATCAGGAGCCAGGTGGCAGAAATTCTGGAGTCTGGGGTCCCATAATCTCCTTTAAAGAAACACCTTCAGTGACTTGATGGCATCTCACCAGGACCCACTTTAAATGATCTGATCTTGCCATCACTGGCACCAAGACTTCAGCAAATGAACCGTAGCATCCTGGCACCCACCTGGCCTTCTAGGTCCGGCACTATTCTGCAGCTCCTGAGATGTACAGCGTCAGTACATATGCACACCTCACTTCTAGCTTCATCTGACTACTGCTCTCAGCTGGCCTGGGCTGGGTATTCTCAGCACCACAATGCCCTTAGAACTGTTCTTTGAATCAACCTGCTTTTGTATGCAAACGATCAAATATTCTATAGGAAAACTACCTTTAAGACCTGCTGTGCAATCACTTTTTTTCTTACATTTTTGACTGATACACATCTACATGGCAATGATATTGCCACAGCAACTATTATGGACAACTAATGTACTACAGCCTATAACCCAGGAAGTTCTGCCGTGGCTCTGTGAGGGGACAGTCTGCTGTTGGTAAGCTCATGGGCTCAGAAGCAGCCCTGGGGAAGAGGGGAGTGGGATGAACAGGGTGACAGCCACCTGATTTGGAATGGGTAAAAAATGAGGGTCCCTGCACTCCAAAGCCCTGGAAAGGGAGCAAACTCTACTCCAGTCTGCATTGCAGATAGCAGAAACTCTCCACCCCCAAGGAAGGAGGGTTCCTAGCAAGACCCTGTCACTGGCAGTCTTTTCTGTGTGCCAGTAGCAGCAGAAAGGTGGGAATTTGGAGTTTGGATACTACGTGCCCCAATGAGGAATTCTGGCTGTTGGACTCTGGATAAGTCACTCAACCCTGTGAGCTCATCTTCTCCAATGAAAAGAGAATAAAATAAAATAAAATAAAATAAAATAAAATAAAATCTTTCCTTCTGTCTTAGAGTTTCTATTCCTGCATAAAACATTATGAGCAAAAACCAAGTTGGGGAGGAAAGGGTTTATTTAGCTTACAGTTCCACACTACTGTTTATCACCAAAGAAGTCAGGACTGAAATTCAAGCAGGTCAGGAAAAAGGAGCTGATGCAGAAGCCATGGAGGGATCTTACTTACTGGCTTGCTTCCCCTGGCTTGCTCAGCATGCTTCCTTGTAGAACCCAGGTCTACCAGCCCAGGGATGGCATCACCCACAATGGGCTGGGCCCTGTCCCCTTGATCACTAGTTGAGAAAATGCCTTACAGCTAGATCTCATGGAGGCATTTCCTCAACTGAGGCTCCTTTCTCTGTGATAACTCCAGCTTTGTGTCACGTTGACATAAAAGCAGCCAGTACACTCTCTAACCTGGATGTCTGTCACGATTCTCTTGTGTTGGTAACAATCTCCCTTGAAATGAAAAGGGAGTGGGGGCTTTAAGAGTTGATGAGGGGAACCCCATGGGTTGATTGATGGCTTTATCACAAGAGAGGACTTGTTAGGAAACAACCCTGCCTCACTCACAAGCAGAGCCACCAGCCTGTCTCACTCCCCATGTGATGCTCTCTGCCTAAATGAAGCCAGACCAAGCACAGTGGTTAATCCCAAGATTTTACTAAATTAAAAGGCTTCTTCACAGTAAGTTGAACTATCACCACGTTGCAGAGAGAGCCTAAAGAACAGAGAATTAGCTTTGCCAAGTTTATAGCAGATAGAATGAGCTGTTTTGCAAAACCTAAGCATATACACAGAAGAAGAAAAATAACAGTCCATCCATTTGATAGTTGGGTTAACGAACTGAAAAGATGGCTGTCAACATAAGAAATGAAAGTGGCCAGTAAATATTTGAAATGGTGTTCACCGACCTTCATTCCCAGGGAGAGGCCACTTAAAGTGGCTTTCAGATTCTCCTCCCCTCCATCCAATAGAAATATCCATTAAGAAACAAGTGGCAGGACTGGAGAGACAGCTTGGCCATTCAAGTTTGGTTCACAACCAAAACAACAACAAATGCTAGTGAGGTTGCAGGAAAGAGGAACCTTTACCCCTTCTGGCCTGAGTGTCAACTTGTGTAGCCACTAAGGAAGTCATCATAGGGATTCCTCAAGAGGCTAAAAATAAAACAGATGACCCAGCTTTGCCATTCTTGGGTAGGTAGCTGAAGGGACTTTAATCAAGATACCACACACCCATACATTCATGTTTTAGAATAGTCAGGAACTGGAGATAGCTGGCATGTCCATCAACACAAGAATGGATTAGGAAAATGTAGCATTGTAACCAGTGCAGCCATAAGAAAAGAGGAAACTGTGACATTCTCTGGAATAGAGATACAAGTGAAAAGCATTATGTCAAATAAAATAAGCCAGGCTTGGAAAGACGAATATATTTTATTGGTTGGTTGGTTGGTTGGTTGGTTGGTTGGTTGGTTGGTTGGTGGTTGATTGGTTGAAAGAAAATAATAAAGAGGGAGAGGAAGGGGGAGAGAGAGAGAGAGAGGGACTTGGTTTTAAATATTTGGACAGGAAAGATGTCACAGGAGTTAAGAGTGTATGCAGCATGCACTTACAGAGGACCCAAGTTCAGTTCCCACCACCCACACCGAGCAGTTCACAACAGATTGTAATTTCAGTGCCAGAGAATCTAATCTTCTAGCTTCCAAGAACACCTGCACACACATGCACATACCTATACACATATATACATAATTAACAATAAAATAAAATAAAAGTATGTGTGTGCTTATAGGGGGATTGAATGTGTGTATGTGTGAATGTGTGTATGATTGAGTATGTATGTGTGTGTGTGACTGGGAGTGTACATGAGAATATATGTGGTTGAGTATGTGAGGTAGTGTGTGTGTAATTGATTGTGTGTATGTGTGACTGAGGGAGTGTGTATAAGTGTGAAAATGATGAAACAAGAATGTGGATTATGAGATGGAGAGGAAGAGATCTTTTTTGCATTTTTATTGGACATTTTATGTATTTACATTTCAAATGTTATCTGCTTTCTCAGTTCCCCTCTTTCCCATCCTTCTCCCCCTGCTTTTATGAGGATGCTCCCCCTCCCACCCACATGCTCTCTCTTCACCATCTTGGCATTCCCCTACACTGGGAAAACGAACATTCACAAAACCAAGGGCTTCTTCTCCTATTGGTGCCAGACAATGCCACCCTCTGCTACATATGTGGCTGGGGCCATGGGTCCCTCATGCCTTAAAGGCATTGAAAATACAAGTATAAGGAGAAAGGAAGGGAAGAACGGAGCTGAGGGGAGAAGGTGCGTGGAGGACAGTGAGGAGAAGGGAGGAAAACAAAGTATACAGACCTGTGTATGGAGGGGCCATGATGGCACCCAACTGTTTGTATACTAGCTTAAAATATTGATTTTTAAAAAGAAAAATGAAATCATGACATTCACCGGAAAATGGATGCAACTGGAAATCATTGTGTTAGATAAGTCATACTCGGGAGGACGAATAGTACATTGTTGAATATAGAGCTTAGATTTAAAATTATGTGGTATGTACACACAAGTATGTGTGTATGTGTGTGTGTGTGTGTGTGTGTGTGTGTGTGTGTGTGTGTTTATGTGCATGCATATGTGCATAGGTTCTAAAGCTAGAAAGGGGGATCATGAGAAGAGAAGGAAGTGTGCTAAGCGGAGTGGGAAATTGAACAGATGGTGGAACGGAATGCACCACATATAAGAAAAAGGCAGAAGGAGGCACCACCAGCAAGGGGGATTGGAGGGAACCAGCACGTTGGGGCAGAGGCATGAGGGGGCAATAGGGGAGATGACTGAGGAAGAGTATTACGGTACACACATATGAAAATACCTTAATGAATCCAGTTTCTTCATATGCTCACCCAAAAAGCTATTAAATGTTGGGCCATGAGATGGCTCAGCGGGTCAAGGTATGTGGTGCCAAGCCTGGTGACCTGAGTTTAGCCCCCAGAGTTCCTGTACTTTGTCCTTTGCCCTTATACTTGAAGTTTCAAAAACTATGAAATAACGAGTTGTTTTGTTTGTTTTGTTTTACTGTATCTAATAATTGGAGAGCAGCAGTGTTTTTGTGACGGTTGGAGACAAAGGTCACAACAGCCTTCACAGTGTGTAGGCATGCTGTTTCCATGCACAGGGTTTGCACAGCTCCAGATGCACTCCAGGAGGACATGTAGTGCATCCATCTCACAGATGGGACAACCGAGGCTTGGAAAAATCAAAGAACTTGTCAAAGATGCAAGGCCAAGGGATGATGCGGAATTCTTGATTCCAAGGGAGAGCTCAGGCCATCCTGGCTTTGCTCCTAACCTCCCCCTAGCCACCTTGCCTGCCACCTGCAGGCTGGCCCCTGGCAGCAGGTGTGGGACAAACTGATGGGAACAAGGAGCTAATTCAAGGCTGTGGGCAGAGCAGCTGTTCACAGCAGCCTGGGGCCACGCTGCTGTAACAGTCTTGTAGATAAAGTGCCCCACTTAGGAGAAGCGATCACCCACTCTCCTGATGCAGAGTCATTAGCTCACTGGCTCCTGGAAAATAAAACCATTTGGCCCTTGCTGACAGATGCAGCCATTACTGAGATCACTTAGCCCCTCTCCCTGCCCCTCCCGACCTGGGTTGGGGGGAGGGCAAGTCAGGCAAAACCCGAGGGACAGTCCAGGCCATTCACTTCCTGGCTCTGCCTCTGCTCCAGTCCTAGGATGCACTTCACCAGGCCACACCGAAGCAGCAGGAGACAGCTTCAGACAGGGTAGTAAGCTGCCAATGACCTTGTCCTCCTGAGACCCGTTCCAAAGCTGCCTGCACCTTCATCATCTCCTTGACTCTTCACAACAACTGAATATGCTAGAAATGAGGATTATAACAGTCACTCCACAGGGAGAGAAGGGGAGCGGAGAAGTTGAGTTGCTCAAAGCCGCACAGATAATAATGTCAAGCTTCAGACCCCCAGACCTTTCCTTCCCCAGCTCCAAGATGCCACAGTCCTGTAGGGATGCTAACGTCTGTGGGGACTCCAGTGGAGGAGGCTGGGGCCATGTCTCTGAGTCAGGAAGATGAAATGAGCTGCGGAACCTGGTTCTGCAGGGAGAACAGCTCATGTTGGCAGGGAGAAAAGATCCACTACACCGGATGGAGAAAATGCAGGTCCAGTATGTCACACATTATTTCTAAGGAACAGCTGTCAGCGGTGTTGCGGCTCCATAGGTCCACCCTCCTATGCAAGAGCTTTGTTGTCACTGGGAGGCCATCTGGACATAGGTAGGCAGTTGAGAACAGCTCATCGGAGCAGCTGGGTATTTCATGGCCACAGGGGCCATGAGCCTCCTGGGTCTGAGCAGGCATACTACACGCTTCATGCTTCTGTATGGATCTGTCGCAGTGGCCAAGTCCTGCCCTGAAAAATACCAAGCTGAGGTCTGTGGACGTGGATTTCCTGTAGGGGAGGGGGGAGTCAAATAGCCCAGGTTGGCCTTTAACTGGCTGTGAAGTAGAGGACAACCTTGAAGCCCTGATCCTTTGCAAGTCTTGAAAGCTGGCCAGGCAAGCACCGCACACCTATTTTTATGTGGTACTGGAAATCAAACCCAGGGCTTCCTGAATGAGCAGCCAGTATTCTGATCTTCATCTGGAGCCCTGAACTGCCATTTTATAAATGATTCTCTGAAGTCTCTCTTTAAGGAATGTACACACACACACACACACACACACACACACACACACACACACAAAACCTTGTGGCGGCTACTTTTCCCAGATCTGTGCTTCCCCTACCTCTGAGAGGGCACACTCCTTTAAGAACTGCCTTCTCCTCAGATAGAGTGGACTGGGCAGCCCTGATAAGCCACATTCCATTGAACTAGCACATCTGCTGGACCCTAGCTAAACTGATCAGTTCTGCTGCCAAAACCACCAGGAACCAATCAACGCCCAGGTGAATGAGTCAGAGGAGAGGCAAAGCCAAAGGACTGTGCTGACATTGGGGGGTGGGAGGTGGGATGGGCAGCAGAGAGCAGAACACATGCATGCACCAGAAGGCCAATGTACTGGCCCAGAGGTAGACCAAGAGGGAACAGGTTTTCCATAAGGATAATGACATGCTTTGGGGAAGGGACCCAAAGAACCACAGATTGTTTCAGAAACACTCTATGTAGCCTTTACACAGTTCTTTCTGTGCCTGAAGTATGGAACGGAATTTTCCACTTCTGTGATGTCAGCCCTCCTTAGGGCTGTAGAACATTTCGGACTATGGATTTTTAGATAGGGATGTACTAAAGCTGTACCTGATGGGAGGGGTGTTGTGGTGTGATGCTCTAACCCTGTCGGATTCACAGACAATGGTGGGTAACAAAGCTCTTCCTACCCAGCTGGGGGTCTCCTCTGGCTATTCCTAAATAAAATGCAGATTGAATTGAAGGAGGAAAGAAGCCTTCTGGGAATGGCCCAGCATCCTGTGCTGTAGTCACCCACCACGATTCCATGTGGTCCAGCTGTTGCTCCCCTTCCCAGGACTATCACCCTCACCAAGGCTGGCCACTGTCCCTATCATGGCTATGGTGGCTTCTAAGCTCTATTACCATAGACTGCAGTGCATTAAGACATGCTCTTCAGAATGTTTCAACTAATAAATTAATAATAGTTATTAATCAATCATCAATCAATCCCTTGGGCTTGCACCTCCTTCCCAGACCAAAGCTGGCTGTCTTTTTATAGTCTCATTATGAATTTCTGCAGACTGGACAGCCCACAGGGGCTCCAACTATAACTTCCCCAAAGAGTACTTCACCAATGGTGGGCCAGATGAGGAAAAGGTGGGGCGGGTGGTCTGAGCCCTGAAATCCTAAGGGAGCTTACACAGAGGCCTCCAGCTTGCCCGGGCAATCTGTTAAAATGTTTTTGTGCCAGAGGCTTCCAAGTCCTCCCGCAAGCTTCAAGAGCATTTTCATTTGCAAGCTGGCCAAAATGGAGTATTAGAGAGCACAGATTCCACCCAGCCTGGAAGCTTAGAGATCGGGGACCAGGAAGGAGAAAGAGAAGTCACGGGAGGTCTTTAAAGTCTAAATTTATTCAGGTGTTTAAAGGAACAGAAACGACATCATGCATTGGTTACTCTTGCCCTTTCTTTGTACAGCAGAACTGAGTGCTCAGATATCTCTGCAGAGGTTTGGCTCTCGCTTTCTTTTTTTTCTTTCTTTTCCAGAACGTCAGGCAGACTTCTCAATGTTATCCAGTTTTGCACAGTCACTGGAGTGTCGCGTCATGAATTATTAAATCAGTGCTTCGTGGTAATACATAATTTCTTATCAATTATTCATGCTAATGTGTGTGTAGTTTACTTAATTGTGTTATTGACGATCAAAAGTAATTTCCTGAAAGTCCTCAAGGACACAAAATTTAATCAGCATAACTACTTTTCGGATGCAATGCTGTTAAGTATTCTTAATTTGCCCAACAGTTCACTTATTTATGTACCTTTCTGGAGGAAATACGAGTTTAATCAAACAATTAGATTGAAGAGTTAGTGTGCATAAGGGCTGGAGCATACATTGCCCAACCAAACCTTCGTAATTACAGGGAAATGGAAGCAACTTGGCCGCTTTTTGGCAAATCGCTTCATCTTTGTACTCAACACGCAAAATACAGCAAGAACGAGAATCTGGCTTTTTTTTTCTTTTTTCTTCTTTTTTTTTTTTTTTTTTTTTTTTTTTTTTTTTTTTAGGAGACAGTGTGTCCCATCAAATGTGTAGCAGTAACCGTAAGTGAGGCACGATACACTTAGGAGTATTACAGAGGAAGGGGTGCTCCTGAAGAGCTAAGGGGAGGCAGAGGGCCTGAAGCACGGCCTCTCGGTTATCAGAACTGAAATGGTAACAGCTGTCATGAAAGTGATACCTGTTTGCGTGGAAACATCATCAGCAAAAGCCACCAACGACCACAACGCTCCCAGGAGCGGGCCAGGAGCGGGGCTCATGCTATTGCACATCTCTCTCTGATCTTTCCGAGGACACCATCCACGTGAAAGAACCAAGCCGCACTAGACGGGCGCAGAAATCTCTATGAAATTTGGCCCTTTGGACTCCATTCTCTTCCGCCACACGGAGTCGTCTTCCTGGGTTTCCTGTCTCGTCTCCCTCTCCACATACGGGGGACATGAAGAAGGGCAGTTCATCAGGGCATAAGTATTTCTGGGACCTTCCTGGGGATTTCCTCCCGCTTCAGGGGCTCTTGTCCTTTCATAGGCCACAAAGCTACGTTCTGATTGGTGAACTTCCCATCACTCTTCTGAAAGAGGCGGGGCCTGCAAGTGGACACTCTAATTGCAGGAGACCCACATTTGCTGCACGTACAGTATCAGAATAGCAGCATCCCTCCCCACAGAACTGAGAACCTGTCTGACTGGGCCAGGTCAGATGTGCCCAGGGAAATCTAGGGTCAGGACCACTGTGTCCTCAGCCCATATCTGTCACTTCCTAACCAAAACTTCAGCTAATTCCTTTAAACAAGAAAAAGGGGGTTGATGCCAGTCTTGGCTGGAGAGAGTGAGAACTGGTTGATAGTCCACCAGTTCTGTGGTTCTTAAGCAATATGGAAGTGCCTGCCTCATTTTCTGTCATGAGATGTCACTTCTTGGCATCTTTCAGGGATGATCCATGCCATAGTCCTTGACAAGACCTTCCCAGATATCTCAAGAAGGATAGTGGGATGAATTAATCTGCTTTGCGCCGAGGCTGCTTGGCCTGGAAAATAAACAAAACAAAGCAAAAAAACAAACAAACAAAAAACAGGGGCCTTATCGCAGAGCAGTATCCAGACCCACTAAGAGCCATCAGAAAATGTCACCGAAGAAAAAGCCAGAACAACACAGCCTACCAGCAGAAGTCTAGAGGGACTCTCCAGGACTCAACCAGCTGCAGGTCTCCCTTTCCCTGTCAGATCCATGAGGAGGAAGCTACTCCTTGTGTTTCAGAGGATGGCAGGGCTGCGGCTGGGAGGAGCAGGGGTGGGGAGGGCTCCGGGCTAGGTGCTCTGGACCCTCATAAGTTCTTCTCGCCCTCGTTCTGTTCCTTGGTTGGCGAGGTCTTGTCCTGGCTGCCTTCTGGGGGTGTCTGCTTGGAGGCGGGGCCGGGGCTGCTGCTGGTGGACGGCAGAAGGTTGGCGGACTGCAGAACAGCTTCTGAATGCTCCCGGGCCTTCATGCGCAGGGCAGCCACGCTGGCCGTGCGGTTACTCTGGCAGCCATAAGTGGGGAGGAAGGAGAGCCCCATAGGGTCGGGGACACAGCAAGAACACAGTGGGCCCCCTAGAGGAAGGAAAACAGTAAGCTCTATAAATTCCCATACCCTGTTTCTTAAGGGTGGGGAGGGGGCTAGGCCCCAAAAGAGGGACATGAATTCCCTTTGGTTTCAGATACTAGACAGAAGACAAAGTCATAGGTCCCCAAAGATGCATGGCTTAGGCCATCCAGTTGGTAATCCAAAGGACAGCCAGAGCATCAGGGAGACCTTGCTCAGTCACAGTCCTCTTGACAGCCATCTGTGTTGTCTTAGTCCAACACACTGACTTCTCTGAATGTTGACTTCTACTTGGAATGATACATATACATCACAAGATTGTTATGAAGGTCTGATGAAGTTATCCCACAAACTGTGTGCTAAGGTATCCTTAACAACTCACTGTGAGGCGCTGCTGGGTACACAGCCACTCTGCCAGGTGCAGAACAATCTGCTAGCTCAAAACCACTCCTAGCTCCACTGTGAGACCAGAAAACATTCAAGAATATCACATCTTTGTGAAGCAGGACCTTGCAGGGACCACACGGGGTGGGGGCGGGGACCACGTGGGATAGAAAACGAGAGTAGTGCTGTGTTCTGCCTGCCATGTGGGAGAAGCTGAGCAAAGGCTCAGCACATACAGCTCGTTGCAAAGGGGTGCCGCTAGCTGTTTAAACTGATTATCTCCCCAATTAAGAGTTCGTTTCCAAATACCCATGGTGTTGCTGGGAGATCTGGTCATTGTATGAAAAGAACTGTTGGCTATTGCTTATGGCTCAAGGGCTGAAAGGCCTGAGGCCTGGGACTCTGAAGTAGTTGTTGGAAATACACTGAGCCCAGACCTGTGTCCTGGATTCTGATTCTTACTCAAGTGTTGCCTCTTGACTAACAAAGCTGAGGTGCCCGTGCAGGAGAATCCTGAAGGTGCCCAAGGCCGAGCTGAGAACCATGGAAAGTATAGAGTCCCCTGTGTCCCTGCTCTTGGACATGCCCTTAAGTGCCTGCACGGTGATTTTCTCCTGTCTGAGCATGGCTTGAAGCCCCCCACTTCAGACCGTCTCGGAGCAATAATCCAGATACAATGCCAGTGCCCACTTGGCCTTCAAAGCCCTGCAGACCCGTGTGACAGAGAGACAGACTCTTGTGGGGGAGCTAAGCACCGTCAGTTCTCCGTGCAGGGGACAGCCTCCACCCTTCCTTTCCAGGGACAAACTTTGCCTCTCACTCACTGCCAGGGCCAGGCAACCCACCTGCCTCCTCTTCAGCATATTCAAGCATTTTGCCCCTCATTGCCCATCCTGCTCAAAAGCAACAAGAAAGTCCCCTTCACCCCACTCACCATCCCCTCTCATCTCCAAAATGGCTCTGAGTGGGACGTATTCCTCCTTCCCCTCTCCAGCTAAGGAGCCAGAGGCTCCGTGCCTTACAGAGGTAGAAGCAGTGCCTCTGACACCTTAACACAATGGCTGAAATGCAGTTGTACATTCCTGCCTTGGTTTTCCAATAAGGACCTAATCCACATATAGCAGCTACCAAGATGAGGGAGGGAGATATCACCAACATCAAGTGCACAAGGGAATTCGAAGAACCATTTTCCCAACCCTGACTGCCTGGCTGGCATCGAACCTGAAGTACATTTGATCAAGTCCCATGTCCTGGGTGTTCCCTGTTCCCATTGGCTTCACGCAAAGCACTGTGCTGACACTAGTCATAATGAGACACTGCAGCAGAGGCTCAGCTTTGGTTGGGAAGGGTGTGTGTGTACCTGTGTGTGCATGTGTGTGTATGTGTGCACTTAAGTATGAATGTCCATGTATGTGTATGGGGGCACTCAGGTGGGGGGCACTTTGTGTGTGTGTGCATGTGTGTGTGTGCACTTAAGTATGCATGTCCATGTATGTGTATGGGGGGCACTCAGGTGGGGGGCACTTTGTGTGTGTGTGTGTGTATGTGTGTATGTGTGTGTGTGTGTGTGTGTGTGTGTGTGTGCACGTGCACAATGATATGGGGACCATCCCTAGGAAGCCTAATCTTCTCCAAGTCCCCTTCTCAACAAGGCACTTGTTTAAGAAAACCAAGGATGTGAGAAGAACAGAACATTAGGAATGGTGGTCCTTCAGAGAAGGGCGGCAGAGAATCTGTGAGCTTTTCCCAGTTTGGAATGTTCACACTTTTCTATGATGATCATAAGCATCATTTAGACCTAGGAACCATCTTTGTTAATGAATGATTAGAAGAGAGAAAATGGGAGGTAGCCAAGTACAACTGAGAGGTAACCCGGGTGTCAGGAGCCCAGGGCCACACACAGGCTGAAAGTCACACACAGGATCAGGGACCTGGAAAGGGGCCATAACCTCAGGCTTAGCAGGCTCAGCCTTAAGCAGCCACTGTGCTGGGCTGCCCTAGAGAAGTTAGTCTTGCCACAGAATAGACGTGCTCAAGTGTGTCTCGTGAGGTAGGTGCTCTGTGACTCTGGTGACACCTTCTGTAGAGTAAAAAAGTGACAAGGCTTCTCCTGAGGCCACAGTCCACACTCCCTAGATGACACCAACAATGGTCCCAAGAAAGTCACCAATAACTTCAGTCCTGGCCCTCGAACCCCAGATTTAAAGGTGAAGAAAAATAATTCAGTTTGTGTCCTGGTTCTCACCCAATGACCACCCTAGACAGACAGGGAAACTGAGGACCAAATGAAGTCAAAGGTTTTAGGGGGCCCTATGATTAAAAACACCATGGAAAACATTTTTCTTTGAAAGGAGACATGGGCCCATGTCACAATAAGAGGGGATCCCCAAGGATTTGATAAGTAAAGTTAGTCATGAGAAAGACAGAACTACAGGGCTCCAGTCACAGGATAATAGACAAATCTATAAGGACAGAAAGCATATGCTGGCTCTTGAGAGCTGGAGCAAGCAGGAACAAGGGGCTGCTGTTTGATACAGCTTTAGTTTTTATGAGACAGAAAGTTTTCAATGATCTAACAAAGTGAACAGTTGCCCCCAGCACTCATGTAGGACTACAGCAACTCCAAATCCAAGGATGCCCAAGTCCCTTGTAGTAAAGTGGTAGTGTTTGCACAGAACCCGTGAGCACCTCTCCGGCTTTCCCTCCTCTCTGAGTGGTACACATGCTGGACAAGCAGCTGTCCTACTGTATTGCTTGGGCAATAGTCACAAGAAAAATTTTCTGCCCGGGGCAGCATAGATTCATGATTTCCAAACAATCCTTACCTGTAGCTGCTTGAATTAAGGAAGATAGATCTCATGCACATCCAGGGGTTATTGTATACGTAACAGTATTGGAATACACACTTAAAGGTAATTAAGGGGTTAGGGGGCTGGCTCAGCAGCTAAAAGCACAAACTGCTCTTGCAGAGGGACCCAAGTTCAGTCTCCAGAACCCACATCAGATGGCTAAAAACCACCTGGACAACCAACTCTATCTGACACCTTCTGGTCTCCAAGAGCATCCAAATGCATACACATACATACATACATACACACACACACACACACACACACACACACACACACACACACGATTAAATTGATTAAAATAATTTTAACATAGTTAAGATGACAATATTGTTACGTGCACTTTACCATAACTGAAAATAAAATTCAGATGGTCGGGGTCAAAGGATGGGGTCAATGGGTCCAGGGAGATGAGAACCCAAGGAGGCTGCTAAAGCTCTTCAAATTCCTACAGCAACTGAGGTCCTCCAAAGGTCTCAAGGCCACTTTACACTGGCCTATCCATGCATCCTCATACTCAGTGGCCAATGCCCTCAACGCTGCTAGCTTGGTGGGCCACTAACTGAGGCCATATTACATAGATTGGTGCATGCATATAGATGAGACCATGAAGCAGGACACTAACTCTGAGATGAACACTGACCACAGAGCTCCTGAAGAACCATCAGTGGTCAGGGCATCTAAGTGAACTCACATATGCCCGAGCAGCCTATCCAGGAAAGCTGAGGAGTGAAGCCTTGGCAGAGTGAAGGGTGTCTGATGGGTCATCAAAGGAGCCTTCCCCCTTGTCCTGCCTTGCCCGGCCCTGAATAATGCAATGGAAGATATGACTAGCCATAATAGACAGGCAGATGACTTCCGTGATAGTATCTACAGCAAGCAGAAAACAATGGTACTAGGACGATATTTCACAGGGAGACATGTAGAATCTGTGATCTATGCCCAATGATCCAATTGTCCAAAGTGAGACCTCATTTGTTAGTGAGCATACTGTCAAATGTGACTTTATGGGAAATGTGTTGTGATGCCATAATGCCCTAAGCTGTCTTAATAGAGGCAAACCACAAAGGAAGGAATGGGGTAAAAATCATCTTCCCCTCTATGGTGGCTATACCATGCCATACAGTTTCTAGGGAAAGGGGCTGATGCTCCAAATTGCTGGGTATGCACATATATTCACTTATATTGGCGTTAGCCAACAGCTCACTTAAATCTCACAGGCATTTTAAATAAAGAAAACAATGACTTCCATGTACAGAATCTCTATGAAATTCACTCTCGGTTTCTCCGTAATCTGCAATACAGATAGGCCACCAGATGTCTCCACAGGCCATCATCCCAAACAGCTCCCTGGGCCAAAACACTTCTCAGAATTTGAGATAACAGTAGTGAACTCTATCCTCCCTGTTTCCAGAGTGGTCAATTAACAAAAAGCTATAGTGAGGAAAATTCAAACCCAAGATTCATACAATGCCCTGGAAAGTTCCAAGCCTTTGCCAAGTGTTCCGGTGTTCCTTGGGTTCTTATTCATTAATTTCTGGCTTTAAAATGTCCAGTTTAAAAGGCTGTCACAAACAAGGGGGAAAATGTGACTGTTGACAGCAAACATGTTGGTAGGTAATATAGAGGAGACAAAATCACATAAACACCCTTAAAAAAAAACTCAAAACACACAAAAACTAAGGCCATTCAGTACTAGAAAAAGCTGTGCAAAAGGTTATCTGAGGGCTAGGGTAATGCTGCTGAGTAGAAATAGAGACCTAAGTTCAGATCCACAGAACCAACACAAAAGCTTGGTTCAATGGCACATGCCTGTAACGTCAGTGTCAGGGGACAAAGATGGGCAGGCATATCCTGGGTGTTCACTGGCTAAAATGGTGAGCCCTGGGTTTGATTGGAGGCCCTGTCTCAAAAAATAAGACAACGTGATTGAGGAAGATAACCATTGGTTTCCACTCACACTTTAACAAGTACATATGTACACATACATATGGACAAAAATTATATATGTGAGTGTGTGCATGTATGCAGACATACACATAAACAAATAATATTTTAAATGTTTAGAAAAAGATGACCTAAAGCTATGACAAGAGAGACTGGACAGCCACACAAAATGAGGTTGTATGAGTCTCTGAAATCACACATTTGTTACTATTAGTGACAGTGGCATCGAGTTGGCCAGAAGAGAGGCTCAGCATTCTTTAGTGTTTCAGGGAGGTGTTGAAGATATTCAGAAAATGCAGACAGCAAAATCAAGTTATTGTTGAGTTCAGAGGCTCACAGGATGAAAGTTTTGTCTCTTGGTCCAGTGAGAGTAATTTTTGAAGTGTGACCCTGGCACAATGATCCAGGCAGGACCACAATTTTTTTTTGTGATGGATCACAAAAAAATCACAGATGAACCCAATGCCAGATGAAAATGTTATAAATTGAAAATACACCTAACAGAGCCATCTGTACATGCCCAGAGCACTGACTTGAGTCCATAGCTGTGCAAAACCTTTCAGCATCCAGCCTACTCGATAAGACAGTGTTTGGTCCGTCAGCTCTGTGAGGGCCACACAGCAGAGAGAATGAAGATGAGCGGACAGTGTGCCTTTCAACCAACCATCATAAGGTCCAAATCTAAGCCCTGAAACCATCATGACCCCCAAGAACTTCCATCATCCAAAGTTTCTGAATTCACCTTAACCCCGTAAGTTACAGCTCAGATCTAGTCTAGAAAGCACTGGTTCCAAGTCTTCAAACGACTGTAACATCTACAATCCCACAGAAAGGAGAGAGCAATTCAAAATCCCAGCTCGGGGCTTCTCTAATTTCCTCTTCTAATCAGCCTGATTTGTTCTGAGTGTCCCGGGGGATGGCCCAGAGAACAGGAGATGGTTATCAGTACGCTCCTTGCAGCAACACTTCCATCTTTGTGTTCCCTTCCCTGCCATGGGGACAATTCCTGCACTGTTTCACAGCCATGTTTATCCCTCCAGCAAACTTCCCATCTGACCCAGAAACAGAATCTTTATTCTGTTGAGAGAATTTTTAAGAAGGAAGATAAAACAAGCATTCGAGGCTCCCGATTCCTAGACCTGAGGAGGTGGGGGATTATCTGGAGAGGGGTCAGCCTTCATCTGTTTGTTTCTTCTTTACATCTTATTTTGTTTTAATTGATCGAACTCTATTATCATGATTGGGCCAAAAATTAAATTATCTACAAAAATGGGTGTTCTGTTGTGGAACATAGCAATGGGCCTGCTAGTTAATATCATGTACAAAATATATTGCTGCTGTGTTAAAGTTGCACAGTAGGAGAGCAGACGGTGCCATGAAAAAGACATGAACTAAAAGTAGGTTTGGGGACAGGAAGTCAGTGTGACGCAATTTCAACATGTGTGAGCCCCCAAAATTCGTATATTGAAACCTTAATACTCACACTGATGGTCCAGAGAAGCAGAGTCTTTGAAGGTGATAAGGTCAAAAGGGAAGATTTCAATGTTATATAGAAGCCCGAGGGGCTGGAAGGACAAACGATAGGAGATAAATAGAAAAGAAAGAGGGGGGGAGGAGATAGACAGACAGATGATAGATAGATAGACAGACAGATGATAGATAGATAGATAGATAGATAGATAGATAGATGATAGATAGATAGATAGATAGATAGATGGGTAGGTAGATAGGGAGAGAGAGAGAGAGAGAGAGAGAGAGAGAGAGAGAGAGATATGATAGAAAATACCACACAGGAAAAAAAAGAAAAAGTAAGAGAAAGAACATACACCGCTGTCTACAGTATCTGTGGGAATTGGTACCAGGGCTTCTTCAGATTCCAAAACCCATGGATGCTCATGTCCTTTAAATAAAATGGCATCATTTTTCCTACTCCTCCCCTAAACTTTAAATTATTGGCAAATGGCCTGTAATAAATACCTAAGAAAAGATCAGTGCTATGAAGATAATTGTGCTGTATTATTACCATATAGTAACAAGAAAAATGTCTATGCATGCTAGTATAGACACAATTTTTTATTTCTTTCTCTGTGGTTGGTTGAATCTTTAGATGTAGAATCCTCAGTTACAGAAAACCACTAGCATGCATATAGAAAATTCACACATATATATGGCATGTTGATTTTGTGTTGTAGGTATAGATAAATTTATAGCTGAAAATTTTTTAGAAATAATAAATAATAAATTTTAATAATAAATTTAAATTTATGAATAAGTTACAGAGGGGAAATAAGGTTTCACCAATACCAACACAGAGTGATTAGTTCTAGTTGCTGGTTATGAATAACCTTTTATTTGCATAGTATTGAATTTCCTACAATTCCTAAGCTAACGGGGTATTGCTTTCACCAACAGCATGTCTGGTACTTCTTCTATCCTATGCGTTCCTGTCTGATCCCATGCAGACGATGGGACAGATGATGCTCAAATCCCCCGAAGCTGCCAAGACTGTATCCTCAGCTCCCAGAAAAGACTCTGGATGGCGATGGCCTTCAGCTGCACCAGACCATGAGTACAGATGTGAAGCTGAGGATGCACCATGAGAACACTCCATCCATCTCCCACTCAGTGAGAGTTGACATCCTGTCACATGGACCCAAGCCTACAACACACCCCAAAACCTCCCTTCCTCCAACCCACCAACTTCTGCCATTATCTGAAAACTATGTGATCCTTAAATGCAGCAGGAGTATTGTTTCATTTGGGAAACATACTGCCTCCTGAACACTAAATTAAAACATACAATTAGATTTCCATTAAGTTACAGCAAATTCTGCTGAACTGATCTAATCGGCCTCTATCCCTATATGACATCATGCTTTAAAGCCTTGGCCTGAGCATAAATACTTAATGTAATAAATACAGTCTGAAATATTTGATCTCCTTGGCAGCTTAATTGATCTACTGCAGAGACTGACAGGAAAAAATTAAGTTAGCTCTGTCTCGTCTCTGCCAATAGCACAGTTTCCTCCTAAAGGGTCATGTGGCCTGATGTGGGTGGCAGGTAGCATTCTGGTACACCGTTTCCTTGTTGAACATTCCAGCTAACTGTAGAAACTGGACAAAACCAGAGGTTCACAGAGTGGTCAGACATTTCTTACCAATACCATAATCCTTTTGCTTCTTAATCAGATGAATAAATGAATAACCATATTTCTAAGTGCCTTTACCTATTCTTTAAATTCTTAAAGAGAATCTATGTGAGACTCTGGATAGGTGCCCGTGATACTTTCATCCTGATTTTAGTAGCTGTGGCTAGGTGCGCTCGTCATAACCAGATACACTGCAAAGCCCAGTTCACACCCAGACCCTGTCTTCTATCACAGGTCACTTACTTCTGTTCACTCTGTGTGTACCATGAGATATTCAAGTCATGTGCACCGTGCCCCGAAGCTTGCTGTAAGCATCCTTCTCTAACACTTTGATTCCAGAACTGAACAGTCCTGGTTTCATGCAATGCATCCCCCAGTGGCTATATGAGAGATGGGAAAAGAGAAAAACTCTGTCCTTCCTGGAGAGTGGGCATATGTTGGCCCCTCAAGAGTTCTATTTCAAGCCTCCTCATAGAAGGAAACCCTATGGCCAGGGCAGTTGCTCACTGTGATTAATACCAAGAGCATCAAGCTATTTTGGCAGGATCCCTCAGCACATTTAACCTGAATCATGTACCCTCTGTTGACATCCTCTAATACAATGAACCCAATGTCTTGACATCCACTCATTCACTCAGAAAACACTCGTAGACAGGGACCAATTCTGCTCACAATTACCATTAAGTCTCTGATGCAGTCTCAGGGATAGTGGGGGGGGGGGTCCTGTTTCTGCCTGAATGCTTTTCTAGAGCTTTAAAAAATATATGGATGAGCATCTCTCAGATCTGAGAACCCCAAGCACAGCCAAAGCAAATGCAGAGGCATGTATAGGCTGTTTGTCTGGCTGCCTCTTTCAGCCTCTGGCACCACCTGAACACTTCCTCTCAGCTCCCTGCACTCCAGGGCCCCATTGATTAGTAGGAAGGGCAAACCCATCAGCACCCATAGGAAATGACTTCCAGAAAATGAACTGTAGGCTTTAAGCTAGAAGATGACAGCAGGTGCCTGTCAAAGAAACAGAATCAATCTGGGAGCCTGGCATGGGGACTCAGAGAGACACTTACTTGGGTTTCTAACTTGGCCTGCCTCTGCCAGATGTACTCTATGACCTTGAGCTTCTGCTGACCTCAGTTTCTCCCACTGCTACAGGGAGAGATATAAGGAGATTCCTTACAAATCATGAGTGCCAGAATCTCCACCTCTCTAGAACTGGAAGTTTAAACATCACCTCAAAGGCCCAT
Source organism: Micromys minutus (assembly GCF_963924665.1). Taxonomy (NCBI): domain Eukaryota; kingdom Metazoa; phylum Chordata; class Mammalia; order Rodentia; family Muridae; genus Micromys; species Micromys minutus. Next base: position 27,251,623 of record NC_137981.1, read on the forward strand.
GTACTATTGAAGGTTGGTCCCCAGCCTGTGGTGCTGTTGAGACGGTGGACCCTTTAGGGAGCATATCTTTGAAGGGGACATTGAAACCTTACCCTTGTTCTTCCTTCCCTTTGCTTATCAGCTGCTAAGAGGTGAACAGCCCTCCTCTACCACGTGCTCCTGCTGAAAGGTTCTATGCAGTCAAAGACACAGAACAAGAAGGCAATAGAACAAAAAGATGGAAACGTCAAAAACCATGAGTTGAAACAAACTTCTCTCCCTTTTAAGTTTAATATCTCATATATCTGGTCACAATCCCACGAAGCTTGCACTGATATTGAATCATGAACAACAGCCTGGAGAGGAATCGGGGGCTGACCCAATCACTTTCCTCCTGAGACATCACTATGTTGTGTCCCTTAGATACCCTGCTCCCCTCAACATGTGTGTTCTGGAATCCTGCAGGACAGCACTGGTTTCCTAGGGCACTGTGCACTGCCCATACATCATGGACTTCTATCACTGTACCCAGGAGGCCACTTTCTAGGGGAGCAAATGCCTGAAGAATATAAAGTCCCCTGCCCCAGACATCTAAGCCCAATCCTTTATCAAACCAATGTGGCCTCTGTTCCTTATCATTTTGACCCTAAAGGCAATTCCTACTAATTACTGGAACTGCTTGCCAGACTTGGAGACATGCCTACCTACCATTAGCATCATATGTATGGCCACAATGACTCTGCTTTCACAGATGACCTGGGAACAAGAAGAAGACTGCTGCTAGCCCACATGTCTTTTGCAGGCATTCTTTCTGCACAAGAAGCCGTTAACCCTGGGAATCTCCTACACCTCTTTCAAACCTCCCTTACTCCTCTTCCAAATGAGTCCATGACTCTCTGCATGCCCTTGTTTAACTCTGTCACCTGACTCGAGGATTCAGAGCCAACTCAACTTCTTGTCCACCCCTCATTCTAGCCCCCAGCCTTCCAGGCGCTTATCATAGAGACATAGCTAAGTCACTGCTGGATGCTTAGCCCCAAAGTAGCCTGCAATTCTCCGCTGATGCTAGATGATGAACAAGACAGCTCAAGGTTTCAGAATGAGGACTGGAGTCAATATCCCTAATCCATCCTAAAGAGCCCTTTCCCCACCACCTGAGTGCCATGGCCTTCTCCCCTTCATCACCCAAGCTTCATCATCTTCCATTCTGCAAAGCTCATACTATGGCAGAAGTGAGTGTCTTAGAAGGATCTAGGGGTTAGTCAGCTATGGCCAACACCCTTAAAATGTGGATAGCAAAAACTGGAAAGCAAGCTGAGCTTTAAAACAAACATCTGAGTTCATATTACATGAGCAATAGATTCCTTACAACTGTGGTTGTTGATCTCAAAGAAAGTTTTCAATGAAACATCTCCCAGAACTCAAGCCCTGGGAAATCCCCTTAAGTAAGGCTGGGCTGGCCCTGGGTTAGTTTTAATCACTACCATGTAGCAAAAATGGAACCCATCCTGGGCATGATCTGGAAGGTTTGGCATCTCCTAAATTTATACTCATGGAACCTTAACACAACTCAAGCCCAGCCTAGAACTAGAGAAGCCACAGAGAGAAAGAATGGGTGCCCCTGCTCCCCAGGATTACTGTCCAAAACCTGTCTCTACAAAAGAGAAACCATCTAATATATATCAATCTCCTGGGCAATTCCAAGCAAAAGTAGCAGAACTGCCCCAAAAAGCCCAGCCAGTCTTTAGAAAGATGAGAGAATCAAACAGTTGCTGGTTTCTAATACATAAGCCCACTGTATTCATTCTTGGATTCAGCAAACTTCAGAAGGAACTTACTTTCTGTTCGATGTATACAGACATGCTTTTGTAATCACTCCCCTCAAAACAACTTGTCAAACACTTAAATTGTATCAAGAAAGAATATGTAACCTAGTGGTGATTTAAAGTGAACAGGGAAGGCATGCAGATTATACACCAGACACTATACCCTTTTGTTTAGTATCTGTAGACTGTGGTGTCCACAGAGGATACTGGAACCAATCAACACCAGAAACCAAAGAACATGTGTGCTGATATTTGGGCTAAGTATCACAGCTAAGTAAAGCTAAACCAGAACCTGAATTAGAGATTCTGATTCTATGAAATTAAAATCAACAAGTGCTGGTAAAGATATGGGGGAAGAGGAACACAGGTTCACAACTGGTGAGAATGAAAACTGGTGAGGCCACTGTGGAAGTCAGAACAAATGCCTCTAAAGAAAGCTGCAGAGTGAGCCGTCATATGGGAGGGTCAACCAAAAGAATCTGGGGAAATGCTAAAGCACAGCTTCTCAACCTGTGTGTCGTGACCCCCTTAGAAATTGAACAACCCTTTCACAGGGGTCACATATCAGATATCCTCCATATCGTATATTTACACTATGATTCATAACAGTAGCAACATTACAGCTGTGAATCAACAATGAATGTAATTTTATGTTTGGGTGTCACCACAACATGCGGACCTGAATGAAAGGGTTGGTCGCAGCATTAGGCGGTTGGGAAGCTCTAGTCTATGGGAAACCTGCTACTTTGTAAGCTAATTGTAAATAAAGTCACAGATCAATTTCTTCACGATAATAAATGCAAAAGGCCTAAAGAAAATATTAGCACATCAAATCTGGCAATCTAGAAAGAGGAAAACATGTCACATCTAATTTGGGTTTCCTTCAGGAAATGTGCAGTTGATTTAACATTTCAAAAATCCAATCATAACATAGTTCATTATGTTAACATAAAGAAAAATAAAGACTGTGGGGCCATTTCAGCAGCTGCAAAGGAACATCTGATGACATTCTGTGTCCACTCACAGTGATGATTTTACATTAAAAGCTAGGACAACAGAGGAGTAGCCCGTTTGATAAAGGGCACCTTGAAAAAGAAAGACAGGACAGGCATGGTATCATACTCCTGTAATTCCAGCATTTTTGAAGTTGAGGCAGGTGGATTTTGAGTTTGAGACCAACTTAAGCCAGAACATATGTGAACTCTTTTTTTGAAACATGACAGGCTAAGACTACAGCTTTGTGGTTGATCGTGTGGTTAATGTGTGAGAGACTGGGCTCGGCTTTAAGCATCACAACGAGCCAAGAAATAAGGATCAGAAACAGGATCATAAGGACTTGAGAACTTTTCCAGGAGAGCAAGAATAAGACAAGACCAAGAGCCATCAGCAGGAATGGATGATGATGGAGCCGGGTGTGGTAGGAAACACCTGTAATCTCAACTCTGGGGAGCAGAGGCAAGTTTCATTCTGTGAGTTCAAGGCCAGCCTGGTACATAAGTGAGTTTCAGATCAGTCTGGGCTGCACAGTGAGATCCTGTTTTAAAAACAGAGATGCAATATTGTATGAATTTGTTCATTTTAAGTCTACATTAGCAGTCTCAAAATGCCTGCATGTAAAGAAGCAGGGAGTCTCGGGGCTGAGGAAAACAGGAAGTAATCATCAGTAGAGCAGGGGAGATGGTTACAGGGCAAGCTGGGCAGCACAGTGAGTGGAGTGATACGTCAACTGTATCTCAACAAAACTAGATTTGAAAGTCAGAATAGCACAGGACTGCCTGATAGCATCACTTTCTACTCTAGACTGTTCAGAAAGCAGGGGCAGGGGGATAGCATGAGCCCAGAAGCTCAAGGGTGATGGAGGAGAAATAGCAAGACTCTAACAAGAAAAGAATGAAGAAATTACTGTACCAGAAATTTTAACCAGCAAAGCCAGACACGAAAAGAAAGAGTATACAATTGTGAAAAAAAAAGAGACAAACTATACTTAGAGACGACCTTCTGAAGTATATGAGCTGTCACGGAGAATCCATAGCTAAACCTAATTACATGGCTAAATCTTAACAGCATGATGCTGAGTCTGAGAAACCAGACTCTCCGAAATGCAGTGTGATTGCATTAATCTTCAGTCATGTGTTACTAGAAAATGGGCATGTCCTCTGAGAAGCACAGAGATAGTTTAGCCATGGTGTGAAGAAGCATCAGAATGCACTGAGATAAACTGTTCCTGCAGCATCACTGGGCAGTGAGAATCTTTTAAGACACGACTGACTCAAAACCCATTTCTAAGAACTGGGGACAATGTAGTTAAAGAAGGACTGGGGAGTGTTTTTTTTAAGAAGCTCTATCGAGGAAACAGTTCCCCTCCAGCTCTGAGGTTAGCCCCCTGGGCAAATTCTGACTGGTTCACCCAGACTTATCCATCTCGGAAACTGGGTCTTGTGACTTTACCTAGAAGTCAGAGGTAAGAGGGCAGTTGGTGGCTCACTGAGGAGACTGCTTCAAAAAGGACACGGCAGGACCCTCACCCAGCACTGCTTCCCCTTTCTCCTCAGGATGCAGGTTCAGGACTGCTGAGAGCCAGTGTGCTGAGAGGATGATCCTGCATCCTCTTCAGACTTTACACCCAAGGCTTCAGCCAGGCAAGTGTAGCCAGGACCACAATGGCTACAGCTCTGCCTACCCCTACTTCTTCTTGGCCAGACCTCACCTGTGTCTGCTAGGCCCAAGTCACCTCCCCAGTAAGAGCTGACAAGAGGAAAGAAGGTGTCAGACCTCAAGCCTGCCCGCATCCTGCATGGAGAACCTCCATTATGAGCCCTGCCCAGGGAAGGGAAGGAGGTACGTTCGCCCTTTGGGAAGATCTGCTGATGCCACTGCCCAGTCCGGAGAGAGCTTGTTGTGGCTCTCACAGCATGCGCAGAGCAGGCTATGAGCTAGGAAAGCTCTCTCCTGGCACATTTGGTTCTCTGAGTTGCAGTTAGAGGCAGGGAGCTAAGCAACTCATTCCCCCAGGGATCCCCTTCCTCTGCTGCCCGAGGCTCTCCTGCCTAAAAGTAGTGCCTGCTCACCTACTGCTAGCACTGCCTCCAGAAGAGACCCAATTGGCCATTAATATTATCTTCTGCATTAATGAAACATGGCTGCAAAGCTGTCCATTAAGATAACACACACACACACACACACACACACACACACACACACACACACAAATTGTCAGTGCTGTCCTCTGGACACTGGCTACTGTTATGTAAATGTTCCCTGTCCAAGAAGGGTCCTGTGACTTTCTAAATTGATGATTTGCATGAATCAGTCCATGGTGGACCATGCTCTGTGTAAGCCAGGCCAGCCTATCTGCCCACTGTGAGTTCTAAGCATTCCACAAGCAAAGCCCATGACCTTAGAAAGCTCCATGACATCTTTCAAGGGTCGTTAGGCCTTTCAGCATTACCAAAACTTAGACTCATGGTAGATATGAGGAAAGAATCAGTGGGCAGAGCATCTCAAGAGCAACAGCGCTCCAGGAGGGAGAAGTCTTAGGGTAGAGACTTTCCAGTGGGTCCGTGAGAGGAGACCAGCACTGCCACAAGATGAAAACAAAGGACTTTACATACTAGGGGCAGGCAGTGTTCAGTGAGCACCCCCATGAGCTATCAGCTGTCCTCACACATGGCTTCTTCATTCCATCCCATGAACAACACACAAACACACTCCCCCTTACTCTGCTAACACACACACACACACACACACATACACACACACACACACACACACATACACACACACACACACACACACATACACACACACACACACACACACACACACACACACACAGTCTTTTAATTTTAAGATATAAAAGGCTAGAGAAAGGGAAAACCCAGGCCACACCAGCAAAGTCATTGCAGAGGCCTTACTTAGAATCCATGATAGCCCATACACACCAATCAAGGGCCATTCCAGAGGCCTTACTTGGAATCCATGATAGCCCGTACACACCAATCAAGGTGACAACCTACACTGGGCCTATATCTAACCAAGTTCCAGGCCTTTCCCGCAACATGAAATTCCAAGGAGGGAAGATTGGTCCCTCTGGTTTCCTGAGGAAGCTGCTATCTAGAGTTACCTGCCACTGACTGTTTAGATAGCACCTAGGCCAGAGGAGGGCCAAGAGTTCCTCTCCTGCACACTTTCTCAGTCATGCCTCCCCTCAGTTACCTTAGCATTCAGAAAGCAGGTGGGGATAGCGCCATGAAAGTTTGCACAGAATCAAAGGAAAAGCTCAGGACTACAGACACTAAGCTGCTGAGGACCAGTCTGGCTTCTTACTCACAGTGGGGGCATACTTAGTAATGAACAGCTTTGCCCTAACAATGTCCTTCATCCACCTCGGTGACCTCAACATCTGCCCCCAGCACTGCCAGAGGTGAACAAATGGCTTCCCTGGCCTGAATCTCAGTTTTTTCATTTATAAAAAGCCAGGCAGGTTCTTCAAGCACATGACTATACGATGCTCTTCCTAGCTGCCTGGTGTTGCTACCTTACTGGGTTCAAGCCCATGAAATGGAAATCAGTGGAGCCAGCAAGGTCTGCCCAGGATCTGGGGTTGCAGAAAAAGTGGCGGAAACTGAGTCACCGACCAGGGCTTCTGGAATGCAACCAAGCCCTAGAAAGTCGCCCTCTCCCCTGAGTCTAGGTGTGGCTGTTTACTTCACTCTACAGTTTGGGGCAAGTCTAGGAAGAAAAGGAGGTCAGTCTTGGAGAGACAGGAATCCGACCCATCTCCAAAGCATTTAACATATGCCTCACAAAACAGCTGAGTGTTAATCTCAAGTGTGTTTGGAAACTAACTTGCAATAGAAGGAGACATTTCACCCTGTATCCTGGTTCAGTTACCCCAAACACACCTCAGGAGCTGCAGAGCCTCAGGGATATCTAACACAGAACACCATGTCCTTTTCAGAAGAACCATCACAGTATGGAGTATCAAATTCACATTATTCCAACCATTGCAACACTAGCACCAGCCCACTCGTAATCTACCTGAATCCCCGCCTTGCATGGTACTGGCTGTGTCACTAAAGAACTCAGCAGGACTGAGCAGAGAAGAGTTTCAATAATTGTTCATTCCCCTCCCTTTCCCCTGTGGCTCAGTTTGTAGAAAACGAAAAGGCCAGATGCTCATAGAGGCCAAAGGGCATGGAGCCAAAGAGGATGGCCAAAGAGGGTGCTGTGCTGGGGAGGTTTTCTGCAGAGCAGAGTTGAAAAGGAATGTAAAGAGAAGAACTCAAAAAGCAGACAGAGAGGAAGGAAAGAAAAATCTTTCTCATCCCAATGGGCACTAAAAAGGGGGCAGGGCAGGTCACCAGTACCATTCGTGGATGTACTGTGTTGACCCCAAGACTTCAGAGACAACACTCAGAACATGGAAACTACTGTGAACTGAGTGATCATCTTTCCCAAAATTCACATGTTGACATCTTAACACAAGCTGACAGTGTTAGGAGATAGGGCCTTTGGGATGCACAAGGACTCAAGCAGAGCCCTTCTGCGGGGGGCGGGGGGGTATTGGGGCCCTTTGGAAAGAGGCCTGAGAACTTGCTCTTTCTGCTGTACACACAGTCCAGAGCTGGGTCCTCGGTAGAAGCCCAGGCTGCCAGCATCCTGACTCTCAAGCTCCTAGAACTATAAGAAGCAAACACCTCTGGTTTATAAATCACAGTTTCTGTACTTTTTATAGTTGCCCAAACAGCTAAGACAGAAATATCCCAAATAAAAACACATTTCCAACTTCTATAGAAAGTTCAGAAATTCTAGCAAAATTTTCCTCTCCCCCACTTGCCACTGTCAGCTGGCTTGATAAGTCACTGGCCCTCAGTGGGCAAAGCCTTCTAATCTTTCTCACCCCAGTCCCAGCTCTGCCCATCCCAAATCTGAGGGGTCCTCAATATCTATCATTCCTGTCTCTGGTGATGGAGAATTCTGCCTTTTACCCATGCCTGTCTCGAAGCAGAATATGGCAAAGCAAAGGGGCCCCAGGCTTCCAGAAAAGTAGACAAGAACTCGCTCATACCTAGGGAAGCAGAGACGGACTACAGAGTTCAGAGTTCTCATGTTTGCCTGTCTAGAACACTGGTTCTCAGCCTGTGGGACATGATCCCTGTTGACAAACCTGTGTCTCCAGGAATCTTTACATTATGATTGTTAACAGTAGCAGAATTATATTTATGAAATAGCAACAAAAATAATTTTGTGGTTGGGAGTCACAACATGAGAAACTACATTAAGCTAGAGAACTACTGCTCTAGAAACATCCCAGCATTGGTATGGGTCCCAACTGGTCTTGTTTTCCACCCTTTCTCTGCACTTAACCATACCCTGCCAGGAAGTATGTACCCAAGGACACAGGAGGCTGCCAGGCAGGTCCCTGCAAAGCACAGAAATGGGCCTGTGTCTAGTGAGCACACAGTGAGTCTTGCCACCTCTTCAGGGTTCTGACCATCTCAGACCCCCCAAAGCAATGTGGTATCAAAGGAATTCAGTTTCTAAAGTGCACTTGACAATCTCTAGAGGTGCACAGCCCAGCTGCAGGGGATTAATGAAGGGGCAGAAGGGAGTCAGGAGAAGAGAAATAGGGAGGGAGATATGTGTGTATGTGAAGCTGGTTCAAGTTAGCAGCAGCCCCACTACCAGCCCTGTCCCTTACTTTAGGACATTGCCAAAGTGGATGCTCCCTAAGACATGGACAACATAAACCCCATCTCTGACCTTCTGCTCACCCACTGCTTTTGGACACTTCTACCCTGAAGTTTAGCTTTTGCCTACTACACTCTCCCCACCATGGGCAAAGGTCTACTGTAGTAGGGTTTAGCTCTATTTACCAAAGAGAAAGACACCCCAAGAATGACAAGAAAGGAGAAATGTGTAAATCACTCCACTTACAGGGCTGGAGTTCAGTGAGGGAAGCATGTCTATTAGAAGTGGCTATTTGCTGCTGAACTGATACACAGTGCAGCTGACAGAGCTCACTGCAGCTGACAGAGCTCACTGCAGCTGACAGCGCTCACTGCAGCTGATAGATCTCACTGCAGCTGACATTGCTCACTACAGCTGATAGATCTCACTGCAGCTGACAGCACTCACTGCAGCTGATAGATCTCACTGCAGCTGACATTGCTCACTGCAGCTGACAGAGCTCACTGCAGCTGACAGAGCTCACTGCAGCTGACAGATCTCACTGCAGCTGACAGCGCTCACTGCAGCTGACAGAGCTCACTGCAGCTGATAGATCTCACTGCAGCTGACAGATCTCACTGCAGCTGACAGAGCTCACTGCAGCTGATAGATCTCACTGCAGCTGACAGATCTCACTGCAGCTGTCAGTGCTCACTGCAGCTGACAGCCCTCACTGCAGCTGATAGATCTCACTGCAGCTGACAGCGCTCACTGCAGCTGACAGAGCTCACTGCAGCTGACAGCATTACATAGACTGATGAGTATGGGTTGCTCCTTTGTCAGGATCAGCCCCTTGGATAATGCCAAGCTCCTCTGGGACCCTGAACTGGCTAAGCGTCTGTCTCTGTGCAGGATGCACATCTCTTATCTAAAATGCCCTTATCTAAAATTTCTGTTATGGCATAACCTTTTTCTCTTTTCCTTCATTCTTTCTTAAGCTATGGGGAATATCTGAATATGCATAATAAGGTATCTCGGAGTTGGGCTGGAAGTCTAAACACAAAATTGGTTTAGGTTTTATGTGCATTTACACACTAAGCCAGACAGCAAGTTTGCACAATAATTCTAGCTCCTCTGCCTTTTTACAACCTCCTGTCATGTGAGGTCAGTATGAAATTTTCCATCACCTCTGACTTCAGAAGTTTGTGATTCTGAAGCATTTTTGGATGTCAGAGCTTTGAGTTAGAAAATCTAGGCTTGTAGTTGTGTCCTGTGAATATGGCTGGAGGTTCCTCAGTGTGTGTGTGTGTGTGTGTGTGTGTGTGTGTGTGTGTGTGTGTGTGTGTGTGTGTTTACATCAACACATCTGCTGTATAGAGGAACCCCTTGGAAGCCAATGATATCTGAGACCACAAGACCATAGCACGGAATGAGCAGTACATAACCTAGGAGGTCTCCCTACTGCCTATTCCCAGAGAAGAACCTATGCCCCACCTACATCCCCCTCCCTCAGACCTCCAGCAGCCTCCCAGATCCACTTGGGAGCTTTTCCTTGTTCTTGGCCAGCACAGCTGCCGGATTGACTAAACATCTCTAGTAGTGTTTTTTCTGTTGTGTTTTCTGGCCTGGAATCCAAAGATACCAGATGTGCCTTCACCTCTAAGGACAGTGACCCCCCAAAAAAATCACCAACGAGTAGCCCTGCAAAGCTTTGGCTCTGGGCCTGACCAGAAACCTACAGTAGATTTCTTACCTTCCATAATACTAGCCACTGAGAAGACACCAAAAGTTCTACGGGTTCAGACCTCTAGACCCTGGAGTCCCTGAGGAGTACACTAAGTAAGATGCACATAGGAACAGGTTGAAAGTGAGGACAGCTAACCCCATAGTTCCCCCATGAGCACCTTTAAGGGTGATGGCAGAGTGGTTGCTGTGAAAAAGCTGCCTCTAGGAGAAGTCCTGGGTTAGATGAGATGAGTCTTAGTAACTTCCACCTGCACTCTCAGGCCGTTTGACATCACATCGGACAGCAAGTGTGGAAATGCCTAGTGTCTGCGATCCTGCTGTGACTGGTGAGAGCAAAAGGTTGCCCAGCAGAGACAGCAGTGAGGTCACTCTGCCTCCACCCTCTCTGCCAACCCCACCTCTGCACCGACCAATCTTACCTTTCAGAGATGCCACGTGGGACAGGGCCTGGGCATAAGTGGCTGTGTTCAGGAGTGTCCCTGGCAAGCAGGAGGGGAAGAAAGGCCCGGCAGGACCCACTGTGCGTCCCAGGCTGTCAAAAACAGAATGTTCCATTGAGGTCCAGCCTGTCTACAGAGCTACCCCAGACTCCTAATCCTAGAGTAAGCTACTATTACCTCTGCTGGGCCTCCAGGGCCTCCTTCTTGCTCCGGGTCTGGTCCCCTGGGGGTGGAGAGTTGATGTTCCTCACTGGTGGTGGTGTCACCTCTGCCATGGGTTCCTTGGCCCCTGGCTCTTGGTCAGAGGCCCCTCTCTCTGTCTTCCTCCATTTGGCTCTTCGGTTCTGAAACCAAACCTGAATTCCATAGAAAACACACCCAAGGGAAGCAGAGGGTCAGTCAGGAGGAGCTAGCCATGACCCTTGGCCCTGGAACTTTAGACCACAGAGGGATCAGCTAAGATGCTTCTGACAGGCACTTTCCATGGACTAGTAAAGAGCAGAGAGAATCAAGTACTTTGCCCACAAGAAGAGAAATACCATCCTGTAGGAGTTTGCAGTGCTGAGCTGCCTGTGCTGTGCGTTTGATGTGAAAGTTTTCCCAGCAGGGATTGTGGTGAAAGCAATTTGCAAAATGCTGTCCGGGGGCTTCTCATCAAAAAAAAGACACACTCCACCTTCCAGCAAGCTCACATCTGTGCTCTGCCCTGAAGAATCATTGTATACAAACAAATTCCTGACCAGCCGCCTAGGGCGCCCAGAAGAAACCTTCTCTCTGGAGCTTAGAAATTCCGCATCTTGATTAACAAATGCCGCTTAGGGTCCTGCTAACCCCAGTTCACAGACAGGGAGGCTCACTGACCTGCAGAAGCCCAGAGGCTTGTTTCAGGACCAGGATCCACACTTTCAGGGAAAGAAGGCAATACTACCACCCTTGTTACAAACACACACATGCAAAATATTGGGCACAGTGGCCAGCTGGCGTACAGCAACTGGTCACTTGGTGAAGAAATAGTTACTGTCCCATCTATTCACCATCGGGTCAGGACAAGGTTTGTTTGTGTCTGACCTTGACCTTGGTACCTCCTTAGAAGCTGGTGTTGGGTAATTCCTACATCTTGGGAAGAAAGAAATAATTGCATTTGCCCAATAGAGCCCTGGCAGCTCAAGATGTTCAGAGAAGAAAACAAAAGCCCATGAATTTCTGCGTCACCCAGAGAAACCTCCCCTCTCCTTGTCTTGTCTCCTCTTTCTTCTCAGAGATCATTTCTGTCTAAAAATCAGATTTCACCAGGCTTCTCTCCAACTCCTAGAGGCATCCTTCTATCTTCTCTGGCCATGGCACACAGACAGGGAAAGAGCCTGGGTCTTTGAGGCTGAGCCCTCTGCCAGCCCACCTTATCTCTTCATTTTCTTTCTCCTTTAACTGGGTTTTTCTCTTTCTTTCTTTTTTTAATTGTGTTGGGTTTTAATTGCACATATCAGCAAGCATTGAATAATGATTTTATCTATATTCTAAATTTAGGGCAGTTAAATGCAAAGCAAAAATGCAGACACTTTCTGGTGTCTTAATTGAATGAAGGTCACAACTATAACAACATTTAATTGAGCTATTTTTCATTATCATATTTTAATGACTTCGCGCTGACAGTTCGCCTGCTTCTGAGGAAAGAGCGTGATGGAGTCGTTTATTTCCCTATTTAGTTATTGTTTGACAACATCAGCTTCGATTAAGACCCTGCTTTATAGAACATTAATCATATTTGAATGAGCGAGTGGTATAAATGTAAACACATCTCCCTTCCCGCCACCAAGGCTCCTGTCCCCAGCCAGAGGCTGCCGGAGCGCTTGCTTGGCTGCCATTGTCTGTCTACATAATAGCGGGCAACGGCCTGGACAACAATTCTCGGCTTTAATTGTCCCCACCCCTATCTCACCCTTGCACCTTTCAGGGAGAAGTTATGATCTCCTACTTCTGAATGCTCAATAATTGTACCATTTATCTCAATTTGCAGTTCAGTCTTTAGGCAGCTATTGGCAAGCCGGCATTAAAAAGAGGAACTATAGGCAGGGTCTGGGCCAAAGAACATTTTCATTCCCAAATAATAATCAGTTTAATTTGCCCGCATATGACCAATGATTCATGTTCAGATTTAATAATCAGGATCACATAATCTGATTATAGGGGAAATAATTTGTTTACAACCCCCAATTTACTGCTCAGAATTCCATTATCTCTTTTCAGCCATTGGTTTTTAAGAGATACTAACATGACCCAGGGGAACAGAAAGCAAACTATTATATTTTCTACAATTAGATCTTTGCATAGTCTTAACCCCAAGCTCTTACATAAAAAAGAACAGAAACAGCATGGAGGAAACCCCATAAATAAAATGAATATATAATTGTGCTCAAAGAATAACCGGCCTGGAGTGGCAGCATGGGACGCCCCTGCCTCCCGTGCTCACTTGAGCAAGGCTGCCGGGCTGGGCACTTAGAGCAGCTTTCAGAAAAGCGGTGCAGCTTAGTGGCAGCTGCTCCGGCCGGCCGGCCCATATCTGCTCAGCCCTTTTGCTGCTGCAGTCTAAAGATTTTTAAATTGCACGTGTTTTTCAGGTCCACTTTGCTCAGAGTCCATGTGCGGGAGGGGGGGAAGGGGGGGGGGAAGTTGGGCATGATGCAATTTCTGGAAAGCGGATCCCGCCCCGCTTCCCAGCTGAAAACGCGGTTCTCTGCAATTGACCGGCCTCACCCCAGAGCGGTCAGATCTGCTTTGCGAGTAGCATCTCAGCTTTTTTTTTTTTTTTTTTTTTCCAAAGCAAGGAAATGGATGTGCATTGATGTAATTTAGTACCTTAGAGACGCGGACAAATTAGTGTAGAACATTATCACTAGTTAATTATGAATGACCGATTAATCAACCTAATCTAATATTCCACATTATGTTGATGTTATTAAAGTGCATCATGAAAATGACAGATAGTCTTCATTTGCTTTCTTTGGCCAAATGTGCACTCTGCAGTCATGATGTCAAAAAAAAAAAGTTTGCCAGTTGTAATATTAGAGAGTTAAATAATTTAAAAGACGGTTTACCTGCACTCTGGCTTCTGTGAGGTTTATTTTCATGGCTAACTCTTCTCTGGTGAAGACATCTGGGTAGTGTGTTTGGGCAAAGACTGCCTCCAGAGCTTCCAGCTAGTAAAAGGAAAGAAGGAAAAAGCTGGTGGGAGGCTGGGTCTGGGAGAGGGGGGGATGCAGATTTCAGAGTTGAGGGCTGGCAAGGAAGCAATTTCAAAGATCAAATCCCAGAAGGAAATGGAGAAAAGAGTTGTCTGAAAAAGATTCCACAGAGTCCTGGAAGAAGTCTCAGCTAGTGAGGGTGCTTGTCCCCAAGCCTGTTGACGAAAAGCGCAGTGTGATCCCAGAGGCATGCCTGGTGGAAGGAGAGCGCTCACTCCAGCAAGTGGCTCTCCCACCTCTTCATGAACCCTGGCCTCCATGTGCATGCACACACATAGTGACATGCCTGCACACACAAGTGCATCCACGCACATGCGCACAGTAAGTTAATGTTTTTTACTATGTGGGTGCTGGGAATTGAACCCTGGTCCTCTGGATGCACATTCAGTGTTCTTAACCACTGAGTCTTCTCTCCAGCCCAAGATGTATATTTTTTTAAGATAAGAAAAAAAATCACAGAATAATACTTTAAATCCCAGTTGATTCTGTCGCTAAGGCTACCAACAACCACAGTGTGCCCTCCCCAAGACATAGAAACAGACAAGTCGTAGATGTTCCCGTGTGTTTACGTTTAAATTTTGTCATGGGTATAAAATGTCTAAGGGTAGTCTCATGAATAATTTCCACAGTGCCACCATGGGAGTAAAGAAGGGTGCCCCCTGTAAAACCTTGAATTAGTCAGCCTCACAGAAGCCTTATAGGAGTGTGGGGGTCACCCCCAGATGCTCAGCAAAGAGACCACTCTAGAGACACTCAGCTTGGGGAAGCCCAGTAGAAAAGTTGCAGCTGTGGCCAGCCATACTGTCTTCTCAGGAGGCAGCTGTATCGGTCATTTTTCCCATCTGTCTTTCTGGGAACAATAATCCCCAACATGCATTCTTCCGGCAGGGAAAATGTCCCTCAGAACATCAGTCTAAGACACGTAGAAAAATTCACAGCTGCTTCTTTACTGAGTACCTGGAGTTACAAAACCCAACTGTCCTTTCCCCCAAGGAGATGCATAAGTTATTCAAGAAAACAAAGACCTGGCCAACCCAACAGTTGGTCTCGTGTTAAAAGGCAAGGATCTGTGACTTTGGGTGAGGTGGAAAGAAGCTGGTTCTCACACACAGGAATCCGTCCTTACCTGCTGAAGAGTGAAGGTCGTCCGATTTCTGCGCTGTTTTCTTCTAAGAAACCCATCATCAAAATCCCCCGTAGAGTGGTTCCCAAAGGGCGCAGTGCCTACAGGGTATAGGTGGGGTCAGACTGAGAAGAGAGACCTGGTCTTCATCCATGCTCCACTGCAGGACACAAACATGCCCCTCCGAGAGCCTGGCCTTCCAAAGTGCTTCTCTGTGTTCTCCCAAAACCTTTGGCTGTAGGACCAGCTTTCCCTATTTCAAAGGACAATGGTGACCTTAATATCCAAGATGCTCAAGTCTACTCCCTATGAAATTGTGGCCTCTGAGTCAGGAGGGGTCAGTGGCTTGAGAAAACTCTGGTCCTCATCTACCTTTCTTTTCCTGGCTGTCCGTCTGTCACCTGTCCCCCTTCTGTTCGTCCACTACCATGGACCCTCCAGCAGAAGATTGCATGCCCTCTCTGCTCACTGGTCAGTTCGCTCCCCTTGCTATTAAAGCCATCAAGGACTAAAGACTGGGGAGGAAAGAAAACACCAAGAGCCTCTCACACCCCTTTTCCTCTAGAAGTGCAGAATTCAAGGAGGTACGAAGTTTGTAAATGATTATTAATTACCACTGGTCATAGCTCATCAGCACCATAGTGGATCTATTATAAAGACACCAATTAACAAAAGGCCTGCACCAGTAGAAAGCAATGCTGACTTCCTAGGGCTGTGCTCCAAGGGCATTCCACTAGGTAGCCAGGCCTTATACAACACCCTGTTGTCCCCGCTTCCCCAGAAAAAGAAAGCTGCTGTTCTCTCCAGCAGCCTCCAGTGCTCGGGGTAAAGCCAGAACAGAGTCTGGCCCCAAATGTGCATTTGGATCATTTTCCAAATGTGCACTATTTACTTGATAGTCCACAATGGCTTCTTAGGAAAACAAATGAGTAAGTTTCCATTAACCAGAGTGCATCTCACCTGCCATAGGCGCTGCTGTCAGAATCAAGTGCCCAGCGTAAGCTCCCAGGCACAGCATCCAAACCATACCCTTCACAAGCACCTCAGCCCTAGGAGGCTAAGTCCTCAGGCCCTTCCACACCAAGTCTGCCACAGAGGGTAACCCTGAAGGATCACATGCCTTGTTGAAATACTGTGCCCCTTCTCTACTAGAGCTTTTACCAACCATCTTCCTGTCCAAATTGCATGCTTCCTCGAAACCCTAGCAATAAGCATTTCTCTCCCTCTCGGAAGAAACTAAACAGGAAGGATTCAAAGCCGTCTCATTTCCATCACTTTGCAAAAGGCGGTCTTCTCACTTACACCTTGCTTGTGCGCTGTTCATAGTGCTTCCCAGATAAATCCTACAAAAGCTGACTTCACCACACTAGTAAGAAAAAGACTGACAGTCTACCAGAGTAGAGAGCAAGAGATGACAGCAGGCTTCTTTGAAATAAAAGGGATACTTGATAGAGTCATGAACAGTTCCTTAAACAGAACATAACAGGGCAATGAAATAATACATTCACTGTTTCATCCCCAGTGAAGTATGTAATGATGCCTAGAAGTGATAAATTGTAATAAGTTGTACATGTTTGTTTACTATTCATGTGAGTATCGATTAGTGAGACCGTATTAGAAGGCAATTAAATAGGAACCATCAAATATATAAGTGCACAGGTTTTTAATCTACGACTATAGTTATAAAGGATGCTGAAAGAGAGAGGAAATGCCATTCTCGGAGATGTTGCAATTAAGAAATAAAAGAGGACACAACAAATCACCCATCAGTGGATATATTCGGCAAAACAAATACTGGAATACTACACAGCAGTCTAAAAGAAAATAGGTAGATCCATATACACACGGTGGGAAAATCTCCAAGATGTATTATGAAGTAAAAACATGCACGCGCGCGCACACACACACACACACACACACACACACACGAAGTCCAAGATGATGTAACACTATAATCTCAGTCCAATAAGACATAGCAGACATGGAACAAAAGGTTCAGATGACAGGATCACTAGAAATGCACACTAGCGCTTGGCTTTAGGAGAGGAGAGGAAGGCTCTCTGCTAGCCTGAGTGTAGGTTCTTGTTCTAACAAACTTTGAGACCCACACATCACTCTCTAATTTAATCTGAACAAAGTATCCGAGCAGTAAGATTATAGTCACACTTTGCTTTCTCTGTACCACCCTGGAGTCCATCCTCGGTTTTCCCAGCCACAGAGAGAGCATCATCCTGCCCCAGCAGCACTAGACGTAAATTCCCCTCCTGAGAAACCGGTGTGTATCTACAAAAGCACAAAAGGTACTTGAAGCCCATCTCTCCTGGTCACATCAGTCAGAGTCAGGGCCAAGATTGGGCCCACACAGAGCATGAGTAGCAAATATGGACTCCCCCCATCATTATCCCCTAAATAAGCTAAGAGCAGTAAGCAAGACAGAGAGAGCCTGGGATAGGACAGACTCTAAGCCACTTCTGTAACTCATCCTTACAAACAGGGGGTTCCCCTTAGGTCATCCAGAATGTATACAGCTTGCTAAATGCCCAGCTCTCCTCCTTTCCCACTTGACAAAAGCCCGGGCTTGGCGTCAACCCCACATAGCAACTACCCATCACAAACCAATTGGGTCTCCTCCAGGCCTGGGATAAAGTTGTAAGAGACTGCTCCTTTATGACTGCCCTAAAGCCTCCCTGCCTGGGTCTTCCCTGGTATTGAAAAGCAGGCATGCAAGGTTTAAATGTTGCTCCCCACTAGCTTCCTTTAGCAAACTCCGCTGGACTTTAGTTAAAGGCTTGTGTATGGAAAATGAAAACAAACTTTTCCAAGTAATGGCCAAGACTGAAGCCTGCTCAAGGCAACCTACAGCAAGGTGGACAAGTGTCCCAGGATTATAAACGTTTCAGTGTCTCTGGGCCACAGCACAAGCCAGAGTTTGGGAGGGGAGGGGCGTTGCAGCGTGTCCACCTGAGGGCTACAAATCACTGCCAGGAAGAACTTCCCCTTTGGTTCCCTGGGCCCTGGTTAGAGACACCCAGGGACGGAACATAAGCTTTTCACTTCTCTACCCCTGCCCCACTTAACAACTAGGAAAAGAAAGCACATCCTGAATAGAGAAAGGCACCCCCCCCCCAAGGTCTAGAGAGACCTTAAACAACTAGATCCTGGTTCTAGGGGCTTACGAGCTGAGCATTCGTGGTCAGAAATTCAGTAAATCGCTGAGATATTTACTCTGGGCAGGTAGAACTATCAGGGAGCTTGCCTCCAGGGACAGCGGTGCCTCTAGAAACTGACATTAAGTTGTCCAGAATTACCCGTGCGATCCCGGAGCACTCTTGCCAACGCCCAGGGTGAGAGCAGGCCAGCAAACAGGCCCTTCCTGATGCTTAGTGGAGCCCGGCACTCAGTGGGCAGTTCAACTTGCTTTGGTTTTCTGGGATGTTAGCAAAACACCGTGAAAGATTGATGCAGGCCCCCTGGGCGGAGGAGCCCCGATTAGAGGCGTGACACCAGCATCTGTGCTGGGAGGACCAGGCGTCCCTGAGGCACCCATAGCCCGGGGCAGCGCGACCCAGGCGGAGAGGGAGGTGGGAGGCAGGTGGCACCCGGGCGGAGGGATGGAGCTGGATGTAGGGAGGGGGCTAAGGGTGCCCCTAAGTACTGCCATGAGGCTGCCACCTCGCGGGGCGAAGACCCCAACACCCCATCAGCCCTGTTGGGGCCCCCGGCCCTTAAGGCTAGCTTGGCCAGGCCAAAGGGCTCCGGAAAGCAGCGCTTACTCACCCTCTAGCTGTGGCGGGCAGTGGAAATAAAACATCGCAGATGGTCAGATGGGCCCTTACAGCTGGACCAGAGCTGGTGGTGGCCTGACAGACTCGTGCCTGTGTGTGGCTCCGGCCTGGCTGCAAAGCAAACAGCAATAAAGCCTGAGTCTCCTGCCCGCACACCCCGAGGATCACAGAGAGTGCTCCTCCTACAAAGCCCATCCCGAAGCCCCCTGGGGCCACCGTGGGGTTGGTGGGAGAAGTTGTTGTGCCTCCCGTCCCAAGCCATGATCCTATGGCCAGCCTTTCGCATAGGTCCTGCTGCTGGACAACCGCGCCCTCACCAAGCTGGGCACAGTCTGGCTTCTGGTTCTCAGGGGTCCCAGCCACAAGCCCAGCACTTGGCCACAGCAGCGGGGTCCGGCGATCTCGCAAGGCCATCTGCATGCTCAGCAGCTCCGGCCAAGAAGCCGGTGGAGCCCCAAGGCCCAGCGCAGGGAGCCAGGGGAGCAGCTCGGGAACCCTGCCTACCTCTGCGGGAGGTGGGCGAGAAGGCCGGAGTGCGCTCGCCTCTAGTCCGCACGCGGGGCTCTGCTGGCGGCGGGCGGGGCTTGGCGCTGCTGGCGCCCGCAGGACCAGAGAAGTGACTGGGGAAGTGGCCAGATGTCTTGCTGTCTGTCTACAGCGCGCGCCGCCGCTCAGCACTCGCCTTTATAATCTCACGCATAATTGGCCTTAATCTGATTATTTCCAGCGCTGTCTACAGCGAGTAACTTGGATAGGTCTATTGGGCCTTACAAATGGCCCACGTGGTGTAAAAAAAAAAAAAAATCCGTCACTTCTCAGCAATCAGGAATGTTTTTCCCTTTTTTTTTTTTCTTTTAAAAGAAGATAAAAAAAAAACAACAGCTACCAATATCATCCTCTACCCAAAAGAGATTATGTTCTAAACACTCACCCCAACCCCACCCTTCTTGGTCCCCTCAGACTCAACCCTTCTTTCTCTGAGTCCGATTGGCTTTGGGATCGCCCTTGTCAGAGGCCTGGCGACTCCAGGACTGTAAAATTACCAAAGCGCTGCTAATTGTCGCCGCCGGATGAGTTTTGGGGGTACTCTTTGCACACGGCTTCCCTTTCCAAGCGATCGTACAAAAGGAAAGTTTGATTTTGTTCTCAGCAAGGGGTCCCTGAATTTATGTCCGCTTCTCCCTGCAAAATGATATGCAGTGGGACCCTTCGCAATTACTTTTAAAATGCATCCGAGGCAGACACTCAGCGGAGAGAGACCGCCCTTCTCTCTGCCTGGGTGAAAATTAAACTCTAAAGTACCGGGTTGAAATTTTCAAGTCAGGGGCGCGGGATTGGATCAAATCACATAAACTGCAAAAAAAGCAAGTCTAATGGCGCATAATTGGTTCTGTAATAGCATTACACCAGGATAATAGCCCGTTACGGCCCCCTGCACTATTAAGTGCTTCCCTGGCGGAAAGCCTTTATGATATTAAAGGGGGAATATAATGATATTTTGGTTATTAAATGCGTGTAATTAATTTATGCACCACTGAAAATAAAGTTGGTATTATGACCCACTCAAGATGCATCAGAAGATGCGAATCAGACAACTGTTGATAAGTTCTGGTGTCTGTGTTCCGTCTAGACTGCCGATTTTATTTTGGGACGATGGCTTCTTGGACAGACTACATAAATTGAATATTTTATAAACATTCTAATGCTGCGTTTGAGAGCCTTGGCGAAGCGGTGGGTCGGGTCCCTGTCCGGCCTGGGATCCAGCCTTGATCTTAAAGACACAGAGCTTTGGAAACAAAAGGCCTGGCGGGCCCACTCGTGGACCAGCGGCTGGGGCAAGTAGCGCGGAGCTGAAGAACTGAGTGCTGAGGCTCTGGCCGGCGGTGGACACCCCCGGGAAAACAGCCAGGAAGAAACGCGGCACCTCTCCGGCCGACGCAAGGCTGGGCTGGGCCTCTATCTCAAGCGGCCCTTTCTGGGTTCAGCCGCTCCCGGCCGGAATCGGCCCTGCTGGAAGCAAGGAGAGGCTGGATATGTTTGCTCCGCTCGGAGCGAGCAGACCCCGCCGTGCCGGCTCTCCTCCAGGGCCACAGACTCCGCGAGACCAAGCGGCGGGCCCGGGTGGAGAGCGTCGGCGAGTCCAGCGGGCCCGCGCGGCCGATGGCGCGACCACCGGGGCCAGGGCACAGCTTCGAGGAGAGGACCAGAACCCTTTCTCGGTCCCAGGCCACAGCGAGCTCGCGGGTCCCGGCTTTTCTCCAGATCAGGTTCAGGGAGCATCCCCGCTCTCTACAACCGGTTCCAGGAGCCGAGGGCCCCCTGAGCGCCGGAGACTGCGGAGAGCCCCCTCAGATGCCCTCCTGTCCTGAGATGCAGCTTCCCGCGGGCGCGTGAGTTGGGGAAGCTAAGTAAGTAAGGGTTCCCCGCCAGCTCCGCTCAGCGCGCACTTGTGTTAACCGCGGGAGCCTCGGCCCCAGCAACCTAGCATCGACTGCCGTGTTGGCCCCAGAAAACGGTGACATCCAAGCTTCGATCAGCTCCCGATGACTGACATCTAGCCGTAAGGATTTATGTGATGCCCTGATCTGTCCCGGGGTCTGAACAGACTAGTCCCGGATGTCGGAACATCTCCCCGAATCAGCCGAGTGTTCAGAACCTTGGACAACGGCAAGCATCCCCACCCTACCAGACTCTTTGCTGGCCAAAGAAAGCACCAGTCCCTAGGGCCTTTGTGGGGTCCTGCAATGCGCCCATCAAGGCCGGCGGGCGCAACCGATTCCAGGCGATCCTAATCCTTTTCTGGCCCAAATCTTCACGAAAGTCATTTGGGATGCGCAGTAAGCGCTGGGAGCAGGAAGCGAACTCCCGACTCTACAATCTCAAATGCATGGCTCCTACCCGGTGGCTACAGCATAGAAATACCCCCACAGTCCCCTTGCCTTCAGCCCTGGCCCTCCCAGGGACCTTGACAAGAACCTGGCTACGTTCTTGGTCCTTGGCTGGACAACCAGCTCAGCTCTAAGAAAACACCCACCTTGCGAGGGACTCCGAGCCAGCTCCAGCTCGGGACCCTCAGCTTCAATTCGCCTCAAGTCATTTTCCCATAACTACTAGGCTGGACTCGTTCCTATGGTAAAACTGCGAATAAACAACCAACCAAACAACTTCAGAAACGAAAAGCTACAGAAAATTTTGATGATGTGAACCTCCCTTCTCCCCAGTTGTCTCCCATACTCGGGGTCCTGGAGAAGGAGAAGGTGACTGATAGATATTCGTTATGATCCCCCCTCACCAAAAGGGGAGGGGGCGTTAGCAAAAAAAACTCTCATTTTTCCTTAATTCTTGTGCAGTAAAATGTATTTCCCAATTAACCAAATTTGCCGATCTGTCCCGCTTGGACACTCTGATAATTTACAACCTAAAAGTGTACTTTCTTTATCTAAAGACCAAGGTGACTGCTTTTAATTTTCTCTAACCTCTTTACACTTGATGTTCACCAGACTCATAATGTTAATTGGCTTCATATACGGATCATCAGTTTAATGAAGAAATAAATCCTGTGTTGCTTTATGTTTTAACAGTGATTGCTTTAATGAGGAATGTGACGTGTTCCAAAATCAAAGCTGCGGGAGACATTAAATGGGGCTTCTATTAGAACAGAAATGCTTATTTAAAGTTGAAAGACAGGGTCATATTTCAGCATTTTTCTTTCGTGGGAGCCCTTCCCACCCCCACCTACCTGGGTTGTCTCCAGCTTCTACAAGGAGATACTTCTGGGGTCCTGAAGGCTGCTTGTAATATTTAACTCCATTGGCTTCAAACTGCATTCCCCATAAGAATCATTTTCTGATTATTGCATAGGACATGCTAACTTACCTCTTGTCCAGAAGGGCAGAGAAAACCCAGAACAGAGTGGGGAGTTCAACTTTCAAGGTTGTTCATGGCTTTAAATAAAGGAAGAAAAGAGTAAACACACACACACACACACACACACACAAACACACACACACACGACTTGTGTGCAAATGTGTTGTGGAGGTGGCTTGCCCAGTGCAAACATATTCACAGACCTGGAAATCCAAGGCTGAGCTCTAAAACAGGCAAACAGCTCCCAGATTAGAGGAGGGAGCTGCTGCTGACCTGGGCTCTGCAGGGGAAGGGTTGAGCCCCCACCCAGGTGCTGGGAGCTTTACACCCCCTATCAATTAATAACAGAGTAAATCTGCTTTCTCTAATGTGTGTTTGATTTTTCTAATTTTAAACTGGTTCTATGAAGGGAAGACTGTCATTGCAGAAACACTGAGAGCAGCAATAACATGCTGGAAATGGGAGCATCCTCCATGCAAGCCCTCAATGGTTTGCAGTTATGTTGTGAGTCATTTTAAATTGATTCCTGGAAAGTATCCTGTATCCCTAGAAAATGGAGGAGTTTGAGATGCCGGGTGGAGATCTCCAACACCATACACAGCTGTGTGCCCTGCTTAAGGAAATCCAGGGGAGCAGCTGGAAGCTCTTCTATGCACATCTTGTGAACCCCAACCCATGAGTATATGCTGGCCTCTGTAGCTGTGTTCAAAAGGGGATTTTCCCAGCCTCTCTTTTAAAATTTATCTTTAGTAAAACCAGTTCTAGTAAACACAACTTTAATCCATAACAACGGGGGCCAAATAAAATACTCCAATTAACAAGAAGGAGAGGAAACATTGAACTCCTACCTACTTACTCTGGGAGAATCTAAGATATTTTTACTGCTATTTGAATGATAATTTTAGAATCTGCATTGCTCAGGTGTGCTTAGCTCTATAAGGTAGGGGCATTTTGTTGTTTTGGAAATGACCAATAAGGCTTGGGTTATCTCCACATGTAGACTATGCTTTTTTAATAGCAGCTAATTGAAATTGTGAATGAGCAATTAACTTGTGAACAGAATGTGTGTGTAAAGGAAAGGATGGCTGTGCTTTTGATTAATTCAGAAATTCTCTCTAGCCCACAGCTTTATCTGACATGTGAACATGATAGAAGCTGTTCACATGCATACCACAGTCTAAGAACCTCACTTGCCATGGTCCAGGGCCCCAGGAATGCATGGGTGCCGTGTGGTTCCCCGGAATTTCACAGCTCAGCTTAAGCTCTTGGCCTCAGCCATGCTGATGAACTTAGAGGATGAACCAAGGTCCTCACATGGAGGAAAGCAGGTCCACTGCTAGTTCCCTATGAGCAAGCTCTGGTCTTCAGAAGCTAGATGAAC
This sequence comes from Micromys minutus, assembly GCF_963924665.1. Lineage (NCBI taxonomy): Eukaryota > Metazoa > Chordata > Mammalia > Rodentia > Muridae > Micromys > Micromys minutus. The sequence continues at coordinate 27,275,681 of NC_137981.1, forward strand.
TCATTTCCTGACCTCCATGACATCTGCTGTGTGCAGGAGCACAGTGCCTACGTCAAGTTGTGTTGAGAAGACCAAAAGACCACTCTAGGACATTCCTCAGAACCTTAAGCTATTGTGTATAATTCTATAGGGTAGAATCATGTCATCTGGCATTTATATAAACCCATAGGATATTTAGTACTGAGAATGAACTATGTTATAAACCCTGCACCCTGGATGATAAGTACGTATCACCATAGGAACAAATGAACTTTCTAGTGCTAAGAATCATTATAGAAGAAATATGTGTTTGTCAAAGCAGTGGGCATATGGGAGCTCTCCTTAGCTTCTTTTAATTTTGTCATTTATAGAAAATATCTCTAAAAATAATAACTATTTTTAAAGTTTTTGAAATACAAATTATATATAATGCCCAGCATCTAGCAATCACTCAGTGAATACCAGCTGCAACTCTACCACCACCACCACCACCACCACCACCACCACCATAACCACCATCACCACCACCATCACCACCATCACCACCATCACCACCATCACCACTACCACCACCATCACCACCACCACCATCACCATCACCACCACCATCACCACCATCACCATCACCACCACCATCACCACCATCACCACCACCATCACCATCACCACCACCATCACCACTACCACCACTATCACCATCACCACCACCACCACCACCATCACCACCATCACCACCACCACCACCATCACCACCACCACCACCACCACCACCACCACCATCACCACCACCACCACCATCACCATCACCACCACCATCACCACCATCACCACCACCACCACCATCACCACCATCACCACCACCATCACCATCACCACCACCATCACCACTACCACCACTATCACCATCACCACCACCACCATCACCACCATCACCACCACCACCACCACCACCACCACCACCATCACCACCATCACCACCACCACCACCATCACCACCACCATCATCTGCCTTGCTACAATGATGGCGTCTAACTCCTGGCTTTTTGGCATCTGCTAGGGTCTCTAGTTCTAGAAAAGCTATATGTGGGGCTTCAGGTGGTAAAGACGGCACCCAAATCTGTGATCTCTAAGTTGAGTTTCCCATGGGACAACAGTCTCCGGGGGAGACCACTGCTGTGGCTTCTGTCCCAGCACTCTGCTCCTCTGGCATGGTGGCTCCCCACGGCTTCCACTTTTCACAGTTAATCCCATTTGTTCAACTTTACTTGACACACTTGTTGGGTTAGGAGATCTAAGCAAGGGCCTTTGTGTTGTGACAGTGGTATTCTATTGGGCCAACAGATCACATTTTGAAGCATGATTTGATGCCTTTGATCTAAGTATGAAACCTCTGCGTGGCTACTGAATTCACCGTTCTGTATGTCTGCATATGACCTCCTTACAGAACATGGGACCTTCCTGATTTCCACACGGATAGTGACCTCTTGTCAAGCGTTCTGGCTAGAGTAGAGTGTGTTGAGGGAGACAATGTCTGTGGCTTCTGGTGTTTTCAGGTTTATCTGGAACAGGGGACAAACACCTGAGTTTATGGCGGTCTCGGGTTCCAGCCCATGGAGGATCGGGCTGTGAGAGGAGATGAAGGAGGAGAGAAAACATTTGTATCACCAGAATCCTGTATCATCTAAGCTTTCTGGTTGCACAGTCTGGCCCTCAGGAAGGGCAGCTCTCAGGAGGTAGCCCACCTCTTCTCAAAGGTCCTCGCGTAAGATCTTGCTGCTTTGAATGGAGATCGCCCAGTCCTTCTGGGAGGTCAAGAGAATGTCTCCACAGGACGTCTGTCAGTCTGTCAGTCACCTGCCTTTTGACCACAGGGAAGTTTTGGGGGTTAGGCCCACATCATTCTGGGGTGTGTCCTACAGTTAAAGGTCAGCATCTACATCCAAACTGTTAGGATCTGCTGGAGTCACTGAAGCAGAACAATGTCTTTCCATAAGCTTTTAGTTCATGAGTCGTTACTGTTATAAAAACATAGCCCAAAAAAATACCAGTAGGAAATGAAATCAACCGGGGAAATCTCAAACCCAGCCCAGCCAAGTATGGGAAACAGCTTACCTTCAGTAGCCTTCTAGTCAGCCCCTGGTTCCAAAGCGGACAGTTCTCCATAAGACTTGAGGAGCAGCCCTGTGAAGTGGTTTTCAGAGCTGATGAGCAACAGAGGCAGGCTGGAGCTGGGCTTCCCAAGCCAAGGCCCACACTCCCCACCATACCTCTTAAATAAGACATGTTTCTCCTAAAACATAAGCACAGTCAATTGCCCATGCTAAGTGCTCAATAAACGTGCAGCATTTAATTGAAATGCCTATTGAACAAATGAAGGAAGTTTACTACGTGAATGATTAGTAAACACAGTGAGGCTTTCCCGTTTCTAAGAGACCTGAATTATGTAGAGTGTGGTGGTGGAGGGGCAGATTTCTAATCAGGCAGACTTGGGGTCAAATCTGACTTCTTAAACCTCCTCCTTTATTGGAAATGCTTGCTGCTCAGTATCTGACTCAGCGTTTCCTCTCACAACCTCTCTCTCTTTCTCTGTCTCTTTGTTTCTGTCTCTCTGTCTCTTTGTCTCTCTGTCTTTCTCTTTCTCTTTGTTTCTGTCTCTCTGTCTCTTTGTCTCTCTGTCTTTCTCTGTCTCTTTGTTTCTGTCTCTGTTTCTTTGTCTCTCTGTCTTTCTGTCTCTTTGTCTCTCTGTCTCTCTCTTCATCTCTGTGTGTGTATCTCTATCTCTCTCTGTCTATCTGTCTCTCTCTCACACGTACAAACACACACACACACACACACGCACACACACACATTCTCTCTTCTGTCTCTCTTCTACACCCAAACAACCTCCACATTTGTATCTCTCTCTAATACATGCCTTCTGCCAAATACCTCTACACACACACACACACACACACACACACACACTTTTGTCACCCTTGCTTTTCTCCTTCCTTGTCCCTCCTCACACACACTTATTTCTTCCTTCTCCTGTCACAGACAGACAGATGAATGGACACACATACATGTGCATGTGCTCATGGGCTCTCCACAGCTCTAACTTTTCTGTGATACTCTTGAAACCCTAGACTCAAACACCCTCCCCAGCTCCCCACAACAGCTCACCGAACCACTCCCTGCTGTCCCATGCTTGTCCTTAAGACGAAGCTGCCACCCATGTTTCACTTCTCTGCTCCTCCTGCGGGTCTCTCTTGACCTCCTGGTACTTGTGCTCTTGCCTACCATAGCCATGCGGTGACAGAACCTCTCAGAGCACTCCAGAGGTACTTGTCACCTTCTTTCCAACCCGCTGCTTGTGTGATGGCAGCCCCTGTGGAGCACATACAGATCTTAGCAGAAATGCTGCTGAGATTGTCTAGAGTCTAGGGCAGGTTGGCTCAGTCAGTTGCCACTCTTGGCACTTGGGCAGCCATCGCACAAGCCCCAACTGTCCAGGGTGGAGAGGAATCAGGCCTAACATGGCCATGACATATGGAAATCATTCATTCCTTTATCTTGCTAATGTCAAAGAGCTGGGTACCAGGGTACCAGCCTGCAGAGCGGCAGAGCAACCCAGTGATGCGCTGTTGTTGTGATAAAACACCTTGACCAATGTACCACCCCAGCAGGATCTTGGAAGACAGTAGTGCTGCAAGCTATGCAGACTATAGAAGCTGCCTCAGGGGGCTTAGGGTGGGAACGGTGTAAGCAAATGAGATAAAAAAAAAAAACATTCTTGTGATGTTTTGGCTAAGAAGGTGGCTGCCTTCTGTCCGTTAGCTAAGATATTTCCTGAGATCAAGTAGAAAAGTGACAGACTCATTTCTTCAGTGGAGAGAATTCTAAGACAGCCTGATATCAACTCTAGCATGTTATTAGTAATCGCCTCTGTTCAGATCTATGATGAAAAAGAGCAAGCAGGGCAGAAAAGAAACACAAAATGCACAGTTTGGAGAGAAAAAGAGCAGCAGGAAATTCAATGTTGGACTCAAGGCGTGTGCTGGAAGAGCCGAAGAGATGAGTGAAACAGCCAATGAGAAGTGAAATAAAAGGAGGGTGCCCCCCCAAAGTGAAACCCACCCAGCTAAGAATAAAGGCAGGTGTGCCCCTTAAGGCAAGACCTATCCAGCTAAGCCTCCAACTTGTGAAAGAAAAAGGCCTAAGGGAGTCTCTGCTCCTAAAAAGCAACAAAAACAAAGGCTTCTGCAAATGTGGGTCAGGGGGCCTGGGCTCCATGCCAACTTGGTAGCCAAACTTGGCAGTGTTGTTCACCAGGTTCTAGCTTTAGAATCATGACGGATGGTTAAGGAGAGCTGCTGAGGCCATGTGTGTGGAGAGGAGTCCCTGCATGGAGACCCCGAGAGGTCATTTGGTAACGCCATGAGAGTGGAGCTTGGCTTGTGCTGGACACCCATAACATGTTCCTAGCAGAGCCATGGGATGTAGGCCAACGAGAACTGAGCACCAGAAGTGGAATCAACCTAGAGGAGAGACGTTTCTTATAGACAACAGAGCTGCAAGAGAAAAGCCGTTAAGCCCTTTGACGTTACATATGGAGTTACAGGATTTGAAGTTTGCCCCCATCTTGCTTTTATCCCATATTTCCTACTATGCCTTAATACAACCCTTTGGAAACGCTAATGTATGGTCTGTGCCACTGTATGTGGGATGTAAGGTTTTGGGGGTTTTTTTTTAGTTTTGTTTTGTTTTTTTTGTTTTTTTTGTTTTTTTTTTTTTTTTTTTTTTTTTTTTTTTTTTTTTTTTGATGGAGGCTTACAATGAAAAGATTTTCTTGAGTCTCTTCTAGACTTTGGAAGTTGGACTAAATGCATTTTTGCATTGCAATATGGCCACCAGCCTATGGGGGTTAGGAAGTGTATTGTGGTTATTTGGATGAGAATGGACAGCCCCTAGGCTCATGTATTTACATGTTAGGTCCTAGTCAGAAGTACTAATCAGGCAGGATTATTATTAGGAGGTGAGGCTTTATTGGAGACGTTGTTACAGGGGGCAGGCTTTGAGGTTTCCAAATACTTGTGTCATTTCCAGTATACTCTCTGTTTCCTGCTTGAGGATAAAGATGTGACCGTTTAGCTGTTGCTCCAGCCACCTGCCACCTTCCTTCGCTCCATCATCGTAGTCTCTAACACTATGGAACCATAAGCCAAATTAACCTCTGTTGGGGTTGGTCTGGTGTTGCATGTATTCAAATGCTGAACACTACCCCCCAAAATCTTCACATACACCCAATGATACCATGTATCCTTGCTCCCCAAATTAACTGGTCAATGAAAGGCTAAAGCCTGTGATTGGGCAGTGGCTAGAGGTAGGTGGGTTTTCAGTTACCTGGACAGAAAAGGATGTGGAGGGAGGAGGAAGCCATGAGTGTGCGGCCAATAGAAACAGCAAGTAGCAAGGGACATATGGCTGAGGTGTAAGTTAGAGCAGCTCCCAAACCTGCCCAGTCCAGGTTCACAGCTTGTAAATAAAATACATGGATTATGTGTCTTCCACAGGCTAGAAAGAATATAATTCCATCTACAAACCTCTTTCTTTTTTTTTTCAGTTTCCTTGATGATGATGCTGTATCACAGCAATAGAAAAGACAGTACTACACCAGCCTTATGCCAAGTGCAATAGAAAGACAGTCTTTTCTTTCACATTACTTTCTACAACACCTCTGTGTGTGTGCGTCATATATGCACATGTTCACATGTGTGTGCATATGTGTGTGCATATGTGTGTGCAGGTGCGCCCTTCCCCACGTCTATGTGTGGTGTCCAGAGGTCAGTGTCAGGTGTGATCTTCTGTCAGTCTCCACGTAATTTTTTGGAAGTAGGTTCTCTTGCTGGCTGGTCAATGAACTCCCTCAATCTGCCTGTCTTTGCACGTGCACACATGCATGCACACACACACACACACACACACACACACACACACATGCACCGGTGCTAGACCAGTGCTAGGGTTACATCTACACAGGATGTCTGTTTAGGTACATGGGAGCTTACGTTTCAAGCTTATGCACTAAGTACTTCACTAACTGGGCCAGCTCCCTGGCCTCCTTACAATTTTGTGTGGGTTTTCCTTACCATTAGATTTTAAAGGCCGTGATGGTGGAGAGCAGCCGAGGTTCATCAAGGCCCACACCCAGTAGGTTCGCAGGAAGGATATGTGGAACTCATAGATTAATAAGAGAGACTCTGTGGCCTCGAGTCTCAGAGAACGGAAACATAAACCCCTTGGCTGCTGATGCCTCTCTGCAATACTGCCCTGTGCCCTCCCCTGCTTCCCGGGCTAAGCCAGGACTTTAATAAAGACAGACCTTCAACCAATCATCTCTTCCCTGCACTTGTTGCTAGCAGCTCCTGAGGGCTCTGGGACAGTTGCAAAGTGGCATAAAAGACATTGAGTTCACGAACAAAGGGACACCCTGCCCAGTCCAATCCTGGGAGAAAGGCAGGGGAGTTCGGTCCTCCTCCCATCCCCTCTCTGCCCCACCTCCTCTCAGCCATCCCAGGTGCTCCTTCCCCACCCCCAGCCTGCAGTGGGAAGCTGAATCTCCTACCTCATGGCCCATGTCCTCATGGCTGTTTTCCATCTCTGGGTTCATCTTAACTTTCTGAGGATGACTTGTCCCATCTGAAAACGAGAAGTGACTCCCATCCAGGAAGAAGTACTTTATAAAATGGGAAAGGATCCCCATACTGGCAGGGGTTAGTTACTGTCACCTCCTGCTCCCAAAACCAAACAGGGGGAAGACACAGGGACAGATAGCCCTTCCACCTCTGCAACCTCATCCTTACACCTTAGGTAAAGCCCAACCTCTCCTCACTTCCTGCCGTTCCCTCCTCCCTGGTCCCCTCTTCTCCCTCTTTCTGTCAGGCTCTCTCTCAGCATCTCTTACTCCTCCATCACTTCCACCCAACTGCCACCTGATAATGGCTGTGCTAAGCCAGCTGCGTGTGAGTGACACCATGTTCTCGGGGAGCACCTGCCTTGGCTCTCCTGCCTTTGCCCTTCTAGTAGGGGGATTGCTGAGAAGGGAGAAGGAGCGCTGGAGAGTGGGGGGGGGAGGGAGAGAAGCTCCCCCCCCCCTTCTTTTCAGCAGAGAAAATGTCCTGTTGTTTGGCTGGAGTCAGTCCTGGTTCTGTCTTACACTTCATTGGTGCCATGTGCACACTATGGAACAAGAGTGCAGCACACTGCGCACCATGCTTCGCACGCTCCCCGGTGCAGCATCCCACCCCCCAAGCAGCTGCCAACTGCTCTCTGAGGCCTCAAAATGTTTGAACCTAAACCCCCTGCTTAGACCCTAAGGACCATGTTCGTGGTTGTCTTTCCGTCTCTGGTGCTCTTTTGGCAAGGTTTTCTAAAGCAAATTGAATAGATCAATGAATTTAAAGTCGTTTGCACATTACTACCTAAGGACAAACCTCCCTAGCATGTTCTCACGTATCCCATGCTTAGTTTCTCATGTAAGGCTGTACTGAGAATATTATTATTTATTGTGTTATTAACTGTCCTTGCATGTGCTCCGACTGTATCCAATATATATCCAACTTCTGTAACAGAGCCTACAACAGTGGCTTAAACAACCATTTTTGATGCTCTGAAGTGGATGTCAAGGGCATCATACCTCTGTTCTGCCCCGTGAGAATGTCAGATTCATGTAATCTAAGAGTTCACCCCCACTTTGCATTATGATCCCCAGGGAGATGGAATAGCCCCCAAAGACATAACTGTCCTTAAAGAACACACTCCCCGGGCCCTGGAGTCATTATTTCTGTTTCCATTCTGCCAGTCACACTGACGACCACACCCTGTGGTAGGGAAACTTAGAAACCATGTCTCGGTTTGCACATGCCCAAAACAGATAGGCAGTCAGAACAACAGAGGCTAGCGGTCCAGATGGAAGCTACTGAACCCCATCCCCAACCTCACCCTACCCCAGACAACTAGAAGCTGACCCTGACCGGGGAGGACCAGGAGTCAGTCAGCAGTCCAAGGCCAAAGAAATCCTCAAGGGAGGATAGAAGGCTCTAGAGACAAGCATGGGGTCAAAAATATTCCAAGGTCAAATGTCAAAGGAGGTAGGAGCCCACCTAGGCCACTTCTCCCACAGAGTCAAACAGCACAGAGGACACAGTAGGCCTCTGAGCCCTCAGCTACTTCCCCAGGTCCAAGAAACTGTTAACAACCAGCAGATGAGCCTCTCTGCCTACTGTCCTAAAGGAATCTCTCTCAAGTGGCCAAGGTTCTTGAGTAACTAGGCAGGTATGTAAACTTCACAAAGGAAGTGGGCGGAGGGGGCAGTAATCTAGGCAACCCTATGCAGGAACGCACAGGAGCTAAGACAGTGTTTTCCTCATCTCTGGTATTTCCTCAGTCCCATGGCCCAAGATAAGACCCACAGACAGGCATGAATCAACCAAGAGATATGCTGTAGTCTGGTAGTCAGGGAGTCAGTCACCCAGCCCAGAATCACACCCATCTGTTACATCCGATACCACCAGCTGCCACTAGATGGCACCAAACTGCAAAAGGGAGTAGTGCCTTTTTCTTAGCTGCAGCAGCCACTTCAGAACAAGGCAGGAGCTGTTTTATTGAAGTGTTCCTGGCTCCTATCTGGGCCCTAGCACAGAGTAAAGCTCAGAAAATGTGCAAATGTCTGCTGATTTGAGGGAGGGTGGATGGATGGATGGATGGATAGATGGATGGATGGATGGATGGACAGACGGATAGACAGACAGATGGGCAGGTGCATAGAGTTGATTCCTCTCCCTAAAAGACTAAACACTACTTCTCCTTTGCTCTATATGTATCCTGGCCTTACCATATATCTTGTCCCCTCACTTCATGAGGGTCCTGGGGTCTGGAAGAATATCACGGCTGCACACAGTAATGAGATCAGGTCTGCTACTCTTGTGCTAGTGGGTAAAGAAGCAGGAGAGCACTGAACACGCCCCTCACACTGCATCTATGTCTCCTGGGGCAATCAGAGTAAAGGCCTTCCCTGTACCCATTTCCCACCCAACCCAATAGCCCTACTGTGGCCTTCCACCCTGCCATAATTTTATCCAAAGACCGCCCATGACTGGCCTTCAGAACTCTGGTGCTGACCCTGCCTCAGCTCCGAATAGTCTCTTTACCATTTCCTGGGCTCTAGCTCTCCACCCTGCCATGGCCGTTTTCCTGACTTGATTTTCTTCTTGGAGGTTTTTTCACGTTTTGTGGGTACATACTGAGGGCTCTTCTCTTTAGGGGCATGCCAGCCACATGGTGTACCCTGAAATCTACAACAGACCCCTGGACACTGAAATTTGTTATCTAAATGAAGCCCCAACCCCTCTCTGACTGAGCGAGTACCAGGAAGCCACTGGTCCTGTCAATCATCCTTACCCAGAATTCCCCACCATCAGGTGAGTGCTTTGGGTTTGTTTGTTTACTTTGGAAAAGGAATTTCTAACTTTATTGAGGTCTGATTGATAATTTTTTTTAAAAAGGGCTTATATTGAAGATGCACATAAGTTGTTGCATGCATATATGTTGTGACCTGGTATCTAACATAAGTGACATTTCACAAGTTACTTGTTTTTTTTTTTTTTTTTTTTTTTTTTTTTTTGTAAAAATAGTTAGCATACTTAAAGCCCACTCAGTTCTCAAAGAGCAAGCATGTGACACAATGTTTGGCCTGCGGTCACAGGGCTGCTCATTATGCCCCAGAACTTACTGACTCTGTACAGAAATCTTGTAGCCCTTGACCAACAAGTCCCATTTCTCCCAACCCCCAGATGCTGCCAAAACCTACAGTGCCATCTGCATCTGAGTGTGGCTTTTTTGAAATACCAAGAGAAGCCAGCAAGCCTTCACAGGCACATTCCTGGTGACCCTGCCAACCTTGAGTCCCGTCTTCAACATCATTTCCTCACAATGGCTAGAATAAACAGACCAAATATAGTCATAGCTTCATTTTCTCTGCTCAATGAGCCACAATGAAAGGAGACAAAAAGATGTTCACAGACACCTCCAGGGCCACAGCCAATGGTAAAGGACCAGGCAGGGTCCCTGGTGATTGAGGCCTCAAGATTCAGGTTTCATTAACTGTAATTCTGGCTGACTCTGCCCAGAAATACCATCATTTATTCATCCCTCTGCCTTTGGCCCTGAGCCTGCCACCCTGGCCGGATGGCTGCCCTTCTGGAGAGTCACGGGGAGCTTAGGGACAATGGAAATTTCCCAAGGGCCAGGTGCAGGGAGCCGTTGGCCATATTCACAGAGGCTGTTGGGCACTTTTACAGTAAAGTCAGAAAGCTGACCAGCCCTGTAAAAGGCACTTCCTCCCACCATTTTTATGTTTAGTTAACCGACTCTGCCGTCTGTCGTACACTCTCACCTCCCTCTTTGGCTTCTTTTGCAGAACGTCACCCCATTTTTTTGGTTGGGTCTTCACGGTGTCAGAGCTCTTCACGCAAATACTACCTCATTGTGTATAAAGGACTTGAACATCTGTGGATTTTTGACACTCGTGGACATCCAGCAGGTCCTTAGGGGCCTATGCGTACAAATAAACCACACAGACGCCCTGCATTCAGCCAGCATGTGGCCTTGCCTTCACTTGTAGCCTCTTTTGAGATTTTACACTGTGGCAGCCTGTTGTTTGGTGAGGGGAGGGTTGGGGGTGGGTGCCCCTTTCTGGCATCTGCCATGTAGTGAAATTGGTGGGGGTCTGTACCAGCTGCAGAAAAAGTGGGCAGACCCTGGAGAAAAGAGTCGGGCACACATGACACTGGTCTCCAAAACGTCACTCACAGATGATCCTGGAGCAAAAGCTCCAGAAGAAGAGCCAACCTTGTTATGTCGATTGTCTGTCTCATGAAAATTGGAGAAGGCTTAGCCAAGCAAGGGACCTGACTCCTAATAACAGTAAAGGGGCTATTTCACACGTTTCTAGCTATTAAATCTACAAGCTATAGTCATAGCCAAGGGATATTCCAGGTATCTGCCAGGGCGTCTCTTCAGTGGGTGGTCGGAGTCTATGTAGAGCTGCTATTATAGATAGACTGTCTATCCCCTTTGTGTAGTTGGGTGTTAGATGCGGAATAAAAACGCTGCTCTCTGGGTACATTGGTGGCTGGGAGCCTAGGGGCCTGTAGGCCAGAGCCTCGATCACTAAGCCCCACAGAAAGTAGGTGAGGCAGGTAACCCACAGAATGATGGAGAGACAGAGTTAGCCCTAGTCAATTAAGAGACACGTGCCCTCTAGGAACTGGCTGGACCGCTATTGAATTTTCCTTCCTTTTAAAACTACATGCAGTAGAGGAGTATGAGAAAGCATGAAATCCTATTGTTGGTGGCTGCACAGAGAACTGGAAGCGCTCTCTCTCTCTCTCTCTCTCTCTCTCTCTCTCTCTCTCTCTCTCTCTGTGTGTGTGTGTGTGTGTGTGTGTGTGTGTGTGTGTGTGTGTGTGTGTGTGTGTGTGTGAAATAAGCCAGGCACAGAAGAAAAAGTGCTAGGTGTGCTCATCCATCCATGAAAGCCGAACGTCGTATGTCACAGTAGAGAGCGGATCAGCAGTTACCTGAAGCTGGAAATGGGTGAGAGGGGTAGATGGAGGCTGGTAGCCAACACCAGAAGACAGCTGTGTAAGAGGAGCATGTTTCAGTGCATGGTGGGCAACGCTGTGATGTGACGTCAGCTCACAACTCATGAGGACGTTTATAAAACAGGTAGAAAGGAAGAGCTCACAGCTTCCCAAGCAAAGGGGAGACATTACACACTATGAATTGATCTGCATATGCTATAGACCAAGTAGCTATATTGCACCCCCATAGCTATTATAATTATCATGTGTTAATTAAGTAAATCAGGTAGAAAGAGGCAAATAAAAAGCCTTTCAAGGCCGCCAGTTCTTGAGGCAAACTCAACAGTGAGTCATGGCTTCTTGCTTCAGCAGATTCAAGCCTGTGCACATTTGTGATGGAAACACGACCCCAGTGTATTTGTCTTTGCGCATCAGTGGTGCAGGAGACCCTCCTGTGCTGCCCAATATGCCATTCTCCAAAACAGAAACCAGGGGTCAGCACTGCTGGGCACAGTTATTGGAGCATTAAGGAGCCCTTTCTCACCGTTTCTCCATCTTTGTACAACAGCAATTGTGCTGGCTAGTTTTTGTCAACTTGGTAGAAACTAGGGGTACTTGGGAAAAGAGAACCTCGCAGGACGACTTGCCTCCATCAGATTGGCTAGTGAGCATATCTTGAGCAATCATCAGTTGGGAGGATCCAGCCCAATAGGGGCAGAGCCACCCCTGGGCAGGTGGTCTTGAGTTGTGTAAGAGCAGGCTGGCTGAGCAGGCCATGAAGAACAAGCCACCAAGCTGCGTTCCCCCATTCTGCCTGAGTTTCTGCTTCAGGTTCTTGCCTTGTCTTGCATGATGATGAACTGTCATCTGTAAGCCATATAAACCCTTTCCTCCGGAAGGTTAACATATAACATATAAACGTTTTGGGTAGAACATTTTATCACAGGGATGGTAGCTGGGATGGTGATAATGATGTATATGCCTGTGGTGAGTACTATACTCATGTGTGCTGGCGGGAATAGGCTAAATCTCTTAGTCCATGTCAGCTTTCCCAACAGCTGGACATGTGCTGTTGTGGGAAGATACCAAAGTACCTCTCTGTATCAACGACAACAACAACAGCGTGATGAGCCCAGCAGCATGGACCTGAGGCCTCTCTGTTGTTTTATCTCCACTCCCATATTCCAGCGGTTTCTGTTCCAGCCTGGAAGTGTTTACTGGGTCCAAGACCTACTATGACTATATGTTTTTCTTCCAATTCCTTCCATTGCTCATCAAACATTCATTTTAAGTGACAGATGCTTTATAATGAGATTGTAAACTCAGTATCCATTAGTTCATGGGGTAGATAGAAAATAAACACGGAAGTGATATTCCAGTGGCAGCGAGCACACAGGGCAGAGCTTCTGAACACAGTTCCTCACTGAATCGGGAGCCAGTCTTACAAAGGTACATACTCAAAATTATTCCAGAATAATCAGTTTAAAACAAGGAGAGGAGCAGGTAAGAGAGGTGGAGACATAACACTTTAGAGAAATGCCCAAAAGCTGATTCCAGAAAAGGCAGAAAAGTATACAAGAAGCCAGTGCCAGGAGGGAAGGAAGTGGCCCAAACCATAGGGGCACATCAAAGGCCACAGTTCACAGCAGCCCTAGCCACAACTGGGTCTATCCGAACCTCAAAATAAAAGACAACACCAGACGGATTATAATCTACCAAATAATAAAGATGTTATGAGTCTATTCTGACGTCAGTAAGTAATAGAGCCAGCTCTTCCTTCCAGTAAATGCCAAGGCATGGTGAATGAGAGTCAAAGGAGCCTTTGGCAGGCACCGTGGCCATAATGGATTTAGGAAAAAGCATCGATGAAGGTTATAGCAGTGGGTAAAGTTTGATGAGGAACAAAAAATATTCTTTTATTTTCAAAAATGTTTCCCCACCTGTTACCTACGAAGCTGAGAGGACACAAGAATGGCTGATGATGTAGGAGCCCTGAGGAGCCCGTCATAGACAGGACTCAACAGGAGCACCACCATTCCAGAAACAGCCGGACACTGCACTGAAGGCACCATGAAAGGTCAGTTCACCCCAATGGCAAGGACACACCCAGTACAGCCTTATCCTGTGGTTGGCACAAAGGGTCAGGACAGTGGGTGCTGTCTCAGCCACAGGTGGCAGCAGACAGGTGACCAAACAATGCTGCAGTTCTGGGCAGACAGCGGGACAGTTGTTGTGTCCAGAGAGCTGGAAAAACCACGGTTCATGTGCCATGCTAGCGCTGCCTCAGGAGGCTGTGTGTTCTTTTGCTAGCTGCTGTGGTTATTTGGGAGACCGTTTTGTTCTTGAGGAAAATAGCACTGAAACATTGAGGTGGAAAACAGTCTGCATGGAGTCATGTGAGTGGCCGGGGAGAGAGGAAGAAAGAAGAAAGCAGAGAAGAAGAAGCAGGGAACCTTCAACTCCTGATCCCTTTCATGTCCTAAAGTGCTGGTGAGCACCATGCCCAGCTCATATGGGAAACTAAAATAGTCTTGAATTTCTTAATTTTTCTCCCTACAACCTGAAGCTAGAGATGATCAGAAATGTGGCAGCCCACCCCTCCCAGAAAGAACTTAGCCCGACAGGAGCCGATGGGCAAACCTGCTTGCTTGTTCTACCCATCCGGATGTATTATCAAGGGAAAAGTAAACTGTATAGTTTCACTAACTCAGCTGACTTAAACATCACTAGTTTTGGGAGCCAAGGTCTCACATGGGTTCGCAACACATTGCTAGATTCCAACTAGCTTTGCTGTAGGTATTGCCTCTGCCGGCTTCATGCTTGCCTAGGTCACCTTTCTGAGTCTTGAAGGCTGCTTTTGCTGTTGAAAATACTGCTTTACTCCCTGGGCTTGGGGGTGACTGACAGGTGGATGGACCAGAATGAGAACCCCAGTATTTGCCTTCATACTGTGTCTGTCTTTTTTTCAGCTCTGGGTGTTACTCACTGAGAACTGTTTTTACCCAAGACTATGACAGAGCTTCCTTGACCTAAACTTGCCTTGTCTCTCTCTTCCCACTTTAAAGCTAAAGGCACCCACAAGCTTCCGTGATCACAAACATGGCTAGAAAAGGAAAGTAGCAGCAAGAGTTCCTGAAGCATCTCAACCTGTTTTTCATGACTCTCCTTTATAGCTCCCATCTCTCCATTTCCAATGTGTGTCTATAACCCTTCCACCTCTGGAGCTGAGAAAAACACCCAATTCATCCTTTGGTCACTGTACAGCCTTTCTCTCCCTAGTAGTGGACTCTTGGACATTGGTTTCCATGTGGGACACACTGTGTGTAGACAAGGTCATGTAATCCTGGTAACACTTGGTGCTGTGATAACAGAGGAGGGGTAGACAAAGGGCTGTGGTTCACATCACCATGGCTCTCACAACTTGACAAAATCGCTTGCATAATACACATCCTCTATATGCTTTAAGGAGAATTTCAAAAGAAATGTGGTTTTGTTTGGAAAGAACTTATTCTTCCAGTGCCCTGTCAGAGTTGATTTCTGGCTGGTGAACCTGCGCACCATCCCTGCCAACCTCCATCCCCGCCCAACCTCCATCCCTGCCAACCTCCATCCCCGCCCAACCTCCACACTGGCAGAAGCTTCAAAGAAATTCTGATGTTAGATTTGACTGTGTACTTCACCAAACTAGGTGGGGATTAGAAAAGGAAAACTGTCAATATGAGCAAGAGAAACATTTAATGAAATCCAGCACTGGATTTAAAACTGGAAAAAACCTGTTTTTCTTAACCCGACTTAACCATTTATTGGTTTACAGCAGCAACTGTAGGTTTCAAAGCTTCTCCTCGATGACAGGAGAGAAAATACTATGCCACCTGTAAACATGTGTATGCCGGCCTTATCATGGTGTGTACAAACTGGAACATGTGAAACACAGCCATCACTAGTATAGGTGATCCAAGTGTTACAGAACAATTTGCAGGTCAGAGTGCAAGCTCAGCGAAGTTGCTAGATGACACATATAACATCAGGGAGCAAAGCCAACTTAGAACCAGATGAGACTTTATAAATGATAACGTGTATTTTCAGAAGGTGTCCTTTACCATGGGTACAAAATCAGAGTTGGGATTAAGTGTAAGTTGTACATCAGACTCACTGTTCTCACTTGATAGAGTTGCTTGCACAATACGCATTTTCTATCTATGCATACATAAGTTGTCTATTACAAAATGTGAGACATAGAACAATTTCTTTATAAACATGTAATAAAAATACGGAGATGTGGTTTATTCAGAAATGCATGGGACCTGTCATCACAAATAATCCTCAACAAACCTGCTCATTCATTATAATAACAAAATCCCGATGTGACAAGATGATCTAATATATATATATAGAAGATCCAAGAGTTGTTCTACAATTTCTGACAACCAATTAGAAGTCTACGTGATTAAAAATGGCTTATTGATAAAGATGAATAGACAAAGTTAACAAAATAGAGTTCAGATACATTTCTACGATTATATGGACATGGGACATAATGGTGGTGTGGTGGCTTTATAATTGCCTAAATCAGGAAGAAGGGGACGTTAGGAGAATAACTATTTCTATATAATTACATTTAGTATTACCTTATTGCTGACAAAAATACCCAGACCCCCCCCCCCAAAAAAAAAAAAAAACCACAGGAAAGAAGGGTTCATTTATGGCTCACATTCCAGGTGACACAGACTATCCTGGCAGCCTCAGGAGGTCCACTGGTTTACTGCGTGGGCAGCCAGGACGGAGTGGAGCTGGACTATGAGCCTCAAGGCCCACCTTCAGAGATCCACTTCCTCCAGCAGGCTGGTACATCTGGCTTTCCCACAACATTCCAAGAGAGCACCATGAGCTAGGAACCACATGTCCACAGACATGAGTCTACAGGTGGGACACTTCCCATCCAAGCCACATTGTAACTAGCAATACCGTTCATGAGATTGCATCACAACCCTAGGTTATTAAAAGACAAAATGTAGAAGCTCTAAACGTAAAGGCTTCTGGGTGATAAGCAACACAAAGTCAATCATCTGATTTATGTGAAAGTAAAAGACCCTTTAAAATCCTAAACAAAAATTCTGTAAAACATCTAGAGCAAAGCTAATATAAACTGTGAAAACCCTTATGAGGAATGTTACTCAAGCATATTAAGGACTTAAATAAAATTAGGCCTATCATAATACTAATGGGAAATTATATTAATTATAAAGAAGTCTATTATCATCCAATAATGGACAAACTAATGCAACTGCAGCCAAAAGAGCAACACTTTAGTGGAACTAATAATAGAATAAGCTAATTCTATCATTTGCTTGGAACAGGAAATGCACAAAAATAAGACACAGTAGACAGAAAGGAACATGGACTTTCCCACAGGTGGCGCACACCAGCATGCAGACTGGGGAGGAAGAAACAGACATGGGGTCAGCTCTGCAGCAGTGTGAGCTGGAGTGGGTAGGGAATGATGGACTAGCACATGATGGCTTTGTATTTTTGCCTGTTCCATAATTGTCTTTCATTTATATTGGAAATAACATAGGAAACTAGGTGAATATGGTATTCTGTCTAGTGTTAAAGTAATCACAGAAACTCAAGTTAAAGTAAGGTTATTTTATTAAACAAGATTGATTTTAAAACAACATACCAAGATGAAAACTAGCTGCTGTGGGCAAACATGGGAAAAGTGAGCCTGTGATGGGTTTAGAGTTCAGCAGTTTTGTGAAAGCAGAGCTGCATCAAAGGAGTGAAAGTTAGATACACAGGAAATATATGCCATTAGTGTGTTACATACATTAAACCAATTAGATGTCAAAACTGTGTTAAGTAAGAATTCATTTATTTCATTCCAAAGTATCTGGTCAAAGACAGCCTGACTGGTAAACCAAAAACCCTCTCTTGAAATACCAGGAGACCCTTGAAGCTCTCACAGATAGCCAGGGGCATGCACACTGTGACTTTGTATAAGCTGCAAGGTGAAAATTCTCCAACTCACTGCCTAGAACTGCCGATGTGGCCACATGTACCTACAGGAAGGCTGAGAAACGATCATCAGCTGAGCAGTCACTGGTCCAGCAAGCCAGCAGCCATGCAAATGCCTGGGCATCTGCACAGGGCTCTGGAAGGGAAGCAACATCAGCACAGGGTGGGAAGGAAGAAGAGCTTGAAGGATTTAGCAGTGACAATGCAGTAAAAGCTGGAATTTTTTAAATCCTTTATTTGTAATTATTTAACATGTTTAATACACCAAGTCTATTTACACCACACAAAGTATTTAATATTCAAAAATCAGATTGCAGCTCAGTGAATGTATAAAGGTGCTGTATATTGTTAAAATGTATTTTAACCTAGAACATTGGTCTCTAAGTTTTTCCCAGCTAGGTAGATGACCATGTTTACAGATTCAACCTTCCTAAGCTGGGCAGGTCAGAGGCAGATTCCTCGATTACTGCTTCTACGGTAGGTCACTTTCAACAGTTAAAAGGTGTCTGTACTTCTCTAGCTCAGTATAACGTAGATCTCAGATATTACAGGCACAGCACTAACGCTTCACACTAGTGAGTCAGGTCAGTAGTCAGCCTGAGGACAAGGGCAACATCATTTCCTTGTAGGCTAACGACTAGAAGAAAAAATAAATAAATGGGTGTTGTGACTTCCTTCTGTGCCAAGTACTGAAGTTTAGAACTTATTAACCTATTTAAGCAAACCCCTTCCACCATCTTTACATAATAATGACAGAGAAGAAAAAAGAGGTTGCCTTCTTTGATTGTATGTATGAACTGGGATGAACTGGGTGGTAAAGCACACGCTTAGCATGTGCAAGGCACCAAGCTGTCTTCAGCAACAGTTAAAACAGACAGCAAAACCCAGACCTGCTACTTCAAAAGTACTGTAAAGAATCATTTAAAGTAATTAGTGATTTGACAGATAGCAAGGGTCAGAACTATTTACACATCCTGTATGGGGTACTAAGGTTATCAGATACTGTGAAGTCACCTATGGGATGGGGTGGGTAAAGAGAAGACATGCGCCCAGCACCAGTAAGAAGAAACGAGATCTACTCTTAAGTAGAATGTGCCCCCGACAGCATCTTTTGGGTTAAGTAATGTATTTGCTTCACTAAACAACCGTTAGGTCCCTCCAAGGTTTTATAACTTAATTCACAGTGCCACCAAAACAAAACAAAAAACCTCCAATTACTTCCTTCTTCAAGTTTTAGTTTTGAGGTAGATGACACAGTAAACACCAAGTGCAGCCATGCGCACACACGCCCGTGTACACACACACACACACACACACACACACACACCACAGGATTGGTGAGCCAAGATTCCCATTTGAAAAAGTATAGGGAGCATCGCTGTTAGCAGTACTCTGGCTTCAGTTTCCAAATCCCTTCACCACCAGGAGTTCTATGGAAATTGCACAGATTTCTCAGTAGTTCTCGGAAGACACAGGACTGTGCCACAGACAGCTTGGATTCGAACTCCTGCAGGATTTCCCGAGTGCTGGCCTGGCCATCCACCTGGGCCTGGAAAGCAATGAAGTTCCTCATGTCCACCAGAAGGCCGTCGTGCTCTGTGCTGCAGGAAGGCACAGCAGCAGCCTCAGCAAGGCGCTCGCTCTCACTCTCTAAACGCTCCGGCAAAATCATGTGGTTTCTTGCTCGCATTCTAGCCAAGAGTGAGGAGGAACTGGGGGCTCCAGACAAAGATGCTCCATCTTCTTTGCCACTGAAGTACTCGGGGGTGTGAGCTTTCCCCTCCTTTTTCAAGTTGTTCTAGAAAAGGAAGACCACATGGTAACAGAACAGACTTGCAGAATGTTCCATTATTTCCCCCAAAGGCGTGAGGACCCACAGAATAACTCATATGCCATATGGTGAGATGTGGGAGAAAGACATGGATGCCATCCAATGCCTCGATAGAGAAGTGGACATGAATCTACCCATATGTAATGGGCATTTCATAAAGAACTAAGCAGGAAGAAGAGGATGAAGCCATCTCTTGGATGCCAGAGTGTAGGAGCAGCAGAGCTGAGGAGCCCTTACTTCAGGCACAGTGCCTGGGCGGGTCCTCCAGAGGCCTAGGCAGCGTTCCATGCCCATGGGCTTGCCCTGCTCTTTCTCCGACATGCACCCTGGCTCACACCAGGGACGGGAGCAGCTATCACTTTCTTCACTTTTCAAACTTCTCCCTTCCCCACCCACCTTGCATCGTATGCATTTTCTTAAAACATCAGAACTAACCTGGGAAGTGCCTTAGACTCCTGCTGCTAAAATCCCAGAACACTGCAGACTGGAATGTGTCTGTTCTCAAAGAAGTTCACATGGAGCTAAAACTAGAGTCTTAACCTGGGAGTCTTTAAGTGTGAGCATTAACACATCCGTAGGCAGAAAGACAGAGATGTGTTCACCCAGTTTTATCATTGCTGCAATGTGGTAAAGAAGAGGTGCTTTGCCCAACACTCAAGAAGGGTCTCTGGGCATTTAGTTTAGACATCCGGCTGTGTCTCTAGAGCTGATACAGCTCCTCCAGAGAGGTGGCTGTGCATATTACTTTTCTGAGGACTGAACTGCTGAGATTTTGTGCTCTAGGAAGTAAAAAGACCCTTAGATTCAAATGAAAGTACAACACAATTCTGAGCCTACAACTATCAAATGTCACTAGTCAGTTACAACCATCTTCATCTTTATACCTAGTGACATACATTCTCCTGGCCACCCACACAAATCTCAAATGTGAGAGGCAGCCAGGATACCATTACCTGAGTCTTTTCTGTTAGTGACAAAGGACGCTGCACAGGGAGACTGGAGTTTCTTTTCTGTCCGAACCTATTCCTAAATAATAAAGAGAAACAGGTAGACAGGATGTCAGGTGCTGCATCAGAGGCCAAGGTACCCTCAACAACCAGCCTCTTCCTGGGAAAACCGCTGCCGTCAGATGCCCTCACTCCTGCTCTACCACCTTGACTGTTACACTCCACTCAACATGTTCATTCAACACTGGATGTGAGAAAACGTCTTGGATAATAATTATGCAACAATATGCCAATATTATAATTAGCATAGCAATTACTGATGGCTATAGTCTGCCTAATTGTCTACTAACATTTAGTTGCTATTTACACTCCTCATGTTTTTTTTTTTTAAATAATAGGTGTTTTACCTGCACGTATGTCTGTGTGAGGGTGTTGGAACCTGAAGTTACAAACAGTTGTGAGCTGCCTTGTGGGAACTGAAGTCAGGTTCTCTGGAAGAGCAGTGCTCTTAATCACTGAGCCATCTCTCCAGCCCCCTACTTCTCACTATTTTAAACATCATCTCTCAAGCAAAACTGATCACTTCTTCCCTGAAAAAGTAATCTCCAGAAAGCAGGAGATGAAGGGGAAGAAAGAAAAAAAAAAGGACTTTTTCAAGTCACTCAGGTCTGTCCCATACAATGCCTCCCTGAGGAAACTTCTTGTCCCATAGAGAGCAAGCCTTGGTCCACCTTGACTGTAGCTAGCCTCAACCAGTGGGACTCCTTGCAAGCATGTTGGGGAGTGGTCTCTTACTTTACTCCTGATGATGCACCAGAAATACCCCTGTGGCCAGTCCAGGTGGGAACACCAGATGCTGCCCCCAGGCATTGCTGGCGAGAGAGCCTCAGAGCTTTTAAGGCGTCCTGAGCCACTCGGTTGGCTTCTGCCTCCACCAACATATAATCCGGACTGGACCCATCTATGATGGCATCATGCTTCACAACGCTGTGCACGCCCACTAACAAGAATAAGGAAAGAATAGGTGATGATTTGGTCCATGTGCTATAATACTACACACTGCAA
The DNA here is from genome assembly GCF_963924665.1 of Micromys minutus. Classification (NCBI taxonomy): domain Eukaryota; kingdom Metazoa; phylum Chordata; class Mammalia; order Rodentia; family Muridae; genus Micromys; species Micromys minutus. The sequence goes on from NC_137981.1 coordinate 27,297,139, forward strand.
TACTACCCACTGTAACACTACACACTGTAACAGTACACACTGTAACACTACACACTGTAATACTACGCACTAAAATACTACACACTGTAATACTACACACTAAAATACTACACACTGTAATACAACATACAGTAATATTATGCACTAAAATTAATACTATGCACTGTAATACTAGTTTCACATGAGAAAAAAACCCACAATGCTTTTAGCTTTTTCTTGGGTGGTAGCAATGATGAGAACTTCTACCTGCCACTACCCTACAAGGGACAGTTATCAATTATCCTTGTTTTAAAATACTTAAAATGCTTTAGTCATAATTTTAACATTTAATCTCTTATTAGCTATGCTGTGAATAATTAAAATATTAATAAACCCTTCAACGTGAAAATATAAAGCAGAAATAAACATTTCAAGCAAATTTACCTTCATGGGAATGTTAGTAGAATACACTTAACAGAATAATCAGTGGAAAGTAATTTCCCTGAATGCATCAGTAAAAACAAACAGCAATGCAAGATGTGGCATGCCTATAATCCCAGCTCCTAAGAGGCTACAGCAGAAGCATTGAAATTCAAGGCCAACATGAGATAAACAATGATACGCCCAAAAGTAAACAATGTAATTAAATTAAAGTAAGAATAAAATAAATTTCTAGTAAGACATAAATACAAGGAAATAATTAAGCTCCCCAAATCTCACCAAAATATAATAAAAGCAAAAGCACTAAAAAATTTATAAATTAAAATAATAAAATACAGACCAGATCAACTATGGATCCCTGTTAATCAGTAAGAATCCTGGATTACTAGATAAAAGTAGCAAAATGGAAAACTCACTTAAAAAAAGAAAAATTTATGGAATAAAGTAAAAAAAAGAAGCTATTTTGGAAAAGGCAAATCACTATAGAAATATTTGTATACCTTTGTGCCAATCTGAATAGAAACCAACAGCAAAAAAGGATTACAGACGACACAGGTCAGAGTCACTGGAATTCAGGGTCAGTTACTGTTAACTAATCCATTACCTAATAAGCTTTGTGATGCTCTTTTCAATACCAACCACTGATGTCTCTACAGTGAAAATGCCTTTGACAAACTTCATTACCCAGACCAGAAAAGCCATTCCCCAAACCAGGAATTAATTAATAAGACACGTGCTTTATCCCAGCTCCTGACTCTTAATGAGTCAACACTCCAGGTCTTTCTACTGTAGTGATGGATAATATTCTGCTAGCATCACAGGCTAGTAAATTAGTATCAGAGAACCAAGGTGTGACAGAAGGCAGCACAGTTTTCCCTGACTTAGTGCCTTCCTTTCCCTCCCTTCCTCCTTCCTTCCCTTGTTTTTTTCTGGACTAGTTTCATGCATGCTAGACAGGTGTTCTACCATCAATCAATATAACTCCAGTCCCACTCTCTTCTGAAGTTTTTAATGGCTAAAAAGCTAAAGGACTCTAGAGAATCAATGACAAAGCAAAGCAGTAAACCACCTAACAAATATAAATTAAAACAAACAAACCTTCTCATTAAACAGCAGTTAAAGGATATAATGATGGGGAAACTCCACATACAATAACAATGAACAACAAAAAGATGAAAATGGATTTTATTCAATTTTACTAATAAAATAAAGTGAATTAACATGAGATGCCAGGTGGAGTCAGGACAGACAGAAAGGGAACATAGGGAACGGAAGAGAAAGGAACACCCCCCCACCCACACACCCTCAATTCTGACTGCAACCTCTCCTGCTGAGAAGCAAAATTGCAGACAATTAACATTTGCTGTAAAGGTTGATGACGCAGTGAATATTCCTTTGGTGCACAAGTATTTTATGACTAATAACAGGGGCCCCAGCTTGAGGCCTGAGGTGTAAGACTCATGGGTGGAGCTTCATTCCTCTCCCCAGACATCTAAGAATCTCAAGCAAAACTGGAAGCTCTGTTTACAGTGAAGACCACCTAACCTTCCTTGTCCAGCAACCTAGACTTTCACTTCAGCAACTGTAACCCTCATGGTTGCCCTGACAACCACCTGGTGGTCTCACTCAGGTTTCTTAACAGTGCTCAAGATGTAAATGTCTGAATCCTATGAGTATTTAAGACTGATGGCTGTGACACTCAAAGCCCATGCCTGTGCTTTCCAGTACCTTACTTTCTTCAGAGCAACTCCCTTTCTTGTAATCCTCCTGCTTAAACCTAGTTTAAAATATCTTTATTAAATTCCAACTCTCCTTTATATAGGCTAGTACTCAAACTCTTTTGCACTGAAGCCACTATACTCAGCATAACCTGTATCAAGGTCCCTAAAAAATTAAGGAACTCCTCAGGTTGCTATGGCTGCCATATTGTAGCTGTACTCCCTGTCTCTGCCCCTCAGCCATGGACTTCTGTCTGTCTGCCTGCCTGCTAGCCTGTCTGTATCTATCTGCCCCTCAGACACAGACATCTATTTCTTACCTACTTGTCTGTCTGTCGGTCAGTCCGTCCATCCATCCACCCACCCACCCACCCACCCACCTATTTATCTGAGTCAGGATCTCTGCAGCTCTGGCTGGCCTGGAACTAGTCCACTAGTCTTTGCCTCCCAAGTGCTGGGGTTAATGATGTGTGCCACATCACCCAGCTTCTCATATTTATGTAGGCACAAAATAAAACTGGAACACAACAGCCATGGCATGAGGACAAATGCTAATATGTTCAGGTGGGGGTAGGATCATTTCAAAACTACAAACACCCGTATGTGTCTATCTTTGCATAGTGGCCTCCCTTCTAAAAACGTTAAGAAGCAGTTATGTCTACCAGCAGGACAATACATGGCACAAGGTTATTCACCACAAAACTGACCGAAAAGAGCTTAGCAGTCTATGTGCTCAATGTGAAGAAACGATGGTGTGTCCAAGTAAAGGCCACAGAAAGGGAGATGGGCTCTATGAACAAATATGGGGGACTTTCCAGATATGCAAGGCTTTTTAAAGGAGCAGGACACAGTGTAAGAAAAGATGAAGTTAAACATGTGCCTACTCTGACCAAAGAAACCCAGGAAGGCAATGATACCCTGACTTGCAACGGCCTCTTCGTGGCACATGGGCACATGAGACCCCACCCTCCAACACCCTACCCTACTGCAGAGAAGACCATGTGGAGCCTGCCCGTCACGCTACCGAGGTGACTTACAATCAGCTTTATTCCCAAGGCTCAGAACTTTGTTCTTCCAGACTCTTCCCCACATACACTTCAGAGTCCAGTGTTTCTTCCTCCCATCTGCTTTGGCCTGTTTATTATTGTGCTTTGGTGTATCTTTCTTTCTCTTTCTGGTTAGGGTTTTATTGTGTTTCTTGAATGAAGGGATGTATAGCTTTCATCAAGTTTGAAATATTGCTTACCAGCATTTCTTTATTGATATATTCCCCTCCCTTCCCTTCTTGGTCAGGACCTCAGTGACCATTACATGAGGCTGTTGAAGTCCCGCAGTCGGTTTGTTTCTGTGACTTCGCTATGTTACTCTTTGAGGAGCTTCTCAGCTCTCAAGTTCACTAATCTTTTCACCTGCTATGTCTAATATGCCTCCATCTCCTACCAGGAGTTTTCCACACCAGCCATTACATCTACGTATAAATTCACTTTCAATGTATGTGTACATCTTTTATGCCTCTTTTTGAATATATTGAACAGTTATAATTACTTAATGTCCATGCTAACTCCACAACCTGTCAGTTCTATTTTATTCCCTCATTGTGAATCACATTTTCCTACCTCTTTCTATACCAAATAATTTTTATATTTGATGCAAAACCCCATACACTTTGTCTTGCCCAGCGTTTATACCCATAGTCTATAAGAGCCCAGTAAAATCTGAAACAGTGCTAAGGCTGAGGTGACACTATACTTTTTCTCTACCAACAGGCTGCCTAGTAGGCACAGGCACTGTCCCTGCTCTGGGTGTGCACAGAAACTTCCCTACTTCTGAGTGGTCCTTTCTGTAGCCTCAAATAGCTTCCTTGCAGGAAGTGCTGAAGAGCATCCAGCTGAGTTCCAAAGGAGTCCCTCAGCAGGCCCCTTCACACTTTTGCATAAGCTCCAGCACCTAAGCTCTCTCTGGATCTGTCTGTCCAGGGTTCCATCTGGACTCCCCTCTCATGTTTTTCAAGGCAGCAAGTGGCAAGCTCAGATCATGTCTCCCATCTGAGAGATCACCATCCTTTGGTGCCCTCTTGGCACCACTGCTTCATATGCACACTGGTCATATTTCAGCTGTTGCACTGTGGGAGAGTAATGCTGCGCCATCCTTACAGCAATCATATGGTTCTTAACCATAAATGTAGAGAGCTATAGAATACAAATATATATACTTGAACACTCAAGCACATGCATGTGTACTTGTAGGCACATTTACATATGTGTGTGAATGATATGATAAAGGAAATGATGAAAACTGTAAATGTTGGCACACATCATGCTAATTTCTTTGACAGGGTTTTCTGAAGCAATGCATAAACCTGCCTTCTCAAACAGAACACCTGACTCAGGAATCTTTGTAACTATGGCCACCACTGTCATCACAATGCAGCAAAGGCAAAGAAGATGACACTTGGGAGGTACCAAAGCAGAGCAGGGCATGCTGACTTTCACTGTCTCGGCAACTGTTAGTTGATTTCTCTAATGCTTCTCTTTCCTCTTGGCCATCAGCTTCACTTTTTGCCTGCCCCAGCCAGAGTCCTTTCTGGCTCTCTCCCATGACCTGTTTCTCTAACCTCCTATAGTTAGAAAAGCATATACATACAACACGAAAGGAAACTGCCTACCAACATTCAGGCAGCATATGACTATTTGCGGTATCTGATCTACTATAAATGGCCATATGTTAAGTATTATGTTTCCTAAAGTTTTAAACTCTTTTCAGGTCTCAATAAATACAATCTCCAAAATGCCAGCCCCATAGTTAAAGACTACCATGCTAGAAATGGTTCCCACATTTGCTTTCCTAGCACCCAGGTGAAAGAGTCATCAAAATCATTACCTGATTTTTTGAAAAGCTTTTCCAAAACATAATCATCACTGCTCCGGTCCTTGGCTCCGCTCTCCTGCTCAGTGGTTTGCTGGTGGTACCGCCTTTTCTTCACCAGGTGTGGGACTCGAGTTCCCTCGAACTTAGCATCTCTGAAATGCTTGGGGTTCTTGGCCTTTTGCTTGGGCTGTGGACATTTCTCTGTGGTCTCTTCCTCCGCTGCATCATGTTTCCTTTTTGATTTGTGCTTAGAGAAATGGCCTTCCGTTTGCTCACTCACACAAACAGGCTCTGTCTGAGCCTGGCAGCACTCCCTTTCATAGGAAGAACCCTGCTTCTCACTGGTGCTCACATCGTCCGAGGGCCCAGATGTGTGCTCAACTGCTGGAGAATCGGAATGCTTCCCATCCTCACCCATCACTAAGAAATGCTCCAGTGTGGACCCTGCATCTGTCTCTTCTCCAAAAGCAACACTGCTAGCTCTGCTCCCACTTGTATGATGGTCACTTTTCAAAGGGCCACTTTCTCTAGAACTGACACTTCCTGTAGCTCCAGCCACCTTAGATTTTTCTTCCATCAGGGTGGCACCATTTAAAGATGTGTCAGACACAGGGGGCTCCTTGCATTTGGGATCTGTTCCTAGGACTGGCGGAGTCCTTTTCTTAAAGTGACATTTGGGTGTCTGAACATTGGAGCCAGTTCCTATAACAGGGGAAAAAAACACAGCTAATGTTACACTGCGGAATTCTTATGCAACTGATTAAATTAAATGACTTAATGTAATACCTGCAAAAATAGCACTTGTTTCAGTGCCCTGGGAGGCATCAGGACTAGTCAGAGTAAACAGCTCATAGAGATCATTGGACTTGAAAAAGCGCCTTTGTTTTGGGTCTTTTAACACTCTGTTTGTCAAAAATTGCTTGAAGATTTGTCTAAAAAGATAAAAATCACATTTATGAAACAATGTTTAGCTGCACCTCAAAATTCCAAATACAGAACATGAGGGATGGGGCTGGAGAGACTGCTCGGTGGTTAAGAGTACTGGTTGCTCTTCCGGCCTAGCACTCACAGGGCAGCTCAAAACCACCTGTAACTCCAGTCCCAGGTAATGTAATGCCCTCTTCTGGCCTCTCCAGGGACTGCATGCATATGGTGCATAGACAGGTACACAGAACACCCATACATAAAAATAAAAACCAACAACTGATCTATGAATGATTACAAAGCCCCAAACTTTCAGCCATGGAAAATCACAACTCAAAACATAAATAATACATCAGGTGGTGTCCCAAATTTTATAAATTTTAAATTAGAAATGATACCTTATTATTTATGCCCAATGAGTTTTGTTTTACTTCTAAAGCCTATCACATTTCAAACTTTTTACATTTATGTACCACAGGCTCTACAGGCTGTAAGGAGCCAATCAGACTCCCCGCACTGCCCTACCCAGTGCCCCTTGTGGAGGGTTCATTGCTTTGTACAGCCCTCACACATGCTCTGCTTCCCAGCCCCCACCTGCTGGTTCACTTAAGGTCACACAGGCTTTACCACACAGCAACACCATTGCCTCTTTTCCACTGTGCTTCGGAATAACCCTTTCTCACAGATGCACCTCATCACCAGACCCTACAGTAAACCTGCTAGGACACAAAATAGTTCTGGAACAGCCCAGTGCCAATGCAGGCTCTGGGATACGGAGAAAGAATGGAGTCTGAGGAGCACAGGAATAGCTGGCAATGTCTGGACTTTCCCCGCAGATAGCGCTGCCTCAAGCTGCCTAGTTGCAAGAGGAAGGGGCACATACTGCACCCTCTGCAAGGGGCTTGCATGCACCGTCTTCACTTATGTCACTTCTCAAGCAAGGACCACACTACAGTAAGTCAGGATGGTTTCCTCACAACACAATTTCAAATTTACATATAAAGAGTTTCTCGTTTAGATTAAGGTACAATTAATTATTCCTAGGATATTTTTAAAAACAGTAAGGTTGGCTGTGGTGGTGCACGCCTTTAATCCCAGCACTTGGGAGGCAGAGGCAGGTGTATCTTGCCATCCAGGATTTACATGAAGCCATCCAGGTTTACACAGTGAGTTGTAGGTCTGCCAATAGCTACACAATAAAATCCTGTCTCAAAAAAACAAATCAAGCCAAACAAGCAAACAAAAATGAGTAATGTGTCAAAATATATTTTAGGCAAAGAAAATTATAAAAACACAAAATAGTCTGCTATCCTTTAAGTTACAGTAATTACTCCTCAAAGACAAAAAGATCTTTACGCCCACACTTGGAAATAAAAACCCTTCTTCCTGAAAACTCTAGGCTAGGAAGTTGAGGCCCAGCAGCCCTCTGTACTGACCGGTGGTAGATCTTTTCCTCAATGGTGCCGGCCGTCAGAAGCCTGTAGACAGTCACCTGCTTCTTCTGGCCTATCCTCCATGCTCGCTCCCGGGCCTGGCAGAGAGATTTTAACAAGGGCCAACTAAGAGAAAGCAGTAACTGATCACTGCCTTCTGTCCCCTAGTCAGAATTCTGTCTAAGAAGAAATGTGCACTCGAGGCCCAAGCAAGTGGACGAGGAGTCACATGACAAAAAGAAAACCAAGACAGCTTGACTGCAAGAGGTTTCTGACTCTGTGAGCACTTTCCCAGCATAGCTGTGATGGATGCTGTGGAGAGCCAGGAGGCTACCCAAGTCTGTAGGACTGACCATGTGACCACCATGCAGACTGCAAACGTGAAGCCAGGCATAACATTAGAGACTGATGAAAACTGCCATTAACAAGCTGCCCTTCTGCAAGTACTTCTCTTCATGGAAGACAGACCTGTGTGTCGGTGCTTGGATTCCAGTCAGGGTCGTAGATGATGACTCTGTTGGCCCCGGTCAGGTTCACTCCTAAGCCTCCCACCCGTGTAGTCAGAAGAAAGACAAAGATGGACGTGTCCTACAGGAAAGATGCAGAACAGAGTGGGCAGAGCTGAGAGCTGCTATAGTTCTTCACTCCCCGCTCTGCAGCTTACCAGGGTTACACAGTGAGACCCTGCCCCAAAGAAAAGCAAACAAACAAACACCCAAAAGGATAATGTCCCCCTTGGCCTGCTAGCCAGACACAAAGACCTCTCAGTGGCTGTGAGGGCAGACGTGTACACTCTCCCTTTGCACACGGTCATCCTTTTTGCCTCCGTCCCATCTCTGTTACCTCATTGTATTTTGTGATCAGTGGCTGTCTTGATGCTATGGTGGTGGTCCCATCCATCTTGAGATAGGAATACTTGTGGGCTCTCAGGAACACTTCCAGTATGTGCAGCATCTGTTAGTGAATGAGGAAAACAGTCTGCAAACCAAGTGTACTCCAAGCACATGCTTGCCCATGTATGTAAGCAGTGTGCCTTCTCCAGTGGGCCTCTATTTCTTGCTTTGAGAAAAAGAAATGATAGCTTCCAAAGAATTTGTGCTAATTCTCTATAAGTATCCCAGACTCACTAGGATGCCAGGATCCTGCTGTGAGGTCTGTTTTAAAAAGCCAACTCTTTTTCCTTTTCACTCCTGTGAAGGGAACCATGGCTGCCACCTCAGCAGTAAGGGGTGACATCCTACCTTTTACATTGTGGTTACAAGTCCTAAGAGCTGACTTGTGGCTTGAGCACTCACCTGTCTTGACTGGGAAAACAGCAGCACCCGCTGACCCTGCTTGTGCCAGATTTTTAGCAAAGACTCAACAACAATCATTTTCCCAGAGCGTTTCCAGTATCCAAACTGTTCTTCTTCCAGTTCGTCCTCTGGAAGACCACTGGCATTCTTGGGACCGCCAGAAAAGAGGTCAGGGTGGTTGCAGATCTTCCTCAGAGCTACCAGTCCAGAGAAAATCTGTGATTAAAACAACAACACATATTGTTACGAGGGTATAATAATGGGAAGGAGGAAGGGAGAACACTTTACATGGATTACATCATTTTTATCGGCTCATTGATTTCTTCACGTCAACATTGAGAAGCAGTGTGGATCTTGAATGTCCCCAGTATGGTGGCATCTATATATGAGGCTCTGGGTAAGTGACTGGCCCATGAAGGCTCTGACCTCATCAACAGACTGATGCATTGATGGGTTCATCATTCCATAGCCTATTAAGAGGTGGAATTAGCTGACGGAAGTGGGCTAATTCCAGCCACCATAAGGTGAGACATTTTTACCCTCACATGTGCTTCCTGCAATGTTGTGCGGCCCTGCCGAGGGCCACAGGATGAAAACCTCGAGTCCCCACACTATTCTTCCTTGAGTTGATTTTCTCAAGCATTCTGTCATAGTGATAGAAAAGTGACCAACACATACTGGAAGAAATTAACTTTCATTCATGTTCTTTTCCTGACTGGACAACTTCTCTGGGGGAAAAGAAAAACAATTTATCGGACTGAACATATCCACAAAGGTCACAGTCAATTTCTGATAACTTCTCTCACCAGAGAATAGGATATTTAGTTCACAGCTATGTATCTGATAAAACAACAAAACAGAACAACGACAACAAAAAGGCCACACCCACCCCTGACCGACCTCCCAGTCTTACACATCTAAGGCCCTTAAAGCCCTGTTTTTAGTGTGTGGACCAGAGGCTGAAGTACCACATACTGCTACTCCATCAGAAACTAAACAAACACATGAATGGAGGAGATTCCCAGGGTTGGACATGGAATAGAAAGATGTAGAGGCTGGTGTTACTCTCCGCCCCAGCCCCTGCCTCAAGGTGATTCAAAAAGCTTTAAGAATGATTCAGGCAGAGGCAGGCAGATCTCTGAGTTCAACAGGGCTTCACAGAAAAACCCTGTCTCGTTCAGACTGTGACTAGTTTGAAAGTCTAAGTAAAAAAAAACAAAAGAATTATAAATTAAACTAATTTTCAGAGTATGATAGGTTTCACTGAATAACGGTTGTATTAACAAAAGAAGGTATGAGCAGCCAGACACATGGTCAAAGCTCTCCAAAGAGTCAGCCTTCCAATATTTCTCTTCCTCCCTCTCATCTTGTCCTATGCGGCACAGCACAAACTACTAGCCACATACATCTGAACTGAGGTGGACTACAAAAGTAAAACTCGCACCAAGTTTAAATATGTAATACAAAATAAAGAAGTAACTCTCTCTCTCTTACTCTCTTTGAGGCAGGGTCTTACTGTGTAGCCCACTGGCCTGGACCTCAGTATGTAGATTAGGATAGCCTCAAACTCACAGAGGTATGCTTCGATCACCTGACCTGGAGGCACGTGAGGGAGAGCTGATAGCTGAGGAGATGTGATTTGGGGAGAATTCATTTGGAAGAATAGAAACTGCGTGGACTATAGAGATGGCCCAGCAGTTTAGAGCTCCTGTTGCTCAGGCAGAGGACTCCGATTTCCCAGCACAAATGGTGGTCCATACCCATCCATAACTCTAGCTCCAAGAGATCCAATGCCCTATTCTGATCTCCATAGGTACCAGGCATGCATGTGGTATGTTATAATGAACCTACATACATGTAGGCAAAACATTCATATGTATAAAATAAATCTTTTTAAAAAGCGGAGCTGGAGCGTTGGCTTGGCAGTTAAAAGCACTAGTTCTTTTTCCAAAGTATACAGGTTCAATTCCCATCACTCCCATGGCAGCTCATAACCTTCTAACAACAGTTCCAGGTGATCTGACACCCTCTTCTGGCTCCACAGGCACCAGGCACACACAAGTGCACAGACATACATACTTGGGGCAAAATACCCATACACATAACATTTAAAAACAAAACAAACAAAAAAGAAAGTTCTGGTAAGTGATGATAGGTCAAAATGACTGATCTTAAACTACAGGCACCTGAGGGTGAGGACAACAGGCAGCCACTGCAGAGCCTGGGAGGGGTCACACGGTGTGAGCTCACCCTACCTTCTCACAGGTGAACTTCTGAAGATACTCAGGTGTACCTACAATAGGGCAGAGTGAGGGCCATGGCTGCAAGGCCCAGCATGCATTTAAGGGCATGAAAACTTGCAGTTGCTAGGGGAAGGCACAATACCCGAATGCACTGGGCTGCCAAGCTTGTTCTAAAAACGCTGCACAGAAACAGCTCTGCCTAGATAAAAAACAAGAAGAACTTGTCTACTTGTTCTTAGGAAAGTTACATGTCAAGTCAGTGACAATATGTGCAGGGAGTGAAAGAACCTGCAGCTCTAGCCTCTTATCCACCTGGCACAGAGTCACTGACAGACACACAGTCATGCTGAATGCTGACAAGGCCACTTTTGGAACAGTGTGTGAAAACATGTCCTCTTTAGTATGCCACATACCCTGATAGGCTGGGCTTTCCTAGCCCTGCAAGCCACACCACTGTTGGGCCCACTCCTCAGTGGTCTTCTTCAAGTGCACCAGGCCTATGGTGGAGAGGAGCAGGCAGCATGTCCTCTTATGCAAACAGCTCTCTCACTTCTGGAAGGGCTGCAGATCCAGTTAAGGTTCTCACAAAATGGCTTCAGAGGGTCAAAGAAAACACCTGACCCAGTGGCGGCATTGCCCAGCTAAGTAAAATTCAGATGCCTGGCTTCTGGTTCTTGTGCCTCACTGGTCCTAGGCTCCTAGATACTGCTGTGTCAGCACCACACTCTCATGTCAAGCGCTGGGGACATCCCACAGTGGGACGTATTCTAGAAAGCCACTCTCACATCTGTGTGACCTGCATAACAGCATTTTCTGAGTAGGCACTGTCTAACAATTTCCAAATTTTAGAATACTAGGAAGTGTGCTCACAGAACTTGAGAATAGATGAGTAAATAAATTCCTTTCATATGCTGAAAAAGTAAGAGTTAGAACCTGAGAAATCTGATCCAGAATTTTGTGCAGTTTCTAAGCTTGGCCCAGGGACTGGCACTATTAGAAGGTGTGTCCTTGTTGAAGGAAGTGTGTCACTCTAGGGATGTGCTTGGAGACACTCCTCCTAGCTGCTTGAGGAAGCTAAGTCTGTTCCTGGCTTCCTTTAAATGAAGATGTAGAACTCTCAGCTCCTCCTGCACCAAGCCTGCCTGGATGCTGCCATGCTCTCACCTTGATGATAATGAACTGAACCTGTAAACCAGTCCCAATTAAATGTGGTCATTTACAAGACATGCCTTGGTCATGGTGTCTGTTCACAGCAATAAAACCCTAACTAAGACAACAGCAGTCTGCCAGTGTTTATTGGTCATAAAGCTCACAGAGAAGCTGATAAAACTTGCACATCTTGATAACTATGTCCTGATAATATAATTTTAGTCATAGTTGCTGAGAAAAACCTGCAGTGTATTGGGCACCACTTCCTACCAGGTAGAAGCCTTGGGTGGTAGGACTTTGGGGCACATCCCTACCTTGAATCCAGCTTTCGCTCAGGGCTCCCCCTCATACCAGTGACCTGCCTCCAGCTGTGGCTGTGACTCAGGAGCCACTCCACAGATGGCAGGTTTGTGAACAATGTGGCACGTTCTAAACCCGTTTCCTTTCCTGCCCCACCCGCCTTGATAACAACTGCCATCTCTGGAGTCTGCTCTTTGGCTGACCTGATTCTCTCCATTGAGAATCTTGTAAACCTCTTTGGAGTCAATGAAATTCTGGTAGACTTTATGCTGCTCATCAGTTAGACGACAAAATAAGACCTGCAAGAGAAAAGGAAATGAATAGTAAAAATACATTATCAATAAGATTCCCTTTTCTAAAAAGTTCAATGTGCACAATTTGAAGAAGTATGATACATCTCTCAGCTAAAGAGTTTTCCATTTTCCATAGCCATCCACTGCCTAGTTCCAACCCACGGCCCAGCAGTCCCTCCAGACAAGCTTCCTGCTCACAGGCAGGAACAGGACCCAGGTACACAGTCACATTTCACTTAAATTCAATGTGATGAGACTCTCCCCTAGACCTCTCATCTACACTGTTTGGCTGACTTTGCAGGAACTTTTTCCTCACCTGGAACTCCCCATTCTAAGGGGTCACAAGTTTACCAGGTCCTACCAGCAACTCCCACGCTCCCAGCCCACTGGGGTCAGCTGTTTCATCACATCACGTTGCCCCTGCCCTTTAGTCCCTTCTAAGTCTACAACCTCCACTTCAAGACTTGACTTTCTTCACAGTAGTCCACCACTGTCTGCCCCAAGAGGCATCTCCCCACTCACCCTGCCTAGCACCATCTAAAGCCCTGAATAGCTGTGCTAAGCCCAGGGACTGCCTAAGCCACTCACCTAGCAGCCATCTGTCTCAGCATCTAGTCACAAACACCCAAACAGAAACCAACAAAAATGGAACAGACGCTATCAAGATCCGTATCTGTAGGAGTTTGGTTCCCATCCCTAAAACAGCTCTACTTTTGCATCTACTTCATATAGGTGAATAAGACCAATCTAGTAAAGAACCTTCAAACTCTGCGCTGGATCTGAGCATTTACCTATCTTCCTCAGGACAGTCCCCTACCCTTTAGGCTCTCTACAGGGAAATGGGGAACATCCTGAGCAAACATGGGACAGCCCTCACCAGCCAGCATCTGGTACAAGTCACTGATGCTACTGAAAACACCCAGGCATCAGAACTGACTTCAGAGCTGCAACATGCACCAGGCTCTTCCCAGAGCAGCTGTCTGCCCCTCACTCTGCCTGCTCCTGCTGCACCTCCTCCTGACCCACTGCAGCCTATCTGCCTGGACCTCTGCAATCTCCCCAGCTAGTTCCTCTTCTTCCACCCTCTTCTGATACTGCTTCAGCTACTTGCTTCTTCTTGGTCTCCACATCCTCTTTAGGTAAACCAATCTCTGCTCAGAACTTCAACTTTACCAGCTCAGTCTTAGCTATGGCCATCCTAGACCCTTCTCACATCCCTCAACCTCGTATGCAAGTGGATGTTGTCCAAGTACTTCAACATATGCTCCCAGCTTTAACCACCCTGGCACCCCTGCTGGCCCACAAGTACTAACATACTGCTCCATCTTTCCCCATAATGTTCCTCGTCCAAATTCCAAACAATCTGTTCTTTGACCTTCCTTAGGCCTCAACACAATTATATCAGAGGTCTCCTCTGACTATCCATCAGAGAAAGCCTGTTCCTTCAACATGTCTTATCTCCCCACTTGGTAAAAACACCCTCATAGTTTTTTACTTATTTGGGAACCTATGAGGTTTATGATCACAAAACCGTTTGCTCACTTCTGTGTCCCAGAGCTGATGATACAACGTCTGCGGGAAAGAACTGGGGGCTTAAGAAACATGAAGATGTTTCCCAGTAGTTGGGGGGCAGGCTCATGTGTTAACAGAGGAAAACTCCAGCCATGGAAAGATGCCACAAATGTGTCCAGTCAGCACAGACCAGCCTGTCCACAGTGCCAGGACCAGAGCTGTAAGTCAGTTAGTTATACAGACACACTCATGCTTGAGGACTGCTCGGCCACCTCCCGGATCCACTGACCTGTTCATTTTTATCTGGCAATGAAAGGCTCATCTTGACATCTGATTTCATTCTCCGAAGTAGGTACGGGTTTATTGTGTCTCTTAAGACACATGCACACTTATAGGCAGTTTTAACCTTTAATAAAAGAAAAGAGATATTAGCTTAAGGAAGATACCTGTTCTTCTCCACTGATTCCATTTCTTAAAAACTAAAGAATGATCAGCCAGTTTATAAATTCAACTTAGAAAAAGTGAAGTTCTGGATGCTCCAAGGGATGGCACCTTTCAAACTACTATCATGAGAGAAAATAAATTACCTCATTAACCAAAACATACGAGAGAAAACCTGTTAAATCACAGTTGATCTTCTCTTCTATACTTGTTTTAATTACTACTATTTAGTTAAGCAGGAATGTAAAGACTTATTTGGTTACTGACCATCCTCTAGGGGGAAAACTAGTTTTAAACAAATCCCTACTTATAATCTTGTGTTCTGTGGGAGCTACAAATGACCTGGGCCCTGTAAGGGTAGAGATCAAAAGCTAAGTGTGGTGAGAGCTGTCACAGTAGGAGCCACCAGCTAATACAAGGAGATTAGACTCTGGGGAATGAGTTCAAGAGAAGCCCTATGATCCCAGAAATGGAGGTCACTCTGGTCTAAAGCGGAGCATATGGCTCCATAATGGACAGGGCCACATGAGAGAGCATTAACTGTACACAGAAAAACAAAGACCTGCAGCCCAGGAAGCCACACCCTATGCAATTCACTTACCAGCAACAAAGGCTTCAATTAATTATTGATACTTTAAAAAATTCTAAATAGTTTGAACAATTTAGTAAATTATTACTCATAAAACAAAAAAATCTAAAATTTAAATGTAAAATAATAGCTTTAAAAGAAGCTTAAGCATAATAAACACAGAAAAGTTCAAGTTAAACACATTCAATACATATTTGGGAAGACCCTGAGGACTCCTCTCTTGTTTCAGCATTGTGTATGCACACCTGATTGCACGCAAGCTCTGTGTGAATGAACATGAATAATTACAAAACACAGGCAGAACCTGCAACACCAAGAGGCTAACCTGATAACAACTTCTACCCTCTAAGTTTATCACTGGGGCAATGATAAAAGTTACCTGTAAGGAGATGAGGTACAGACAATTTATAATGCGGAGATGTTAAAATTCACAGTTTACAAAACACAGCCCATGGAGAAGGCTGTGGAGTATTAGGTAAACAATTCACATCTCCCTACTGCTGCGTGGACACTGGGAAACTACACTGGAGCTCAGCTGAGGTGAAATCAGTTTCCAGTGCCCACTGTCTTCTGCATGTCATCATCGTACTTAATGCCCTCGTGGTCTCCAGGTATGTGTCTCTTAGTAAAACTATGACGAGGTGGAGGGGGCAGTTATACCCCTTCTCTTACTTCTAATGAGACCGAAGACACCTGCTGAGGCTGACAGTAAAGGAGGTGACACAGCCTCGCTCTGCCTCTGCAGAATGGCAGACCTCAAGAAACAAAAGCATGGTTCCCTAGACCTCACTGGGAGGTCCCCCCAGCACTTGTCTGCTGGGACTCTCTTTAGTTCTGAAGCCCTGGGCGCATCCCTCTTATGGGCTGGAATGGCCTGCCTTCAGCTCCTCAGCCTTCAGGCCTGGCCTGGCTCCCTGTCCTCCAGGGCTGAATGTGACACCTGTGTATAAACCTCATTGTCCTGCTCTAGCTGCCCCTTTACCACATTCCCCTGGCTGTACCCCCTCGGGGTTTCTTTGGAGGCCTCTAGTCTCCAGCCACCTCCCACTGTTATCAGCCCCAACCTGACACAGTAATTACCTGTGGGCAGACTATCTTCACAGGATTCAAAAGCACCCGGCAAGCATGATCTTAAGCAAAAACAAATAAAAGCAATGCCTCGTCATAAAACCTTGCCATCCAGAACTATGAAAGACACGTTCAATGGTTTCCTCTTAACCAGTTTTGCTTTCTGTGAAGCCAACTGCTTCACAGATGTTACACGAAAAATTGCAGAATGAAACAGTTCGTTAGTTTTAAGTTGTGTGCTGTTTACATAGCATAATAAAATCATGTACAGCTCTGCTCTGTTCCATCTAAGACACAAAGCATTCCTCCGGCCATTGTATCCCACTGTACTTGACACCCACCAGCAGTGGGTTCAGTAATTAGACTGCCTGTCCTGTACCACAGAGCTTGTCTCCATAACTGCAGGCATCAGCCACATGTGTTAGAAAATAACTCCTACACACAAGGAGGAACTATGTACACAAACTCCCGATCGAAGATTTCAAGATATCTTCCCACAAATGACCTGTCAATTCCCGAAGAGAAATATTAAATCCAGAGTTTAGAAATCTGGCCCAGACCACTTTGCCCAACAGTCCTCAGTAACAGGAAGAAGCACCAGACTCTACACACTGAGAAAGCATCATATTCATGGTGCTCCTGCCACAAATACATAGTCTAAATGCAGTGTGAAAGCCATGTGAGACAAAACCCAAGACAAGCATAGTTCACAAGTAGCTTTCAAAACTACAAAGGTCACGACAGGCAAAAGAACACTTAGAAGTATTCCTCATTAAGAAAGGCTGGAGGAAGATCATATTGGACACCATTGGCAGAATGTGAGCAACGGGCTAGAAGCAGAACACAGGCCTGATCCTGACCGCTGTCCTCATTATAGTTATGGACGTGGCTGCCATTGTTTATAAAGGCTTGCTGAAGGCTGGAGAAAAGATAGCTTAGCACTTAACAGAGCATTGGATGCCCTTCCACAGGACCCAGGTTCACTTCCCAGCACCCACATAATGGCCCACAACTGCCTGAGGCTCCAGTCCCAGGGAATGCAATGGCCTCTACTAGCCCCCCTGGGCACTGCACACATGTAAGCAGACGCTCTTAGACATAAAATAACCCCCCCCCAAAAAAATCCAAAAACCAAAACAACAAAACCCTTCACCCACAAATCCAGACTGAAGGAGTTGGAGAATAGATACCATACTTGAATTTATTCTCAAATAATCCACTAAAAAAATAATTCATTTGTATGCGATTGTATGTGTATTAGGGAAATGCTACATCTGGGTGAAGCACATGGAGGACTTCTTTATTCTTCTGAGTTGAGTTTGCAATGATTCTACAATGGGAATAACCACATAAACGGAGAACTCAGTAAGAACTCAGAGAAGGGAGCACTTACAAGTTCAGTAATAACCATTTAGTCACCAAAGAGAAAGCCATTGGTTTTGACAAGTCTCTGGTTTTAAAGGTAAAAAATTGGTTTCATAAAGTATTCCAAAACATCAGATCAACAGTCTTTAGAACTTTACTCTTTGCCTAGCCAAGACCCAGGAGGCATCTCTCCATCTGAATAGGTGCACACAGATACCCTACTTCACTGAAGGGTTGGGGCCACTTCCATGAGTCACAGACTGCCCTCTGGAGATCCCTACCCTCTAAATTCTATGCTAACCCAAAACTACCCGTAGCCCAGGCCTAAAGCCTCAGTCAGATACAGCAAGCCCAACCCTGTTTCCTTTATTCTATCAGCACCCATACCTTGCTTATCCTGCCTAAAATGTTACCTGGATCTCCTACCATGTTATTCTAAGACCACCACCTAAATCTTGGTCTACCTCTTTACTTCACCCTCAAAAGCCCCAACTCCTCTAATACCGGCCTTCGAGTGACTACTTGCAGCCCAAACAACCCCAAGAACTGCCACCTTATACCTGCTGGATCAAATCCCTTCCTGTTGTCCCTCAGCAACCAACTTCCTTTCAAGGGCCCTAGTTCCAGCTTTTCCACACACACTCCGTGGCCTGTTAAAGGAGTGGCTCATTTTGTCTTTCCTAGCTTCCAGTCCACCTCTTCTTACTATAAAAGGAACACTACCCTAGTTGACACCAAAGTATACCCTGTCCAGAACTGTTTAGTCTTTTTTATGATTGCTCACTGTTCTTGTGCTCACTTCCAAAATTATTTTTAAACTTCGTATCTAAGCGACATTTCCCAGAGAAACTAACACTGAAACCATTTTCTTTCTCTTGTGAAAAGGGAAGTTGTTTTATTCTTGTGCTTTCCTTAAGTAAATGGTGTACATGAATTTTTTAGAACTTTATCTGTAAAAATATAACCTATTGAGTAGGGAAATTTTCTGATTTTTATCAGACACCGATTTATAAGCCTGGCCATCTTCCTCAATACTGTCAATGACTTGGCTACAAAGTATAATGCTTTAAGGAAATGCCAAACGTGTTACTGCCTACATATTACCTGTACTGGGGAAGCATTGGAATATCCTCCCATGGTGATGGGGACAGAGAACTGCTCCATAAACACGGGCAATGTGCCCAGCTTTCCTGGGAAGATGAAGTCGAAGAGTGACCACAGCTCTCGGAGGTTGTTCTGCATAGGTGAGCCAGACAAGATAATCCGATGAGGTGTCCGGAACTAGATGAGGAAATGAGACATTGTTTTATGAAATTTACTTTGTAACAGATGAATGCCATCAACTCTAAAACACATGTAATTATTACTTAACATGTTTAATCACAATTTTTGTTTTGTTTGTCTATTATTTTTGGTCCTCTCCAAATACAACTGTGTATTTTGTCCAATTTTCTAACTGCATATGGAAGAAATCAGAAGAATTCTGTCTTGCTCAAGTTAACCAGCACCTATTAGAGTGGAGTTTGGTTACATTCTAACAGCTGACCCTTACAAAAGGTCTGAACAATGAAAGTCACAAGGAACAGACATAAGGAATTTATATTGAGACAAAATTCAATAAATGTATTCATAAAGCAAATAGCTTTCTCTAAAATTAAATACCACTACTCATCTGAAACCCCCCCCTCTGTGAAGCAGCTATACCTGTTTGCAAGCTAGGGTGACTGCAGCATTTGGATTTCGAATTTTGTGTCCTTCATCTAAGATGACATAGTGCCAGTCATGCCTGCTAATGTCATCTTGCATCAGTCGGATGTAGGAATACGAAGTTATCAAAATTCCATGACAATGAACAATATCTCGAATCAGCCTCTCCTAGAACCACAATAGCACAGTAAAGGAAGATTTAAGTAAGAAGCAAAAAACCAAAGTATGACTTAAATGACAATCTAAAGGTTAGATCTGGATTATCATGAGACTACCTAAAGCACACCATAAAAATATACAAACACACATACAAATCTAGTAATACATATCAGCGCTTTGTATTTGGTTAATCTGAAAAATAGTAATCACACTAAAGCAGAACTCCCTAAGAAGGTAGAAACAAAAATGAAATCATTTACTCAACTGTTACTTTTCTGAATCACCCTTTGTGTCTGTCCCTGTTACATCTTTAAAACAATGTCGAGGAAAAATGAACATTACAACAAAAGCAAGAAAGTGAACAAAACAGTCAAAGACGTAAGACACAAAAAGTGGTGTGAGGTAGGCAAGAAAGATGTAAAGGCAATGACTTAAAATGTAATAGAAAATCCCACAGCTAGGAGACTGAGTCTGGAGAAAAACATCTCATGAAAAAAATCATGAAACGCTCTATCCCCCCCAACATATCCGTCTAGATGACTTCAAAGTAAGGAATAGAGAGAAAATAAAGAAAAGTTTTCTTTCCAAGGAAATAGTCCTCAAGAAGCATCTTTTCTAAGACCTAAAAATGTCAGAAATAAATGATTTTTCTGGATAGAAATACATAATTCTTCGCAAGGAAAGGTCAAAACCTAGAATCCTGCTTGAGTGGGGCTTTAGTGAAGCAGGAGTTCAAAAAATAAGCCACCTAGAAGCTGCCTAGGCACACAGGAAGTGCAGGGGAGGCATTCCCACAGAAAGCTACTGGGGCAGAGGGGCTGGGGTGGTGCCCCAACAGAGCATGCTCACACCAACTCGTGGTGTAAGGATAGTGACCACCATGAACTCCCCCTTCTACAGAGGGAAACTATGACTTGGATCAGGTCCTGCCTCTGAGCAGTGGAGTCGGGATCCGATGGCTAAGGGCAGCCCACTGCAAAGCAGTCAGCATCTAGTATTAGGCTGAGCTGCTGCTCCCCATAGTACACAAGAAATCCTGGAGCAAAAACTCCGTGTTAATGCACTAATGTCTTTTAAAAGCCTGCGAAAACATGAAGCATAATAGAACATACTTTTAAATAATGAAAAAATATATATTTTAAATATTACTGTAATTCCTGTTTAATTAATAAAGCCTACAGAAAAATGAGGGGAATGAGTATCAAAGTAGAACCCAAACCTCCACCACGTGTGCCTGTGTTCACATGAATGTGGAGGCCAGAGACAATTTCCAATGTCGTTCAGGTATTGTCACCTTCTCTTTGAGACGAGGTCTTTGGCTAGGGAGGCAGCTCCATGACTACATGTGCTTGCCACCGAGCCTGGTAATTTGAGTGTGACCCTGTGCCCACTGAATGGTGGATGGAGAGAGCTGATTCTCACAAGGTATTCATCCTCTGACCTCCTCATACCTCTCACCCGTGAGCACATACTGAGAGAGGAAGACAGAAACACAGCCTTGAGCTTAGAGGACGCCTGTGCAGACTGACAAGGGACACTGACTTGGAATCAGCAAAGATATACCAAGGAAATGCAAATAAAAGAGGACAGAATTTACAGTATAAGTATCAGATACATTTTATCTCTTAAAAGGGAATGAAGTATTTTTTTTTTAAAGACCAGGAACCTTGACATACATTAAACATTGTAACAACCAACGGCAAAGCCACCAAAGCAATCTGGACAGCTTCTGGTCAGGGGCCTTCTCCTGGTCAAGGAATGAGCCAAGCAAAGACATTTCAAACTGAGGACACAGGACCTGAGTATGCTGCCAGGGCTGTCCCTCACAGTATGGTTCAGACAAAGACCTCAGTCCTTCATATGCACACTCTCAGAAAGCACAAACCCAGACCCACAAGAGCATGAGGTGACAGCGGTGGATACTGCATGCCTGAGTGCTGTCTGGGTGTCAGCTGTGTCCTGCTGTCCTGGTGCTAGCTGTGCAAATTGAGAGACAGAAAAGGAGACTGGAAGTTAAGACACCACCCCAACTTACAAGACATTCATTGGCTGCCTTTGGCTAAGCCCTGCAAATGTGGATTCACTTGCTCATGGCCCTGGGACTTCCAACTGTTGCGCAGGTTCACCATGGTCACCCACTTACCCCTAAAGTGCACAATCTCAAAATGAGTCCTTGAAATCACTTGATGTAACTAGATGCTTCACCATAGTTAAACTAAGGAGACACTGACCTGCTGAATGTACACCACTGGAGCAATGCGCAGCTTCTTGTGATTGCATAAGAACTGAAGTTTATTTGGGTCATTCTAGAATGTTAACTATAGAACCACAGAATTCATATTTCTACTGTGTTCAGAAAGATGTATAGTGGTCATAAAGAATTTTAAAGATGCCTTATAGAAAGAACAAGAAGTTGTACAAAATGTTCACAATGAAAATTTAATCTCTACTAGGTAACAACCCATCTATGACTATTGATATTCACCTGATTCCATCTCAGAATTCTATAACTGCCTGGAATGGAGTTTCAATAACGGTGAATTGTTGAATATTATGGACGTCTCAATCCAAACACTTAAGACAAATCATCTCGGGCGGTTTCAAATTAAAAGCTTGTAAAATATGTAACCTCTTCTAGTTTTTGCAATTAATAGGGTACATCTGCAATTAGCCTGACTTACTGAATGTAGTGCTGTTGTCATTAAAAGATGTCTGAGGAAGTGCTGCCGTTATTATGGAGGCTCAGGAGACCAATCCCTCCTAGAGGGCAAACAGTGGACTGGTGGAAAACAACAGCCATAAATCACACTGTCAGGCAGCGGGGAAAACCAGTGAAGCACAGGCACATGAAGGCCATTCACAGTAAACACGCAGCGGCTTCCCAGGCAGGATTTACTGCACCTGTAATTAATTAAAATTTCCTTCAAGCTAAATCTTTAATAAACAAGGATTTGTGCTGACAACGACGAAAAGGGGGCTCCAGCAACGTAATCTTACAGTGTGCCTCACAGAGCACCTATGGCTCCTCTATCAGTGCACAGAGCAGCGAGTTACGAGCAAACAGCGCTGCTTTGTAATTGTGCTTGAAATGGGTCTGAAATGTTCAAGAGGCTTGAAGGAGCATATGGCTGCCCTTTCTAATCTGACCTGTTTTATTTTTTTCTCTCCCGCTGCAGTTAATTCTTATTTGTTCATTTATTATTCTCACTGTGTGAGTGTGTCTGTGTGTGTGTGTGTCTGCGTGTCTGTCTCCATGTGTTGCCACAACATGCATGTGGCAATAAAGGAACAAGTCTCTGGGGTGGGTTTTCTCTGGCCACATTATGAGATCCAGGAATAAAACTAGGATCACCAAACCTGCGTGAAAGCACTTCTACCCACCAGCCTGTTTCACCCACCCACTCCTTTATACTTTTTTAAAAAGATTTATTTATTCATCTTATGTATGTGAGTACAATGTCACTCTCTTCAGACACACCAGAAGAGGGCATCGGATCCCATTACAGATGGTTGTGAGCCACCATGTGGTTGCTGGGAATTGAACTCAGGACCTCTGGAAAAGCAGCCAGTGCTCTTAACCACTGAGCCATCTCTCCAGTCCCCTTTCCACTTTTTAAGAAGACAAGTCCTGGCTCCTGTTCCAGAAAGCAGCCTTTGTAAAGAATCCAAGACAACATTCATCAGATGGCCAAGCACTGTTTTGCTTTTGAACCATACCCTGATCTTCTTTCTAAAAAGAACTGTAACATTCTAAATCATTCTTTATGACATGAGAAAAAAAGATCTAAACATTGGCCATGAACACTTTTGATACGGTTATGATGACCTTTTCTATCTGGAACGTATACTAAATAGTCTCCGGGCCATCTTTCTCAACTACCAGGATGAGAGTTATGTTGCTATGGAGGAATAAGTGGGTCTCTGTTACCTGTCAGGGAGCACACGATGTTTTTCGTGCATGTACATTACCTCAATAAACCTTCATAAAATTATCAAACCACTCAATCCACAGATCATCAAACCAGACTCAGAGAAGCCAGTAGAACACCAGTTTCACAATTCCTTAACAGCAGGCATGTCTGCTGCTCAAGTCCTGATGCGGTAAAACAGACCTTGTTCTCCTGAAACTTCAGAAGATGAGTGGGGTTTTGTCTTTTGTTGTTTTTCATTTCTAGGACTCTAGGGCATGAGTTGATCAAAATGAGACAAACTCTTTGGTTATCTAAAATGTCCACAAAATCACTGGATCATATCAGGAAAAGGTGGGAGACATAAGGGTTATTTTAGAATACAAGCAGTCTCTCATGATACACCTTCTAGCAAACTGAAAAGATGATTCTTTATTGTTAAATAAGCTTTTCAAAAGAGTGCTAACGAGGCACCACCCACTGTGCAGTGGTGAAACAAGCTCCACAGACTGCCTTCCTTCATTATCTTTCATGTGTGTTCTTTCCAAGAAGAGGTGGCTTTTCAAGGTTAATTAAAACATCATGCCCCTTTCTTCCTGAGACCTAACAATATGAAACACCTGGACTATAGCATTTATAGTTGTTCCACAAATAAATATTAATCAACTCATATACAATCTTCCCCCCCCATGAGGAAAAAAAACCCTGCAATGCAAAGCAGTGGGGGGGGGGGGGGGGCAGAAACAACCATGTGCATGCATGTGTGTGTGCATGCATGTGAGTGTAGCAGGGAGATCCTCATCATAAAGGATGCAGAAGCAGGAGGATTACAAGTTCAAGGCCAGCCAGGGTTACAGAATGAGACTCAGGAAAACACACCACCACAAATGAAAACAGCAACAAAGTTGGAAGTGATGTAAGCAGAGGAGACACATTAGTCTCTCCAACAGATAAAGGTCCATGTTTTCCAACAGGCTTGCTATCAACTATCTTTCTACCAGTTAGTAAATAGTTAAGACTACTCTTTATCTGAGTTTGCAGTAAGATGAAAACTGAAACAATGTCTCACAAGGCGATGACATGGCAGTCAGCAGCTCAGAGTCTTTGAGAAAGGCTCCTGAACCCTCAGTATTTTCATGGTTAAAAGCCATTTCTTCTCAGTCACAGAATGTGTTCTATTTTGCTAATTGTCTCAATTCAAATTGTTTTCTACCTATCTGTTAAAATCCTGGGCAAAGACAGTGACTGTTACAGATACTTCTAATCTACTTCTATCGAAAATTTTGCTTACCCAAAGTCCTGAGTGCATGGGAATTCGAGACCATGAGTTCAGCAGCTAGAGTGCCTCTCGGGTGAAGAGAGACCTCTGTGGCCCTTATAGCTGGTGCTGCATCTCACTCAGGAGCTGGGCAGACTCAGGAAATCATGAAGCCAGACACATTGCCAGCTGACAGGACTGAAGCCTGCAAGCCTGAGACTATTATTATACTATTTATTAAGCAAATATCCGTTGTGCTTGAGATATGCAGTATCTAGTCTACAGTCTAGATGTTGAAACAGATGGGAAGAGAAAAAGCAGCCTGGTATAATACAGTCACAGAACGTCTAAGAGCAAAGATAAGCCTCCTTTTAAAGCATCTACCTGTAGCTGGGCATGGTGGCACACAACTTAAATCCTGGCACTTGAGAAGCTGAGGCAGGTGGATCTCTAAGTTTGAGGCCATCTTGGTCTACATAGTGAGTTCCAGGACAGGCAGGGCTATGTAGAAATGCTGTCTCAAAGGTGGAGGTGGGGAGGGGAGATGAGAGGAAACAGAGGCTGCAGAGGAACGGAGAGAAGGAGGGAGGGAGAGAATCTGTTGCCAAATCTGCAAACATGGGAGGAACTACAATATCCAATGCCTTTATTCATATCTGTTTAATAAGATGGAGCTACAAGTCAATAACTAAATAAGTTAAAATGAAAGAAACATATGTAGGCACATTTGAAAGAAAAAAAAAAGGCAAAGTATCGGTCAAACAAAAGCAGCTGATTGCTGCACCATTACCTTTTTGTGGGCATAGGAACCTGTTTCATGCAGAATCGCCACTCTGAATGGAGGCCACCATGTGTGGAATTCCTTCACCCACTGATGCATCACTGTCGTTGGGCAGACAATTATAGTGGGGCCTAGACCCTCAAACCTGTACCCAAAAGTCCAAGAAGAAAACACAACCATGAAAGACAGTAAAGAAAAAGACCAGTAGCCAACAACAAAAATCCTGAATGGTTCAAAAAGGAAAATAACCTATGAAAATGTACTGATGCTTTCTTCAAGGAAAATAGCTACAGGGGTTAACGGTAGGGGACATTCGTATGCATCCACTCATCCCTTAGCTGATGCATGATAAGAACAAGCAGTAAATGGTTCACTTGGAAGTCATTATTAATAGTGAGAAAGAAAATAAAAACAAAACACAACAAAAAGCCTCCTCCCTCCTGTTTCTTACCAGTCCAGACCGAAGAGCACAACAGCAGCTTCAGTCTGAATGAAGATTTCCCATCTACCAGAGCTTTCAGCCCATGGATTCAATACATCTTTACTGCTCTAGAAAGCATGCATGACATAGTTCAGAAGCTTGGAGGGATGCTCGGAAGCCTGCTCTGGTCTCTGTAGCCTCCTCTCACTATGATACGCTGCCTACTTCCCTAAGCAATGGCAACACTGTGGAGGAGCATCCCAGAGATTGCTCTCTGCAGGGAAGCTGAGCTGCAGTGCTCACTGAGTCACTGCAGAAAGCATTGAGCAGTATTAATTTATACTAGAAGGATAATATGACCTAATGTGCAGAGACAAAGGAGAGTTGAAATATCCCATAAAACACAAGCCAGTGGTTATGGACACCACTCTGTCCAATCTCGGGCATATTACTTAACATCTCTGAATTTCACTTTCTCATCATTAAGTAAATAATAGTACTAAATTTACAATTACTATGAAAATTGACAGCTAACATCTATGAAATACTTACAACCGTGTCATTTGGTAAATACTAAAAGGGTTTATTGAATAAAATATACTATTATATAATCATTAAAACTGTTTTTGAAGAATATCTAATGACCTGAGAAAATGCTTATAATAAATTTAAAAAGAAAAACCCTTACAGATCACTGTAATTTCCTAGCAAGCAGGAGCTGGAAGGCAGGTGAAGGCACCTCGCCATGGTCCTCCCCTAGCTCCACTGGAAACAGACAGATCTATTTCATGGGGTCTTAAGCACTGGTATGCCATAAAGCAGGGATCCCCCAGTCTACTTCCAGTAGCACATCATGCCCCTGCAACTCCCGCAGGAAGAAGTGCTTGTCTTACTAAAAGAACTCACTCTCCAGGTTAGGGGAGCCATTTGTCTTGCTCTGTCCTGCTGTGTATGTATGCTATTTGGTGTTTAAGATGAAGCACAAGTCAAAATCAATAGTGATGTCCCCAAAGGAATGCATGCCACCTTTCCCTCATGGCTTTCCAATCCAAATGACAGAACTGTCATCCATTCTCCAGGCACCAAACCAGAAGTCCAGATTTGGTTCTCTGATCAATCCTCTTGCTTCCCACCATAAGACACCTGTACAAGTTTACATCCCTTCTACCTCCTAAATCTCTCCTAAGTCACCAATTCTTCCCTATACAGTGCTACTGTTCCAGGATAGCTACTACTATCTCATCTACATTCTGGCATCTTCTGGAACTTTCTGAAAGCAAAATCTGAATGTCTTGTCCCTTCCCAAGGCCTCCAATGGCTACACACTACTCTTGGAAGAGCATCTACACCTTAGCCTGGGACCATGAGACCATGCAGTTCTGGCTCCTGCCTCACCTGTCTTACTGCTGCTACTGTTAGCACCAGCCCCTGGACTCTGTCAGCCTGCACTGTCTCCAATATGTAGTGTACATTCTGTCTTCTAAACACTCATCTCCTCCTTTCCCTCTTCTCCCTGATGCCACCACTTAATCCTTGAAAAAGCTGGTCCTTCTCCTAGACAAGTAGATGAGCCTCCCCTGGGGTAACCACCCACGCTAACACCACTGTAATATACGTCATTCCTCTTCAGCTCTTTAGAAGCCTGGACAGTCTCTTTATGGTATGACCTCAGGGCCCAGCCCACAGTATGTAAAGGATGGATATAATAATGTGAATGGTTATTTTTAAGCTGACAAATTATGCATAATTTTTATATTCTTATTATAACTTAGGAAATGATTCCTTAACCTAAAAAATGTTTTAAGATTTCAATGAGAGCCACACAGAGCTTGAGATTTTCAAAACTATCATCTACATAACTAAACAATAATTAGTCTAGCAGAAAAGTAAGATACTAGCCAACTAAAAGCTTTACCCCTACACTACAACATGATAAAATGCCTGGGTTTACTTATGAGCCCTTCACCTCTTGTTGTATATGGTCACTGTTCCCTGGACCTCAGGGTAGGAACAGAGAATACAGTGGTCCTAACAAACTCAACCCTTCCCAAAGAATTTCCAAACCATATTGTTACTAAAGGCAGGGCCTAGTCAGGGTCTCTCACTCCCCCTAGGGAAAGCAGGACTCTGGCCTGGCCCCTGGTCCCTGGCCTGACCTCAGGCTCCTACGATGACAGCACTCTTTTTAAAAGGATTAAATGTGCCAGCTTCTTTATAGCATCCAGTGAGAATAAAAGGGAGTTGTCCTCTATATGCACTTGACAGGGATTAGGAAACGGCCTATCAAAAGCTGTCTACAATAGTCTAAAACATGCTCCCCTTCAAACAAGTTTGAATGCATACACACGGCTTGCTTTTCAGGTTGTACAGCATTTTCCTCTCCTTTATAGCACACCTTCTATAAACTGCTATGATATGCTTGCTCATAAGTCTACTATTTAATCCCAGCTGAACTGCTACCTGGCACTGCTGTCCTTTAATTTCTGTCATTCTCACTCTGTTAGAATTGGGAGGTTTTCATGCTGAGCTGAAATCCCACAGCTGAGGTAGGCTGTTCCTGGACCACAGAGGGGGCAATCAAATCCATTAACAGGCAAGTGAACCACTTTCTGAGCCTCGGTATCAGGGAGCTGATACGAAATGGCTAAATGTACTAGAGTGATTAGCATCAATTACCAAACATGCAATAGCTCCTTTCATCTTTGATTATCATTGATTACTTAATGAATTTAGGACTAGTCAATAGCTCCATGGTCAAATACTTCAACTTATGAGTGGAAAGTCTACTAGCTATGTATGGCCAAGGACTTACTGGGAATTACAAAGTGTAACATTTATCCTTCAAAGTTCGTTAACTTTTTTAGGACTTTTAACTCTTCATTAGAAATTAATTAAATGACAACCAAGACAAGTATTAACTAAAATGTTAAAGGTAAATCACTCACATCTTCCTGTTATAAAATTCAAAGGACCTGTCACTATAAGAATGCTCAAATAAGGGGCTGGAGAAATGATTCAGTGGTTAAAAGCACTAACTACTCTTGCACGGGTCCTGAGTTCATTTCCCACCATGTGGTTACATAGTGGCTCACAACCATCTGTAATGGAATCTGATGTCCTCTTCTGGTGTGTCTGACACCTATAGTATACTCATGTACATAACATAAATAAATCTAAAAAAGAATTGTATAAAGAATGCTCAAGTAAAAAGTCAGTGTGTTCACCGTGCTCCAGAAACATAGCTGCCAGCATTCACTTATTCATTCATGTAACATGCTTCTTTCTCTTCTAAAAACAATTATACACCATTCATCAAAACAAATGAATACAACAAACTACTTTTAAGAGAAGTTTCTTGGTATTACAGAGACTTGAAGTTTCACAATGTTCACAGACCTTGAAATTAGGTCATCACCTCCTATTGGGGCCCCATCGTCTGTAGTCAACAATGTAACACTGGCTTACACACATTCCTGTTGCTTTAAGAACTATTTTTTTTTAAGACATAAGTTCAGCTAGTACAGAAGGACGTGTTACACAATCATTCTTCACTGAGCTCCTTGGCACACCCCTCTTCAGCCAACCCTGTAGTGTGGCTGATACACTGCCACATCCTCAGAAGCTGGTCCCACCAATACTATTTTAATAAGGACAATCCGGGCGCTAGTCCAATATGCCACACTATTTCATTATGGAAAGAGAATATGAGCATCGATAGTTAATTGATTGCAGCTGATGCTCATTAGAAGCCCTAACATCATCCTAGTAGGATTGTCACCACTCAAGAGAACATGTTTTAATTTTTATATCAAAACTACACTGCAGGGATGACTTGAGGTCTCCTATGCCCAGAATGTTAAAACTCCACACAAGGTCCATATTAATAGGACAGAAAGAGAAGAAAGAAATGGGGAAATGAGAAAATTCCAGAAATCACATAGGAGAGAAAGTGTTAGAAACAACTGGGACAGTCAGGACATTCTAGCCATCAAACCTCAAAAGAGCTTGGAGACCAGACCTATTTGGAACAGAAAAGGTCATTTGGAAATGCTAAGGAACAGTCACGGACAGAAAACCTTAGATGCCTATGGTGGACTGACTTCTTAGGCTGGAATGTTTTCATATTTCCAGGCAAAATATACCCTACTCCTAAAGAATACCTCCTGTGTAACCTGGCAGCAGAGACTCCTTCACTTCAGCTTCCTGTAACAGCTGCAAGATGTTCAGCTTTTAAAATCTTTTAATGGGTTTTCTCTGCCTACAGAGGACTCTGAAGAATATCTAGGGGTGAGAGAAGACTTAACGGTTAAGCGCACACACTGCTTTTACAAAGGACCTGAGTTCAGTTCCCAGCACCCACTCACATCTTCCACCTGTGACTCCAGCACCAGGGGATCATCCTCTTCTTGATTCCACATACACTTGCAGTCATATGCACATACTCCCAACATATATGTACAGGCACAAACAAACATACTAAAAATGAATCTTTTTTTAGAAATCTGAAAACTTCAAACATTCCTCCCAAAAAGTGCTGGCCTGTTAACTGAGCAGAGTATTGCATTTTAAAATGAGTGACAAAAGCTGGTCTCAGGAGGAGTCTCTGGTAGCAGGGTTTATGGGACATATCTGGCTCTTTACTACACATTTTTGTGCCTCTTCCTTAGAATGGAGGCAACAATGTTTTTTCTGCAGTTGCTGACTCCCAACACATCAACACCGGTTCAAACACATCTGCAAACTTCACACAATGAGCTCCTCAGGTCACAGAACACAGATCCACACAGTACCTCAGTCACTGCGACTCATGAACCTACTGGAACACAGCAAACTCTTGGTTTATCTGTGTCCAAGATCAAACACCCTATGTAATTATCTCACTACAATTTTACCGACATAGATTCCCATGAAGATAATCTGCAACTTAAGTAAGGACATGCTCACAGCTCTTTATTACAAGAACAAACATTCAGTGCCCCCTTCAAACAGATGAAATGTCCATGCTTTCAGAACACCAATGTTTTAGCAGAGTAATAGAAAACAAGCAGAAACAGACTAAGATTACTTCCTATACTTTCTGAAAGTCATTTAGATGTTGATGTTAGGAAGGGAGTCTAAAACATACTGAGCAGACTAAGTAATTTCACTCCAAAACAGCGAGAACAGCTCTAAATGCTATCACACACACAGACTTAGTGTACGCAGGAACTGTAGAGAAAGGCTTCTTCAAAGCTCCAACTTTGCCCATGAACAGACTCGTCCTTACTGTAATGCTTACCTGGTCTCCTGCCAGAACAAATATTTTAATGTAAAATTTAATAAATGGGACTAAAGGTATTATGTCTAATTTAAAATTCCATATTGTGTAAACTATTGATATTAACATAATTGAGTTTGTAAACAATCCATTTGCAAGAGCTAACCTTAGACATTGTATTGACCCAAAATATCTAGTGGGGCCCATCTGCAAAATGAAGCATCAACGCCTGGAATTCATTACAAGTGTTACATGTTTAATTTCTCCTGCCCTACAGCTCCATTGTCTCGTAAAATTTTTCCTTTGATGTCCCCCACTAAAAGAATTAAAGGAATATTGTAATTGAAATGTCATCAATAATTCACAAGACCCTCCTCCACAGCAATCCATCTGATGAAATATTAATTGAGCTCCACAGACTGACAGTCTGCAGAGGAGCACTTGCCTGTAATTTGAACCGCGAGTCCTGATCTTGCTGTAGCTCAGACCTGCCAAGAAGGCAATTATCTGGATGGTCTTGCCCAATCCCATTTCGTCTCCCAGAATTCCTCCTGCCTGCTGGCAGTGCAATTCCCACAGCCACCTAACACCTGTCTGCTGATACCTACAACAACAAACACCAACAAGGAAAGAGAAAATGGCAAATGGTGGGTAATACAGACTGTAACAGAAAGTACTCATGAATTAATCATTTGGTTAGGTTCTAGTCCAGTCAGAGGAGCCTGCCGGATGTGTGTTTTATATGGCTGTTATATTTATAAGGACATACATTTTTGATCACTTAGGCATAAAAATCCTAATTTTTTGTCATAGAATGTTAACACATTTCTCATTAAACTGATAGATGGGGTAATTAGGACTATTTTATTCTTTTTCAACATTAGATATAGCTAGATAAACAAGCATAAACTTACTAGCTTTGACTCACTTTCTGTAAAATAAGAATTTCAAACATTCTAAATTAGATTCTATAAGTTTTTCTACAAAAAAGAAGTGATACTTTTTTTTTTCACTCTACATAGCATCAAAAAAGCAAATTAAAGACACTACAACTTATAGCTTATATAGCTGTAAAGCCGCTTTGTAATCACATTATCTTTTACTAGAGAAAATTACATTAAATTTTAAGGCCATAAACAAGTATGAATAACAGAAATGTTCTTAAAATTAGTGTATAAGGGATAATTCTGTTCCACAATTAACTGATGTAATTAATAAAAGACTATTTACAAAAGACAAACAGCACAATAGGTCTTTTAGTATTTTAAAGCACTCAAGGATTTTAACCAAAGTTACAAGACCAGGACTATAAATTTTTAAATAAGAATTTTAAGTAAAAAATAAAACAGTATCTCCTTTTCCCCTCTCAGAAAAAAAAAAATCCAGCTGGTATTTTCCTTTCTTTACCATTCACACATGCAACCTTAGAAACCTCTAGGTTTGCTTTGTGTTTAAGTAATAAAGCAAAAATGTATTCAGGAGTAAATAATGACCTGCTATTATGGAATGGTATGAAGATTATCTGCCAAATTACAAAACATAAGCAAAACCCACTTATGATAAAAGCCAAAGGACAATCCTGCCCAAAGAAAACACACCAAGGCTAAGGCTTTTTCCCATGGTAAGAGAAGGTGGGTTTATCATTCCTACTTTACTGCCCACTGAAATCGTGTTCTGCAATGGGCCTGTTCATAGCCTCAGTACACGGGCTATGGCAGAATTCCAGGAGATCCAGGCCTGTCTTGAAGGAAGGGAAGGAGGGAGATAAGGAGCAGACAGACACACAGACAAATGAGCCCATCTCATTGTGGACCTTGTTCTTGGTGAGCTGTTACTTAACTCCTTACAGTAGATGTGCCATAATTAGTTTTCTCTCAGTATTAAGTTATTAAGTGTAAATCTACATGGTAACATCATTGCTCATGTGTAAGAAAAACTTTGAGACACTGCTTATTTGGCTAATTATAATAAATACATTGAAAATACACTTTGGAGAAAAGGATTAAAAAATCAAAACACAATTAAATATAAAAATAAGACAATTTGAGAAGACAAGTCCCACAAATGCATCTCAGTCCTGGGAGACCAATGTCTCCCACTGAACAAACTAGTCCATTTGTAGGAAGGCTCTGGACTAGGCAGGCTCCACAGTGGAGGTTGGTGGTGTATTTTATAGGTAGAAAGAAAAGGCTCAGGAAAGGAGAGAGGAGCCAGGGAAGGGGAATGACTTGCAGACAACAAGAATAGAAGCAAGCAAAGTTGAAATCCAGAACTGTATGACTTAAAAGTGACCCCATTTTGGAAATAATCTAGAAGAGCGGTCCTGAACCAGGAATAATTTGCTCCCTTGGGCTATTTGGCAATATCTACAGACATCTTTTTTTCATGTGGAAAAGAACAATTAGGACCTAGTGGGCAGAAGTCAGAGATGATATTATTCATCCTACACCACTATGGTCAGTCCCTTCAGAAAAAAAATTTTGGCCCAGAATGTCAAGCATGCCAAGGCTGAGTAAGTCTTGACTTAGAATTTACATACCTATAATCCTAACACACAAGAGGCTAAGGCAGGAGGTTTTAAAGTTTGAGGCTACCCTAGACTACATGATAATGCCATGTCTCAAAAGATTAAAAATTAAATATAATGAAAACAAATTAGACCGTTTGCACTCACAGTCCAGAATGGCTGGACTCTGGACACTGGCCTTCTCCTATCAAAGCAGGGAAGACATGGGAGCAGCTCCACACAGGCCCAGGATCTCCTAGTGACTACTCTGAAATCAATCCACCCAACACAGGGTCAACATTTTTCTTTCCCTTGGGTCCAATTTTATTAAAATGGTAAGAATTCATAAACCACCAACTGGGGACTTAGGAAAGGAATACTTATCAGTTTGGTGTCTCTTAGAAAGAATCTGAGAGTGAACCAGACTGGACTCCATGTGACCCTGGAGAATCAGCAACAGTGGGCCAGATACTTTGCCATCTCCAACCCTAACACCCCAAGGGTTTTAACAAGATGCATAATGGGATGTTTACACAGCAGTGAGAAGTACTACAGAAATAACTGAAGGAGAAATGGTTACTGAGAGGCAGTCCAGGAACTGCATCTCAACAGCCAGAGAGTGCACAAAACCTGGGTAAGGAGCTAGCTCCCCCAACCCACATCATAAACAGGCCCTCAGACTTCAGGTGAAGAATATTCATTGATAACAAAAGTGTACTCACCACCCTGACCAGCAGGGATATATAGTGAGTAAGGACAAAAGACCTGACTGAGCTCTGAAGACCTACACTCTGGCTCTAGAACCAGTAAATGCCCTGAGTTTTACTGTTTTACATTCTGAATAGTAAATACCATAAAACAACTACACAGTTAAAATGAAAACAAGGGTTAGAATCTAGTTCTTAAAATCCTTGAGAAGCATATAAATTTTACTCTTTAGGAAGTTAAATAGTATTTTTAAATTATTATACAACAGCAAGGAAATGACTAAACTCTGTTATCCCCATGGGACCAAAGCATCAGAAAATAACCACACAGAATTGTTGGACTTGGCACTGTTGCACTAACTCAAGATTGCATTTACTAGTTCGGTGGAGGGTAAGGTCAAAACAAATTGAAGTTTTTCATGAGGCTGTTAAATTATACAGATGAATACATTTGCTGGGCAAACTTTCAAAACTGAAATTTAGAAGTTAAACATTATCTTGCAGAAAATAGCACTTAAATGGAAAACTGTGCCTGACTCCCTGGGGTGCAACTATACCCTGTTAATTCAATTCTACTGAATATAGTAAATAGAATAAAAATATATCCACAACTTAAAAGTAAACTGGCTGAGCTAAAACTTAATCATAAAAAAGGCAGAGATCAGAGCTGGAGAGATGGCTCAGCAGTTAAGAGCACTGACTGCTCTTCCAGAGGTCCTGAGTTCAATTCCCAGAAATCACATGGTGGCTCACAATCACCTGTAATGAGAGCTGATGTCCTCTTCTGGTGTGTCTGAAAACAGCAACAGTGTACCCATATACAAAAAAATAAATAAATCTTTTTTTAAAAGGCAGAGCTCAGAGGCTAGAGAGAGTTCAGCAGTTAGGAACACTTGCTGCTCTTGCAGAGGACCTGGGTATGGTTTCCAGCACCTACACAGCAGCTATAACTCACTAGAACTCCAGTTCCAGGGCACCTGGCCCCCTCCTCTGGTCTCTCTGGGTACTGCATGCACACAGTATACATTTAGGCAAAGAACCCATACACATAAATAACTTTTTAAAAGCAGTTTCTTTCCATCCTCCATTTTCTTACAATAGAAAATATGAAATCTAGTATCATTTATAAAGTATTTTAAATTACTTTTATAGAGATAAAACAGAATATTTTCTAGAAAGACATAACTGAGACAAATTTAAAACACTAACAAGCATGTATTTTTATAGTAACTATAATAAAGTTAATAGCCAATATACTGACACTTACATATACTTAGTAAAACAAAGTTTGGTGCTGTTACCTATGAAGCTTCTTTGCTAGAAAATCTGACACTTATACAAAATTGTGCATTTAACTTGACTCCTGAGGACATTTGCCAGCTCACTGTCTGATCATGCAGAAGAAGCCTGTCCTTGTTAAATCACTTTAATGTATAATTTGGGTATTTCTTTTTGCTAGTACAACACAGACACTATTTTTCTTGTTACTTAATAAATAATTACTTCCCAGAAAATAAAAAGAGCTGCCAATAAGTGTAATCTTTATTTATCTTTCTATAGCTGATTCTCACTGGGAAGCAGCAGTGAACAAACCATTTGCCATTCTAGGCTACAAACTGACTTGTCTGCAGAAATGACCAGAAATGTAGGGTCTACCTTCCAGTGGCTCTTCCTCTAGTGGGACGCCCAGCCATACCACTTCAGTTAGGACTTGGTTTGCTACGTGTTTAATGAGATAAATGTCTACTCTTTACTCCCCACTCCAAATGCCTCCAACCCAAAGAACCATGACAACTGGACATAAAACTGTAATGTGGGGATGGTGAGTCGTAGAATACCTGGATCCCAGCCTCAAGCACAATAATCAAATAAATAAGTATTATTGTAGGTCTTGCTCTTGCCTGACATCTCTCAGAAGTACACAAATAAGCTCTTTGAGAAGAAATACAAAGAGCATGCTATGTTCGAGTAGATACCTTCCATAAATTTAGGGCATGGCTGACAGCTGAGTTTATCCAGGACCTTAAACTTCACCTTCTCACAGAAGTTCGCTGCTCTGTGAAGTGGTGATATGAAAAGGAGAGAAGCTGGGGAATGGTCTCACTTCCTCTGCACAGCTAAAGCCTCTGAAAGAGGAGACTGGAAACAGTGGGTATGTCCACCACAGGAGTCCTGCCCAGCCACAGACCAAGCATGCGTCTCTCAGGCAGCTTCCAGTCATCACAGCACTCGCCAATTTACAGGGAAGTTAAGTCTTCCAACACCAACTTGATCCTCAAGGTATTGTCTGTGTCTTATCTTTTGACATTATGTAGAAAGACGTCTACATAAAATATTCAGATGCATATTTAAACAGCTCAAAAATATTATCCCTTAGGTATGAGACAAGGTCCTCAGAAATCAATCAACAATTTCTGTTTCCTCACAGAACTAAAAGTAAAAAACTCCTCCAAGGATTGATTTTAATATCTGTAACGCCTCTTGTTGGTTTTAATATATAAATCTTCTTAAGTTAATCTGATTTTTAAAATGAGAAGTTTGGTGCCT
This sequence comes from Micromys minutus, assembly GCF_963924665.1. Classification (NCBI taxonomy): domain Eukaryota; kingdom Metazoa; phylum Chordata; class Mammalia; order Rodentia; family Muridae; genus Micromys; species Micromys minutus. Next base: position 27,334,008 of record NC_137981.1, read on the forward strand.
TAAAATTACTAAAAGCAAAAACATAATTTGATGCAGAGGCTTTTAAATGTGTTGCTTTTAGTCTGCTGAGACAAGTCCATACAGATTCATCAGTTTACAAACACACCCAATGCGCACCTTAGTCAATTTATTATCATCTAATTTTAATGAACAGCATGTGGCTAAAATTTCATTTGACAGCATCTGGATTTGCAATAAATTGCTGCAAGTACCTTCAGGGCCCACAGGTAACTACTGTGTAATTTCTAAATGTTAATCTGTACACAATAGCTCAATGACAAACAGAACATACAGAACAAATGGCACGTACTTAAAGAGCTTTTTGAACAGAAAACCCGGCACTTTGAAACCTTCGTCAAATTCAGAATCGCTTTCCTCAGAGTCATCTTCAAGCTTCAGGCGTTTCTCTTTGTCCTGCAGCCTCAGCCTATTCCACTTCCTATAGTGAAAAAAAAATTCCATTTCCATTATTTGGATTATAAGACTATGAAAAGAGACAGCTCTAGACTATGCACTGGAAAGAACAGTCAAATCTGAATGGCTGTTCAGGCTTCTAGTGCCATCACTATCCAACACTAACAATCTACAAACCCCTCTCATGCCCCCTCGAGTCAATTATTACTTGAATTATTATGGCTACTGTACAGAGACTCCTCTACTCTCATGGCTTTACACCAGCCACTCCTCCTCAGCACACCCTAAGGGGAAACTCCTCTACCAGCTTCTAAGACACATGGCCTTCATCCCAGAAGAGACTCAGGAAACTTACAATATAACAGCATTTGCCAAATGGTAACACAGTTTAACAAGAGCATGTTGCATTTAGAATTGGTATTTCTCTGCTGAAAATAATAGTCACGAGATAAAAATACACTATTTTGAAAAAAGACAACAATTTTTGTTCAAAATTGTTATATCAGATATTGTTTCTAATTATTCAACTGAAGAGGAACAGCAGTGCCAGGCCCTGACAATCACCATCTAGAAAGAATGTGTTACAGACAAACTTAAATTTAAAGAAAAGATGAACACTGCTATTTCAGAAGCATGACGTTGTATTTGTTTTATAGACAGTAACAAGCTGTGAAGGCCCTGCAGTACACCACAGCTGTAGGAAGGATACAGCCATTTAACTAGACTAATTTTACATTCCTCCAACTGTAATAAAAGCTGATGATGTGAACAAAGAAAAACAATTACCAAAGTAAATAGCCTTGGATTCCATTATTTAAAAGAAGAATTATCACTTTCTTAGCATGTATACAACTGACATTCTAATGTTACGACATGGTAGAAATGGGCTAAGGTGTGACTACTTATAAATGTCTCTAACCAGAAGCTGGAAGACAAGAGCAGCACACACAGGCTCTGAACTTCTAATGACTGTGCAAGAGGAGCACAGGATGTCTTCGGAAGCTGAGAAAATGTGAGAGGATGAGGTAGGCACATGCTGGCTGGAGAACCCATCACAAAAGCTGCAGAGGCCACAGGCCCAAGAGATGGGCAACCAGCCCATCCAGGAGGCCACTAGCAGGTGGTCAAGCACATCCTTCAAAATTCAGCTCTTCAAAGTACCTAAAACTTACTTGTGCTTAGTAAGGAAGCACTAGCTGGTGATGGAAACTGCTCTGCAATGTGGTGGGAACAGTTCACCAGGGAACAGAAGACCAGCTCTTCTCCCCTTTACTAGTTGTCTTCCTGAACACTTACCTCCATGCACCTGATCAATGAGTCCTCTGGGTGACCACAACAACCTGCTGTTCGGCTGAGTCTCACATTATTTTCAAATGTCTTACAGTGCAATGGTATGCCTCAGTGGTTCTCAACAGGGACAACTGCTCCCTTCATATGCACCTAGACCACTCTGACAAGCTTAGAGACACTCCTGGCCACTACAGAGGCCTCCGGCTGGTATCCTGTAAGGGGAGCCCAAAGCTGCTAGGCATGCTACCACACACGTCCTCCTCCAGAGCGCAATGACTCTTCCTTCTTGTCTATTGTGAAGGTGACTGCAGTTCAGTTCTTAGATGAGGAAACTAGAGAAGCTTAAGGCATGATGACAGACTTAGGGAAGCCCAACCTTCTAGTAAAAATCTTACCTAGCTTCACATATCAATAATGCCAAGAAAGCCTGGAATTGCAGAAGCTGTCCAGAGAACAGTCAGGAAAGGTGTAGGCATTTTCCTGATGCACAAATCTGAAATGGGCTACAGTTTCGGGTAATAAGATAATCCTTGGCACCCAAACCCTGAGCATCAGAACTTAAGCATCAGATTTCTATAAAGTAAGAAACCTCTACTCAGCAAATCCCGTGACACTCCAAGAATCACAAAAGCTATCCCTGCCACTTAAAGAGACTTTGTTTGGCATTTTTTGCAGGGAGGGAAACAGAAATCTCCGAAGGTACTGGCTTTGGCAGTTTGGCACAAGATGAACAATGGTCTTTCCACATAGCACAATACATTTTCACTCACGGGTAACAGCTGTTTCCTTAGACTCCACCACTCAGTGTTTGTGGCTGTTAAATTTCCCACCACATCACCCTACATTGACAAGGCTGCATCTTCTCATTCTGCCTTCCTCTCTCTGTCCTAAAATACACAGGCATCCTGTTGCCACAGAACCCAGCACCTAGGAAACCACATAAGTCACCACAGAAATGATTACATCCCAGAGCTTTCCGCTTCATAAAGAAAGATGACAACATTTAATGCTTGGCCAAAGAATGAGCAAAGGTGGTGGGGCTAAATCATTTCAGTCAAGCAACCAAACCACTGTGAAGACAAATCATCCCAGAAGAATCTAAAATACAACCTCATGTACATGTGGGTGGAGCTATAGACAGCAACATTTTTTTTTGTGTAGATTGCAGCTCACCATCTAAGAAGTGGCTCCAAGGAGGACTCGGCAAACTCAGGAGAGCTGTAGCCACCCAAATACCAAAAGATGTAGTGTGGTAATAAAGTGCATGTCTGACATGTGAGCCGGGGTCTGGGCTCCGCACCAGTTCTTCCAAGAAAAATAAAAAACAGCAAAACAGTGGCTTCTCCACCCAAAGATCTGCCAAGAACCGTTCTGTTGGTGGTGATTTATAACTGTTAGATCCACACGTACCATGGTTTGCACGTGGAGGTAGAAAATGTCCACTAGTGGGTTCTCTCCTTCTACCCCTACATGGGTTCCAGGGTCAAACACAGATGGTCTGGCTGCCACAAGCATTTTTACCTCCTGAGCCATTCCACCAGTCCCAGCATTTTCTTGAGATTGCTCTTTTCAACATGACCTCTAGGATCCAGCTTGGCCTACAGCATAGCAGGCTGAGCAATCTGTTAGCCAGCAGGTATGAAGGGGCTAAATAAATATCCTACACAGGAGGAAAGAGAAGTCTGGGTACAGACTGGCTAGAAGCAAACCCTGCTACATGTACTAGCTATGTGAGTCAACCTTTCTGTCACTATATCAAAAGTACCTGAGAAAGTTAACTTAAAAGAGAGAGACTTTTTTGACTTCAGAGTTCATATCATGGTCACCTGGCCCCACTGTTTTCTGGGGAAGGTATAGTGTTAAGGAGCATGAGGAGGGGCCAAAATGCTCATCTCCTGGTGAAGATAGCCGGGAAGCAGAGAAAGATAGGAAAGGACAGGTACAGCATATTCCCTTCCATTACGTCCAACCTCCCAATAACCCATCAAATATGACCACCGATGGGTTGATGTATGCATGAGGCCAGAGTCACTTCCCCCAAAACCCCACTGAACACTGCTATTGCTGCAAAATACATGAACCTCCAGAGAACATTACAGAACTAACCATGACAGGCACCCTTAACCCTCAGCAAGAAACTTAACCTTGCAACTAAGTGTCCCCAAAGAGCGTTGGAAAAATCAGTGACACCTGCTTCACTGGGTCATCTAAGTGCTTAACTAAGACAGACTTGTGTGTGATTGTGCATACTTGTTGACATCGCCATCCCTCTGTAAAGGGAACTACCACCTTAAACTACCAGTTTACAGAGGGGAAGCAGAGGCAATATTATTTCCATACCATCTATGTGCAATAATGCAATGGCTCTCAAAGATTTCACAGAACTACTAGAAGGAATGAATGTATGTCAGTGAAAACTACAACACTTGATCAAACAGTGAATTATTACCAATGATATGACCAAACAAGAATACTTTGCCTTCAGAAAACACCTGCTAAGTGTCTAAATTTTTACAAGATAACCATTGCTATGGACTAGGAAGGTGTCTCTATGGCAGGGCACGTTCTTAGAATGTACACGCCTCTAGATTCAATCACCAGCACCAAAGACAGAAATAAAAATTTGGCCATAAATGTGTATATGGTCTGAATTACAGCTGACTTTTATATGTAACGAAAGGCACATGCAGAATTACTAAAAAAATGGCTGGTGGCAGTAAATGGTCCAACATTTACTTTTTTCAGAAAAGAATAACTTTTTCATGTCCTTCATCCTCTCATTTAAAAAAATCACACATGTAATAGTCACAGCTGCAGCCACATAAAGCTAAAGTGCCTGGTGTTCCCTGGCAGAGCTTCTACCTCCTCATACAACTGCTGCATTCAGCCTGCTGCTGACTCCACTGGCAGCCACTTACAGGGGAAGCCAGCGAGAAACATAAACTTAAATTCTCATCAGATACAGGCACAGAAAACACTCCTTGGCTTCCCTACATGCCTGCAGGAATGAGACTCTGGCCCAGGCTGTGGGATCTGGGGCTGATGCTGCAATAATGTCTGTGAGAAGCAACCCAGACCCCGAATAACCAGCTGAACTGCACCAAGGTCCATGTAAGCTACTGGGGTGCTCTGTCAATGAAAGCTTAAGTGCATACTGCAAGCTAAATGCCACCATTTACTCTTAGTTTGTTTTAGAATTCCTAGCATTCCAGGGAAAGTTGAATTACATAAATGGAAAAACACAGCTGGGCGCGTTATGCCATGCCTTGTTACATGACTTTGATTCTCTTCAACTGAAATATCCAGTCCTCAGCCTACATCCTCCAAACATGTATATTTTCACACTTGGCAGACCCTTCACATACCATGCTCCTTGCCGTAGAGGAAGCTGTTCATGACCAAATAGAGTTAGGTATCTGGTCTACCAAGTGCCATCCTAATCCTATGGCATCCTAGGTACACTAGGGTAGGGTCTTGTGCACAGTGCCTGTCTACATACCCTGAGATCCTTATCTGTCTCCCAATCTAGAGGGGGCCAGAGGCCAGAGACTGACATGATGCCCTAGAGCTCACACAGACACTAAGTAAATGCTGAGAAATAAACAATGTTCAGAACTGGACTTGGGACGAGAAGGACAGATGCTGTTTTGAAAATGACATAAGGGGGTTATTCAGAAATGTTTCTAGAAACTTCCTGTTCTACCTCATTTAGAAATTGTCTCTTGCTTGCTTTCTTACTCCCACACACCTGACCCTAAAGCCCCATACCTTACTTTGCCTACTAATAAGCATTATTACAGTCTGGGACAAAGGTTGATCCACAGAAGAGGGTAGCTAGCTACAATGTCAGAGAAATTCTTAGAATTTTAGAATAACAGCAATTTTAAAAGAGATAAAGGAAAGCTCATCACTTTGAACAATTAAAAACAAAATACATAAAACAAAATGTTCTTATTTTCAAAACTGAGCTCAATTTTTCCCAAAGCATCTACTTGGTTCAGACCAGCGGGTTTCTGTATCCTACAGTAGGAACCAGGGACCCCAGTTTTGGTTCCAAGCTTGTCCAGGATCAATTGAAAAGGATGGGTAAGTACTCCACAACTTAGAAAAGAGCCCTTCTTGGGCTGGGAGCAGAGTTGCTACTTCTAACCCATGTATCACTAGGACGGAAATGATGCTTTGAATGAGCTCATCCTTATGTTTTCCTTTATGCTGTCCTCCTAACTGTTGCAGCCGCAAGCAAACTGAACACTGAGAGAGCCAGATGCAGACAGAGAGCTACTTCAGAGACTCTAACTGGGAAGAGGAGGGGCTTACACTCCAGAAAATATCATTCCTCACTGTCATATTTATGTCCTCAACCATACAAAGAGCCCCACCATGTTCTGCTACAAAGACCAGATGAGATACTGTAAATATAGCATAGAAAGACACTATATATGTATTGCATAGCATCTGCTAATTCTCAAATTTATCTTTACCAAAACATGTAAAGTCAAGGCTGGAGAGATGGCTCAACAGTTAAGAGCACTTGTTGCTCTTACAGGTGATCTGAGTTCAGTTTCCAGAACCCACTGAAGTTCAGAGTCATCTGCAACTCCAGTTCCAGGGGATTGCACCCCATTCTGACACTCACTGACACCAGAAACATAGGTGGTGTGCATATATTTATTCAGCCAAAAAAACACTCATATGCATAAAACAAACCTTTTAAGTTTTTAATTTATAAACCTTTATTTACTTTTCTTTTGTGTGAATAGGTATTTTGCCTACTGTCTGTAACACTTCCAAGCCTTACCCTCACAGAGGCCAAGAGGGTGTTGGACTTCCTAGAACTAGAGTTCTAAACAACTATACAACTAACCCCCTGCAGATGCTGGGAACTGAATCCAGGTCCTCTGGAAGATTAGCAACTACTCTTCTAGGTCATCTCTCCAGCCCATTTTTAATTAAAAAAAAAAAATAAAAGGAAAATCAAGAAATATTAGTTAACTGTAGTTTCCACATAAATAACAAATAAACATTCAAAGTGTCTACTGCAGCTAGGGTCACAGTGCAGACCATCGTCCCAGCACTGAGGAAGTAGAGCAGGGAGGATCAGGAGTTCATGGTGTATCAAGCACACAGTTTGAGGCCAGTCTGGTCTACATGACACTGTCTCTAAAAAGGGGGAAATTTTCAAGAATAAGTAAACAAACAACAAAAACTACACAATATACACCTGGACCAGTTAGAAGTAAACCCACCACTGCCCAACCTCCCTTGAGCATGGATGGCTGCTCCACCCCATCTCAGCCTGTCAAGATGGATAAGGCATTGCAGATATGACATCCTGTATCAAAGATAGCAAGGGGTCTAGAAAGCAAGCCATGGAAGACCACATAAGAGCCTCAAAAAAAGATCCTTTAGAGCAGCACTTTGGGGACTCACGGATATAACCTTGACCTACCTGGTAGGGGTCTGGTGCCCCCTAGTGTTTGCAAAAAGAGAAATAACCACTAACAAAGGTGCTCATATCTAAGAAAAAAATGCAAATACTACAGAAAGCATAACTGCAATAAAACTAAGCCTGTGACAGGTAATACTTATGCACACACACTAGCCGCAATGTTGAGCTGCCTTTTACTTGTACATCACATGTGTACAGTATCTGCAATGTCTTCACAGCTCTTCACAGACCTCTTCTCAAGGTTCTTCCTAGTTTGTCAGAATCTGCCCTCAGCTTCTGTTTGTGGCATGAGGACTAAGGACAGCCAGCCCACAGTTAGAGGCTTGTGCCTGTGGTCTTGTCTGTTGTAGTCTTGCCACCTGTGGCAGGGTACAATTCCCGTTCCTGTTTTATAGATGAAACATCTCACGGCTACCAGTTGCATGTCTGACGCTCTAATTTCATGGCCTATGTCTTCCACCTCAGACGTGAGAGCTGGCTTGCCTTGGACACATTTTCTGTTGGTTTATGTTGGCAGTGATCGGGTCGGTTTGTCCCCGGGGGCGAAGTACAAACAACTTCCAGGAGTTGGTTCTCTCCTTCAACTTCAGCAATGACTTGCTCCTGGTTTATGCCAGTGTGCAGGTAGCATACCCCAGGCTATCCAGCCTGTGAGCTTCCAGGAGCTTCTCCTGTCCTACTTCCCATCTCACTGTGCTAGACCACAGATGTGCAACGTCACACAAAGCTTTTCACTTCTAGGAACTAAACTAAGGTCATTAGCCCCCGGACAAACTTTGAGATCACATGTTCATCATATATGAATACTTCTATATTTTTAAATTTAGAGTCAGACGCTGATGAGTAGCAGTGGCTGAAGTCACTGGTGTCACTCTTCCAGGCACTAACCTAGACAGTTCACATTTATTAACTCCTTTAACAGGATGGACATTTGACTTTTCCCCAGAGAGGGACAAGCTGGGGGCAATGGAGAGGTACATGTGACACCAGCCCAGTCTGGCAGGCTCCCCAGGATCCCCCTTCTTGTTATGTTACAGTGTCTCTCAGTGGATGTTGTCCAAACTGCTAGCCAAAGGATCGGTGATGACCTTTATAATGAGGGAAGGCCAAATTTTACACCGTCAACTTCTGCCATAACATCAGCAGTATGCAGTGGCCTTCTGTATAATTAGACATACAGACTTTGGGCATGGTTAATTTATGTGTGAACATTTTTACAGGATTTTATAATAAAGTTTATTATGAGAAAATCAGCAATGCTACGGATTGCTTCCCTGCAACAACATGACTCCACCCCCACCTTACATAAGGAAAGTTACAACCCACTGACACCTGACACCTACAGACTCTCCCAAGTCACAGAACAGCTGCTTGGCAGTTCTGACTACAGATGATCTGAGCTGAACCATCCCGAGAGACACACTTAACACCAGACAAATCGATGGACACAACTGCCCACACCAACCCACTAACAGGACAAAGTATGCCTAGTAACGGGAACTGAGTCAAACATGAGCATGCCCCTCCCAAACTCCACTGTCCTCACTGCCCTGGTCTCTCCACTGTCTTTACAACTGCAACGATCCCTGGACCCAGCACTATTTAAGACTGGAAACGGGGAAAACATACACTATACAGTCAAATCACTGCTAACAGTGAAATTTCAAACTCAAGATCGTTCTCGTCCATTGCAATTTCCATGACAGAGACTCTCCAACAGCAGCACAGTGAGAACCGTCTGATTTTTAGAAGTGTACCCAGACACCAAGCTGTGTATCGAACACCACTGCATTTGTACCCTGCAATAGGTTTTCTGCTTCAGACAGCTAAGAATCCCTTGCAGATTAGTCTCATTTGCTAAATTGAGATGCTCAGTGTTTTACTTTTCTTATCTCCCTTTTTATGGTCTATCTGGGTGGACTTAATTGGCACATCTGAGCAGATTAAATACCCTCAGTTAGGAGTCCAGATCTCACAGAGTAAATTAAGACTGATGCAGACAATTATGCCCTGAGCCGAGAATAAAAGGTGTGCACAGAGCAGGAAGCAGAATTAGTCTTCATTTGTGTCTTGGTTTTGTCATTTCAAAGCCAGCATGCTCTCTAGGAAAACATGCTGGGGGGGGAGGGGAAACAACTTTCTTTCCTCTTTAAAATCTAGATTCCTAAGAAGAACGTAAAAAAAAAAAAATGGCTTATTTCCTTGATAAAGAATTAAGCTCCTAGAAACACGTTAAAAACAATTTTCACATTGTTGTATTTAGGTTTCTGGACCATAGCTAGATTAAATATTCATTTTATTATATTATTTATATTTTCAGAAATCAAATTATTAGGGCCTCTAAAAAAGTACAAATAAATCAATTTGGCTTTTGCTTAAGCATGTACATTCTAAAGCTGCTGAATGTCTACTCTGTCCAAACAAGGATCCAGCAGAGGAACAGAAACAATCCATCCTACACTGGATGCTGGCAAAAGGAGAAAAAGGCTCCACAGCACAATGGCTGGAGCTGTCTTCAGGAGGAGCTGGACCTCGGGCAGGGTGGAACTGACACCTCCTTCCCCCAGTGAGCAGAGAATCCATCTTGGAGACAGTGTTGTGAGTCCTCTGCTGCCGACCGAGCTGCTGCTGTCCCACTCACAGGCTCCGCTTCCCAAGTCAGTAACTCAGCCAAGAGAGGGACAGACGATGAGGAGTACAGTCACTCAGACTGCCATCCCACCAAAAGCTTGAACCCTTTCAGGGTCTGACCCTTGGCAGCACAAGGACAACCTGTTCCTCCTCAGAGATGGCCTTGTACACAAGCCAAATCTCCACAGTATGATCCAACTCTGCCAGACTGCAGAAGCCCAGCCGGTGCTCCAGAGGACGGGAGGGCAAAGGGGAGCATTAGCTTCTAGTTGCCTGAGACAACTGAAGACGCGCTGTAACAGTTACACAATGAATGAAGCCTTTATCAGCCACTTCCAGTCTAGTCACATAAAAGTAAAAACAGGGCACAAAAAGATAAAAATTTTAAATCACAAGAAAGTACAATTGAGTTAAATCTGTGTTTCTGGGCCAAAATCTCTCATATTTGACTCCAAAATAAACCACCCCTGCTGTCTTTTGAGGTATGAGCTATTTCTTTTGCTGACAGCGATCAAAGTTTAAGAAGCCATCTCCTTAACCCACTTCCACCTCCCAGACTCCAGGTTTCTGTTTGGTTTCTTAGCCATCATAGCGGCAGCTGTGTGCTGCTTTTTGGCACCACCTTGTGGTCACACATGGACACTGTACTTTCCACCAAACCTCAATGGAAGGCAACATTTCCAACATTTCACAACTTCAAGCCTTTGAGACCATGAGCAAGTTGACTGTAACACATTTGTGAGCGCCATTATAACATAACAAGGCAAAACAGGTGTGTATAAACTCAAAGTCGGGAATAATAAAGAAAAATATGTAAAGATGTTTCCCATATTGATATTGCTATAAATTTACAATTACAACAAGTGGAGGAAGATGGAAAAAGCCTGTATGCCAAGCACAAGGATCAACTGGATCCAACTTCTGGCTGAACCCCCAGCAATGACGACTGGACAAGGATTATCTCAAAAGCAACTCCACACGGTTTCAGAGAAGAATAGAGAAACATTGCACCCCAAGCCCCAACATTACCACTTTTTTCCAATGGCATCAAAGGCTGAGACTCAACTCTACCCCGGGCCCTCTCATACACAATTATCAAGGCGCACATGGAAAGCTTTTGGAGAAACCAAATCATCCAAAAGCTATGTATGGTCTCGGAAGAGAAACAGTAATGGACATATAATCTTGGCTGTTTCCACACAGACAGCACCACAGGATGCTCAGACAAGCTTCTGGGTGGGATTTCCAGGATAGACTTGTACAGTTACTCCCAGGGTCAGAGACCAGTCTGTGCTAAATTCTGCTCCAGTGCCTAATTCTTACTACAGATGTACAGGCAGTTCATTCAGCAACTTAAATTATAGCTGGCTGGAACCAAAAGTAAAGCTTCTAGGTATGAATTAAAGCTAAATGCTAACTTCCTGCTGCCAACAAGAAGCAACAACAAAAGTCTTTGGAAATGAACTTCCTCCATGTCCTTCGACTGATCTGAGCAGTGCTAACTACTGCTGGGGAAGAAGGCCCGAGCCCAGGACATTTCCATTTTACCATCTCAGGTGAATAGCTGGCAGGAAAACTGCTGATGTCCCCTTACTCACCCTCTGGGGCTAGGACAGATCACTGAGGGATGCTGTTTTTTTTTTCCCCAGCCCCCCAAAAGGCCTGGGTCTCCTGGAAAGCAGACCACCCCTCCCAGGGTCTGAGCACTGACAAAACCAAGAGTACCTACGGAGAGAACTCTAGGTTTCCCAAAGGAGCGAACAGGGTGCTAAAAACAACAAACAAGCCATGCGTGCTCAGGGCCTAAGGGGATGCAGCCTTGATTTGACTGTTATTAGTACTTCTATCACACTCATACCTCATAAAACCACTGTGCACTTTCATTTACAAATGGAAACTCTTTACAAACTAATTCATGCATTTTGCTTAATTTTTAAACTGCTTAATCTTTAATCCTTACAAGTTGTATCCTTTGAGCAATGTAATTTAGAGTGTAACTTGTGGACCGAATGACAAGCATGCACACGGCTCCAAACTAAAAGTGACACCCATGGAGTGAGACCACAGGGGGCCAATAAGGAGATAAGCCGGATTCCATTTAATATTTACTGCCGCGGACATCTGTACGCCTCTCTCTGTTGAGAAGCCCAAAGCCATGTCTCAGGTATGTATGCCCTGCCAAATATCTGTCCGGCGGTGCTGAAATCTGAAGTGTGTATCCCTCGTCTGTACTCTACACGTTCACTCTGCTTCACTGACTTGTCCTCGGGTGTTTTTCTATGGTGTCATCAGGGTCTGGCTTAACTGAGCAAGGTCTCTGAAGGGAGTAGTGCTGAGCTGCATGTCCCTGCCACTGTCATAAAATGTTCTCTTTCCCATGACACAGCAGAGGATCTGAGGCGAAGTTAATATGGACCACAAGGAGCCCAGCAACGTTAGTGAGTAGACAAGGCCCTGCACCAGGATGAACTTCCTCTAGAGTCTCCTCCACACCTCATCCGCATTCACAGTTCCCTGTACACTAAGGTTCTGCATCTCTTCATGTCTACTAGCCTCTAAGCCCATCACAGGATACAGACAGGCACAGATATGTGGAAGCAAAGACCAAGCTACAGAGCTGCCCTCTCATCACAACTGGGAAATGAGCACATATCACCCAGGTAGCAAGAATCAGGCACAGGTACAGGTGACTTGACCAGCATGCTGGGAAAAGGTTATCAGTTCCAGAAAATCTATTTAGCATGAAGACTTCTGGAGCATGAGCATTATGTTAAGAAAGTCAATCTTAATGGATACCTGTGTACCTCCAGCACAAACAAGAGCCCACACACATCAGTTTCTAAGCATAGCTCCTGCTTAAGAATATTCAGAGATTTGACCTACAGCAGCTCCTGGGCCCCAGCTGAGGATCTGAGTGTATAAAAGGATAAGAAATGCACACGAAGAGCCAACGCCACACAGTTTACATCCAAGACTGAGCTGAGAGTGTAGACCTATCAGAAGACAGAGGGTTTCAACTACAGCTGCCAATTCTAGAGAGGTATGCCAAATCCTTAACAATTAAAAATTCTATTTTCTACATTGGAAACTATGGGTTTATTCTGCTGATCCTAGTCATTCTGTGACCATCAGCCCTGAGTTGTTTAGTCTAAGAGCTACTACTACAGTTCCAGCTATCTGTACAGATGAACAGTGCACAACAGAATCGATGAATGACAAACTCCAAACATTAATATGCCTCTCAATCCTTAGCATTTTATTTTCTTTTAACATCCCCCCATCGAAAGCGCACCAAAGGAGATGTAATATAAACATTTCAATGTGTATATCTGCCGCTTAGCAACCTTAATAACTAGCTATAAAATTTTAAGAGCTATCATATTTTGGTGGCAATTAAGAATTATTGATATTTCTGAAATTCATTTGAGATTTTACTATAACTTTAGCAAAAAAAATGGATTATGATATGGCTTTGGAAATAATAAATTGTTTTACAATCTTAACATTATTAAAAAAAACTTATTGCCATGAAATTAAACCGTACCCATATTTAAAATTCAATCAAAATAAATTGCTATGTTTAAAATACATTTAATATTGACCCAGTTTAATGAGAAGACGATATATTGCTCCATTTATAATCAATATGCTATGATTAACATCTTTATTAATTTTCTACAGTAAAGACTGACACTACTGTCAGTACTGAGCAGTATTTCTCAACACTACAACTATAGGTGTGCACACTAACAGGCTGCAGTGGTCAGCGACCAGCACAGGCCCCTCCCTATCCACGCACTGCCACAAGGAGCTACTACAGTGGCAGTGTCACTGGGTCTCATTTACCTTTAAGAAATTCTGAAAAAGTTATGCAATGTACTTGAAGCTTGGACTAGGGTTACAGCAGCTCTGAACTAAGAACCAATAAGCCAACTTTCACAGGAAGGAGCATGGAACTCTACTAGAAACAATATCAATTAGCTTCCCCCTCATTGAGGAATAAAAGCACTGTTGAGGACTAACCAAAGCCATCCCAAGAGTAAAGATTTGAGTAGTGCCATGGTTCCTTTTCTCCTCTGACCTCTACAGAAACCCTGTGCCTGTGGTGTGTGGAATGCTCTCCTGGCTCATAGAAACCACCCAGCGATGATGACTGTAACTCTACAGATGCTCTTCTCCCCCTCAGCTCACACCAAGCACTGACAAAGTCCTGAGGGTAAAAGCCAACCCAGCGTCAGCAATGGCAGATGGTGGTGAGGGGGACGTGTGTTGTGCATAGTGTCCCGTCAGCATTACAGTGGTCTGTAATTCTGTAGACAACTGTTCTCTCAAACTCAAGGCTGGACGTATTTGAAAAAGAACATCTTCTCTCATATGCCAAAATATGTTTCAGCTTTTTTTCTAAAGGAAACTTCTCTAAAGTGAATATCCTACCTCATAAGGAAAAAACCCAAGGTAGAGCAGCACATTTTCCTTCTTGACACTTGTTGCAGGACAATAGCTGAGTCGAACATGAAGCTACTGTTAGTCCTCTCAGCTCTTGCCCAGCCTTCCCCTCTGCTCCTCATCCCAGACTTGCCTCTAAATTAGAATGAGACTGAAACCTTTAGGGCCAGCTTCACTAAGGGCTTCATGCCCAGGTTCTTGTGGGCTAAGGCAGCAAGCCTAGCTTCTGCACAGCTGGGTGTCTAGTACAATAGGGCTCTAAAAATGCTAAGATCTTTAGGGTGGCCTCCTCACTCCTGGTAAGCAGCAGAGGCCCCAAACACTAACCTTAACCGCTGCTTATAATAATCCTCATCTCCATCGTCTTGGTGCCTGGCTACCTTCCGGCCTCCTCCTCTTCCTTCCATAGCTTCATCTTCCTCCTCAGAACTTGGAAAGAAGTCATCGTCGATCTCCTGCACTGGGACTTTCTTGTATTTTTGCCCCTTCCGGAGAGGCTTTAGTTCATAGCTAACGTCATCAGAAGACAGGTTGGCTACCCCTTCCTCCTCCTCTTGTTCTTCCTCCTCCTCCCCATTGGTGGGAGAGGACCCAGACTCCTCACCCTCAGTGTCTCCCTCTGCCTCTGGCCTCACCTCAGGCTCCAGAGGTTTCTTCCCCCTTGACAATCCCACTTTCCCCTGGAACTGCAGCGCCCTCTTCTGGAGCTTCCTGATGTGCTTCTTCAGGCGCTTATCTGTTTGAGAGAGCACTTGGCTTCTCTGGTCTGGCTTGGTTTCATCTGGTCCTCGGCTTGACTCAGACACAGCCACAGCTTTTTTAGCTGTTCTTTTATTAGTAGCTTGTTTCTTCCTTTCAAAAGAAAGTTGTGCTTGGTCTGCCAAATATTTTTCAAAGCCTGATGCTTCGTTGAGCATTATTTTTCTAGGCTTTTTCTCCTGTTTCTGAGGGGCTGGGGTACCAAATGGTGTCATCTGGCCAGTGCGGATAAGCTCGTCCCAGGCGGTCTCCTGGGCAGGCATGAGCATACTGCCAAGACATGATGGCCCTGGCTCTGAAAGGGAAACAATGAAGACGCCAGTAAAACTCTCAAAGAACACACAGAAAAACAATCACTCACTCACAGATAGTAAGAATTTCCAGGAACTCACAAAAATACCAGTGTAATATATATTCTCAGTAACTTCTTTTCCCCAAAATATGACACTATATAACTGGCACACAAACACTACGTACCCACTTTTTAAAGGATGAAATTTTACACCTGCAACAACAGAGAACTGATGATTCTGTGAGGTGAAACAAGCCAGGCATAGAAAGACAATTACTGTGTGCTTCCTTCATACTCAGAACCTAGGAAAGCTGATCCTCACAGCACTGAGAGTACAACGGGACTATCAAGAGCTGAGAAGAACATCAGGGAGGGAGAGAAGGCTGGTCCATGATAACAGAAGGGGAAATCTGTGATGCCATTCCACGGGAGGAGGAGTGGCACAGAGTAGTAACAGATTGTGTTGTTCCAATCGCTGAAATAAGATTTTAGATGTTTTTCACCATTAAAAAAAAATGTTTGAGAAGACAGATAGGTTTAGCCTAATTATGCACTACATAACATATATGCGCTGAAATATTACATGACACCCCATAAGTACACTATATGTTTACCTTCTGTCTAACTTTGAGTGTGAATAAAAATGTATCACATTATAGTCATACTTTCTGTACAAAGGCAGGCTTACCTACACATTATTGGGTATAAACAGACAAACTTATCTATCCTTGCTCATCAGTTAAGAAGCAAGCCATGACGAGTGATCCCCAACAGTCTATGTCATTGCTTTGCCCACTATTCAGAAGAACCTTAGTTCATCCAAGACACCAGCATGTCTATCTAAGAAAGACAAAGTATTGCACCTCCTGCATGGTCACAGCCAGTCACCAGAATCCGATTGTGTAACCTTCTGGCATTGCCACAAGACACTGTCATCTAGTTGGGCTGCATTCATAGCTATTTGGGGATACATGTGGCCCACAGGACACAGGTGGGACATGCCTGGTTCACTTCCGAATGGGAAATTCCACAGCTACAATGTAGTGGGTGCTCAACATCAAGATTTGACCAACGGCTGGCACACTGAACAAAAGAGAACATGTTCCTCTCAGTGCAGACAGGTCCATCGGAGAGCTGGGAAGAGGGATTGCTCTAAAAATACAAGGACCTACTACCTAAGTTTAAATCCTCAGTTCCTGGGAAGCCAGGTATGAGCACAGTGCTGTAACCCTAACATTAAGGCAGAGGCAAGTAGATCCTGCAGGCTCTCTGGCTAGCCAGCTTAGCCAAAATAGCAAGCCCAAGGTACAATGAGAAAACCTGTCTCAAGAAATGAGGTACAGAATGACAGAGGAAAATTCCTCATATCCTCTTCTGGTCTTCATATGCACACATGCAGTGCATGTATACATGCATACACATACACACACACACACACACACACACCCCTACTGTATGATGATACCATGCTAGACATGTGATGTGAAAAACTTGAAAAGATAAATTAAATATGAAGATATGTCTAAAGACCTACCAGGCCAATGCCACCACAGCCAGATTTCCACTAATGCTGCATTGAAATAAAATATACATCAAAATACATAAATTATAAGTCCCAATGACTTGTCAAAAAGGAAAAAAAAAATCTATAGTTCTATATTAGCATCCAGATCAACAGAAATCAAGAACTAGTGTTCCTGGAGCACCCTCTCTGCCACCTTCTCAGCTTCCAGCCTCCCCCGAGACACGGACAGGCCTGACTCTTGAGGATGACTTATGCCTGGTTCTGTGTCCCTGTCTGCCTGCTATGCCTGGCATTCAGCACAAAATCCACACTGATCTAATGTTAAACTGAATTGAAATTTATTAACTGTTACTAACGTTCTGTGATTATATGGTTCTCTCTTTTCACTATTACCTTAGTTTGGGTGGTTTCTAAGGTTGGACCACTAGACTTGAGCAAGGCTACCGTGAACACTCTGGTATACATCCTTAGATAATAACATCTGATTCTTTAGAATGCTAAGTTTAGCAAAGTGGCACTGTGTCTCGATAGTGTTTAAGAGTTCCAATTGGCCCACATTCCTGCCATCCCACAACTTCAAAGATTCCCAGTGAATAAAAGGCCTTTTAAACCCATGCCTTATGGATAACTGCTTTTGTGTACAAAATCTTGTTCTTTGTCTTAAACTTTTCTAGTTTTTTTGTTTGTTTTGTTTTACTGCATCATAAATTCAAATCCTGTGCATGCCCTACAGACATCTCCCAGATATCTGCAGCCTCCCTTCTCCCAGTCTCAACACTCTCTTGACAGGCAGAAGCTCCTGGCTGTTCATTTAGTTGTTAAGCAGTTCTCTTCCCTTACACACTTTACACTTCTGGTCTTGCCTCAGTCCTTGCCTCGCCTATCCCAGGATCGTGATAGGGTCTCCCAGTGTTACAATTTCAGAGCCTTTCTATCATTAACATTCAGATCTATAAACAGTCTGGGAATATTTTTGGATGTAATATATGTAATGGATCGAGATTCCTTTTATTTTTATATAAATTAGTCTTTTGGTCAAAACAGTGTTCACCATAGTGCTGCTTTCGATCTTCATCATAATCAAGTGATTATGCACAGGTGGGCCTGTTTCTGGAGCCTTCCATCCCATCCATCAGCCTGACTGTGTATGCAACACTGACGTAGTCACTACAGTTTTATACCACACCTTGGCATTTTGTTTTCTTTTCTTAGGTAAGGAGTGGTAAGACAAGGTCTTACTCTGTAGGCTATACTGGCCTCAAATTCACAGCAATCCTGCTGATTCTGCTTCCCAAGAGCTGAAATTGCAGAGTTTAGCACTAGCTTGTTAGTAACCTCTACCTTCAGCCTACATGTCTGATACATGCCATTTGTCATTTTTTTAAAAAGGTTCAAATTTATATTGGGGAGCACTGAAACTACAACTGGCTAGAAATGTCATCTTTATAATATAGAATCACCCAACATAAACCACAGTATATCACCACATTTACTTAGGCTTTTCTTTGTCAATAACATTTTACAGTTTTTAGATGTATAAAACAATGTAGAACTACTTTTTTTTCTAAGATTTATTTCTAGGTATTTGGATTGCAAGTGGTACCTGTATTAAGTTTTATCTTTTAGTTTTCCTAATGTACAAAAATATCTAATTTTTATATACTATGTACTCAATGCTATTATTAAACGTCTTCACTGATAATTGGATACTAGCCCCAGGAAGCTCTGAATACTCCAGAAACAACTCACAGGCCATATGAAGCTCAAGAAAAACAAAGGCCAAAAAGTGAAAGCCTCAGTTCCTCTTAGGAAAAAAAATAAGTGTATAGCACCCTCTCAGAGTATGGTACACCTGGACCTTAAATCATTAATAATCCAAGAGCTAAGAATATAACCTTGTGGCAATTTTTGGTATTCAAAAATCATTATGCTTAATCTATATACACCAAGAAAACTCTGTTTCCATGTTACGTTCTACATGTACTTTATGCTTATGGTAACTAGTAAGATTTCAATGCATACTAACAAACCTCTAAAAGAATTAAGTACTGACAAAAATATATTCATATAGTGTTGTGCCAAAATGCCTTTAAAAATCTGTACATGTATCTTTCTTTTTTAAAAAATAAAGTTGTAAGAGAGAAAAAAAAAAGTCTTGTGGTAATTCCACAGCAATTCTTTTGAATTTTCTATATAAACTATCATAGGTTGTAAATAATGAGTTCCTTCTTTTCCACCTTTACTCAAACAGGACCATGTACGGCTGCACAGAGAAGGTAATCGGGTGAGCCTGCTGCCCTGCAGAGCACACTGGCTAAGGCAGATCTCCCACCTGTCCTCATCCCACCCACATGCGGGAAGCTGCTGCTGCTAAGCTGCATAATCACCACGGGAAAAGCAGTGAAGCCATGTCCCCAGGCAAGCATGTGGGCAGCACATCCCCTGACACTTGCTATATGACTTCAGATGGGCTGAGAGAGGTTCACACCCAGCAGTACAGAGTTGGGTCCCCCAAAACCTGGCTATCCTGGCATCCAGCTCTACGACCTCTGCAGACAGGGCAAGGGCAAAGGGCAGTGAGAGGATCCAGTCTCCAGCAATGGCCGGTGGTCAGATGGGAAAGTATCCTGGGAACCAAGAGTTCAGAAAAAAAGGGGCTATGGATTTGTAAGACGCCAGATCTTAGGTGGCTGCAAACCTATGGGAAATTGATGACACAGGGAGAGGAAGCAACATGAGCACTAGACAAATCCTAAGCAGTATCAATATTAAGATACTGCCAGATGAGCTACCAAAAATAACTAACCAGGACTAACCAGGGGGTAGAAAAGAAGCCAGGAGATGGGAGTCTGGCACTCTCTCAAGGCATCATCAGGCTGAACTTGGCAGAGAAGAAAAAGCGTCAGGATTTTCAGAGGTACCTATGAACTCTGCATCAACAGAACTAAAGAACTGCAGGTTTCAGACAAACAGGGAAGATCCCCTTTACCAATGAGAAACCTAGTGCCCACGTAGCAGAAACCATGGTAGAACTGAAGGAGCGTATGAGACTGAACTTTAGAAGCAAATGTAAAGCCAGGAGTGAGGATATACACCTGGTGCAGAAGCACCATAATTTTGAGACTAGCCAGAGGTACACAGTGAGATCTTGTTTTAAGTGACTTGGGGGTGGGGAATACATTTTTTTCCTCCATTGTTACATTCATCATACAAATCCTCTTGTCCATGTGAAAGAAAGCTCCAGGAGCTAGCAAAGAATGTTTGCTTGACCAACCAAACTCTAAGTTTAATCTTTAATCTATGTTTTAAGCAGAAACTAACCAGGCAACAACCAACAGTGTGTAAATACAGACACACAGAAAAAAATATTTAGTCTTGGAGTTTATACATTTTCCCCAGAGATTTTCCAAAGCACATCTGTCCTGACGAGAATTTTAAATGGCCACGATCTAACATGTATGCTTTTCCTTAACAGAAGGAATGCTTGGAAAGTCCACTGTGCTCCTTAAAGATAAGAAACTGCAATCGTATAGATGCTGACCGAGGATGCTGGACAGTGGGTACAATCTTACAGACACTGACTGAGGATGCTAAGATTATAAAGTGAACCCAATCAAGATACTAGTTCTCTTTATGAAGTTAATGCATATAAACATGTAAATTTCTTATTCATTAAGCTTAACACAGTGTGTGCCAGTAACCACCAGAAAGACTTGGATTAACATTTTATTTCAGCCTCTAAAAAGGCATCAGGCATCAATTAAGAGCATGCCAAGCTGCCCCTGCATCCTCACCTGCATCTTCCTCCTCTAGGCTGGCAAGATCCAGTTCCATTTGGACCCCGGCCCCTCCAAGAATGGCCTGGAGACGTTTCTGTTTTGCAGTTATCTTCTTTAGCTGTTGTTCCTTAAGTTGTAAAGCCCAAATACAAGATATACAATACAGTGATTTATTGTTAAAACAAAAAGACTGCATTGTACAATTTTAAACTTCAGTCAAGAGTAAACTAAAAATGAAACAGAAGCCCCACGTAGTAATCTATCACTAGTGAGCACTAGCTGAACAGTTCCCACTTTCCTGCAGCACGGCAGCCACAGTGTTCCTGAACAGCTACCACACCCACAGGTCCTCACCCTTGGGACTGAGCACTGAGGTCACATGCACTGACTGGGAAGTGGAAATGTTCTCTCTATACATTCTGCATACATCATTAAACTCTGTTTCCCACATCCTAGAGTGACAGGAAATAAAATACAAACACTCAAGCAGTTAATTACAAAGTCAGGCCTATGGAGACCTGGCCTGAATGGCAGCCTTTGTAGTACTCTACCCCATCAAATCTTTGAAAGACATTTTGCTAAGCCTTTCTTCCCATGTACCTCAGACTCCTTTTTGTCTCCCTTGACATTATCAGAACTCAGACAGGTGGCCTTCCTAAAGCCTCAACTAGCCAGACCTTAAGAGCTTCCACTGTCTTCATGGAGTAAAGAGCTCTTGCCTAGTACACAGGGGCCCTGGGTTTGAGCTCTAGCATCAGGGTGAAGGTCAATGGGAAACACAAACAGTATGCTACCATAATTTGCAACTTGTTGTTTTCTCAGTCTTCCTGTATCCTGCTTCAAGCACTTTCCCTCTGAAAATCCTAAACACAGAATATAATTAGGTCAGACCATGACTCAGTCACCTAAGGTTTAGTTCAAAGCACATGAAGCCAAATGTCCTCCAAGATTTATAAAGCCCCATCTGCACTGAACTACTGCCTGCGTGGACATCTGGGCTGCTGCTGTGGAGATGCAGAGCCCAGTGAGATAAGAAAAGGAAGACTCCACCTCAGAGTCTACACACAGCCCTCAAGTGGACGTACAGCTGCCAGCTGGGAGCCGAAACCATCAACACTAGTCATTCTCAGCTGCTGCCATCAATTTCCACAGGGTGGTGTGTGAAACCCTAAAAACATTTCAGTCTTCAAAAGCTGTATAAAAATCCTATTCTTAAACGCCTCAGAAAAGCAATCTCAGAGGCAACAGTTCCCTCCTACCCAAGTTCTGTGCCTCCATGGGCAGCCCCGCACAGCTGTGCTGACTATACCCAAAGCAGAGATGGAGCATGTGAGTGGT
Source organism: Micromys minutus (assembly GCF_963924665.1). Taxonomy (NCBI): domain Eukaryota; kingdom Metazoa; phylum Chordata; class Mammalia; order Rodentia; family Muridae; genus Micromys; species Micromys minutus. The sequence goes on from NC_137981.1 coordinate 27,355,931, forward strand.
GATGGCGAGACAATGAGAAGACACTCGAGTAAGCAAGACCTAAGCAGAGAGCTAAAACAGAGATGGAGTGAGAGGTCGGAGTCCAAACGGAGGCTGAAATGCTGGAGTTAATGATGGTAACAGGGAAGGCCATGAAAGAGCACAGAAGTGAGGTGAGGAACGTGCAAAAACCACAAGAACTCCTCTCGAGTATGTATGCGTGGATGTGTGCATCCACATGTATACATGGATAGGATGTGTCTGTACATATGGGTAACTAAAAATACTGTAGAGCAGGACAGACAGATCACACAAAAGTCACCCCAAATTTTCCTATTGTGGGGCTAGAGAGGTCACTTAGAGGTTAAGAGCAACTACTACTCGTACAAACGTCCTAGCTTCTGTTCCCAGCACTCACAAGGTGGCTCACAACTCTCTGTAACACCAGTTACAAGGGATCCAGGACCCTCTTCTGCCTCTTCAGGCACACATATGGTACACATATTGGCAAAACACTTAAACTAAAGATCAATCTTTTTAAGAAATATGTTTCTATCATAATGCTATTCCCACAGCGTGGACGTAAACGGTAGTTAGTGCACTGTGGTGCTCAGTAGGTCACTCAGCATCACCTTGTTATACTTCTGTCGTCTCACAGAATCCAGCTTCCTGGTGATGTCTCTGTTGCTGGCAGCGTGAGGGCTAAGTTGCTCTATAATTTTATTGATTTGCCTCAGGGATGTTGTACATGACCTGAAAAATAAGAATGATTGTCTGTTTGTCAAATAGATCCGAGGCACAAAAGCAGTAACAGTGCTCCTCTCTTCTCAGGCGGTTTAAACCAGTCCGTGCCTATTTGGAAACCGACTCATTTCTACTACAAGCATTTTTTAGTGTCTACTTATTAAAGACAGTGGGGTAAGGACCGAACTCAGTCCAAGGTTCCATGATACACACCAGGGAAGCCCCCCAAAGTTTGAATAAGTCCTAAAAGTGCTTAATTGTTCACTTATCTATGTAAATATTTTCCTTTCACAGAACTGGAAATTCCTCTACTATAACAGTAGACTTCATAGTGTAAAGAGAAAAGAATTGAAAATTAGTTGCTCCTAAAATACTACAAAATTGCTGCTTCTAATTTTTAAAGAGAAAACCAATCTCATAATTTGCTGTCTGTATTCTTTCAAGGTAACAATAAGCCACTGACTGGCTAGTTAAGGCAGTATTCTCTAATACCTCTGCAGAAAGTGGACACAGTTCTGAGAGCACTCATAGAAGGTGGGCAACTACACAGAACAAGGACGTTTTCAAAAACACCTAAGCAAAAGATAAGCTACGCATGGGGTGTAAGCAAATTATAATGACAACAATCATGATTTCAATTCAAACAAAAGAACCTGTCAAGGAACTGTTAAAGACGTGGTCTCTGAGTATCCATAGAAACCTAGCAACAGCCCCCACCACGAGTAGTGCCTCTCGCTCTGTACACACTCACCTGCCTCCTTCTCTAGCCATGCAGTGGAGTGGCCCGTTTTTCCACCCAGGCCAGTCCTCAGTGACCCTACCCAGCCATCACCCAGGAGGATGAGTGGGCTCCATACTGCCTCCCTGCCCTTGGCCTCTCCCTGAGGCTGGCCTACACCTTCCCCACCAGAGTACTTCACTCAGCAGAGTCCAAGCCTCTTTCCTCCACAACACAAATGAAGTCCTCACAAGACTGCATCTTTCTTTAGAGCTAACAATAGGACACACAAAAAAAAGAAGGGCAGGGAGTTTATTCTCAATATTTTCATAAATTAAAATCCAAAAAATTGCCAAAAAAGAATAAATATTGTTTGGGATCAGCAGACTAGAAACTATAGGAGAGAAAGGCAACGACAGACCCCAAGCGTTCCCTGTGTCTCAAGTATGAAATTCCCAGAATTCACTTCAAAGAGTAACCACACATGCTGCCAGGAAGGCCTTGCTCTTCAAGACCCAAGGCAGGTTCAGGATTGATCTAAGCTTAACTACAGGCAAATGTTGTTCCTCAAGGGAGGGACAGGCACTCAGAAGGCAAATAGAGGATCATCTTAACCAACTATTACTTAGAAGAGAGATTCTATACATCTCAGCTTTCTATTACCTGAATTTCTGTCATACTTCAATGCAAGCTCTGAAAAAAAAAAAAAAAAACTCATACTCACATAAGGTCATCCAGGACTGACTGATACTCTTTCTCTGCATCAGCAAGTTGGGCCACACGGCTGGCCTCATGCATTGCACTGTCCACCTGCTGAAGCACGCCTTGCTCCAGGACGGCCTGGTCATAGACGTCCACACCCAGGCCCTGCAGCTCCAAGGCCTGAGCACTGGGCTCCACTGCAGGAATCTGGTGCCGGTCAATGTGTAGCAGGGTCGGCCCCCGCCTTGTGGCTGCCAGTACACAAGCTTCAGCAGATGTGGATGGCCCATACTCACAGGAAGTAGATGAGAGGCACTCCCCAGCCTCTGAGACCTCAATACTCTCCTGCCCAACTGGCAGGTCTTTGTCAGCACTGACATGCTGACTTGGTAAACAGTCTTGCTCCTGAGGTTGAGTGGAGTTGGGGATTTCCTCGTGGGGCATCCTCTACAAACTATCTAAAAGGGGAAAAAACATTGATAAGCCTTTTGGTTGTTAATCAGTGTACAGTGTCTTAAATATGTTAAATGTAAGAGTTTCTCTAAACATCAATAAACCTTCCAATTAAAGTTTAAGTACTAACTTCTTTAAAGAGAACAAATGATGATTTTTTTAAAAAAGCTAACAAAGTAAATACAGCAACAACAACAAAGAACACACGGACAGCCACCTGAAAAAGCCAGTGGCCCAATCCTAAGTGATGGCCACATGTTCTAAAACAGGTAAAATGCCCCAGCTTCTGTCTTGGCAGTTAGCACCTTCACTGGTCTGTGGCACACAAGCTTTGTGTTAGAGCAGCCTGGCCAACTGTACAGTGCATTTATTAGTAATGTGAGAACTATAGAACTCACACTGGGGGGGGGGGGGGATGGAGAGATAGCTTAGTGGTTAAGAACACTGACTGTTCTTCCAGAGGTCCTGAGTTCAAATCCCAACAACTCACAACCATCTGTAATGAGATCTGATGCCCTCTTCTGGTGTGTCTGAGGACAGCTACAGTGTATTTATATATAATACATAAATAGATCTTTAAAAAAAAAAAAAAAGAACTCACACTAGGAACTTCTAAGCTGAACCCCCATCTGGTAAATGGTGTGCATCAGAAGCTCAAAGATAAAGTGAAAAATCCTCAAAGATACATCCATTTCAAATGCAGTCACCAAATCTCTGCCCTCGTGACTCAGGGATCCATGTAGAAGAAGGGGAACAATTGTATGGGTCGATATCTGCTGAACGGAAGTAAGGTTTACACACAGGAATCCAAAATAAAAGGATGGCCAAGGCGACTGAGTCACAGTGGATTCAATCACAACAATGACTCTCAGAAAGAAAGCAGACAGGAAGCTAAAGTGGGGATTGCTGAGTTCGTGCAAGTCACAATACTGATACACCTTGTTGTCCAATCCAAGGGGGAAGAGAAGGGAAGGACGGGGAAGATATTCTAAGAGCAGCCCCAGAGGTCCCAAAGCTCTAATATATACCAGAGATCATCACTAAGGAGGGTGATGATAAAAAGAGAATATTCCACCCTTTGGGGTCTTTCTGTTTATCTTTAAAGAAAAAGTCACCCTCCAACAGAAGGGTGAAGTTCCTGCCTGTAAGAACTGGAATTAAAAATCCACATATGCAGAGTTTAAAGAACTTCTTATAAAGGGATTTATTTTTTAATTAAAATATGTCAATTAAATCAAAATTACCAATAGCATTTTAATCAAAGAAATTTACAAATAATATTTTAAGAAAATTGATTTTTAAACAGGATAAAGTAACAATTAAAAGAAATGAATGACTAGATTAGGGAAGAAAAGCAGGAGTCTATACATTTTGGACTCTAGCAGTGCACTGGGGACACCAGTGAAAGAAGTTTCTCATTGGACATGGCACACACTGTAATCCCAGCACTTGAGAAGTTGAAGCCACATAGTAAGTTCTAGGCCAGCCTGAGCTACACAGCTATACCATTTGAAAACAAGCAACAAGAACAAGTGTGTGTGTGTGTGTGTGTGTGTGTGTGTGTTGTGTGTGAACAGTTGAATCCAGTAGTAGAGCAACAGACACAAAAACTAAAAACTAGACTGTCTGAGGTCAGCAGGCAGGGAAGGCAAAAGAGGAAAGGACCTTGACTACATAAGGAAGAAAAGGTGATAAATAACCCAAGGTTTTGTTGGAAAGTAAAGAGGAAAAATAATATACGGCAAGAAAGCAATGACCTGAACAGAAAATTGTGCAGCAACCAGGGAAGAACCAAAAGAGAAGTGACAAGAAGGTACAGCACATTTATCTGCCTCTAGCTGAGGAGTGATGCCTGGTGCCCACAGATGCAAAACGGAGTTGACAGGGAAGACAACTCTGTAAGGAAGAAGCCTGGGCCTTTCCTTAGTCAGTCACAGTTGGTATGCGGTGGGTGGGTGTGAGAAGAAAGAGTCTGCTGGTGAGAAATAAACACTGCAGGTGTGTGCTTTCCGAAATGATGACGGACTGGCAATACTCCAGGGATGTACAGTTCTCTCCTCCCGTAACCAGCAGGCTGTGCAGAAATGTCATTCCTTGGGATGGTCAGAGAAGCAGTAGAACAAAGAAGTAAGAATTGAGAGGGGGCAGGAAGAGCAGCTGAAGTAACAGCTTGGAGTTCACTGTTGGATGGAGTTTTCATTTATTTTTGGCCAGAAAGGAACTGGAAGACAGCAAAAAGCCATCTAGCTTCTAGCTAAAGCCAGAAGAGAGCCACTCGCACACATGCATATGGAGGTGGGGGGGCTTGTGGTGTAATGTAAACTTGAAGGATTTGATCAAAGCATTAAAGCTTCAGAGGTGAAATAAATCACACATTAACGAACTGTTACTGACTCAGTCACATAAGGCATGAGGCACACTAGTTCCCCTGGGCAGAGCTTTGTCTCTTGGGAAGCCAGGCATTTAAAAAATGGCCTTAGTGCAGATATATATGAGGGCTACGGTGGTGATGGCCATAAAAAGAAATTTCCTAACTCCATGATGAGAGAGGTCTAAGTGAAATTGTGAAAGTAGGTGTGAGGTAGCCTCTGTGGCAAAGTGACAGCCTAAAAAATTAATGGGGGGACTGGAGAAATGGCTCAGCAATAGTTAAAAGCACTGCTCTTCCAGAGGTCCTGAGTTCAATTCCCAGCAAACACATGGTGGTTCACAACCATCTATAATAGAATCTGATGTCCTCTTCTGGTGTCTGTGAAAACAGCTGCAGTGTACTCATATAAATATAATAAATAAATCTTTTAAAAAATAAGTAAAATAAAAAACATTTATAAAAAATTAATGGGATTTAGTCAAGGTCAAAAGCAGAGTTAGTATCTCCAAATGAGATAGTGAGAAAAGGCTGTAACTCAGTGAGAATTTAACTGTAACCAAAATTAAAGAGCTGATTAGATTGTTGCTGATTTTGTAAATCTTTCAGAGTCACTTCAGATACATTCCAAACTTGCAAAGGCTGGGTAACCAGACTTGTGTCTTGGGCTTTCTTCGGCCACAATGGAGCTGGATTAGGGTTTGGAAGTTACCTGTACATAAGCATGATTTTGAGGCAAGAAGGGCCAAGTCACACAGGTCCGGATTTGGGGTGGGGTGGGGAACATGCTCTTAAGTTTTATTTCACTGAGACAGCTCTCAAGGAGTTTAAAGATGTGTGATAATGGCAGGACCCAACTAATATGCGTACAAGACCAGTTTTGGATAATAGAGAAATAGTAATGCGGAGCTAATAGGAGGTAGTCAAGAGGAAAACGGCAAGAGCTTGGAAGAGGAGGGCAGCGGTGAAGATGACACTAGGAGGGGCACCGGGTTACAGCATTCACATCTCAGTCCTTCCCACTCAACTCTGCATCAATAGGGAAGGCGCCCGGGCATGCACCACCCTGACTCTCCTCTCAAGGAAACCATTATCATCATCCAGACCCAACAGAGCCTTACAGGCCCTGCACGCCCGGCCCCATTCACAAACCCAGAAGCAGATACCAGAGGCTGGTCCACGCCGCGACAGCCCCCTGCCCGCCCCGCAGGTGAGAGCGTGCGCCCACGTCACTTCCGGTTTCAGGTGCGCCTGCCGGAAGATACCCGGCCCACGGACGAAGCCGCCGCTCGCTCCGGTGGGCTCCGCGACAGAAGGCTAGAAACCTATGGCGCGGGGCCACGGTCGCATGAAGAGCCCGAGGCGCAGGCACTCTCACCCGGACTTCCGTCCAGCTGCCGAACACTTACCCAGGACCACGCGGCTGCCCAGACAAATCTTCGCCACAGCCGCGTCGGAGCGTTGGTACAGACCTTAGCGCATGCGCCCTAGACCAGTGATAAGCACCGCCTCTGGGGTGGGGGCAAGACCAGCGGCGCCTGCGCTTTGCTGAGCCGTTTGTTTGTAAGCAAGGCTTTGCCACGTGCATTGACCAAAGGGAGCAGCATAAGGCCTTTGTCCCGGGCTAGGTTGGACTGTGCGGTCAGCCTGTGGCCATTTGGGTAGCTTGTATCATTCTCCGCAAACGCTGTCTAGGTTTATGAATTAAAATATATTGATAGGTTATTTCTCCGTCGCCGCGGGCGAAATGAGCCAATTCAAACCAGATTAGATTAAAGGCAGGTTTATCAGGAAACTGTTCTCGGTCGGTTGAGTTCACTGGCCCCAAGGACTGAGGCCAGGGGAAGGAGGAAGGAAGGGAGGGAGGGGGAAAGGAGGGAGGGGGGTGCATAAAGAGAGAAGAGACCAAAATGCCTGGGAGAAAAAGGGCAGCCCAGGGGCTGGAAAGTTCAGGGTTGGGGGTGAGGGAGCCGGATATGCCAGGTAGGACTGAAAGATGCTGGGAAAACCTGGAGACTTTGATATGTAAAATATGCATCTAAGTCCCTTGCCCCTGGGTCAGAAACCAAACATTCTTAAAAAACAAAGGGAGCCTGCCAATGAATGACTAGCTAAAGGTGCTCAGATCGTTTGCTTTGACATCCTCACTGCCTTAGTCATCTGACACATTTTAAAACAGAAGAGTAAAAAATACCACTCCCCACCACCACCCCAAGACACACACCTGGACAAAATCCCGAGTACATGTACTTGGTGCAGCAGGTCTACAATAGATGACTTAATTGCATTAAGTCGCTTAATACTTGTTAATTAATATTAACTATTGGAGCCAAGTAGTAAAATTCTTTACCCAGCCAAGAATTCTGAAGATGGCCTCACTTGGGTAAGAATTTACAAAAAGAAAGCCCGGCTTCCCAAGGAATAGCTGTATTAAACTGGGAACTTCTTATTCCAGAAATGCCAAGAATGGAGAAGGTAGAATCGTCAGGGTCCTTGGCACAAAGTCCTGTGTGAAGGCACAAAATGAGGACAGAATGTTTAGGAGCAGCAGTGAGGTGCTCCACACTGCCATCCTAGCAACCTGAGGAATTTCAAGACTAGCCTGTTTATGAAGCAGGGTCAGAAGAATTCATCAAAGACATTTTAATAAAGGGCTTAAGATGAAAGGTTAAGGAAAGGAGAGGCTCTGGGAAGAAAGTGAGACACACTCAGGGTGTGTGTGAGCTTCTCGGAGAGCCACAATCATCATAGCATTAGCCATGTAAGTATTACAGCTCAAAAGATTGCCCATTCTACCCCTCCTGTTAACTTTCTCTTAGTAAATTAGATATGTGCTAACTCTGGAGATACCTTGGGTAGAAGTAAAAACAGGCTTGAGCTGATCAGGTGGCCACCAAACCTTAGGACCTGAATTCTGTCTTCAGGACCCACATGGTAGGAGAGAACCAACTCCCACAACTTGTCCTCTGACCTCCATGCATTAAAATTATCTTGCTTCTCCTCCTGGTCTGTGCCTGGAGCTTGTAATGCCAAGCTATAAACTCCTGCCTGTTCCTAGAGGAATGGAATCATTTCCCTTGCTCTGTGGTCTCCACATCCACTTAGCTCTGACTCTTCTCTTGCCTGTTCTCCTGTCTTTACCCAGGTGCCCATCAAGGACTTTGTTTCCTAACTGCACCAGGGTATTAACAACACAGTTGGAACCACTACTGTACTTGTGAGGTTCCTTACATAGGTCTGATGGAAGAATAACCTAACATCATCACCTGATAGCCCTACCCAACATTAAAATCCACATCTGATCCAGGCATGGTGGCACACACCTTTAATCCCACCTCTTGGAAGGCATAGGCAGGGGGACCTGATTCTAAAGCCAGCCTGGTCTACAGAGCAAGTTCCAAAATAGGGCTACACAGAGAAACCCTGTCTTGAAAACTCAAGAGGAGGAGGAAAGTAGTTTATGGTAAAAGGATGACTCCTGTGCTCACCTGAGTACTACAGTCACCAGTCTCTGTAACCAGACTTTGGTTTTTGCTGCCTGTCACTTACAAAAGCCAATGAGCAGAGACAGCAATTTTATCGTAAAGTTGTTCTTTATTCAGAGATTCTCTGCTAAAAGCCAAAAATGTCCTTGGTCCTGGCAGTAGCTTCATCCCTGTCAGAGGCCAAAGATGTCACAATTGTGTAAGCCAAAATTTTGTGTAGAGCCATTTTTGCTCTGCCCAGCCAGAAGTCAGGATGTAAGAAGGGAGGCCTGGGTTTGTTTGTTTTGTTGCTTTGGGATTTCTCCCCCTATTTCTCTTCTCCTAAACCTGCACCCCTTCCTGGAAGTTCTATGCAAGGATATGACTGAAATTATAATCCAGACACTCATTCCTTAAATATCCCCTAGTGACATATCTTGTTTCAGGTAGTGATGTGCACCTTCCCACGTTGAACCCCAAGTGAGGGGGAAAAGTTGAGAAGGTTGCTTAATCATTCTCAGTAACACAGTCCCAGGGGGCTTAACTTAACTTCCCAGTCCTTATGATATGCATGAAAAGAATTTAGAACATTTATATAGAACATAGTTAACTGCAGTGTGGAGCAGAGAACAGTCAAGGAATGAGAGTGGACAATGGCCAAAGGGACCACTGGGTCTGGCTACATCTCAGACTCCATTTAAAGTATTCCTCAGCTGTCTGCTCCTCCCTGTTCCAGCGATAGCTGCATCTTCTTGGGCAGTGCCAGCCTCGTTCACACTGACAAGATGGTGAAGGTCGTGAACAGATTTGGCTGTATGGAGCACCTGGTTACAAGGGCTGCCTTCTGCTCTGCATCTGGCAAAGTGGAGATTGTTGCCATCAACGACCCTTTCATTGACCTCAACTACATGGTCTACATGTTCCAGTATGACTCTACCCATGACAAATTCAATGGCACAGTTAAGGCTGAGAATGGGAAGCTTGTCATCAATGGGAAGCCCATCATCATCTTCCAGGAGTGAGATCCCACTAACATCAAATGGGCTGATGCTGGTGCTGAGTATGTTGTGGAGTCTACTGGTGTCTTCACCACCATGGAGAAGGCCGGGGCCCACTTGAGGGGTGAGGCCAATAGAATCATCATCTCTGCCCCTTCAGCCAACGCCCCTACGTTTGTGATGGCTATGAACCATGAGAAATAAGACAACTCAATCAAGATTGTCAGCATTGCATCCTGCACCACCAACTGCTTAGCCTGCTGGCTAAGGTCATCCATGACAACTTTGGCATGGTGGAAGAACTCATGACCACAGTCCATGCCATCACTACTACTCAAAAAACTGTGGATGGCCCTCTGGAATGCTGTGGCGTCATGGCCATGGGGCAGCCCAGAACATCATCCCTGCATCCACTGGTGCTGCCAAGGCTGTGGGCAAGGTCATCCCAGAGCTGAATGGGAAGCTCACTGGCATTGCCTTCCATGTTCTACCCCCAGTGTAGCTGCTGTGGATCTGACATGATGCCTGGAGAAACCTGCTAAGTATAATGACATCAAGAAGGTGATGAAGCAGGCAGCTGAGGGCCCACTAAAGAGCATCCTGGGATACACTGAGGATCAAGCTGTCTCCTGCAATTTCAACAGCAACTCCCACTCTTCCACCTTTGATACTGGAGCTGGCATTGCTCTCAATGACAACTTTGTGAAGCTCATTTCCTGGTATGACAATGAATACAGCTACAGTAACAGGGTGGTAGACCTCATGACCTACATGGCCTCCAAGGAGTAAGAAACCCTGGACCACCCACCCCCCAGCAAGGACACTGAGAGCAAGAGAGAGGCCCTCAGTTGCTGAGGAGTCCCCATCCCAACTCAGCCCCCAACACTGAGCATCTCCCTCACAATTTCCATCCCAGACCCCCATAGTAACAGGAAGGGCCTAGGGAGCCCTCCCTACTCTCTTGAATATCATCAATAAATTCTGCTATACCCCCAAAATATTAAAATTAAGTATTTCTCAAGTCTCTAGAGCACACAGCTGTCCTGGAGGGGGAGCACTTTTTCATGCCCAGTGGTCAACAGGCCTTTACAATTTAACTCTTTCAGGAACAATCTTCTGAAAACTCGTTAAATGTTTATTTACTAATGGCCTGACTGGCAGTTCAGGATGCCATGTCTTCTCCCAGGGTCAGAGACATGGCTCAGGTCCCATTCTTCTGACCAGTCATTACACTCTCCATGCCCTGCTACTAGTTTTCCAGTCTGGAAGGCTAATGACCTAACAGCTAAGGCTAACTAAGAACCTCCTGACAGAACATTTGAGAGGCTGATAACATAGGCTCTGGGAAGCTCCCAACAAGGTCTCATATCAGGGGAGCAGATCTACAAATAGAATGTTCTACTTTTAAAGTTGCCTTTTCTGCCCTAGAAAACCCTCAAGCCCCCTGTGCCTAGGTGTACAGTAACCACTTGTGAGGAAACTGCTGGGCAATGTGCTTCCGCTGAAGTTACTCTCTTACTTACATCTTCACATTGCCTTCAGTAGTGGTTCTCAACCTTCCTAATGCCAGTGCATATTTTCTGTTTGGGGCCCTGGGCCCACTCCCCACTTCTCCCACCCACCTATGCACTCTAGAAGCTGACCTAATCATCTGATGTCAACAGGTGCAGGCTTTATCTGGTTTTGACAATGAGAGGCAGAGCAAGTGACACTGGAGGAACCCGAGGTCAGTGTGTTTCTCTCAAGATGGTCTCTTTCTTCTGCCCTTTGCCACCCCCTTAGGCCTGTTTGCTAGAGCTACTAAAGCAGTGTAGTTAGTAGATGACTGGCTCAAAAAACAGAAATCATTTTCCCTGTGGTTCTGGAGGCTGAAGTCTTGAGTTTAGGTCGTTGGCAGGGTTACTTTCTCCAGAGGCCTCTCACTATGGCTTGTGATGGCCTTCTTCTCTCTGTGTCCCCTCACAGAGTTTCCTCTAGGCATGCGTCTCTGTCTAATTTTGTTCTCACAAGGACAACAGTAATACAGAATTAGAGACTTAATAGATAGCCCTATTCCCCAGGTACATTCATATGGTAAGGAGCTAAGGTAAGATCTGCATATGAATCAGGGGAATGGGAGAGAACACCGTCTGTGATGGGTGGGCACTTACTGGCCTTTCTAAGCCCCGCCCACACCTTGGAAGCTATTAATCCTCTGCTACTACCTCATTTGCTTCTACCATCTGTTTCTCTAGACAAGAATAAGCTCTTCTACCCCCCAAAACGTTAGGAGTGATATCACATTCTCAAAATGTCTAGGAATCATTCATTATGTATTTGGGAGAAACTCTGCTTCTCCTTCCAACAGTAAGATCCTTTCAATTGCCTACCAGTTCTCCTGTCTTGTGGGGGACTAAACCAAGGGTGAGCTTCAGTCTGTAGCTGGGCTAGGCAGTAATCTCTGAATTAGTTACTTTGTTGGTTGGTGCAACAGAATACTTGACAAACAAAGGGAAGGAAGACAAGAGTTATTCTTGCATACAATTCAAGGGTGTGTCTATCTATAGTGACGGAAGTCACAGCTGCTGTAGGTACCATGGTTGCAGGTGCTTAAGGTCACACCCCATCCTTAGTCAGGAAGCAGAGATGAACCCTGGTGCTCCTCGAGATTTCTGCTTTATTCTTTCTGGATATCAAGCCATGGAATGGTGCTGCCTACAGTTAGGGTAGATCTTCAACTTCAGTTATCCTAATCTAGAAAAACCCTGTCACAGACATACCCAGAGTTTGTCTCCTGGGTGGTTCTTTACAATCAATATTAAGCCATCACACATGCAGCAAGTAGGCTAGAGACCTGTCTGACCTGATATTACTCTAGAGTCTTCAGATTGTATTAGGAGTAATGGGGATGGAACACAGGCAATAACAGTTCTGGAGCTTGGGCTCACCCGTCTGGTCAGCTGTGGAGCCACCATTTTGAGACCTGTAATACCTATGCTTCTCCCCTTATCCCTGGCTCTCTTCTGTCACTCTGGATGCTCAAGTTATCTCCTGTTGTAACAACCTTGAAATCCCCCCAGGGGCCTTCAACTGAGAGGCAATTAACTCAGAACAAAGAACCATTAATAGTGTGTCAGGTACTGACTATTTTATTCAGTATGGTATACAAGTGCATCTTCATAACACAAACTCAAAATGTCCTATCTGTACCTCCTGGCTGCTGCTGTCGTCACTAGTGGCCTCATGTCCATCTTACTTGTCTGTCTGGAGTTTGGGTCTCTCTAGTCTAGGATGTCCTCAGGCCTCCTTTCATCTTCCCATGCCCTAGTAGGCACGTACAAACTTTTGACACTGTGGCAGCGTGACATTATTATCTTCAAAGTTCATATGAGATATCTATGTGACCAAGTTACCCCCAAAAAGTCACAAAATTGTATGATGTTTTAAGTAAGTTTGTTACTTTGTGTTGGGCCACATTCCTTGGGGCTTATAAAGGCTGCAGGTTAGATACATGTATGAGAGCCGTGTCTGATCCTATTGTCTGTCAGTTATTGGGAGTCCCAAGAACTCTGCCAAAACCACTCTAGTTGACACTCTGAGGTCCTCATTGACCCTGCTGCCTTTATGGCCTGAAACCATAGCACTTCTGCTTATATCCTGAACCCCACAGATCTGCTGCCCACAGGAGAGCTCTACAGAGTGAACACCATGGTGGTTTCCTCTACAGGCATATGCCCACACCCACCATGATGCTTTTTATTTTTTTGGTGTGGCAGTTCTTCAGTAGCACTATGTGACATGATGTGGCCTGAGACCAGGATTGTCCCTGACGTGACTCATTTCTAATTTAAACACAGCTTGGGAATCCCTCCTGTATTGTTTGACAACTAGCAATCGTCCTATAGGAATCATTTGTTCAGGCTTCAAACTACTTACTGCCTGGATACACAGGCATGTGCCTTGTTCCCTTACACTGAATCATCTGAACAATTAAGGAAAATTCAGTGTCCTTGTCATGTATGTGTCCTACACGTGGACTGAGAAGTTCTCGGCTCAGGACCAGGATGCTAAAAGTACCTGTGGCCACCAGTGTTGAGCCCAGGAACCAGAATGGGATAGGTCAGGACAAGTGCCTAGAGTTCCGCTGTCCTTCTGCAGCTCCTTCATATGGCACCGGACACTTCTCAAGAGGAAAACTATTCAGAGAACTGTTTGAGTTGGTGGCAGCTTCCAGATGCTAAATTCTGTGTTCTCCTTGGTTTCTTAAAAACACAAAATTGGAGTTTTGCATGTGGTCATCATGAGATAGTCACATAGAGTGGAGGTGCAAAGAGCTCACAAAAACCTGCAGAGGCCTCCAGAAAAACCAGTCAGAATGTGGAAACCCTATTGTCAACCCTGCTGAAAATTAAAGATTGGATATCCCAAATAGTAAGACTTCTGGGACCAAATCTGCCAAACTGTTTATGAACATAGAAGTCTGAACATCAGCTAAACCCAGTATCCTCGCCTATACCAGTCGGTCCTGAGGTGCAGTGGTTCAGCCCCCTCCACAACTCACAAGTGTGTGCTTCATTTTCTCCATCCCCTCCCCCCAACCCCCCCCCCCCCGCCTGTCTCAGTCACTGTGTGCAACCTTGATTCTACTCACCTTCATTCTCCTTTCGCTCGTCTGCCGCTGACAATGGGATTTTCACAAGACCCAGCTCTGATCGTGTGCTTTCTCTGCCTCAGACTCTCCCCATGGAGGTGTGACTCTAAGCTACCTCAGTCATGTAAGCTCCTCTCTTGTCCTGCGCCATCTAATTTTTCTCTCATGTCTGCCCCTTTCTCCCTGAATTTTGAAAGCCATTTACAGTGCTTTTAGGTACATGCTGTGCTCAGTTCCCAGTGCCTGTTGTACACATGTCTTAGTTCAGGCTGCTGCCGTAACAAAATGCTATAGGCTCAAAGTTCTGAAGGCTGAGAAATCTTAAGTAAGAAACGCTACTAAAGATTAAAGATCACAAGATAGGACCACAGTGGCTAACTAACTTTTAGTGGATACCTTGGTGTGTACTGATATAACTGAATACCTGAGTCTAGATCATTTATAAACAATACCAGTTGCTTTTATTAGGGCTTCAGAGGAAGCCCAACATCATGGCATCACATCTGGTGGGTGCCTTCCTGATGTGTTGTCCTGTAGCAGAAGGCAAAAGAGCAAGCAAGAAAAAAAATGGAGAAGCCCCATGCTTCATTGGTACCATTATTCATCTCTTAATCATCCTAAGGCCTTTCCACGGCCTCCCCTCGACATGGCTGCACTGGGATTAATATTTCAGCACACGAACACGGGGGAAGCATCTACACTGCTACGGTGAATAGGAAGTGGGATCTGAATTGGACACATGTCAGTAGTTTGAGCCACAGGAATTCCTGAAGACATCTATGAGAGGGTTGGATGGAGAGAGGTTTTTAACAGGAAGCAGCAATGCAAAGAAGCTAAACATATATAGGTTGGCTTATTTAAAGAGTAGACATTGGGCCTCTGACTGAAACTAAGATAGGGAAAGACCAGAATCTAAAATTTTGTAAGCTGAACATGAAATTTAGATTTATTTTATTTACTAGGCAAAGAAGAGATGATTGAATTTATATCTAGAAAAGTGTATACTCGTATAAGCATAGTCATATAAATCAATAAATTAGAGCCCACACATGCATATTCATCTGGGCTTCAGCAATGGCACCAATTAGGTTCATTCAGTGGGGAAATAATAGTCTCTTCAATGGTGGTGCTGAGATTGACGATGCTCATTCACAAAAGAACTGAATATAGAAGAGGGTAATCAGAAGTGAAAATACTCAAAAAGAATAATGCAAGATGAATTGAAGAGCTAAATATAAGTACTAAAACCATAAGATCATTTTTAATAAAGATTTATTTATTTTATTTATATGAATATACTGTAGCTGTCACAAGAGGTAATCAGATCCCATTACAAATGGTTATGAGCCACCATGTGGTTGTGGGAATTGAACTCAGGACCTCTGGAAGAGCAGTCAGTGCTCTTAACTGCTGAGCCATCTCTCCAGCCCCCCATAAGATCCTTAAAAGGAAACTTTTGAGTTAGCAATTATGACCTTGGACTTGAGAATGGATTCTTAGAAATGACACCAGAGCATGAATAGCAAAAGAAAACCAGCACTCACTTTCACTTTATTAAAACCCTGTTGGAAATGGGGTGGGTGGGCTGGAAAGACAGCTCAGTGGTTAAGAGCCCCGGCTATTCTTCCAAAGGACCCAGGGTTCAATTTCTAGCACTCACATGGCATCTCATAACTGTAACTCCAGCTCCAGGGGATCTGACTCCCTCATACAGACATTCATGCAGGCAAAACACCAATGCACATAAGATAAAAATAAATTATTAAAAAAAATTAAAAACCTGTTGGGCTTTCTGATGTGACCAAGACAACTCTATCACCCAATGGGAACTAGATCAGCTTGGAGTGTATATATAACCACATTTGCATATGTCTGGGTTAAAACTTCCTACTTCTGCCTTTTTGGTCTCTAATTTTTCCCCCTAATATCTGGTGCTAGCACTCTACCTGTACCTCAGAGAGTGAAGGGATAAATGTTTGAGTCATTCCTCACTTTCTCCCAGCCAAGTTGTCAGTCTAGGGTATTCTACAAGTCCTCTTGTCTCACCTTGTGGAAGCTTTCCAACCCCTTCAGGTTATCTGAAGCCTTTCTTATTTTCTGTCCAGAACTCCACAGCTTCACTGTGCTGTGGTGGATGGAGGCCCTCCACAGTCCCCACCCCCACCCCCATTCCTATAAGGTTTGTGGTTAGAGACCCACAAATTCCTCATGGTACTTTTTAAGGCTTCCTGCTCTGTACTGGCAAATTGTTAATCAGTTTGTGGCAGCATAAATAAAATTAGAGGCTTTAATTAAAACTAATGAATGAGTGAGCGGAGACCAGCCTGGCTGCTCTGCTCTCTGAGCCTCAGAGCAGTAAATAATGAAAGTGTCACACATTAAGTGATGTGTTTTAGCAAACTGTAAGGGCAGCAGAAAGGAGACCACAGAGCACCTTTCCCCTGGGTGTAATTTGCAAGCTGGTGAAATCCCCATTTTGATGTTTCTTCGTCATTCTGCATGAACTTTTCCTGGTTGCTGGTTGCCTTTTGTTGCATGCTGCTATAACAGAATACCACAGATTGAGTAACTTATAATGAACAGAGGTTTGTTTCCTACAGTTCTGGAGACTGGACCACCTGGTCCAAAATCAGTCTGGCATCTGGCAATGACTTTTCATTGCCGAACTCACTCTTGTAATAAACTGTAACTAGCCCACTCCTCCAAGCACAGCAGCTGTCTACACACAAGAGAAAGGCTCCCCTTGATGGTATCCTTTGACTTACAGAGCTTTTCAGTTTCCCACTTATTAACTGTTGGTTCTTAGTGCCTGAGCTATTGGTGTTCTGTTCAGGAAGTCATCTCCTGTGCCAATACATTCAAATCTATTTCCGATTTCTCTTCTACCAGGTTCAGTGGGTCTGGTTTTATGTTGAAGTCTTTGATCCACTTAGGCTTGAGTTTTGTGCAGGGTGATCGGCAGCCCACAGAATAGGAACCAGACATCAACAAACCAAATAATTCAATTGAAAAAATGAGGTACAGATCTAAACAGAATTCTCAAGAAAAGAATCTCAAATGGCTAGAAACACTTAAAAGAAATGTTCAACATCCTTAACCATCAGGGAAATACAAATCAAAACAACTTTGAGATTCCATCTTACACCTGTCAGAATGGCTAAGATCAAAAACACAAGTGCCAGCTTATGCTAGCCAGGACATAGAGCAAGGGGAAACACTCCTCCACTGCTCATGGGAGAGCAAACTTATACAACCACTTTGGAAATCAATATAGGAGTTTCTCAGGAAATTGGGAATCTATCTACCACAAGACCCAGCTATGTCTCCTGAGCATATACCCAAAGGACACTGGCTGAACTATGTTCATAGTGACTTCATTCATAATATTGAGAAACTGGAAACAACAGCCCTCAACTGAAAATGGATAAAAGAAAATGTGGTACATTTATATAACTCAGCTGTTAAAAACAATGGTATCATAAAATTTGCAGGCAAATGGATGGAGCTAGAAAGAAAAAAATCATCCTGAGTGAGGTAACCCAGACTCAAAAAGACAAACATGGTATGCACTCAATTATTAGTGATAAATTTGTAAAGTCAAAGATAACCATGCTACTGTCCACAGAGAAGCTAAGTAACAAGTAGAGCTCAGGGAGACACAAGAATCTCCCCAGGAAGGGGAAATAGAGTAGATGTTGGCGGTGGACTGGGTGGAGTTGGAAACAAGGGATGAGAGACAGAACAAAACCTAGGAGAAAAATTAGAATGGGGGTGGGGACATTTCAGAGGGAGGTAGAAACATAGCACAGCAGAAAGTCCATGGACTATGAAAGTTGCCCTAGCAGATGCCATGGTTGCTTTTTGCCATTTGCTGCAGACTTGGTCAACCCCACAGTGTTCTTTGACATCATAGCCGATGGCGAGCCCTTAGTCTTCATCTCCTTCAAGATGTTTGCAGACTAAGTTCCAAAGACAGCAGCAAACTTTCATGCTCTGAGCACTGGAGAGAGAAGATTTGGCTGTAAGGATTCCTCCTTTCTCAGAATTATTCCAGGATTCATGTGCCAGGGTGGTGATGTCACACACCATAATGGCACTGGTGGCAGGTCCATCTACGGAGATAATGAGGATTTGAGGATGAGAACTTCATCCTGAAGCATACAGGTCCTGGCATCTTGTACATGGCAAGTACCGGACCAAACACAAATGGTTCCCAGTTCTTTATCTGCACTGCCAAGACTGTGTTGCTGGATGGTTGCATGTGGTCTTTGGGAAGGCGAAAGACGGCATGAACATTGTGGAAGCCATGAAGCATTTTGGATCCAAAAAGGGCAAGACCGGTAAGAAGATCACCATTTCTAACTAGACAACTCTAATTTCTTTTGACTTGTGGGAATTTTACCCCTTAAACCATTCCTTCTATAGCTAAGGAGAGCACTCCCACCCCATCTGCTCAAAATACCCTGTGATCTCTGCTCTCACTGAAGTTCTTTGGGTTCCATATTTTCCTCATTCCCCTCCAAGTCTAGCTGAATTGCAAAGTTAAGTTTATGATTAGGAATGAAGACTAAATAAGAAAAAAGAAAGAAAGAAAGAAAGAAAGAAAGAAAGAAAGAAAGAAAGAAAGAAGGTAACCCTAGCAATGACACCTACCAATGGAAAATGCAGAACCTGAACCAACCATCTTCTGTAACCAGGCAAGTCCTCACATGGAGGTATTAGTACACCAACCCAGTCACAAAACCTTTGACATTCAGTTTGTCCTGCCTGCATTTCTTCCTCGAATTTTCTGGGACTGGAGTCTAACATAATTGTCATCAGAGAGACAGTGTCCATAGCATCTCGTTTCTGTCTATCTGCTTCGGAGCTTCTCAGCCTCACTGACTCTACACACAGCCACATGCAACTCAGTACTCATTTGGTCATTGCAAGCATTTATGTGTTGAAATTAATATTTTTATTATAAGTTGCTTCCCTCTTATTTTCTTCAGCCAAGTCATCATCTTGATATGGCACTCTCCAGCTCTCCTCCACCCCGTGTGTGTGTGTGTGTGTGTGTGTGTGTGTGTGTGTGTGTGTGTGTGTCTTCTAACCATACTTATATATACTAATATACTACCTAAATATACAAGCATGCCAAGTAGAAAGACCCACACACGAAAGCAGCAATCAGTGTTTGTTTTCCTTACTCTGTGTCACCTCACTTAAGATAATATTCACCATTTCCTGTAAATTTTATCTTTCTTTACAAGTGAATAAAATTTCTTGTGTATATGTTCCACATTCTCAGTATCCATCTGTTGATAGACATAGAGGCTGGTTTCATTGCCTTGCTGTTGTGAAAATGGAAGCACAAAACATGAATGTGCAGGCATCTCTGTGAGAGGATAGAGTCCTCTGGCTTACACCATACTATTGTGAAGAGAATGGGCAATAATTCCTGTCAGAATGATCTTCATCTCACGTCTGCATATGTGTTGCCATTATCCATGCAGGAAGCAAGGGAATATTAGAGTCAGTGTCTGTAGATTCACTGGCTCCACTATGAATCATGCTTGAGCTCAGATTCTATCTCCTGACCACCATCAACACACACTCTGACTGGTGGGGTCACTTGGTATCTTGGGTCCCCAGGAATTAGAGTCAACTCAGAATCAATGTCTAGTAATCTTGGAAAAGCCTAGAAATTCTTCATTTCAAACACCACCACTCTAACCAATAGAGCCTTTTGGAGAAAGCTTGGCATAAGATTTACAGAGCATGTTTGTGACAATGATATGACATAACACACACACACACACACACACACACACACACAGACATTCAACAGACTGAGATTTTGAATTGCTTGCCTTGAGACAGTGTCAAAAGCTCTGGCTGCTGCAGTCAGATTCTTCATGACAGGCCTTAGAGTATTTTATATCATATGTATCAAATAATGCTATAGTAATATCTCTGCCTATTTAATTTCTAGGAATACCGGGAAGAATTGACCACAGCTGAAGATCTCCTTGGAGCAGGGAATTCTGACTGTACCTCCCTGCTGCCCCTTACAGTAATGGTCTCTTGGCTGCCACTGGTCTGGACTCTCATCTCAGTTGAAAACTGAGAGCTCATTACACTGTTAGCATCCCCTATGGATGTGGCTGACCTACAAAGAGAAGGAACACACAGCTGCTTGGGAGGGTAGGTGTCATGTTCACTAACATGTTTATCATTGCCTTTGTGGAGACAGGTCTTCTGGGGCCTTCGCTGGGAGCACCAGTGGGGACAGATGTTACCGTTTGCACAGATAAATCCTATCTCCCTGGCTTTTGCATTCTTTATCACCTGCTAGAGAAGCTATAGAATCTCATCTTCTTAAATGAAGGGTAGTTGTGCCCCCATTTAGGTCGAGTAAGGAGCAAAGCTGTGAGGAAGACTCTCAGTAAGTACCACACACATTAATATGCAGCTGTATCCACGGATTAGAGTTGATCCACTGCTATGTCCCTCTCCTTGGTCTAACATCTTTCAGGTTCAGTTGCACCTTTTCCAGGCCTCTAATGATACACACCATCAGTATCTTGGAATTCTTGGTGTGTAAGCTATTTGGGGGTGAGTGTGTTGTTGTTTGAATGTACAATGCTCCCCCCCAGGCTCACATGTTAAAACCATTGGTTCTCAGATGGTGGCAATGTATTGAGAGCTTACGGAACCTTGAACAGAGGAAAGTTGCTAGAGGTGAGGTCCCAAGGATAAAAATCGTCCCTCCTGCCATTCTTGTCCCTGCTTCCTAGTTTAGCAAGATATGGAAAATGTCACAACTAATCTTATCACAGACCAGCTTCTTTGACATACCTTTCCTAACATATGGGATGCCTTTCCAGAAACCAAGAACCAAAGTAACCCCCTGTCTAGGTTTCCTCCACCAGGTACATTGTTCCAATGCTGTGAGAAGTAGCTAGTAGAGAGGATATGCAGCTGCAGCATGCTGAAATGTGACTTAGCTCTGGGTCCCATGGCAACAGCAAGCAGATGGCTTCGTCTTTTGAGAAGGGTGGGAACTGCCTTTTTAGGCACTTACTTCAAGTAAGGTACCACAGGAGATTCAGACACAAGCAGACTGATGTCTTCAGGTGGCAGAGTCAATTGGAGGTTCAAGCTTGACAGTTGCTTCGAGGTCTAACCAAAGGTTCCCGTATAGTTTCCAGAATCACATCCTTCCACAGCCAGAGTGCAAATTTCAAGCGCAATGCAGCAAAATTAACTCATTAATTTTATATTTGACTTTTGGTGTTATCAGTCCAGCTACAAGAAATACTTTTTATTTATCATTATACTTTTTTATTTATTTTATTAAACTCTCGAGTTTCCAGATAGAGCAAAACTATACTCCTCATTTTCTCTTGGTAGTGTTAAAACGTGCTTAAAAAGAAACCCAGCCTCACATTCATCAGCCAAAGAGTGGAGGAAGAAGAGCTGGAGAGATAGCTAAGCAGTTAAGAGTTGCTCTTCCAAAGGACCAGGGTTCAAATCCCAGCCCTCACAAAGCAGCTCACAACTGTCTGTAACTGCATTTCCAGGGGATCTGATGCCCTCTTCTGACTTCCAAAGGCACTAGACAGTCAAATGGTGTACAGACATGCATGCAGGTAAGACATCTTACACATAACAAGTATGTATAAAATAATGAAAGTTTTAAAAGAAGAAATAGAACAAATATGATGTAGTTTCCTTTGGTGGACTCTGCCTGTGGTCTACATGGAAGCAAAGACTCTTGGAAATGCATTACCCAGAAAACCAGTCTAATCTGTCAGTGCAAGAAAAATCAGGCACAATGCAGCCAGTTGGCATTGCTTAATCCTGAAATGGGAACTCCTCAGTGACTCACATTTTATCATCATGGACAGGACTGCCAACCTGAAAGTCAGCCTATTGAATAAAGTTGGGTAGAATTAGAGAGCAGCCACTCAGCCTCCAAACAAGAGAAAGAAAGGAAGCTTTCAGAATGTGCTAAAGAACTTGAGGAACTGTGTGTGGAACTTCAGGCCACCTTTTTGGATGGTTGACCAAAAAGAAAGTGGAAATGCCATTTTCTTTTCTTTTTTAAAGGTTACCACTTTTTAAAAATTATTTGTTATATATAAGTACACTGTAGCTGTCTTCAGACACATCAGAAGAGGTCATCAGATTTCATTACAGACGGCTGTGAGCCACCATGTGGTTGCTGGGAATTGAACTCAGAACCTCTGGAAGAACAGTCAGTGCTCTTAACCACTGAGCCATTTCTTCTACCCAGAAGAGCCATTTTCAACCAAGGGGATTTATGAACTAGTTTACTGTAACCAGGCAGAGAATAACAGACCCATTCACCTACAACCCACAGCCTTCTTTTACGAGGTCTCGAGGTCCCCCATCTGTCATCTAATGCAGAGGTAACACACAGTGGATTACAACCTCACTCTGTCCACATGGCTGCACCAGCTCTACCTAGAGAGTCACAGCCTTGAGTCACAATCCTTATGGGGGTCAAACAACCCTTTTACAGGAGTCACATAATAGATGTCTTGTATATCAGATGTTTGCATTATGAGTGTAGCAGTAGCAAAATTACAACTATGAAGTAGCAACAAAACAATTTTATGGTTGGGATCAGTATGATATGAGGAACTGTATTAAAGGGTCGCAGCATTAGGGAGGTTGGAAACCGCTGATTTAAAAGCATCATGGGGGATCAGAATTGGGAGTCAGAGGCTGTGTAGTGTGTGCCGTTTTCTGACTGATAAAAGAACAGAAGCTTTTGGTCCAGGAGAAAATGCCAGCCTCAGCACGTTTTCAGAGTGGGAGCAATTTGGAAGTGGTTTGGAAGAGTTCAATTCCCTGCCCTAAAGGTCTAAACAAGCTGAAACTAGAGATTTTTATACAAATGGTTAGAAATGAAAGCAAAAAAAATTCATCAAAGCAAAGGTGTATTTACAACACATCGGCCCCTTGGTGTCATTTGAAGTAAATTAATGTGGAGGACCAAAGAGATGGAGTCGGCAGTATGCAATGCTACAGGGACCCGCCAGTGATTTTGTTCCTAGTGTAGCAAAACGAGTGCTCCCGGCAAGGCTTCAGGGGAGAATAGACATTCATAAGTAAGATTAATCAGTAAAGCTAGCATCCGCCTAATGAGTCATCTTTCGCATCACAAAGCTAGGAAAATATAAGGCTGTAGCCTGTCAGGTCTGTGTACTCCCAGAAGCCACAAAACTGGAGCGGCCCATATGGGTGGTCCCTGAGCATACTTGTCTCAGCAAAGAGGAAGTGATAGAAAATGACAGCCTCCAGGGTGCTTCACTACAGTGGGAAAAAAGTTGGGGTGGGTACTAAAGCAAGCCTGGGGAGTTCATGTCTCCTCAACAGCCCTCCTGTATTTCAAGAAGCTCTGAGGGGTTGTGTGTCTATAAGCAAGTGCTAGTATTTAAAACAAGAGTGATATTACGCACATGTAATTTCAGCAGTCAGGAGACTAAGACAGGAAGACTACAAAGTTGAGATATTTTTGGAGATACACAGAAGAGTCCTGGTCTCAAAAAATGAAAGACGATTCAAAAGGAAGGAAGAGATGGAGGGAGGGAGGGAGGTAGAGAAGGAGGGAGGGGAAACAAGCAAATCTCTAACTCTAGGAAAGGAGTCCAGAGCAAGTGAGATCACAGCTTTCTGAACTATAAATCCCCAGTTGCTTCTCAGTTTTGGAAGCAGTCTTTAAGCGCTTGGCTTGCTGCAATCAGTGCCCTCTCTGTTGGCCACAATAAACAGTATTGGCCCCAAGATCCCTAAACCAGTCTTCCATGGTTAGAGGCCAGGCTCCCAGGTCCCTTTCACAGATCCTGTTGCTGTAGTGTCCCTACAAACACCTGCCTGACCCTAACTCAGTCCACCCCTATCCATGGTCCAACTGGCATGTGGCAGTCTAGCTTACTCACTCCCCAAGACCCAACTTCAGCATCCAGTGTGTTGATATGTGGTCCCCTGGTTTACCCTGAGAGTCTGACAAGAATGCCCAGTTGTGCTTTCTTTCTCAAGTCACCTATACACAGGAGGGGCTTCTGGAACTGTTCTTCGTTGGTGGCCATTGGGGGTACAAAGAGCAGGAGGTTAGGAACCAATGTGGTGATTTATTAGTCAAGGTCTCTAGAGCCACAGAATTTATGGAATATATATATTAAGGGAATTTATTGTACTGACTTACAGTCTGCAGGTCAACTAACCCAACAATTGGCAGCAGTGAACAGAAAGTCTAAGAATAAGGAAACTTTTCAGTCCCACAAGACTAGGTGTTTCAGCTGGTCTCCTGTATAAGCTGGAATCCTGAGGAGGTAGGTTCCAACAGATGTGCTGTCAAGAAAGTACAAGCAGGTGAAGAAGAGTGTGTCTTCCTTCTTCCAATATTTTATGTAGGTCTGCAGCAAAAGGTGTGGCCCAGATTAAAAGTGTATACTACCACATCTGGATTTGAAATTTGCTTTGTCTCAGGCTGGCCTTGAACTCAGAGATCTGCTTGCCTCAATCTCCTGGATTAAAGGCGTATACTACCTTGCCTGGATCTAAGCTTTTCATGGCTGCTGCCTCAAGATCTCCATGTCAACTTCCAGGTCAAAAACCTGAGTCTTCCAGTGTCGAGATCTGGACCACAGGTGAGCCTACCAATTCTGGATTGTAGTTCACTCCAGATGTAGTCCAGGCGACAACCAGGGATAGCCATTGCAGTGGTCAAGCTGTTGTTCTGGGCCAGGCACTCCTGTGTAGCCTACCAGTGAGCTGACAGCTCCAAACTGCACTTTCCTGTTTCTGTGACTGTTCACTGTGATCGTTAACCATCTGTAATGTTCTGGACACTGAGATCACAACAGCGAGTCACAGCACACAATCTCTGCTCTGTCAGATTGTATTAAATGCAATCGGATCAGACAATGACACATGCCGTGATGAAAGTGGGAGAAAACCCTGTGGCAGAGGGACTATAGCTAGTGAGACAGGAGAGCTGGGTAGCATGCTGAGAGACAACTGCTGACAGGTGAGGTTTTGTTGTTGATTCTTTGTTGTTGAGATAGGGTTTCTCTGTGTAGCCTTGGTTACTCTAGAACTCATTTTGTAGACTGAGCTGGCCTTGAACTCATGGAGATCTGCCTACATCTACCTCCAAAATACTGTAATTAAAATTGAGCAACACAACCAACCAGTAACAGGTGAGTGAAGGCTTGATTAACAAGAGGAAGCCAATGAGGGAAGGTCTAGTGAATTGTGGGTAAAGAGGAACAGAGGTCACAGTGAATTTAAGGCCTCCTCCCTATTTCTAGGAGTGTGTTTGTTCTAACACCCTAGTGGGTGCCTAGAACAGAGCCTGCATCCTAATATACACTCTTCTGATAATTTAGTCATAGCAAAAGATTAACAATGTAATTAATAGTAAAACAGAAGACCAAGGAGTAATAGGGTTTAAGTTATATGGATGTCCTATTTCTCTCTGTGTTTAAATATCTTCATGTATTACACATTTTAAACAATGTAAGCATACAATTTTTTCTTTCCCTACTAAATGGAGAACTTCTGCCCTTTCTCTTACAGCAATCACTTCATGGATTTTCTGTGACAGATTTGAATTGCCAGCATCCATGCTCTTGGGCTTTGGAGCCATGCCAACCATTACAACCATTCTGATCACCAAGATGGCTACTGCATGATTAATGAATGGGTAGTGTATAGCACTCGGCCACACCGCACAAAGGGATGAGCTGTATCTGAATGGGGCAGAGTAGTATGATGTAAGCTTTCATTATGTGCCTCAGAATGGCATGCAAGCCAGGAATTAGAAATTGTTTATTTCTGGAATATTCCAGTTAATATTTTTAGAGCATGACTGATAGAAATAAACTTCAGGAAGTAAAACTATGGAGATGGGAAGACGCTGGATCTGAAACATGGGCGAGATGGGATCGCATGCAGTCTCGGGGCTGGTCCTAGTCAAGTTTACTATTACTGTGATGAAACGCTATGACCAAGGCAACTTGGGTGGGGAGGAATTATTTGGCTTATGCTTCAACATTAGCCTTTATCATTAAAGGAAGTTAGAACAGCAACTCAAAAGAACGGGAGCTCAAACAGGCAGGAACCTGGAGGCATGAGCTGATGCAGGGGCCATGGAGGGGTGCTGCTTACTGTCTTACTCCTCATGGCTTACTCAGCCTGCTTTTCTATAAGAACCCAGGACTGCCAGCCAGCCCAGGGATAACCCTACCCACAACTGGCTGGGTTCTCCTCCCATTAATTCATAATTAAAGCACTCTACAGGATTGCCTACAGTCCAGTCTTATAGAGGCATTTTCTCATTGAAGATTCCCTCCTCTCAGATGACCACAGCTGTGTCAAATTGACATAAAATTAGCAAGTACAACTAGAGTCCTACTTATTTGAATATTCTTCTAGACTTAATAGAAAAGCACTGGATGGTTTGGTAAGAGGGATATTATATGTTTAATTTAACTTCACCCCTCCACCACCACACTATGCTCCCCACCTGCCATGGGGTGAGTGGGTGGTTGGGGAGCAGGTGGAAGTGAAGCCAGCTGTTTTTGAGGCAATCTGGAGGCACTGTGAGCCACTCTCCCAAATAGCCAAGGCCTTTACATAAGAAAAGAGACCAGTTCCTTCGTAAAGCACAAAGCAGGCACTGGGGTCATGCAGTAAGTAGGCAACAGGAAACAGCCAATGGGACACAGACAGATGGAGGAAATGAGAGGAAAATGGAAGGGTGAATGGACAGCCGAGAAAAGTCTTTCTGTTAGCCACAGTTTCCACCGAGGATGCAGAGAGCAAATGCTGCCAAAGGGAGAGTTGAGGCAATGCTCACTATGATGCCCGGAGCATGCGTGCATGACACAGGCAGCTATAGCAGCTCTGCGAAGACCAGTAAGCAAGGTTCTGGTCACCGGTCACTTACAAAAGAGGAAGCAGGGTGAAAACCTTACTTTGAAAAGATAAAACAGCTCCATCACTTCCACGGGTCTTTAACAAACCACAATAATTAAAAAAAAACTTGTAATCATGAAGTTTAGATGCTTAACGCCGTGTGAGTGTGTATGTGTGTTGGGGGGGGGGGGTGGTAATTGACCATGTGTACAGTTGAGCTAGAGACAAAGCCAGATAATTAAATTAGGTGATGAATTAACCTTTTGGAAATCAGATTCTCTGTGACATCATACTCTATCACAAATCTTTCTCCTTCGGTCTCAATTTTTCTCTCCCCTCTACCCACTTCTTTCTCAAAGTGCTACTGACATTTAAAGTATGACATATAAATAAAACTCTGCCTGGCTAAGTAAGATTCCATATTGTATTTTCAGTAGTAGGAGAAAACAGAAAATTCAAATTCATTATGCATATCGATGTGGATTCCCAGAAACTCCAAAACTGGTCTGGTGTCTGAGCTCTGTGACAGCCAAAGCCCACAGTGAAGGGCTCACAGCAGTGGTTAAAGGCCAGGTCTTAGGGCTTCAGCATTAGCCCAGTACATTGGCTACACTGGGACATGACAGTATCATAGCCCAGTCCCTCATTCATTAGCCTTTGTTTCTTTGTTTTCTTTTGTTTGGGTTTTTTGAGACAGCATTTTTTCTGTGTAGCCAACTGTCCTGAAACTTACTCTGTAGCTCAAGCTGACCTTGAAATCACAGAGATCTGCCTACCTCTGCCTCCCAAGTGCTGGAATTAAAGGCATGCAACACTGCCCAGTATGAAGACTGCTTTTTTCTTTTTTTCTTTATTTTTTAAAAGATTTGTTTATTTATTTTATGTATACCAGTACACTGTTGCTGTCTTCAGACACACCAGAAGAGGGCATTGGATCCCATTACAGATGGTTGTGAGCCACTATGTGGTGCTGGGATTTGAACTCAGAACCTTTGGAAGAACAGTCAGTGCTCTAACCACCGAGCCATCTCTCCAGCTCTGCTTTTCTTTTTCTAAGACTAATGGAATTGGTGGTTTTGTTAATAGAATTTTTAATTGTTAAGGAAATCCATCAAAGTCACTCTTAATTGCAGTAATAAAACTTGAAATGTATGTGTGGTGTGCAAATGGGGAGAGAAAACAGTTATTTCTCTCATCACAACCTCTGCTGAGAAAATGGTGGTAAGTAGACCAAGAGAGGAGAATCTCAGCAGCTGAGATTAGCAGAGAGGCTCAAACCCCAGGAGATACTAAAACTGCGATGACCAGCATCGTCATCCTGGAGAACATTCAAGGATTTGTCATGATGTCACAATGGCAGTGCGTCCCTTGGTGGCAAGTCATTTAAACTTTGATTGAAGTTCTTAAAGTTTGGGAAGTGGAACTTAGATAGTTACAGTATTACAGAGGTCATGAAAATTCATTAGAAAACTTCAGGGTAGAGGGAAAAGCCAGATTGGGAAGATGGCTTCAAGATACGTGCTGGCCCAGGCACAGACACTTTAGCACCCAGCACCTCAGTGAAAGGTCTTTGCTTGCTTGGAGAAGAGAGCAGAGACAAACCTCAGTTTGGACACAGCTTTGAATTTAGCGTGAGAGTCTCCCTCATACTGGAGATAATTCAGTCCTTGGCTGTATCTTAGCTCTGCAGCACAGCAGCAAGAGTGTCTGTCTCCACATGCAGTAGACCGACAGTGCTCCATCTGCCAGTAGCAACCCCTTTGACAAGTCAAACGACCCTTTGACAGAAGTCACTTAAGGTCCTTGGAAAGCACACATTTGGGTCACAATTCATAACAGTAGCAAAATGACAATTATGAAGTAGCAATGAAAGTTTATAGTTGGGGGGTCTCTACAGCATGGGGGGACTGTATTGCAGCTTAGAAAGGTTGAGAACCACTGCAGCAGATGGAAACTTCATCCAAAAATCAAATTAAACAACTGTTGCAGAGAGAACCTCCTTCCCATCCTCAGTTCCTGTTCTGAAGCGAGCCATTGCCTTGCTGTGGATATCCGGTGAACACTCAGGTGGAAATCTAGAGCCAAAAGACTGAAACAGTATTTACCCCCAAATAAAAAGTGACAAGCTTTACAGCATATGGTTTACATTTGTACACATACAAGGAGGGAGGAAGAGGGCGTTGGGTGTCAGAAGCAAAGCCCAGTGACTGAACACACACACTTGAGCAAGTGTCTACACAAAGAACACACACACACACACACACACACACCAATATTGCCTTCAAGCCCATTTGTTCCCTGAGGATGAATTTCTATGCTTCTCTCATAAGGTCAGAGCTTTATGGTTCCCACATTTGGGCTGAGGGTGACCTAGAAAGATTATGGATCAAAGAAAAAATAGATAAAGTCCTCTTCAAGAAGCCTCAGAACACAAACAGGCACCAAGGCTAATCCTACAAGGACACATTAGTTTACTGTCTACTCCATTGACTCAGGATATCAGAGCTTCTTGCTGGTGGAAATCCATTATCAATAATAGTTCAGCAGAAGCCAGAGGCCTCGAGCCAGACCAATGACTTAGTCAATGAACATTTGCACATAAAAGTGTATGTATAGACCAAAGGGTAGACTGTAGAACACACGACAGCTTTTACAATGAGATTTTTTTTTTTTTTTTTTTTTGTGGGGAAGGTTACAAGGGCAGATGGTGGATTAGAAGGAATGGGGAGATGATTGGGATTGGGGTGCATGATATGAAATCCACAAAGAATAATTGTTTTTTAAAAAGACATATTGTTATTTTACTTAACAGCCTGAGTAGATGGTAATAGAACAGTGGTAAGGTTATCTGGGAAATGGCTCCCCTATTGGAGACAGATGACTAGTAAGCTAATCAACCTTCCCCCTGTCCTGCCTTGAGGCAGGACCTGGGAATCTTCTCAAAGGTGACCTGCAAACCTGCTGTGAATCAGTCCCTGCTCTGCTCCTGAGCCAGAAATCATTAGAACGAGTTCTATAAAGACACAGAGACTCCAATTTTGAAATTTCACTTGCTCACTCTTTTGTTGTATGTCTTCACAGATGGCACAGGGCAGGGGAATAAGCAGAAACAGGGCCGAGGACTTGATTCACTGCTGTCATTGTAGGCAGCCACCACTGTAGGATTACAGTTTGCCCTATTGAAAGAGGTCACAACGTTTTCTAAGTGTGGCTAAAGCTTGGCCCAATTGTCAGGAAGGGCTACAGGCAAAACTCCTTTGTTGCCCCACACAACTGCCGAACAAGTCCTATTGACGTTGGATGGAGCAGAGGCCCATGGGTCTTCTGCACTCTACCTGCACTTGCTGACTATGTCAGGATGCTGCAGGGTCCTTCCTGCACTCACCTCTGCAGAGCCCAGTGAAGCCTTCAATCTCGGCAGCTACTCTTCCACAAAAACACACTGTGGTCTAGTCCAGAAGGGACACACAGCCCAGGTATCTGCAGGCGCCACACCTCTTCTATAACCAGGGACTAAGTAGATGGAAACTCATTTCCTCTTAAAGAGCGCCAGGAATTCACTGGAGGCCACGCAACAAGCAGCTGATCCTGAATTCAAATGCAAGGCTTACAATTCTTAGATTCTGAGTTTTACCAAATTGCCTGGAGGAGGAAGGAAAGATGCGCTATAAATAATTAGCACCAGGTATAATAGCATAGTAAGGGGGTAATGAATGGTAGATGTGAGCAATGTAGAGCTGTACCTGCTCAAAAACATAACATTAAACCCATTGTTTTAAATGCTAAGTTTTAAAGCATAGACACTTTAGTTGCCTGAACTGGATACAATAATCACCTGTAAAAGGCTTAAGTTTTGCTGGTGTGTAAAGCCTATGGGTAAAAATAAATATTCACCGAGAAATGTACAAGGAAGAGAGTTTACTTGTGAGGAAATAAAGATTAAAATGAAACTGGGTGAGCCTTGATATAAATGAAAGGAAGCGCCTGTCATTCTCCACTCCGACCACATGGTGGCAGTAGAGACTGGCAGTAGTGCCTT
Source organism: Micromys minutus (assembly GCF_963924665.1). Lineage (NCBI taxonomy): Eukaryota > Metazoa > Chordata > Mammalia > Rodentia > Muridae > Micromys > Micromys minutus. The sequence continues at coordinate 27,386,962 of NC_137981.1, forward strand.
TCCAGACATTATGCACAAGCAAGCCAAAAAAGGCTTAAAGATCCAGACGAGCAGAAGAAATCAGAAAAGCAAAATCTCAAACCCAGGTGCTCCAGACTCCCCCCAAGCACCACCAGATTTCCTCCAAATCACTAGGCACTACTCTCAGAGTTGATTGTGGATTTCTTTATTTTACTGAATAGTTTCTGCCTAACCTCTGAACTGCCTAGTATTGAAAGAACTTTATATGAGAATCTGTCTGCCACTCTAAACCTCATTAGTAGTAAAGGCTGGGGACAGAGGAGATTGAAGTCCTGAGTCTTCCTACCTGAGTGACATAGCTACTCCTCTCCAGCCTACACCCTGTTCTGCCTTGACACCTTGATTACCTGCCTGCCGGTGGGCCTTTCGCTCTGTCTTAGGAAGGAATATGGCTCTATATTTCTATGTCTTGGCTCCTTCTGAAGGCCAGATGTTACCTCCAATGGGGTTCTCTCTTCTCATAGTGTCTTAATGAATACATTAAAGCAGGAGTCTACCTCTTCTGTAGTCCCTTCTCCAAATGTCTGGCCCTTCCCAATCTCCTCCTACCCACACCTACCTCTGCCACTTGCCCAGTGTGGGCTTTCTACCCATGGTGGCTGGGATTGGGTGACAGTGTTACCAGAAGCAGACAGAGCATTGCTCTTAAAAAGACAGATCTAGTCTAGTCTTAGCCTTGCTACTTAAGGCAAGATTTGCACAAGTCACCAAGCCTTAGCTGTAAAAGGGAGGCAAAGCCACATTCTTGCTTTTCCCTAGCTGGTCTAGCATCATTTATAGGTTTCTGAGGGGTCTCCCCTTCTCTCAAGAAGTAGAGTGTCCCCATACTTGGCAGTCTAGGAACTGAGATGTCCCTTTTGTCAAACCTAGAGAAGCAGAGATAACAAACACGTATTTACAGGGTGTTGGACAGACCCAAATCAGCACACTAGTTTGCTGGACCTGTGGGACACCAGAAGCCACCTGCCCTTCTAAATGTTACTTGGATTTTCAGACAAGAGCCTGAGTTTTTTTAGAGTCCTAAAACACTAAGCTCAGCCACTTGTCCCAACCCATCAGCCAAAGAGAAGAAAGGCATATAAAATGGAAACTCAGTCAATGTTGTCCAATGGGGAAAGTGCAGGTGTTTCAAGTCTATCTTTAGAGTACTGACGAGCTATGGCTTCCACAGAGGAATAACTGGGGCAGGGAGCAGCAGGATGCAGAATGGATCAGTCTTGGTCAAGAGCGGTAGTTTGGTTGAACATTAAGCATCGGTTGAGCTGAGTGACTCCAAGTCTTCCTTATTGCCTGAGAAGGCAGGCCTGTCCCTGTGAGAAGATCGTTTCTGCTAAGAAGTGACTCTTTCCTGGGGCTCTGCTCTTCCTGACACTCAAAGTCTAGAACAATTACTGAAAATTCTAGCGGCTTTGGGGTTTCTGGAGCAAGACATGGTAAAATGCTTCCTTTACTCATGTCTCTGCCTTTATCCTTGGAGGATGCTGAAAGTGCAGGTCTGGTACCAGTTTTCACACAGACTCTCCTTGAGGAATTGACAGGCCTATCAGCCCAGCTAGAGTCTGACCCTAAAGAGACAGACACACATGGAGGCAGAGATGCTAGACTTCCATTCTGGTCTGTTACCTCGTAGACCCCTCTGGTGTTTGTCGGTTTGTTTTAGCACAAAGCAGCTTATACGCATCAGTTTTAAGGGGAGTGATTAATGGTTTCACTGGGTGAGTAGAAATTGGGATGAATGAAAAATGTAGGTGTTGGTATGAAGCTCAGGCCGTAGCCTGATTCTCAAGGAGTCTGGCAGAAGGGACCCATGCTTAGGTCAGGGTCATGTGTAGCTGGAACTTTCTGACACCATCACATTTGAGGAACTGCCTGGAAGTCTCTAACTACTGAATGTTGGAACCCAGACACCAAGTCAGGTTCTAGGCTCCTCCCCAGCTTCCCAGACTGTCTCCAAGTGAGAAGAGGTCAGCTGTGGTTCCAGCAAAGTGTCTTTACTCTGTGCAGTGCTGGGAAGCACTTACTGGGATTGGTCTCTATCTGCGGAAACTGTGAGGATGCCATGCTGATAAATCCTGTTCCCTAAAACCATAAATGGCTGGAGAGGACTCTTTGGATTTCCCAGTTGTATTTTGAGCACTTGAGCCAGGAGTCACAAAGCAACTCAGACCCACCATTCCATATGGATCCTAACTACAGTTTCTGAGGACAGGAACCCTACTTGCTTCCTAGCACAACTCTTTGCCTAAAGCCCTGTTCACCCACCCAGCCCTGTAGTAGCTCCGCACCTCTTCTTTTAGGAAGCCAAAGGTCCAGGGGAGCAGTCTGTCTTTCTGCTTCAGTAAGGGAAGAAAGCTAACTTTGCTGGGACCTAAGAGTAATCTTGATCAGATAAATTGATCACTTGTTGATCAGCAACTCAGTTTCACATTGGGGTTTCAAAGCCCACTTGGAGGACTGGGGAGGCAGATTTCAGGTGACACAGAAGCAAAGGTCTCTGAGGTAGCCCAGCTCTGTCTCCTTAGCTCAGCCATTCTTCATTCCCGGCCATTCTGGATCTTCCGTGGGGACTGTACAAACCGAAAGTCCTTTAGCTGCAATGTCATCACTGAAAGGGATCGAAAGCCAGAAGATTTCTTGTGACTCATGTGGCTTCAACACTGTCTGGACTTATGTCATTTTTTGACAAAAACCTGACCCGAAATGACACCAGTCTATTTATGCTCTATTGGTTTTCAAAATAGGAATTTTTAAGATTTATTTATTTCATGTAAGTACACTGTAGCTGTCTTCAGACACACCAGAAGAGGGCATCGGATCCCATTACAGATGGTCGTGAGCCACCATGTGGTTGCTCAGGACCTTTGGAAGAGCAGTCAGTGCTCTTAACTGCTGAGCCATCTCCCCAGCCCTAAGAATAGGAATATTTGCCACATTTTTTGCACAAACATTAACTATTTGATTATAGGTAAATTAGTCCAAATCTTGTGGAGGAATTTTCATCCTATCTATCCTGAATCTGCATTATCATATTTCCCTAAAATATTTAAGATGCTCTATTCCAGCAATGAAGGCCCAGAGTCTCAGAGGTGGATCTGCAGATCTTTGTTGCTCCCCAGTGGGGTGCTCAGATCACGTATATGCACGGATCACGTATGTGCATGGATCACGTATGAAACTACTCCTTCCAGTAGAGGCAAGAAGCATGGGCAATGATAATGCAGCAAGCATGAACTCGCCTGGCCATATGTAAGCAACACACATCCTCCCCAGGGCTCCAAAGCACTTTTTTTCTCCATGTTCTTCAAAGCATCTTGTAGGTGTTACTGGTCATGCACAGGCCCCACGGAACGACCAGTTCCTAAAGCAGTCTTGTTAGCTGGTCTTGTGCTCTCTTGGCCCGGGCACACCCTCCAGTGGCGCCCTTCACTTCACATCAGTCGCCAGCTGGCCCAGCCTGTCCTGCTCCCCTCACATCTCCTTCCTACACTCGGGAACAAGGCAGCCTTACTTTTCTTGGCACTTGCATTTCACATACCATTCTTGACACTGAAGGAAGGGACTGTGTCGGTCCCTTACCCTCAGGGGTAGGCCAGATCGAGGCCCTCCTCCTGCCTGCTGGGCAGAAGTATGAAGGCTTTGCAGGAACTCTCCCTACTTATGGAATCTCCTGCCTTCCTGAAGGCATCATATGAAGACCCTCTATGCCCCCATCCCTTCCCATTTGGCTACTGGAGTAGAGGACGAATCTAGAAGGAAGCTAAGCTCAGCTAACCCCATCCAGAAAGCTAGGGCTGTTAGCCTAAGAAGCACACTCTACCTATGAGATAAGCTGCTGATTTTGTTCGAGGGACTCACATTGATGTCTTTCAGATACCCTGAGGGCAGGCCTTATCTAAGAGAGTGGTAGCCACAGGCCACCAGGGCACAGGAGCCAGGAGTACAGTATTGAAGAACCACTTTTTGAGAGCATAAACAAGCTACAATGAGGTCTGGAAGACCTCTGAACCTTAGGAAAGAGTTTTCCTCCCCTCTCAGTCCAGGACAAGGACGTCTCTCCTACAGGTGTCTCACAGAGAAAGAGCACAGCTTGGGCCATGACCAGAGGGGCCATTCCTAGGAATCTTCTATATAGGGTACAGCCTGGGTCCCTCTTGAACTATAGACACTGACAGTAATCTTGCCCCTTCTCTGAGGGTGGCTTAAAAGAGCCAGTCCCCCGGTGGCATGACCTTCTGTTCTCTGCCCAGTCACTCAGAGGCTGTCTGAGTCAATCACCCACCATGCAGACTGAATGCTCCACAAGGGAGTCTGGAACTGACTCAATGTCTGGGGTCAGTGAGAATGTTCCAGGTCATGAGGTCTGCTACCAGATGGCATTTGAGGAGTTCAAATGAGGAGATGACACCTGTCATCTACACATCCGCAGGCAGTCCACGCGAAGAGGAAGTTTGGCAGGGCATGGAGCCAACTAATGCTCAAACACATTTCACTGGACCACATGCCCTGGGGCTGGGGAGACAGGCTCTCTCCATTGTGATGGATGGATGGATGTCATGATTAGTTTGACACTAACTTTAAATGAAGCTTAATCAGTTGCATCATAACTACCCAGGAAACAATCGTTCTGGTTACTCTTCTTGACACTCTAAAAAAGATGGTATTTTCATGGCCTGCCCTGAAGTAAAATGACACGTGTACCCATCAGGACACTTGTGCACCACACATCCATTCCACTTAGACACAAGCATCCTCACACACCTAATCCCATCAGGAGTTTAGAAGATCCCCTACACGATCAGTTCATCAGCCCAGACCATTTTCCCCTTGCAGAGACCTCTTGCCCCATGGGCACAACACAACAGCAAATTCAGATGGGTTTAATGACTTTGACCCTCAACAAGAGAGAATGGGGATGATTGGCATTTTCCTCCCCGTGAGAGCTTCTACATGAGAAAGGCATGGTACCAGGTGCTAGAGACACACTGGGATGGCACCCGGCCTTAGACAGCACTTGGCTGGACCATGAGACTGACACTGCTACCCCAAACCACACACCGGCAACAGTCAGTGCCTCGGGTACGTGATCCCTCAGATAACTGACACTGTGTCTCGTGCGCCTGGCAGTCTTGGTAACCTCCTGACACAACCTCACAAACCACCATCAGTCATTATTGCCACGTGTTGGAGGTGAACCTCGGGCTCTAGAGCACATGCCTGAGTTGCAGTCCTGCCACGATGCTCCCTGGTGGCGTGATCCGGAGGGAGCGCCTTCCTCTCTTTGCATCTCACCTGAGATGAACAGAGCAGTTTCAACTTGATGGAGGTGCTTTGAGGAGGGGTTGCGAAACAACCATTTATCTGTTTGAAGGCCACGTTAGGAAGCCAGGTTTGGGAGTACGAGTCTATAAACCCAGTGCTGAAAGGCAAAGACAGGCTGGTGTAGGGGAATACGTGGGAGGTTCATTGGTCGGCCATGTTAGCTGATACCTGCTCTGTGTTAGCCGATACCTGCGTCGTGGTTAGTGAAAGACTCTGTCTCAAAATAAGGTAAATACCACACATCATGTTGCGTGCTATTGATCTCAGCACTTGGAAGGCAGAGGCAGCCAGATCTCTATGATTTTGTGGTCAGTTTAGTTTACATAATGAGCTTCGGACCAGCCAGGGATATATAACAAAACTCTGTCTCAAAAATAAAATAAAATAAGGTGGAAATCAATAGAACAGGACACCTGAAGTTGCCTGCCTCCCAGTGTGTGTGTGTGTGTGTGTAAAATGTCTGTCTGTCTGTCTGTCTGTCTGTCTGTCTCTCTCTCTCTCTCTCTCTCTCTCTCTCTCTCTCTCTCTCTCCCCTTTCATCATCACACACAAACTAAAACCAAATTAATGAGTTGCAACATTTCTCTTTCATAGACACTAATGTCTCCACTCAAAGCATCCTCAATGTCTTTCTGTCTGGATCCCATGGTGGGCTTAAGAGATGCCAGGTGAATTTAACATGGCCAAGAAAACCTTCCTAGCAATGCTAGGTTAGTGTGCCCCTTGTTGGGAGTCATCTCTCATCCTGGAAGGGGGTGAAGAGAGCACATTACGCTCTGGGGTCAGAACATCAGAACACAGGTACCCCAGGCAGGGAAGCCTGTGCCAGCTAAAAGTGCAAGGAGAAAGTGACAGGGGAGAGAAGACCACACAGAGCACCTCAAAGCCTGGCAGAGCAGATAAAATTGAGCTGAACAATGGAACGCTGAAGCTGACCTGCCCTTTTGTGCCTAACAACCAGTGGTGATAGCAATATGGGCCCCACGCTAATGAAAAGAACATGAATATCTATTTTGCATTATGCAGGCACCTAATGAGATCAAATTATTGCTCTGTGTTATGTTAGCCTAATTCAAATCTTTGCCTAGAAACGGCAGGATTTTGTAGAAGTACAAGAAATTAAAGTTGTACTTAAGTGCTGATCTCTGCCCATTTGTTAAAGTCCCTACCTCTCATCTTGGGAAGGCGAATACTCCCAGGAACATTGTTAAGGAGTGACCCCCGTGGCCATCTGACCAAGGTCATACTGTAAATCTTATTCCTTAAACAAGAATTTGTTTTTATTACTGCCTACAAATGTTTGTATGGGTGTTTGTTTATTTGTTTTGTTTTGTTTTGTTTTGCTTTATCTCTCTGGTTGAATGGTTTTCTTTGCTGGCTGGAATTCCCATGACATAATTTGGAGGCCCCAGGAAGGCCCCAGCCACAGCATCCCTTTGCACTGAGGAAATAGCAGCTTAGCTGGGCCAGAGTGAAGGATTTCTAAGTGAAGATGCTAAGTACTATCCGACATTCCTGTGGGAAGTACTCTGACTTAGTACTTTGACAGGAAGAACTTGCAGGGTAAGGAAAGGTTCTGAAGACCAGAGTTCGGGTCAGGCCTATTCTTGGGGTAGAAGAGAGTTTTCCACCATAAAGAGTCATTCCTAAGAAGGCCATCAGGTCAGAAATCTCCCAAAGTGTGATCACATCTGAATGAATGTGTGGCTGATTGGCTTGTACATCAGGGTCAAGTTTATAGCTCCGAGGCCAGGTTCCCTTAAAGGACCCTATAAGGCTATAGAGTTCATGGGAGCTTCTCTTAAATACCACGGGGAAAACAATGGTCTAAGAGTGGCACCAGATTAACGTCTGGTTGCACAACAAGATACTCCTTGTGGTGGTTTAATAAGCTTGGCCCAGGGAGTGGCACTACTAGGAGCTGTGACCTTGTTGAATAGGTGTGGCCTTTTGGAGGAAGAATTTCACTGTGGGCCTGGGCTTTAAAACCTTCATCCTAGCTGTCTGGAAGCCAGTCTCCTCCCATTTGCCTTCAGAACAAGATGTTGAACTTTTCGCTTCTCCTGTGCCGTGCCTGCCTAGATGCTGCCATGACTTGATGACACTGGACTGAACCTCTAAACCTGGAAGCCAGCCCCAATTAAATGTTGTCCTTCTCAGAGATACCTTGGTCATCGTGTCTGTTCCCAGAAGTAAAACCTTAACTAAAACACTCCTCATCCTTGTCTGTCTGTCTGTCTCACATCATCAGCATAGGAAGGAAACACTGAGAAGTCTATAAGGGAGAATCCACATAGAGACCTCTCAGCCCTCAGAACCTGAGACTTTTTCTTAAAGGGAATCAGCCTCCTGTATGGTCAGACCTGGGGTCACTCTTATCAGTGTTATCTCTGAACCTGCCCTCTCTGCACTCTGGGACTGGGCTAACACATAAAGATCAATTGACACTTGGGACCTCTTTCCTTCTAGGGGACCCCTATATCCTGTACAGAATGAGGGGGCAGCTCTAATTATCTTTCCACTGCTCTACTTTTTGGCATTTGGTCCTTCTGTTGGGTTCTCATGTCCCCAAGAAAATGTTGTCATGGACTCTGTATCCTACATGTCTGAAAATTCTGCCACTGTGTGGGGAGCATCACCAGAGTGTCATGGAAGGGCCTAGAAGGACCCAGGACATAAGACAGCTGCTACTGAGGCACCTGTAACCCAGCAACCTACAAGATTAAAATGGATATGGTTTCAGGTGGCTTGAAATAAGTAGTTTTTATCCTGGTGTGCCATTTTAAGTCTTGAGACAATAAAGTTTTATCTTTGTGAAATTCTGTAGTGTGTGTGTGTGTGTGTGTGTGTGTGTGTGTGTTCCTCTTACCTTCCAAGCTCAGTTAGGTCCCAGGAGACTGTGGGGTAGCTCTTGACAGGTTCTGTAACTGTGCAGAATCACCTGTTCTCCGGGGAAGAAGGTCATTCACCTGGTGAACTCTAACCAGTGTCCAGACGACAAAAAGGAGAGCCAACACAAAGAAATACCTTCTTTGGTGTTCCAGGGGAAGCCATGGTCCAGAAGAGCCTCTGACTTGCCCTCACATAGCTACAACAACTGGTCAAAGAAGGCTAGAGGAACCAGAGGCTCCTCCCAATACCAAGTGACCCTTAAGGGCCAGATCTTCAACTGGCCTTGACATAAAACATAAGAATAAGTTTAGTCACCTACATTGTTCTAGACCCTCAGCAGGGAATTATACCCAAAGATTACACACCAGAACTGGTTATTTGATTGAATATTATACCTAACCACATGGGGTTATAGAAAGAAGTATTTCTCAGCAACAATTTTCTTCTTGATAAGAAGACTTCTGCCCATTATGACCTCTGGTTTAATTCAACACACCCATGCCTACCTCCAGCCCAGAAAGACAAGCCCTCATCTGAGAACTTTTGTTGATTCCAGTGCTGTTAAAGTTGCATTCATGACTTAAATTGGTAACACCACCAGAGGAAAAATAGACCTTGACTGCAAGAACACAACCAGAACAACGTCTCTGGGTCACCCTCCAAAAATGATGAGTAACCACTCATTGGTCCTGTCCCAGCCACACCTGGTTAGTTTACACAGAGAAGCCCTGCTCCTATGACAAACCTTCAGGCTAACATGTCTATACACGGTGGCAGCCTGAGAACTTGACATGGTCCTTCCATAATGGCACAGAAAATTATTCTAGCCATGTTCTCTCTATATAGGACTAGCAAGTATGCTAGGAGGAATTACTTGCTTTCTCTAACTGTTGATGTCTCCTTGAATATCCAAGAATAGGGTCTTTCAAGTCCTAAGACAATAATGAACCTCTTCTATCCCCATTGTAACTGCAAGTCTTACATCTCCAGTGAAACAGACTTCTTAAACTCTTGGGCCAGTCCTAAACTCTCCAGGGCTTGTTCAGGTTTTATATAACAGAGTCACAATCCCAGTGACATGTTTGTTACCTAGAAGACCTACTACATTAAAAAACCCAGATGACTTTATTCTCTATGAGAACCTTTGTTGCCAGGGGAAAACATCATACTTAGCTTAGTGTTAGAAGACAATTGTTGCTTTGTCATAGGGTGACCTTGCTGCCTGACATCCAAGTGTTGCTCGTATATACACAGGACATTTGTACTCCCTAGCCCTAGCAATATGATAGGCAGCTGTATCATGCCACTTTTCAGATCCCGGGTTTATCAAACCCTAGCCTAGCAGAATACAACTGACTTTGCCTGTCTCTGGGGAAGGCCCAGTTGATTCCTGTCCCAGGAGAGCATTAGAAGAGCTGTCCAGTTGTACCTTTGCTGCTGGGTTTGGGAATAGTACTGGAAGTATAGACTGGTATTGGAGGACTAGTTTCCTCGGGGATCTAGGATAAACAGGTGGCCACAAAAGGGATGTAAGACGTGGGACAGGTAGCCCAGTCGCTAGAGACAGTAAGAGACATGGAGTCTCTCTTGCAGAAGCACTCCTTCAGACTAGAAGAGGATTAAATTTGCTGACTAACCAAAAGGAAGGACTCTGTATCTATACGTGAGGAACATTGTTACTGTGCAAATGGATCTGGGAAAATAAGAAATGTGGTCAAACAACAGAGGAAAAGCAGAGCAAAAGAAAGAAACCATTCTGCTTGCTAAGAAAATGATTATTTTAATTGTCATCTGCAAATGTTGGTGTGGTTTTCATTGCTACAAAGAAAACATTCACCTGAAGCACTTGTTTCTTGCTCTTGCTGTTTCTGTAAACCTGTCTAACTATGACAGAGACTGATTTTGGTAGACATGGGACTCAGAGACCCCCTTCAGGAGGCCGCCCTGTCACCTGACTGCTGAAAGGTGTGGGAAATGATGGGGTGCTGCTGGACTTTCCCAAAACCCTAAGTTGGCTCCTCCCAGTCTTTGTAAAAATTAAATAAAATGCCCCTGTCCTTCTTGTTGTATGGCTGATTCCTGGCTGTCTGGAACCCCCAGAACACTGCCTATTGGGGGGACCAGAATAATGAGCTTTGAAGGCCACAGAATAAAGTACTGAAGACACAGGGCCAAGCAGACGAGCAGCAGAGGGCCAGTCAGACTTAGACTCATCTTTCCACCCATGGGCTGCTGAACTGCACTGATCACATGGACTTTTGGGGGTTTTCTTTCCAGAAGATGATGTGACAAAAAGCCACTAAGAAAAAAATCTTCTACTTGGCTGGCCCTGGGCCTGTCTGGTGTTTCTCCTGATGCTGGTCTCCCCCTCAGTAGACTTGTCTGGACAAAGCACCAGCTAGGAGTGTTGGAAGGCCATTCAGGAAAACAGGCTCATTGAAAATACTGTGCTCTGGACTCTTGTCCCAGCTCCAAGTCTGAAGGAGGTGCAGGCTTTGCAAAGCACCACCTTGCCACTAGAGGGGGCATTCTCCTCATGTCTGCACTGACTACACTTACTAGGGAGCCAGACTTAGAGGTTTCAAGACAATCTTGCCCTGTGTCTACAGAACAGAACATATCTGGTAGATAGACATTACCTATCTATTTAGAGGGATTAGCTCCACAAACAACCCTTTCTTTAGATAAGCAAGGAGCCTTCTACCCCCACCATGTGCTGTTTACACGCTGTTGATGCAGCCTTCTAGAACAGTGGTTCTCAAACTGTGGGTCACAACCCTTTGGGGGGAAGGATGTTGAATGACCCTTTCACAGAGGTCACCCAAGACTATCAGAAAATACAATATTTACATTATGCTTCATAACTGTAGCAAAATTAATTATGAAGTAGCAACAAAAATAATTTTAGGGTTGGGAGCCATCACAACACGAGGCACAATATGTATTAAGAGGTTGCAGCATTAGAAAGGTTGAGAACCACCAGTCCAGGACATGAAAGAAAGTCCAAAGAGTTCCTGCCCCAAATTCACGCTTTTCAAGACTAAACATGAAAGTGACAGTACCTCATCAGACCTCTTTTCCAATCACAGCCAGCCTTGGGATCTAGGAGAGAAAATTTATCTTCTGTTTTCCCAACAAAGACGACTCTAGACTGTGCAATGCAGTTTCCTGTTGATATCTTCATTTCCCCAACCTATCCATCAGTCGAGATGTTTTCTAATTCTTCCCAGCACGGATCTGGTGCTTGTTGACATCTATTTCAGTCTCCCTCCACAACACCACGGCAAAAGGAGAAAGCCCCGACTCTTTTTGAAATGGGCAGATCCTTTATCCCACAGTCACCAGTCCAGGATGCTCTTCACCAGCCAGAGATCAAGGCTCCGCTCCCTCAGATCCCACCTACATGGGTGACACTGTGTTGGAGCAGACAGCATGCACTGATGTGACATAGTGTGATCCACGCATTGATAGGGACGTGGTCACAACACGAGGGAAGATTCACCGAGTGTAAGCCATCTAGGAAGGCAGGAGTGAAGGACAGCATCCGTGAGCTCAGTCCATCTGTAGCAGACTCTATAAGCCACCAATGCACCCACTGCATGACCGGAATAAGGTTTGGTGAGCCTGAGTAAGCTGTACAAGGTCAGAGACTCAGACATGTGCAAAGAAGCAACAACTTCTTGAGGAAGGAACGATTCTGTAAGGTGTTTAAAAGGACAGATTCTAACACAGAACGTTTGAGTAAGTTTTTCCAGAGAGATAGAAGGTGATAGGCTTAGGAATTGAACCTGGGCATTGCATTAGATGGCGGCAGTGGGTGGATCAGATAGAAGACCTTTATATCAAGCTAAGCAACTTGAATTGTCTCCTATCAAAGAGGCTCTTAAGGCTTCAACAGATGGAGTAGCCTCACAACCGCTTCAACTTACCCTGTTCAAAATCCATAAACTGCCAAAGCTAGAGCAAAGGTTTAGTAATAATTGTCATCTATAACTGGCATGTCCAGAGCAAAGGCAGCACATTTGAATTTGCTTATGATTCAGAAAGAAAAGGACAACCTAATAGAAAAGCAGGAAGTGAAGCAACAGACAATTTACACACACACACACACACACACACACAGAGAGAGAGAGAGAGAGAGAGAGAGAGAGAGAGAGAGAGAGAAAGAGAGAGAGAGAGAGATGCTAAAGGGATGCAAAAGGCCTACAAACATAGGAAAAGTTTCCCAGCCAATTAAGCATTTAATGATTGAAATGGCGGGGAATACTATCTCTCATCAGACAGACAGAAGGAAAAGACAGCTAAGAGCAAGCGCCGGCACGGATGTGGGTTTGGTGTGAAGGTTTATGCAACCATTTTGGAAGGCAATTTGGAAATTTCTTTTAAAGGATGAAACGTGCTTGGTGTGAGAGAGCATTCAGGGGGTCTAGGCTGGAGTATTCTTCTTGAGTTCAAGGCCAACTTAGATTACAGAGTGAGTCCTAAGTCAGGCTGACCTACATAAGAGACTTGTCTTAAAGAAAATAAAACACTGTGTGGCAGCAGGTGCACACACCTTTGTTCCCAGCGCTTGAGAGGCAGAGGCAGGTGGATCTCTGTTAGTTGGAGGCCAGCCTGGTCTACAGAGTGAGTTACAGGACAGACAGAGCTACACAGAGAATCCTGTCTCAAAACAACAACAAAAACCCAACCAAACAAACAAAGAAATAAAATAAATATTCACACCACTGAGGGAAACATCTCCACAAAAGGAGGAAGACATTCATTGCAACACTGTAACATCAAGAATCAGAAAGAAAAAAAAATCAGAGTGTCAGTGGGAAATTAATATTATACTTTTTATTTTAACAAGAACAAAAAAACACTATCGTATGGGTGGGAGAGATGGCTCATCAGTTAAGAGCACTGTCTGTTCTCCCAAAGGTCTTGAGTTCAATTTCCAGCTACCACACGGTAGCTCACAACCATCTATACTGATATCTGATGCCCTCTTCTGGCATGCAGGTGTACAATCAGATAGAGTACACTACACTACAACACACACACACACACACACACACACACACACACAAAGCAGGGGATCTGGCACCCTCTGGGACTACAAGACATGCATGTGGCACACAGACATACATGCAGACAAAACACCCAAATGCTTAAAAATCATTACACCTTTAAAGAAAAAAGCGTAACTCCCTTTGTATGAACTAATGTGGACTTCTTGTTAAGTAGAAAATGAGAAAGCTCCAGAATGACACATGTATAGCAACATACATCAAAGTACACTTAACTAAACACAACACTGTTTGTTGAATTTAATGAGCTTATATCTATGTATAGAAAGGTTTAGAAGGGCTTGGAAATATAAATAAAACAGTAATGGTGTCAGGGGACTAAATATCAATCTAACACCATGATTCCCATGCAGAGCACCGTGGCCAACCCCTAATGAACAGACCCCACCTTCGACGGCATGCCACTGAAATACAGGCACTTGGGAAGCTGAGGCAGGAGGATTTTGAGAGTTCCGGGTCAACAAAAGAAGACAACAGGGATGAGCTGCTGTGGTTGGTTAGAGAAGGTCTGAGAACAGGAAGGTTGGGAGGCCATGTGTCAGGAGAAGAACGGAGGCCCAGGTAGCAAGTGGTATGTGGGTCTCTGTGAACAAGCTGGGAACTTGCCCAAAGTTGGACAGAGCAAACAAATTTGGTGTCATGCAGGTGTGCATTGGCCAGTGAGGAGGGAGCCCAGGTGAGAGCTAATGAGTGCTCCAGTCTTGGGGAAGGTGGAGAGTCTGGTACAGTGCTCAGTCTTCCTAATGCTGCTTGCCCTTAAATATGGTTCCTCGTGTTGTTTGGTGACCCCCCCCCCAACCATAAAACTCTTTTAGTTGCTACATCCATGGCTGTGATTTTTGCAATCGTTATGAATTGTAATATAAATATCTATGTTTTCTGATGGTCATTCAATTTCCCCAAAGGAGCCGTGACCCACAGATTGAGAACCACTGGTCTGTGGTAAATCTTGGAGAAGGAAGCGAACCTGAAGGACTCGTTGAATTGGAATGGAAAGAAAACATGAGGGCTAAAGTCATTGTGCTCTGTGTGGCCAGGCTTTCTATCAGAATGCAAGTGAGGTATCTGTAAATGAAAAGGCCACGAATTGGCCAGGTCCTTTCTCTGGGAGCTGTAGAGAGCAGACCAGGGCCCACTCACTGCACGGAAGACACCGTCCTTTGCCCCACTGTGCCTACTACCTTGTCTGAGTCTGGGCCCTCGCGATGAGCTGGCCAAGGGCAGCAAGGCAGACACATAGTCCTCTGGCTTCCAGCCATCAGACTCGCAGGTTTCCGGGAATGGCTGACACGGGCCACTCTGTTCTTTTGAATCTGTGACTATGTAGCAGTAGAGGACTAAATTAATTAAGTAATGCTGAAGCCTTGGGGCCCTCCCAAGGCAGCACACAGGGGAGGGCTTGGGGAGGCCTGAGAACACTCTACCCAACCCCCATCCCCAGTGCTGGAATCCAGAGGCTCCTGAGTGTCATTGGAACCAAGCCTGCACTTAAGTGCTTCCACAGAGACAAAGAAATAATAAATCAAGAGCAGGCACCCGCCCACACACTGCTAACCACCACACCAACCTGCCTTTCCACAGACACCCAGGCAGAAGTGAAGCAAGAGTAGGCTGAACCCCTCCTTCTACAGCGGCACCTACAGACCCATGACCTCAGGGTAATAATGAACCTCCCACTGAGTATCCAGGGTTGTTCCCTGAGGTCATGTGGTGAGTTCCCTGTTGTGCCTGTCCCTGCTGCAGCTGGGACTGATGTCCCTGTGACTAGGAGATGAACATGGGAGCCAGAGCTGACTGGAATGAGTTACTTCCCTATGGTGTCCCCAGCTATTGAAGGGTAATACGTGTTGGTGAGATGATTATGTGAGTTAGTACATGCCTACCACACTACCTGATACATTGCTAGCTCTTTTTACAGATCTAATAAAGAAACGCCTTCCTTCACTCGTTCATCTTGCTGGAATGTGCCCTGTAGTAATAGTTTCTATATTTTAAATGAAAAGGAGGGAGAAAAAAAAAAGCTTCCATTTTTCCTCCAAGACTGAATGGGAAATTTCCTCTTGTCTGCAAGTTATGCTCCATACAGGAGTCTCTGGGAACAATAGTTTACCAAGCACCAGTGTGAGGAAAAAGCCACAAGCAGGGACCCGCCCCTGGGAGGCTGCCAGGCAGCAAATGTCCAGCACCACGGACAGTTCCAGCGAGCCAAGAGGCCTGGAAGGGAAGCTGTTTTTAAGCCCTGACACATCTGGGAGAGAAAGCTCTTCACTGAAAGGGGTCCTTCCCAGACTGTGACCCCTGTATCCTTCAGATGCAAAGGCTCTGCCTTCTAATTTGGAAGCTAAAGAATGGCATTGAGGGACCTGGAAGGAGCCAGCCCGGTGCCTTCCTCATTCCAGTTTTATCTGCCTCTTGCCCTTACCCTGCCAAGGTGTGACACACTGCAGATGGAGTGACACAGGGGTAATGAAACACAAAGAAAAGGGAGTTGGCAGGAAGATCACAAAGCAGGTCTCAGCCTGGAACCTCAGGAAAGCGACTGGCTCCCTTCTCCATGCCTGGTTCCCTATGAGGGTATGTGATGGGAGGGAGGGGCTCAGATAGCATCTACCCTGTGCCGGGAACAGAACCAGTGAGTCTACATCTTATCACAGAGGAATGAAGGAACAGAGAGTTGGATGTGCGTCCCAAAACGAATTCCTTCATTCTCAGGAACAGCTATGGATTATTCTGTGGGCCAGAGAGCCGAGAGACAAGGTCTGCCTCTTGCTAGCACTGGGAAGTTTCTCTTCTGAAAGATTCTACTGTCCATTAACCACTAGAAAGAAAACTGCCGCCTCCAGTGTCATCCTGCCTCCTGACTTTATTCAGACAGAGCAGCAATACACAAATAAATACTCGCTGCCGTGTAGAGCGGGGAATACCTCTTTAAAAACCATCAGTAGGGTTTTCATAGAAAAGTCTTAAATGTGAGTGTCTGGAGAGCCAAGCGGGTGACAGACAGAGTTCATGAAGCAAGCTGAGGGAAAGACCAGTCGCCGGAGTGTGTGCCGTGAACAAAGGCAGTGGGATAATAAAGTAGTTTCGCTGCACTTTCTGCGATGTGAATCTTGGTGACCTCTTGATGAACAGAGGCCAAATGGGCCAGGAGTAGGGGGACCATGACTTGCCCAATGCTATCCACAGCCATGGCTGTCCCCATGTTTAGGCTTCTCCCCTCCTTTTGAGGGCAGCTGGGCCATCACAGGGCAGCTCCCTGCTCAGAGGAGTCTCTTCCTTTCAGGAGTACCTGGGTTGGGAGGCTGAGCACTAGACCACTTGACTGCTGCCTCTCTCCCTTCCTCTGGTCTCCATCACCTCATCTTGCAACTGGCTTAAGAACAGAAGCCAACTTTCCAGCTCTTTCTGTATCTTCCACCTGCCCAGAGAGAGACCAGGCTCACAATGCCTACCCAACTGAGGAATAAGTCAGAGAGTCAGGATGCTCCTGCCGTCTATCTGCCCTTCACACGACCCTCCACTGCGACACGAACACAAGGCAGCACATGCTATGGCAACAACGACAAGCACTGATGTTTCACATCCTGTGTGTATCACACCCTGGGTTGTAGGCACTCCTATTCCATTTTACAGATAAAGGGACGGTGGGGGTAGAAGGAGGAAACACGGGCTACCTTGGCACTGTTATCTACTAAGTGGCAGCATTGGGAGCCATCCTATCTGTCTGCCTCTGAAGCCCAGATCATGATGCCTCCTTCCGAGTAGGAAGCACGGTGGAGGAAGGCTAGCTTGGGATCTGAAGGCCCCTGTGACTCGGGAAGACAGAGAAAGTCCAATCTCAACAACGTCACCACCACCCCCAATCTCAGCTGACTGGTATCCTCTCTCCTGCCAGTCTGTGGACTGGAACACGGGCCTCACGTGCTATCTAGGGTCAAAACTCATCTGAGGACACGCTGGGCCCAACGCGTAGGCTGATGTGTTTGGCCTGTCGGCTGCAAGCCAGGACTCTCAGCTTGTGCAGCCCTCCCGGAAGGAAGGTGAGCCTTCCCAAGCCTCTACTGACAGCAAAGCTGCGGAGGCCCTGCCGCGTGAGACCCAGAAGCTTCCACGCCACTAGTGAGCCCACTCAGGGCTTGGAGGCGGCCGGGGTGGGGGTGGGGTGGGGAAATAAAGAAAAGTGGGCGGAGGCTCTCAAGAGCCCAGGGAGCATAAGGTCTGGAGAGAAGAGGACCTGGGAGGAGTTAGAATGAGGAGTGGGAGAGTAGAAAGAAAGGGAAAATAAGCGGAGCTGGGGGCGGGGGAGACCCGTGCCCGGAAAAGCCGAAAGGGAGAGACCAGGCGGGGGGGGGGGGGGAGAGTTAATGTTGACATCCAGGGCCCTGGGTGCAAAGAACTCCTCATCTCAGTCCTCATACCCTCACAGTCCGGAATTAGCTGCCAAGACTTTCTGCCTAAGGGAGGGTGGGTCGGAACCAGACCCTGAAGGCTCTGTACCTTCCCCCTCCCTTCCCGGAGGAGGGGATGAGACGGGCTAGGGGCGGGATTGAGGAAGGGGGTTGCGTGCGCCGTGCCTCTGGGTCCTGGCTGCGCGTTCCAGCTGCGAGAACAGATGGAGGCAGCGCGGCTCACCTCGGGGGCTCCGTGCCCGCTGTGCGCCGAAGTCCAGGCTGAGGAGGAGGTCTAGAGCCCCCGGCTCTCCCGTCTCCCACCAGGCTGCCAGGAACAGGCTGCCGCACCCCTCCTCCCAAGTGGGGGTAAGAACGGAGCCTCACCCCTATAGGTCCCAGAACTAAGGGGAACATAGGGCCGGTTCCTCCCACTGCTCACCCATCGCCAGGGGCTTGACTAAGACTACAGCTCGCCAAGACCCCTGCCCCTTGCTTCCAGCCTGGGCGCATCTCGGAAGCGGACCCCTGCCCAGACGCGCCCCGCCCCCGGCCCCCAGCCCCCGCCCCGACGACGTCCTATTAGCATGAGCGACGCCAGTGGCCCGGGCACCACTCGGGGGCCGAGACTCACCGCGTCATAGCCCCAAGTGGAGGGAGAAAAAAAAAGGAGGAGGAGGTAGAGGAAGAGGCAAGAGCGGACGCGCGGGGAGGGCTGGAGAGACGGCGGGCGGCGGCAGCATGCCCCTGGGCGGGTGCACACGGCCTCTCTGCGCGGCAAGGGCTGCTCCAGCTCTCTCTGGGTACCGCGCGTCCAGTCTCCCGCCTCAGCACCTCTGCTTGCAGGCCTCCGCGGTTGCACTCGAAACAGCGGCAACTGGTCCCCGGAGCATCTAAGAGCAGCAGCGCCGCGCGGGACAATCTTGGCTTTTTTTCTGAGCTCGGGGATATGAACCCCACAGCCACCTGAAGCACAGGGGGCGCTACGCGGCTAGGGCCGCGCCCCCGAAGTAAGGTGCCCTAGCCTCTGCACTGCGGGACGCCGACACCCGACTCCGGTGGAGGCACCTTAGGAAGAGCAGCGGGTAGGGGCATGGAGCCCACCGCGCCAACCGGTCAGGCCCGGGCGGCGGCCACCAAACTGTCGGAAGCGGTGGGAGCCGCGCTACAAGAGCCCCAGAGGCAGCGGCGCCTGGTGCTGGTCATCGTGTGCGTTGCACTGTTACTGGACAACATGTTGTACATGGTCATCGTGCCCATTGTTCCAGACTATATCGCTCACATGCGCGGGGGCAGCGAGAGCCCTACCCTGGTCTCTGAGGTGTGGGAACCCACCCTGCCGCCGCCCACTCTGGCTAATGCCAGTGCCTACTTGGCCAACACCTCGGCGTCCCCGACGGCTGCCGGGTCGGCTCGGTCAATCCTGCGGCCTCGCTACCCCACAGAAAGTGAAGATGTGAAGATAGGCGTGCTATTTGCCTCCAAAGCCATCCTGCAGCTTCTGGTGAACCCCTTAAGCGGGCCGTTCATTGATCGCATGAGCTACGACGTGCCGCTGCTTATTGGCCTGGGCGTCATGTTCGCCTCCACAGTCATGTTTGCCTTTGCAGAAGACTATGCTACGCTCTTCGCTGCGCGTAGTCTACAAGGCCTGGGCTCAGCCTTCGCCGACACGTCTGGCATTGCCATGATCGCCGACAAGTATCCCGAGGAGCCTGAGCGCAGTCGTGCCCTGGGCGTGGCGCTAGCCTTCATCAGCTTTGGAAGCCTAGTGGCGCCACCGTTTGGGGGCATCCTCTACGAGTTCGCGGGCAAGCGTGTACCCTTTCTAGTGCTCGCTGCCGTGTCGCTCTTTGACGCGCTCCTGCTCCTGGCCGTGGCTAAGCCCTTCTCCGCTGCTGCTCGGGCGCGGGCCAACCTGCCCGTGGGCACACCTATCCATCGCCTCATGTTAGACCCTTACATCGCTGTGGTAGCCGGCGCGCTCACGACTTGTAACATTCCCCTTGCGTTCCTCGAGCCCACCATAGCCACGTGGATGAAGCACACAATGGCGGCATCCGAGTGGGAGATGGGCATGGTTTGGCTGCCGGCTTTTGTGCCACACGTGTTAGGCGTCTATCTCACCGTGCGCCTAGCGGCGCGCTATCCACACCTGCAGTGGCTGTACGGCGCTCTCGGGCTGGCGGTTATTGGAGTGAGCTCTTGCGTCGTTCCTGCCTGCCGCTCCTTCGCACCGTTAGTGGTCTCGCTCTGCGGCCTCTGCTTCGGCATCGCGTTAGTGGACACGGCGCTCCTACCCACGCTAGCCTTTCTAGTGGACGTGCGCCATGTATCGGTCTATGGCAGTGTCTATGCCATAGCTGACATCTCCTATTCCGTGGCCTACGCTCTCGGGCCCATAGTGGCAGGCCATATCGTTCACTCGCTTGGCTTTGAGCAGCTCAGCCTTGGCATGGGTTTGGCCAACCTGCTCTATGCACCAGTCCTACTGCTCTTGCGTAATATAGGCCTCCTTACACGCTCGCGTTCCGAGCGCGATGTGCTGCTTGATGAACCGCCGCAGGGTCTTTACGATGCGGTGCGCCTGCGTGAGGTGCAGGGCAAGAATGGCGGCGAACCTTGTAGCCCTCCCGGCCCTTTTGATGGGTGCGAGGACGACTACACCTACTACTCCCGCAGCTAGCAGACCCGCTTCTCCTCCAGGCCACCTACCCTCCCCATTTAGGTCAAGGTGGTCATTCTGCAAGAGCACTGGCCAACTTTGGCTTGGGGCCCACCTCCTCTAACGAGTACCCCAGTCCCTCCCCGGTCTTGAATCTTGAATTCCTTGGCTGGAATCCCTTCTCCGAGACCCCTCCCAGTCTAACCCCATCCCCCAAACACACTCTTATTCATTGAGTACATGGAGCAGGGAGACATAAGAAGCTACTGGGCTCTTGGCAGAGGTGAAGAGGTGTGCGGGTGATCACCGGGCACCCACTCAGAGCCCCCAAGTAGAGTCATGCATCTGTTTGTCCTTCCTGCGGATCTTGCCAGTGCCAAACCTGGTCTGCTGCACCCCGGTGCCTCTGGCCTGAATTAATAAACCATATCTGTCTAAGGAGGCCGAGTCTCTTTACTGATGAGGGGTGGGCGGTGTGACACAAGAACCAAGCACAGAGAAGGCTGTCTGGGTTTCACATGTTCAATCCAGACATGTGGAGGAGTGGAAGCCCTGATGCTCCTTTGCTGCCTGGTAAAAGAACAAGCCCAAAAGAGGGCTCTCCCCCATGGATATTTGGAACACACACACAAACACACACACAGGAACAATAGTCACTCCTCTCCAAGCCCAGTGTAGCACCTGGAGGTTCCACCCGAGGGAGCCTGAGGATCTGCCTGGCCTTGGAGGGACGGCCTCTGGCACCTGGAGCTTTTGGTGCCAAGGACTGGGTTTTCCCACACAGTGGGACCTTGCCTCTTCTTGTCAAGAAAGGAACACGAGGGAGCTGTTTTCTGCAGAGAAGAGGAGGTAGACCCTGTCTTTTAGGGTCCTGGCCTGGCGACAGTGTTCGGTAAAGATTCAGGCTTTTCCGTCTGAGGAATTGAGAGAACTGGTGGGCCTGCCTTTTCTCGGCTGTGAAAGTTTGAGTGGCAAATGGAAGGTAGATTGATGTGGGAAATGGTGCTAATTCCTAGTCCACCCTGTTCTGAATACATTTGGCCACTCAAGGATGTCAGGGGATTTTCCACCCTTGGTTTCCTATGATGGAGGCCCAGGCTGGTGGCAGTACACTCACTCATTCCTGAATCCTGCTGCCTGTACATGGAACTCTGATTTCAGGGTGGAGAGGAAGTTGGGTTAGGCTAACCTGTGTATGCAGAGCATTGGCCAGCAGTAGGTGTGTGTGTGTGTGTGTGTGTGTGTGTGTGTGTCCACCCTTGTCTGAATCTTCTTGTATACAAAGGCTTTGTGTCTGTGTTTCTGTCTGTTTCACTGTGTTTGTCCTTGTTTGAGTCTTCTTGTGCAAGAGGTACAGTGGTAGGAGGAGTACTCTGTCTGTCTGTCCTTGTCTGACTCTCCTTGTGTGAGGTGAAGGAGTACTTGGCCTGGGAGGAGTGTCTGTGGGCCACTGGCTGAGACTCTAAACACCCCCCCCCCACCTGCAGTCAGAGTGGAGCAAGTCTGTGTGGTCCCTTGTCTCCTCCTCCCCTCCCCAAGAGCCTGCAGGAATAAGATGGTAAAAGAAAAGAAGGGGAGGTCCCACCGTGGCCAACCAACTCCTGAATTTTTAATATTTTAAAGGGGTGCAGTAAGGTTTCAGCCTTGTGAGGAGGGGCAACATTTCTTCTGACTCAAACACTCCCCAGGGTTCTGCATAAGCAGCTGCCCAGGAGGCTGTGCGGATGGGGGGATGGGAGGGGACTACGGGAGGCTGGGGTGGGGCGGTGGGCAGGCAATGTTCTGTGACCCTTTCCAGGGCCTAAATCTGATGCCAGTGCAGGAACTCATCCGGGAAGCTGTCCTAGACAGGTTTTGAGGGCAGAAGATGGGAATCACAGGGCAGAGCGTGGGGTAGGGGGAGCGGTGGACTGTGAGGAAGAGAGGCAGGGAGGGGAAAAGGGGGAGGAAAAAAAGAGAAGAGGGAGGAGGGATGGGAGGGAGTCGAGAGAGGTGTGGCCGGTTTGCTTGCAAGTCAGTCAGTCAGTCAGTCCGGGCGGCTGCTGGGACCTGGCATCGCAGTCTGGGGCTCTACTACAGAACCTAGGCGGCGGCCCCAACCTCTGGCACTGCTGCCACCCCTTCCCAGGTCCTTCTGGTTCACGCAGCCGCCTACAGCCCTGCTTGGTGTGGAACAGCGCGGGTTTGGCGCGGAACAGCTCAGGAGAGCAGGTGAGAAGGGCTGGGCCACGGTACGCTGGCTGGCGCGAAGAGCTGAAGCGCGAGGGGACCCAGGAGTTGTCTCTCGGGGGAGGTGTCCTTCTCCAGAGGAACTGTCCACCGAGGGACAGCTCCGAGGGGGCTCCGGGGACGTTCAGAGTCTACAGCATCCCAGGCACTAGTCGTCGGGGCACAGCTGGGAGACTGCGGGATTCCGCTGCAAGGATGCCTGGGCTGGGGGCGGGGGCTGAGGATTCCCCTTATCTTTACCGGCTTTTCCTTTGACTTCGCCTAACATCTGCCAAGCCCACCGTGTGTGCTTTTGGTGTCTAGAACCGGGGGTAGGGAGGAGGTGTTGGTAACATCCCTGGGCCTCAGTTTTCTTCAGCCATTCTTGGGGAGGAAGGGCGTTAAGTGCCACATCTGCAGGAGTGGGAAACCAGACCAGACTGGTGCTGGACCTTAAGAGCAGTGCAGAGAACCCCCAAGTTTCCCCACAAGCCAGGCCAATAGAAGCAAAATGGGAGAGTACAAAACCACAGAAGGACAAATGCATACACATTCTCTAAGCCTGGGCTAAGGACCTTAGGAGGAAGGAGTTGGGGAGTTGTAGGGGACAGTGGAGTCCACATCAGAATGTTAGCTGACAGGGATCCATTCTCCTTTCTGAGATATGAAGTCGTTAAGGCCCAGCCAGTGTTTTCCCGGTCCCACTACTGAGATGGCACAAAAGGAGACATTAGGTGCATAATTGGTACAGCCTTTATTAATTTGACCTTGCCTCAGTCAAAAGTAATCAATGGAACACCCAAACTTATCCGGCCATTTCTAGACACAGTTGGGCTCAAGGATTACTGTGCCATCGTCCACATCCATCCTCTGTTCAGTGGGACCAGATTCACCATCTCTTCCAGCCTTGGGTCTGGTTCTTCTACCTTTCTAGATGACCCAGCTGAGCCTTATGCCAGCACCTGGCTGCTGTTGCTGGTGGCAGTCCAACAGGTTAAATGCCAGCTTTAGCCTCTTGAAGGCTAACAAAGGATAGGTAGGTGGAAATCTTGACTTATATCTGTACAGGTTTGGGTTTAGTGGGGCTGAAGGTATACAGCTCTAAAAACTGTCCTGTGTCCTTAGCTTATTTCTAGTGCACCGTCCAAATTAATCTGCCTTTCCCAAGGCTGTCAGGAGTCTCTAGAGGTACTGACTATATCCACTCTCCAGTAGGTGTCATGCCCTTCCATAGTCCCCTTGTACCTAACCTTAGAGCCTGCTGTCCACAGACTACAGAAGTTAACACTTTAATAACAGGCTCAGAGTTCTCAAGCAGCCCAGAATGCCACCCAGAGTACAGGGCCTTAGAATACTTGGGGACATTCAAGCATACTTTTATACATACTCATACACACACAGGATGAGGAAGCTTTCTGAATTCACATGCCCTATACTCTG
This sequence comes from Micromys minutus, assembly GCF_963924665.1. Lineage (NCBI taxonomy): Eukaryota > Metazoa > Chordata > Mammalia > Rodentia > Muridae > Micromys > Micromys minutus. The sequence continues at coordinate 27,410,967 of NC_137981.1, forward strand.
TGCCAGGCATCCTAGGGGGAAATCTGAAGGCAGCAGATACAGTTTTGCACTTCAGAGCTATAGTCTTGGGGGAAAGTTGATGCTGGAGAGAAACTGATGTTAGTTACAGGCAAACCAAAGTTCTCTAGTGCTCTGAGCCTGGTAAGCTGGGAGTGGGCAACACAGTCCAGCTCTTCCCAAAGCAACCTGGGATGGTCAGCTAGCCTGGAGTCATAGCTTCATGGAAGCAGGTTCTTACTGGTGGCTCAAGGCAGGACTCCCTCTCTTCCACCTCGGGATTTAGGGAGTTCACTGCAGGCAGGGGCACAGAGCTGAGATTTGAGATGTCAGTCACAGAGGCACGGAGTTCCCTACACACTACTGTCAGTCAGTAGCCTCCTTGTAGTGTGGGGGTAATACGCTGGGATTCATTCAGGCTATATGTGATGATGCTTCTCCTCTGTTCCCAGATCGACAGCTCTAGCAGAGCTCTGGAGCAAGAAGTAGCTACGATGCCTATCCTGGAAAAGGTCCCCCAAAAGATTCCTGTTAAAGCATCTAGCTGTGAGGAGGAGCTGGTGAGTAGCCTTTTGATCCATGTGTCTTATCCCTGATCTCTTCTCTCACACACTCTTATTCCCAGGACAGTCTTGAGTGACACTGGCCCTGGATCCTTCCCCAGCTCTGTATTCTCCTGGGCAGAAGGCCAGACTGCAGCCCTGCCCTGACTGATTGGGTCTCAAAGCCTTGCTATGGGAATCTTAGGGCAAAAAAAACCATAAAAAAACAAAAAACAAAAACAAAAACCCAGCTCTGGTTCCAGTAGTCCCAATGGGCTAGACTCAATTGTCTGTTCTCCGTGTATCAATTAAAGAGACAATATGTTAAAAAGGAAGGGAAAAGAGACTTAATCGACATATTGGGGAAATGGTCAGGTAAGGAGATCCAGTGATTCTAAATCTATCCTCAAGGCATGGCCATAAACTGGATGTTTTTAGAGGGACAATCAGAATATATGAATATATCCTGGTATCTGACAGACAGACAGACAGACACACACACACACACACATTTCAGAAATATTTGCAAATATGTGCATGATTAAGACTTAATATGTGGTCTGAATGATCATTATCTGAGATATGATTCTGCAAAATGGTCAGAAGTTGTACTGTGACCATTTGGGGGAGGCAATTTAGTTGCCAGTGTTTTCCTGGTCCAGAAGGAAGCTTTCTTATTGTGGATAATTGCTCTGCTTTGAAGGATTGTCTGTTCTGGAGGGCTTCCGACTGTGCTGCTTTGGGAGCGCAAGGTAACTGATGTTTAGAACAAGGACTGGAGAGGTTTAGGCACATTCAGAGGGTCTGGGATGGGTCTGGGACCGAGCACTGGAGAATCTGTAGGAGGTGGTTAAGTTCCTCTTGGTTTGGTTTGGTTTTTGAGGCAGGGTTTCTCTGTGTAACCCTGGCTATTCTAGATCTCACTCTGTAGATCCAGCTGGCCCCGAACTCACAGAGAGCCGCCTGCCTCTGCCTGACAGAGTGCTGGGATTAAAGGCGTGAGCCACTGCCACCCAGCACAGTCAAGTTCTTTGTGCTTTCTGCCATGCGGAGGGGGTACTTAGGGTAGTCCTTGCTGTTGTTGTCCCTGTTGTTGTTGTTGTTTTGCTTTGTTTTTAAAGGCAGATACTCACTGAGTGCTTATCCCATCTACATGCAGTCGGTCAGGAGTCTCACCCAGAGTAAAGGGAACACACACAAAATGAAGGCAGAAGTGCCAGGCTTCATCCAGTCTTAATTACCTTGTGGGCCAAGTGATGCAGGTATCAAGGCTTTGGGAGCACAAGCAGTTTCTAACTGCCAGCTACAGCCTTAGGGTGCTGGGAAATGCAGGTAACCACACTTCTTGCTCTCAAGTCCAAGACGAGCCCCGGAACCAGTCAAGCCCTATCTCCCTCACCTTTCCCAACCCCACTGTACCCCAAATTCCACTTCAGATGGCTTTAAGCCCAACGTGCTTGCCTAGGCAAGGCTGAACCCCCTTCCCAAGCCCTTGCACATCCCAGCAGCTCCAGTTGCTGCCACTGGTTCAGCCGAGGAACATCCAAACATCATCGTTTCCACTGGTTTGAAACAACACTACCCTCCCTGGGCAGCCTCCCTGGGCAGGCAGCCTCCCTCCTGCTCCAACTAGTCTTCCAGATGGAGCAGTGCATCTCAGTTCAAGTTCCTGCATGCACTGGCCCCGACCACACCCTTTTTACCCTTCCCTGGCCCTGTGGGAACATCCCGTCTTCTGCATGTAGACTTTCTCCTTGCATTGCCTGAACCGCTATAGCTGACCCGCCTGCTGCCACCATCCATGCCATGTTCCTCTTCTCCCCTGTCATGGTATGTGACTTCCAGGCAGGAGGGCAGACACTGTCTCTAAGTCTAGTCCATGGCCTGGCTCATTTGAACCACCCAGAAATTCACACAGACTACAAAATCCCAAGCCTTAGGTCCACAAGACTCAGAGAAGGAACCAGGCAAGAAGCTGAGATGCCTAAACTGAGATTTGCCTATCTTACCCACCACCCAGACTGTGCCACAGCACACTTAAAAGCTCAGGCACTCTAGCCAAACCTATCACCACTCTTGGCCAGACCACTATCTGGGCTATGCCTTCTAGAGATACTTGTCTGTCCCAGCCACACTGATCCTCTAAATAGAAGAGGAGAAGCCAAAGTGACCAGAGGGGGTGAGCCTGGTTTTCTTGGAGTGGGATAAACAATATGGAGGCACCATACAGACCTGTCCTTGTATCACATTGCTCCCCAGGGCAGCACCAGAGTTTGTTGCTGACACTCCACCTCCAGTCAGAGTGAGCTCCAGGGACAGGACCAGACAGGTGGGGACTTATTCATCCATCAGTTCTGCCTCCAGGGCTGAGCCTCAGGAGAAGACAGGTGCTTTCAGCAGCCCACCAGGGTAGGGTGATCCTTTGGCTACCTGAGAGAAACAATGCATCACTTTACAGAGAAGAAGCCCCTGGAGAAGGGCGTCCTGCTGTAGCCAACTGTGTACAATTTAACAATGGCATGACAAATCTCACTTCTGTATTATCAAGGGCTGAGAGAAGGAAACAGGGAAGAGCAGAAAGGCTGTGAGGGAGAGGAGAGGAACACCACACGAAAAGGAGGGGAAGTGAACTGGGGGTGGAGCTCAGCATCAACTTGCCTATCATGGGACAGGAGAGGGGAGAAGAGCGGAGGGGAGGGGGGGAGATGAGATAGATAGAGAGGGGAGAAGAAACAGGGAAGGGAAGGAGAGGAAATACAATGAGTAAAAATTACTATGTGACCTGGGATAAGTCTTTCTATGCTGTGGGTCTTAGTTTCCCCATCTGTAATGACAAAAGTCCCTGCCCTGGCTATGTATCACATCGAAGGCAAACATATATGGCCTCTGATCAACCGTGGTTGATCACCTGGAGCAGGCAGTATCCATGTGGGGGGATCCCAGTGGGGCTTCCTTTCTGACTCTCACCTCACTGGAAGCCCAGAGACCACAGGCTTCTTCTTAGGATCCCCTTTGGAGGGATAAGGCCAGTTAACCAAACATAATATATGTTTGTTGGAGCCAGTTATTTTTCTCTTATTTTCTTGGGGTCTGTCAGGTAGGAAGAGTTGCGGTTGTGTCGCATTAATGAAAAGAACTGAAGCTTCGAGCAATCTGGGTGGGAAAGAATTGTGCTGTGCCTTACCTGACTCTAGCTCCCTCGTGGAACAAATCCTTTGCCTGGAAGCATTTGAAACAAGAGGCACAGGGCAGAGATAGCCACTGCTCCAGGAAGCCTTTCCAGGAAGCTGGTCATGTCTCCACCCAGAGCCATCTTAACCCATTTGACTGTCTCTGTAAGAGTAACACTTTCCAGTCCGGAGAGCATGCAGGCTCTGGAGCACCAGCTGGGAGAAGCTCCTATGTGTAGAGTGACCAGCAGTCAGCAGTACTGCCAATGATCGTTCGTCCCAGACCCATCCTTTATGGGCTGTTAGCACATTCACATCTGTCATCCCTTCCATCCTGTGAGAGGATCATTTTTCATAGAAGAACTGGGCCCTTGCAGAGGGAGAGACTCTCCCAAGGACATACGACTGATTTGTAGCAAGGACAGGGTGTGAACCTGGGTCTGTCTGGTGCCAACAGCAGGGTCGGGGTGTGAGTCCAGGCCTATCAACTGCATTTTGTGCCTTCCTGAGACCTAGGGACAATATGGCAGCAGGGAGAGCAAACAGGAGGGCCCTTCATTTATAATTCTGCTTAGCTGAGCCCAGTAAACAGGTCTGAGAATGGGGAATGGGGATAGGACAGAAGGAGACACATTCTGGCATCAACTCAGGGGCACATATGGATCATATTAAAGGAAAGGAGCTAGAGCCCATGAACCGTCTTTTCCAGGACTTACCTAAACTGCCAGTGCCCCCACTGCAGCAAACCCTGGCCACCTACCTGCAGTGCATGCAGCACCTGATACCTGAAGAGCAGTTCAGGAAGAGCCAGGCCATTGTGAAGCGCTTCGGGGCCTCTGGTGGCCTGGGTGAGACTCTGCAGCAAAAACTCTTGGAGAGACAAGAGAAGACAGCCAATTGGGTAAGGGTTCCTGGACAGAAGCTGACAAGAGATCTCTGAGGGGAAGGAGGAAGAGGAAAGGGGTGAGGGTAAGAGGCAATTGGCTTGAGAGGAGACAGAGATGGGCAGTAGATGGGAACACACTGGTAACATAGGTTGGGTAACTGCAAGAGAGAGAGGCAGGCAAGATGAAAAAGGGGACTGGAGGAAGAGGAGGACAGAGAAAGGTGATGAGAGGTGAGAGACTGGGAGAGATGGGACACAGCTAAAGACAGGGACAGGGAAAGATGGGAGTAGAGTTGAGCTTAGAAGGCAGAGTTGAGTGACAGATAGAATTAAGGCACAAGGACAGGAAGTGGGGCAGGGATGCATCACTAAAAATGGGAAAAGAGGAAGGAGTAAAGGAGATGCTATGGGGTGACAGTGAAGGACAGGCTTAGAGGACCAGGAAGATGCAGGCTCAGCACACAGCTGGGGCTTAGAGCATTTGTGGAATAGAAGTGTGGATGGGTAGAAGGGTGGGGGAATGGGTGGGTAGATGGGTGGGTGGATGAATGGATGGGTGTATGGGTGAGTGGGTATGTGGGTGGGTGAGTGGGTGGGTGGATGGATAGATGGATGAGTGGGTGAGTGGATGGATGGGTGGATGAGTGGATGGATAGATGGATGGATGGGTGGGTGGATGATTGATCGAGCAGGGCCTAATTCAGGGTAGGCACAATAGGACTGATGACCTCTGCTAACACAGTTCCTACTTAGGAGGGATGTGTAGGTGTAGGGAGTCAGATGTAATGTTACCCCTCTCTGTGCTCCCTGGCAGGTCTCTGAATACTGGCTGAATGATATGTACCTAAACAACCGCCTGGCCCTGCCAGTCAACTCCAGCCCTGCTGTGATCTTTGCTAGGCAGCACTTCCAAGACACCAATGACCAGTTAAGGTGAGGCCATGAAGCCACCTTCCTGGGTGCTCAGCAGGGAAATCCATATCAAGAAGATATCAAGGCCAGAGCTTGTGTGTTGGCTGAGCTTCCTGGGGCCAAGTAACACAAGCCATCTTCTCCCAATACCAGACACCAGGCCAGAGGGAGGTTAGGCATGCTATCATTCTGTAATAAATACATTTATTTGGTGGTGCTAATGAGGGCCATTAGCCTCAGGTACCCACATAGCAGTTTTGGCCTGGGTCTATGAGCTGTCACTTAAAAGTAGTCCTGATTGGGACATGCTGCTCCAGGTGTCGGAGAGTTCCTCTGTGCCCCCTGGAGCCCTGCTTCAGACTCCTGGGGAGTTCATCCCTTCCCGAAGGTACAGCTGCCATCTGCTCAATTTCAGAGCTCAGTGAGCTGCTGGAAGAGCCTCTAGGTGCACTGAGAATGGCGGCAGTGTGGGTAGGGGCCGGGAAGAAGGCTCTCCCTGTTGGAATCTGTCAGGATTTCATCCTCTTAATGCCTCAGTGGGGTGAACACAGGCACAGCTCAGGCCTCGTTCCTACCCCCCCCAAGACTGAGGATGGATGGATTCTGAAAACAGTTCTCCAAATTGCATCCGAGGGCATTTTCCTCCTATGCAATTAAGCCAGGCCTTGTCATCCATAGATAGTTAGCATGGCACTGTCTCCTCGAACCAGCCCCTGAGGCTTTTCTCCCAGGACTAACTTTCCTTTTCATTAGCCACTAAGAGGGTCAAGCCACTAAAAGGCTTGCCCCCAAAAGACTGCATTTCCCCCAAAATATCCTGCCACAGGGCTGGCCTTGTCCAGAGGGAGCCTCACCCCTCACCTTCCTTTCCCTGCCTCTTCAGGCACCTCTTTTTCCTCAAGTTGATTCTGGCTTCCTCTCCCCAGCCCCCAGAGCTAAACCATCCCCAGTTCTCACCAAGGGGCCATTTTAAATCCCAGGCCACAGTGGGCTGACAGCACTGGGGGAGGGGCAGTGCTACCCACACCCCATTAGTGCACACGGGCCTGGCATATGGCAGGTGATACATGGGTGAGTTTGGAGCAGAGGGAGGGGCACGGAAGGCATGGAAGGAGAAGGGAAGGGAGGAGGAAGTTAGGAAGGGAAAAGGAGGTGGGAGCATGGGCCATGGGGCTGGCTTATAACATTCCTCTGTTCACATCTCTGCAGATTTGCTGCCAGCCTCATCTCTGGTGTGCTTAGCTACAAGACTCTGCTGGACAGGTAGGCCGGGACCCTGGCTCGGGATGGGTAGGGCTCTGCTTGGCTGTCTCCTCTCACATCTGTCTCCAGGACATATAGGGTGCTGCAGAGGGCAGGGACTGAGTTTTTTATCCAGTTATGTGGTGTCTCTTGCCCACTGCCAGCACCAGGACACTACATTAGCCCAGCTCTCCCGGCTGCCAATGTAAGCACAGCCTTTCTCTGACCTTGGAAAATGGCTCCCCCTCCTGACCTCTTCTTTCTCCACTTTGATGCCTCCCATTTTGAGCTTTAGTGTCCACATGCTCGTCCTAGCTCAGTGAACATGCTATACTCCTATAGGTGGTGGAAGCTAAGCAGGCGTGAAGTTCTCCTTAATGCTAGGAGAGCTGTCTCCAGCCTAGCCAACCCTGGGACACTGGGAACACCAGGAAGAACGAAGAGCTATGGATGCTGGAACGAAGGAGGGGCCGGAAGAAGTGTGCTATGCATAGATAAGCAAGTGAAGCTCAGAGAGTTTGAAATGCACTGATGGCCAAACAGCTGAGAAGTGGAAAGGCAATGAGGGCACGGGGGCAGGGGAGTGGGGGAGCAGTCTTCACAGTCTTCGCTCTCTGTTCTATGTTGGTCCCAGTCAGTGTTTACCCAACCTTGGGACAGAAGCTAAGACACACGCTCTTTGGGGAAGACGGTCGAGACTCGGGCCCTAGGGTCAGCACAACACACCTGAGTCCAAAATGGGTTTTAGACAGAGCACCGACTTGAGGCCAGTCTGATAGCTTTCTTTCCATACTGGACTGCCAGGCCTGTGGGCTGCCCCTTCCAGCCCTGTTTCCAGAGCTTTCCTTCTTCCTCAGACTGAGCCTGAACTCCGGACTCTGGACCCATCTGGCAGGTTTCATCCTTTGTCTAATAACCCTTATATTCCCCCAGACCTCAGTACAGCACCTGGCTAGAAGTGCTCAGCAAACTTTAGGTACTGAAAGGGCCAAAGAATAAATGGACCAATGGATAGGGACTAGGTCAATAGCTGGATGGATGGTAGGGAGATGAATGCATGGTAGGTGATTGGATGCACGGTGGTCGGACGGATAGTAATGGGTTGACACTTGATGAATACATGTATGGCGGATGGTTAATTGCATGTGTGCACATATGCATGGTGGATGGATGAATGAATTGATGGGTGAGCAATAGATGAATGTGTGGAGGTGGAAGGTTTTATGTGTGGTCGGCGAAGAGTAGGTGGCCAGATGGACGGATTCGTGGAAGAGTAGATGAGTGAGTGAATGGTGCATTAGTTACTTTTCCGTTGCTGCAACCAAGTGCCATGACCAAAAGCAACTTTAGAAGGAAGTTTATTTTGGCCTACAGTTACGGAACAGGACTGGGGGATGGCATAATGGCAAGGAAGGTATAGAAATAACCAGGGGGATAAGGAAGAGAGCAAACAATAAAGGAAGGAAGGAAGGAAGGAAGGAAGATGGCTGAATATATTTGAACAGCACATATAAAGCAGAGAGAGGGAATGAGAAAGGCACACACACACACACACACACACACACACACACACACAGGGGGTTAGTGCACAGAGAGCCCAAGAAAGTAGAGTGATGCTACAAACTTTGAGAAGGTTTCAATGAGAGATAATAAAGAATAGACACTTGAAGGAGGAATTTTCTTTAAAAAACAATGGAACACTGGGGTAGAGGGAAAGGCATGCCAAGAAAAGATTGGTATAAGGAAAGGCACAGAGAGTTAGACGGCAAAAATTACACATGTGTTACCTGGGACTGGGGTGAGGGTGGAGTTGTGGGAATTCTGAGGTGCCCCATGAGCTGCAAAAATGGAACATTTTGTAGCCTCACAAAATAAAGAACAGCCCTGTAGAAGTGACATTCTAAGTTTGGTTCACTGACAGCCTAACCACAACAAGAAACTACAAGGTAGAAACCCAGTGGTACTATACTTCATTAGCATGCATACGGCCCTGAGTTTGATGTCAAAACCTTCAAAAAGGAAAAAAAAAAAAAAAAGGTTTCCAGAGAGCCCATCACGATGCCTTCTCTCCTCCTTTGTCCTCCTCCCTCTCCCCTTCCAGCCACTCCCTTCCCACTGACTGGGCCAAGGGGCAGCTCTCAGGGCAGCCCCTCTGCATGAAGCAGTACCACAGACTCTTCTCCTCTTACCGGCTTCCTGGTCATACCCAGGACACACTGGTGGCCCAGAAAAGCAGTGTCATGCCTGAGCCTGAGCATGTCATCGTGGCCTGCTGCAATCAGGTAAGTGGCCCATTGCCATGGGCTCTCAGACCTGGAGAGGGTGTGGAGCACACAGTGGCTAGGTGTGCTCATCCAGTCTGGCTTCTTCACAAGTGTGCAGGCTGGTTCCCTGAGTCATACAGTGTGCTTGGGGCATGAAGCCCCTACCCCCATAGAATTTCCTGTCCATTTCTCTTCAGCAGCTGAATTATAAGAATGAAAAGAATATTCAGTTAGGGAATGAATCCCCTGTTTGTATCTCTAAGAAGGCAAGGACTTCTTAGATTAGGGTCATGAATGAGTTCCAGTGTGGCCCTGGACCCTTCATCTTCACAGTGATTCATTTTCATATAGTCCATATCCTTCCTGGAAAGTATATGGATGGACAGAGTAAAGGAGGACAGATAAGACCTCCCCTCTGTAAGACTGTGAGTCTAGAACTTACATTTACTAATTTCATGTAATTGCTAACAATGACCCTGTAGAGACAGCCCTTTGAGTCTTCATTTGACAGGTGAGAAAGTGAAGCTTCGGTAAACTAATGGTGTGTGTAAGAGGAAAAAAGGTCCCAGGTACTACCAACTGCCCAAGTCCAGACAGGTTGTTACATATGGTTCTACAGGGCCAATACAGATCCCTATAGAGGTTGAACAAGCTGAACATGAAGGCTACTGACCCCATTTGGTGCCCACCACACTATATGCTTTACAAAATATTTCACATAGCAAAGAGTGGGGATTGGGGAAGGGTCTTACTATCTTTTTGTATTGAAAACTTAAGTTTGACAACCATCCCTGCTTCGTACCCTACATACTTATTATCTAATGCTTTCTTTCTGAGCTCATTTCAGTAAACTGAGAGCCCGGAGAAAGCTAGTCCCCTGAGAGTAGTTGTGACCGCTGTTTGAGGGCTTAAAAGCTAGCAGGAGGCTTCCAAGCCTATCTAACACCCTGACCAGCCAGCTACAAAATGGAAACCTTTCTTTATCTTCATGGACTTTGATGACAGTGGCGGGCGGGGCAGTTACTTATGTCTGCATACTAAGAGGTTGCAGCAGGCTGCGTTAGAATAAGACCCTTTGCCAAGTCCAAGGATCTGGCTTTCAAAGCTATAGAGGTGTAAGGCATCCATGCCAAGCTCATGCATACACACATACATGTATGTGCATCGATATACCCAGTGTTTTGTGTGTTGTTATTTTTTGTTTTGATATTTGTCCACAACTGTTGGCTTGTTGGTGTTGTTGATGATGATGTTGATGTTGTTGTTGTTGTTGATGATGTTGATGTTGTTGGTTAGATCTATAGCCACAGCTTTATCAATAGCTATTTGATCTAGTTCACTGGACACTGGATAGATGTCTGCATTTTACGTATTCGGTATACTCCAAAAACTAGCCAGGTTCTTTCTGCTGTTTTGCTAAATCAAATGATCTAATCTGCACACATTTTTTTTTTCATATTCTTCTAGTGCACATTGATGGGTTTCCCTAAGCCATGGGCTAAATTCTGCATATAGAAGTGCAACTGCTGAGTCATAGGCAAGCACTCTTAGTTTTGATTAACACTGCCTTCCAACAGTTGTACCAGTTTATACTTGACTTTCTGCAAGCATAATGATTTTTGCACACCCTAGGAATAAATAAATAAATAAATAAATAAATAAATAAATAAATAAATAAATAAAAAGAGAGGAAGAAAAAGGCTTTCTCATAGCTAGGTTTAATCTGGCCTGTGCTAAGGAGAGCTTAGAGTCAAGTACAGACAACAGCTTTGGATGGTCTCCAAAGCTAAACCATTAAAAACCCGGGAGCCTTGGGCCTGAGCTTCTCTGTCAAGGCTCTGTGAAGGCCTGGAGCCTTGGGCTGGCTGCCACAAGTGATATGTTTGACCTGTTTCCCCCACAGTTCTTTGTCTTGGATGTTGTCATTAATTTCCGCCGTCTCAGTGAGGGTGATCTGTTCACTCAGTTGAGAAAGATAGTCAAAATGGCGTCCAACGAGGATGAACGCCTGCCTCCAATCGGCCTGCTGACGTCAGACGGGAGGAGCGAGTGGGCCAAGGCCAGGACGGTCCTCTTAAAAGGTTAGCTGCAGTATCAGCCCATCTGCATCTCATCCTCATGCCCATTAGCTTTTCCTCCTCCAGGGTCAAGCGCACAATCTCATTCCCATCAACCATAGCGCGGAATGCTCAGCCCTCCAACTCGGGGTGGAGCAGTGGGGAGCCTTGAAACAGAAGGGGACCTACTGTACTCTGTGTGATGATACTCCAGCTTTCTGGGTGAGGTAAAGGAGTTCAAAATTGTGGGTCATCTGGGAATACCAAGTGCAGGAGGTTTTGAGAGAAGAAGGCTGGGGACAGCTAGCCGCTGTGTTTTACGGGTGGGATGTGTGGTGTTCATTTGGAACCCTGAGTCACTGAAAGAGCAGGCAAATGGAGCCTCGGTGTGGGGACCATTTCTGGAAGTTTAGTTGACCTCCTTCTTCACCTGGTTTCTTGGTCCATTTACTCTCCCCTCCTTTGCTTTCCCTTCCCTCTGTGTGTGCGTGTGTGTTCATGTTCATATGTATATGAGTGCACATGTGTGTAGATATGGAGGTCAGAGGACACCCTCAGTTGATATTTCTCAGGTGTTGCCTGTCCTATTTTGAGACAACATCTTTCACTGTCCTGGAATGCAGCAAGTAAGAGAGGCTGGCTAGCCAGAGAGCCCCAGAGAGCAATTTATCTCTCTCTGTCTTCCCCATGCTGAGGTTAAGAGTGTGTTATACTATGATTAGTGTGGGGTTTTGTTGTTGTTTTGTTTTTTGTTTTTTGGTTGTTTGGTTGGTTTTGGTATTTCCAGACAGAGTTTCTCTGTGTAGCCCTGGCTGTCCTGGATTCACTTTGTAGACCAGGTTGGCCTCAAACTCAGATCCACCTGCCTCTGCCTCCTGAGTTCTGGGATTAAAGGGGTGCACTATCACACCCAGACTTTGTTCAATGTGGTCTTTTACATTTAACTTTGTATGTGCTCTTGGGAGTCAAACTGAAGCCCTAATACTTGTAGGTCAAACATTTTTCTCAATTCAAATACCTCTCCAGCCACAGTTTCTATTTGCTTGTTTATTTGACTTTTCATTCTTTACTGCAGTTTCTCCTACCTCCACTCCTCCCAACCCCCCAAACTCCCCTCCCCTTTAGATCCATCCCCTATTTCCAAAAAGAAAAGAGAGGGGGGAGAGGGGCAGAGGGGGAGAGGAGAGAAAGGAAGAGAGAAAAAGAGGGGGGAGAGAGAGGGAAAGAGAGAGGGAAAGGGGGAGGGAGAGAAGGAGAGGAAGAGAGAGGGAGAGGGAGAGAGAGAAAGAAAGAGAGAAAGGGAAAGAAAAAAGGAGAGGGAGAAGGAGAGGGAGGGAGAAGGAAAGAGAAAGAAAGGGAGAGAGGGAGATGGGGAGAGAGAGAAGGGGTTGGGGAGAGGGAAAGAGGGATATTCAGGAATATCAACCAAACAAGACAAAACAAATTTCACTAAGACTAGGCATGAATCCTCATATCAAGGCTGGACAAGGTAACCCAATAGGAAGAAAAGAATCCCTAGTGCAAGCAAAAGCATCAGAGATACCCCAACTCCCGCTGTTAGGAGTCCCACAAAAACACCAAGCTATGCAGCTGTAATGTACATGCAGAGGACCTAGCTCAGACCCATGTACGGTCCATGGCTATTGCTTCAGTCTCTATGACCCTTTATGATCCCTGTGCAGTAGATCCTCTGGGCCATGTTCTTATGGTGTCCTTGAACTCTCTGGCTCCTAGATTCTCCCCTTCCCCCTTCTTGTTCAGGGTTCCCCGGCTTCACCTCTTGTCTGCCAGCCCCTGTTTAAAAGTTTTTAGTCATTCTCTAGAAACTACTTTTCAAACCAAAATGAGCCTTTGATGGAGGAGCGGCTTCCTCTCTTGCTTATGGTGGACACCATGTAACAAGAAGCCAGACTTTCAGAAGCCTTACCCACCCACTGCTAAGGATTGCAAAGGACCAGGCAATAATCCAGACGCTGCATGTGGATAACCAGGGAAGCCAAGCTAAAGCTAGGGTGTGAGAGACAGAGGCCTAAGTCGCTGTCCCTGTGCAAGCCAGTGACAGGAACAGGACAAGGCATAAAGAAGTCCAAGTACACAGGAATGCCATCTTTACTTTTATAAAGCAATAAGAACAGCAGGTACCACATGAATGGCCCAGGGACCAAGTTGCCCTGTTCTAGAAATTATAAGAAGAGTGACTGGTTAGCAAAGATGCCTGTTCTTATCGGGTGTCCTACGGTCTGGCTCCCAGATGATGAGTGAATTTTCCAGGCCCCTTTCTAGAAAGTTCTTCCTCTAGTCTTGGTTCACCCTCATGTATCATGCCCAGCTCAGTTCAGGGGCCAGGGTCTCATGGCCTCCTCATGCCTCCTTCCTTGCAACCAACACACTGTCATCTTGATCTACCTTTTAAAGATTTATTTTAATCTCTCTTCCCCATCCCTGAGTGTGTGCTCTATGGGCAGGTAACACACACAAGTGCAGTCACCCATAGGGTCTGGAAGAAGGCACTAGATCCCTGGAATGGAGTTACAGGCAGTTATGACCCCCATACATGGGTGGGTTCTGGGCCAAACTCATGCCCTCCAAAGAACAGTAAGTGCTCATAACCCCCAGGCCATCCCTCCAGTCCCCTTGACCCAATTTCTTATCCTAAATGACTTGCTATCCTGCCAGTAGCTCCGCTCCTCTCTGGTCAGGGCTCTGCTTCCCTGTCACTGTCTGTAAGGTCTGGGAGGACAGGGGCCTGTTTGGTTTAACCTCCAAGTCTACTACCAGCTCAACCACAGCAGTAGTACAATTGCATGTGTTTGTGGCGGTAATTATTTAAGAGGTGTTTACTGTCTATCCCCAGAACCCATAGGACCACATGGCACTGCAGGGTATCTTTATCTTAGCGGCTTCTCTCAATACTCACAGACACTGGCTTCTTTTGACCCAGGCGTGGTCCACTCTGCCTGCCCTGGCTGCTTCTGTCCTGGGTGGTCCACAACCGCCCCAGTGTGTTGTTTTTACTCACTCTCCCTTGGAGTGTTGTTGCCAAGCTTTGCACACACACATACCAACTCCATGGTGGGCCTTGAGTGTCCGCCACTTCGAACTCAATTAATTCGCCACGTCAAAGAACACACCAAAATACTCTGATCCAATTGGTATAATAATTTGCCCACCTAGATAAGTCAAATGATCCTGTACAATTCCGTACTTTATAAAATATTCATAACAACCTTATCCATATAGAGTTGTGCTGAGAGAAACATCCAAGTTTGCTTCTATGTTGCCTCCTCTTAAATCTCCCCCTTTCTCCTGCTCCCTCCTTCCTAGAACCCCCCCCCCACCTTTCCTTTTCATCCAATGATAGGCTGGACCCACCTTATTGTATAATGACATCTTCCTACATATGTTAAATAAAATGATGAAGGCTTGCTAAGGATACTAGGCCTAGACAGAATTAGCACCTACTTAATTTCTTTCTTCTAAATATTGAACACCAGCTGAATACTGGATCCTAAAAAGAGAACTTCAGAAGACGCGGATAGATGTACTCCAAATCCTTTGCATGGATAAGACTTCCATGTTGGGGAATTGAAACTTAGAATTTGAAGGTGGTTAATTCCCCCAGGAGACTGTAGTGAAATCACACCCGACTCTTTTTCCCTCCAGGGATGGAGACAGGCATCAAAATAATCACTTCTGCTGCCCTGATAGTGTTCACTTTATTAGCAGGCCAGGCCCAAGATGACTGAATGGGGTTGCCTTAAGGTCTGAGTGCTTGGGCAGCACTAATCGGAATTAATTTGTTAATGGCACTTGATCTGGCTTTCTGAATGGAAGTGCTGTTTTTAAAGGAAGTTCAGCAGAAAAGCATCACACATACCTCCCCTTGGGCAAATCAATTAATCCAATCAGTACCACTGGCAGTGTCTCTGCACAGCAGGAAACCAATCCCTCCCAGAGTAACACCCTCTTCCCCAGAGCCACCACCGAAAGAAAACAGGGAAACCATTTCAGAAATGATTTCTCTTTCCAAGGGAACTATTGATGGCATCATGGCCAAGGCCTGAGAGGGAAAGGAAAGGATGGGGGGGGGCAGTCTTTCTCAGTCAGAAGCATCATCAGGCAGGAAGGAAAAGGGGTGAGATCCCTGGGTTTCTTATCTAATCCACTGAGTGGATGCTGGTATCATTTACTGAGATGAGGAGTGGGCTGAAAATGGAGAGATCTTGTACATGCACAATTGATTTGGGCCACCCTGAGTCATCTAAGTGGATGTGTCATGTTAGATCTATGTGTCTGGAGCAAGAGAAAGAGAAAGAGAGGGAGAAAGAGACAGGGAGAGAGAGAGGGGGGAGATCAAAACAGTTATAAATTTGAAAGACATCAGACCCTAAGTATCATTTAAAGTTATGGGCCCAGATGAGATCATGTGGGAATGGAACAGGGTCTCAGGGTTAGGCAGAGATTCAAAGAAACTCGGCAAGCAAGAAAGCCAGAGATTGGAAAGGGGAAGAGGAGTGAGTATTCAGCCACATGGAAGGTTGTTGAGAGCCTAAGAAAGAATAGCTCAGAGAGGAGCTACTGAGCTTTTTAACCTTGACACTGTCTGTGAGCTTGACAAGGCTATAGCGAGAGAAGAGAAATTACCAGTGCAGATATGAGTAGGCATGGCAGCAGGGAATTGTTCATGAGGTGGTCAGCAACTAGACCCAGCACATGTGGGTGACTGTTCAGATACTTGGGGATTTAAAAAAGAATACTAGGGCATTTCTGGAAGATGGTAAGGGCCAGGAAACAGGTAGCAGAAGAGGTAAGTAAGTGCTCTGCACCGTGGTGGGCAGGCAAGTGCCTCAAAGGAATAAAGGGGGGGTTAAGGGTAAAGAATGTTTGCAAAGGTGAAAGCAGATGGAAGTGTGGAAGATGGATCTATGGGGCTACAGCTGGCATGGTGGGTTATAGGGAGGATCTCAGAGGTGGCTCCGGGTCAGGGATGGGCAGAATCCTAGTGTGAGCTAAGGGAAGTGAAGGCTGGGTTCTGAAAACAGAGAAATATGTAAAGTAGCCTCTTGGGGAGCGGGGATAAACATTCTCAGAATGATGCTGATGTATTTGGACTTGTTGGGCTCAAATGGAGGATTTTGTGAACCATCAGTCTCAGTAAAAGCTACTTAACATTATTATAGTAGACTCTGTACACACACACACACACACACACACACACACACACAGTGTTCAGCTTCTCTGAGAAGATGGGGGAGGAGCAAGCTGTGCTTTAATCTGAATAGAGTAATCTGCTATAGGGGTATGCTTAGGCTGCCATAGCCAAGTGTCACAGGCTGTGGTTAAAAACAGAGTGGCTTGCCTCATGGTTCAGGAGGCTGAAGTCCACCACCAGGGTCCACAGGGCTGTTTTCTTCTGAGGCCTCTCTTAGTGCCTTGCAGGTGACAACTTCAGCCTGTGACTCCACATGGTCATTTTTCTGTGTAGGTCTGTGTCCTAGTTACCTCCTCCTTCTTGGAAAGATACCAGTCCTGCTAGATTAGGATCCACACTGACAAGACCCCATCTAACAAGCTCTTTCAGAGGTAAAGGGCTGGCTTCTGATAGTGATAAGTTCCCTAGTGGGTGCTATGGTCAGTTAGAGATGAAGTCGACCCAGGAACAGAGAGAACGGAGTGTGGGCTCACACATTCATCCACATGGATGTTGCTGAGAATGAGCATGACAGTTGCAATGGGAAGGGTGAATGTGATTCAAGAACCCAAATACTCATGTCAGGGAAGAGATTGGTACAGTGTAGTGACAAGGACCCAATGAGGGGGCAAGGGGAACTAAAAATAATTACAGGCTCTAGATCCAAATGGCAGGGGACGAGGGATGGATTGCTGAAAAGGCCCCTGCCCATCTTGGCCCCTGATATGTGGATATGAAGGAAAACAGTAGTGTCTTAACACAGGGCACGGAGTGGGAACA
This sequence comes from Micromys minutus, assembly GCF_963924665.1. Classification (NCBI taxonomy): domain Eukaryota; kingdom Metazoa; phylum Chordata; class Mammalia; order Rodentia; family Muridae; genus Micromys; species Micromys minutus. The sequence continues at coordinate 27,428,008 of NC_137981.1, forward strand.
CTCGGGAGCACTGGGTGGGAGCACTCGGGAGCACCAGGCTCCAGTTGAAGCAGGCGAATGGAGCATTTATAGAAGGGTTGACCATGCAGTAGGTGAGGACCAAGTGTTCTTGGGGAACACATGAAGATGGGAAATGGGAGGACTCTCCATAGCCAGCCATGCTTCTCTGTTCATAACGTCTAGAAAACTGCTGTCTGTCAGCTGCCAGGGTTTTCTGGGGCCCAAAGGAACCGGTGTTATTGTTGATCCATTCCCAGATGTCACAGAGCCCAACTCCCAGCCAAAGCCCAGGAGTCCCACCTCCCTTTCCTTCACTGGCACCGGCCAGAGAGGTGCTGTCTAGCAGACCGTGGATGCTGTATATAGGAAATATACATGACCTATAAAAATACACACACGGGGAGGATTCTCATACTCCAGGGAATTTCCAGTACGGTTGGAGTGGGTTAGGATTCCATTTTTAAAGCACACTGTCACCCTCGAGTGAAGCTATGGTTGGGACCTGCTTACTCAGATATCAGCCTCAGCCATACAAGTTCCTCCTTTTGTTCATGGCCTTGACCTGGGTATTTCCATCCTTTGTCAGAGTTTTCATTTTGCCTATGATATAGAGTTGTGGGGTTTTTTGTTTTGTTTTTGTCCACTGCAGCATCCTAGACTTAGAGGTAGTAGCTGGGGGGGGGGGCATGAGGCACCTAGCTCCCCAGCCTAAGGTCCACACTACACGGGGAGAGGGGCAGAGTCTGAAGATGAACTTGGGGCCTCAGAAGGACCCTGCATTGTTAGAGGACCTTCCTCCCCACCAAACTGTGAAACTGTGGCCTCCTGAACCCAGGAGGAGCTAACACCATTATCATGGTCTGGAAATTTAATTAGACGTTCAGCCCTGAGTCTGGAAGACTACAGTGCTTGTCAATTTGTAGGAGAAGTATGGCCAGCTCGGAGAGGCCCCCCGAGCCCTCCAGCCTTCCTGGGCTCTGTGTGGTGATCCTGGGAACAGACCTTACAGGCAGATGCTCTCCACTTACACAGCCTGTACATATTTATCCCCAGCAGCCAATTAGAAGCAAGGCATTGCTTCCAAGGAGGGAGTTGACAGAAGGTGGTTGCAGCTGCTTGAGGCCGTGGTCATGGTTTACAAGAACCACTCAGGAAGGGGGCAGAATGCAGTTTAAATATTGTCATCCAGAGCTCAGCAAGTCTGTTGGCTTTAAAACCAATTACACATTAGCAATAACAGCCTCTCTGATTTAATTGGCCCAGAAAGACCTCCTGAGCTTTCGAATTGGAATACGATTTTCGTTCTCCAGGGAGAGGGGGTCTGGAGCTATGTCCCCTCTGCAGTAGAAGCAGAGAGGCCTTTGTGATGAGCGCATCCAGAGGGGAAAGTGAGAGGTCCAGGCAAAAGGTCTGCTGTTGACCTGCCCTCTTGTCAGCTACAACCTGGGATTCCTGTTCCATGGTGGATACCCCAGGCTTCTCCATGGGTATTGTGGGCATGTGGCCTGGTGCCTGGTGTACCAAGGGTGTTCACTGCATGAGAACGATCATTAGATCTAGGGGAAATCTCTGGGTCACTTTGCCTAAGGCCCACAAGTGTGCTGCCCATGTAGTCAGACAATGGCTTGCAGACCTGTAGGTTTCACGGCTCTTCCTTACATAACACCCTAACTTATTAGCCATTTACCTCCCTGCCTTCTGCATATCATATTTTACACACACACACACACACACACACACACAAACACACACATAAACACACACACACACATACACACACACAAACACACACACACAAACACACACATAAACACATACACAAACACATACACACACAAATACACACATAAACACACAAACACACAAATACACAAATACACACACACAAATACATACACAAACACATACAAACACACAAACACATATACACACAAACACATATACACACAAAGACACACACAAACACACATGCACCTTTTTAAAAACTTCTCTGACTTTCACGTCTCCATTTGCCACCACCCCCCCCCCCCCCGTTTTAAGCATTTGGAGTCTAATGCATCTGGAAAGTGGGTTTATCTTATCTGCTCCTCCCCCACCCCACTGCCTCCCTTGTCCCCAGTTCTAGAGCAGTGGAACTCCTTATGTCTTCTCTTCTTGGAAAGTGAGCTTAAAACAAGGAGAAAGAGCTCTCTCTCTCTCTCTCTCTCTCTCTCTCTCTCTCTCATTGAAAATAAATTTTGGGGGCCAGGCATGGTTGCACACACCTTTAGTTTCAGCATTTAGGAGGCAGAGGCAGAAGCAGACATCTCTCTGTGAGTTCAAGGCCAGCCTGGTCTACATATTGAACTCCAGGATAGCCAGGACTACATAGAAAGGTTCTGTTTCAAACAAATAAAGCCCCCCAAAGAAAATAATTTTTCATACAGTATATTTTGATCATGTTTTTTTCTTCCTGATCTCGAAGCTCCTTCCCACTTCCCTGCCCACCCATCCCTATGCATTCTGTAGAGTTTGGATATGCCTGGCCTATGGGAAGTGGCACTATTAGGAGGTATAACATTATTGGAGGAGGTGTGGTCTTGTTGGAGGAAGTGTGTCACAGGGGGTGGGCTTTGCGGCTCCTATGCTCAGGCTCTGCCCAGTGTGGAATGAGAGTCTCTTTCTGGCTGCCTCTCAGCTTCTTCTCTAGCACCATGTCTGCCTGCATGCTGCCATGCTGATAATGGACTGAATCTCTGAACCTGTAAGCCAGCCCCAGTTAAATGTTGTCCTGATAAGACTTGCCTTGGTCATGGTGTCTCTTCATAGCCATAAAACCCTAACTAAGACACACTCCTTTTTTCTCTCTTTCTGAAGAAAACAAGCAGACAAATATATATATATATATATATATATATATATATATATATATGTATATATATATATGTATATATATAATATATATATAATTAAACTAACCAGAATAAAACAACAGTGACAATGACAAAGAAAAGGCACAAAAAAATGTGTGCATGCACACATACACACATATAAAAACACACATACAGATACACAGATGCATACGCATACACACAGATACATACAGATACATACACACAGATACATACAGATACATATACATACATATATACAGATACACACAGAGATACACAGATGCACACACATACACATGTACAAATACATACACTTACACACACAGATACATACACACACACCCCCCAAAAAATCTCCAAATTCATTAAACCATAAAATCAGAAACTATAATATAGAAGCAAGAGACTGATAATTTTAAAAAGCCCAAACAAAGCAATATGAGACAAAAAAAACTACAAAAATACTATTACTTCTTTTTTTCTTTGTTTGTGTGAGCCATCTACTGGGCATGGGGCCTATCCTTAAGTGTGATTTATATACCCAGTGAGACTGCCTTGGAGAAAACTAATTTTCTTTTGCAAGTGGTTGTCAATTGGAGACAGCTTCTTGATTAGGGCTGGGGGTTCATGTCCATTTCCCTTCTCAGTGCTGGGATGCATCTGTGCATGCAGCCACAGTCTCCTGAATTCATATGCACATCTGTCCTGTTGGAAGACATTGCTTCCTTGGTGTCCTCCATCACCTCTGGCTCTTACACTCTTTCTTACACTCACAGCTCCCTGAGCCTGAGGGGAATTTGATGGAGAAAGGACCAAGTGTTCTAAGGGCTCTCACTCTGTGCACACTGTCCAGCTGTGGGTCTGCATCCATTCCAGGAGGAAGCTTCTCTGATGCGGGCTGAACCAGACAGAGTCCAGGTTCCCTGTGGCCACTAGGGGTCCCGGGTAGAAAGTGTTTCTAGTCATCAGGACTGACAGAGAGGTATGGGACTGGACAGAAAGGAGTGCGAAGAGGGGTCACAAAAATGATGAAAGCTGGTGTGCACCAAGGTTAGGCAGAGTCTCCAGGAAATGGAGTTAGGGTGAGATCTGCAAGACTGGAAGGATTGTAATGGAGGGCAGGAAAAAAGGTGAAAAAAAAAAAAGGTCCTTTATTTTTTTTCCAAATTGCATCAAACTTATTTTGGCATAGATATAGACGTCCCCAATAACATAGAGAGAGGCCATATGTCTTTGCTTACCCCAGAGCTGACATCTTGCAAAACTGTGGTGCAGTGTCACCCCCAGGGTGCCGATGGCTGGTTGCTGGGAATTTCTACCGCCTCAAGGATTCCCTGAAGTAGACGTTTGAGCCTTGCTCGCCTTTCTCCCACCTCGACTCCTCTTTAGCCCCTGGCAACCACAGAGCTCTCCATTTTTATAATTTTTGTTGCTTTAAAATATTATATAAATTAAATTCTATAAAATGTATAGTCATCAGAGTTTTTTTTAACCTAGTATAATTCTTCTGGGATTTATTTAAGTTTATCTTGATGTTTCTATTTTTCTGATGGGGTTTATTTGTGTAGCCCTAACTGTCTTAACACTAGCTCTGTAGACCAGGCTGGTCTTGAACTCAGAGATCTGCCTGCCTCTGCCTTCCGAGTGCTTGGATTAAAGTTTCCCATTACCACACCCAGATTAGTTAGCATAAGGGATTTTACAGGAATATGTCTACATTTCTGGAGAAATGTTTAGGCATGAAGCTAGTGGGATGCAGAACAGTTGCCTGTTAAGCTCTATTTTATGATTTGTTTTTATTTTATGTGTGTGAGTGTTTTTGTCTGCATACATGTCTAATGATTTGAGCATCCATACATCGCATGTGTGTCATCTTTAATAACATCACTCCACATCCTGTGTATTTGCTAATTGGATTATTTTCACTGTGAAGTTTGAGAGTTGCTTGTACATTCTAGATGCAAGTTGTTGAATTCGTGGCTTCCAAATATGAGCTTATAGCTTGTCTTAATGGAGCATCCTAATGAACAATAAGTTTTTATTTCCTTGTGGCTTAAATTTTAACTACAGTTGTACTTTTGGTGTCAAGACTAAGACGTCTTTGCTTAGTCTTAGCTGTCAAAACTTTCTCCTGTGGGTTTTTGTTTTTCCTTCTGGAGTTTTATAGTGTTAAAGAAATCCATCTTGAGTCAGTTTCTGGATAAAGCATAAAATTCATGTCAAAGTTTCCTTGTCTTTATCCTGTGGGGGGCGGTCCCACTGCTTTGAGAACCTTTGTTGAAGAAATGGTTCCTATTATTCCATCGAATGGTCCTTCCATCCTTCTGAATATCAGTGGGGCATATTTGGTGGGTCTGTTTGGAGGGTTTTTGTCAAAAAATGTCTTAGTGATTTGATTTCCTTTCCCTTTTTATATAGATTTTTGAATAGTTTCATCTCTATCTGGAAAACAATTCTGCTAGGAGCTTGATGTTAAACCCATGTGTTCATTTGGGGAAAACTGAACTTCACAGTGATGGGTCTCCAAAGCCTGCCCATAGATAGCACAGCTCCCTATCCTGAGTTTTCTTTCTTGCATGTGTGGTTTGTGTTTTCAGCATAAAAGTGTCCTGTATTATTCTGTCAGATTTAAATTGAAGTATTTAATTTTCATGAGTTTTATATCATTAATTATTTAAGTTTTATGAATTATTATAGTTGAAGTTTTATTTTTCTCTTTTTATAAATGTTTGTTTGTGGCATGTAAAACATACTTACCTTCTGTGTATTGATTGTATATTTTGTAATATGGACAAATTCGTTTATTAATTCTATGAGAGATTATTTTACATCTATGTAGTGTGTGTGTGTGTGTGTGTGTGTGTGTGTGTGTACATACTTATTTCAGTAGAGACCCAAAGTCAGTGTGCTGGAGTTAAGACTTCTCCTTCCACTATGTGGGTTCTGGAGATCAAGTTCAGCTCATCAGGCTTGGCAGCAAATATTTTACTCATCGTGAAATCTTGTAAGCCCTCTGAGAATTTTTAATAGATGACACAAGGCATCCTAAGAATCACTAAGTTTAGCTAGTCATGTTATATGAAAATGGCGACAATTTTTTTTTTTTTATCTTCTATAAACCCTTTCTTTCTTGTTACATTGGTGAGGCTGCTTCCACTGTGTTGAGTAGCTGTGGTGTGGCAAGAGTAGATGCTTTTATCTTATTTCTGATCTTAAAACAATTTCAGCCTCCCTAGAACTTTGTGACTGCTGGGATGTTGTGGCCCAGAACCAAATCATTTTGGACTATCTTTAGTCCTCTTAGACCATCACTGCCCTCTCTGTATCTAACCTAACACCCTTGTGGCTATCAGGTGACCTTTGGGACTGTATTAAAGATCACTCACTACCTTTCCCCAACCTCAAAGCTAAGACATTCACCAGAACATCTGAGACATACAGTTCTTCCTGCTGTAACCTTCCTACAGTGAGCCCTCCAGTGTGTGTGGAACACACCCTACCTTAAGACTTTTTCTTTCACTCTGGAATCATAAAACTTCAAGAATGGCTTCCACACTGCATGTTATTTGAGGCACCCTGAATCCAAGTTCCCAGCCATGGCCATCCTTACATGACTATTTACTATATTAAAAATTTAAAGAAAGGATTCGGGTATTTTAAAACCTATAGATCTGTGAACTCTAGAGATTTTGTGGATTTTATTTATTAAGTTGATGTTCAATTCTATTTTCTGAATATTTAGAAATATTTGTTTGTTTGTTTATATGTGTGTGTGTGTGTGTGTGTGTGTGCACATGTACAAATATAGGGGTTATGGCACACATATAAAAGTCAGAGGACAACTTGCAAAAGTCAGTTCTCATTTCTTGCTTTAGGAATCAAATTCATATTGTCTAGCTTAAAGGCAAGCACCTTTACTTGCTGTGCTATCACACTGGTCCTATTCTTACTGTTGGAAGAAATTTTATCATGAATGGATGTTGGATTTGGCCAACTCTTTTGATATCAATTGTTCTAATAATGTGAGTGTATTAGTCAGGGTTCTCTAGAGTCACAGAACTTATAGATAGTCTCTATATAGCAAGGAATTTGTTGGTTATTTACAGTCTGTAGTCCAACTCCCTAACAAGGGTCGTCAGCAGCTTCGAAGTCCAAGCATCCAGCAGATGCTCTGTCCCACAAGGAAAGCAGGGGAACAGAGCCAATGTCCTTATGTAGGTCTCCAGCTGAAGGTGTGTACTAGATTAAAGGTGTGTACCACCACACCCAGATCTGGGACTTGCTTTGTCCCAGATGACTTTGAGTTCATTGATCTCCTTGCCTTAGTATCCTAAGATTCATAGCCTCTATGCCTTAAGATCATAGGTGGGCCTCCCAATTCTGAATTGTGGTTCATTCCAGATATAGTCAAGTTGACAATCAGAAATAGCCACTACAGTGAGGATTGCTTTTGCTTTTGTTTTGTTTTTATAGAAGTCTGTTGCTCAATTCTACCCTTTAACATACAGCTTGGTAGGCTGTTTTTGGTTTTGTTTTATATTTGTATACAAGGAACACTGGTCTGTAGTTCTCTTGTATTATATTTAAGTTGTGTTGGCAGTGTAGTAATACAGTGGAATGTGTTCTTCAGTAAAGTCATCAGAGCCTAGAGATTTGCTGGGAAGGTGACAGGGCATATAAACATACAAAGCCAATTCCCTTAATAGCTATAAGACCACTGCAATGATCTATTTCATTCTTAATGTATGGTGGAAGTTTTATGCATTTCAAGAATTGGTGGGTTTCATCTAATTTGTCAGATTTATGTGCGTGATTGTTGTAATATTTTTAATTGTGTTTATATCTATGGAGGTCTAAGTGATGTCATTCATTCTGCTGCTGATATTGGTGATTCATTCTTTCTGTTTCTCTCTCTGTCTCTACACACACACACACACACAAACACACACAAAGCACACAACACTTTAAATCTCTCTTTAACTACTTTACTTGAATCTAATCTTTAAGTTGTGTACTTGTATTTTCATTTGTTGTGGTGCATGCTTTATAATGACTCTCCTTTTAACTTATGGATTAATTTAAAGTGTATTGTTTAAAATGCAAATGTGTGTAATTTACTGATGTTTCCTGTCATTTGTTTCTATTTTGTTTTCATCACAGTCAGAGAACAAACATGTCTTTTTTTTTTTTCAAGGGCCATTCTATGACCCTAGATGTAGTCTGTTTTGCCATATGTTTAGCAGGTGTTTCGAAGAAATTTCCATTCTTCTATTGTTGATCAAAATATTATGTAAATATCAAACGCCTCCTGTTGGGTCGTGGTGTTGAGTTCTGTGTCCTTGCTAAATTTATACCTAGCTGTTGTGTCCACCATTGGCAAAAGTGATGATGTCTCAGCTACAATAGTACATTTCTATATTTTCCTTCATGTTATGTTTTGATTCACACATTTGCAAAGTATTTGTTACTTATAACATATGCATTACTATGTTCCTTTCCAGATTTACCCATTATTTTTGTATGTAATTTGGTCCTAGGTCTCTGGTTTTGTTATGTTTGAAATATATATCACACTAATTCAGATTCATGATTTCTTTTGATTAATGCTTGCATTAAATAGTACTTTCCTTCTCTTTGCTTACAGCAAATTTATATATTTGACTGTAAGCTTTTTGTAGGAAGCATGTACCTGAGTAACATTCTAATATATTCTACCACCACCTACCACTATTTCTAATTGGTGTACTTAGATTATTTATACATAAAGTAGTTACTGACATGTTTTAGCTTAACTCATTTTATAATTTTGTTTTCTCTATATTTTTTCCTTGATTTTGAATTTTCCTTCTTTCTTGCCTTCCTGTAGATTACATGTTCTTTTAAAAAATTAGTGTTTTTAACATTATCTGTTTGTATAAGCTTCCTAGGTGTTCACATAAGTATTGACCTCAGATTATACAACTTACCAGTCTATGGTGTTGAATGAGCAGAAAGATTACCACTTTCCCTTCAAATGATACACTCATCTTGTCTTTGTATATATTTAGAGCCATGTGAACCATTGCTATAATTTGCTTTGTACTAAAACATAAGAAACTCCAATGAGCTTTTCACTCAGGTTTTCACTCCTACCAGTGTTTTTCCTTCCTTGGTGATGTGCCAGTATTCCCTATCACAGCCATATTTATCGTGGAACTTCCTTTAGTTGTTTTACAACAGAAAGACTAGAGATAAATTCTCTCTCCTAGTCCAGGATCAAAGGCAAGCTCCTCACCAGAGAGTTAGCCAGTCTCTCGCTTTTTGAAATGCCTTGATTTCTCCTCCGTTTTAAAGGGTTTCTGTTTGGTAGAATTCTGTGTTTCCACTTCTTCCATCCAGCCCCACCAGGTCTAGGAGGAAGTTCGCTGTTTCTCTCTCCACCTTTCTCTATAGATAATGCCATTTTTGTCACCGCTTTTAGTACACGCTTCTGTTATTGGTCATCATAAATCTAATATGATATAAGTTGATATAGATGTCTTTGAACTTACTTTGTTTGGGGTTGCTAGTTTCTTTGATCTTTAGATTGAAGACTTCTACCAATTCTGGAAGTTTTAGCCATTGTTCCTTTGAGTACTTCTGTTCTGGTTTTTTTTTTTTTTTTTTTTTCTCCTTCTAGGACTTTGATGAAGTAATTTACATCTTCTATGTTTCAGGTTTCATAGGTACAGTTTATTTTTTCCCTCTCTTGTCTTTCTGATGTTATTCCATCCTCAAGTCCTTTATCTCTTCTCTGCCTACATTCTACTCTTGAATCCAACTACTGATTTTATACCTTTATATTTACTGGCATTATACATTCACTTTTAAATGTTTTATTTGGTTCTTTACATTTTTTTAGAGTGTCTGTTTATATGCTGGTGCTATGTGTTTATATTTTGTTTACATTATGTCTTTTTTAAAAACTCTTTTCAAACATGTTCAAAATTGCTTGTTGGTACACTTTATGATTGTTGATTTTAAAAAATGTATGTCATATAATCTGAACACGTCTTTCACTTTGCTAAGGTCAAACTTTCCCCAGTCTTGATGTGGTGACTGGTTTCTACTGGAACTTGAGTGACATATGTTATGGGGCCCTGGGTGCTATGTAAACCTTTTGATTTGTTGTCTCACGCTGCTACTGCAGCAGCAGGTGATGAGAGAGGTGTTACTTCATCACATCTAGGTGAAGGCAGAAATCCAAGTCCCTCATTCTGTCGACACTCTGGTTGGGGAGGTAGTTTTTATTACTGCTAAATGAGGCTCAAGATCTCCACATGCTTTCAGAAGGTGCCATGTGAAAGATGTCAGGGAGAACTGGTCACCATTTAGTGGAGATGGAAGTCTCAGCTTCTATGAGAGACGATGGCATCTCTATCCTCAGAGGTGGAGGTGCCTCAGATGAGTGATAGCACACTAGGTTCTCTGCTGGCCTTGAGGTGGCAGCCTGGGGTAGAACTGTTAGATTGTGGGTATATATAGAGGTAGGGGCTTGTACAGAATTCTTGTTGATATTTGGCTGAAGTAGAAAGGCTGTTATCTAAGAGTTTTTTTTTTTCCCTTGTGTGTGTTTGTAGGTTTGCTTTTGTTGTTGTTGTTGTTTGGTTTGCTTTGCTTTTGTGGGGGCAGAGTCTCTCTATTATATAACTCTGGCTGGCCTCAAATTCACAGAGACATGCCTGCATCTGCCTCCCACATGCTGGGATTAAAAGCAAGTGACACTACACCCTGCTTATCCGAGAGTGCACTATTCTGCTGTGGGTAGAGAAAGTAGGCCCGTGTAGGAACTGTGTCCTTGTGTGTGAGGGTTCCTATCTGTGTTTTCTTGTTCCTGATTTCTTCTAATCCAAATGTGGGCTATTTTACATAAAAAGGAAGGAAGAACTCTCTGGGTGTTGGTTTACTTTAGACTCCATAACAAAAACACCACAGACTGGGTGGCTCAAAGTGTCTTTCTAACTTACCTGGGAATCCAGATGGAAGAATCTGAGGGCCGGTTTCACCTGCAGCTTCTCTCTAGGTTGCAGACTTCCATCTTCACGCTGTGTCAGTCTCACTGACACCTCTCCTTATATGGAGCAGTCCTGTTGGTGGATTACAAGCCTGTTTATGGCTTCATTTAACTCCAGTTTCCGTTTCAATTGTTCTTTCTCAGAATTCAGTCAGAATGGAGGTTAGATCTTTAGTATGTGATTTGCAGGGAGTCCAAGTCAGCCCAACACACTCAAAGGACCCATCACTACCCTGCTTCTTAGATTGTGAGATTCCTGTCTGGGAGGCTTTCCTCTTTCAGTCTTCCACCGCCTTCTTACATTTGCTTTAAACATAATACTTATCTATATTATCCGTGAGAGGAGAGGGGAAGAACCTAGTTCATTTTCCTGGAAGATGAGACTCTCCCTTTTGAAAGATCTAAAAGAGATTTTATAACTCAGTTCAAATTGGTTCTAACTCACAAGAGACAGGTTTCATTGACAAAGACACACTTTTGTTGCCATCTCTGCCCCTGGAACTGGGAAGATAAAGATCACCTCTCCAAGGCCATAGATTAGGTTAAAGTCTCAAATGTCTGATGGAAAATGTAGCTTCCAAAAGAAGATATAAGCTACCGTGTTAGGAAGGAGAGTTGTTACGATGGACATTGTAAAGATTAGAAGCTCTGTATCTCTGAGACTTCCAGAACCTCATCTACAGGGACGAAATGTGATTTGTACCTTTATTTGATGTACATCAGAGAAGGCAGGGGTCCTAGACAGGGCTGGGTATACATACATACATACATACATACATACATACATACATACGTGTGTGTGCACAGGTGTGCATACCTGTTAGAGAGCAGGACCTGAGAGTCTGAGCCTTCTAAGGCAGAGGCTTGAGACACGTTTTGTATCTTTGCTCATCTGAGTAAGTCCAGAAGCTTCTAACCTCGGGAATGTTAATGCCACCGAAGCGTCAGAAGAAATTCTTTACTACTCAAGTCCCACCTCTCAGGAGTAAGTGGGGGCTTCTTGAGGAAGATTGATTCGCTGCATTAAGCAAGCCCTGGTGTGCTCCACACGGAGGTCACGAGACAAATGACCCCTGCCACAAGTCTCCATCCCACCACCCAGTGTTTCTATTGCACTTGGGCCTTGCTGTGGTAGATGAGTTTGGGTGTGCTTCATTTCCTGCCTTCCACAATAAACTTGTCAGTATTTGACGGATCAGCACTTGCATTCAGGGAGTTCATTTGCAAGGCCACCTGGCTTCCCAGTCCTGCCTCGCTCCCATTTCAGCTTGCCTAATGAGCCAGGGCCTGGTTCCTGGTGAGTGCTGCTGAGTTTGATAGTAAGGTCTTGGTCCCTCCTAGGGAAACCTTTGCCTGAAGGAGGCCAAGCCACTGACGTAGAGAGGGACGTCCGTCTGTCTGTCTGTCCATTTTCTGCTGCAAGCCTGTGTTGTGTGGCTGGGAGGAGTGTCCCAAGGGTTCACTCTCACAACCAGAGGTTGGATTAAGCTTGCAGCAGCCTCCTTCCCAACTGGACAAGCTAGCTATGGGCTGCCTGGAGTTCTGTAGCCTGTCTGTCCCACACTGCTTTGGTCTTATTTCCTAGAAATCCCGATTAAAGAAGACACAAAGCCAGGCTTTGTGCATTCACCAAGAAATAGCCAGGAGGACAACGATATATAGCATTCTACTTGCCCATGGCCCCTCACCAGCCTGAGTGGTCTTATCTTCCCATGTTCTGAGGCATCCTTGGCTCTACTCCAAACATGGCCTCTACCCTTGGCCCAGATCTTCTTGCTGGGAGGACTTCTTATTCCTGAGTCTCACTTCTTGGTGTTCTGCTCCCAACCTGGGCTTGAGGATTATATGTGTAGAACAAACCCAGCTTTTTCCAGTGACTGGTCAACTATTGTCAAACCCCGTGTTTAAGTAAGGCCTTGGAAATGTCCTACAGTCAGGCTTTTTGTTTTCTTTATTTCCTTGACCTGCAAGTGAGATGTGAGACTGTTGTCAGTCTCCTACTGCCGTATGCATGAACTGATACCTGGCAAAGAACAGGTGCTCAGCCAAGGCTGGGTAATAACCTCTCATCGCTGTGCTCATCTGGCCTCATCTAAATCCTATAACCTTTACCCCTAAGCTGGAGGACAAGGGTTTTATCCGTAAGCTCCACCCACATGGCTGGAGTCTGCTTCCAGCCCTCCCACTGTCCTGGCTGCTAACCCCTCCCTGGATGTGTCTCCTCTCCCTCTGACTATTTGGATCCGACGCAGGACTGACAAAGCATACCTGCTCCGTGTTCCAAAGGCACTGTCTCTACTGGGAGTCTAAAGAGACTCTCAGCACACCACACCACATAAGGCTTCGTACTGTGGCTATCTTCATGGATGCATGTCAGAGAAAAGAGGGGGATGGGGTGTGGAGAACCCTATAGTAAAGGGAATCTTTATCCTGTTCTCAGCTACCTCTCCTCCTGCCTCTCCCCTAGGCTTATGAGCAGTAGGTCATAGATTCTGGTCCTTAGTGGGGCTTTGACCATTCCTATAAGAATGCTGAGCTGCTGCGAGCCTGTCTCTTACCTGGTCGTAGATCTTGTTCCCTTCCGGGCCAGGCTGAGGAAAGTGTCCTGAAATCCATTACTAACTATGGATACTCTTCTCTGCCCACACTGAATGAAGGCTGTGGATACAGCAGCAACCATTGCCCGACAGTGAGTGTGTGGTGATGCCTACCAGCACATCCCACATTCTCACTCTGCCCCAGCATCTGGCTCCAAACAGGCCAGGCTCAGCCCTCTCCTCCGGGCCCTGACGGATCTCCTTGGAATTTTTAGATGGAAGCTGTGAGGTGTTGGCTTATGATGGACTTAAAATTCTGATGAACTTTAAAACAAAGGTTGGGTTGCTAACACCCATGACCAGGGTGGCATGGTGGAAAAATACACCACCTCAAGAAAGTCACCTATACAGAAGACAGAAACAGCAGAGGGGTGGCAGGTGCCCATGCCTGGTCCCACCTGCCCACTGGGTTTGTTAATCTCTTGGGGAGTGTTGAGGCTTTCTGTAAGAATGAGACGTACGCTCTCGGGTGACATGTGTTTTGCACATCTTGTGGCTTCTAGCCTATCTCTGTGCCTGAACCAGTCCCGGCCTGGTTACTAAGTTACAGCATCAGCTGTAGTCCTCCTACCTTTCCCCTGAGACTCAGACTCTGAACCCATAACCCCTGGAGATGATGGGGGGCGAACAGTACCTTTCCTTCATTTCTGTTTGAAACTGCCTAATTTAAAAATTCCAGGAACTAATTTACACACTTGGAAAGAAGTCAGAGTCAATGATCAATGTGCACAGATTCAATTATGTCTGTGCACGAGGAAGGATGCCTATGGGTGGGGGTAGGGGCCTGAGCAGGACTGAGGACTGAAGTGCTCCCTGAGCCAGTGTCTCCACCCTGGGTAAAGCTCTGGGCACTGCTAGGGGTCAACAGTCTTGACCAGATCACTGGGCAGAGCAGAGGCTCAGGACGGGACATCTGACCGCATGGCCCTGGCAAGGCTGGCAGGCTGCTGGCAGCAATCGGGACTCTGCAGGTGCCCCAGACTGAGGCCGTACTCACCCGTCCTGCAGACTCCACCAACCGGGACTCCCTGGACATGATCGAGAGATGCATCTGCCTGGTCTGCCTGGATGGTCCAGGCACTGGAGACCTCAGCGACACACACAGGGCCCTCCAGCTCCTTCACGGTGGAGGCTGCAGCACGAATGGAGCAAATCGTTGGTATGACAAGTCCCTGCAGGTAAGTGATAATGGCCCTGCAACTGCATCACCTTCTCTGGAGCAGGCCAGAGGCACATGCTCTTGCTGTCTTCTGACATTCAGACTAAGCTAGTGATGCCGCCTCTAGACTAGCCACCTGGAGAACCCAAATAACCCCCTCCGACTGTCCTATGTGGGAAGAACTTGGTCACACCTGGGCTCCTTCCCCCACCACCATCACACTTTGGGGTGGAATACCACCATCCATTCACCAGTAAATCCTCAACAGGTCAACAGGATTCGGGGCTGACCGGAGATGCCAGCTTTTCTGAATGTCCACCACCTACCTGGCTTGACCATTTCAGCACACAGAAAGAAGCAGGGCAGCCCAGCATCCGATAAATGCATCCCAAGGATCAATCAAATAACCCATAGCTTTTCACTCACATGCATCATGATAATGCCTTTTGTTGATTCAGAAGACAACACTCTTGCAAACGGGTTGTGCTCTAGGTTGGCCATTCATTTCAGACCTCTAGCCCCCAGCGAACTCTGCAACCTGCCAATATCTAATACAATCTTGTTTATTTACAATGCCTCCACACTCTCACAGTGGCCATATAAAAGCAAGCTAACCATCTCTCTGGGTTAGGACACCTCCATAAGCATTTCCCAGCAGTGTCTCATTTTCTCCTTACCCCATCCCCCGCATTTGGTGGGCTCTCTTCTTTGTTGGTTTGCATAGTGATTCTGCTATTTCTGATGAGCTCTGTTGCTGCTGGGCTGGCTGTTTTGCCTCTGCGGTGCCACTAATGGCTTGGAATCTTCCACAGAGCAGCGGTTGGAATGAAATTATATAATGGATGTGCAGGACACAGAACATAGTGAGAGTTGGGTACAGTTTTCAAAGACCTATTTTCCTCCCTTTAAGTGACAGGGACAAAAAGGTGCCCATAGAGTGTGAGCGCAGGTTCCCCATTTTGTAGATAAGACAGAGATTAGGTGAGCCAGGGCTGCTACCGAGGTGTCATGGACCTGAATTTGAGGCAATGGAAGATAAGTTTTCTCGTGGAAAGAAAGATGGATGGTGGAATGATACACACTTAGAGATGCTCTGTGGGTGTGCGATTGTTAGCCAACAGTCATTGAGATTCCAGTGTCTGGCACAGATAGTTGAGGTGTGGGGAGAGGCAGCTCAAAATGTGTGTGCCGTGGGAATGCTTCCGGCGAACACCTTATGAGCTCTTACCAAGGGCAGACAGCGTGAGGAACTCCAGAGCACCCCACTTCACAGTCCAAGAGTCAAGCCTCATCTTTCTCATTATTTTCCCTTCGTCCTTTTGAGTCCTGAGAATATTTCTTTCCCAAGTGAGCTCAACATTGTCTTTGTAAAGCCATGCAAAGGTGCCTAAGCTATCTCTAAAGTGTCTGTGGATCTCTTCTCTCTAGTTTTCATCTCAGTCCTGTGAGCTGCTTTACTGGGGTGGTTTGAATGAGTCCTTGGGTCCAGGGGTTTGAAGGCTCTGGTGGACGTTTCCTCCATCAGCACACACAACGGCAGACTGAGATTGTTGGCTGTTGAATAGAGCAAGCTCCCCACACCTTTCCCACCGAGGAACCTGTTCTTTCTCCTTACAGATCTTCTTTCCGGCAAATCACATCACTATAGTTTATTCATTTATGCAACACAATTACTGGCAGCTGCTCTGGGATGGACACTCATCTAGATCTTGGGGATAAACTCAGTGGTTGCCAATAGGAGCAGAATGGGTCTATTAGGCAAATGGTGGAAGTGCTGGACAATGGTTTCTGCTGTGCATGCCATAAAGGACAAATGGGACTGAGCAACCACTCGGTCCTATAGACTTTGCCCAGACAGTATGAGCTCACTAAGAACCCTGAACTGCTGCAGCAGGGAACTTGGGCTGCCCTTTCACTGCCTAGAGTCCTACAGGAAGAGCTTCCTTGAATTTCCACACTGTTAGGTACCAGCAGCATCCTTGTTAGAAATCAGCAGTTCCTGGAGAAGAAACACCCCCAAGAGTCAGGAGGTCCTAACCCAGGCCTAGCTCACCTGCCTCTTCTCTGTTGCAGTTTGTGGTGGGCCGAGATGGAACCTGCGGTGTGGTGTGTGAGCACTCTCCATTTGATGGCATCGTCCTGGTGCAGTGCACGGAGCACCTGCTGAAACATATGTGAGTCTGGGCAGAGCAGAGGAAGACCTCAGAGGGCTGCCATGCTGAGCCAGGAGAAACTGGGATGTCAGTCCAGAAAATGGCTGAGCCAAAGATGAAATTTGGAAAGAGGCTCAAAGACTGCAAAACGAGCATTACGAGCCACAGATGGGAGGTGCAGGTTGGGCAGGAAACTCAGAGCAGGCAAGGAGAAGTCGGGGGATCCAAGAGTTGATTCAGGGAGCTTAGATCAATCTTTCTTCTTGGCCCTGAGACAGTGCCAGGGACCTGGTGGCCCAGCACAGAAGGAGGCCTCCTCCATCTCGGGCCAGATCCCCAACTTCTGCGCTGTTAGGCGAAGCCCTGCTTGTCTATCCTTTAGCCACGCCGCGTTTCTTCTAGCTTTGCTCACTCTCCTCTTGGACATAGGTCCCTAGTCTCTTTCACTGACGTCTTTGGCCTGACAGAGACACAAACCGGCCTTTGGAGACACAGCAGCTCAACTTGCTACCACGTTACCAACTCTCTCATAAGGACAGCCCGAACAGGGCTGAGCACCAGGACGAATGAAAGCAAATGATACATGGTCGAGTCAGGTGGAAGTGGATGGGATCCTGCCTGTCACAAATGAAGTTTGGTTCATGCGCTCAGTGGGCAGCTCAGACACCCTAAATTTCAGGGGCTGTGCACAGCAGCAGCTAAGATGCTTGCACAGGAAGGCTGTGCTACACTCAGCCCTGGATGCAGGGTCTCAGGAGGTTGTCGCTTTGCGTCTGCAGGATGACAAGCAACAAGAAGCTCGTCAGAGCTGACTCAGTGAGTGAGCTCCCTGCACCCAGAAGGCTGAGGTGGAAATGTTCCCCAGAAACTCAAGGCCACCTTGCCTCCTCAGCAGAGAAACTTCAAAGGTAAGGGAACCCCTACACTTCCTCACCCCTACTATCTGCCAAAGCATTCTGGAAGATTCCAAAGGCCCCTAGGACTCTGCTGCCCTCCGGACTCCACCCATTCTCATCCCTCATGGAGAAGTAGTCAAACTAAAGAGGAGTTATGGTTCTCAGGAAATAACCTTGCTCAAATGTCTACCATTTTCATAAAATGCAAACTCGAAGCTATTTTTTTCCCTGCAGGTTTCACCTGACTAAGCAGATTCAAGGCTGGGAATAGATTCCCTGCTTTGAGGGAGTAATAAACAACTGCTTTGAATAGGTCATTTGAATCCAAGCTATTTCAATTTGCTTGAGTTTACACTGCAACTTGACAAGGGGGCCTTTTTCCCAGGGGAGGAGCTGGTTCTGGTCATAGTGGGCAGAAGGGCTAGCTCTGCACTGCTGCTGTGGTTTTCTGGGTGAGAACACCCATTCACTCGCTCAGACTCCAAGAGCTCTATCGTGTGTGCCAGGTCTGTGGTAAAACACTGAGACCTCAGAAATGAATGGGCCCCGGCTTATCTTCCATACTCTGGCGGTAGAAGCATATCAAATCACATACAAGCCATGAAATGCCCAAAACAAAGAGGCATGCAGACCCGAGCCTGCAGATGGACAAGGGGTTGAACTCTGCCCGGACAGGGAGCAAGGGGCTCAAAGAATGAGTAGCAGCTTGAGAGGCTTGTACACAGGGAAGAGTCAGTACAATGGCTTCTCTAAGCCTCTGTAGGTTCGTAAAATCCAGGCTGGTATGCAGACAGCAAATGAGGAGATGGCTGGAATTGGAACATGAGAGAGAAGCTGAGCCATGCTGTGAAGAGCCTGCCCTGCCTATGAGGAGCTCCTCCTGGTTAGGAGTTGTTGGGGAGCCCGTGAGGAGTCTATGGGGGTTGCACAGTGTAGCCAGGCTGGGGAACCTAGGACGGAGACTCTCCTCACTTCGAGCTGTTATGGAGGCAGCCTGACTTTAGTGAGTGAGGAAGAGGTCTCTGGGTTTCCATGGAATGTCGTTGACATCTTATCTTTGATGATGGGGGTCCACGGTGAGTGGGCGGCCAGAAGAGGAAGACAGAGGAAAATAGCTGAAGGGTTTGCTTTTCCTCAGGGACCTGTGTGTTTCTATCCCCCCACCCCCAGCTTCTCCTAATGGGGTACAAGGTGTTACCGGGACCTACACAGTCCATGGGAGGTGGTGGGCCGAGGTGAGCTGAGTCGGTAGAGGGGTTTCTGAGTGGCCATGGTGACAGAGAAATCTGTCCAGGGAGTCTGTTAAAAGGTGTGTGTGTGGGGGGGGGTTCCTGTCCCAAGCATCTGCATAACTCTTGGGAGCTCAGCTCATGTGAGGCAGAAGGACTCAGTTAAGGTGAGCGATGGGACAGCAGATGTAGCACCAAGTCCCAGGGACAGTGTGAGTGGGGGCAGGTTACTCCTCCAGGAGCTGTGCTCACACCTGGTTACACACACCTTGCTGGCAATGCTCACACAACCCCAAATTCATCATAAGACAGAATACTGGCCAATACGGGGAGGCACAGGCATTTCTGTGTAGACACAGGGAAGTTTCCTGATCCTCTCTCATAATGAATGATGGGTAGATCCTGGGAGGCACGCTCAAGTGAGCTGTCAGATGGGGTGCTTTAGAGTCTAGAAGCATCCTGGAGGGAGGTGTGGCATTCAGGTTGGGGGCAGAGGGCTGGCGGATAACAAAGCCAGCTGCATGGAGATGTTACCATCCAAGCCAGGTTTCAAGGTGGAATCCAAGTCCAGAAGCAGGAGGAAGGTGTAACAAGTGGGGGGCTGTCTAAACTGTGGTCTAGGGATCAGGGACTCACAGGGACTGCCTTGCAGAACTAAGGAGAATCGATCAGGGCGAGGGGGGGTGTTAGCAGTCACTGGGTAAAATGGGGCTTCTGTTAACAAGTAAAACAACGGGTGAGTAAAGAAAGCTCCAGTCCTCACTGGAGCTACCATGGCAGTCTGTCAGATCCCAAGTCTTTCTGTCCCAGAGCACAGCAAGGAGAGACTGGATGACAAACAGCTGAGAAATTAACTGTCCACAGGGACACTGGACCCCACACAGTTCCCACACAGGTCGTATAAATGGTCTTTTCAGGCCTGCTTTGTAGGCAGCTAGCAGGTAGGAGTCTGTGTGGGTGAGGCTTACTCTGCCCATGCAAATGTCTCATTTGCATGCTCCTCCCATCTGCTGCCCAGGCCCACTCTCCCTAGAAAGGTCCCTCTGGGATGAACTCACCTGCCTAGACAAGCCCCCGTTCCAGTGTTCCTTCTGCCATGTGCAGAAGTATAGGGGTATAGGAGTTTATCTGTGGTATAGGGGTCTTATCTTGCATGCAGAGTATCTTCTTTCTCTTCCACAGAATAGTAAAGAATCTGGATTTCATTGTTTATAAGTTTGACAACTATGGAAAAACATTTATTAAGAAGCAGAAATGCAGCCCTGATGGCTTCATCCAGGTGGCCCTCCAGCTGGCCTACTACAGGTGAGGGGGGGCAAGAGAAGCCTGTGCCCAGCTGGACTATTGCATGGGATGCTTTAGAGTCCAGAAGCATCCTGGAGGGAGGTGTGGCTTTCAGGGTGGGGGCAGAGGGCTGGAGGATAACCAAAGCCAGCTGCAAAGAGATGCTATCATCCAAGCCAGGTTCCAAATAGGAATCCAAGTCCAGAAGCAGGAGGAAGGTGTCACAAATGGGGGGCTGCCTGAGCAAGGGTCTGGACTCACAGGGACTGCCTTGTAGAGCTAAGGAGAATTGGAAGGGTTAAGGAGACCATGAACTTGTAGTGAGTGCTCTTTACCTGATTTCCTCCACTCATCAGAGTCCCTCTGACATGACCTACACCTCCCTGGTCTTCCTAGCCTTGTTCAGAACATAAAAACAGTGACACCCTTCCCCCCAAGTTAGTCCAGCCAAAAGGGTCCCTGTTGATTTTTTCCTTTATTTCACCTACATATTCCTATATTGGTTCTTCAGTTGTCTCTCAAACCTGCCGTTTGTCCTCCTGACCACCACAGTCAGTCCCTCAGAAGCTATGACCAACCTCTGCTTGACCAGCTGCAGCACAGGCCCCAGAGACGGCTGCTTCTACTTGTCTGTTTTCTATGGTCTTGTCTTCATGAAGAGTGGGTGTGGTGTATGCAAATCAGACCCTACCACTTTCCTGGCTGCCTGGCATTCCTGGCACCCCTTGTGCTTTGGGGCCATCCTGTAAACTTTTTGACCTCTAGATCGTCGCCTTAGCTGTGAATCTGTCCTCTCACCTCCAACTGAGGGGTCGCCTTTGCTGTCTGGAGATACTCTCTCACCAGAAGCAACCATCTTAGGCTTTGTTGCCACCCAGTTCTCTATGATATTGAACTGACTGGCAAAAGTGTAGCTCCTGTAGAGATAGATGTGGGGCCACAACTTGTTATGGGACACTGGACTCTCATTAGTCTCAGTCCTATGGCTTTTCTTCTTCCTCATAGTCAACTCCATGGATGTTACTGGCTAGTGGGAAGTGGAGATTCTGCCAGTCAGGGATGCAAGCCCATGGTTGTTTACCTGGTTCCCACGCAAAGGCTTTCTAGACATCGGCATGAGCTCTGCTAGTGTCCAGGAAACGAAAACAGTGTGTGGCTGCTAGACACAGTTTTCTCCACAAGATACACCTTGATCCCCTGGTGGGCCAGGGCATTTGTCCACACTCGCCATATTTACGGGCTTTGACCAGAGACCATGGCTGAATCATTTAAAATAAGGTGTGTGTGAAAAACTGTGCTCATCTGACACCGTGATATAAATCAACACTCATTGGGTCTCACAGAAAATCCTAGGTTTCCCTATAGATTGTTGGTTTTTTTTTTAAACCAGTAGCCTCTTAGTTTTATATCAACATGGTGTCCCCAGTGTATAAAAGTGTAGACGGTTCTTCACATCAAAGACTTCCCAGCATCCACCTTTGGAATTCTCCTCTAGAATTCTATTAACATTAAAATGAAATACTGTGCCACGTCATGTCAAAGCTATGGAAATAAAGCCTGCTGGAGCTATTTTTCTTTCAGGATTTATGACTCTCTGAGAACAGATTTGTTTGCTACCCATCTTTTATCTTGTTCAGGCTGTATCAGAGACTGGTACCCACCTACGAGAGCGCATCCATCCGCCGGTTCCAGGAAGGTCGGGTGGACAATATCAGATCGGCCACTCCAGAGGCTCTGGCTTTTGTCCAAGCCATGACTGACCACAAGGCTGCCATGCCGGTAAACCCCGCTCTGCCACTGAGGCCTCCACAGGCTGCCAGTGCGTTTGTTCCATGCTGCAGCTCCCTTCCATGGCTGACCCTCTTCTGTGTTCACAGGCTTCTGAGAAACTGCAGCTGCTACAGACAGCCATCCAAGCCCAGACTGAGTACACAGTCAAGGTGAGTAGCCATCCCTCACTAGCACCAACTGCTCGGTGGCCTAGCAAGGCTACCACTCCCTTATTCATATTTTTTATTTTTTTTTTTAATGGCACTGAGATTGAACCTAGGCTTTTACATGTACTAGGCGAGTGCTATCACACTAAGCTATATGACAAATCCCCCCCACCCTTTTTTTTTTAACTTTTTATTTTGAAACAGAGACTCATCAAGTTGCCCAGGCTAGCCTTGAATTCACTATGTAACCCTGGTTGGCCATTAATATGCAATTCTCTTACCTCAGTCTCTCAAGTGACTGGAACTGATTATAGGCTAGTTCCACTGGGTATGGTCTTTTCCTTATTTCTTCATCATAGGCAACACGCCCTTCCTGCTCTCCCCAGGTTTCACCACAGAACAGTAAGCAGTATTTGAAACCTGTTGACATACCATAATGATAATAATAGTTCACAATATTTATGGTACTTTACAGTATTTATAGGAACCATCAAATTGGGGGTGCGGTGGGGGCAGGCTGATGAATATTGGCTTGTTCCCTGACACTGGAAGGGAGTCAGAATTTATTATCACCTGGGGCTGATTTTCCCTCTTGTTTTCTATATGTTCATTTATGCTGCCTGTGAACTGAAAGCCTTTGCTAAAAATTAATGGTGAAATAAAAATTGTATGAGGACTATTTCTCTAGTTGGAGGGAATCATTTATTTTTTAATATCATAAAGCTATTATCTGCATGCAAACAAGAGGGAAGTTGAGCTGGTGATCAATGTGTTAATTACAGATCACTCAAAAAACAAGCAGAAGGATGACAAAAATCGACGAGAAAGATTGAGCGGATTATTCTGTATGTACTTGAGAGCAAATCCAACATATTTCTGTGTTTTAGAATTCATCGGTGTAGACGTTCCTCTAACTCGGTCCCTGATTCGTCTCAATTGCTGTTTGTTCTGTGTAAACACTGTGTTAGCCAGACATGATAGCTCAGGCCTATACTCCACGTACTCAGGAGTGTGAGGCAGGAGGATCACAAGTTCAAGAGGAGTGTGGGATCTGAGTGAGACTTCTTTCAAAAAGCTCTTAATCAGCTTTTCTACTACTCTAGCAAACAACGTAGACAATCAGCTAATCAGGACAGAGAAGGAAATAACGTAGACAACCAGCCAATCAGCACAGAGAAGGAAATAACGGAGACAACCAGCCAATCAGCACAGAGAAGGAAAAGCCAATTTTGGCTCAGAGTTTCAGGGGCTTCCGTTGGTTGGTGGCCTCCAGGGCTTTCAGGCTAGTGGAAAGGCAGCATCACATTGTGGTAGGGAGCACATGAAACAAAAATTTTCCCTTTTATGACAAATATAAAGGGAAAACGACGTGGAGGATCTAGGGTGCCATGATCTGCCTCACGGGCACAACTTACAATTATAGGAAACCTTCCACTGGGCTCCACCTCTTAAAATTTCCACAACTTCCAATGGCACCAGGTCTTTAATGCATGAGTCTTTAGAGACATTTCGGATCCAAACTCCAGTAAGTGCCCGCTCTGTAGTCAATGAATGTCTCCCCTGCTTCAGTAGAATTTGACATCCCTAAGCACTACCAGTAGGTATTTAACAAGGAGTCAAAGTAGAGGTGCTTCAAACTTATGTCAAACCTACACGAGGAAGAGTCCTAGGAGGAAGTTACAGAGAACATGGAGGAGCAAGCTTCTTCCTCTGCTTTGAAAAGCTGAGAGGACTTCCCAGAGGAAGCAGTCTTTAATGTGAGGTGTGAAAGATTAAGAAAGGGAAGGAAAGCCAAGGAGAGAGCCTCACATTCTAAAAGTATGATATATCTCATAGAAAGAGCAGCTCCGTATGTGCAGCTTGCAAAGGACTGGGGAGAACTGGATTGTCTGTTACTCCAGCGTGGGGCAGGAGGACAGGCTGCATTTGGGGGGCGGCTTGCTGAGCAGAAATGTATGATACTGGAGAAAACTGTGGTTGGGCAGAGTCAAAGGGATAAAGAGGAACATGGGGATTTCTGATTGAACATGCATGTTGAACATAAGAGTTGAATATCCCCCACTCTGAAGTTCTCTGGAACAGAGGTAGTTGAAGCCATATTCCTATGAAAAGAGAATCGGAGAGAAGACAACTGGCAAAGCATTGGTGCTGGAAGGTAGAGCAGCTGGCAGATGGCTGAGGGCATGGACAAAGACACTGGACAACCCAGAGGGCTGAGGTGCAGCACCTCGGGGCAACTCAGGCACCAGTGACGAAACAAAAGTAGGAGTGTGTGGAACAAAGAAGGGTTGACTGGTAGGTTTGTCTGTTTAGCCTGCTGTAACAGAATCCGGTACAGTGCCTAATTTATAAAGAACTAAAGATTTCCCACAATTTTGGGATCTGGGAGTCCAAGATCGTAGGACCAACCAGTGAGGTTGTTGGTCTCTGCTTCCAAGATGCTACCTGCTGCTGCATCCTCAAGAGGAAGGATGTGTGATGCTCATGTGACTAAGGCAGAAGGCAGGAAGGCTGGAAGCTGATCTATCTCTCTCATATGGGGCCTTCACTTTCCAATGACCTGATCCCATATTAAAAGCAGAGCCTCTTAGAAAATTTCATTGACTAGTAACTTTTGAGATATGATTTTTTTTTTTTTGGTGTGGTTTTGATTTTGCCCCACCATTGGGTTGTGGGAATGCTGCTGGGCAGTCAAAACATGAGACACTAGACTGTATTTACCCTATGCCCACTGTCAGGAGTTGGGTTTGAGGGAAGCACTGATACACAGTTCAGGAGATGGGAAAACGAAGCCTAAGGTGTGATCTGAGACTGAAGCTGAAGGTCCCTGACGCCTGAGCGGGTGTCCAGAAAACCGTACAGAGGAGTCAGGAACCGAGAGTCTGCGGTCCATGGGCCTGTGATGAGGAGAGCCCGGGGCCAGGAGTTCCCAAACTCCTGAACATCCAGATTCCACTGGGTCATGGGGAGTTGGGAACAGAGTCTGCAGGTTGAGAAGCTCAGGGCCATGGGGATGGGAATTCCAGCTTAGTTCATTAGAGATTGTCCTTAGTTTAGTTGTGATTGTCTGGGAGAGTGGAGGGGCCTTCAGTGGGAGACTTAGGCAGTGTGGCTCTGTCGATGAAGGCTTTTGCCATGTTTCCCATGCCGTTTATTGACTGTTCATTGTGGAAAATGGGTGCACACCACCTCCTCAGGGTGGACCAGAGATTAAATACCTTTTGCAGGAATGAATGTCTGGGAAAGGAAGCTTATCAGCTGAACCCTTGGGACTGCTAGATACCTCATTAGCATGGAGAACTCTGTTCTGATGTGTAAGTGTAGTCACGTGTTCTGGGCCAAGGATTTGGCAGGGAGCAGGGAGACACCTACTGTCTTAGGTGGGTGCCTGGGTGCTTGGGTCCAAGAACCTACTCAACCTTACCAAGTTTCTTGTCATGGTCCACTGCCCCACAAAATTAAAAAAAAATTTTATTCAATAAATAACAGAAAACTCTAAAAACATGATCAAGAAATAAAGATAGCTCTAGAGTTCAGTGTATCAGAAAATGTCAGTAGAAGTACTGGAAGATAAACATGTGGTAACCTACTTTAAACACCAACAAAGCAGAGGTGAGATATAAGAAAGATAGGGTGGCTTAGTTCAGGTGAGCAGTATCCCAAGTCATAGTTGTTCAGAAAGAGTAATTGGAGAGTAGACAACAAAATAATTCAAGAAAAACATCAAAGGCTGTGGACAGTTCAGTGGTAGAGAGCTTCCCTGGGTACAATCCCCAGTACAAAGCAAAATGAAACAAACTTCAAAACCAAAGAAAACTCTGCTATATTGAGGGAATTCACCATCATACACAATAGGAAATATTTATGCAAAAGAAATTTCATGGCACTAGAGACAAAGAGAAATCCTAAGTTTCTCAGAGGAAAAAGAAAGGCAAAGGTCATAAATAAAGACATAATTGATCTCTCAATATCATCATCAGAAGGAAGGTGATAAATAGTGAGAAATGCCTTCAGATCCTAAGGGAAAATGATCTTCAACACGCCATCCATACCTAGCTAAAATATCAGCGGATTTTAAAGGCAGAATAAAGACATTTTAAACGGAGGAGATTTACACCTTTTATGTACTTAATATTCTTTCTTATAAAACTACTAAAGGCTGCATGTCTCCAAAGAGTGAAAATGAAAGGTAAACTAAATAAATTAATAACATAGAAGATTCAACACACCAACAGCGATGAAGAAGTCAACAGCTGTTCGGTAGACTTAGAGAACGATTAGTACATAAAGGAGGAATGAATGTGAGGAGGCTGCATTTCAGAACTAATGAGAAGTAGATACATAGAAAAACACAACTTCATGATTGTCCATTCAAGGGAGGGAGAGAAATCTAATCATAGTATGCTAGAAGACCCAGCTGTGGGTGTCTACATGACATTCTATAACCACTGTCGTTCAAGCACCAAGGAGTTGAAATGTGACTCTCCTGGGAAGACTAAAAAGCAGAAGCAAATGCTTTATTTCTTAGAACAGGACGTTTCTAAGTAAACCTGGAAAATGCAGTTCACAGCACTCGCAAGCATGGATTCAGAGCAATAAACATAATGTCAAAGGGAGTAGCTACAAGACCTTGCTCCTGTGTAGTGGGAGATGTTGCTCTCAAGGTGACATAAGCCACTGGCTTCTTTGGGTTTTAAACTATAAACATAGGGATACCCAACACTACTCCGGTAACAAATTTAAAGTTATAAACTTTCTCTTTTGGAGAAACATCCTCAGAAGCATCACCGTGGGACCTTTTGTGTTATCCATGTTAACTTGACAAAAACAACTGAATCAGGAGTGGGCAGTAGAGAGGAGAGATAGGAAGGCAGCTGGCACGTGAGACTAGTGCTCAGCCATGAGACCAGGGGAAAGAGACAGGGAACAAGACAGCACCTCAAGAATGTATTTGATAGAGATAGTAAGGAGTGGAACCCCAGTGGGAGGGCATGCTTGTCCAGGCCCCGTTCAACACTCCCTGTTCCTTGTACTCTGGACAGTGGTGAGTACTCACCACTATAGACAACTGTTCATTTGATTTCCTCTGGATACACTGGATTGTTGAGAGCAGGGGGCATCTCCCTCTGTGGACCTTCACAAAGGAAAGGATAAATAGAGGTCACCATAGAAACAAAGCATCCCCACTACTAGAGAGAGCTCCTAGTACCTCCCTTCTGTCCCAGCAGGGCAGATAAAAGGCAAACTATGGTAGAGCATGCATTTAGCATGTGTGGGGCCCTCTGCTCCATTTCTAGCACCACCTTACATAAATTAATTAAGAATAAAGTTAGCTCGAGTTTTATAACTTGTCTTTTCAGACTATAATTAGATGCCTTCAGGGAGAAGTGTCTGCATCATCTTTATGCATTTGCTCTCAACTGAAGGAGAATGGCTGTCAGATGTTAATACGTGCCTTGCAAACCCAAGTGAAGTTCACTGGGAAGGGGGTTACGTCCTAGGAGGGTCTGTAATAACTAAATGGCCACCATACATAACAGACCCCGAAAGTCTTAATTACTCTGGTGGTAATAAGGTCCATGCTGCAGGTTAGGTGTGGGCTATCCCCCAAATCCCCTCCACCTCTTCACCTGTCCCGACACACCCCAACCCCACAAGTCTCTAGCTTCTCTAATTGCTCCATATAAACAGATAATTGCAAAGAAAAACCAAAGGAAAGAATGTTGACCCTGTTCACTCAGCCTCTAGGGGGAGAGGCTTAGAACAATGCCCTGATCCTACTTCCAGTCCCAGAGTCCTCTCCACATGACATCCTGGAGTTTTCCCTCTTCTGCCTCACCCACTGAGAAGTTTAACTATCTCTGTGATTAAGAGATTAAGAGAGAAAGAGAGATAGACAGAAACGGAGACAAAGAGAATCAAAAACCAAAAATGAAACCTCGTGTCATGTAAAAAGTGCACCCATCTTTCTCTAAAACATCAGCAGAACTTCCATTTTGGCTGTCTCATCCCTGACTCAATTACCAAGATTATAAATCAAATTTAAGTGAGGCCACACATTGCCTCGACTGGGTGACGAACCCTGCTTTGTGCTGGAAGGTGAAAAATCAGTTATGGTGTGATTCTAGCCCTAATGGTTTTGACACCCGTCCTCCATGCCTGGATCCAACACATGCACTTTCTCCCTGATAGTAGCACGCAGGACTGGCTGTGCAGCAGATGCTGGGCTCACTAACCTTTAATCTTCACCTTCTTAAGGAAGAGCCCAGCCTTCTCCGGACACGACCTGCGTGTGTAGACACGTGCTGGAGCCCAGGAGCACCAGAGCAGATGCTCGTACAGGTTGTCTACCAAGAGCAGTTTAAGCATGGAGTGGCTGGAGTCGCACTGGTCCTGAGGAGGAGACAAGAGGGGGAGGGGAGGTACAGAGGATGTAGTTCAGTGCAGGTTTCGTTACCTCCTGTGCTCTTGACTCCCAGGCCATCACCGGCATGGCCATCGACAACCATCTTCTGGCACTGAGGGAGCTGGCCCGTGACCTGTGCAAAGAACCACCTGAGATGTTCATGGATGAAACATACCTGATGAGCAACCGGTTTATTCTCTCCACCAGCCAGGTACAGCCTCTGCATGTGTGGCCAGGGCCCAGGAGGCCCCATAGTAAAGACGTTAGCGACTTGAACCAGGCTTTGTCTCTGCTTCTTTTTCAACACACACATACAACATACACTCATGCGTGCATGCACATGTACATATATATTTGCAAGTATTTAATATGTATTACTTAAGCAAAGTAATTATGCATACTTATACAGGCTGAAGTATCTGCATGTAACAGGTAACAGTCGGATCAACCTAATGGCATATTTATCAACTTATTTACTTAGAGAACATTCAAAACCTATGTACTAGCTACTTTGAAATATTTAAGTTATTGTTGTCAGCCACACTGACATACGACAATGAAGTCAACTATATCTTCTCCACTCTCAACCCCACCACATGGCTCTTTTCTATTTATTTGTTTGTTTGTTTATCTATTTATTTATATTTATTTCATGCATATTGGTGCTTTCCCCTGCATGTATGTACATCTATGTGAGGGTATCAGCTCCCCTGACACTGAAGTTGCATGCAGTTGGGAGCTGCCATCTAGGTGCTGAAATCAGGTCCTCTGGAAAAGCAGCCAATGCTCGTAACCACTGAGCCGTCGCTTCAACACTCCCACCCCCCCCACTCCCCGTTTTAAACAAGTTTTATATTTATTTATGTGTGTGTATGCATTTGTCTATGTGCCTGTGTGAGTGTGGGTCCTGTGTCTTCTGGTGCCCTCAGAGGCCACAACAGAATGTTAGATCCTCTAAAGCTAGAGTTAGAGGCAGCTGTGAGCTAGTTGCTTAATCAAGGTGCTGGGAAGAATTGAACTTGGGTCCTCTGGAAGAACGGCAAGCCCTTTTAACCACAAAGCCATTTCTCCAGCCCCCAGGCTCTGGCTCTTAGGAGTTTGTCACCTTCAGTAGAATGATCTAAGTGCTCAGGACATTGATAGTCTCCCATCTTCACAGCAGGAATGATCATAGTCTCCCTTAGCCAAGGTAGACTGGCTGGGAACAAACACATCTGTCTGGGGGTTCTAGCAATCATGCAGTACTGCCTTGCCATCTATTGCATGGGGGATATCCCACTGTAGAGGACCCTGGGATCTAAAGCTTAGCAGGTCTGGATGGGGGTCCCTCAATTAGGTCATAGCGATTATGGTAATGAATGGTCAGGGTACCAATGACAGAAAATCAATTATCACCCTAACATTTCCTACCTGGTGTTGTACACATGCCATTGTATTAAAGGACCACAACCACACAGACAGAATGACATTCATTAGGATAAAGCTGCAGGGGAGGGGAGGAGACATAACCACACCAGCCTTCTGGAAGTTACCACATCTGCAAACCGCTGGACATAGGAGGTGAGGGGGGCTGACAAAGCTGTGTCTGATGATAAAAGCCCACTCAGTGATTTAATTTTGTCATTACAGCAGTGGGCTTGCAGACATGAATAAATGAGACCAGAATACTACAACATAAATTCTTCGGGAAACCATCCATGGGCGTAGAGTGCTCTGGAATGGCTTCATGGCCTCCAGCCATTGCACGGCAAATTTATCTGACAATGCAGTGACTCTATTAGCAAGACTAATGGCTTGTTCTGCCCCATTAAAATGGCCAGTGCCATTTCAGAAGGCCTAAGAATACAGCACCAGAAACCTGTGGATTTAAAACAGACCCTGGCCCACACTACACTGGCTCAACAAACCTTTCTCCTTATCCCTAAAATCATCTAATAAGATGAATTTGGGGTGTGAGTGGTTTAGCGGTATCTTTCCCACTGAATAGTAACATTTATGGCTTGGATGCTTTCAGAGTCGCGCTTTCTTGGTTTGTGATCCGGGATATCAAAGTCTTAGCCTCCTAAATTCAAAACATCTTAAGCGATTAACTGAAATTCCAGGTGACAGCAGGACTGGAGGTGCCGGGTGCTGAGTAACTAACTGTGCATGGGTGGGTGGGCCTTGGGGAGGAAATCAGACCAGCCAGGCAATACTGACAGTAATTAAGGATCTGGGGGAACTCAACAGAGAAGAAGGCCAGATTTCCTCCAGTTCATAAATTACTCCCTGCGGGAAGCCATCTAATGGCTGGGTGCCACCAGGGTGCCATTTAGTAAATTAGCCTGATTGTCACAGTGCCTCAAATGGCCTCTGGATGAAGGAAAACCATGACTCAGGCCAGAGCAACCAGTCTCCTTGGGAGCTTCCAGCTCCACCAGCAGGGCTAAGTACACACTGGGGAGTGGTTTGGGGTCTCTCCCCTGACACCTTACACCTCGATGGGCCCATTTACGATAGCCATGCCCAGTCATTCATGCTAACACAGTTCAATCTGGTCAAACCCATGTTGAGGGGATTTGGGCAGGAAGCAAATATGATGGAGGTTTTAGATGCAGGAACTAAGCCACCATGTTCTAGCAGGCTCCCAGGTTTTGACCTATGCTCTTCTCCAGGTCCCCACCACCATGGAGATGTTCTGCTGTTATGGCCCCGTGGTCCCCAATGGCTATGGAGCCTGCTACAACCCCCAGCCTGAGGCCATCACCTTCTGCATCTCCAGCTTTCACAGTTGCAAAGAGACCTCCTCTGTGGCGTTTGCGGAAGCTGTGGGAGCGAGCCTTATTGACATGAGAGATCTCTGCAGTGCACGGCAACCTGCTGACAGCATGCCACCAGCAGCAAAGGGAAAAGCTAGAGGCCCAACCAAGCCAAGCAAGCTTGACTCCTGCCACTAACCCAACCTCCTACAGGAGTCAGACCCTACTAAGCCCTGCTCCCACCCCCCTACCCCGGCTTGTTGATGCTCCCCTATCTGTGGGGGCTCACAGAAAGCAGGCATGTTAAGAGAGAGAGAGCCCCTCACTATTTATCAAGGTGGCCCCTGGCCTTTACAACTGGAAATGAGACCCAGCCTGGTTTGGAAGCAGCCTGGGTGAGCTGGGAGCCCCCTCTGAGGTCTTCAGAAACTAACCTTTATGCTTCTTCCCCCAAAACACCCAGTGGCACACATGCTAGCTCTGCCTAGCGGAAGAATGGTCATCTCATCACATGTTATGGGCCCAAATAAGCCATGAAGGCAGAGGCTCGCCCTGGATCATCACCTGCCACTACCCTGCCACACACTCACATGCACACAGATAGCCAGAGTTCCTTTAGAATACAGTGGCCTGCACACACAAACACATCTTCCACAGCACAGTCTTCCTAGAGTTCATACACTCTCCTTCAGCTAGTCAGAAAGAAAGACAGGCAGACAGACTGACTGACTGACCAGCAGTTGTCTCCATTTGAAAACGGAGAGAACTAAGTCTCTGGCAAGGCTGTGAGGATCAAGGCTGTGTTGTGGGTGAAAGGCTGCTTGGCTGATAAACAGCAGTGGCCCCTTTGGGAAGACACTGCCCAAAAGCACTGCTTGGGTGGTTTTTCTCCGAGACTATTTACACTGAGCTGGGGGGACCACACCTTGGTTGCTCTTCTCTATCAGAAAAGAAACTCACTGTATTTATTGGATGTATCAAACCATGCACTGTGAGGGTATAAGACCCATAAGTGGTAGACCCTTGGCTGGAGGGAACACCTCCTCCCTTAGGAAGGGACCGGAAGCTGGCCTTCCCCCTTTAAGAACAAAAGAGTATACTCACATTTATGCAAAGGCAACACTGAGCCATGGCCACAGGCTGCTCTGGGGGGACCCTGGGGAAGGACACTGACTATTCCATGTGTCCCTAAGAGATGGGAAACGAGACAGTTGTTTGAGGGAGTGATGTATTGTAAGTATGGCTACCCTGTCATACTGCTAAATTGCCAAATTATTTATGAAGTTGATGTTTGGGTTCTATTTTTATAATATAGTTCTAGATTTATGGCAATATGTACATTTTAATTTATAGTTCTGTGCTTTAAAGAAATACATGTATGAACAAAGAATAGTATATTGAAAGCATTCTATTCAAGATATTTAAGGTCTGTATTCAATAAAATGTAATGCCAAGAAAGACGATGTCGTTGTTTCTACTGATAATATAAATTATGTGATCCAAGTCAACAGTTCATTGGCCTGTATCTGGAATCTTCCAGCAACAGTGTCTTAGGATATGGCTGGAACAGCACACAAAGGCAGGAGTCTAAACCCAGACTGGGTAGCATAAGGAAACTGTACATCTAAAGAATCGAAATAAATGACACCAGTTTATAAAAGAAAAGGGAGGGAACTGAGTCTCTGCTAGTGCATATGGCAGGCCACGTCATGATTGAGGAGAGGAATGGGTTTCATTTGTGGTTGATTGACAGGAATTCCGTGCAGAAAAGATTGCTCTCTGGAAGCCTGTTCAAAAATGTCTGTGGATGGCATATGGTGGAGATGCCTAGCTAAGAGGCTCAATGGTGCTCCAAACTTGTGTCTTGTCATCTTTCTAGGTGTCCTTACTTGCAATATGGAATAGGAGAAATAAATACCGCTTGTTTCTGGGGTGTGGGACAAGATGGCATGAGATGGCCATTGTTTGAAAATCGAGGAAAAACATAAAGATTCCGCATTCTTGTTGCAAGATCACCAAAGCAAAATCACACTGGTCCGGGCTGCAAGAACCTCTCCATGAGTGAGCAATCTGTAGTGCAGAGTGGAGATTCTTCCAAATGGAAACCCCAGAGCTGTCCCAGTAAAACCCTGCAGCATGCTGGTTAGCAAGTCAAGATGTGGGAGGAGGAGCAGGAGGAGGAGGTGGTGAAGGAGAAAGAAAGAGAGAAAGGAAGAGAGGAGAGAAAAGGAGGGAGAGGAGAGGACAGGAAAGAAGAAGAGAGACTAGGAGAGGAGAAGAGCTTAAATCTCAAATTCCAGAAAAAAGGATGCCCACCATGAGTAGTGAGCAGGAGCTACAAGTCCATCATACATGGCAGGTGTGTGCTAGCTTCATGTCTGTCGCTGTGCTGATACGCCCTCCCTGAGCAGCACAGGTGCGAAAGGGCTTCTTCAACGGACAGTTGCAGGCTGCAGGGTAGCCTTGCTGAGGAGTCAGGAGGTGGGACATCACACCCATATCCAGGAGCAGAGAGAGAAGAAACCCCTGGGTCCCTGCCTCCTCTTTGTCCACGGCTGATGCTCAACTGTCTTCATTCTGACACAGTTCAGAGTGCAGCCCAGAAAATGCTGCCACTCACATTCAGAGAGTATCTCCCCACTAATAAACAATCAGACAAGTCTGAGGACATGCGGGCAAGCTTACCTGAGCTAGATAATTCCTTAATTGAGACTCCTTACCCAGGTGATTGTAGGTGGTGGCAAGTTGACTTTTATTACTAGCAGCGACATATCCACTGGGCCCTGCAGGCACACAGTCCGGTGGAGCTTACAAGATGTGCAAGCCCATGGAGAGTGAAGAAACTACCTAGTTTCCAGCATAAACTAAAGCCCCAGAGGCATCTTTGTCTGTGAAAAGGCAAAAAACAAAAACAAAGCAAAACACACACACACACACACACACACACACACACACACACCAGACAGCAACAAGAAATTCTGCCATCTACTCAAGGTGGTAGATTCGAGGAAAAGAAATGCATGAGAAAGCAAAACCACAAGAAGCTTTGCCCTGTGGAAATGAGAAGTCTGCATTTACACAATCATTTTAAAAGGCCAAACTGGCCTGATATGATAAGACCCAGAGAATCACATACAAAACCACTTTTCACCTTGGACACATCAAACACCCTCAGTGGGAAACTGTCTATTGCAGATGAGCTCACAGTCAGAAATACAAAGCCAGGAAATAATGCGCACTACAGGAGAGCTTCACAGAGGCAAATAGAATCAGTACCATGGGCACTTCAGAGAAGCTAAGAAACAGATGTGTTTAATATTGTTAAAGACACTGATGAAGGGAAACAAGATAAGGAATACTGATGTACATGTGAGGGTTGAAAGAGGAGCATCCTCGTTTGCTTTCTCTTGCTGCGATAGAGACTGTAGCCAAACAAACACAACCTAGGGAGCAAAGAGTTGCTTTGGCTTAGGTATCTCCATCACAGTCTGTCACTGAAAGAAGTCAGGCCAGTAATTCAAGGTAGGAACCTGGAGGCAGGAACTGAAGCAGAGGCCATGGAGGGGTGCTGCTTACTGGCTTGCTCTTTCACGCCTCACTCAGTTTACATTTTTATACAAGGCAGGACCAGTTTGCCAGACAAGTGTGTTCATTCATGTAATTGCGGCACAGCTGACATGAAAGTGTCCAGTCACTTTATCATTAGATCTGAGTGTCTCTTCACAAGAGGAATTCGTGTCTGGTACTATAAACATGGTCAAAACCCATTGCTAGGGAGATCATAGACCCTGAGGTGGGAACCTTACTACTGGTGTCTTGCTGAGTAGACATGGTACCAAACTGCCTCCCAAGGTATATATACCCATAGATTAGGGCTACTCTCCAAAATGGTCAGAGAGGCTTCTGTTTGTCATTTATGCAGAGAATAAGGGAATGCTGAGTGTTTGGCTGTAAACTTGACAATGATGTCATTTCCTCCGAGGCTTGGGGAACGTTGTGGAAGAGGGCGTGGCAAGAGCAGAGGATAGGAAGGGTGCTGTGAGTTGCTATTTTCTAGTCATGGTGCTATGAGAGCTAGCCACGTGGGAAAGAAGCCTCCAGCTATTCCACTGGTGAACTGACAGCAGCAGTGACTAAGTATACAAGATCTGCATACGACTGGACCTACCAACATTCCCTCCCAGACGGGGAGGGATCCATGGAGCCATAAGAACGTCAAGCTTGCTGGGATTGGGGGAGCCATATTTCTCAGTGCTATGTCCACTGGTAACTAATCAAGCAAGTAACCTTCCATATGTGCCCATTCAGGCAACTGTAGTTAAATACAGTAGGTTAAAAAAATAAAAGCAATGAAAAGACATGTATGTAGGAAAAAGGGTTTATAGAAAAAGAAGAAAGGGGGTTCAGTGGAAAGGGGAGACATAAGAGGACAATGTGAGATATGATCAAAATCCGTTAAATATATGTATGAAAGTATGAAAGAGTAAATTAAATTCACTTAAAGGTACCTCATAGAAAAACTTATGGGTTATGGCAAAAGTTTTTATGGGCAAATAATACCTTAAAACATGACAGAAATAAATATGATAAAAGAATTGATGAAGTACACATAACTTTGAAAAAACAGGGGGGAAACTGGACATGGTGGCCTATCCCTATAAATCTCAGCACTTGGGAGTCTGAGGCAGGAGGATAAGGAGTTGAAGGCCAGCTTAGGCTACACAATGAGTTCAGGCCAGCCAGAGGGCCATAATGAGACTCTGTCTTAAAAACAAAGACAGGTCAGACCTTGGCGGCACACGCCTTTAATCCCAGCAGTCAGGAGGCAAAGACAGGCAGATCTCTGAGTTCAACAACCTGGTCTACAGAGCAAGTTCCAGGACATTCAAGGCTAACACAGAAAAACACTTTTCTGTCTCTAAAAAACAAAACTCAACAAAACAGAAAAATAAGAAAAGGGGGAGGGAACCCAATAAAAAGTAAAGTGTTTTTTTTTTCAACATAATACTTTTATTGATTATTTGGAAATTTTCACAATGTAACCTGGTCACACTCACCTCTTCATTCTCCCATATCTACCCCCACCCTTGTAACCCCCTCCCAGGAAAAAGGTGAAGGAGAAGAAGAAAGAAAGGGAGGAAGGCAGGAAGGGAGGGAGGGAGGAAGGGGGGGGGGGAGGAAGGAAGAAAGGGAAAGAGAGAGAAAAAAACTTAGTATTTTTGTCCATACACTGACTGCATGTTCAAACCCCCAGTGGCCAGTCCCCCAAAGAAAACTGGGTCCTTCCCAACTCCCACCCCCGAAGAAGCCATCAGCTGTGAGGAGCTAGCTACACTGCACTATCCTTACCACACCTCTGAGAGAGCTCTTCAACGGCCTCCTGTCTAGACTGTTTCTTTGGTGGGTGAGAGTAGAGGAGGTTGTCACAGAACCTTTCTACATCTCTCATTCTCAACTGCGCGTCTGCAGTGAGTGATACCACTGCATTAGAAGCCTCCTTGCCCTTTACTGAGGCAGTAACAGCGGCACAGACGATGGATGTCTACATGGCTTCTGGCAACACCACTGACCACGGACATGCTCTCCAGTGGCAGTACGGATGGCAGACATCACCACAGCCCTCGGCTGCAGCGTGGATATGAGCACCGCCGTGGTCCTCAGCAACAACACGGACACGGACACTGTCATGGCCCCCAGTCACAGCATGGAGCACTAACACCAACAGTAAAGGTTTTCAGTTAGAGGAAACAACCAAATGGTGACCTCAAATGAACTAGAAGAGAAAAACAGTTACCAACAAAACAGTAGAAAAGAGAAAGAAAAATCAGGTTATTTGAAGATACTGACAAAATACACAAGCGTGGTAAAGCTAGTTTGAAATAGTTTATTTTCCTCTTGGGGTATAATCTTTTCTTCTCAGAAAAACAAAAAAGCAAAAAAAAAAAAAAAAAAAAAAAAAAAAAAAAAAATCACCTTAGCAGTGGGAAGGAAAAGATGTTAGAAAGAAATCTTCCTTTTGGAGACATTCTCCTTAAATAATTGTAGAACTTTGTTTTGTTTTGTTTTGTTTTGTCTTGTTGGGTTGTTTGTTTTTGTAAGACATGTTTTTTTTTTTTATTTTGTGTAGCCCTGACTGTCCTAGAACTTGCTCTGTAAGACCAGGGTAGCCTCAGATTCAGAGATCTGCCTGCCTCTGTCTTCTGAGTGCTGGGACTAAAGGCATGTGCCACCACGTTTGGCTTGTGGAATTTATTTTTATGGACAAACATTTCAATCCAAGTTTTGTCCTATTGTAGAGATTTTTCACTTTACCTATAATCTTCAGTCCCCTGGATAGGTCGTTAAATAAATGGCACGCAAAGAAATTGTCAAAACCAACCAAAGCACCAGCTTCCTTAGCCAAAGATATTGCCTTCAGTTCTTCAGTCTGAGAGATATATCACAGGAACAGCAATGTATCTACTATGCTGGCTAGTTTATGTCAACTCGACACAAACCATCTGAGAAGAGGGAACCTCAACTGAGAAAATATCTCCTTAAGCCTGGGCAGTACACAAGCCTGTTGTAGAACATTTTCTTAATTAGCCATCAATGGGGAGGGCCTAGCCCATGGAGGTTGATGCCATTCCCTAAGCTGATCTCTTGGGTTCTGTAAGAAAGCAAACTGAGCAAGTCATGAGGAACAAGAGAGCAGCACCCCTCCATGGCCTCTGCTGAAATCAGTTCCTGTATCGAGGCTCCTGCCCTGGTTGAGTCCCTGTCCTTACTTCCTTCAATGATGGACAGTGATGTGGAAGCATAGCCAGATTAACTCTTTCCTCCCCAGTTTGCTTTTCAGTTCATGGTGCTTTAGCAATAGAAACCCTAACTTAGACATTTTCTCATAAAATAATCACTGGGCATCTAATTGAGATTGGAAGAGGATTGAACAGGACATTCTCTGCTAATATAAGGTATTTTTAAAATGGTAACTAAAATTCAGACCGGGTTACAGGAACTTTGAAAGAGATACCTATCAAAGATTCTGTGCAGCCACTACAAAGTGACATACTAGATGCTTCTGGCCTCTTGGGTCGCAAAGCTACAAAAGACAAAGCTTAGCTTTGTATTTCTCACCTTGAACTAGTGCCAGCTTGTACTGTGGGCAGACCCACTTGGACCTCAGGGGAACTGAATGATGTTCATTCCTGATCCTTCACATCAGTAACCGATGACCCCAGCTGGGTACAGTGGGACTTGAAGCTCCCTCACAACTCTACTAACTTCTGTTCTATAATCTAAGACAAATCCTTGTATATTTAGATACTTGAAAAAAAATCATTCCTTGGTCTATTTTTCTAAATGAGAGTGATGATTTGGCCAAGGATGGCGTTATGAGCTCACATTAATCATAGGTTTTGCCATGACTATTAGCTTACCCAAACTTTACTTGAATCAAGATTCCAGTTTCAAGTCAAAAAATAAAAATAAAATAAAAAACTTTACTATTTTCATAAAATAACTAACTCGTTCAAAGAAAACATAATTTTTAGACCCAAAAACTAGGACAGAGATTTTTTTTTAAAGATTTCTTTCTTTTTTAATGTTTGTTTTTAATTGTATGGTACATGTGCACATGAATTGCAGATGCTCACAAAGGCTGTGATCAGGCTACCTGGTGTGGGTGCTAGGAGCTCACCCTTAGCCAGTGAGCAAAATGCCTGTTGTGTTAGCACGAGGACCTAAATCTGCATCTCAGTACCCATGGAAAAGCTGAAGGTAGATGTTCACATCAATAACCTCAACACTAGAGGTGGCAGAAACCAAAGATTTCTAGGAGATTACCCAACAAGCCAGTTGTGGTGATTTGAATAGTACTCTCAGATATTGAATGTTTAATGTCTTATTTTGGGTTTTATTGCTATGAGGAGACACCATGACCAAGGCAACTCTTATCAGGACAACATTTAATTAAGGCTGGCTTACAGCTTCAGAGGGTAAGTCCATTATCATCATGGCAGGAAGCATGGCAGCGTCCAGGCAGACATGGTGCAGGAGAAGATGAGCATTCTATATCTTGATCTGAGAGCAGCCAGGAGAGGACTGTCTCTGCCATACTGCATGGAGCTTGAACACCAGGAGCCTCAAAGCCAGCCTACACAATGACATACTTCCTCCAAGAAGGTCAACCCTACTCTAACAAGCCCACACCTCCTAACTGTGTTACTTCCCATGGATCAAGCATATTCAAACCACTACTCTTAGTGAGTGGCATTAGGAAATGTAGCCCTGAAGTGGTGTGGCCTTATTAGAGGTAGTTGGGATGTAAGAAGTTCAAGCCAGGCCAATATGTCATTCTCTTCCTGCTGCCTGCAGATCCAAATGTAGAACTCTTGGCTCCTTCTCCAGCACCATCCCTGCCTGTATTCTGCCATGCTTCCTGCCATTATGATAATGGACTTACCCTCTGGACCAGTCATCCCCAGTTAAATGTTTTCCTTTGTAAGAGTTGCTTTGGTCATGATATCTATTCACAGCAATAAAACCCCAAGACACCAGTCTAGCCAAATCAGTAAACTCTGGATTTAGTAGGAGACTCTGTATAAAAATCCAAGGTATTGCCAGGCATGGTGGCACATACTTTTTAAATATATACATCATACTTTTATTGATCATTTGGGAATTTCACATCATAAGCCCCATTCACACTCATGACTTCCCAGTCCTCCCAGGTCTACTCCTACCTTTGTGACTTCTCCAATAAAGAAGGAGGAGGAAAGATAAGAGGAAGAGGAGGAGGAAGAGGAGGAGGAAGAGGAGGAAGAAGATGAAGAGCAGGAAGAAAAGGAAGAAGAGGAAGAGGACACTCAAATCCAATTTGTGCTGCCCATATACTCACTGAAGCATGATCAAACTCCCAGTGGCTGACCCCTTAAGGAAAACTGAGCTCTTTCCACTCACACCCCTGGATGGCACACTTTTAATGCCAGCACTTAGAAGATAGAGGTGAGCTTGAAGCCAGCCTGATCTGCATATTGAGTTCCAGTACAGATAGGGTTATAGAGAGAGCTTGTCTCAAAAACACAAAAGACAATAAACCCCAACTAGTGGGTTATAAAAGGACTCAGTGAATACAGACTCTTGGTGACATCAGTTCAAACCATGGAACCCACAAATTGGAAAGAGAGAACCAAGTCTAACGAGTTGCCTTCCGGCCTCCATACCCATGCCATAGCACACACACATATAATTAGACATGTGCACACACAAGGAGAAAATGAAATAAGAAAACAGATTAGTAAAATCAAGAAGAAAATCCTTACAGACATGTTTAACGAAGTTAATAATCCAAGGAGTAGTATCCCAGTGAGGGGTAAATTTATCTTCTAAAAGTGCACAAAGATTAGAGAAAAACAAAGCATTTAGTGTCCTAATTAGGATTACTATTGCTAGCTAGGGTTACATTGTGACAAACATCATGACCAAAAACAACTTGGGAGGAAGGGTTTATTTGGTTTACACTTCCACATTACTGTTTATCATTGAAGGAAGTCAGGACAGGAACTCAAAGGGGTCAGGAACATGGAGGTAAGAGCAGTAATCAGAGAGGAGTCCTGCTTACTGCCTTGTTCCTCATAATTTGCTTATAGAACTCAGGACACCCAACCCAGGAGTATTCCCACCCACAATAGGCTGGACTGTCCCCAGTAAGTGTTACAGGTCTGATGGGAAAGGTGTCCCCAGTGCAAATATTCCAGCTCTGAAGGGAAAGATATCCTGGCAGTGGGGAGCTAAGAAATACTGCAGTGTCACTCTGCACAATGAACTTTACATAAGACATTTATTGGGAAAAACCAGGAGGGTGGGTGAGAGGCAGGCTCTGTTTATATAGGGTTTCTTTGGGGTAGAACTTTCCAGGATGGGGATTTACACGGTGGGGACTGGTGAGGCTTCAAGTCCTGAGCTCAGGCCAGCCCAGGAATTTGGTAGGACATCAAGCCTTGGCAGGGATCATCTCAGGCTTTCTACTTTGTAGGCCAGAGCTTTGCTACTGTCTGG
Source organism: Micromys minutus (assembly GCF_963924665.1). NCBI lineage: Eukaryota > Metazoa > Chordata > Mammalia > Rodentia > Muridae > Micromys > Micromys minutus. Next base: position 27,469,350 of record NC_137981.1, read on the forward strand.
AGGGTCTGCTCTGTCCAATATGAGTGGTTGGAGCCTTCTGTAGGCAGAGTCTATGGTTGGAGGTCCTCGGGGGTGGAGCCTGTCCACTCAGGTGCCTCAAGGGGCTTACACCCCCATCAACCACTAATGAAGATGATACTCTACAGATGTGTCTGCTTACAACCTGATCTCCAGGCATTTTCTCAGTTGAGGCTTCCTCCTCTCAGATGACTATAGTTTGAGTCAAGTTGACAGAAATCTAGCCAGCACAATTAGATCCTTCCAAAAGCCATGAGGCCGTACTGACCAGAATAAAGAGTGATGATATCATGTCTGCCTTTCTCCAAGCTCGCTGTGCCTGTCTGTACTGAGTCATTGTCTGTTGTGCTGTAAACTGAAGTTCCCAGAGAAAGCTATACCCATGTAAAGGATTCTGTATGACTGATTGGTATGTTTGGACCTCACCACGGCAGAGAGTCATAATGTTCAGATATGGAGCCAAAATTATCTTGTTTTTTGTTAGTCCCCTTAATATTTATCCATTGCTAACTTCCCTGTCTGGCCTACTATCTTTTCGGATATTATGTAAAACCATTGGAATATATCAACAGAAGACTAGCTTCCATAACATCAACTCAAAATATCACCAGATAATAAATATCTGAAGCCTATTGATAAGTTGTCCCACCTTGCTATAACCTGCCCACCCACTGTGCCCATCAATGTATTTGGTAAATGTTTTGAATTATGACTACTTTTTGTTCTGTGGCTTTGAAAGTTTATAAAAACCGCTTTTATGTCAGAACACGTTATTGGGGGCAACCTGAATTCATGCTTCTGGGCCATGGTTATTGGTATCTGGCTCAGAATCAACTCTTTTCTTCCTCTTAAGGAGAAGGTTGGGTCTTGCATTGGCAGTGTGAAGCAGTGAACAAGAGAGATTCAGAATTCTATTGGTGTCCCTCCTCTGTTCACCAGTACGGATGAACCAGCATGTGTCACAGAAGAACAGACACATGGGGAGACTTAAAATACTCAAAAGTAGCATATGTTGGGAGAGGAATTAATGGGAAGGAGTTTTTAATCCTTGTAGAATACAAAGATATCAACTATGTTGTATTTATATATGTGTGTTGCACTCACAAGAAGAAAATTGTTAGGCTTGGCTAACTGCTGTGAGAAAAACAAAAAAAAAAAAACCAAAATAAACAAAAATGAAGCCCAGGTACTGTAGGACAAATGCCTCTTCCTTCTTTCTCTCTCAAAATAAAGCAGGTCTCTGGACTGTGTCCAGGGATCCAGCTCCCTCCAGGCAGTGGGGTCTCTCATCCATAGAACCTCCAGGTTCTCCTTGCTTGTCCATGTCTGAGGAAGGTGGCAATGAATAAGAAAGGGGGCAGGGAGTGAGAAGGGGGAGGGGGAGGGGAAGGGGGAGAGGGGAAGGGAGAAGAAGAGGGAGGGGAGAGGAGGGAGAGAGAGGGAGAGAGAAGGAGGGAGGGAGAGATTATTTAAGGTGGCCAAGCATTTGGGAGGCTTCAACAAAACGAAGACACTCGGGTATGTCCGTTTGTATGTATGTATATTAAATCAATCAAAAACAGGTCAAAAGAAGCGAAAACGCAGTTTCCAATCCATTCTACCTTCCTGCTCTCCTGCATGGCTTGGTAAGGTTCCTGAACCTCAGTTAATACAAAATGCAGGCTGCAATTGGATGGTTAGCGATGAAACTAGGCAACTCTGGACAGCACAGTCAGACACATACATGCTTTCCCTAATTGGCGGGAGTTAAGTCGCTCTCGCAGTCACCGCTAACACTTACCACAGCAGGTGGAAACTGAGTTACTTTACCAGGCCTTAGACCAGTAATTCTGTTCTAAACCTGGGGGCTTGAATAGGGAAAGCCTTGGCCCCGCCCAGCACGTGGCCACGCCCACCTCTCCGAAGTCTGGAGGGGCGGTTGCCTAGCAGCAGGTGTTAGAGTCCTTGACAACCTCTCTCAGACAGGACACAGCACCATGCCAGAACAAGCGGTAGTGACCTTGCGCTATGGGCCCTACAGCGCAGTGGGCCTGTCCGTGGAGCACCGCACCTCCCGACTGCAGGGTCTGCAAGGTGGGCCACCCTACCAAGGGCCTGGTTTTGAGCCTTAGCCTCCCGGATGCAGCCTGAGTCCCCTACCTAGACCTTCCCTCCTCAGATCCCAGGCAAGCCGCCTTCCCCAGGAAGCCTTCCCTGATGACTTAGCACCTCCCTCTGACTCCCCCTGCTTGGATATAAAAGCTGAGAATGAACATAATCTGTGAGTATCGTAAGTGTTACCGGTCAAAATATACAACTTTTAGGAAAAAGCAGCTAACTCCACATTAGGATTTGGGAAGTTTAGGATGAGGAATAACAAGTGACCTTTGTAAGTCAAGTGGCTGCACAGTGACCAGCCTGAGATACTGTCCCTTGCTTGTTCATTTATGCAGCTAGGCCTGTGTTAAACACGTGTGCATGGACGCAGGCAGATGTTGGTTGAACTGTTGAAAAGGGTGTGTTGATTAATAAGAGTCGTGCTTAAAACCAAATGCTCTAATAAGTCTAGAGGACACAAAAATCAGTTTGGATCCAGCCATTAGGGATGACTTACTGGAGGAGGTGGTATTCAAAGTTCACACCTAAAAGGTGGGTAAGCTTTTCACTATTACAAAATGTCACTCTAAGAAAATAATTGAGAGGTTTCTGTAGCAAATCCCTTAGCATCTGTGTTCCCAATTGTGTCCATTGGACATAAGCTAGAGTTGTTTGGGAAGAGAAACTCATTTGAGACAATGTCTCTGTGAGATTGGTTTGTAGGCAAGTCTGTAGTACATTTTTTTAAACCAGTCATTGATGTGGGGAGGACCCAGCCCATTTTGAGAGGCACCACTCATGGTCCGGTGACCCTGGGTTCTGTAAGATCGCAGGCTGAACGAAGCTACAAGAAGCAAACCAGTAAACAGCACCCCTCCATAGCCTCTACTTCAGGCCCTGACTCTGAGTTCCCACCTTTAGTTCGTGCCCCGACTTCCTTCAGTGACAGTGGAGTGGAACTGTGAGCTGAAACAAACCCTTTCTCCAAGCTTCTCTTTGGTCCTGCTGTCTTATCCAGAGCTGGAAACTCCACGGTAACATTGATATTAGTTTGTGTCAGCTTCCAAATGCTTCAGGCTATGTGCCTTGGACAGTAGAAATCCCATTTCCTAACATGCTGGAGGCCCTGGCTAGGTAGGGTGATTTCTGGTGTAGCTCTCTTCCCAGCTTGTTGATGGCCACTTTCTCTCTTGCCCTCTGGTACTGAGAAGGTGGATACCGTGTCAAACAAACTTATATCATCATCAAGGAAGACACCACAGATCCTCTTTTTGCGTTTTTAAAAACACGTTTTATTATTTATCTTTGACGGTTTTATACAACATACTTTGATCAGATTCGCTCCCTCCAGCCCCGCCCCCAGCTTCCTAGTCACTCACTCGGGCCTGCTTTTTACAAACTCCAAGCTAGTCAACTCTGTGCTACCCAAATCCTCTGGGGTGTGAATCTATCTTTTGGGGCATGGCAAACCTTCTTGGAGACACACCCTTAGAGAAAACGACTCCTCCTGCCCCAGCAGCTATTAATTGCTAATGACGTCAAGGCTCAGAGTGGTACTTCATGTCCACCTCTCCTTGGCAGGCTGGGATTTTGTCTGGCATGAGCTTTTGCATAGCATCACAACTGTGAGGAGTTCACACGTGTGACTGTCCTGTTGTAACCAAAGCCGACTTCACTTTAGTCTCTCTGCCCCTCTGTTGCAGAGCAGTCTCCTGAGACTAGGCAATAGAGAGGGTGACATTCATGTGGCATGTAGGGTTGAGCTCTCCTGGCCAGCTTTTATAGTTCTGGAAGTAAGCACTCATTTTACCCATCTGTAAACTCTGAGGGTTACAGAACGGCTGGCCTGGCAGGGCGTGCCCACTGGTGCAGTGGTGGCACCAACGTTGTGGGAACAACTAAAGACTTTCTGATTGGATTTAAGGGGCACTCTACAAGTCAGAACCCGTTCCCAGTACCACTGGAAGCGTGACATTGTTGGGTAGGTTATAAACTCTAAAGACAAACCTACCACTATTTTTCTGAGTGTTAAACCAACTTCCAAAGACTTATCAATATACCCATAGATTAGTGGATCTCTCAACTCTCTTAAGAGAAGCATCTTCTTGCAATAGATGGCAACTAGCAGAGACCCACAGTTGAAAAATGTACAAAGAATAAGGAACTCTAATCCCTTCAAACCAGGGGCTTCCTATGACCGCATTTAACCTCAGTTATAGCCTAAAGGCTGGAGTTAGGACTCGACACACAAACTAAGGAAAGTATAATTAAGCCCATAGAGGTGTCATGTTGCAGCACTAACTAAATATCACAGTATTGCAGAACCATCATTTGTCTGTTCCCAGAGTTTTCCAACATCCTAAACAATAGCGCTACTTCGTAAGTAGTAACTCCAACCTCCACCCCTAGATCTCCTACAGTCTAATCAATCTTCCATCCCAGTGCATTTGATATGTAATATGCACAACATCTGCTTATAGGCCTGCACTGTGGCCAGGGGACGGCATTAGCAGAGGCTGAGCACAAAGGCTCTGAAGATGAGATAACCTAGTTCTGACATGGCCTCTTCATGAGCCTCCCTTTCCCTGTTGGTAAAGAGACTATGAGCCCCGCACTGTGAGAAATGCAGAGAGACCAGTGAGCACCATGCCGCATGTGGCAAGGACTTATTTCAGAGACAGTCATTAGGAAAGGAGGGGCTCTCTCGGGACATCTAAGGAATGGGAAGTAGTTCAGTCTGGTAGAGGATGGCAAGAGATGGTTGGGTCTGTTTTGCCCTTGACATCAAACAGTCAGGAAAGGTGCCTAAGTGAAGAACCACGAGTTAGCCTTAGTTGGAAGGCAGAGGCAAACAGATCCCTGAGCTTGAGGCCAGCCTGGTCTACAGAGCTAATTCCACAGGGCTAGTGCTACACAGAGAAACCCTGCCTTGAAAAATTATAAATGAATAAATGCCGTAATTTGTACCTTAAAGTCCAATTCTGAAGTGAGAAATTGCAGAAGAGAAATGGAGGAAGTTGAATTGTTAAGAGACACCAAACCAGTATGTAGAAACCATGTTCTAGGATTTAGAAGAAATGAAGGCAGGATCGAGTCTAACTATAAACAAGATCTGGACACCAATGGCATTCAACGCCTCCCTTCTCCCGGTCTCAGGCCCTGGCCTCTCCCATTTTGTCATTCATTTGGCCAGAACCTTGCACCCATTTTCATTCCTCCTCGGTTACACCTACTACTCAGCCTGTCAGTCTATTTCAGAGTCTTTGTCCTTGGTGCATACCCATAATTCAATCCTTCTTAGCCCTGCCAATCTCCTTTCTCCACCATTTCTGTTTGGTCGCCATCATCATTATCATCATCATCCTTCTCCTCCCCCTCTTCCTTCTATTCCTTCTCCTCTGTGTTGTGCCATGGCTTCCGGCCTGAGCTCCCTGTAACCATCATGGTCTCTTTGTAGTCTGTTCTCAGAACCAGAGCAGGGCTTTATGCCTGGATAACTCAGGTGGCTCCCAGATCACTTGGGATAGATGACAACGACCTTCCAAAGGCCACCCAGCTCCTCCTGGCCTCCTTACACATCCACTCCAGCCACACCCACACCCTCACTGACCATGAAACTCTCCAGGGATCCCAGGAGCTTACACCTGACGCTCAGGAGGAGCTGCACCTGGGATGCCTTTCCCTCCTCAGCCTCCAAGTCATCAGCCCCGAAAGTCACCCTCATGGACAAGCCCTTCTGGAGTCTTGTGTGCGTGTGTGCATGTGTGTGGCATACCTTGTGTGTTGCATGCTGACACTCATGTGTGCAGTTCAAGAGATAAATCAATGGAGTCGATTTTCTCCTTCCACCAAACTAGGGCTTGACGGCAAATGCCTTTATCCACTGATCTTACCTCCTCACCTCACACACACTTGGATAAACAATTCAGCCATTCCTATCTGCCCCATTCCCTGCTGGGTACCAGTTCCTAGGATGGTGTCTGGTACACAGAAAATTGTGACCACATTTCTATTCACCCCAGATGGGGCACTAACAGCAGACGGAAGAAACCATTTCACCCACATACAGAAGCAGAAGTGGGCTAAAGGCAGGAAAGGCCAGTTTCACCTGGGCAGTGAGTCACAAGGGCTGCATCCCTGGAGCTCCCTGCTCAGCTTGCTGATAGCTCTACTGAAAGGGTCTCCTCTCCCCTAGTCATGGCTCACTGCTTGGATGACCCTGAGAGAAGGGTTTCATGATAATGTTACTTTTGAAACATCCAGGAAAGAATGTATCAACTTTGAGGGCGTAGCTACTCATCAGAAATATAGAGCCACTTGCTGGAGGGAGACTGGAGCAAGAGACAGAACCAGGCAGCAGGGCAGAGGTGTTTGCCTAAGGACAGAGTAGGAGGGGCCAGAATTGGGTAGTGAAGAAGTGGGAAAAAGTAGAAGTACCAGAAGGCATGTTAGACCGGACCCCAAACTGTTGAGCTCCAGCTGTCTCCGGAGAGAGATGCATTTACAGCTGTGGGTTGTGGAAGGATTAGAGAATGAAAATTCATAGGTTTCCAGTTGAAAGACAAATTGGGCAGTGAGCTTGGAGGGCAACTTGGGAGTATCTATAAAATGGTAACCCACACAACAGAAACCAAATGTCTCCTCCCCAAGTACCTTCTTTACTGCAACCCACCCCCACCCCCTCAGTTAACACAGGTGTCATACTAGCAATGCTTTCTGCAACATTCTTGGTGGGGGAAAAAAAGGAAGCAATCAGAAACTGCAATGGTTCGAGTCATTGCAGCACGTCTGTCACCTGGCATGGAGGCGGAGACCTGGGTGGGTGAGCCCAGCACTAGGCAGGTGTAGAGCCTCTCCTGTGTCCCCTGCACACCATGATCTTTCTCTGCTTGAAAGGGCAGATGACAGAAGAGGGACATAAGGTAGAGTCAGGCCGGTTTTTAAAATGCTGTCCCTTTCTATAATGTCTAAGATTTTTACAGAATCACAAGTCCGCTTTACATTTGTAATCTGAAAATCTTTTAAATGTACGTTTAGTTTCGGGGAAAGGGTGTCCTAAAGAAAGACAGAGAGACAAAAAACCAGTATACATCTGTAATCCTGGCTCTTGGAGAGTGGGGGGGTGGAGAATTAGCAGTTCGAGCCATTTTGGGCTACATGGGGCTCTGAAGGGGGGTGGACAAAAGAAAAGGAAGACAGGCAATCAGTCAGTGTGGCGATACCTGTGATGCCAACATTCAGGAGACTAAGGCAGAAGGGTCATGAGTTCAAGGCCATCCTGGGCCACCAAGATTCTGCTACCACCACCACCCCAAAAGTAAGGAGTTGCAGGGGAAAGAAAGGGTGGAGGAAAGAGAGGAAGGAAGGAGAGTGAAGTAAGAAAGCAGGCATGGATCAGAGAGGAACAGAGAGGCTTGGTGAACATCTGAACTCATGGTTTCTGGCCTCAGAGAGGCAAGTAGGTAAAGGACTCAGTGGGGCCAGAAGCTGAGCTGAGGCCTCGGGTACAGGCTGCTGGTCCCTCTTGGGGAGGGGATGGTATTTTGAGGAAGTCCTGGGGGTGTCTTTGATGGCTGTGGAGGTTTGGAAGGTGTCTGCAGGTGGCTGATTTGGAAAGTAAGCTGTGTATACCCGTGCTTGGTAACACATCTAATAACAGCTGCCAACATTTACGGAGGGCCTGGTGACCAGGGCGAAGGTGTTAATAGCAACAAAGCAGGGGACATTTACTCCCTCACCCCGCCCCCACTCTCCCACTTTAGACCCAGCGTTAGTGCCAGAGTGAGTGGATCTACTTGCAAGCCCTCCTCTGTAGGATCTGCTTCTGAATTCTGCGTATGAGTTTTTTTTTTTTTGTTTTTTTTTTTTTTAAATCATAGCTCTTTATCGTTTCCCGAAGCCCCACTGTCTTTGGAAGGATGCCTGATCTTTTCTGAACATGCCATGCCCTAAGCAATCTGAACGCTCTTGTTCTTTATTAGTCAGGAATTATAATGGCTCAGCAAAAAAAGGAACCGTCTCCACTAAACCAATGCTTAAAAGAGCCTTAAGTAATTGCCCCGGCCATGGTTTCTCCTCATCTACTGTACTTGAGGCTGCCAAACGATGCCCTCAAAGGAATTAGAAGGCATTGGAACTGACCGTTAAAAATGGAATCCATCTTTATTTAGTCAAGGTACCCAAGTGCCATCCTCCTATCCCCAGCGATGCATTAGCTGTGTTCATTAATGGTCACTGGCATCGCGTCTGCTCCCAGTAAAGAAAGGAAGGCAATCCGTCAGGACGCCAGCAGCACTGACATCACCCGCAGATGGTGCACAGCTCTGCCAGCTCGGGGAGGGCCTCTCCCCTGTCCCTGCACTTTATCCCGGATTCCCTGTGAGGGATGAGGTGCCACTTCAAAGAGGTGGGTGTTCTGCGGGTGGTTTACGACTTCTGGCTGATTTATGCTGGGGTTTAGCCACTTCCTGTGCACAGGCTTTGTTTCAGGGAACATGCTTATCTGACCTTTCTTTGAATAGACAACCATCTCAGTAGCAACCCAGGGAATGACGTCCCCCTCCGTGCCAAGCAGTGGCATTTGGGTGAGCTGCAGGAATCCCAGGGGGTTGCTCTCCCTCCTCCCTTTAGCCGGCACCAGCCATGCTATAGTCGGGGCTCACGACCTCCTCTCTGACAGGAAGGGATTGAAGTACTGAGGCTGATAGTGTGACCGATTCTGAGGTAGTCGTTACTAGAGTAACAAGTCAGACAAGGTAGCCAGTAGCCACAAGGGAAGGTGGTGGCACCATTCTGAGTTTGCTCCTTTGGGGAGCCTGTGTTGGCCCCAGGTTCCTGCAGGAAGGTCAAGAGGCATGCCTTTAAGAGTTCAGGTGCCAGTGCCTGGGTTCCTCTCTAGGGAGAGACGAGCCCTTCTTGTCTGCTTAAGTTGCTCATGGGAACCCTCCCCATTTGCCTTTCAACTCCATGGGGTGGCTCGTTTTGTGGACCAAATCCATTTTCAGTAACACCTTGTCCCAGAAGAGTAAGGCTGTCTCTATAATATGCTCCAAAGCCAGATGTAGCCTGAGTTTCAATCAGATGGGCCTTTCAGGGACAAGTCCAGGACAGCTGGGAAGTGCTTGCCTCCTGAGGTCTTTTGCTGCCTGTGCCTGCCTAGTCCTTGTCTCCTCTTCTCTCAGACTCCCTCAGGCCTTAGAAAGCTAACTTTAGCTGTCTGGAGAGGAGTGACAGCTAGACTCCCGCGCTGTCCCTTTCAGATTTCAGTTCTACAGACCACACAAAGCCTAGGTCCTAGAAGCCACGGAACTCCTTCCCACCGGTAGCTACTTCCTGGGGGGAGGGGTGCAATGAGCAGGGAAGGTGAGGTCAGAAATCCCTCCCCATGGACTAACAGCATGCCTCCCTGGTTGAGGAACTGTCCTTCCTAACCAGCTGGACCACTTCCAGTTAAACAAGTCACTGAATGCCCTCTTCAAAGATGTTTAAGACCAAGACACTAAAACAGGATACAATAGCACAAACACGCCAGAGAAAGGACACGGGTGTTCTTTGGAGAGAGGCATTAGCTGAGGTAGGTCAATTAGGGCCAGCCCCAGGTGCCTGGAGAGGCAACTGTGTTAATGGAGACCCTCACCGAGTCTTTCTCAAGTTTCTTTCCAGAAGTGAAATCCAAATTATGCAATTAAAAGTCTCACAGCTGGGGCCGGATGTTCTTGAACTGATTGAAGGATGAAGGAGTGGACACAACAACATTCCGAAACAGCGATTGTCTCAGTAATTAAATGCAATTAGCAGACAGAAATGTCTGCCCTTCCCCTCCGAAAACTGATTGGAATGCTGAGACTTTAAAAAAAAAAAAAAAGTGACCCCATCTGATGCTTTGTTTCTTCTAACCCAGTTGCTCAGCTGAGCAGGCAGGATGCTAAAGGTGAACTGGCACCAACTCTAGGATGGATGGGGCCATGAGAGCGTCAGGGGAAACAGAGAAGACTGGGGCCATTAGCTGTCTGGGGGGGGTGGAGTCGGGGGGGGGGGGGGCTGCACTGTGAGCTAACCACAGACCAGATGGAGTGGGCGGGGCTGTAGTGGAGACTTGCCTAGCCCGCCTAAGACCTTGGTTCAATCCTCATCGGAGGGGGAAAAGAAAGATTGCCTTAACAAATTATCTGTGGCTGGCTTGGAGGAAGGAGCCACTGGGTGTAAATGATAGATACACAAGCCTCAGACTCAGAGGTGAGATTAATAAACCCGTTTTCTTCTTAAAAGTCTTCTGATTATTATAGACATCATGGGAAGTGCTGAAAGAGTAAACGGTTTACATAATCTCGCCTCTGAAGGAGGAAGAACCACGGAGCTCCCTTTCCTCCATCTTTTTGAATTTTAAGACAGGCTCTTATTTAGTAGACCAGGATGGCCTCTAACTCAGTATCCTCTGCCCCAGTCTCCCTTAGAGCTGAGTTACAGTGTGTCACACCACACGAACTTCTTCTTTCTCACATACATAGTTTAATTAATACTGAGTATATGTTCTTAATCTATTATACGTATTTACATCCTAATTTTTGTTCTTATCACAAGTATCACTATATTTTAAAGTCCCTTTTTCTTTTTTGTTTGGTTTTTCACACAGGATTTCTCTGTGTAGCCCTGGTTATCCTGGAACTCACTCTATAGACCAGGTGGACCTCAAACTCAGAGATCTGACTCCTGAGTGCTGAGATTAAAGGTGTGCACCACCACTCCCTGGCTTAGGTTCTTCACTTAGGCACCTTTTCCAACTCTTTGATATCAAGGGTCGACAGACCCAACACTCTTGCTGTCTGCCATCCTCTACCAGACTGAACTGCTTCCCATCTCTCACATGTCCCAAGAGACTACCACCCAGCTAACAGAGTCCCTATTTTTTCCATATTTATTTACACATTGTGTGTGTACACACACCCGTCTACATCATGACACACACAGGTGAACACAAGAGGACAATGCAAGAGTTGGTTTTCTCCCTCTATGATGTAGGTTTCTGGGATTGACTTGGGGCTGTCAGTCTTGGCAGTCAGTACCCTTACCCATTTGGCCATCTCACCAGCCCTATAGCTTAAAATTTCCAAATTAAACTCTCGTTGTATGCACATAGACTAGGATGCTCTGTCATCCTTTTATTATCAGACTTGTAAACTGTTCACAGAATTTGGATATTATAGAAAGAACGTCTTGTGGCAAAAATCTGCCTGTCTTATTTTTTCCCCCCAAATCTGCCTGTCTTGTCCACTATAAATTACCCTCTGGAAAGGCAACCAAATTATATTTCCATCATCAGTAAAAGAAGTTGCTGGATCCTGGTCACCTCCAATACTGAGCACCATCTCCATGATGTAGAGCTGTGGGTGGGACTCAGTGGCCACTTCCAAGAGATGGAAAATTTCTAACTGTTCCTCCAGGCCTGAGGAAATTCACAAGCAAGACCTGTGTCACTTGGGTGTCTGTCTTTGCTTTCCTGAGACTTTAAGGACAAATGGAGGCCTGGGACTAGCTAAGTGCCCACAAGGCACTCATGACTGTGACCAACCAGGGAGGAGCTCTGACATCTATGAGGAAATGGACAAAGGCTAACGTGGAGTCTACCCACTTGTCACCCGCGTCTTTCTTCATTTTTCAGCTGTGTTGGCCAAAGACGGACATCAGATCATCCTGGAACCGATAGAAGACTGGAATCTGGTGGAGCTTGTAGTAAATGAGGAGACGGTCTTTCAGTGTGACATCCAAGACCTGGAGTTTGGTAAGGCTGTGGGAGGCCTCTGTCCAGCCCTCAGCCTTCTCTGAGCAGTCCCTCCGTGTCCAGTGGAAATGGCCAGGGAGCCATGCTTATAATCAAACTGGGCTTCTGTCTGCTTTTCAAACTCACTTCAAGAGCCCTGTTCCCTGTGGCACATGAAAGACAACATGTGTATGCTGGAGGGCATGCAATTGTGTGAGCACACACTCACACTCACATACACACCACATTCATACCATACACTCACATATACACACATACACCATATACACATACACTCACACACACCACATACACACTCACACAAACACCACACACAGATACACATACACACATACCAAACACAACACACACACCAGATACATACCACACACATATATAACACACCCTGACACACACACAGAGGAACACACAAATACACATACACAACAAACACACCACTAACACATACCAGATACACACATACACCACACAATATACACACCCTGACATACACACATCACACACACACACACACACACACAGTACAGTGCTGTGCTGCCTAGCTTCTTCCCCAAACACTATAGACAGGAAAAAAAAAAAAAAAAAAAAAAAAAACCAAAGCTGAGTCCAGCCCTCAAATGAAAATCAGGCTTTGTTTAGTTTCCTTGTTTTTTCCACCATAATAACGTATATCTTATTATTATTTTCTTACAACATGCTTTTTGTTCTATTTGTTTACTTTTTCTAGATTTCCGAGACAGTTAGTGTTAGCGTGCCCGCAGGATATGGCATGATCAGCTATATTCTGCAAAATTTCTGGCCCCCTAGACTGGCACCATGCCTGCCTCCCCATGCCTACGAGCAAGAGCTTCAGCAGTCCACCAAAGCTGCCAGAGGCTGCTGAACAGTTTACGTGCCTGTAGCCTTTGAGAACATACTCCCAGGGAAAACTCAAGATATATTCAATATTGCACCAGCTTGTTCACAAAGCTGGCCAAAAAAAAGTGTTATCTATTTCTCTAGGGGGCGATGGCAAACTAGACCCACTGTGTGAAGAGGCCAGGATCGCTGTGCTAAATGCCTTCTGACCTGGTGGAGCAAACAGAAGAACACCAGGGATGTTCTCCAGCCTACAGTACCAGCAAAGGGGGCTCAGTAGACACATGGATGGTGGGTGAGCTCTACCGGCTAGAACATGAAGATTCCACCTGTCCACTAGTCTGTCCAGTTTGGGTTTCTCATCCAACTGCCTAGGAACCCAGAAAAATAATAAAAACTCCTCCCTGGCAGCGTCTCTCAGTCTCAGCCCATAGGGAGAGCCCTCCAATATCAGGTGCACTGGATCTGAAGGAAATAAGAAAATGCAATCTAATAACAAAGCACCAGCCCCCTAATAAAGCGCCATCGCCAGAAGCATTAGACATTCCATTCTGAAGCCTGCCGTGAACCAGGAACAGGTGAAATTAAAGAGCTTCTGAGTAGGGGGTGGGAATGAGGGCTCTGAAAGTCTGGACCAGGCCAGTGTAAATGTAGAATTCAGAGACCTGACCATTTGTACGGGTTTGTGTCTTGCTCTTACTGGAAAACATTTTGAATTGCTAGAATAAAATGATGTGAAGTCAAATCCTCACTTGGCCCTGTTGCAAACAAGAAAAGCATCTGCCTTCTCTTGTGTTAGCCAGTTCGGCAGGATGCTCTAAAGGAGACAGGATGTCCACATGGCCTTTGGAAATGACTGAGAATGTCTTCCTTCTGTCTTCTGCCTTCCATCTCCTTGAAGACACTTCCCTGTGGGGAACCAGGAACCTGCTCCCTCCCTGTGGAGACAAACATGCTCCGTGCCTCAGCGAGCCAGACATCCAGGTGCCTTTTAATACTTTTAAAACACCAATTAATTAATCACAACCCAACTTTATAAGATGATAAATCAATGCCCTGTTAGTGGCCCATATAAAGAAAGCAAGCATCTTTTTTTGGAATTAAATCAAAGGCATGGTTCTGTCTCAGCAGTTTTAAAATGAAATTTAGAGATTCTAAGCATTTTCATCATTTAAAATAATTTAATAAAGATTTGGAGGGGTGGGGTGAGGGGATTTCCAGGACTCCCAGGACTGCTGCCAGAAACCTGCTAACCACATCTACTTCCTCTTGTTAGGTTTATCCTTGAAACCTGTGACCAACAATTCTGTGACCTCACCATCAGCTCCCCAGCCAGTGACAGGAACATTTCAGTAGTGTGACAGACAGAAGACCAGGAAAGGACCCTTGTATTTCCTTAGACACATCTCCCAAAGTAATCCTGAGACGTAATACCCAAGCAGTTCTCCTTCAGACACTGGCCTCCAGCTGCTGCCTTTGCAGGTGGTTCAGGAAGGCACCTCTCAGGTGATAGCATACATGCTCCCTGAAGGTGACAAGTTTCCAGGAAAAACATACCAGCCAGCCAGATTCAGAGAAAAGACAAGAAAATGCTGACACAGGTGTCTGACATGGGGCACAAAAGAATAACCTTCCCGAATTGAACATGTAAAGGGAAAAGTACCATGAGACAGTGGTACAACCAGGTGCTCTCAGCTTGGCTGGGGCCAAGTGTCCTAAGTCACAAGAAACAGATCAGAGGCCTTCTTAATGTAAGCTCACACTCTGAAGCTACAAAGCCTGGGTGACAGCAGGCAGACAGAACCAAGCTCCTCTGAGACCACAGGCCAAACAGCCCAGTGACCTGTGAGCATGGAGAGAGAAGTGTGTCCAGCTCTGGGGACAGCCGTCACTCACCTCCAATGTCACTTTTGCTCTCCAGGAGGGAACAGGGCTGGGGCTATTGATCTGGGTCTTTCTAGAAATGCTACAAATCTGGGCTTCTATTTTAGCTCTTTTTCCTTTTTTCTAATACTGAGGCTTGAACCCAGGACCACCCACATGCCTGCCAAGAGTTTTAGCACTGAATTATATCTTTAAATCCTCATAAAACAAAACAAAATAGAAAACTACCACACCATCTGAAAAGCAGGCACATCCATGGCCCTCAGGAGGCTGCTCCTTTGTGCTGTTTGCTCAAGACTGCTGCAGGTGTGCTTTTGGTCTAGGCATCATTCTTCCCATACATCCCACAGTTTCCCCATAAGTTCCATGGTTGCCCTTCCCATGGCTGCCCATGGCACCTCTGCCTACAGTGGAGCTGTAGGAGCTGTATGTAAACTACTCTGTTTCAATGAAACATTTGACCCAATAATTTGCATATGCAAAGTAAACAACAGACAGCTTTCTGAAATGACACCAGAGAAGCTGGGTTTTCACACACACACATGCACACACACACACACACACACACACACACACACACATACCAGGGGAACGGTTGACTCTATCAGTCATCTTAGGAAAGGCAGAAAAAGGAAGGGGAGGGGAGGATATTAGAAAGTAGACAGGAAGGAAGGGGAGGAAATGGAAGCACAGATCTTGGCACTATGTCTAGGTTAAATTTATCGCAAAGTTAACCACTAGCACCTGCCACTGATGACCAGTTTCAATAATGTCATTTGGATGTTCCCTCAACAGGCTGCTAACCTTGATAACCCTTCTAGATCACAGAGGCAGAGAAAAAGAGAGATTTTTCACTGCAGAGCTTGTCATGTAGAGCTGTAAGGGAGGCCACCAAGCTCCATAACCCTCAGAATGTGATGCCACAGGCCAGAAGTGTCTTCAAGGTTGTGCCTGGTACTATAGGGATGGAGTGGGCAAAGGGAAGGCTGTCTCAGAGGCTGTATGACATGTGAACAAAGACCTAAACGCTGTACAAGTTCTGTCAGCCCAAAAGCACAGTGTGGAAATTCCAGGAAGAGAGAGACAAAGAACAGGGAAAGGATGTGCCTTACTTTGAGGAACCATGAGAAACTTAGGGTAACCTGATAGTATGTCTGGTGGTTTGAGTAAGAATGGCTCCCATACATTCGTGTGTTTGAATGCTTAGTCCCCAGTTGGTGGAACTGTTTAGGAAGGTTTAGAAGGTGTGGCCTTCTTGGAGAGGGTGTGTGGGTTCTTAGGTTTCAAAATCCTCTCTCTCTCTCTCTCTCTCTCTCTCTCTCTCTCTCTCTCTTTCTCTCTCTCTCCCTCTTCTTCTCCCCTCTCCCCTCTCCCTCCTCCCCTCTGCCCTCTCTTCTCTATGCCTTGTGCATGTGGATCAGATATGATCTCTCAACTGCTGCTCTAGCACCATGTCTGTCTGCCTGCTGCCATATTCCCTACCATGATGTTCATGGACTCAAACAGAAACCAAGAGCCCCAGATTAAATAAATGCTTTCTTTTATAAGTTGCCTTGATTGTGCTGTTCAGTCATGGCAATAGAAAAGTAACTAAGAAGGTATCTTAGTTAGGGTTTCTATTCCTACATAACATCATGACCAAGAAGAAGGTTGGGGAGGAAAGGGTTTACTCAGCTTACATTTCCACATTTCTGTTTATCACCAAAGGAAGTCAGGACTGGAACTCAAGCAGGTCAGGAAGCAGGAGCTGATGCAGAGGCCATGAAGGGATGTTACTTACTGGCTTGCTTCCCCTGGCTTGCTCAGCTTGCTTTCTTATAGAACCCAGGTACCACCCACAATGGGCTGGGCCCTTCCCCTTGGTCACTAGTTGAGAAAATGCATTACAGTTGGATCTCATAGAGGAATTTCCTCAACTGAGGCTCCTTTCTCTGTGATGACTCCAGCTTGTGTCAAGTTGACACAAAACCAGCCAGTACAGAAGGTATGTATATAGAATAAGAGGTAGGCCAATTGTAGGACTTAAATGCCACAAAAAAAAAGCTATAATGCATCTGGGGCACAGTTTGTAGTACAGTACTTAGAGCAGCTCAGAAGTCTAATGCAAAGCCCACAGAGAAAGGAACACAATACAGAATTTTGAACTGGGTTTCAACTTAGATTTCCTCATTCATCCCATGACCACACCGGTATTAGGGGCCCAACAAGCTGCTCATCCGCTATCTGGGTGCCACACTAGTCTCTTTTAGGACTCCAGATGAAAGTGTTATAAATCAAATACATCCTGCTGGGAGGAGGTCTCAACCCCACTCCCTTCTTCTAGAATCACAGCTTCCCAGCCTTCGTTCACTGGAATACAGGTATCTACTGCTCTTTAAATAAAGCAAAAGACTTGCAAATGACAATGTGCATTTTAATGCACAGGTATTGTAGAAAAGTGAGCAACTTTCAAGTACACCACCCAGGTTCTGGGGTTCTTTCTGGCTTGGGGGTTTGTGTGAAATATCAGAAAACAAACCCTCAGTCCGATCTGAAGTATCTCCCTGCATAGTAGAAGGACAAGCCTCTCCTCCAAGCCAGATTGACTCTGACAGGAGCACGGAAGCACAGTGGCTATAGGGGACCTTGTTTGCTACCTGGCTCGCCTCCAGCAGGTTCCGTGGGCGATTCAAGGCCTCTGCTGCTGCCCCTTTCCTGGGCTGGAGTCACTTCCTTCCACACATTGCCCTTAAGTCTAAGAGTAGATATAGACCTTGCAGAAGACCAGACTTGTCCACATCTCAGCTATTAGCAAGAACCAGCAGGAGTTCCAGGAATAACTGGTCATGTTCAGTGAGTACCAGCCTCAAGAATCTTTCCAGCCTAGCTATAAACTTGGATCCAAGCCCAGGAGACTACTATCACCCTGCAGGAATATTCCAAACTCTTCCAAGCTCTTTGGAATCTGGCTACAAGCATGCCAGGTGCTCACAGGATGTCCCCTGCATATGATTCAGAGGAAAACTGGTCAACATTTAGGGCTTCTGACTTGTGATGAGTGAAGTTTTCCAGGTTTGGGAATATTTCTACATGGTTCTCATCTTTTGGCCTGCCAAGTGCTTCAGGCAGATCCATCATAAAATACCAGCTCGATCTAAGTAGAGCTATGGCTCTAATGTTATACCAATAAAAAATGCCAGCTGGGTTGTTTGAAAACAGGACAAATGAATTATGTTTATGTTGAAATATTATCAGGCACTAATGACTCCCAATATGGAGTAGAAATGGAATTTGACCCACCAAAGGACACAGCATATGGCAAAAGTCCTTAGACCACCCCAGAGAAGGAGGTTTGTCCTAAACATTCCAGGAGAATTGGACAGCAATCCCAAGGGAGGCGGGATTCAAACCTAGTCTTCCTCTGCAACACATTCTAGGGATTCAAATGTAACAAGTAAAACCACAAGTCC
Organism: Micromys minutus; assembly: GCF_963924665.1. Lineage (NCBI taxonomy): Eukaryota > Metazoa > Chordata > Mammalia > Rodentia > Muridae > Micromys > Micromys minutus. The sequence continues at coordinate 27,487,413 of NC_137981.1, forward strand.
GAAATTTTGTAAACTTGGAATGAAGAAGGTGCTTGTCCTTTTTTTTTTTTTTTTTTTTTTTTTGGTAAGAATTTGTATTCATCTGGACTGTAAAAAAAAAAAAGTAATAAAAGAATTTATATTTATTTGCTTTCTGTGGGAAGGAATAATGCTTGGCACCAAACACATGTGGAGGTTAGAGGTCAACATGGAGTTCTAGGATCTTAGCTGAGCTCACTGGGCTTGCACAGCAAGTGCCTTTACCCAGTGAACCACCCAAGGCTCCCCTAAAGGAGGCCCTTCAAAGTATGACTCAAAACCCGCAAAGATGGAAGAATAAATAACTTCAATTCCATAAGAAATAAAACCTCATCGCTTCTCGGCCTTTTGGCTAAGATCAAGTGAAGAAATAAAACCTCACAATTCTTTTACAAAATAATGTCATATCAGAAGTTAAAAATACATATGGAAAAGTGTCTTTCAACTCATGTTTTTAATATGACTCCCACAAATCAATTAAAAAAAAAAAAAAAACCCTAACAGCTATCGCAGAAGAAAAACAAAGGAAATGGAGAGAACATTCACAGAAAAGGATGTAAAAATGGTCCTTCTACACAGAAAAATGATTTGATCTTACCTGTAATAAGACCATTGCAAATTAAAACAGAACCCAGAGCAGAGCAGATGACACTGCCTTTGAGAAGGATGTGGAAGAAGTCACTTATTCCTGGATAGAGACGTGTGAATTAATACAATATCCCCATAACAACTTGGCATTATTAGCCATAAAATTAGAACATATGTCCTTTAGCTCAGTATTAGTCCCTTTAGGAAACGTGTCCTAACAGTATCCATATACAGATGTGTATAGGAATGCAGAAACTCTAAAACATAGTTTGTGGTGCTGGAGAGATGGCTCAGTGGTTCAGAGCACTTGTTCTTGCAGAGGACCAGAGTCGGATTCCCAGCACCTACATGTTGACCCACAACTATCCATAACTCCAAAGGATCCAACTTCCTCTTCTGGTGTCTAAGAGCACCAGGCATGCGCATGGTACACATACACACATGCAGGCAAACACACACATAAAATAAAAATCATTTTTAAAGACCATGAATCATATACGTCTATTTAGATTTTAAAAATGTCAAGCCAGATGAATGTATAGGAACACGATGTAGGTTAGTGCTTGTGAAAGGCTGACACGGGTGCTGAGGAGCTGAGAGCTAAACATTAGAGGGCTTATGTTCACATAATGAAAACGTCCTATAATTAATTGAGGTGATGCTTATACCAGTCCATGGACATTGAGCATGCTAAAATTCACAGAACTGTGCACTTTTAGTGGGCAAATTGTATGATTTGTTTTATATATATATATATATATATATATATATATATATATATATATATATATATATACTGTTACTAAAAAAAATATCAGCCATGCCCCCTTTAAACTATTTGAACAACTTAAAAATGATATGTTTCTTATATTATCTATATATATATTGGCTTTGCAAAGACATCAATGTCATAAATATGATGCCCTGATGTGTATGGTAGGTGTGAAAAACTGTGTGCACGTGTGTAGGTAAATGTGTGTGTGTTGTATGTACACAAATTTACACAGGTCAATGTACACTTGGAAGGATATTCTTTCCTGAAAAAGTCAAGAGCAAAGTGAACAGGTAGATGAAAAAGGACACTCCCCCTCCACTTTTCTGGGAACACACGCACTTTTGTTTGTATACAATAATAAGAAGAATGAAATGGGAGGAAAATCGCTCCTTTGGAGCTGGAAAATGGCTCAGTAGGTAAGAGGGCACACTGTTCTTGTAGAGGACCTGAGATGGGTTCCCATGTTAGGTAGTTCAACAACTGCCTGTCACTCCAGAGGAAGCTGACACCTCTGTCTTCCACAGGCTCCTGCACTCTCATGCACACCCCTACCACACAATACCTCTGTTCTGCATGGGCTCCTGAACTCACCCACACACTCTTCTGACCACTACATATTATCTTAAAATAATAATGAAAGGTAAGCTCCTTTATTGATGCTTAGTGAGTATTGAGCCTTGGCTGTGTGTATGTGTTCACCTGGTGTTCTGATAGCAGCCAACGTCACCGAATCCTTACACAGATCCCTACGCAATATTCTATTGAATAAACAGAGGAACTCCATCTCGGGAGGTTGAGCAATCCAACCAAGCTGCTCATTCAGGTAAGAAGTACCCTAACCCGTGGGCAGAACCAAGTCCTGTGAGACACTAAGCTCACCCATTCCCATTCCATTCTCCATTCCTGAAGTTGGACTCGAACTATTTTTGTAACATCCCCCCAACTGACCCCTTAGTGACAAGGATTGACAGGCACAACCTAGCCAGGGCACCCGGTCTCATACAACAAACTTCAAGTATCTCCAAAGCTTAGGCAAAGATCCTAAATCGCACACAGGGGACTGAACAGCAGATCTGGCTCTGAGATCTAACTGGTCCTTGTCTTTAACTCTTCCAGTCTTTTATCCCCTAGTGACTGCAGCATTGGTAAAATAAGTTCAACAGAGACCTATCCAAACTGCTTTTAATTTGACACACTGCTGCAGACCCCCATCGGTGCAGAATGACATCGGAGCGGTGGGAACTCTGGAAACCGTCTTCAGAAGAACCTCTATTTTTCTCTCTCATAAAACCGCTTCCAAAATGTCTGATTTTATCTTCCTTATTAAAAACAAACAGAAAACAAACAAACAAACAAAACTCTGCTGGTCTGATCGCTTTGTGCTCCTGGGTGTGGGCGTGGGCATGGGCGTGGTCTCGGGTGTAGGGGAAGGTGCTTGTGGAGACCGGTGGTTGACATTGGTTGTCTTCTGTCGATCATCACCTTGTTAGTTTTTGAGACAGTGCTTCTCATTGAGCCTAGAACTTGACAGTTCAGCTGTACTAGCTAACCCCCAAAGCCCCAGGGATCCTCCAAGCTCTGCCTCCCCACTGGGGGCATTACAGGTACCACACCTACTTTTACTCAGACCCTGCGAACTCAGGTCTTCACACTCACATGGCAAGCCACTTTACTAATTGAGCTATTGTATTTTATTGCCTTTTAAAGTGCCTTAAAGTCTTCTCTCAATTTGGTATAAACATCAGTGATTATAAGAACAGCTTATTGTTAGTGATTTGCCATTAGAAGTGTCTCTGAGCAAACCATGGCTAGTCTCATGTCCACGCCCATGTTCTCCTCTTTGACTCTGAGATCACACCCACAGTCTAGCACCCCAATGTCTTCCTCAAGCCCTGTTTCCCTTGAGAAGACCAGATTCCAAATCCCAGTGGCTGAGGCAAGTAGTTTAATCAACTGCAACAAGATGGGGAAAAAAAAAAACGGAAGAAAAAGAAAGAAAGAAAGAAAGAAAGAAAGAAAGAAAGAAAGAAAGAAAGAAAGAAAAGAAAGAAAGAAAAAAAGAAAAGTATGTTGGTTTGTGTAACTGAGAAATCCAGCTTCAATCATAGCTGGCCACTAGCCACGGATACTCCATAAGTGACATCAAGCCCTCTCTCTGCCGGTTGGTCATGCTGTCCCAGGCACGCTCACCCATTAAATGCTGACCAGCAGCTCCAAGCTGGCTGGAATTCCCCACTGAGAAGTCCCTTGTGGAAAGAAAGTTTTTCTTTCCCAATTAATTCCAGAAAAAGCCTTATAACCTAATTTTGATTTGCCCTGATTGGGTCATGTGCTCATTACAATTGATCTTGTGACCTAGGTTAGCCATGCCTGGGTAGATAAAGACATGGAGAAACCGATCCAATTAGAACAACAAACCTGCTGGGGGAAGGGGGGGGGAAGGGGATGCGTTTATAAGGGGAAAATGACTGTTTGCCAGGCAAAGAAGATGAGTAACCAAAGAGAGCAACTGTTCCGTGTATCCTGAACATTTCCAACTTGGATACCCAGGGCGCACGGAGAGAACCCCATCTGCTTCTACCTCCACATGAATTCATCATCAGCGGCTGTCACAATTGCTTCCTTGCCATCTTACAGCTTCCTGAAATATCACCAAGCTTGCCTCTCCCCGCAGTGTGTCACTCACCTCCCAATCACCATAACAAACAGCTCTGATAACCCTTTTATAAAGAGAAGGAGCTTAGGCTCACAGCTCGGTGGAGTTTCCAGACCTCATCCATCTACCCCACTGTTTTTAGTTCTGAGTGAGACCACACATCACAGCAGGTGTGGGTGGCAGAGCAAATCACTCATACATTTCTGGGGAACAAGAAAATGAGAAAGGGCTGCTATCTTGCTTGTGAGGCTCTGCCTACCCCTTGACAGAAAGAACATCTGCTGGCTTCATCTTCCAACAGAGCCTTTCTTAGTCTTTCAACCTCCACCTGCAAAGCACCACTCACATGGCTACCAAGAATCTCTCTACAAGCCCTGTCACCCATTTCCTTCCTGTCCTAATGTTATTTGGGGAATCTGCCATTATCGTGGGTTTTGGGTGACTTAAGCAGACAGTCCATGCATGGTCAGTCTCTGCCTCACACCTTGACTCTAGAGTCCAGAGCAATGGTTCTCAGCCTTCATAGTGGTGCAACCCTTTAATACAGTTTCTTATAAAATTATTTTTGTTGCTACTTCATAACTATAATTTTGCTACTGTTTATGAATCGTAATGTAAACATCTGATATGTGATCCTTGTGACAGAAAGGGTCATTCGACTCGCTAAGGGGTTACAACCCACAGGTTGAGAATCACTGGTCTAAAGCTTGTGACACAGGACAGTGAAAGAAAGATGTAGCTTCCTCCTCTGGTCTCACACAGCTTATATGCTTCCCAGTCTCTGAGAGAATATTTGACACACTGTAGCCCTGTCTGTCTCCTGAGAAGGTCAAGAGTGCCTAGTAGTGGCTGCCATGACATTTTTCTGTCTTTGTGCCTCTTACCCAAGAGAAAAACACGTGGGTGTCACCTCATCAGCCCTCCACAGGCACATGGTGAACACCAGAAGATATGATGGCTCAACTTCAATGTCAGCTTGACTTGATCTAGAATCACCCAGGAGAGACCTCCCTGGGCATCCCTGTGAGGGAGGTTCTAGGGGACAGCAACTGAAGAGGGCAGATGAACCTTGAAAGTAGGTGGTACCATCACGGGCTGATCAGGATGTAAAACTTGAGCTGAGCAGGGGCATTCTTTTGGCTTTCTGACCATAGACACAATGTAACTAATTACATGGTAATCTGCTCCCCGTGCCTGTGCTACTATGATCCACTGTGGCCCTCTAAACCAGAAGCCAAAACAATCTTCCCTCAAGTCCTTATTCCCAGGTATTTGGTCACGGGGTGACAAAAATGGAAACTAATGGTAACTAGGACAAAGAGTTGCAATTCTCTGTTGCAACCTGCTCAAAGTGAGCAGATACCATTCACACCCCAAGGGGGCAGTGTGGCCTCGCTGTGTAAAGAGTGTGGGGGAGTATCTAAATGTCACCATGGAAGTGCAAAGTACAAACTCCTGACAGTTAGTTGGCACCTCTTTCGGAGGAACAGTTGACTTCTTCGGAGAAACTGTTTCCCTCAGGTCCTGGTGTCTGGAAGAGCTCTGACTGTTGGACATGGAAGCTTGACTCTCAAGATGCTTCAGGCACAGTGGTTGGCAGTGGCTGTCTCTCTTTGACCTTTGTAAAGCAATAGTTCTATTGTTTTAAGAATCCACCTCTCCTCCCCTTGGTCTATGGGACTCCATGCCATCCTGCCACTGCTACTGACTCATGCCTGGCCAATAAGAGTAGGACATCTCACAGGACCCAGATTTTCTTAAGGCCAGCTTGAATTAATTAGATCCCACCCATTGGAACCAATACGATTTTCCCTAGAACCACTTCCAAACATAACACTTCAGGTACTCAGCAGGATGCTGGAGGGCTAATGCACCTCTCACACTGGAGCCAGACAGCCTCCTACAGCTCCTAGCATGTTCCACTCAAGTCTTGGACTTGAATCGCCCACACATTCCACATCACTGGCTACTGATCCTCCCCTGCTTGGGACATCTTCTAATCAGCCCACCTACCCAGAAACCCCCATGTACCAAGCAGAACTTCTGATTCTCTGGGGAGAAAAGACAGAGTTTCTCTGCTACACCCACAGCAAATGTTTTAAAGATTTATTTATTTTTATTTTCTATGTATTAATATTTTACCTGTGCACGTGTGTGTGTGTGTGTGTGTGTGTGTGTGTGTGTGGGTGGGTGGGTGGGTGGGTGTACGCGCGCACCCACACATACACACACACACAGATGTCAGAAGAGGGCATTGGATCCTCCAGAACTATAGTTACAGACAATTGTTAGCTGTCATGTGAGTGCTGGGAACAGAAACTGGGTGCTCTGTAAGAGCAGCAATCACTCTAAACCACTGAGCCATCTCTCCAGACTTCAAGCCTTACTGTGTGGATTCCATTGGTTAGTAGATAACGATTATCTGTCTATCTGGGGTACAGTAAAAAGTTGCTCAGGACCTACATTTCTCTTTTTTTTTTTTTTTTTTTGTGATGACAACATTCAGAATTGAGTCTTCTGAATATACCAAATTATGGTACAAACAGTATCTCAGAGAATGAAACTTCTTACAACCCCACAGACTGCTTGAGGCAGAGTTGACTGGGGGCAGGGTTGGCTAGAGGCAGAGTCAAGCCTAAAACTTGGGTCTGTGTAACTCAGATAGAGTTAGGAAGATGGTGTGGGTGAGCAGGGTGCTAGTGAGTAACAGAGAGCACACTCAGGACGTCCGAAAATGTTTGGACTCTCCCAATTTGACGTGGAGGTGTTAGCGCAAGGAAACGAAAGTGTGATATGGAGTTTTCTCCCTGAGAAAAACTATTTGCCACCATGATGTGTTTGGGAAAATAGTACCTTTTCCCAGTACTGGGCTCAGCTTGTTGCTGTTTTCCAGACTTGATCAAAGATGAGCTGGCCCCACCCACCATGGATGGCACCATTTTCTTCCAAACATACATGTCAACAGGCTAAATGACAGTCCCTTTATAGACCAAGACTGTTTGGTCTCACCTGTGTCTGGGAAAAGTTTCAGAGGTTGTTCATGTTTGTCTTATGATAGGATGGTAAACCAGAAAAAAAAAGAAGCTCACAACCTTACCTGTTGAACTCCAAATCTGCACAGCTCCAGGTAGATTCCAAGTACCACATCTCTAGATGACTGAAAATTTATTTAGCCTCTTATTTTTCAGTTTTCTCGCCTATAAAATGGAGTAGTAATAACATCGTCCTCCTTGGGCTCCTTAAAAGCATCACAGATATATTTATTTGTTGAAACTATGTTGTTCTGGCTACAGGTTGGCCTTGAGCTCATAGAAATCCATTGGCCTCTGCCTCTTGAGTTCTAGAATTAAAGGCAAGCAGTACCACCCCTGCCCCCATTTTTTGTTGTTGTTGTTGTTGTTTTGTTTTTAGGTAGCCTAGACAGTGAGATTCAAATCACAAAAGTGAAGCCATCAACAGAGATGGAGGACTGTTATATTGTCCCCTTTGGTTTTGTCTACACACCCTAATGTTTAGGATCCCGGCACGAAAGCCTGGCTTCTGTTCTCTGCAGCCCTCTCTCTCTGTCTGGGTCTGACATTCTGAGAAGGAAACGACTACAGGGGATTTTCATTTTACCCTTCAGCAAGACAGAGCTACAAACAGCCTGTGGAGGTGGATAATTTGCAGCATAGTTTCTCTCCTACATCCAAGATTTTGAGAATTCCTTCTCATAACACTGGGAAGTCGTTCAAAGGGAAACCAGTTCTCTGTATTCTCCCACTCCCCCAGAAGGAGACCACCAGAGGAGCCCCAGTTGGATCTACACAGATCTACGTAGCCAAACCAGAGCAGACACACGGTGGGAACGGGAACACACTGGTGACTTCTGGGTACTGCCATTGTCTTCATATTTTCTCTGACGACAGAGGACAGTCTTCCCCAGCTGTTACGACCAACACCCACATCCCCCTCTCCTAGAAGCATAACCTGCTTTGTTTGGGTCCTTCCACCATTCCCTGCATGTCCTGTGGAGGTCTGGTCTATTTCTGTGTATGTATCATAAAGCTGAATTCTCTTCTCATGTTTACCAGCTTTTGTTGTGCAAACCTTGTTCCTTGATCTAAAACTAATGGTTAGATAAAATTGGCTACAGCCAGTTCCTGGAATGTCTAGAAGTATTTGGGTTTTGAGTGACCTGGTTGGAGGAGGGAGAGGGCTGCCATGATGGGAGATGGACCATGAGTCCACGGCCAGGAGAAACAGCAAGTGTCTGGGGTACATCGCTGGGGAGGCAGCCAGGCCAGCAGTTAGAAGAGTAGATTAGGGGTGACTCCCAGTAATTGTCAAAACCAAATAAATGAATAATAGATAACCATGGTCTGCGTCTCATTTATTTGTAAGCCCCTCGGGGATAAGCTTAAATTGTTTGTACTACACACAATCTTACTAAAACTGTCAATCAAGATACTCCGGGAAAGATATGGATGGGCCAAGAAGTGCTATGACTCTGAGAGTGTGACTCTTAGAGTCAGTGACAAATTGAAAGAAAGCAGATAGAAAACCCAGGAATTCATCTCGGGAGCCAAATCTGGAGCAGACTTGCCGTCAGTACTGGCAGCAAAAATGCTCCGATCCATTCTGTTCATGGCTTTATGGAGTTTGCACATGTATATGCTACAGGTTATATCTGTGGCCCACAAGGAATGCACCCTGAGACACTCTGGGAGAAGGCATCATACTTCAGCATGCTGCTCTGCTCCAAGATATCACAATGGCAGGTAGAATTTAAAGAGAGGAGTTCTGTAACATAAAGTCACTTCCAAAACACAAACAAACAAAGATAAACATCTCAAGATCAGAAACAAGACTAAAGGGGAAGCCACAGCATGGGAGCACTGGAGCACAGAAGCCACAGCATGGGAGCACAGAAGCCACAGCATGGGAGCACGGGAGCACAGAAGTCACAGCATGGGAGCACGGGAGCACAGAAGTCACAGCATGGGAGCACAGAAGCCACAGCATGGGAGCACAGAAGCCACAGCATGGGAGCACGGGAGCACAGAAGTCACAGCATGGGAGCACAGAAGCCACAGCATGGGAGCACGGGAGCACAGAAGTCACAGCATGGGAACACTGGAGCACAGAAGCCACAGCATGGGAGCACTGGAGCACAGAAGCCACAGCATGGGAGCACTGGAGCACAGAAGTCACAGCATGGGAGCACTGGAGCACAGAAGTCACAGCGTGGGAGCACTGGAGCACAGAAGTCACAGCATGGGAGCACTGGAGCACAGAAAGCACAGCATGGGAGCACAGAAGCCACAGTGTGGGAGCACAGAAGCCACAGTGAGGAAACACTGGAGCACAAAAGCCACAGTGTGGGAGCACTGGAGCACAGAAGCCACAGTGTGGGAGCACTGGAGCACAGAAGCCACAGCATGGGAGCACAGAAGCCACAGCATGGGAGCACAGAAGCCACAGTGAGGGAACACTGGAGCACAGAAGCCACAGTATGGGAGCACTGGAGCACAGAAGCCACAGCATGGGAGCACAGAAGCCACAGTGTGGGAACACTGGAGCACAGAAGTCACAGCATGGGAGCACAGAAGCCACAGCATGGGAGCACTGGAGCACAGAAGCCACAGCATGGGAGCACTGGAGCACAGAAACCATGCTTTGCAAGCACTAGAGCAAGCTTGGCTTCTTCAGGAATGGGTCCGAGAATATTCTGTGTCAGATGCAGGATTGCCAGCAATGCTTACAGTCAAGTGCTGAGTATCCGTCAGCCAAGAAATGGAAACAAAGTGACATCAGCCTAGACACCTGCTGCAGCAGCTTCTTTGAGCCTCTGGACCTAAAGGGTGGTCTGGACAAGGAACCTCAGATAACTGAAGCACTTCAAGACATCAGTCTGGTCTAGCCTTTGCATCTCCATAGAATAGAATCCATACTGTATTGCAGTGACCCTTACCCTTGGCTCTATTCCAAAATCCTCAGAGGAGGTCTGAAACCAGGAACATTGCTGAACTTGGTTTTGTGGTCACCAGGTATCAGGAAAGTATTAGGTAGAAATTTTCAGAAATAAGTAAATTGGTTTGTAGCATAATTCTCAGCAACACGATAAACTCTCCCACTTTGGGCTCCATCACAGTGGCTATGACTCACACCTCAGTCCAGCAAATCTACATTGTGCACGCACAGCCTCCCTGTCTCTTGTAAGCCTCTTCGGTGATCAGGCTAGCTGAGCATTTAGTGTCCGCATCGTGGCTTTTACCACACTTAATAACATCTCTAAATGTTATTAAGGCTGGTGATGCTTGGAAAATCAGGTCCTCCAAAGAGAAATACAAAAAACTTCCTTTAAACAACACGGCAGGGGTATCCATAACAACGACAACAACAACAACAACAAATATCCTATGAGGGCTTGCTAATCACTGTTGCTGATTTATTACTGTGCCTAATTTATGAACGATCTTTAACATAGCTATGTGTAAATATGGAAAAACACAGTGTATTTAGGGTTTGGTACCATCCAAGATTCCAGGCATCTACTGGAGGTCTTCAAATGGATCCCATGGGGAAAGTTTTATGTCAATGTGACACAAGTTAAGTTCTCTGAGACGAGGGAGCCTCGGTTGAGGACATGTCTCAGTAAGATCAGGCTGCAGACAATCCTGTAGGGACTGTTCTTAATGTGTGATTGATGGAGGATGACCCATTGTGGATGGAGACAGCCCTAGGTTGCTACTCCTGGGTTTTACAGAAAGAAGGCTGAGCAAGCCAGTAAGCAGTACTCTCCTCCATGGCATCTGCAGCAGCTCCTGACTCCAGCTTCCTGTCCTCTGTGAGCTCTTGCCTTCACTTTCCTCTGATGGTGAACTGTTCTATCTGTGAATGAAATAAACCCTTTCCTCCCCAAGTTGCTTTGGTCATGGTGTTTCATCACAGCAATAGGGACCCTAACTAAAACAAGGAGCTACTGTAGAAGACTTAATCCTATAGAGATCAGACAACCATTAAAATAGAAACACAGTGAACAAGGAAGGAGAGAGAGATTAAACAAACAAAAACATCCAACTTCAAACAAGTCAGACCTCCAAAATATAGGGAAAATGAAAAAGCAAGAGGAAGTTAACAAATGCAACAATTTGAGGATGGACTAATTTCAGATAAAATTAGGTGCATAAAACAGTATGCCTTCGTTTGCTTCTCTGTTGAGTGATAAAATAGCATGATTAAAATCAATAGGGAAGAGTTTAGTTTGGTTTGCAGTGTAGTTCATCATGAAGGGCAAGAACTCAAGACAGGAACCTGAAGTCAGGAACTGAAGCAGACCACGGAGGGGTGCTGTTTACAATCTTGCTCTTATGGCTTGCTCAGCCTGCTTTCTTATAAAATTCAGGACCAACTGCCCTCGGGTCTGGGCTCTCCCAAATCAATCATTAATCAAGAAATTGTCCCATAGTCTGGCATACAGGCCGGTCTGGTGGAGGATGTTTCTTCATCTGAGACACTCTCTTCCCAGATATGTCTAGGTTTGCGTTAAGTTCATAAAACTAACCAGCACACTGTACTCCCAAATTACAAACTGTTGAAAGAAGCTTGTAAAATAACAGTCATTAAAAATAAAATAGGGAGCTGGAGAGATGGCTCAGTGGTTAAGAGCACTAACTGCTCTTCCAGAGGTCCTGAGTTCAAATCCCGGCAACTACATGGTGGCTCACAATCATTGGTAATGAGATATGATTCCCTCTTCTGGTGTGTCTGAAGACAGCTACAGTGTGCTTACATATAATAAATAAATAAAAATTTTTAAAAATTAAAATGAAATGGCTGGGTGGTGGTGGCACATGCCTTTAATCCCAGCGTTTGGGGAACAGAGGAAGATGTATCTTTTTATTCTAACTTAGCCTGGTCTACAGAATTAGTTTCTGTAAATGCATTTTTAAAAGAGGATAATCTTTTCCCTATACCAACTAGCTCCCAAATAAATTAGACAAAGACTATAATACTTATTTAATCAGGCTTTATGGCACAATAACTGGACAGTCATTAACCTATTCTTTTCCTCTAAACTATTCTGGCTACCTCCCAGCCAAAATACCCATGATACTTGCATTTTTAGTATTGTTCGGCCTTTCTCTGCTTCAGTTGTTTTTCAATGAAGTCCCTCTTAGAGGTAAGAGCATATTGACAAATGCAGGATGGATCAAAGGTGGCTAAGGGGGGTGATTCCATTCATAAGACAAAAGACAGGCCCATATGAATGAAAATGGATTCCAGTTGCCCGGGTCAGGGGTAAGGGATAGCAGGTAGACTCAGCGGTGGTGGGTACAGGGTAATCTTTGAGGTGATGTATGGTTCTGCCTTTTTTATTTAGTAGTAGTCACACAAGTCAATACTTGTGAGAGTGGGGTGTTGAAATCATCTGTTGTTGTTTATTGGCTGTTTGTGACCATGTAAGTACTAGCAATTGAATCTGAGTGCTCTCAACTGCTGAGCCGGATCCGGTTTTTTAATCCTATCTGCTAATTTCTGTTCTTTGCTTAGGAAATTGAGACCATTACTAGTTAATTACCGAAAGGTGTGGTTGCTGTCTGTCCTCCTGATGATTTGTAGCTTGTTTTCTAACTGCTCATTTGCTTAGTTACTGTCCTAGCCTGTGACTGAAGTGAGGACATAATTGTCCTTGGTGGGAGGCTATGAATTTCAGTCAGTCAGAGGCATCTGGAAGAGCCCAAAGCAGGGAGTGATAATAGTAGATTAAACATGGCCAGCATGCTGGGGGGAGGTGTTGAGAGAGCAAAAGAGCAGAAGGCCAAGAGAAGCAGAGAGAACCAAAGAAACAAAAGGGAGAGCAGAGTTCTATAGGAACAAGAAAGAGAAAGAGAAGGGAAGGGAAGGAGAGAGGAGGGAAGGGGAAGGGGAAGAAAGGGGAGGGGCAGAGGGAAAGGGAGTGAAGGGAAGGAGAGGGAAGAAGAGAGGAGGGAATGGGAAGAGAGGGAAGGGAAGAGGAGGGGAGGGGAGGGAAGGGAGGGAAGGAGAGGGAAGAGGAAATTAGAGAAGGGAAGAAGAGGAGGGGAGGGGAGGGGAGGGAAGGGAGGGAAGGGAAGGGAAGAGGAAGGGAAGAAGAGGAGGGGAGGGGAGGGGAGGGGAGGGAAGCCTCTGGGCTGGAGAGGTGAGAGAGTTAGTGAGAAGAGCTGAGAGAAGCCACAAGTGCTATTGGATTGGTTCTGAGTTTCTTTTGGACCTGACAGCATGGTTTATTCTTCTCTGTAGCATCATAAGTGTAAGTGTGTGTGTGTGTGTGTGTGTGTGTGTGTTGTATATATACATGCATATATATGTGTGTGTGTATGTATATATGCATGTGAATATATATACATATAAATGTATATTTAGAGCTTCTAATTTTAAGCCAGATGGTGGTGGCACACACCTTTAATCCTAGCACTTGGGAGGCAGAGGCAGGTGGATCTTTGAGTTTGAAGCTAGCCTGGTCTACAGAGCAAGTTCCAGGACAGCCAGGGCTACACCCAGAGAAACCCTGTCTCAAAAAAACAGAACAACAAAAACAACAACAACAACAAAAAAAAAAAACCCACCAAAAAATAATACAAAGGAAATTCTAGTTTTGGGGGTGTTTAGATTGTATATACATAGAATAAAATGTTTAAATAGTAGATTTATTGTTGAATTTTTATTTTATAGTTTTATAAATAGCAGAACAAACGGCCCTCTCCTCTGTGCTATGGAGAGGCTGAGGAGTCTTCCCACAGCTGGATGAGAGGCTCTTGGCTCTCCTGGAACTAAATCATGTCTGGTTATTGATAAACTGCTTCCTTAATATTGACCAGGAGTCCCTCTCAAGGCCTTGGAAGGCCTCCTAACAGATAACACTTATAAATGCAATTACATATAATCGTTAATTTCATCCTGTGTTTCTGATTTTTTTCAGATTTTTCATACGAAGACTGTACATAATTTTAAATGGTATATACACATGAATATTGGTTGTTGGATTGTTTCTATTTCCTTCAATCTACAATAGTCTTTGCACTTGTTTTCTTACCATTGCTTTTGTCATGAGACCCGGTGAGATCTCTGGCAGCCTCCTGGCTACTACCCTTGCCTGATTATTTCTTATGATGCTCTTGAATCTATTCATACGCTGCTGGATTTCCCAGAAACAGGATGTTAACCCATAGGCTAGATCAGATTCAGGTCACACATCTTTTGGAAGTTTTATGTGTTGTATAATGCTGTGTGTGTAATATTTTATGTTATCAGGAGACATATCAGGTTGTCCCCTCACTCAGGGTTCAGCCCATAATCACTTGGCCCCATGTCCTGAGCAGAACATGTGGGCAGGAGAATGTTACAGAAAAGGTTTTTTTTTGAAAGATATATTTATTTTATTTTATGTTCATAGGTATTTTGCTTGTGATATGTGTGTGTGTGTGTGTGTGTGTGTGTGTGTGTGTGTGTGTGTGTGTGTGTGTATTTATATAATGGATACCTGGTGCCATGGATGACCTGGGACTAAAGTTACAGACAATTGAGAACTGTCATATGGGTGCCAGGACTTGAACCTGTGTCCTCTAGAGGAGCAGCCAGTGCTCTTAATCACTGAGCCATCTCTCCAGCTCTAGAAGAGATTTCTCAACTCATGGTGAAAAGAAACAAAAAGCCAAAGACGGTATTTTAAAAACAAGTAGAAATCAATTGTTTTATGACTTGTTAAACTTATTATAAACATAAATGTATATGCTTACATATATGCATATATAGGTAAACAAACACACAAACATGTACAGACATATGTATCTATAGGAACTGTCACTGGGATAGAATTGAACTTAAAATCAGTTCAGGGAAATTTTATGTAATTTACTTAACTGTAGTTTTATTTATGTTTTTATTTGCATTTTTCAAATTAAAATATAATAACTACATCATTTCTCTCTCTATGTCTTCTTTCTCCAAACCCTCTCATGTGAAGGGAGAAGTGAAAAGGGGTAGTAAGTATAATTGGGAAGGGACGTCATTATGGAAGAAAGGGGATAGAGCGAATAATTCTAAGGATGTTTGAAAAAAGCCAGAGGGAATCATATTGTTTTATATTCACCTAAAATTACATATAATACATGTAAGTATTTGTGTCTACATACATGTGTAGTTTCAATGAAGCTACGGGATAATACTATTCCCCCCCACACACACACGAGTCATACACTATCTAACAATAACCCCAGTACCAAGTATGAGAAACAACTTTGAGGTTTTAGCTAAGGGTGCCCAAGAGACTCCCAAAACAATAGAAGCCATTGCTGCTGCCATTGCTGCTCCCACTGCTGCTGCCATTGGTTGCCTCTCAGAAGTTGATGGTAAGTCCCCATTGCTGAAGAACCATGCATCCAGACTCAGGGTTTGGAGGAAACCAGCTAGGTCTACTCCAAAAACATCTTCCCTGAGGACTAGCTTTCATAATAGCAGAAAGGTGCTATGCAAACATCCAAGCGGAGCAGGACAAAGCTGGCTTGCAACATTGGCACTGAGGAAAGAAAGAATATGAGAGGTGGGAGATGAGCGGGGTGTGGGATATGCATGTATTCTGGCCTGCTTCCCGCCTCCCATCTTGACTTTCTTGGTATTCCTGCTTCAGCTCTCAGACCATGCTACACCCTTGCATGGTCTCACACGCTTCTCTCACCTGAGGGCCACACTCTGCAGGTCAGCTGCTGATGCTACTGGACACCTACAGGTGGTCCTTTAGTGATAAGCTTGCAAATGTAGGTCTTGTTCTGTGTGTTCCTGTTCGAACCTGGATCACAGATTTGGTTCCATCAATGGGCATTCTTTGGTAGTGTGGCAGATGCTGGTCACATCTCTGATTGGGTCTTCAGGAATTGGGTTGCAAGGGCAGGCTTCAGTCTTGGTGGTTTCTCGGGAGTGAATAATGTCCAGAGTCGATGTATGCTCTTGATGCAGCCGCACCTACGTTTAATGCACGGCCTCAACCCATGAAAGTGACAAAGCCTTCTCCTTGGGATGAGGCTCAGAGAGCAATGGCAAAGCCTCCCGTCCTGATCCAAGTATGAATGCTGATAGTGTGTGTGGGGTGGATGTACACCATCGCTTTCTCCCCTGGGATATTTACATCCTGAAGACCTCTCTCCTGTAGAAGCTGCTCCTGTGGAGATTAAATAAACCTGCTCTTCTCAGCTATGGCATGAATCTGTCCTTGATTTAACTGTATGAAATAACCCCCACCTTTCTGGTCAATGTAGGCAGTAAGCATGCTGATCCTTCGGAGACCTAAGTCCACCGTATCCCAGCATTTCTCTTCATTCATCTGTGTGTTTTTCATGTCTTCCTTCTCTTGATGTCCAGTCAGATCTGTCCCTGGAGCCGTGCAAGGTTCTTTATGGAGCTGGGTTGATAGATGCTGGTCTCATCACCAAAGTTAGGCCTTTTTTCATAAAGCTATGTTGGGTTTTGTCAAAGGCCTTTTCTGCATCTATTGAGATGATTATGTGGTTTCCTAACCTTGAGTCTGTATCATTCAAGTTCTCTAGAGGAACAGAACTGGTAGAATAGACATGTAGGTATGAGGTGTGTTCTCACACACGCGCGCATGTGTGATTTACTACACACACACACACACACACACACACACACACACACACACACACACATTTTTTAAGAGTAGTTTACCGTCTGTGGTTTGGCTGTTCCAAACAGCTGTCTCCTGACAGAAAGGCCAAGTATCATAGTTGTTCAGCAGTGAAGTTGGACGTCTCAGCTGGTCTTTGGTCTCTATTGAAATTCCAAAGAAGCAAGCTCTATTACCAGCAAAGGCATGCCTCAGCAACAGGGTAGACGAGCTTGCAGTGGGAGTGAGGGAAGCAGACAATAAGCCAAAAGCTCCCATTCATTTCCTTTTATGTGAGCTGCCACTAGAAGGTGTGGCCCAGATTCAGAGTGGGATCTAACCAAGAAAATGTCCCACAGGCATGCCCAGAAGTTTGGGTTTTAGTTGATTTCGGGTGTACTCAAGTTTTCAGCACAAGGCCATTGGTGTGATAAATTATATTTATTGATCTAGTTATGTTGAACATCCCTGTATGTCTGAAATGAAACTGTCATGATGAATGATCTTTTTGATGTGCTCTTGAATTAGGCTTGCAAATAGTTTATTGAGGATGTTTGCATCTATATCCATATGGGGAGATCAGCCTATAATTCTTATTTGCCTGGGTAGTGGGGCACTAAGGGCTTCATAAGAAGAATTAGGAAGTGGTCCCTTTGTGTTTACAGAATAACCCGGGTATTGTGATCTTCTTTAAAAGTCTGTAGAGTTTTGCACTCAGCTCTCAGATGACCTATGTGGAGGAGGGCAGGAAGATCTGAGTCACTGTGTATTTTTAACATGGCATAGCCATATCAAACACCACCCCCAAATGGTTTTGACCTGTGGGAATGACAAAGCCTTCCCCAGGTAAGGCTCAGAGTTCAGCAAAGCCTTTTTCTGGTTCAAGTGCAAATGTTCACAATGTGTACAGAAACTGTAAACTGCAGCTTCTTCCTTTGGTATGACTACAACCTGAAACTGCTCCTCCACCCACTCCTTCATGCTTACCATAACCCCACCCCCACTCAGCTGTTTACCAAAACCCCGCCCCCACTCAGCTGTTACCATAACCCACCTTCTTGATTCAGAAGTGTTTGCTTCTGGATTGCTGCTGTTTTAGTGCCCTCTGTAAGAGTGAGCATGGCATACACACCACATCCCAGCTTTTCCGTGTGTGTGTGTGTGTGTGTGTGTGTGTGTGTGTCCTTTCTTTATTCCCCTCTTGCCCTAGTTTGGTCAACCCCTGAACCTATGCAGAGCATGGCAGAGCTAGATTTTTTTTGGGGGGGGGGATTCTTTTCCTCCTACTTTATTTCTTGTTATAGGTCTGTTTTTAATGATGTACTTCATGTTGCTTTATTAGCTTTGGTAGATCATAATCACCTAGAAAGCCATGTTTCTTTTTGATTTCTAGTTTAAGTGGTGGGATATAAAACTTTAAGGTATGTCTTTACAAGTCGCCGTGTTTCCTTAATGTGTCCCTATTCATCTCTGATTGTATTAATTTGGGTATTTCTTTTGATTTATTCTCCAAACTATTTTCTCTAAGAACCAATTATTTGCTTTTTGGATTCATTTTTCACCCCTTTCCCATTCCTATTTCATTAATTTATGCCTTGGTCTTCCTTTTTGCCACCTCTATTGCTCTGGGAAATGGTTCTTTCCAGTGGCTTAAGGTGCATCATGAGGGATTTCTTAGTTTTTTGAGACAAGGTTTCTCCTTGTAGCCCAGGCTGTCCTGGAACCCGGAGACAGCCTGAGTCTCTGGCTCCCAGGGGCTGAGATTAAAGGCATGCATCACCCGTATCTGGTTTTTATTTTGTGTGGATACTGTTTTTTATGTGGGTACTTAGTTATAAACCTGGCCCTTGCCTTCACTGTATCTGGGATTTTCATAACTGTTTTCATTCGGGCTTTCATTTCTTCATTTTCATTTCTTTAACAACTTACACATCATTTAATAGCATGTTGCTTGCTTTCCATGAGTTTGCAATTATCTATAGTTTCTCTTGCTGTTTTACATCTCTACCCCACTGCAGTCAGATAGGATGCGGGACATTAATTTTCCTGCACTGATTGAGATTTGGTTTGTGTCCTAATATATATGATCTATTTTAGACGTCTCCATGTGCTGGTGAGAAGGCAAATTCTTTGGTGGCCAGGTGGAATGTTCTGTAGATGTATGTTACATCCATTTGATCTATGATATAATTTAATACCAATATTTCCATATCCATTTTCCTAGTCATATAGTAAGTGAGGTATTGTATTACTATTAGGATCATTTGTAACTTAAAATACTACATTTGTTTTATAAATCTGAGTGAGTCTGTGTTTGGTATGTATTTAATTTCCTCTTGATGGATTAGCTCCTTGGTTAGTATGAAGTGTCTCTCTCTCTTCTGACAAGTCTATTTTGTCAGAAATTGGAATAGCAGTCCTGCCTGTTCCTGAGTCAGTTTGCATGGAATATTTCCACCCATCATTTTATCCTACAATAGTATTTGTCTTTGATAGTGAGATGTGTTTCTTGGAAGCATAACTTTTAAACAAAAGATACTATTTTCTAATTCAATATGCTATTTCCTTATCTCTTGATGAGAGAACCACAATCATCCTATTACTGAAAAGTATATATTGATTCCTGTGTTTTTGTTTTTGTTTTTGGCATTTGGGTATTTCTTAGTTCTTCCCTGCTAAGCATCATTTATTTTATTCCTGTTGTAGTCTCTTGGGTATATTTATCTTCCTCTCCCGTTTTAGGTATTCCCTCCAGCATCTTCTGCAGGAATGATGTAGTAGCCATGAATTCTGTAGCCTGCTTTTGTCGTGGAAACTGTCATCCTCACTCCAAGAGTTTTGCTGGGTGTGTCAGGACATCACCAGTTATGTCCTTCCAGAATCTGAAATGCATCCTTCTAAATGTTTAGGTTATTTTAACCACCATTCTAAATACTCGGTTATTTTAGACAAGTCTGGTAAACAAGCTGTAATTATTTAATAGAATCACTATTCTCCTGGTCCTCTAAAGTAGTCACAGACCATCCTAAAACAAAACAAAAAAAAAAAAAAAACCTTTACTTCCCAGTCAACGTTTACTAGAGAAGTAGGAGCCCTATCTTCATGCAGTTTTCCCCCACTTAGTGATTTGAAACACACTCTTTGTTTAGGAAGCTCCTCTGGTCTTCTGTGTAGTCTTAGTGTAGCCTGAAAGCTAAATTTAAGATTCATGGCACTATATACTCCCCAGTGCAACTCGAGGATGTTCCCAAAGGAACCACATTGTCAGTACCCCTGGGTCTATTCTAGGTAAGAGCATCTCATTCCTATAGGACTCCCCCTCCTCTTGCAAACAAGGAACTTTTCCTGACACCTATAGTGCCTATGCTTTTCTCCATCAGGGCCCCTAATTCAGTGAACTAATCCATTGTCATGTGCTGTAAATATACTTTAGGGGCAAAATAAATGCTCAGCACAGTAAGGCTCTGGATTAAATTCCCAGTACCATAAAAAGACCAAACCAACCAAACACACACACACACACACACACAAACACACACATACAGAGGGGTGGGGAGGGACACCATACACACTGTCAACAGATTTGGGGCAGAACTCAGGTAAAGCCCACAAGGCTCCAATGGATAACTCCTGACCCAGTCACAGATAGCTGTGATTAATCTTGATGAATCAAGAAACAGGTATGAACTTGAGAGAAAAATCTGTGAGGATGGGGGAGAGTAGCCAGCATACATATGTAAAATTGTACATACCATAATAAAATTAAAACCATGCCTACAGGTGTCACTCAGTGGGAGACATGCTAACATGTGCCAGACCTTGAATTCCATTAGAAAGAGATGGGGAGAGAAGAGGAGAAAAATAGAAGGAAGCACATGTATGTCTCTCAAACAGGGCAGACCTGGAGGCCATGGCATCTGGTTCCAAAGAGGCACTCTGGGAAGGGGACACATCAACAATCTGTACAGGGTCCTAGTGCCCCCCACCCCCGACCCCGCTCCTCCAGCATCTTAGCAGACTCAGCAAGGGAGAAGCAGGAAACCCCTGCCTGTGGCTCAAGGGGGAATCTGTTGAACAGACATAGTCTCCATGGGTTTGCTTTTCTCCCAGCCACCCCTCCCCCGGATCCATGGGACAAAAAGGGGACAACAGGGCTTTCTCAAGCATGTCTTTATTCCTCCACCCTTTGGTCTCCCACTCTGGTTCACACATGTGTGCCGCACTTCACTGTACCTCCCGGTGTGGCTGAGCCTCACCTGCTGTTATGGCTGAACACTCGACTTCCAAAACACAACAGAGAGCATATGCTAGGATGGGAGCGATCCTTACACAGCTCTGGTGGCTGTCTAGGGATGTGACCAGAAAAGCTAAAGAAACTGCCACCAAAAAAAACCCAAAACACCTAATCAGAAAGGTTAGCAGGGCTGGTGAAATGCCACATCTATGTTCCCTCCATCTAAGGAAGGCTAATCCTTGGTCCTGACCAATTCTGAGATAACAGAGACCAAAGCCTGCCGTGCTACTCTTTGGTCCCAATTGCTACAAGAATGTGGGTCATCTGAGGCCCCAGAGTTTCCAGAAAACCTCCCTCAGCCAGATCTGAGCACGCGTGGCCTCATTCTAAAATGTCTTGCCCTCGAAGGCCTTTAGGTTGAAGGCAGTATCCAGAAACTTCCTCAGCGACACCAAGTGAGCATTCTTATTTCCAGTGGCTGGTGCGGCTGCAGGGTCCCGGCCAACATACCTGGAAGAGGAGAGTCAGCTCAGGGAAGGGCTGGTAGGGTCACATACGTGAAGAAAACTGCTTGCCTCTACTTAGGGGACTTTGCACTTCCAGCCACAGGACACAGAAGTTGCCCACTCTGACCATGGAGACAACAATCATGCCATGGCCCAGACTTTGGAGGAGATCTGAGTCACACAGGAGAGTCTGAAACCTGATCCGGACTGCAGAATCCTTAGGCTTACTATCCTCGACAGCCCCACAGGCATTCCTCCCAATCCTGATCAGCTAACCTGTAGACAGAGAACCCAGAATCTATAGGGACTCAGATGCTTGCCAGAGAAGACTAGTTCTCCATGGCACTGCCAACGAGGCAGGAAAACCTAGTATGGGATTGCCAGGATCAAGAGCCAGTGCAGGTTAGCAGAGGTAGGAGGTAGATATCAAGCTCTCTAGCCCAGTACCATATGGGCCGGGAGTGGCCGAGGAGAGTCATGAATCGTGGACTGATGTAGTCGTAATAGCCCATGTTCTTATGTTCTTCCTGACACCACACCAGCTCAGCTCCTGAATACTTCTCAGCCTCCCGCATGATCAGGTCGAAAGGGAATGGAGAGATCTGGGCAGGTAGAGATAAAGGCTCGTCAGTCACGCCCAAATACCGCAGAGTCGGGGCGGGTGAGTTGACCTTGTCTATCACTACAGTGGTAAGACAGTCGGCAAACCTGCTCCAGGCGTGTGACAGCCACTTGCTTCTCCAGGCCCTGGCTGCTGCGCTCCTTTACCAGGTCATAGTACACCTTTCCCGTGCAGAAGATGAGCCGCTGTACCTGCTTCGGAGACTGTGCCGCGGGGCCATCTTCTGGAATCATCCGCTGGAAGCTAGTTCCTAAGGGATAAACCAGGTACCTCGGGGGTATCAGCACCCAGAAGGGCAATGGGACACTGAGCCACCCAACCATTCCTGGGCTCTTCCCAGCTACTGAGCTGATTCAGGTCAGGCTGATTAGACAGCTTTTGATCAAAGATGGACTAAAGGAGAGATGATCCCCTACATTGTCAGAGGGAGAGGAAGGCAGGTCTACAGCTAAGACCAGAGCTCTAGGAACACATTCAAGGTATGGGGTACAGGAATGGAAAAAGACCCTGAAGGACAGAGAAGGTAACATGATGGGCCCTGATAACATCATCCTGCTCAAGATTTGTCCCCCCACCCCCAGTTGTGCCCACACTGCACACAGCCCTCAGACCCCATGTGCCAAGGTGAGCTGTTGGGAGGCCACTGCACACTCCTCCCCTAGCCCCATAGCAGAGCCTCGATCTCCCAGCTCTGGCCATTTCTTCTTCCCGAAGCCAACATGCTGTAGAACTCTTCAGAGAACTGTTGTGATGTCCCTGTGTCACCACCCCTTCGAGGGCACTGAAGCCCAGAGGGCGGCTGCCAGGCATAGAGACAGAGCTACCAGTCTCCCAAGAGGCCAGTCGTACTGGTGGGTCTGACTCACCAGTACAGCTGCCTTCCCACAATAGGCGCACAAAAAACAACAACAACAAACAATAAACCCCTCACAAAAACAACAACAACAAACAATAAACCCCTCAAGTGTCCATGCCACTGAAGCCCTGACTGGCTAAATCCTGCCTCTACTCAGGACTCAGCCAAGCCAGATGTCCTGTTGGCCACAAGCTTCATTCTTGTGCCTCCCTGACCAGGTCACCCTTCGAGTCTTCATGTGCTTTCCTGGCTCCTGATCCCCGGGGGGAGAGGGCACCCAGGTTCCCACTGATGTCTGTTTGGTTTGTGAGTGAAACTACGGATAGAAGATGAGTGTGTGTCACTCAGTATTCAGCAAACCAGACACCTCTCTGCCAGCGTCTCCTCTCCTGCCAGCCTTACTGACAGGTGACAGCCCGCCACCCCCGGACCCTGGAACTTATTCCAAGTGATCTGATCTAGCCAAGGTGCCAATCTCTCAATGCTGTTGCAGGTGAGGACCCGGGCAGGAGCTGCAGAAGGGACAATGAACAGAGACTGAGAAGACAAGGGAGCTCCAGGGGCAGAATCCACACATCAGCCACTAGACCACAGGTCACCGCCAGTGACGGAGGCCCACCAGGCCCAGATCAGACACATACCGGACACCATCTGGTCAAAGCTGGACTTGGCATCGGGGTGCCTCAGCAGAGACTTGGGTGTGAAGACAATGAGCTGGAAGGTAAAAAGCCAGCTGCCAGTAGCTCCTATCCATCTATGGGTTCCCACATCCAACCCTTGCACCGTCATGGTGCTAAAAGGCTAGGGCGGCTCACGGGCTTGCGGAAGGGCAGCAGGATCTGCCGGCGCAGCACGTGGAAGTAGCTAGCTGGTGTAGAGCAGTTCACCACAATCCAATTGCAGTCATAGAGCTGGCTCACCTCGAAGTCCTCAGAGAACACCTGCAGTGAACACCTGCTGGCTAGGAGTGGCTCTCTACACCTGGACGCCATACCCTGCCTGGGGACAGCGGGCAGAACTCACTGGGTAGGCATCTGAGTCATCATTGCTCATCTGCAGGAACCTCTCTGGCCTTGCCGAGGAGTGCTCAGGACCCTGAAAGTACACGTGACCCAGACTGAGCCTGCAGAAACCTTAGGCTCGCTGTGCCCAGATGGCTTCAGGAGGCAGAACAGCCTGTTCTGTTCCCACCTTGCCCACCAGCCTGGATCACAAGTTCCAGGGGACTGAGAGGCATTTCAAGGGATCAAAGGGTGAGCCTGCCCTCCTGCGGTAGGCCTCTGGCCCTCACCATGCCCTCCATGCCGTGCGGCAGCAGGAGCACTATGCCATTGTGCCGCACCCACTTGGCCTGGCCAGTGCTGATGAACTGGTCGATGATACACTGGGCAGTGTTGTGGAAATCACCAAACTGAGCTTCCCAGAGGACCAGGGCGTTGGGGCTGGCCATGGCATAGCCCAGCTCAAAGCCTAGGCAAAGGACATCAAGACAGAGCTCAGTACAATGTCACCAAGTAGCAGCAGTTCCAGTTAAATCCAGTCTTTCCTCAGTACGTGCTACCAGTCCCAACCGGGCCTTCCCCATACGCCAGAAAGAGGCAGGGGGCTCACTAGGCCTCAGAGGTCCGGATGTGTGTTCCTGGATGTGGAAGCATGTTTTTCTAACACTATATGTTGCCATATACTATATGTTCATGTGGCCTTGGGGACACCACCAGCCAACCAGCCAACCAGCCAAAAAGACCTCTGAAAACATGCACAAAGCTCCTGAGAAAGGGCAGGCAGGAGCCCAAAGGCAACTCCCACAGGTGGGGCTGAACCAGGAAGAGGTAGTAAAAGGACAAGCGTACTGGCTTCGGGTAAGCCGAGGGAGGGCACGTCCCCATAGAGTCACAGGCAAACCCCAACACTGGGCTCCTGGGGTACAGAATAGAGAAGGTGGGCTTAAGACCATGTGTTCATGACCAGACTTCCTGCTAGGTGGTCGGTAGCTACAAGCTGCCACGGACTCTCCTGGACTTTTGTACTCTGTGGTTGGCACCCCAGGAAAGAGTTTAGGTATCATATAGAAAATAAAGCAAGTTGGGTGTGGTGATGGACACCTTTAATCCCAGCAATCAGGAGGCAGGTGAACTGACCTATAAAATGAGTTCTAGGACAGCCAGGACTGTTACACAGAGAAACAAATTCCGTCTTGAACAAACAAACCCAAACAAACAAAAATGGCAAATAGAAAGAAAAGAAAACAAAGCAAATATCCCCTTTCCCCAACAGAGATGCCTGTTGGACCACGTAGTACACGTTTTCATCTCCCAAATGTCTCTGGAAAGAAGCAGTCCAAATGCATTTCCTCAGGGCTATCCGAGTATCTCTGTCCTCCCTCCCAGTCTCCAAGACTGCCTGCCCTCCCAGATCCTGAGGCATCCCAGTGAGCCTGTCACCCACCTAGAACTCCATACTCTGAGAGGGAGCTATTGCACACAGTGTAGGGAGCCTGGTCAGGCCACAGGTGATTCATTGGGACACACGTCCTCCGGTCAACTTCCTGATCATGAAGAACATGATGCCGGTGGCTGGGGAGAGAGAAATCAGGATAGGGACAAGAGCAAGGAGGCTGTCACACAGACAGCAGCAGGTAGGTAGGTATTGGTATATCCCAAAATGCCTATAAAGTCCTATGAAATGGCCATACCAAGAAGGTTACACAGTAACACGCTCCTTTCCTGAAGTGTTTCCAGACCTGCTCTCTCCCCGCCGGCCACCCACATATTACACCAAGGGTGCCGGGCTTAGATCTGAAAGCTACAACGTCTCTTGCCTCAGCGTCTCAACCACAGAGGGAACCAGTGAGACCTGCCTTGCCAGCATCCAGAAGCAGGGTGCCCCTTGAAACACCAGCAGGCCACATCTTCAAGGTAGCATCTCTTACATGGCCTACCATCTCTTCAACCACTACACCTGCCCTGTCCCTGTTCAGAGGAGTTGGGAAGCGCTGTAAAGACCCCAGGATGAAAGAGTAAGGGAGCCCCCGGGTTGAGGTCCAAGCCCAACAAAGACTGGCAATCGGTTCAGGATGCAACTGATAGCTCCCTTCAGGATGCAGAGATGGCTGCTGCATCCCAAGCTGAAATAAGATTGGCAGAAATGAGCTCCAGAAATGGAAAAACAGCTTGTGGTCCTGGAAGCCAATGAACGCGCTACTGAGCCAAGACTCTGAATATTCAGGGCCCCAACCTAGAAGTATTGAGTCCTCACTCAGATCCCAAAACTCAAGCAGCAAGGCAGAAACTCTAGGCTGATGCAGATGCCAGTTATAGAAATAAAGACTCCCGGGGGTCACAAATGACTACCAACTGAGACAACCAATCAGCTTGGCATGTGAGGGTCAATAAAGGGACTGTTTGAAAACTTGGCCCTAAGTATGGATTTAGCCAGACAAATGTCCCCCCAAGGAGTTCCGAGAGAGAGAGAGAGAGAGAGAGAGAGAGAGAGAGAGAGAGAGAAGTCTACTTCAAATCTCTAAGGCTAATTCTGGGATGCCTGTGTTTTGCTGAGTTATGAGATCCATGGGCTCAGTGAAGACAAGACCAGAGCTCAAGGGACCAGGGCCCAGCCTGCCTCAGCCTCACCTGAATGTGCCCCTCTCCACATCTTGGCCACTGAGCCGCACATGGATGCCCTCCTTCAGCAGTGAACCAAAGGCCATGTACTCTGCCAATGCCCAGTCGACTGTGCGCTTCTTGGTCATGTCTGCTCGGCCACGCAGGATCCGAGAGAGGCCTGTGAGAATGAGGAACACGGTTCAGCCCCAGGTCTGATGGCTGAAGCACCAGAGCCATGGGGTATGTGCTCAATGAGAAAGCAAAGGCTTTCTGGTCCCCTCAGACTCTCAGTGAGAAGGCAAAGGCTGTGTGTGGGTGGTTCCCTCAGACTCTAAACTGTAGCCAGACCAGGGCTGATCTGAGCTTCCTCTTCAAAGGAGGAAGTGGTAATATACTAGGTCAGAATTCTCTATGACACTTCCATGGAGGACTGTCCCTGCCCTCCAGAAGAGGAGACTGAGCTAATAAACACCATACACACAGCAGGACCCCTGCAATGCATACAGGATGCAGCTCTAAGCCTGGGCGCCATCAGTGGCTACCTCATACATACTGTGAGAGGTGCATTCCCATAGCTATCTAGAGGAGACACAAACATCTTAGTGTAAGCTTCCCTGTTCCCCTAAATGGCCGAGGGGTACCCTAGAGGCTGCCTTAGGCAGATTCAAGGTACCAATTTAAGACCTCACCCTGACACCCAGCTGGAATGTGGTATCCACAAATGCATATCAGCCATATCCACTGGGAGTGGAGCTAGGAACATGGGAAGGGGCCTATATGAAGCTTTGAGAGCCAAACCAGGAAACCAAGAGGCTAAGCAGGAACACGTCATGATCTTTGTTTTCCTATGATATCCCATCAAATCAACCTGAGGGATACAGTGTCAGCTCTGAAAGTAACTATGTTGGAGTTTGCACAGCAGCCTTACCTGTGTGGATCTTAAAGTCCTCCAGGGGCACAGAGCTGGCCACATTGCCAATGTGGGTCAGCATGTCTTCAGGGATGCCCGTCGTAGGGCATGTCATGCTCTTGGGCTCTCCATCCACATTGAAGAAGCCTGAAGGGACAGACTCCATTCAGACTCTGGTGAAGGAACTTTGACACCCCTGGCTAGTTTCTGTCCCAGGCTGCAATTCCTTACCTCCAGAGACATCAGTATATACCCTTGGGAATCTGCCACAGATGAAGAGCCACAACCATAGCTCCTACGCATGCCCTAATACTCCCCAGGACACCGAGGTCACAGCTGGCCCACCTTGGCCCCACCAGAGGGACCCTTAGTAGACACCCCCTAGTACCACCCCACCCCGGAAAGGCACAGGCAGCCACACTTGCTGTAATGCCATCTCCTCCACACTGGCCTGCCTCTGCCTGCAGGAACAGCTCACACTTGCACATCAGGCACAAGCCTCAGCTCTGGCGCTGTAGTGACTGCACTCCAGAGCCACTACAGTCCTTTCCCCACCAGTGCTCAAGGCGGTCACTGAGCTGCATGTGTCTCACTCACCAGGCCAGGGGGAGTCCAGCCAGTGCTTTATATGCAGGATCTTTTTATCCTTGGACCTGCCATATGCCTCCTCACAGATACGGTCATATTTGGCAATTTCTTCCTGGAATTGAGAAGAAGGTGTGGACAGACAGTGATATATTAGGCATCCAAGAGGGTCAGTCAGCCCAGACTCAAAAGCCCTAGTCTCTATCAGTAGGTTCTAGAGATGCCATGGTCAGAGGCTAGACCTTAGAGTTCAGAGCGGTCCTGGACAGATACTCTAATGGAAGGAGAACCAGGGAGACAGAGGAGAGACTCCCACCAGAGGTTCTACCATAAAGGCAGAAGGACTAAGGACGTCCCTACAGAAAGATCCCTTTCCTGTCTAAAACTTGGCTTGTCCTAAGTCACAATACACACCCAGGTGTACCCATGCCCCAAATTCCTATGCCCTGTTAAAACCAGAGACTTTTGGAAACAAGGTACACCAGCTACTCCTTAAAACCTTCGATGTCTAGCACTGTGCTGATGGCACCTGCAGCCATCCCATGCTCCCGTTCTGCCCATCTGAGGCTTGTGCCCACATGTCCCCTTACCTACCTCAAACTCCTGTAGCGTGACTGTGCCCTCGGCGATGAGCTTGTCTGCATACTTCTTCAGCACGGGTACCTGCTTGTGGATCTGCTTGTACATGAGGGGCTGTGTGAACATGGGCTCGTCCATCTCATTGTGACCCCGCCGGCGGTAACAGACCTGCGTGGGCAGCCAGGGCTTCAGTCCCCACCACAGTCTGTGAGCACAGTGTGCACGCAGGCCAGGGTCTGATCTGAAGCATTCCAAAGGACTCACTCTCATCTGTCGCTGAGTCAAAGTTCCATACCCAGGCCTTCCCACAGATGGTTGGTTGTTGGTGACACCAACCCTTAGTCTGAAAGCATTTCTAGGCCTTAGTGCTGAAGATATACTGAAGCCCTAACCACACATGAAGATGGGCCATGCTGATGGCCCCTGGCCCCCCAAATATACCAAGCTTGATCAGCACAGAAGAAAAGAACCCTCCATCGCTGCTCTAGCCCCAATATGTCGAAATCCCCTGGTTTGTTTGCTACCAGCAAAGTTGGGCTACTAAGCATGCTCTGGTACCAGCATCCTCAAACATATCCGATTTTCTTAGCCAGTCAGGAACAGGCTAGTCACTCCATCCTTGGCTCCAGCACCCCCAAACACAGCAGCATAGCAGGAATAAGCCATCTACTCCATCCCTGCCTTGGCCTGTCAGTACCCCAGACCCACCAGGTCTACAACAACATCTTTGTTGAAGGTGTTCCTCCACTCAGCTGCCACACTGCACACGTAGATCACGGCCTCTGGGTCGTCTGCGTTCACGTGGAAGATGGGCGCATTGACCACGCGAGCCACGTCCGTGGGGTAAGGTGAGGAGCGAGCCATTCGGGGATCCGTAGTAAAGCCAATCTGCAAGGGCGCGAGAAGCCAGATGTGCCCCTCTGTGCATTCTTTTTTGAGACAGGATTCCATTAGATCTGGACTCCAGTAATCCTCCTACCCTAGGCTCTAGAGCAGCTGGAACCACAGGCATACACTGCTGTGCCCAGAGTCCCTGCTTACTTGGGGCTAGACATGCATTGGCAGACAGATCTGGGAGCTGGAGTGTGAGGGGGGTATCAGGGTACCAAGGACATACAGGACATGAAGGGGTAACAGTCAGTGAGTCCTTGACCAGCTATGACAGCAGTTGCTATGGGGCAACAGCAGCGGCAGCAGGGAGGCTGGCCTGCTTTTCTTCGGGCCCTTGGGCTGCCCAGGTACTCAGGCTGGGCATCTGATGCAGCAGTGATTGCAGAGCTCCGGGCTAGATGCTTTGGTTCCCAACCTCATTGTCCTCATCTATAAGTAAGTCTCATTAAAGTCCTGCTCCCAGCAAAACTCGAGGAAGATTAAATGCTGCTGCAAAGGAGGCAGAGAGCACAGGGTTTCTAGTGTGAGACTTGGCTGCCTGGAAGGAAGGAACTTGACTACCAAGACCGATGTGCTCAGGGAGCTCAAGGTCACCTACAGCTATGCAGTCAGGCACCATGCTGTCCTCGTGCTGCTACACATGGGTGACTCTGGGTGCCTGGGAAAATATTTTCAGGACCCCAGTCTTAGACACAAAATTCCACAGTATTTCCATAGAATCTACATCTGTCTCTACATCTTTAATCATATATATAATGTAAACTATATGTAAACAGTCACTGTATTACATAAACTTTAGAAAACAAGGAGGGAAAAGCCTTGTTCATGTTCTGTACAGGTTAGTGCTTTGTTTTTCCTGAATACTTTTGTATGTGTGACGCTGTGGTTCAAAGCCAAGGCTTATGTATACTAGACAAACATTCTCCCTGGATTTTCTGAGACAATCTCACTAGATAGCTCAAATTGCCCATGAACTCTCTAAGTACCAGCTGGAATGGCAGGTACCCCCATTCCTGGTCTGAATATTTTGGATCCATAGCCAATTGAGCCTATGGATGTATAACCTCCAAAAGCTACATAGATATGTGTACAGTACATATATCTTATATATCTACCAATTTCTCAGATGAGGACACAAGGCTGGAGTCTGGTTCCCTGCCTGAGGTTTCATGCTAGACAAAGGATCGGGTTCTTTACCTGAAGTCACGTGTTGGGAAGTTGCAGGACAATGGTATGAACACCACAGCTATCTCACATTTCCCACCAACCCACAACCTGGACTGCTAGGAATGGGCATGTGACCTGGTATGGAGCCGACACCCTTACCTGGTTATTGACCACAACATGCACCGTGCCATTGGTGGTATAGGAAGGCAGGTCGCTCAGATGGAAGGTCTCATAGACGACACCCTGGCCAGCAAAGGCGGCATCCCCATGGACCAGGATGGACATGACCTGAATGGCAGGGTATAAAAAGCAGGATCCTGTACCCTGGCCTATGAAGCCCACCCTACTTCCTCTTCCATCAAGATCCAGGATCCATATCCTCAGGATCTAGTTTCTCAGAGCCCTGTTCCCAAAGGCTGATTTTTGGGTGCCTCTCTATAGAGAAACTCACCTTCTTACCCTGGGCATCCCCACGGTAGAATTGCTCTGCCTTCGTCTTCCCCTGTACCACAGGGTCCACAGCTTCTAGATGGGAAGGGTTGGCTACCAGCGACAGTGTTATGTTCCTGTTGGTGACACGGTTGATCCTCTCATGGTACATGCCCAGATGGTATTTGACATCACCAGAGCCCTGAGGATAAGGGTGGGATATGGTGAACCTACCACCTCCAGTGAAGGAAGGAGGTAAAGAGCAGCTCATGGCCTGAGCCAACTTGCCAGGCTTCTTAGACTGTAACAGGGCTCAAAGGCTACCTTACTCCTCACACCAGTGAAACCAAAGACATGTTAGAAGATATTTTAGGATCCAGGAGTAGAGAAAACATACTTTCCGAACAATTAAATATAAAGTCCCTATGTGGTAAGATAGCTAAGCCAGGACAAATCTTTCATTAGCAAGGGGAAAACAAGCTGGTCTGTCAAAGGCAGGGAGAGAGCTAATTGCACTCAATATGCAAAGTGGCTTTGCAAATGAGTAAAGTCAAATGCCAGAGTCCCAAGAAAATAAACAAGAAGCACGGAGATTCAGAACTGTTGACTCGTTTCAAAAAGTATGTCAAAATTAAATCATTCTGCACCCATCCAATTGGCAAAGGAAAAACCAACAGAGAAACAGCTGTGGCTGCAAGTGCTGTGGGTGGGCCCAGTGGAGGCTCCAGGGTGTCTGCTCCTTGCCCAGGCTCCTGTGCTTCTCAGGCGCCACCTACCAGCTAGTCATGTGCTCACTGCAGCAGGCAGAGTCCTGACACAGAACTCTGGAGCTGCAAGAAGCCAACAAACCAAGCACATTAAGTGTTGGCACAGAACAGAGGCAACATGGTGAGTGAAGTCGCCCGACACCTACAGTGCCCCAGGCTGTTCTCATGGTTCCTGGACAAGTATGTGTGTCCGCAGGGAACACACCTCACCACAAATGCAGGCAAGTGTACACAGACACACCATGAATGAAGTATCATGGAGAAAATGTTTTCTCTTTCAAATTATATATACTTTTTTCCTTTCAACAATACTTACAATTTTTAAATCGTAAAAAAAAAAAAAAAAAAAAAAAAAAAAGTGCAACTCAGACAAAAATCTCAGCTTTCTTCCCCCCAAATCTTCTCTTCAGTTCTTCATACCATGTGGGGCAGGGTCCTTTGTGACTATTGAGGAGCAAACAGAGGCTTACAGGTGTGAAGGCTGCTGAGCAACATGAACAGGATACTGGAAGATCCTGGGCTGGAAGGCAGCTCTGTGGGCACCAGGCCTGCTCTGGCACCAGGCCTGCTCTGGCACCAGCCCTGCTCTGGCACTGTGTCAAGTGTTCCTGGACCAGGTTCTTTAACCAACTAAACACCTGTGCTGGGATTGTAAGGGTTTCTGTAGATTTATGTTAAGCTGATACATGATTAGACAGTGGAAAGGTAGGCAGAGAAAAGGTAGGAAAATGGAAGAGAAGAAAGATTAAAAAAAAAAAAGAGATGGAGCTGGAGAAAGCAGACCTAGATCCTGGTGGCCGTAATTGGCGATAGGTAGATATGAATATTCTCAAGGGATTCTATAGGTTATCTCTTGTAGAAGGGCAGTCTGTATCTTTGTCCATTGGATGTGATCTTGTGGATTGAGAAGTTAATATATAAGCCTTTCTGAAAAGTTACTGGGCTTTTGAAGTAATGTTTGTGATGGGTGGTGGAGGAAAGAAAACACCAGGTCAGTAATAACCACCGGGAAAGTAATACTGAGGAGAGGGTGGCCTGTGGATCGAGTGACAGAGTCCATGGGCTCGGCTTGAGTGGCGTCCGCGGAGCGAGACTGTGGGGCTGATAAAGGAATAGGCCTTCCATATTTTAATATTTACTGCAACAGGTTCCAAAGGCAAAGTTCCTTCCCCCCTCTCAAAAGGACGACAAATGGACATGGATGAACACATGGGGTTACACACACAGACACACAGATGTAGAAGTAGACATACACACACTCAGAGATACTGACAGACAATACACACACAACACACACAAACACAACATATACAGACACACACACACACACACACACATACACACACACACACACACACACACACGCACGCACATGAAAAAGGCCAGAGAAGAGACAAAGCTAAGGAACACAGAAGGGGAAAGAAGAGACAAAATGTGTAGGTCAGGAAATTCAGCTAGAGACTTGAATGAAACAAAGAAGAGGAAGGCAGGCAGTAGGGCTGAGGGCTTGCCATGGCTGAGAGCCTCCACTGGAACAAGAAAATAAGTTCTGTGGCTGGTAGGTCAAGGGCACAGGAAGCCATCGGTCCACCCATGCCTCTCTGGAACCAGCAAGTCACTCAAGGCTGACAAAAGGACTGTGGACATAGAGGCTCTGTTACAAATTCTCAAGGGAGAAACTTCAGGGAAGCCCCTGCCCCTCTCTGGGCCTCAGTTTTGCTAGCTGGAAACAGGAAGGTTGGCCAAGATGATCCATTGCAGCACCTACTTCCCAACGCCTTAGGGACCTGAAGCAAGCATCCCAGGCCCTGGGTCTCTTTCCATGTCTTCATCCTGGTAGTTCACGTCCCAAACTCTCCCAGCCCACCTCCCAAACGCCAGCCCTCTTGGGTACCCCAGGAACACTATGACACCCACCTCATCTGCTGCTTCCAGCTTGGGATCAAACTGACAGAAGATCTGCTCCAGTTCCTTGCGGATCACATTAGCCAGCACATTCAGCCTGCCCCTGAGGACCAGAATGTCAGGGCTACCATCTGACACCGTGGTCACCTTCCTACATTGGCCAAGTGCAGCCATTCTCCCTACCTGCCGAGGAACCTATCAGAACCATTCCTGCTGGACCCAAGTAAGGCCCAATCTTTCCATTCTGCCTCAATATACTGGGCCCTGGGGTAGTCCCAGTTTGCAAACTTCCTTCAGACAGATTCCCAGCATATCAATGATTTAGAAAGCCCTTTGGGGAGGGGCAGAAAGCCACTAAGTCACCTATAGCATGTCCCTACTCATCCCCCCCAAAAGACCCAACCCATTACATAGACACCTCCTGAACACTGAATCTAGTATGTAAGACTAACATGACCCTCCAGCCCAGCCAGCAGCAGTTTTGGGCAGGATAGGACAGAGGAGACTCAGATCAGGGAGAATACTGAAAGAATAGGCAGCCATGGACCGGATTCTTCAGCCCAGCCTGAACTTACTTACTACTTAAAGTACTTACTGCAGGGTAGGAACCAGTCTGGTAGGAACATATAAGTGATTCAAAAAAAAATTCTCTTCAGAACCCATTAGCTTCAGGGTGACAGGAACCCTAAGCCTAACTCCCAGCTCCACAAAGAAAGGAAAAGCCTCCTCCTGGTCAGCTCCCCTCCACAGACACCCAGGAACAAAGAACATTCCTCAGCTGCTCTGGGCAAAAAGCCCTTCACAGCCCAGAGGTTCCCATTCATGCCGTGAAAGCCTGAACTACCAGAAGGGCCCCTTTGATCAGAGAGCCCTCCAGGCAAATGCCCACTTAGCAGATGTCAGAGCCATCTCTGTCTTCCAGGTGCCATCTTCTCCTGCTGTTCTAATAGCCCAAGGCATGAAGCCACGAGTTCCAGGCCAGCATGGCTACTGAGACAGCTCTGCCTAACCTCCTAACAGACACTGGGTATTTCCAGACCCCTCAAAGGGACCACGACAGACAAACCTTAGACCCCTGAAAGGCTGCCAAGACAGAAACTATCCACCCCATACATCTAGAGTCCCTTGGACATTACAGCTCTGTGCTAGCCCAACCACAACCAGCTTTCTAAATCACAATAGGGCTTTGCCCAACAGACTACTGGCAAAAGAAAATTCAAAGTCTTCATCAAGGGAAATACAGTAACCTTAAGCTGGGAAACAGATTGTTTATCCATCTCTATAGACCGATGTCCAAAGGATGCCAACTCAGGGCCATTTACTCACTTGTCCCTAAGCACACCCCCTTGACTTCTCCTTATCTACAGGATTTGAACTCAGTATGTCCCACAGTCTGAATGAGCCCTGGCCACATATGGCTCTGGCTAAGTATCTGGCTCTTGCTGTAAAGAATAGGCCACACCAGGGCCCTGAGAACCTTCCAAGTTCTTTGCTTTTTTGCCTCAAATCCCACCAATGCCCCTCACCCTGACTGCCACCTCCTTTTTCCTCAAGGCAAGCGTCACAGCGAGGGGAATCGGTGGCCCCACCTGTGTGGCATCCCCAGGATGACGTTTTCAATCCCCATCTCACTAGATTTGTCGATAATGGTCTTGAGGGCAGGAATCATGACCTCACAGCCCTCTAGGCCAAACCGTTTCTCTGAAGACCACTTCCTGGCCAGGAAGTCTTCAAACCTGTTTGGGGAAAGGAGAGGGAAGGGGTAAAAAGGAACAAGTTTGGGGTTTACAAACTTTTGACAACCACGGCAAGCTAAAAATGCCTAGGCCACAGGAAAGACAAAATCACCTTCCTTCTGTATAGCCCAGGACCCAGCCTGGACACCATGTCACACTCACCTAAGGAAAAGCACAAGGCAGGGCACCTTGGGAGTCTTCCCATAACCTTAGCTGCCACCCCATTCCCCAATACCACTCTCTCCTCCTCACAGCCAAACTTCCCTGAGAGGCCATCCTCCAGTGTCCCTGCTCCACCGCCGTCCTGCAAGCCTCAAACACCTTCACCCTGACAATGCCTAAGTTGTTCCACACCCCACTGCTCAGAAAGTCTCTCAGTAGCCAAGCCAGGTGCACCTCCGGGCCCCTGCAGCTCCTCCAAGGCATCAAGTAGGAGTAACACAGTGCCCCTGCTAGGGGTACCATCACACCCCCCCATGCCGGGGACAGTATTCTGTCATTCCGATAGCCGCAGGCTGTTACTTCTGCCTAAGCTGTGTGACCTCCACTGCAGTGTTTCTCTGCAGCCCCATGCCCACCCACCTATGTGGCTCTGATGGTCAAATCAACTGAGCATATGGTCCTGATATTTAGTCTAAGGGCTTCTGCAGGCCTCCAGCAGTGGGAGCAAGTCAGCCTGTCTTCCCCTGCTGGGCCCTGCCAGTTTCCCTGCCGTGGAAACCAAGCACAGTCCTCCAGCCATGCAGACTGTCCATCAGGTAGTGCTGACCTCATGGAGCGCACTAGTCTAGCCAGCAGGGTCCGCTTCTCCTCGACGGAAAACTGCATCACACCCGGAGTTTCAAATTTCTGTCGGATCCACTGGCACTGTTCCACGTCATTAATAAACATGAACTCCAGGCCGATGTGCTGGCAGTAGGTGCTCTAAGAGAGGCAGGTGCAAAGTGTTTGAGGAACAGACAAGAGCGGTGATAGTCCCAGAGTCTGAGACTGAAAAGGAAGTACCCTCTTTCCATCCCTCTGCACATCCTCAAGAGCTATGCCAGACATGACTCCTGGGCTCACCTCCAGGCGACGTATGATCTCTCGAAGGGAGAGTGTGTTCTCTGAGCCACCGATGAAAGTAGTGGTGGGCAGCCGGAACTCCTTATCCAGATCAGCCTCCTGCAGGTCATAGAAGGCTGGAAAGGAGGCCAAAGCAATAGAGAAAGAAATACTGAGGTTGGGCTAGGGATATGGAGAGCATCTCAGCAGTACCTAGTGCATCCACCCTGAGATTTGTCCAGAAGCCCCGATCGATCATCAGTGGAGAGAGGGAAGGATCTGCCCCACCTGCTGCTGCCGTGAGAATGGGTTTGGAAAAGTGGTAAACCCTAGCACTGGTGGGAACACATACCTCGTGGGATACTATATAGTGTCTTGGGACCCTGTAAAGTGAGTAGGAAATGGACCCAGGAGCAAGAGTCACACAGACAGAGATATGTCAGGCTCAGGCTAAGCTTCAGGCCCTGCAAACTCCTCATTAGGTCTCAACACCAGCTAGCATGTCATTGTAGGGTAACAGGGGAGGATCCCAGCACTTACCCAATTTATCAATGGTTGTGATCAAGTCTGAGGGCACAAAGGAATCCAAGTCTGCATCCAGGATGCCCAAGGGATCCAGCTGGGCCACATGGTGGCCTCGGATCTAGGAAAAGGAAGAACAATAAGACTGGACAGATATTCATTCCATGTGAGGCTCAGAGCCCTGCCCCACTTCCAGCTTCAGCGTTCCACGTTGTCACGCATCCTACCGCGCTGTCACCTGCCAGCAAATCCCCTGAGACGTTGGGAGCTTCGGTTCAAAACCACAATATGAGGCTGGCAAACATAAGCAAAGACCCACACATAAAGTTATATGCTATACACCATTAGTGTAGATTTCCAAAGTGTCTGACACCTGAGCGAGGAAAATCTAGACAAGTGAGGGAAATCCCCACCTGCTATTACGAAACCTTTTCCACAATCTCCCATCCACGCACCTGTGCGTGAACATACACAAGAGAAATAAAAATAATAAAGAGAGCATCTAAAAGATTGAGAAGGAGCTTCACAAGAAATCATAAACTAGAGAGAAACCATGAAGTAAGAAGACTGACTGTACAGAGATGGGGTAATACAGGAATTGTAAAAACTGGGTTGAAGGAATAAGATTTCAAAGAAACAGGCTTTTTAAGAATATCTTATTTTGAAGAGTTGACTTTGGGACCCTACAAACATTTTAATTATAAAACTAAATTAAGATTTAACACTAAGAGCATATCCACAGTAACATATCCACAGCAGTATGGCTACACGGAGAAGGACGATTCCATTTGGCCAATGGAATATTCCCTAAAGGGGACATTCATAAACTTTCCTATTGCCAATCAGTAGCAACAGAAGGGAATTGTTATTCTAAGCCTGTTCCGTGTGGGCTATGGAAACATCACATAAGCCACTGCATGGCATCTCTGAGAACATCTATTGTTGGCATCTTTGAAAGGAGAAGGTGCCATGAGATGGATGAGGTCAGACCCTTAGTCCTGCATTTGAAGTACATGGCTGCATTAAAATAAATCCATAATGCATGCTATCTTTCTAAAAAGCACACAGTTGCCAGCTCTGATCGCTGCAATTGACTAGACTGATAGAGAACATTCTCAGAACTCCCAGGAAGCCTGGTTCCGGAAAGCGGAAAAATATAAGACTATTCTAGATATTTCTCTGTTGCTATAATAAAACACTGACCAAAACCAATTTGGGGAGGAAATTGCTATTTCACTTACAGATCCGTGATGAAGGGAGGCAAAGCCAGGAGTTCAAGGCAAGAACCTGGAGGCAGGAACTGAAGCAGAGACCATGGGGAGGATCAGGGGACAGGAGGGTCACCGCTTACTGCCTTGCTTAGCTACCTTTTCTATACAACCAGACCCACACATACTGTAGGCTGGGCCCTCCTGTATCAACTAGCAATTAAGAAAATGCTCCAGAGACTTGTCCACAGGCCAATCTGATCAAGCCAATGCCTCAACTGAAATTCTCTCTTCCCAGCTGTGTCGGTTGACAACTGAAACTAAGACAAAGACTGACTTGGAGTCTATTAGACCAGAGAGCAAAGGGGTGCCGATCACTGGGAATAAGGACACACTGTGAGAAGTATGTGTGTGTATGCAATTTACAACAGACTGAAATCCATGTAATATGCTTAAGTGTGTTCATTCTCATGAAACTATAAAAAGAAGGAAGTTAGGTATGGTGGTGCATGCCTGTAACCTGAGGCAGGAGGATCATGAATTCAAAGTCAGCCTAATCAGTAGAGGGATAGACGGAGTGAGAGGAGGAGGAAGAGGAGGAGAATAACAACTTTCGCTGGTTACTTATGAAGACTGCACAAAACCTCTTATTTTTGAAAATCAGTCAATAAACAGAAAAGTAAAGTGCCCCCTAGCCCTGCCTTTGCTGAACAATGTACACCTCAGTGTACCGAGGACAAAGGAAAATATTCACCGTGCTTGGTTGTTCACTGCCCTCTAAAGCCCATCCCATCCCCACCAAGAAGCTGACCGGGGGAAAATCAAGTCTACACTGGGTGAAGCTCAGAGCTCATTTACATGGACAAAGGGACTGTGGGTGGGGTGGGGATGACACTGGGAATGGAGCAGTAAAACCCGACCTAGAAAACCTCTGCAGGAAAAAACGGCATGGTTCATTTTACAAAAACTAGCAAGAAATAAAAACAACAGAGATGGAGTTGCGGAGCCCAGGAGACGTATCAGCCACTGCAGTGTGCCTCTTTACGGCAATCTTGCTTCAAACAGGCAATGCCTGGATCCACAGGATCCTGAGCTTGGTACTGGCTAATGGGGGGGGGGGGGGGAGGGAGGGAGGGAGAGAGAGAGAGAGAGAGAGCGCCAGATATGGTGGTGAATGGCTATATCTCAGCACTTGGGAGATGAAGGCAAGGAGATCAGGAGTTCAAAGTCATCCTGAACTACAGAACAAGTTTGAAGTCAGACTTTTGGGCTACGTGACAATATAGGCTGAAGAGATAGTTCAGTGGCTGAGAGCATGAGTTCAAATCCCCAGCAACCATATAAACAAGAAGCCATGCCAGTAACCTCTGTTAAAACTAATGGAGTCAGATAGACCCAGAGAGCTTGCTGCTAACCATCCTACCCAAAACAATGAACCTCTGGCTCAATGAGACATTGTCTCAAGGCAATAAAGAGGTAAAGAGACCAGGCATCCTGTTCTGGCCTCTACACACACACACACACACACACACACACACACACACACTCACACTCACACACACACACATACACACTCACACACACACACTCTCTCACACACACACACACTCACACACACACTCACACACACTCACACTCACACACACACACTCTCACACACACACACTCACACACACACTCACACACAGACTCACACACACACTCACACACACACTCACACTCACACACACACTCACACTCACACACACACTCTCACACACACACTCACACACACTCACACACACACTCACACACACACTCTCACACACACACGTACCACATGCACAGAACCTGAAGGACAGAGCTATGCTGAGATAAGAACAAGCAGCATCCTGGACGTTCACCTCCATACAAGACAGTTCTAGTTTGACCGTCCTTGTTCTTGTCAAGATCACCCATGAGGTCACCAGGTGTCTTTCACCCAGTTAGGAAACCACAATGAACTGGAAGATTCCCTTATTGGAAATACTTGGGACCAGCAGAATTGGCATTTCATTCTTCTTGATTTGGGGATATTTAGACATAATGAGATACGTTGGAGAAAGGACCCAAGTCTAAACACGAAATTCATTTGTTTCACCAGCATCTTGTATGCAGAGCTGAAATGTGGTTTTAGACAATGCTCCTAGGATGCCTGTGTTCTGACTACAACCCATCAACATGAGATTAGGTGTGGAATTTTCCACTTGTGATGTCACATCAGTCCTTAAGAAGTCTCAGATTTTGGACTTCAACAACAATTACTGTGCTGCACAAAGCTCATGTGTCCTCCAGCCAGAGAGAGCCCCCTGTGACCCTTGGGCACCAGGTGCCAGGGAATTCTCACTCCACACTCCCACACAGAGGATTCCTAGTCGGAGACAGCACATTGTTTGCATTTGCCGATGCCCTGATGTTCCCAGGTCCATGGGAGCAGCTCACTGCTCCTCCTCCTCCAGGCCCACAGCCCCTAGAATCACACTCTGCAGGCCACGTTTCCCTTGTGAAATGCCTTCTGCCTCCGGTTCCCACAGAGATCCTCAATGGTTGCACCTGTTACGGCGTCAATACCAGTGCAAGCCTCCAATTAGTCCTGTTCAGCTGAGAGAACATGGACCGTCACCAAGACACACTGCCAACCACCAGGCCCAGCCTAGGGAACCCGGTGTGAGAGAGCCCAAGCCTCCAGAATGAGCAGCTGGTGGGGAGCTGTGTCTGGTAAATTATTAATTCATTCTGAACTCACTGATGAAGCTCCTGCTGCAAACGGTCCCTGTTTCTTGGAATGCCCAGACTAGAGAGTGGTTATCAAGTGTCAGAGGACTCCATGGTCACTTCAGGCTAAATGCAACCTACTAAGTGCTCCTCTAGGTACTTAGGACATCACATGCAAGTTGGACGACAACACAGAGAAACAGACAAGCCAGCAAAACAATACACTCAAAAGCTCTAAATGGCATGAGATAAAGGCCAGTTCTCAGTGAGGTGACATTAGGGCTCAGACTCCCTGCACCCCACCCCACCACCATCCTCCATCTCTCTCACCTGATAGGCACGGATCAGGGACTGTACTGCCAAGTGGTCTTCCACCAGCTTGCTGGTCTTGGTGCAACTTGACACAGATGCCCTGCTCTCTTGGATAACAGCTGGGGGCTGTGGCTGAGCAGGGCCCATAGAGGCCTCCTTACTTGTTCTCTGGAAGAAGCTGTCCCAGGACTAGGTAGGGAAGAAGGAAGAACCCAGCTGGGTCAGGTCATAAAGAGTTGGTATCCCCAAAGCACTCAGTGTTCTTGGGAACCATGGTGCTCAGGGACTTTAAAGAGGGACCCTCCATTCTGGGACCCTCTACTAGCCCAGGTCCCTTACATAGTCCCCAGCTTTCCTCAGGATGTGGGTTCCATTATAGCAGGGACATCTGCCTACATATTTATTCTTAAGATGTTAGAAAGGCTGGAGATTTGGCTCATTGGTTAAGAGCACTGAACTGCTCTTCCAGAGGTCCTGAGTTCAAACCCCAGCAACCATATGGTGGCTCACAACCATCTGTAATGAGATCTGATGCCTCTTCTGGTGTGTCTGAAGACAGCTACAGTGTACTCATATATATAATAAATAAGTAAATCTTTAAAGAAAAGATGTTGAAAAAAATCTTTCTACAGTCATTGTGTGCACACATACAAGTATACTATATTCAGGGCAACCCAGACAAGATGTGAACCAGAAGTCCGTTACAGGGAACAGAGGACATCCATGTTTCACAACACTACACAGGCAGAAACAAACAAACAGCGGGGCATTTCTCACACTGACAAAGATCTGAGAGCATCAAACGAAAGCCAAAAACAAAACCAAAAACCAGGATCGTTCTCTGCCATAAAAGGGGGAGAATTCTGTTATGTTTGCAAACATTTATGGAGAGAAAAATCTCAAAGAGAAGAAACTAAAAAACAAACCCCGTGGTGGGCTCAGAGGAACCTCTTGATTTTTCATGCTGCTTGCATCTGGAGCATGTGACTATTGCCTTTTCTCCCATTTTACTTTTAGATATCAAGGGGTATTAGTTTATTAGATGGCACATCTATATGCATTTCTTAATTTCGTCCCAGGAGCCATCTGGAGAGAGCTCAGCATAACCAGGCTGGGCCGGTCTCCAGCACATCAAGCAGATCTTTATGGTCCATCAAGTGGGATGGACTCACACAAACTTTGATCAGTAAGAAAGCAAGAGGCCACTCCCTTCTCCCCCCACAATACACAGGGATGGAAGTCATGGCTGGTTCTTGGCAGTCCCTTATCCTGCCAACCACCCCAGCAGCTTCCTTCCCATAAAATGTGGAATGCAGGTGCCAACCTTGTGAACGCTCTGTGGGTTTTCCAACCAGGCAAAGTACATCTCTTCCACATAACTGGAGCTGACTCCACTTCTGCTCCTTGGGATGGTACTTGGTGGCCCAGAAGACCTTCTGCGCCCACTGAACGCTGGGATATCCCGTATGGCCAGGAGCTTTGTGGCCCGTGGCCCCAACTTGAATGGCAGCAGCCTCAGCTGGCTCATTCTGAACGTGAATAAGGAGGAAGAAGCAGAGATCACAGGACTCAGTCAGGAGGAAGCTCAGATGCATGTGAGTTCACACCTGCCATCTACACTGAAAGGTGGCCCTAGACTAAGCCAAGGTGAGACACAGGAGACAAACTCCTATCTCAGCTTCATTTCCAAGCAAGAGGTCTCAGCTCAGTGACCTTCTCCAAAGGCCTCTGAAACCCAGCACTCCTACCCTTCCCTCTGGCCTAGGCTCCCTCTCTGCTGGTCCCAGAACCCTGCTACCCCTATACACAACCCTGCTTCAGGGGGAACCTAGGTCAGGCCCTGAAGCCCACTCAGAAGATCGCAGAACATGTGTAGGCAATAACCCAAAAAAGGGAAGGGCACATAGCCTATCCTCTTGGAAACGGGGCAGGGGTCCTCTAGGCACTGGGATGGCTGTATGTGGTCAGAAAAGGCAGGGAAAAGGCACTGAGGAGCAAAAACTCAGAAAAATGAGAGGACAAGACCCACCCACTATCTCTGGAATCTCTGATCACTGGCTAGAAGTAACCAGTAACTTTCTAGGAGTGCAATACTAGGTTAGGGTATCTTTGCTTTTGGGCAAAGCCTTAAAGGTCAGGAACCCAGACCTCAATGATAGCTCCCTTTCACAGAAGTGGGGACTGGGAGTCCCTGTGGTGAAGGCAGAACTGAAGCCAGCCCAGTGACAGACCCCTGCTACAGCTGCCTTCTGTGGCAACCAAATGCTACCTGGAACTTACACTCCAGACAAACACCACCTAAGACAGCTGTCAGCACAGGGGCCACCCAGGTCAGGAAAACACAACACTGGGTTCTTTCCACTTGTCAAATTTCCCAAGGAAGAGACCTAAACAATGGGCAGGCTTTCAATGGATAGACACCCTCAGTAACCTCTCCCCGGTACAGGAGTTTTTAAAGGTCTTCTCTACTCATAGAGAACTACCAGGCTTCCTGCTCCGACCTACTGAGTCCCCTGCTGCCCCAGGGTCCTTGCTACCACATGTAAAGTAGGACCTCTGCTGTCCTACCTTACCCCATGGCTTTGAGCAGAAGGTCCTCTCTTGACCTGCCCTCTGCCCCCTGCCCTGCCCAGCCCAGCCCCTCCCCAGCCTGGAGTAGATCCTTCCTACTGAATACTG
Source organism: Micromys minutus (assembly GCF_963924665.1). NCBI lineage: Eukaryota > Metazoa > Chordata > Mammalia > Rodentia > Muridae > Micromys > Micromys minutus. The sequence goes on from NC_137981.1 coordinate 27,531,377, forward strand.
ACTGATGATCTTCTACCAGGGGAGTCCAAGCTTCAATACAGAGTACAACCCTAGAACACCCATCAGAGTCCAGAAGCCTGTGGCTCCTTATACAACCCGCTGACCCAGAACACTTATACTCTGGGGTATATGGTCCTGGTTAGAACTGACTGGCTCTAAGTCAATGCTCCTGGGTGTGTTCAGCCAACTATCCACCAACTGCACCCCTCCATCCTATCCCTGCCACCAGCTAAACCAAGTCAGGACGCCACTGGCTAGAGTTTTTTGCAAGGGATAAAGTCCACCAAGGGGCAGGCAGGTATGGCTGTCCTAGGCTGCCTCCCCTGACCCTTGCAAACTCACTTAGGCTGGAGAGCCAGGGGAGTTCCTCAGTCACAGAAAGGCGAGTTCCTCAGGTGACCTGCAGCAAGTCTGAATTAGAGGAAAATTAATACATTCTACAGGTAGGGCTAGCAAAACTCTGAACCTCAGTTGCCCCAGGATTCCCTCCCAACATTTCAACCCCCGAGTTGGTGTAGCAGCCCGTCGTGAGCCACTGGGGCTGGGCCTCCTGGAGCAGCAGCCTGGGCCCTACAGTCTAATAGTTCAAGTCACACTGTGGAAACATCCAGGAGAATACAAACAACTATTGGGCTTCCCAATCCATTCTACACAGCAAGGGAAACAGGTTGTAACAGAAGTAAGGGTACACAGTCCAACAAGGATGGAGTCACAGGGCTCAACATTCTCACGGAGGTGGGCACTAGGCTGGAGAGTGACCAGCTGTCTGTTCCGGGGTCTGTGTCTTCCTCACGGCAGCACTAAGATGTCCTAACATCTCCTTGGGACAATGCCCTAGTTCCTCTTTCTGCCAGCTTTACCCCCACAAGGTGATAGGACGGTTCAGGCCAGAGAGGGACAATGCCTGGCTGTGTCCAGCCTGGCCCAGTGTGCCGGAACACTGTGTTACACAAACACAGAACAGTCTGGGCAGCCAGACACTGCTATGGCCTTCACCCAACCCAGCAGGAGATGCCAGCCATTCCTACCCCATGCCAGCTGGGCTTGAGGACCTCAAAGCTCTAAATCTATAGTCAGAGCCCTAGTTAGTGCTGTTAAGTTCTACCCATACAGGACAGGATGGCAGCAAGGACCCCCTAAAATATGCCCTGTGTACATTTCTAGTGGGAAGATCTTGGGGGCATTCTTTCTGAAACAATGTCATCCAGTAGTCCCAACCTGACCCCAGAACCAGTGCAGGCAACCTAGGACTAAGAGTTCTGCAGTGATACACAGGGGAGGGCTGCTCCGTAATGGATCCCTTGGGAAAACCAGTTAGTAGAGGTCAGAGTATAGAAGGCCCCTTTCCCCCAAGCCCTGAAGCAGCACATAGCAGCAGAGCCTGCATTCTGTCCTTCTCTGTCTTGTACTAGAAACTGAACTCACTGCCTGATTGGAGAGTGTGGAACTGCAAAGAGCTAAGCAGCAGGGTGTGATGGGGGTGGGGATGGGGGTGGGGTGCGAGCTTATTTTCTTGACAGGGAGGAAGGAAGGGCCAAACTAAAGCCCAGAACTGGGAAAAGTACAGAGGTGGGTGGGGCTTGTTTGAAGGTTACTGGTGGATGAATGGAGAGGAGATAAACAGACTGGCTTAGTATTGGACCCTGTAGGGCTGGGAATTTCAGCGCTGGGTCTTTGCAGAGCATGGTACTTGGGGTCAATCAGATAAAGCCTCTTAGCGCTGCTCATCCTGAGTGTGGGAGGATGGCTGGGACCCCAAACTACTTGAGCAAGGAATCTGGCCCGCCTCGGTTTCCTCCAGTGGGAGCAGAGACCGCAGTTAAAAGCACATATAGGGCCTGTCCTGGGACTTCGAAGCTGCTTTCTTGTCCCGCCAGATGCAACCCTGGAACCTCCTCAACCTCAGTGCAGTACTGGGCAGCCCCCCTCTCGTTGGAAGAGTACCAGACAGGGTCCTCTCCAAGCCACTATGGTACAGAGTGGGAGGGGACTGCAGCCTTCCGGCCTGAAGCCCCACTGTTGGCAAGTCACTCCTTCCCAAGAAATCTGCATTCGCCTGCTAAAGCGCGCAAAGGGCTGGGGGTCCTATGGAACGCCGCACTTAGGCAAAGGAGAGACCAAGGTCAAGTTCCCGTTCCCCACCCCAATCCCGCCCCCTCCCCAAGGGCCTGGCTGAGGTTAGCGGGCAGCGCTGCCCCAGGACCTAGGATCAAGTTGCAGAGGGTCCAGCTCGCAGGAACGGGGGATCACGCCGCCGCGCTCACCGGCTGGCCGAGGTTCCGGGCCACGCGGTCCGGGGGCTGAAGGTCCGGGGACAGCGCGGAGGGTCGCAAGCCGCGCGCTGAATCGATTACCTAGGTCACGTGACACGGCCGCCGTGAGCGCGCACCCTCGGGATTCCGCGCGTCGTGACGTCTCGGTAGACGCCCCGCCCCGTCTGCGGCCTTCGCTGTCCGAGGTGCTGACCTCCCAGATCCAAGACCACTTGTGGTCCCCCAAAAGGCCAGGCTTCTCCAGATGGTCAGCAGGAACCCAGGCCTGCCTTGTCTAAGTGAATGGAGACACTGCTGGACCCATGAACTCCAGAGTCTTCGACTTGAAACTAGGAAGAATGTACAAGAACAAAGCAGACTTGTATGTGTGTTTTGAGGGAAAGAGATTCTTCTCTATCGCCCATAAAATGGGAATGCTATTAAAAGTTTTGCTGTCTTCAGGCCGTTTTGAAGAAAGGATGAAGTAGTTTGTAAAAAAAAAAAAAAAAAGAGAAAGAAAGAAAGAAAGAAAGAAAGAAAGAAAGAAAGAAAGAAAGAAAGAAAGAAAGAAAAGAAAAGAAAAAACACGTATCCTTCTCTTTCCGAGGGACTGTGGCTTGGTGTCCCTCTCCTCAGAGAACCATTGCCACAGACAATGTTACAAAGAACATATAGAAATTTTATCTGACCTTTTATTAGTGATTTGCAATTATGTTATTTTTCAGTTTGGAGTTTTTTTTCTGTTATATTCCTGCCTTATTTTTGTATTGAGTTCTGTTTCACTTAAGCTAATATTGTATGCCTGAGTCTGGAAATACTATCAGCTGTCCTTTACAGGATTACTGTAACAGCCCCTAACTGGCTTCTGTTTACATCCCTTAATCCTAATCCAGCACAGCAGCTAGAGATTTCCTCCCGGAGCACACTTCATGTCACAGTTTTGTACAATCATCTTTCTACACAGGTGTTTGAGTCCCACTGATTCTAAGCAAACTATCGATAAATGGAGGCTCCTACGTCACATAAAACCATAATCAAATGAAATTTTTATGTTTTTCTCTTGCCAACCTGTCCTTGATTTATAGGGGTCTTGGTTAACATCCTTTGTGAGACTCAGAGAGGGAACCATCCCTTTTTCCTTCCCTTCCCTTTATCCCTGTGATCCCAGCACCGTGATGGCTAAGGCAGGATAGTTAAGAGTTCAAGGCCAGCCTGAAACTCATATTGAGAACCTGTCTCAAAACAACACCCAGACTCTGTCCAGGAGACTCTAGGCAGCTATGAATGTCCAAAGTTGTATGTTTGAAATTCTTTCCTGGCAACTGTGGGGAAAATGGAGGGTAAAATGTCAGAGTGTGCATTGTCCTCAGTGAGAGGCAATCAAGCACTGTCGGAGAAGAGGCTGGGACAGATCTGACAGACGGTGGCTTGCAGGGTGTTTGACAGGGTCTGAGTAACATGGACTTCTGGCTTTCTAGACTGGTGCTTGGTGAGCAGGGTAACAGGTGATATGGGTTGAGAGGCAACATCAGAGAAGTTTACAACTGAGAGCCAGTAATGAATGAACGACCCAAGAAGAAAAGAGAACCAGTGTCCATGGGCAGGGAAATGCCCTAGCAAATCAGAAGGCTTCAGAACTTTCTGTTTGTTCATAGCCCTTTGCAAAGTTATAAGAGGGACAAAAAGATGGATCCACATCCTGGAGGGAGGGAAGGCGAGTCACTCGTAGAACGGGATGGGGAAGAGGCTGCCAAGCACAGGAACTACTGCCTAGGTAGCCTGCTGGTAGACCAGCCTTCCCGCCTGATTGTTGTTCTGCTAATTACAGCAATTGAAGCAATTATTTGGGAGCAATCAAGGCTCCCATAAGGTGGCTGCCATTCTTAGGAGTCTGGGAAGACGTGAGGGAAGGACTGGAGCTCTGCAAAAATCTTGGTATCAGAGACCTGTCTTTGCTTTCTTGGGTGTGGGATATAGACACACATGTTTACTTATTCTGTTAATTCAGAAACATGAAGCGTAAAGTGGTCTAGTCCCATATCAATTATGATTCAAGAAAATGCCCCACAGACATGCCCACAGTCATATCTAATGAAGGCAATTTCTTAATTGAGGGTCCCACCTCCCAGATGACTCTAGTTTGTACCAATTTGGCACTGTGTCCCTGCCTTCAATTTTGTAAGATGAAGTTCTAACTCCAGAATGTCACCCACTACCTTTAAAAATCCGTATTTAAGAGAAAATTGAGTTAAAATGAGGACATTGCAACGGCCCTAATCAAGTCAGGCTAGTATAAATATATCCTTTTAAGTAGAGGAAATTCAGGCACAGACACTGAAGTGGAAATTTCTGGCTTTTTTAGAGACTCTGTTGTATCATGTGATACTTTCCTGGAAACTGTCTCCTGAGAGGATATTTTAGCCGAAGCAGACATGTGGGAGGATGTTTTGCTAGGAACAGACGTGGTGTTTTTCTGGAAGCTGCCTGTAAAACGTGCATGTGATGTTTTGCTGAAGTGGACAGTTTGAGAGAACACGTGATATTTGGAAATGGTATAAATATAATCCAACAGGCAGTGGACAACGGTGGTGACGATGATGACAAAGATGGTGCTGTATCGGTTCACCTTGCCACTCTTTGTTGATCATTGTTTGTTTTGGTAGAGACTTTGTAGAGAGAAATGCACCAAAGAAGTTCTGGTGGTGAGCCAGCGCTTGTAGCTTCTTGAACTCTGGCTGATTGGCAGAACCTCTCTCTTTCTTCTGGATCAAACTGCAGTTGCCGATTCATGAATGGTGTTTGTGAGTGGATTGACCTACCACTGCTGATTTGTGTGAACTGAACTGCTGATCTCCTGACAGTGCATATTGGATTCACCGCAAAGAACAATTTCTAAGCAGGTCCATATTCTCCTTTGCCCTATTAACTTTTCCTTTCCACTACCTTTGGTGGGTGATGGGCTAGAAGGGAGGTTAAAGCAATTAAATATACTTACTAAAGTAGGTTTTGAAAACAAGAAGCCTACAAACGTAGAGAAGGTAAATCTTGTGAGACACAGGAACAAGATAACATCTACCAGCTAAGAGCCTTGGGAGAACAGCCTTGCATTGCCCTGGAGATGGTGGAGAAAGGAGTGGGAGTGGCTGGTCTGCCTGGGGCATTTGTCAGTTGGAGCACACCAGTGTGAGGTCACATGCAACCTCTGCTCCAGACACTGCTCCCAACTCGAGCCCTACTTAGGATGTGATTTCCCCTCCGATCCTGCTTCTATTTCTTCCTGGTTACTGGGTCTACATGCAGGTCATTCCCAAGAAGAGCAGAGCTTCACATAGAAGGCTTATGTGCATTTTCTCCCCTGTTCTTCCACCAGCTCCTTATCTTACCATTTTGAAGAGGTGTGTCAAATAAACAGGCCACCACTCAGAAGCAAATGCTGTTTGTTCTTTTCTTTTTTCTTTCCTTCTTTTTTATTTATTTATTTATTTTTGGACTGATCTCATCTTCATTTTTGTTTTTCTAGAAAGATCAAAGACAATTTCATTTGAATTTACAAAAAAAAAAAAAAAAAAAACACCCTAGGCAACTGAGCTGTAGCTCCCAGCAGCTGCCCCAAGGAGGAGAATAGGAGAGAGAAGCGGGAGGGGAAAGCCATACCAGTTGATCTGGTGTGGAGGTCAGACACATGGGGGACAAGAAGACAGATGGTGGTAGTGGGGTCTTTATTGCCTAAAGATGTGGCCAGCAATGGAAAGAGACAGGAAAAAAAGGGAAAAAAAAGAAAGAAAGAAGGAAAGTTGACCCTTCCTAACTCAGGACAGGTGGCAGACCCAGCTGAATCTCACAGTGGCTGTGCTCAGGGACAATGCTGGAAGAGGTATTCTGGAAATGAAAAGTACAGTTGCTCAGTGTGGTGGATTGAGTATGCTTTGCCCATGGGAAGTGGCACTATTAGGAGGTGTGGCCTTATTGGAGGAGTTGTAGCCTTGCTAGAGGAAGTGTGCCACTGTTGGGGGCAGGCTTTGAGGTTCCTGAACTCAAGCTCAGTGGGGAAAAGAGAGACTCAGTGTTCTGAACAAGATGTAAAATCCTCAGCCCCTCCAGTGCCATACTGGCCTGGACACTGCCATGCTTCCCACCATGGTGATAATGGACTGAACCTCAAAACCAGTAAGCCCCAATTAAATATATTGCCCTTTTCCTTGGTCATGGTTTCTCTATACAGCAATGGAAACCCTAACTAAGACACTCAGTAAGCAAAAATATCCCACCTATTTCTTTAGCCCAAAAACATGAGCTTACTTTCCTAGGGGTGGTCCCTTTGTCAGAGGATTGACTTGGCCTAACCAGAATGTTAGGTATCCACTCACTGAGTCTATTCTATTGACTAGATGGAGTTTTTCCTTAAAGGGCATTTCTTGCTGCTTTAACATTCCCTCATCGGAAGAGTAACCTTTAAATCATTCAGGATCCAGATCAGGGATCAGAGCCCCAAACACTTTCGGTATCTCTGGCCTCTGACTCACTTTTCTTTTTTAAGTATCATTTACATAAAAAGTAGAAACACTTTCCATAACAGAATAACAAACAATTCCTCATGTTATTAAACAGTCAGTAGCCATGGTTTTAATGATTGAACATGTATCATGGTATAAACAGTTCCTTTACTGCAGACTTCTATAGTACATCCCAATGTGAGCCACTGGCCTGCGATCTCCGGTCAGAAGTCAGAGTGCTTGCTTTTTTTTTTTTTTTTTTTTTTTAAACTTGACTCCCATTACCAACACACTGCCAGGTCACCCGCAGAGCATTGTGCAGGATTCAATATTTTAAATCCTTGCTATATCTAAGAGTCAGGAAACTGACACGCATAAGCAGAGAATCGCTCTGAATACCAACAGGAGAGTGTGAGCTGAGCTCTGGACTCCCAGTGCTGGCTCAGGACTGGGGCTGCTGGATCCACACCACCTCCAGCTGCTGCCATTCAAGAATAGCCTATACAAATAATCTTGGAGTAAGACGAGACATGTTGAGTGTGTTTGGGGCCTGCAGAGGCCTTCCTTCTCACCTCAGGTGAGCTCCCACTCTGGAGCTATGTATGGTTCTGGGTGCTCATGGGCACACGAGATTTCCAGAGTTTGTAGAGTCTGTATTCTTCCCTCAAATATTCAAATGAAACTCATGGACTCTTGGGTTATTCCATAGTCCCCTGATACTAGTTGACCTTGGAGGGCAAAGGACAAAATATTGTCCCTTTTAGTCCCTCTGTCCACATTAGTACAGACTTTTGGGGGTTGTTGCTGAGCATTCATGTCAGTTACACCTTGTATAGTCACACCTTGTATAGTCACACCTTGTATAGTTACACCTTGTATAGTTACATCTTGTATAGTCACACCTTGTATAATTACACTTTGTATACTTTTATACTTTGTATAGTTTTGCACCTTGTATAGTTATACCTTGTATAAATCTACACCTTGTATGTTACACTTTGTATAGTTTTATACCGTGTATAGTTACACCTTGTATAGTTATACCTTGTATAGATCTACACTTTGTATAGTTACACTTTGTATAGTTATACTTTGTATAGTTTTATACCTTGTATAGTTACACCTTGTATAGTTACAGCTTGTATAGTTACACCTTGTATAGCTACACCTTGTATAGATCTACACTTTGTATAGTTACACTTTGTATAGTTTTATACCTTGTATAGTTACACCTTGTATAGTTACACCTTGTATAGTTACACCTTGTATAGTTACACCTTGTATAGTCACACCTTGTATACTTACACTTTGCAAATAGTTATACATTATGTAGTATATAGTAATACCTGCCTGGCACTTTTAGAAGTAGGTAATATTTAGATAAAGGTTGAACAAAACCCAAAAACATCTAAATAAATCTCAATTTTGTTAAGATTCATTTTTTATGTAGTTGCTTTGATTAAATTGACATATGCTTTCTGTCTTTTAAGATAGTTGTTACAAATAGTGCCTGAATACACATTAACTGAATAGGTCCCTAGTTCACACTTCCCTCGAATTCCTAAGACCACATGTTCCTTCCTTGGGAACACAAAATCACTTATTTCTCTGCTGCCCAAGAATCAAAGCCATACTGATGACAAGGGTCCTGTCTTAGTTACAGTTTTACTGCTGTGAACAGACACCATGACCAAGGCAACTCTTATGAAGGACTATAAGATGATGTATTTATTCAGGAAGGCAGGTACAAGATAAACGAGGCCTGTCATTGGACAAAAAGAAAGGATGAGCAGGAACAAAGTTTCAAAAAGTAAGGAAGGAGCTGGAGCGAGAAGGAACTGGGAGAAGCATAGAGGCAGATGTTAAAATTCTTTTCTGCACATAGATACAGGTAATCAACATTTTAAAGGGATGGGTGTGTACAGGATTTTGTGCTGTCTAGATGGGTAAATTTTATCACACCAATTGGATCAGAGGTTATTGTGTGGTGTGTTCTTTCATGTGGTGACTTAATTGAGTTCAAGAAAAGGTACAGAATTGGGATATGTGTGCCTGACGTGGTAACAACTCACCAATGGAATGACTCTCAGACTGCCTGGATCAGAGAGTACCCTGGGGGCCATCATAGAGCTGCTGAGATAAATTAGTGCAAATTCCATTTGGCCCTGTAGTGCTGGAACTAGTGTGGGAGCAATCCCCCTCTCTCTCCCCTCCCTGTTTCAGAGAGAGCCAGGGACATCGCAGAGCAGTAACTGGTTGCGCCACTTTTTAAATATTTACTGCAACAAAGGACAACTTTTAATTGGGGCTGGCTTACAGGTTCAAAGGTTCAGTCCATTATCATCAAGGTCAGAATATGGCAGCATCCAGGCAGGCATGGTGCAGGAGGATCTGAGAGTTTTACATCTTCAACTGAAGGCTGCTAAGAGAAGACTGACTTCCAGACGGCTAGGATGAAGGTTTAAAACCCCACACCCACAGTGGTAGACCTACTCCAACAAGACCACACCTACTCCAACAAGGCCACACCTACTCCAACAAGGCCACACCTCCAGATAGCACCACTTCCTGGACTGGGCATATTCAAACACCTACAATTCCTTCTACAGACTATTCATCAGCAACATGGCACAGAGTCTTCCCCCATGGTTCTGAAACTTATGATAAAGGACCATCACTCTGCCTCGGGCCAGAACTCTCCTCAGATTTCATGCTGCTATCTATGGCATTAATAAGTCTCCTAATAAATTTTTTATACAAGAGAACAATCTATCACAGTGTCCCACTCCAACTCCAACCCAAAGATCTTTCAAGCTTATCTTGGCTTTATAGGTGGAAGCTTAGGGGGTTAGGCAGGACTCCTGTATAGAAGGAGGCTAGGCGGCCCAGGAATGGACTACCATTAAGATGCTAATTTGGGGGCACTTGAAAGAATTTACAGCAGAAACTGGGGAGAGGTAAAGGAAGGGAGTTGAGAGGCTCAGACTAGTTCCATTCAGGTCAAGTCAGGAGCAAGGGTATCCTGCCCTATTTCCTGTCCACATACGTCCCATCTACAGGTGATCAGTACATCCAGTGTACTTGAGTAAAACAAACTACTTTAGAAAAATGAAAACATTTGGCTTGTTATCTCCCATAAACAATAGCCTCCAGCATTTCAGGTAGTATCTGGCTTTGAGCAAAGGGCTTACAGGTTAGAGGCATTTTTAAAAAGATTTATTTATTATAAATAAGTACACAGTGGCTATCTTCAGACACACCAGAAGAGGCATCAGATTCCATTACAGTTGGATGTGAGCTACCTTGTGGTTGTTGAGAATTGAACTCAGGACCTCTGGAAGAGCAGTCAGTGCTCTTAACTGCTGAGCCATCTCTCCAGCCCCGTGGCATTTTAGTTTTATGAATATTTTGGGCACAGTAATTAAAACTTAAAACATAACTTTGTCTTTTATACTATATCTAGTTTTGTGTCAGGTTGACTATAAAACACAAACCAGCACACTTTCAAACCCACACCCCCCCAACAACCAGACACTATTTAGAGACACCTTGAGGTTGTGGTGTGGTTGAATATATACAGTCAATGATTAAAAAACAGTGTCTTAGGGTTTCTGTTGCTGTGAAGAGATACCATGACCAAGGCAACTCTTCCAAAGGACAGCATTCAACATTTAATTGGGACTAAGCTACAGGTTCTGAGGTTTAATCCATTTTCATCATAGCATCCAGGCAGACATGGTGCTGGAGAAGGAGCTAAGAGTTCTGTGTCTTGATCTGACTACAGCCAAGAGAGGACTGTCTCTTCCATACTGGGTGAAACCTGAACATAGGAGGAAACCTCCAAAGCCCACCCACAGTGACATATGTTTTCCAATAAGGTCACACTTCCTAACAGTGCTACTCTCTATGGGCCAAGCATATGTGAACCACCATATTCCACTCTCTGACCCCCATATGCTTGTTCAGACACATGAGTCTATGATGGCCATACCTAGCCACAGTGTCCTACTCAGGGTTCTGTTCCTGCATAAGCATCAAGACCAAGAAGCAAGTTGGGGAGGAAAGGGTTTATTCAGCTTACACTTCCACATTGCTGTTCATCACCAAAGGAAGTCAGGACTGGAACTCAAGCAGGTCAGGAAGCAGAAGCTGATGCAGAGGCAGTGGAGGGATGTTACTGGCTTGCTTCCCCTGGCTTGTTCAGCCTGCTTTCTTATAGCCCCAGGTCTACCAGCCCAGGGATGGCACCACCCATAATGTGTTGGGCCCTCTCCTCTTGATCATTAATTGAGAAAATGCCTTACAGCTGGGTCTCATGGAGGCATTTCCTCAACTGAGGCACCTTTCTCTGTGATAACTCCAACCTGTGTCAAGTTGACACAAAACCAGCCAGTACACATAGCATAATATAAAATATGTTTAGTCCAACTTCAAAAGTTTCATAGTCTATTATAGTCTTAACAATGATAAAAATTCTAAGTTCAAACTCTCTTCTGAGATTCATGCAATCTCTTAACTGTAATCCCTATAAAATAAAATTCAAAAAGTAGATCACATACCTCCAACATATTACGACACGGGATAAACGTTACCATTTCAAAACGCCATAATGAGGACATACTGGACCAAAGCAAGACCAAAACCCAGCTGGGCAAACTCCAAACCCTGTGTCTCTACGTCTGATGCCCCACTCTTTTCAGCTTTGATCACTGCAACACACTTCTTTCTCTTTGGCTGGTCCCACTTCCTGTTAACAGCTTTTCTTAGCAGGTATCCTGTGGCTCTGACGTCTCAACATCTTGAAGTCTCCAAGGCAACTTCAACTTCACAGCTTCTAGTTCCAATATCTAGAATCCACACATAGTCTTCTGGGCTCCTCCAAAGGGCTTGGGTCACTTGCCTAACTCTGCCCTCTGTAGCACTCTAGGTTCTGTTTGACTCCACTCCACTGCTGCTGCTGTTCTTGGTGGTCATCCCAAGGTACTGACAGCTCCAAAAACAATGGGGTCTTCTACTGTAACTAGGCTTCACCAATATCATCTCATAGGCTCTCTTTATAGTGCCAAGCCTCAACTTCTTTGCATGACCCCTTTGGTCCTGAGCTATCAACTGCAACTAAGGCTGCACCTTCACTAAAGGCCTTTCATGCCCTCTCACAGTGCCAAGCCTCAACTGCTTTTCATGACCCCTTCATGCCTTCAAAACCAGTACCACCTGGGTGACTCTTATACATCACCAAGTCCAGCTGCAGCACAAGGTACAACCTTGGCTATCTCTGAAATAGTTTCTTTGTACTTTCAGAAAACATTTCCCAGAATATTTTACCTCAGTGATACTGGTCTCTTAATCACCACTAATGTCTGAACTGCAACTATCCTGCATCAATTGTCCTAGTAACCCCTTGACTCTTGACTCTAAGGCCAGAGCCTCATAGCCAAAGCTGCCTGCCAAGTTCTTCTGCTTTCTGGGGCTGGAAGATGGCCTCTGTGTTCTATTACGTCCTTCACTACCTAAGCTTGGTGGTCCTGTGACTTGCTCTGTAAACTGATCTTCAACCCATAGATCTGTGTGCCTCTGTCTCCTGAGTTTGGGGATTACAGGAATGCACTACCATGCTGGGACCTAAACTTTTCTCTACTTAGGACTTGCTCTGTACCGGGCTGCTCTTGAACTCAGATATCTGCATATCTCTGATCCCTGGTATTAAAGGCATGTACCACCATGCCTAAACTTTTCATGGCCACTATGCCTCAAGATCCAGATCAAAAGTCCGTGTCTTCCAGCCTCAAGATTTGGGTCACAGTTGTACCCTCCATTTCTTGGTTGTAGTTCATTCCAGATTAAAAGTCCAAATGAAAAAAATAACCAGGCAATAAGAACTCTTAACATAATATAACTATTCCTTGTTCAACTGCAAATGCATAAACAATAAGTTTATTTGGGTGGGATCTTGCCCCAATGTCACCACTCCCTTAATTCTATTTAATGTCCTTGAACACAAGATTCAGCTCCATTCTACTTCCTGGTGCCCCTTTACTCTTTGTACCATATATTTTGTGTTTTAATCTTCTAAGCTTGCTACATTTGATCAAAATGCCTCTCAGAAGAGTGAACCACAAGATAAAGTCTAAACTTGGTCGATTTGAGACTTCTTTTGTTAATGCAATTAGTCTGAATCTATTTACCATAACCCTAGGCAGAATATATATAACATTTAATTTCTAGCTGCTATTTTTTTTTTATTTTTATTGGCTATTTTATTTATTTACATTTCAAATGTTATCTCCCTTCCCATTTTTCCCTCCACAAATCCCCTATCCTCCCCTTGCCACTATGAGGGTGCTCCCTAACTTGCACACCCACCTCTGCCCTAGCATTCCCCTATGATGGGTCATTAAGCCTCCACTGGAACAAGAGGCTCCCCTCCCGTTGATGCCACATAAGGTAATCCTCTGATACATATTTGGCTGGATCCACGGGTCCCCTCATGTATACTCTTTGGTTGGTAATTTAGCCCCTGGGAGCTTCAGGGTGTCTGGTTGGTTGATATTGGTATTCTTCCTATGGGGTTGCAATCCCCTTTAGCTTCTTCTCTTTGTACAAGGGCAGAAGGCAGCCACGTTTTTCACTAAAATATAATAAAAATGGTCTCTAGGCAACATATTGAAATTCTTCTCCTCTGAAACTTTTTGAGCCAGATAGGTTCCCAAAGTTCAAATCACCCTCAGCATAGATGTCTTCCATATTTCTACTAGGATGACCCATTAAGCCTCACTTAAAGCATTCCATTGTGTTCCAAATCCAAAGTCCCCAAATTCACATTCCTCCAGACAAAAATATGTCAGGCCTATCACAGCAATACCCCACTTCTGGTACCAACTTCTTTCTTAGAGTTTTATTGCTGTGAAGAGACACCATGACCAAGACAACTCTTATAAAGGACAACATTTAATTGGGGCTGGCTTACAGGCTCAGAGGTTCAGATCATTAACATCATGGCAGGAAGCACTGCAGCATCCAGGCAGACATGGTGCTGGAGAAGTTGCTGAGAGTTCTACATCTTGACCTGATTGCAGCCAAGAAAAGACTGTCTCTTCCTTACTGGGTGGAGCCTGAGCATAGGAGAGACCTCCAAAGCCCTTCCTCAAAGTGATATACTTCCTCCAACAAGACCACACCTCCTAATAGTTCCACTCTTTATGGGCCAAGCATATCCAAACCACCACGAATAGCTTCATCGTGTCCTAGTGTTACCTAAGGCCTCATTTCACAAAGAATAAATGACTAGGTAATTAGTGGCTGGGTCATATTAGGTATTCATATGATTTATTTATTTATTTATTTTTGAGACCGGGTTTTTCTTTGTAACAGTCCTGGCTGTCCTGAAACTCTTGTAGACCAGGCTGGCTTTGAACTCACAAAGATGCTTCTGCATCTGCCTCTTGAGTGCTGGGATTAAAGGCAGGCACCACCACCATCCAGCATACAGTTAATTTTTTAAGGGACTTTCCATTTATTTTCCAGAGTCTGTTCCATTTTACATATTTACCAACCAAATGTATGAGTGACTCGGTTTCTCTGCAACTTTGCCAACATCTGAGTGTATATGTGTGTGCGTGCACGCGCGCGCGTGTACATACTGTGCATACATGTGTAGGCACACACATACTATTTATTCTAATGAGTATGTCATAATATTTAATTGTGGGTCTAATGTGACTTTACTGAATGGCAATGGATATCTTTTCAGATGCTGGTTGTCATCTGTGTGACTTCAAAGGAGTGCCTCTTTGTGTCCTCTATCCCCTTTCTAAGTTTTTCTTACTGTTGGATTTGAGAGTTATGTGGTAACCCAGACACTGGTTCCTGTCAGACAGACTTTTCTTAGTCTATGGCTTTTCTATTCATTGTCTTAAAGGGTCTACTAGGCAAGTGTGATTAATTCTAATGTGTCCACCTTTTCATTTATTTCATGGTTCACATTTCTGATGCCCGTGTAAAGTTTCTTTGTTTGTTTGGGGGTGATCATCAGTGCAAGTGGAGCGCCTGAGAAAAATGAGGCCATTCAAAAAAGACTTGTGCCTCTCACTGTAGCATCTGGACTACTGGAACAAGGTACACCCACCCCAACCACACCCCCTGCCTGCCCTAGTCATCAGGCACTGGAGTTTCTTCTGGGAACTTTGAGCTAGGGCTCCAGTTTGCAGGGAAGACACTGATGGGTAGGACCACAATGACTCAACTGCCTAACTATGCACTAAAATGCCTTCTATTTAAAACTTAATCTTCACACCAGGACTCAAAAGATGGACTGGGGTGTGAGTGTGTTTGTGTGTCTCTATGTGTGTCTGCATGTATGTGTATCTGTCTGTGTGTGTGTGTCTGTGTATCTGCATGTATGTGTATCTGTATGTGTGTCTGTGTGTGTCTTCATGTGTACCTGTCTGTGTGTGCATCTGCATGCATGTCTGTGTGTCTGTGTGTCTGTGTGTCTATGTCTGTCTCTCTCTCTCTCTCTCTCTCTCTCTCTCTCTCTCTGTGTGTGTGTGTGTGTGTGTGTGTGTGTGTGTGTGTGTGTGTATCAATGCATCTCTTCTGACCTTTGACCAATGTGGCCACATTGACTAAGTTTTCTTTTCATTATTAATTTGACTCTTTTATTGGCATATCAAGGGCAGTGACCAATCTTGGCTTGTTGGCCAGTCAGAGCACCACAGCCTTGCATATGCCTTGGTAGGCAAGTTTTCTATTACTCAGTTCCAGCCAAATCCTATCTGATAAATTTTCACATCACTGTACATGCCTAGTACATTTACTCCCATTTTCCCCTGAAGGTTGTATTATATTATATTTTAAACCCACCATTAATTTTGAGTTAATATTTGTATAAGAAACTGACTCTTGGGTTGATCTTTTTCTTTGTCTTTCAAGGACCGTCCAGTTGCTTGATCCATTTCAACCATTTGTTTATGACTGTCTTTCCTGCATTAAATTTCTTTTGTGCTTTCGACAAAAACTGATTTGGGCATATTTGTGTGGTTCCTTTTTCTTTCTTTCTCTCTTTTTTTAAAGATTTATTTATTTATATATGTGAGTACACTATAGCTGACCTCAGACACCCCCAGAAGAGGGCATTGGATCCCATTACAGATGGTTGTGAGCCACCATGTGGTGGCTGGGAATGAACTCAGGACCTCTGGAAGAACAGTCAGTGCTCTTAATCATTGATCTATCTCTCCAGCCTATGGTTCCTTTTTCTGAGGTTACCTTTATTGAGATATAATTCACATACCAGTCAAGCCATCCATTTAAAGTGTGCCTTTGGTGATTGTTAGTGTAGTATTCTCAGAGTTATGAGAATATACTATGCCTACTACAACTATTAGAGGGTGTACATCGTGGGCAGATAGTTTTGGGGTGTCTTTGAGTTCAGAGAAGGCCTCTCCTCATCTCTGGTAGTCTTTAACCCCAGAATGCAGGTGCCAGATATTGACAGTCACACATACACACACATATTGACAGTCACACAAAACACAGATATTGTCAGTCACACACACAGATATTGACAGTCACACAAAACACAGATATTGACAATCACACAAAACACAGATATTGACAGTCACACACACAGATATTGACAGTCACACAAAACACAGTTATTGACAGTCACACAAAATACAGATATTGATAGTCACACACACAGATATTGACAGTCACACAAAACACAGATGTTGACAGTCACACAAAACACAGATGTTGACAGTCACACAAAACACAGATGTTGACAGTCACACAAAACACAGATATTGATAGTCATACACACAGATATTGACAGTCACACAAAACACAGATGTTGACAGTCACACAAAATACAGATATTGACAGTCACACAAAATACAGATATTGATAGTCTTACACACAGAGATTGACAATCATACACACATAGATTGACAGTCTCTCACACACACAAAGATTGACAGTCACACACACACATTAAGATTGACACACACACACACACACACACACACAAAGATTGACAGTCAAGGGAACTTCCATTGCATCAGTGGCTTTCAGGTTCTTTTCTTGAAACTTTGAGAACAGAAATTCATGAACCACAAAGGGTGAGTTTTAGAAAGGCTGGTGCTTACAGGGTGGGCAGGGCTCCTTATAGCAGAAGGAGGGTCCTGAGAAATAAGGTGCCATGGAGCTGCTAGTCTAGGACTTTTTAAAGAATGTATGGCAGAGACTGGAAGGAAGCATAAGCTGGGGTTTGAGCTGGCCAACAATGGTGGCTAAGTATTCGGCCTGGAAGACCCACTCTTTTGTATCTCTTGGGAAGGTCAAATAAACCAGGCCAGTGGGGCTTCCAGGACCAGAGGGAGTATTGCTCACAAAGGCCTGCAGGTAGCAAGGGTCTGACATATTCTGGGAGGTAGAGTTGTCTGACTGGGCATCAGGTGCTTCCTAAAAGGACATTAGCCAGGCCTTAACAGGGGCATTTGGAGTGCCCAGGGCTCCATAGAGCCCCTTCAGGGTTCAGTCTATTTTGGAAAAATCATTCTGGAAGTTTCTCAAAGACCAGTAGGAGAGCCAATGAAGGCCAGGAAGGGCCTTCCCTAATGAAGGACTCCAGGGAAGAAAGGATGTACCCATGGGGCAGGGGAGCAGAAATGGCAAACGTGTTACAATGCTGGGGGTAGTGAGGTTGGAGGCATATTGGTAGCGGGTACTGAAAGGGTAAGAGTCAGCATGGCTTTCAAGGACCTAGAGGTGCATTAACCCTGCCACCCACTGTGGGGGTGCTGGGCTGAATCCTATCATGTATTTGAGACCAAAAGAACTATTTTCTCAGGACCCTTAGAGTACAAGTCAAGGGTTTACCCAAGAGGCCCTTGCTTTGGGGATAGGTTCCCTGGTACAGCTTATTTCTAGCTAGATCCAAAAGCCTTCAGCCCTGGAGGGGCAGGGTGACAGAAAGAGACCAGAGAAGAGAACTGCAGGGACCAAAGTGACTGGCAAAGCAGCCTGAAGCAAGATCTCTCCCATGAGCTGGTCCTAGGGTCAATGTTTTTTTGTTTGTTTGTTTGTTTGTTTGTTTTGTTTTTTTATTGCAACAACAAGGCTTGCTTGTTACAGATGTTCAAAGGCACAGAAACACATAAAAGACAATGTTTCACATTCAATCAGCTGAGTTTTTAAGGTAACATTTTCCTTTGTCTTTGTTACAGTTTTCAAATGTTTGACAAAGCTGTAATGTTATTGTCACGATGTCAGTGTCCCTTCATTTAAAATGACCAGGAGGCATCCTCACCATGCAATGAACTCCTGGGTACGCTAAACATCAGCATTGGACAGATCACTCAAGATCTAGCCTGGCAGGTTTCAGGTAGATCCCGAGCCCCAAATTCTAGGGACTCTACACATGATAAACGCAAGTGCTACCAGCACTGCAGAAGTGAGCTCCTGACTCACAGCTACTAGGTCCTTTGTTTTTCTTCTGCAAACTCTTTAGGCAATTGTAAGCACAGTGACTTAGAAACCCCAGCAGTATAATTAACTTCCAGGGGAAGCAAGGAGGAAGTGTGGGCTGTAGTTAATAAGTCCAGGCTAGGCTCCCCTATTATATGAAGTGTGTGGGCTAGAGATGAAGGCCTTGGGGAATAATCAATGCCGTTGTTGCCTGAGCTTAGATTGATTTCATAAACAAGAGCTGAGCTACTGAAATATCAGATAGGGCCAATACCTTGCTATTTAAACTTAAAAAAAAGATTTTGACATCTTCTCTAATGTTGTTCCAGAAGAGCTAAGGACACATTTATCATTATTCACATCATGGTGACAGTAAGAAAGAAGAGTTTTGTGCACCCCTCAGGAAACAGCTCCCATGTTTCTGCCCCTGAGATCCAGGACTGGATTTCTTAGCATCTTCTGCGAGTTCAGCTTCATCTCTGCCTGCATGCTGGCTCTTGAGAATGTAATACCTGGCATTACCTGGGAGTCTGTTGGCAACAGGGGATCTCAGTCTTGACTTACTAGAGTCTATATTTCTCTAGCATTCCCATTAATTCCTACATTTTATTAGATGCCAGAGGCACTGCTGTCAATGATCCAAGGATCCTGTATCCCTGTACAGTAAGATGAAGGCTGGCAGCACAAAGCACACCCACCCGGTGGGATCAGCTTGGTGGCTCAGCCGTCAGTGGGTTCATCTTTAAACTCGTGGACTCCAGTTGAGGAGTTTCTTCCCTTCTGCTCCTTCTCAGGAGGTAATTATTCCTCTCCCAATTACAACTCCTCAGCATTTTCTATTGGACATTCACAGGACTATGAATGTGCATGATTCTCAGACAAGCCATTTCTTCTTACAATGGCTTCTATTAAAACGATTATACAAGTCAATTTAACTGAAGCTTTCTACACAGCTGCCCGCAAAAGTACAAGTCCTCCCGAAAGCCAAAGAGGTGACTTTTGGAGTTGTGAGGTTTTGGAGCCCCAAGGCCTTACAGATTCCGACAAGGTGATTCTCCTAGAGATTAAATGTGAGCAATAGCATCCACTCACTTGGCTTCTGGCCACACTGGGGAGAGGAAGGAAAAGCCAGTGGAGAAAGGATGAAAGGAGAAGGAATCCTCTAGAATCCTACCTAATTCCAGGGACTTCAGTTAAGTACAACAAAACAGTCTGATAGTAATCTCAAGATCACCAGTCCTGTGTCCATCTGGGCTCGCCGTTCAGTGGTCCTGTGGCTGGGATGAAGGCTGTTTCCAGTGATGATGATGATGATGTGTTGGACCCTTGAGCATCTTCTTCCCTCCCACTTACAGCCTGGAGAATTCTGCCCATTCTGTGATTCCCAGAAGCCTCTGGATGCAGGTGTCCATTCTATTGTCTGGGATTCTTAGATCCTTAGAAGACCACATTTTCTGAAGGTGAAAAGCTCACCCCTGAACCAGTTGTGGCCATTGAGGACAAGCCCCCGGCAGTAGCCATTTTCCTCCACAAACTCCCTTTACTCTAAAAAGAATATGTATCGTGTGTATTGTTTTCATGTTTGTAGTTGGCATACATTCATTGTACTAGTGATGGGATTCATAAAGACACTTACATTCAAACTTGCTAGGTACCCTGACCATATCACGCGACAGCTCCCCTTCATTCTCCTCTCCAACCCCAGTCTCTCTTCTACTTTTATTTATTTCATAGATTTGGATCTCTAAATTGGAAGAACCAATTTAGATGGGTTTTAGTTTATCTGTAGCTAACTTTTCTTTCTCTTTGGCTTCTTGACATTTTTCCATGGTCATTACGAACAAGACATTGGCCCAGAGAAAGGGGTCAGGCTCCGGTTAAAGATGGGTTAGCCCTTGTTTGAAGACACTACCAAAGAACTAAACCCCTGGTGCAGTGTGTGTGTGTGTGTGTGTGTTTCCTGATTGGTGTGCTTCTGAAGGAAGTAGGGTCTGGTGAATAGAAGAAGAAAGAAAGGCTGGTGCACTTGTCTAACGTGGGATGGTGGGCAACCAGAAGGCCTCTGGGCTTTAGTCCCTGGTCAGCTCCTTCTACCACAGCCATAATTCCGGCATCTGGACTATAGATTTATGCCATCACATGTTTTCCCTTAGTGCATATAGTATGAGTCATATCTATTAAACACACATCCCATGATATGTTAGGTCTTAGAGCATCGTAGAAACTACCAAGAAGCTTTATAAAAATAGATGCACTAATTTATAATTGTACTTTGCTCCTTTGTTTCTTTGTATAAATTTCATGCTCATTTTTAAAATGTGTGTGTGCACCTGCGTGCATGCATAAGTGTGTGTGTGTGCATACACACATGTGCAAGCACAAAGGAGTGTAAAGCAGAATAAAATTCTAGCCTCACCACAACATTGACCATGCATTATCCAGAAAGCGGTCACTGGATTCCCTCATTTGTCTCACAAAAGAAGGCTGGAGGAGGTTGGTAGCCACATGACACTTTACTACATAAAGCTGTCCCCTCTGCAGTGAGACTATACCGAGCTTGTCACCTTTAAACTGTTGGAAGCCCACAAACAATCAATGCCACACTCTTTATTGCAGAAAAGGAGCCAGGATACAAGAGATGCTGGAGAACTTAAGTGTAAACCCCACCCCTGTCACTGAGTCACCCTGACCACCCCCTGGGGTGTTAGTCAAGGCATAAGCCCATCAGAAATACCGGCTATGCAGGTGGAGGGGTGAGGGTGGGTAACTGTCCTGCAAGCTGCTGTTTTCAATCAGTAAGATCTGAACATTTCTGTTATGAGTGGGTGGCGACTGCACAGTGGCTTTTGCTTTGATGAATTGTGCTTTTCCTCGCCATTTCTGAGACTAGTATAGTCTCTCGGACTCTGAAGACCAGCAACAATTTATGACATGTGTGAGTCATCGTGGGAGAGACACAGAGGAAGAGCAAGGCCCAATAAAGTCACCCTTGGGTCACAGTCCAATAGCATTCAGAGGATGAGCTAAGCCTGCCCTGACTGCTGGAGCAGTCTGGATGCAAATGTGTATGCCACACAAAGACAAAGGCTCTCCTTGTCCCAAATGGGCTGATTCTGACTTTACTGAGACTGTGCCATAAGCTCTGCTGAGGATATGGGGCCTGCTTGTGAGTCTCATGGTCTGCATGATAGAGACAAGTAAATGGGAAGGGAAGTCTCAAGTCAGATGTCAGGTCTGACAGTAAGTTCGGGGCTCAGGGGCTGGGAAGCAAGAATTCCACCAGCTGTGAACAATAAAAATGGCCCCACTTTAGGCTCGAGTTGTACATCAGTGGTAGAGTGATTGCCTGCCTAGCATGGCAAACACCAGGACTCCATCCCCAGCAGTGGGAAAAGAGTTTTTACATAGACATCAGACATTTATTGGAAGGGGCTAGTCGTTAAACCTAAATTGAAAAGTCTCTTCACAAGCAAGGACTGACTTCTGATGCCAGTTTAGCTGTTCCTTCTGCTGTGAGACCCCAGCAGTTCAGCTGGTTTCTCTGGGATCTGGTTCCCTATCTAAGGTAGAGGTAGGGGGTGTGGAAAGATGGCTCCGTCAGTAAGCCTGCTAGCTGTTCTTGCACAGGACTGGCGTTTTATTCAAAGCACCCATATCAGATGACTCACAACTGCCTGTGAATCTGACTCCCTCTCTGGGCCTCCAGGAGCACTCACACACAATTGTATGTGCATACAAGCAAAAATGAGGATTTCCATAAGTTTTGTAACATCTCAAAGTGAGTCTGAGTTACAGTTCTTCAAGTGCTCACACAGGTCAGCTCTGCTTCATGAAGCTTATTATCTTCCTACGAACACTGTTCTCTGTGCCCCGTGTTCAGCATCTGCAGACTCACCAACTGTCCATCAAAAGTACCCTGCATGGTGGCATCCTTGGCTCTGTGGTCAGCGCTGGGAATCCGAGATTAAAAGTTGGTCATAGCGTATGTGGAAGCACACGGGTCAGAAGAAAAGCTTCATTTCACCACCCAAAATATGGCAGCGGCATATTTTGGGGGCAGGAGATTGTTAGAAATGCAGCCTGAGGCTTGAGATGAGAACCTGCTTTGTGTGTTCTAGGCACATAGCTCCGCATGGTGCAGGGCTGTGGGAAGACTGGGGTCTGTAGAAAGCTGTCCATATCTGAGGTCAGGGAAAGCATCTCCAGGCAAGCTGCTCCTGGATATTCTTGTAAGATGCCTGGGAACTTACTGGTTTGAGATGGGGAGAAAGGAGATCCTCAGCAGAGAAAGGGGCTGCATGAGACAGCAGCGTAGAGGGGCTGAGGAAGAGCTGGCTTTTGAACCTATGTATCTACTGTACTAAGGAATTTAAGGCTTCTTTCCTTTCCTGAACACAGGTCGGGCAGTGCATGGCAGATGTGCCGCTAACCTGGGTCAGAGCAGAATTATGTTTTCAAGGAAGAAAAAAAAAAAAAAATCAGCAAAAGCCAGTTCCCTCCAGGTTTGCTCCAGAGGATAGAAAGATCCATGCCTTTGAAGGCAAACACACACACACAAATTCTAGCACAAGGCAAGGAAAACGAGAAAGGTCTAAACATTATAAAATATGGTGATTTTTTTCCCTCGGAGGCAAAGTAGCAACTGTTCAACCCTTCCCACAGATTGAAAAGCAACGCAGAGAAGGCCTGTCTAGAAGTAGCTGGAAATCAGTTCTGATGTGAGACTCAAAGTCTGTTCTGGTGTGTGTCAGGCAGGTGGCCTGCACCCTGGATCCTGTCTGGGTGTGAGTCCCCTCCCATGCAGGCCCAGGACGTCCTCTATCCCCGGCTGGACAGATTATCTTGATGTTGAGCTAGAGGAAGCCAGGGTTTTAAAGAAAGGCAGGGGCATTAGTCATGTTCTATTATGGCATTATTGATTTCCTGAGTGTATGTGTGTGGAATAATGCAGACATCCAGTCCAGCGTGGGTGACTCAGAGACTGTCCTCCTGAGAGGTTAACAGCCAGCACCTCACTGAAGAACACCCTTGTCAGGCTGAAGCAAGCTTACATAAACCCTCGAGACTTAATGGCTTCACCTGTTCTTGGTTCCTTGCTTTTCATTGACTTGTTAAGCCATCCATTTGTCGGGTAGATTCATACCACTGAATTGTGAGGATGGTGATGGTGAAGACAGATTTCCCCACGCAGAGACTCTTCCTACTTTCTGAGCCTCCAGTCACCTTCCCACACCTCAGCCAGTTCCCAAGTTCCCTCCTTAGGAAGGTGAATTCAGACGCATTCTTCCATGAAGCCTCCTTGTGAGAAAATTCTGTTCTTTAAAACTGGCCATCTCAGTGATCTGGGCCTGCTGTATAGCAGGCAGAAATGCAGATTTCTCAGGGGGCCCGTCTGCTGTCCAGAGTGTTAACTAGGAGCAGAGTATATGGACTAAAGAGTGGAGCGTTTGTCATTAGGATGAAAGTTCACTGCAGTGTGCACAGGGTGAAAAGAGAGAGGAAAAGAGGAGGCTAGATGCTAGCCCCTCCCCCGGCTCTCATTTCGGCGAGTACGTGTAGAAGCTGGCCCTTCACGGTCCTTTTTCCAGGGCACAAGGCTTGCATGGTGGACCCTTTGTCCTTGACAAGGGGGCTGAGCAATGCTATCTCATTCTATGGAGGGAATGCATGGATTGGCAGGGCTCTGGGGACCATGTGGCTGTGTATGGCGCTGGACCAAATGGGAAGGATAAAGCTGCCTTTGTATGCATTTAAAACAATTAACTAAGAGAAACAGAGGTCAGAGTGACATCTAAAACATCCAGAGTTCCAGGAAGGGGACGTTCTGGTACAGATGAATTAGTGACGCATCCGGGTCAGGAAACCTAACGCATACCAAGCAGAGCGGATGGAAAGGGAACCAGGCAAATTGCAGCGCAGTAGGACCAAAAGCAGAGCTGAGCAGCGGAGACGCCCGGCTTCTCAAAACCGAGGCCAGCACTGCCAAGCCTGGGATTTTGACTTCTGAAGGGTTTAGTCTTGTGAAAACACAATTCTCTCGGTCCAGATGGTACATTGTTTCCCCATTCACCTTACCCCCTGCCCCCATTCCCTTCTGTCATTAACTCCTTGTCTTAGTGTGGCACATTTGTAACTGATGAGCTGATCTTAGTATGTTATTATTTAAGTGACAAATGTCACTTATTTATTATTAGAAATTTACATACAATAATAGCCTCAATTAAAATCTTGAGGTTTGCCATACCTGTATTTCAACTTCGTATTTTTCTCTTCTGTTCTTCCAGTACCATCATTTCCTTCTCCTGTTTAAAACCATTTCATTTCTTTCTAGAGCTCCAGCCAGGCTGTTAGTCAGGTCTGCTGGCAACAGGTTCTCCTGGCTTTCCTACATCCAAGACTGTCTCGATGCTCTCTACCTGAGTTATGTTCTTGCTGAATTCTTTTGGCAACTGTGCAGTCTGTAGCACCCCTTCTCAATCTTTATGGGTTCTGATAAATCCAGGCATTTGAACTGTTTGTTCTACAGAATGTCCTTGCTCATTACTTTAAATTTATTTTCTTTTGTTTTCGGAAGTTTGACTGTATTAGTTTGCATTTGGGGGCATTTTGTTTGAGTTTAAGGTTTTCATAAGCTTATGTCATTTATCAACTTGGGGAATGTGTGAATGTTTTTCTAACCATATCTTCTCATTTCCTTCTGCATTCAGCACTTCCCAGTTGTTGGCTTCTTCAGTGAGAGCAGCAAATTTACAAAATAAGAAAATTCACAGGGTTGCTGACTCCCAGGATTCCTAGCTAGTCTGCCCCTTTCCTTCCTCCAATTTTCAGTCTTCCAGTTTTTTTTCCTTTTTGCACGCGCGAGCGCGCACACACACACACACAGTCCATGGGTCTCATCTGTATTTAACCAGAATATTGAAAATTATTTCTAGTGATCTTTTAAATTAGAAGTCCTCTATTATGTTGATATGTGTGTAGTTGTGGGCACATCTTTTTAAGACATATTGATTACAGATGAAATGTTTTAGATGAACTTCATAATTAGAAGTAGGTAATGGGCAGGAATGTAGTGAGGCTGAAGAGAGGGCTAAATTAATTGTTGGAAAAGAGGGTGGATACACTGAAGTTCATTTCTCTAGTTTCTGTGTATGTGTAAAATCCTTTATAAACAAGATTTCCTATCTACTCATTCTAAGTAACATGACAGGGCTTTATGAGAGGAGTGAGCATCTATATTCCTTCCAGAGTGTAAACTTGATAACGGGGTCTCCATTTGTTAGTTACAATTAACTATACAGCAATAGAGCTGCACATTGACTGGCATATATTTGCCACCATGGTTCCTCAAAGGTAAGACTCCTCAGACTGTAAAATGTACTGTAAATGTAAGCATCATTGAGTGCTGTAAGTTTTTAGAAATATTCTGATGTTAGAGGTGCTAGAGTGAAAGGAATTCGGAAGTGTTCAAGACCAGAGTCAGGGTATAGCTCTGAGGTGGCCAATTCTAGTCAACAGGCTTTGATAGGCACACTGAAACTTTGTCACAACCTTGACAAAAAACAAAAGCCTGCTTTGCTAAGATGTATCTCTTCATCTGACAGAAAACAACAGCCTGCTAAGCTGACAAGTATCTCTTCGAGGACTCCCTCTTATTTTCCATCCCTCAGGCCCCCACGATTTAAATACTATGCTATTAAATGGGGTCAGCCTGTTAATTTATACCTTTTATTGATTAAATTCGTCCTATTCAGACTGACTGGGGTGATATAAATCTAGCTACAGCAAGAGGCTTATTTTTATCCAGGCTACATGGACTTACTCTAGGAAAATGAACATTTCCAAAAGGAAACCACTTTTCAAAATGTTATTTAATTAGCATACAAAGTACTAGGCTTCATTACAGCATTTTTTGTTCCTTTTCCTTCTGTGTTCTTGTGCACCTCCCTGCACCGGCTGGACCCTTCACTCCTAGTGCACACCTTTTCACCTTCATGTCACGTTTGTTTTATTGTTCTATACCTTCCAGAGCTGCTTCCTCCAAGTTCAGGGCCTACAGACATGAACACTTAAGGCGTTTAGACAGCTCACCCCGACACTGTGTGTTAAACCATTTGTTATACAACTCTTCAAAGTTGAGCATCTATAAAGTTCAGCTCTGGTGGATGGGAATAATGTAGATTCTTACTGGTTTTCCAACTGACAGCAAAGAGATTCAACTGGTTTCTCTGGGCTACACTGGAACAAGGCAGTAAAAAGAAAATGTTATTTGTGGGTTCTGGGTCCTCCAACCTCACTCTGAGTACAGGGTACAAACCACTAGCCTTTGCTCTCTTGAGCAGAGTACAATGGTTGGCCCCAAGAAAGTTCTTAGACCCTATGACTTTGTGGATGACCCAGGTGATGGTCCTCAGAACATGTACTCAGCCCCTGACTCAAGCTCTCTTGTAGGTATGAAAACTAGAAGAAGGGATTAAATACCAGGCAGTGTGACTTCAAAAGCATCTCATGAAGGAAAACCAAATATACCCAAAGGTGGTGATATGTGAAAGCACCCCATGCTGGTGGCTGTCTGTCCTGTCTGGTTTTGTGTGTTGACTTGACACAAGCTGGAGTCATCACAGAGAAAGAAGCCTCCTTTGAGAAAATGCCTCCATGAGATCCAGCTGTAAGGCATTTTCTCAACTAGTGATCAAGCCGGGGAGGGCCCAGTCCATTGTGGGTGCTGCCATCCCTGGGCTGGTAGACTGGGTTCTATAAGAAAGCAGGCTGAGCAAGACAGGGGAAGCAAGACAGCAAGTAACATCCCTCCATGGCCTGTACATTAGCTCCTGTTTCCTGACCTGCTTGAGTTCCAGTCCTGACTTCCTTTGGTGATGAACAGCAATGTGGAAAGTGTTAAGCTGAATAAACCCTTTCCTCCCCAACTTGCTTCTTGGTTATGAGGTTTGTGCAGGAATAGAAGCCGGAAGACACTATCTATGCTAATACACGCACAAAGATAAGCAAAAAGTTCAGTCAATCTTCAAGACATGCACACACAATCTCTAACAGTAAATAATAATTTGAGGGGAAAAGCGGCCATGATAAACAGGGGTCAGAATTTCTTACTCTGTCTCTACAAAACTCCTAAGACCTTGCCTGCTCCCCAAATGTAGTATCTTCATAACACATTAGGTGTACATGAACAGGCAGAAAAATAAAACCAGTTATTAGATACAAAGATGCAGGTCTTCTGACCAGTTCCAGTAGCCTGCCACCTGATGGCTCCACTCCATAGATTCCGTGGCATCTAGGGAACTGGGCCTCAGGGTCTTTGGATACTGGGCAGTAGACAGTGGTAGACAATGGCTTTGAGTAGTTTGGTCTATTGAGTCTCACACTGGAATGCCTCTTCCCTCCAAAAACCATGGGGTTATTGTGAGCTCCTGGGGGTGTGTGGTGCCTACAGGCTTCAGAGTTCAAGTCTTCCTGAGCTTCCTCTTTAAACTGTATCTGATACAAGCTCTCTCTTGCATCAGAGAAAAGGCAGAGTGAAGTTGCAGATATTGAAGGACAGAGGAGGAAGCAGGTAAGAATCTACAGGTACCACCTCCCCTCTAGTTAAGGTTTCACAAAACCATTAGCTCTGCCACAGCCTAGCCTTTAAAGTGTATTCTAGAGTGGGACTTGACATCTGGTTTCTAGAACATTACATATTAGAAATATCTGGCCCTGTAAACACAGGGGTTAGTTACAGCTCCTTGTCAAGCTCACCTCTGAATGCAGATGTCACTGTAGACAGCAAGAACAGAGAACATTCTCCGAATGTACCCCAGTGCAAATACTCACCCATAGCAAAGAGTAACTATTCAGTTCCAGCATCCTTCATGTGAAAACCCCAAATGTGAACTGGCCCCAAATCCAAAGCCTTAGGGTCACAGACATGCCACAGTGCCAAATCCCAACATCTGAAGCCATGCAATGTGCCCTAATGGGCATGGAGACACCTGGAACCGGAACTGCTTCCTAAAGTGAGCCTTAGGCATGTGGGTGGGGTGGAATGAAACACAAACTAGCTCTGTTGTCAGATATGGCTGCATCTGACAGCTCAGAGCCCACAGTTCAGGGTTAGTACACTTTCCTGAGTTGATGCTCTATCTGTTACTGTGCACTGCTTTTGTAAGTTGGTGAGTTAGACAGAAATTAAAAGCGGCTTTTATCAAAAATGTAAGATTTCTAACTTGGTAAATCAAAGGAGGAAGGAGTAAACATGAAATAAAACAGTAGCCACAGGAAGGAGAATACAAAGGTGTGTTACACGGGACAGATAAGCTACATGCCCCCCACCCCTTTAAGCAGAGGCTCTTTAAGGACAAGGTTAATAGTGTTCTCTATGTGATTGTCCCTCATCAGTCAGCTCTGCTTCATTAACCCGAGCTCAGCAGGACACCCTAACATCGAGATACACTGACAGACAACCCATCAGGTTTCACTCCTGGCGGCCCTATAAAAGGCAGCTAGTAGATGACCATGTCACTAACTCTGCACAGACTGAGAGCTGGGTCTAACCTTCTGCACTCTGGAGTATCAGTGGTCCTTTAGCCTGGATCTGTAATTTCTGCCAGAATTATTTGCTTCATCATTTGACTAAGAGAGAGGTGTGGGGATAGAAAAAGAAGGAAATAAAATATAACCATAGATCTGTTAGCAAAGCATAGAACAGCTGGAAGGGAAAGAGATTTGAGTATCAGTGGGGATAAGGCCAGACTCCTCTAAATCTGGGATTTGATCAAAAAAGTCTTAGTTGTGCAGGAAAGAGCTTCATCAATGACAAGTGGTAGCCTTTGGGCCAAAGCTCATTATCCTCCGAGTTTTGTACAAAAGAGAAGAGTTAAGACTGTGGACCGGGACCCATTTTCTTTCTGCCAATGCTGGCAAAGGAGCTCAGAGCATCTAACATAAGCTTCTTGGTAACAGGACTGACTGACTTTACTGGCTTTTCCTGACAGCTAGACTGTAACCAGAACTTTAACAGTTTAAAACTACTTTAGAAATCTGAAAAGATGTTTTCGTGATTACATTCTAATCAGCTAATGTAAGACTGGCTTTGGTTCCCAGACTAACCCCATAAAGACATTGATGATAGGTTACCTTGTTGGTGGTTTTAAAAATACAAGTGTGAGTAAGAAATTTGAAACCGGACTCTTCAAAAGCCTATACCTCATTGTCCCCCAACATCAGCTGGTGGATTTTACATACTCCTGCAGACACAATTAGAGAGTACATGCTTATATGTATAAATAAAATATGAATGATATGGGAGTTTCTGACAAATGATTTATTAATGAAATTTATTAACTCTAATATTTACTGCCAGAGAAACTTCTATATGTACAAATCAGCTTGAAGTTTCCAGCCCCGACCTTTGGTTACATGAATATGCCTTAAGTGCCACAGACAAACATTAATCCCAATTGCAAAGAAAAAACAAGTCTTGAGAAAAAAAAAATCCCCAAAGCTCTTGAACCTGGTTTCTTTATACCATATGAGGAAAATCCTTTTATTCTACATTTTCTTTCCTCTTGGTCAGCTTCTAAAATAGTCCTGGGGAAAGGACAAAAGAACCATTGCTTATAGGATCGATGTTTCAAAGAGAAACTGGAAATTAGTCTGTCTTCAATAGAAAATAGTTTTAGCCTAAGATATTGGCATTAAGTGACATAAGAAAAACTTGAACTTTCAAAATTCAAAATGTAGACAATGTAAACGTAACAAGGGTTGGGAGTGAGAAGCTCACAGGCAAATCTGTAGCAAACTCCAATTTCTGGGTTTTAACTTCTTCCAGGAGTGATGGTATCTGTTAACCACCAAATCAGTCTGGAAGAGAAAGACCTAAAAGCTGAGTGAAACCTTTCCTGGGTTTTACCAAGAAATCAGATTGGCAAAATAAAGGGAAAATAAAAGAATAAAGACAGAGGGGAAGAAAAATGGAAGAAACCATGTCTAAGCCCATGTCAATCAGGATGAACAAGTGACAACTGCATATATAGAAGACACTGCATCCTTGATTACAAATGTGGATTATATACACATTTAGATCACATTTAGATCATAGGTCACACCCCGCATTTCAAACAGGATGTCTCTCTAAGAGAAGTCCTATTCACTTGGTTCCTCAGGTGCCTGTCTTCTGTGCTGGCTGGTCAGTAGTCTCTGAACTTGACTCGACAGCATGGTATATGAATGGGTAAAGCTTGGTGTCTGGTCCAGGGGTGGAACAGTTTCTGCATTCTTCATTGTAGTATCTAAGCAATAACTTGTACACTTTTCCTAGAGAGTAAAAGACCAGAACAATTTGCATATAAAGTTATACAGATAACACACACTCACACATATATATATATGATAGAAAAACTTAAAAAAAACTTGTTATTTTAATTATTTTATTTTAAATAGTGTAGGTTCAGATTTGGCTTCTGAAATTACAATATGAATTTCTAACACCTAGAAGGCTTTCCTGACATAAACTTTAACATTTAAAAACCACTTTAAAGTAGCATAGGCTATGAGTACAGTAGGCTGTCCATGTCAACTGAATTCACATCAACCCCAGCTATACACTCAGCTCCCACAGGAGCAACACACTTGATGAGCACAGTACAGTCTCATAAATCCGACAGACTGAGGACTTAGGGACTGTCAGGTTTGAATTTATCTTCCTCTCATGAATGGTTTAAATATACACTCTGTATACCCTATTCCCCTTTAGATTTTTGTATCAATAAAAGTGAAAATAAACATTAATTCTAGCTTCCCACCCTCACTTTTTTTTGTTGTTGAGACAGGGCTATTATCCTGGGCTGGCCTAAAACTGATGATTCTCCAACTGGCTGGAATTATAGGCACATACCACCATGCCTGGGCAGAGGCCTCACTCTAAGAAAACAGACAGACACAAACCTCTGCAGAACCTGTTTAAGTGCGCTGTTGCTCTGCTTGCCCCAGATAAACCTTTCTTACTATGATCCATCCAGACTTAGCAAATGCTCCTCCTGGATGGTACACATCCATCTAGACACCTACTCACCAACACTCAGTTTCCTCTCAGTAAGGAAAGTGTGCATGCTGTAAATGTCTCTCATCAATTCTGAGTCCCCAAAGGTGAAATAAACCACATCGCGTTCGGCCGCAGCAGCTGCCAGCATCTGTATTAAGGCTGCAACAAAGAGAACAGACAGCTACATCACGGCACTTGCTGGCAGCACACTGGCAGCTCTTTCATCCAGCTACAGAGGCAGGGATGACACAGCCTTGTCCTAGGTCAAAGATTTACGAACCCAATGCATATGTTATTAGGCATGGTGAGTAGACAGTGACACAGACCCTTCAGTCTCTGATTCGTCAGGTATGGTTTGGAGAATAAATTCTACTGCAGCATTTTCACAGTTACTTCTCTGGACCAGAGAAATGAAGTTCACTGAAGCAGCAACCAAGGCATCAAAGTAGCATATATAATTACTTTTATTAATCTTGAATTATTTGTTTGCTCTATTTAATAATTTTGTCTCATTACATACTCGCTGGTCTTTTGGGAAGTTCTGCTGTTATCACTGACTTGACAGGCATTCCCTACATAAGCTGCTAAGCTCACCTGTGTCCCCCAACATTCACACATCCCTGTCCTGCCACAGGGAGCCAGTGTTACTAAAGATGCTGGATGAGTAACCCTGGAGTGTTAGGACAGAAAGACAACTGATCACTACTCACCTCCAATCAAAACTATAAATCTCCGAACCTGAAATATGTTTCTAGAAATTAAGTTTCTTTTCAATCCTTATCTCAACAGAAATATTTATTTTGAATATGAACCTGAACTTGGCAACAACTAATGCCCTTATACTAGGTATGTTCTACCTTGTAAAACAGAAGGTGGGAATGCAGTTAAAACATGACGAAGGATCTTTCTACAGTTAGGATCTTTAAGAGTACATAAGGATTTTACACATCTAAACAAATACCTGTAACATTACTGAAATAGGGCAGAAGCTACAACTGCAAGAGTTAATGGGTGCCACCTCTGGGAAGGTCTGTTCTGCAGTGTCTTCTCATAGATCCATTAAAGGCTAACAAAGACTGCAGTACTATAGAGTGGAGCCACTTGGCAGCACTCTTCCTGGGTGATCATAATGAAGATGTCAGCGGTATCCAATCGAGTGCCCCCACAGAGTTCCACTGCTACAGTCGTCTGAGGAGGCATAACCCAATCCCAGACTCATATACTTCAAGCATGTGAGTGTCCAAAAACACTTTCAGAAATACTCCAGACTCAAATAGGGTAACACACATAACTGCATCCGGTACTGAACTCTGCCCGTGGAGAAAAGGCTACATTTATTATCTATTTGGTCATCTGGCATAATAAGGATGCAGAGGAAAGAAGAGATAAACATAACCATATACCTGTATGAATTTAATAATTATAATGAAATATTTTTCTTAGGAAATACACACTGCTATATTTAAGAAAGAAGGAAACAGTGCATGCTAACTGATGCTTGCATGCATTGGTCCTGTAGCTAAATGAACTTGCTGCCAAGCCTGACATCTAAATTCAGCCCCCAGACCCACATGGTAGCAGCAAAACCTAGATTCCCACAAATTGTTCTCTGCCCTCCACATGTAGTCTACACACACACACACACACACACACACACACACACTTAAAATAAATGCATCTGCATAAAAATGCATACATATTCATATACAAAGGAATGTATACTATTTTTATATCCTTTTTTTTTTTTAAAATAAGGTCTTTGTAGGTTCAGGCTGGTCTTGAACTCACAATCCTGCCTTAGTAACTTACTTGAGTATACTACCATGCCTACTTATGATTATTTCTGACAATGCATGTGAGATTGTAAAATACCATCAAAGTCCTATCCTGTTGTTTAGACCATATTTACTGGCTATCTACAACCTTGGAGATACCATGACTAGGTCTCATTAATCTTAGAATGTTGAAAGGAACTAATTTCAAAGCAAAGGTAAGATTTAATTAAAATTGCTCAACCAACTTATGCATACATTAAAACTTCAGAACACAAGGCTTTGAAAGGTTCCTAATTAACCTTAAAGAGCATATAAAAATGGAAAATAATGAATTGCCATCTTCCAAATGAATTGTCCTTTACCAAAACGTATTATGCTTTACCTTTTAAAGCGAATGAAAAGTTGGCTTGAAATACTAGGAAAGGAACAGAAAGGAAAGGAATGGGGCTGTTGGTCGGTCTTTCTGTCCTGGCTGTCCCGCTGCACAGGCCTATGCTGGGTCAGGAAGACAGAGATGAGGGGTCCAAGCCAATCCCCACCCTCTACTAGCTCTATTTAGCCACTTGCTTTGTTCTTGGCCTCGTTTTTCTCAGCTACACAACAGATTTGCACCAGATGATCCCTAGAAACTTCCAGTTAGGATTCCATAATTACTGTCATCATTTTTCTGTCTGCATCAGGTGTTAAGATTGTAACTACACAAATGAAATTTTCAGGAAAATACATTAATCTTGACCTTAAATACATTACTGAGTCATTGACAAAGCATTTTAATTTTCTTTTTTTTTTCTTCTTCTGTGCATTGGTATTTTGTCTGTGTGAGGGTGTTGGATCCCCTGGAACTGGAGTTACAGACAGCAGTGAGCTGTCATGTGGGTGTTGGGAACTGAACCCAGGTCCTCGGGAAGAGCAGCTAATACTCCTGACAGCATCTCTCAAGTATTTTAAATGTCACTATCTATAGCACCTACTGTCTATGACATCTCCAAGGTCTTGGTAAAGCTATAGAATTAAGCCTCATGTTTTAAGTGAACTCTCTTGCATCAAAAGTTAGATGAGAATAAATTTAATGGGATATGTGGACAGATGCCAAGTCTGATATAAAAGCGTACAATTCTAGCTCAAGCATATATAGGTGCCAAACCAATCACTTAAATTAACCTGTAGGGAGCTTGGTTTTAATTTTCTTTTTGGCAACCATGTCACACCATGAGGAAAACACAAACAAATATGAATAACCTGAAAACGCAATTTTCTGTGTCCTGTTACAGAAAATGAATGAAGCAGACATGACAGGACTGAGTGTGGTGGCACTGTTGTTAATCCCAGCACTACGGAGGGAGAGCCAGATGTATCTCTGTAGGTTCAAGGCCAGCCTGGCCTGCACACTGAGTTCCTAGACATCTACTACTACATAGAGAGACCCTGTCTCACCAAAAGGGGGTGCCAGATAATGAAATCTCGTATCACAGTTGGTGTCTGAGGCCTTCCCCATGTAATATTAGTAGTATCTGCTAACACGGGGCTTGAACTCTAATAGGCTCGTTTAATTTTTACAGAACCAGAACAAGATAACTAGCATTACTGCCATTTCGAGAAGGGCTAAATAATTGTCCAAGGACAACGAGTTATTATTTGCGTTATCTGAGTGTATCCTGGCAATACGGCTCAAACAGGAGAGATGTGAAAGCACTGCCCTTGTCTTCCCAGTGAACTCAGACTTCTGAGTGCTCGCACACCCTTGGTTGCACTGACGGTCTCCAGCTCTGCTTGTAAACTCCAAAATACACACATGGTGTGTAGGCCAACTCTCTTAGTCTTGACTTGCCCTTCCCCTGACTACAGGCATCACTAACTCCACATGTACAGTCTGCTCATGTTTTATATAGATTTCTTCACTCTCCCTGCAATGTTGTATTACTTTCCTCACTACTGACAAAAGCAGCTCAGGGAAAAAAGGGTCTCTTTCGGCTCACACTGGAGAGTAGAGAGGGTAGGGAAGGTGTGGCAGCTAAAGCATGGTGCAGCTGGTCACCGTGGATCCTCAGGCAGGAAGCTGAGATGAGTGCTGGTGCTCAGTTGCTTTTTTAGTGCTCTAAGTAGCCATTGGACAGTACTGTCCATATTTAGGGTGAGTCATCCCATCTTAATTAACCTACATTGGAAATCCATCACAGACATGTCGAAAAGTTTGGTTTTATAGTAACCCTAAATCCCATCAAGATAACCATCAGAAATGCCAGCTTTCATATTTAGAGCCAGATCCAGTGCACATTAAAGGCTTGAGATGTTAGGCTGATTACCCACTCTCTATGCCTCAGTATGTCACCTATAAAAACAAAACATCTTCCTAAAAGTTGCTGTGTGATTATACAGCAAGTAACTAACTTGTTGCCAAGTCTGATGATCCACTAATGTACATCTCCTAGAACAAAGAACATAAGGATAACTAGCCTCTGGTGTTCTGGAGGAAGACAGGGTCACCTTAGTCAGTTCTGACCCTCACCTGCTGTGCTCCTTTGTGAGATATCTACAAATCTTGGCTTCCCAGTCTCACAGGAAGGTTACAAACAAAGAATAGTTATGCAAATAAGAATAGAAAATGTGGCGATTCTGACACTTGACTGATCTCTACCAACTTGGAGGCTATGAAACAAAGCATGCAACCATTTGTCAGATCCAGAAATACAGCAGCATCTTATAGGTACTGATGACAAACACTCCACATATCCTTGACTTTACACCATCATACAGAACACTAGAATACAAAAAGAACAGTGCAGAACTGTTCTGTGTGTTCTTACTCATGGGAAGCTAAGAAAAAAAGGGAAATGTGATCTATTCCTGCAGAGGAAGCAAAGTGTCAAGGTGATCTGGTATCTGAGATGATCTGTCTACTTTCAAAGATTCACCCTTTCCCAATGTTTACAACCATAATTTCCACAATGGCCCAGTGATTAAGAGCACCGACTGCTCTTCCAGAGGTCCTGAGTTCAAATCCCAGCAACCACATGGTGGCTCACAACCATCTGTAATGAGATCTGATACCCTCTTCTGGTGTGTCTGAAGACAGCTATAGTGTACTTATATAATCAATCAATCAATCAATCAATCAATCAATCAATCAATCTTAAAAAAGGGTTACCAGTTCAAGTCAACCACAGCATGGCAGAAAATGACTCATTGGTACTATCCCATTACCATTCTTGATTAATCATTTTTTCTGGTGTTAAGCATTTTTTTGAGACATGTTCTATGTATCCTAGGTTTGCTGATTCATGCATCATATGTGTCAGAGTACTGGGACCAAAGGCTGATATGTCCCTTCATACGTGACTTGTGTTTATCCATCTTGATTTAAAAATAGCAAAGAAATTAGTAAATACATTATCTAGGTTTGATTTAATGGACATAAGGATGGCCAAATGGAAAAATAAATGTATAATAATGTTCTGAATTTCACCAATCTTTCACTTTATATGTCAAGGGACCCAAAGGAAATCTCAGTTAGTGAAAGATATACCTAATGTTTATTGGGTATGTTCATTTGGTCTCATGGATGGAATGGTATCCAAGTTGGTCTAATTAGGAGTATTTCTATGGGATTTTTAAAAATCCCATGGAATCCTTTTAACCTTGCACCACTCAGTTGCAAAGCTTGTTAAGCCTGTAACCATGTAATTCTGGTTCCTGCCATACAGGTACAATGATGAAAACAAGAGGATGTGGCTGTCACACTGAGTACCCACAGGGGGAATCAATATGCATGTTTCAGAGATGGAGAAGCTGGTCCAGGATCTAATCATTTATAAGGTCAATTCCATGAGGCCTTCCTTAGACACATTAATTAATAGCTCCTTCTAGGTGAAAAGAAAGGCCCACACTCAAATGGGAAGACTCTTCCTTCATTTCTGGTGGAAGGGATAACCTGTATTAGACTTTTCTTCTTCAGCCAGCTACTCGTGTACACACCAGTCCCCACAGAGAACCTCACATATGTGTGTGCAGGACATGGGAGGTATGGGAGGAGCTCGTCAGGCACACCCATGGTTAGAAAAGAATGTGCAATGTCTCAGCGTAGTCAGTAGCTGCACGGAGATGCTGGTACACATCTCATCTGTGACTCCCTTACTAGGCAAGGCTCTGGGACAGAAAAGACATGAAGCAGACTATGGCACCAAGACACTTGCTAGTATACTAAGCTAGCAATGGCATAATCTCTCATAAGCAAGTCCATACCTTATGGAGACAGTGAAAAATAAACAAGGAAGGAAGTGTACGGAGACACTGACAAGAAACCTGAAACAGGATTTTCATGAAGGAAGCAGAAAAAAACAAAAACAAAAACAAAACAAGGACGAGTGTTTCATTGAAAGAATCTGTTGGGCATGGAGTAAATTCTATACCCTTCAGAGACACCTATTCAAGTGCCAATATACCTGCAATAATTAAGTCATACAAAGAAACTAAAATAAACTCTTAAAGCAGACAAAATATCTTTATTCTTTGATTTCTGTAATGGTTTAATGTATAATATTTTATTTCATAAATGCATCTTTTTTGTATCAAAGTACAAGCAGTGGTATGGAACTTACCTAATATGCAAAAGGCCTTGGGCTTGACCCTTAGCACAGCCAGAAAACAACCCTAAACAAACTCATGGTATAGGAAACCAATGCTTCAGTGACCAGTAATCTACTGCCTAGTCAACCAAGCGCACGGGGGGAGTCAGAGTAACTGCCAAGTCTAAATCTTGGAAGCAGAGAAAATGAGTCACACAGGGAAACTTGACAACAGCGCCCTGATGGAGTCTAAGCCACGAGGAAAAGGAGACAAATGGGCACACTCGTAAAGGGTTCCCGCTGTCCAGCACACACGGCCACGGTCTATGGCAGACCAGGCTTTTGGATTGATGACATGAATCTAGTCATTTGTTTTACTTAAAAGAAAAACAGAAAAAAAAAAAAAAAAAAGAAAGAAAGTATCTGTCATAAGATCAATAGTTCCAGAGTGAAAAACAGGTTTCCTCAAACAAATTCAAGACAATAAAGAATTTCATAAAATAAGTTTCACAAATTCCTTTTTTGGTAGACTTTCAAACTTCAAAAAAAATGTATCAGGCAGTTTTTATTTTGAACCTGAATGAAATACAGTAGTCTTTAAAATGGGGACAAGAAAGGTTATTTTAAAGACGCTACAAAAACGTAAAAAACGTGGACACATAAAAATGAACTCAATATGGCATTTAACCAAAAGGCTAAAATGAAAAAAAGCCAAAACTGAACAAAAGTGCCTGTAACACAAGCTACTGAACACTTAATATTTTTTAATGTACAGGAATTATTACTGATCAGAGAAAGAACAACTATCTCAAGAACATACAGGAAGGAGACATAAAAAACCAATTCACAAAAACAAACAAAACTGTGTAATAATATTTCACCTTCCCAAGGCTCATACTACAGACCTTCAGGAGACAATCTACATCAGGATGAAATATAAAGTACTCATATAGCCTAAGAAGGTATTATATGCAACTGAAAGCAAATAGGCAGATGAACCAACTGTACCAAGTAGAGAATCTCTGAACTGTGATATATATGTACACAGAACAGAATAATATGTAGCTATTAAAATAATTGGTAATAAATCTATTTTTTTAGTGTTGAGAACTATTGGAGTGAAGGTTTTAAAAAGGGGCTATGGGATGGAATTATGGTGTGAATGCATTCATGTCAAATGACTACACAGAATTTTTTCACAAAGATATTCAATGTTACCATCAAATTTAGGTGATGTTTACTTTACATACTTGAAGGTACTGTTCTGGGTTCAGAAGAGTGAGTATGTCACTTTTATGAAAATAACAAGCTTTCATTATGGGGATGATGCCACAATGACAGACTCGCTTGTTTTATTCCTAATACGCTGGCTTTCATCTATGCCTGGTGGCTGTCAAGGACAGTTACTTGCCTTTGTGTGCTGGGGCTGCTCTTCCTGTCCCCAGGCACCTCCCGGGCTCTTAGCACTGTGTTCCTGGAGGGAGCACTGAGTCAGGACTGCTTTAGTCTTAGTTTGTTGCACTAATGAGATGATTCAGATAACCCCAACTGCCATGATTAGTTTTTTGGCAACTTGACACAAGCTAGAGTCAAGAGAAAAGGGAACCCCTTCTTTGAGAAAATGCTTCCACCAAATGGGGTCCTGGGCAAGTCTGTGGGGCATTAAAAAAAAAAAAAAAAAAAAAAGGAGATTGGTGTGGGAGGGCCCAGCTCATGGTGGGCAGCACCAGTCCTGGACACCTGGAAGTTGTAAGAAATCAGGCTGAGCGAACTATGGGAAAACAAGCCAGTGAGCAGCAGTCTTCCATGGCCTCTGCATCAGTTCCTGCCTCCAGGTTCCCAATGAGGTCCACATCCCGACTTCCTTCAAGAATGGATTGTGATGTGGAAGTATAAGGAGAGGTGCTCTAACACTACTGAGAGAGGTTAGTGATCTGACACTATTGAGAGAGGTTTGTAGATTGTCCTGAAGCTGTTTGTATTTTAATTGTTAATTCCACTTCTCCAAGAAGGGCTGCCCAGTCAGCCTACTCAAGAGGTGACTTCATCTGAACCTTCCCATTTTAATTAGTAAAATAAAGGAAAGCCAGTGACTGGGCGGGGTGAGGGAAGTAGAGAGGGCTGAGGAGGTCAGAGGGTGAAGGTCGTGGCAGCATGGAGTTTCCCAATAACCAGCTAGACCCAGGTGATATTAATTGGCATTAAATAGCTATGAGCCTTAAGGATTTTACAGGTCTAAGATCTCATATAGAAGGGCAGTTTGTATCTTTGTCTATTTGATGTAATCTTGTTGTGTAGAGGGTTTGTGGATTGAGAGTTAAACATATAAACCTGTACAGAAAGCTATCGGGCTGTAGAGTTGTATTTATGTGGGATTTTGGGGTAGAGAAACACCCCGGGACGAAGGCAGAGAACAGGTGGTAGAAAACCGCCAGGGAAGGGAGTTTCGAGGACAAGTTGGGCTCCAGAGGTGCTTGGTGCTCCATATCAGGGTCGGGCCTGAGGAGTGAGACCTCAGGGCTCGTAAAGAGAAAAGTATTTATTATATTTTTTAATATTTACTGCAACAGAGGTTGGTGATCTGACTATTGAGAGAGGTTAGTGATTTGACACTATTAGGAGAGGCTGGTGATCTGACACTATTGAGAGAGGCTGTCGCAGCTATCTCCCAGTTGTCTTTCAGGCTTTATCAGAAGTGTATTGTGTTTTCTCAAAGTATGAAACTTAAGAATTCTATGAGTTAGTCTGGTGAATTTTCAAACTTGAAGGGGTCAGCAGGCAAAATGCAGTTGGCTTGGGGCCCCTCTGAGCCTTGTGGCTATAGTCTGGAGTAATGGCAGTCAAGTTAAGGACTATCCCCTAATGTGTACTCACTCCTGGAAGTTAAGAGCCAGAACTGTCTGTGGTACCTCTAGTTTCTGTCAGACTGGTTGGGATGCAATAAAGCAGTGGGTATTGTAATGCCTCCTGGTCTGTGCCATCCGTGCAGCTCCCCCAGGCCATTCTCCCACGGCACTGTATTTATCACAGCACTAGAGAGTGTGTGCTGCATTTGCCTAGGCCTTTCTTTCTTATACTGGGCTGTGGCTGTCAAGAGCGGAACCACATCTTATTTACCTCAGATTCTCAGAGCCCACAGCACAGCAGATGGCCCATCTGTTTAGTGAGTGAATGAATGAGCTCGGTGAATAGCAAAGCCCATAAACAACTCTCCCATGAGCAAAGTACTTTGGTTTGAAACATCTGAGTTGGTTTTACAATTTTCCTTCCCACTGACCTTTGTACATTGGGCAGATCGAATCCCTTAAACCAAAATAAATACTGTAGGATCTGGTTAATCAAAGAGATAAGCAACCTCTGCATGGAAATAGTAACTGAATAAGAATTCCTCCAAACACAGCCATAAAAAAAAGTGTCAAATGTTTTTACACCCTTGGATTTTTAGTCTTTTATGACACAACATTAGAAACTGGGCTGACTAACTTCTCTCTCCAACCCTCTCACTCCCAGTCAGCAAGCTACTACCTTTCCCTACAGTGACCGACTTACCTTTTAATCTAGCATCACCCCCAAAGGCACCACAGCCCCAGTTTCCTGTGGCCACTGCAGACAGATTCTCAGAAGGAACTCCAGGACGAAGGAATCCACAGTAAGCCTGTAGGAGACATAGCACAGCACAGTGAGCAGACTCGAACAGCACCCACTGGCTGATGGCGAGCAGAAGCCACTGTCAAGTGTTGTTCTCATTCTCATTTTTCTTTTCTTTTATTCAAAATAAAAGGGAAAAAGAGAATAGAAGTAAGAGGTGGGAATGAGTAAGGAGCGAAAACTTCAAGCTCTGTTTGGCTGTAACTGCTCTGATATTGGGCACGTCGGATCCCTCAAACCAAGACAACTCTTAGTTTCTCTAGCAGTTGAAATGAACAGAAATAAGGCAACTAAACAGACTTCAGGACCTGTGACAAAGGGTAGGAACTAAAGCTATCAACAAAGCACCAGCGCCTACCTGCCTCTAGACTTCTGACCAGTGTCTCCTACTTTCATGTAGTCAGACTGACTCCAGTGCTGTACTATGCTTGAAGCATCAGATCCCTCCCCCCACCACCTTCCTACACTCAGTTAAATGAGACCCCGGGTAGACCAGGAACTATAGATTTAAAAGGTATTTTTATATTCTGTAACAAAATCTTAGTGTAGACTGTCACTGAACTCTGTGCCCCACCCCCACCTACTTCTTCTCTGTCTGGCTCTTGAGTACAGAGAACAAAATCGCCTTTAAGACCTCTCTCAGTCCTAGTCTCCAATTTCATAGCCCTGTTCTAAGCTAGCATATTTAAGAATTTGCTAGCAACCCCAGACAAGTACCACATATCCTAAGGATGTTGACTAACTAGTAACTAAATGAAAAGCTCATTTGACACAGAGCGCCCTAGTTTAAAAGGTCTGAAAGTTTCTGATTTTCATTCCTTTGCTATCAGCCAAGTCAGTCTTCTTGCCTTTTAAGGCTTAAAAAAAAACCTATATCTATCCATCCATCCATCCATCCATCCATCCATCCATCCATCCATCCATCCATCCATCCATCCATCCATCCATCTATCTATCTTATGTATGTGAATACAATGTCACTCCCTTCAGACACACCAGAAGAGGGCATCAGATCTCATCACAGATGGTTGTGAGCCACTATGTGGTTGCTGTGAATTGAACTCAGAACCTCTGGAAGAGCAGTCAGTGCTCTTACCCACTTAGCCATCTCTCCAGCCCCTTTTAAGGGTTCTTAACTTTGTGAAACTATCAGACAAGTTAAAGAGGTTCAATGTAACAGCAAAGTAAATCTCTTCTAGGTTGTCTCAGGTATCGAACAAAGACAAAAATATACTAAACCAAACTAAAAGGACGATCTGTGGCAAATATTCCTACAGAAAAAGCAAGTACAAAGAAAGATGTGTCAGCAAAGCCCCACATGCAGAACTATATAGTAAGTTGTTCTCTGAATTCTCCATGAAGGTATAAAAATACAGTTTGTACACTGTCTGGGTGAATTAAGAAGGCTATTTCTACTCCCTCCTAGACTACAAATCCTGATAGATATTAGTTATAATCTGTTGCTAAACCATTATTTAATACCAGGGTGCAGAACTTTTAGAAGTACTCACAAATTACCTGCATAATCAGATGCACTGAGGTTCTGAAAATCCCTTTCTGGTCAACAATAAGAGAGATCTCTATTTGTTTTTTGGCAGGTTCTTAAAAGATGAAGACTCTGACATGCATTATATGAATATGAAGAATAACCCTCTGAATAAATTTAACTCTGAAACTGTCTCCTGTCCCATTTTCCTAACATGCGACACAAAAAGGGGTTCTCAGCCTCCCACACTTATGTTTATGCCTTATATTATCAGAATGGCTTCAGTCTCCTCCCCTCTATTGTAATCATCCTGGCAGGAGGATGATCTGGAGACAGACTATGATGATTCACATATGCTTGGCCCAGGGAGTGGCACTATTAGAAGGTGTGGCCTTGTTGGAGGAAGTGTGTTACTCTGTGGGTGGGCTTGGAGACACTACTCCTAGCTAGCTGCCTGAGGATGCTCAGTATGTTCCTGGCTTCCTTTGGATGAAGATGGAGAACTCTCAGTTTCTCCTGCACCATGTCTGCCTGGATGCTACCATGTTTTTACCTTGATGACACTGGACTGAACCTCTGAACCTGTAAGCCAGCCCCAATTAAATGTTGTCCTTTATAAAACTTGCATTGGCCCTGGTGTCTGTTCACAGCAATAAAACCCAAACTAAGACACAGACAGTTGTGTTTTTCCTTTTGGTCATTAGAATATTGAAACAACAGAACCCAGAAGACTTACAAATTTTCCTGGCATCTCATGTTTATAGAAGGAAAGGGCTGAAGCCCTGCTGCTCCTAATGGAGGAACTTGGCTTCCAGAAGGAAAAGCAATTCACACAATTCTAACAATTCACTGGACTACTCTAAAGGACAGATAAGCCAAGTCAATAATAGGTCAATGATGGGTTGGACCAGGTCTGTTTACTTGTACCCCAGTGCCCTCTATTTAAAGCTAAATCTCATGTCAGGACCCTATTTGGTCCTCTTCCCAATGTGGCCATACTGAACACATCTCCCCCACAAAACAAAACTTACTCAAACCCATTTTTACTTTGCTCAGTAAATACAACAAACTCAAAATGGATACTCAACTCGAATGGAAAACACAGAAGGATGTCGTTTGTAGGTGATACCATCCTACAAGATCTTGAAGGTCTTTAGTTAAGCAGAGTTCTTAGACTCTAGGAAAGCACACAACTTCGAAATCAAGCTAAATTTGTCTTGAAGGAGCCTGCGTACATGAGCCCTTATGTAAGAAACTGAAACCCAACAGTTCACTTGTTCTACCCTGTGGATTTTAGGGACCCAAGTCAGGCCATTGAGATTGGTGGTGTCTTTACCTTATGAGCAATCTCAATAGTCTGATTTCTGGTATTTTTAAATGAACATAAAATGAAAGAAGATAGTTGTTCAGTTTTCTTACTTGTAAAATTAAAAAAAAAAAATGAACCAGACATGTTTTTCTGGTTCTATGTGTTGAGAAAGTTAAAGGAAAACCTCTTTAAAATGATACATTTGAACTAATACTCCAGAAAAAAATGTGTCACATACCCTAAGATTATAAACAATCAGATATTAAACTTCTGAAAAATACCAGTAGAAAGTACTGATTGGTTTTGCTATTAAGCTTTGATTTAATAATAACCCTACTCCAAATCTGGATCCAAACAAAACTCAATAAAATAGCAAACAGCTACAATCAACTTGGTTCAGCTTCTATCCCAGATGGCTCCAGGAAATATATTCATAGTGTAACCTCACCTAACCAAGTCTAAGAAGACAAATATGACA
Organism: Micromys minutus; assembly: GCF_963924665.1. NCBI lineage: Eukaryota > Metazoa > Chordata > Mammalia > Rodentia > Muridae > Micromys > Micromys minutus. The sequence goes on from NC_137981.1 coordinate 27,575,885, forward strand.
TTTCACCAGCATCTCATTCTTCCTTTGCAGAGATACCTGCCACTTTTACAAGCTGAAATCACAAATCTTTCCAACACCAGTGTCTAAACTGTCACCTAGCTGATTTGCCCCAGAATTAGAAACGGCTTCCCAGCACCCATTTGATCAGGTGAGACTGATTCCTGCTTTTACAGAACAGCTCTACTTTGGGTCCTGATGCAGGTCTAACAGGATAGGTGGAACCTATGTAGTGTGACCTCTTCCAGAGGATTTCTATTTCAGTTGTCCTCTCCTCACCAATGCCTAATGGCAAACAGGATGCCGAAGCTAAGGTGCACACCATGTATGGTCTTAGGTTTTATTGTTTCAATTAGAAAACTATGACTCTCCCACCTACCTTGGATATAGTATGTAAAAAAATTATGCACATTATCACTAGGATCTAAGATGTCTTATAAAACATACTGAAACATAATACATTATTTCCTCCAACTTGTACTTCCCTTCTATGTGACTCTTGATGCTTGTTCTAAAATTTATAAATCTGTTTAATATGTTAAGTGTAAATAAGGAAAGAATTTAACTGAGGAAGCCCAAAGTAATCTGATTTTTTTTTTTTTTAAAGTGGGTGTGCCTATGTGTGTAGGCCTGAGGTACCACTAGGTATTTTTTGACACATGGTGTCTCATTGACCATAGAGCTTGTTTTTTTCAGCTTGAATGGCTACCCAGTAAGCCCCAGGGACTCATTTGTCTCTGCCTCCCTATTATTAGGGTTATAGGCAAGTGTCAGCTTTTATAGAGTTTTATGTAGGTACTGGGAATGTAAACTCAGGCCTCATGTTTGTTAGCACTTTGCCTACACAGTCGTCTCTGTAGTCCCTGTATCAGTTCTTTCTTTTTTTCCTTTTCTCTTTCTTTTTTTAAACTTTAATTGGCCCTGCATTAGATTTTAAGATTAAGATGCTGGCTTGGTGAAGTGACTTAGTGCATCAAGGGGCTTGTTACATAGAAAGAGCTCAATTCCTGGGATCTGTATGGTGTCTACGACCTCAGCCAACGCACTGTGCCACACACGTCCCACCACATGTAACACAAACAAACACAAACAAATGTAAATTTTTAAAAATTAAGATGTAAAAATGACATTTAATAAAATCATTTGCTGCTTTTTTCTTTTTCAGCAAGAGTTACAAAAACAATTCTTCTCTGAAAGAGTACATTTTGTGAATATAGCAGTGAGTGAGAGACATGCATCTAACTCAGGTATTGTAGCACAAGGCTGTTATCCCAGCACTCAGAAGGCAAAGGCAGAAGAATTTCCAGGCTAGCCTGAGCCATATAAAACCCTGTCTTAAAAAAGAAAGAAAAAGAAAACAGAAACATGCGTTTATCAATTGGCTTTCCATGTGACAGGCTCTGAGCCAGGCGCTCTCTCAATATCAGTTTACAAAAGGATCAGCTGCATTAAATCTGCAGGGTTTGGTTTTGTTTTGTTTTTGTTTGGTCTCAAAGGAATTTGATAAATATGTTGGAAGGCAACTTTGAATTTCTCTTAAAAATAAATGAGACATAAAGGAACATTGGGAAAACTAAATAAGGACAGTCCACAAGTTCAGACCTGGTGACTACTTTTTGTGTGGAAAAATCTACATTTAAAAAAAATGTGATCTGAAGACTTGAGGTCTAGGCTGGTGATGAGAGCCTGCCCAGGCCAGGCTAAGGCCTGAATTCTCCCTAGCACCAAGAGACAAAGAAGGAAAAAGGTGCATGGGAGAGGGGAGGAAAGAAGTCAGCAGAACAGAGAAAAGACAAAAAAGCAAGCAGAAATCAGGAGAATCTGGTTTAAGCCCTTGGGCACTGTTCAGCTTTGGGCAGTGTGAGTCACCCAGTGTTTACTATTTCGTCTACCTCTAGCTAGAGAAAGGTACAGACAGTGTCTCTTGTCTTTTGGAGTGGTTTGGATTAAAGCAGGCCACACAGGATGGAAGCAGGATGTCCAGAAGAATGGAAGGCCACTGGGAGTTCAAGGACAACCTGTGTCCATAGCAACAGATGCCAGGAGAAGAAAGCAACCTCTGACACTACATTTCAAGTGCTAAGTGGATTGCCTAGTATAGTAGAAGTGACCATTTTGTTACCTTCCCCATTGTTAGGTACAGTAATCAAAAAACAATCATACTTGCAGTTGAGTAAAAAGAATCCTTCACATTAACATAAATATTGGTAGGTGGGAAACAAATACAAAACCCTGTCACTGTTCTCAACAGACAGTGTAGCTGTGTCATCTGTTGTCTTCTATGCTTGGGCACTGGACTTACTAAACTTTATTTAGTATTTAAAAGTATCTAGAAAGTAGTTATTGGTGATGTTCTGGGATGATGCACTTAAATAATTTCTAAAATACCTAATTAATGCTAATCATTGACCAAGTCATCTGAAACTCCTCCTGAGATACTTCCATAAGACAGGCAGTGTACCAGCCAAACTGACCTGAATGAAATAAAATTCCCCCACCTGCTAGGCTATTTCAAGACTCATTCTTTGTACATAAAGTCAGTAAGTACTTTATATTCTGTAGCAGTGGTTCTTACCCTGTGGGCTGTGACCCTTTGTGGGTCATGTGACCCTTTCACAGGGATGGCAGATCAGATATTAACATTACAATTCATAGCAGTAGCAAGATTATAGTTATAAAGTAGCAACAAAATAATTTTATAGTTGGAGGCCACCAAAACATGAACTGAAGGGTCAGAACTTTAGTAAGGTTGAGAACCACTGTTTTATAGATAAATGTTTTCAGTGTTGGAAATATGTATTCCCAACCTATTCATCTATATATAGTACTATACACACATATATACATATATGTGTATACATATACATATATACATATACACATATATACATATACATATATATTCTATATATGAAACATTCCTCATGTCTCTGGGACAATAAACTAAAAGTTAGTGATACAAATCAATTAACCATAAGGAATTTTAAGACTTGTTTATGCTCAAGGATTGCATTAAAATATCATAATTATTGATTTATTTCTTTAAAAATGGCATTTATTCCATCCCTGCCACTGTGTGTATGTGTGTATTTGTGTGTGTGTCTGTCTGTCTTGTACACGTAGAAGGTAGAAGACAATTTCAAAGAGGTTTTCTCTTTCCACCATGTAGGGTCTAGGTCCTGAAGATCGAATTTAGGAGATCAGGGTTAGCGGTAAGTGCTTTTATTCACTGAGCCATTTTACTGGCCCCAATACTTCCTTTAAAAGTGAATGTTCTGGTCCCCTGCAGGAAAGTATATATGAGAAGATAAGCTTCAGCCATAAAAATGAAACACTTTCAACTTATGTTAATATGCTATGCAACCAACTAAGCACATTTTATTTTACCTTTTTTCATATATTTTTTTCAAAACAGCTGCTTAAACAAATACCTTTTAGTTTCAAAAACCATGTAACAAGGGTCCATAGACATGCTTATGTAAGGAATACCTGATGAGAATTTGAAGATCAACCTGTCTTGACACATTCTATCCTAAAACATCTTGAACTCAAAGGCAATTGCTTCAGGTTGAAATTTGTAACAATGAAAACATTATATTTATCTGTTTTTGTTGTTGCTGCTGTTGTTTGTTTCAAGTGCAGGGGATGTAACCCAGGGCCTCACACATGCTAAGTAAGCACCCTACCATCCAACTGCATCACCAACCAGAGCATTTAAAATGTTCGCAGCCACTTATAAAATAAAAACCTCTGGACCAGCCAGACCATAATGCACAGAGTGAGTAGTGTAGAGCTGCGAACACACACAAGAAAAGTCTTTCTGGATAGTTGTGAGAGGAACTGCTTTAAAGAATTCTCAAAAACAACATCTATTATACGGTCTACCTTTGGTGACAGCATTCTACTGAAACACTTTAAGAGATTCAGTTGAGAACACTAAATATTCAAATAACCTAATAAATTATATATTAGAAAACAAGTTTATCAATGAATTAGCTGCTTAAATGGTCTAGGAAATAAAAATATCATGTTTAAAAACCTACTAAACTCTAAGGGCTGGAAAAACCTTTTGTGATTTGCTTTTCTACCCGGGCTGCAGTCACTGTCAGAGGTTTCTTTGCAGATACCTGCAGCTACAACCAGGCACAACCACAAGGCTTGTTACCTTAATAAGTAATATTCTAGTCAAATCATACTGGCAGGAGTTAAACGATGGTTCGCAGAGCCGAGAGAGTAATTTGGAAAACCAAAGAACATCTTTGCTGCTTTGTTGAGGTTCCAAATCTACAGAATAGAATCAACTCTCAATTTCACAAGGGAATATATTATAGCTCATAGTAGTGAGGATTTGGACAGACCAGAGGTACAGGTCACTTTTGAGATTGCAAAAGAAAGAATATGATTAGGCAGAACTATGCATCGTAGACACATCATATCGTATCATAAATATGTCAGATTATAAGTCAGTAAATAACATGCTTTCTTTTCAATATTGAAACATAATTTTTGGGGTCTTTTAAGTTTTCTTTTTATCCTGGTATCAGAACACCATATAGAGAAAATGCCATGTCATGTGACAGATCTACCCCCACCCCTCATTCCTTTCTATATAGTTTTATAATGATAATGTTCCAAAGCCACTAAAATACCCAATGAGATAAGTGCATGGGCAGGTTTGACATCAAGCAATATTCTCTCTGGCCAGTAATCAAACAATTACAAAATGGAAAGTACATCTTGTACAAGCCGACAGAACCATTAAGTCAGGGAGCTCTGGGCAAACGTACTGACACTGTAAGAATTACCAGAAAGCATTAATTTCAGCATTAATAAAATGGCAGTGAATACATGGCAGCTGCCGGATGAACTCAGAAACAAGGTTACTGGCCTTGTTAAGCTCACGTCTCACTTTCTCAGGCACAAACTGATCGAGGTAGCGTCGGAAGTGAAGTGCATCAATGGCGACAATCTCCGTGCAGCGACGCTGCCACTCGTCCCTGTGATGGGACAGAAAGGGAACAAAGATATGGAACATGTAGAAGCCTTTAGGTAAGACCCTGGCAGGAGTTATGCTGTCTGCATTTTGGCAGCATTAAAATATCAAAAACAAAGAAATCATAACCACAGGGCCCAGAAAAGCAGGTGGACAGGAAAGCATTATAGTCTTAGATCAGAGGTGTGTGTACTGCAGACTGCTGAGGGGTAAGATGAAAACCGAGAGACAGCATGAGACAGTATATTGTAGACAAGTACATCATTTACAACGAGCCTCAGAGGCTAAAGGATTTTGGAGTAATCAAAAGGAATCTTGGTCTTTGTTTTCCTCTGAATACCACAGACATGGTATTTACTCTGTCTTTTTCAGAGATCTGTTCTAAATCACTGGCATATAACATTACCTAATACTGCACAGAATATAATCATGAGAATCAAGTATTACAAAGTAATATATAACGTTCAGTCTATGCTTCTACTTACTGTGCTACTATCAGCTACACACTGTATCTTTAAAATGATCCAGACACAAAAGCAGACAAGATGTGATGTCTACAGAAATATGAAGGACTATATGAGCTAATGAGTTTGGAAATCCGTACATTTCCAAATAGATCACCCATTCATTAATCAGCTTGTATGCATTGGTAGCCAAGAAAGATTTGATACTGAAGATTAAAAACAAAACAAACAAACACCAACTCTCTCTGCCAGTCTGGGTGATTATGGGATAAGGATCCACAGAGATAACTGTTTGATTACAAGCACTCGTGTCAGAGCCAGCTTCAGTTACCAACCCGACACACCTGGCAAGAGTGGCCTTCCTCACTGGGTTTCCTGGTGAGCAATGTCATCGGTGGGGAGGTGGTCCTGAGCTGAATAAGGACGGTAGGTGAGCATGCCAGTAAGCAGGACTGCTGTGGTCTTTTAGTTACCTTAGCTCTTGCCTCAAGTTCTGGCCTTAACTTCCTATGATGATGGGCCAAGAACTGTAAAACAAATAAATCCTTCCTTCCCCAAGTTTGTCTGTCATGTTTCTTTTCTTTTTTTTTTTTTTTGGTTTTTTTTTTTTTTTTCTTTTATCACACCAACAGAGACCAACAAGAACAACATATTTTATAAAATAAAAAAAATCATAGCTTGGACTTGACCTCACAAATAGTCAGACTATAATACAGACAGAACTGACTCCTTTAGCCAGAATGCCTTTTTCATTACAAAGTGAAGCACAGAGTAATTTCTCTTCCCACCTGGCAAAGTAGGTTTTTTAAAGTATCATTTAGTGAATAAGCAAGGATGCTACCATAGAAGTCTATTTCCAGAAGGAGGGGACAGACAGAAGCGGCAATATTCTCACAGGCTTTGAACTTGGCCACATACTATCCCCCCATGTAGCTGATAACACAGTAAGTTAAGCATAGCTAAATAAGCTGGTCAAAGGCTCTAAACTCTAATTTAAACTCAGTCTAAGTTTGGACTTGTAAGTTAACCTCCATAGCTCAGAGGTAAGAGCTGCACTACAATGTCCTGATGGCTTTTGCCTCAAACTTTGGATTTTTATTCTTCTCTTTGACATGTGAAACATGACAATACTGTTTTGACTTCCAAAAATCTGGGATACTGACTTTAAAAATAATTTAAATGGAGTCACCACATAATGGAGACAACGACCCCACTAGATATCTTATGCCACCAAGTAAAACCTCCAGTGCTAGGAAAAACAGATTAGAGCTTGTGGAGTTATTGGCCAAAAGTGTCCCACAGATTCCTCCCGAACACCTTAGGCTATTGCTAAGGCTACAGATTACTCTCCACAACCTGAAGAGCCTGTTGCTGAAGACAGCATTTACTTACATCATCGAGCATGGAGAAACAGGGCTGGTGCCCAGCTAGAAGCTTCACCCTTACTATTCTGCTAAGGGAACACAGTAATAAAATAACTCCTAATGACACATTACTATACCCATAGATCGGTGCATTGTTCAACCTTATTCAGAGAAGCCTCCTCTTTCAGTGGTTGGTAATTAACATAGAAACCCCCAACTAGACAATGTGCAGTAAGTAAGAAACATTGTAACATTCAGTCCCAAATTGGATGCCATCATGAAATCCCTCTCAAGTCTGATGGATCTACATGGAAGAAAAGCTGGAAAAATTCTAAAAACCACAGGAATTTCCTGTTCCAAGGAAACAGTTTTTCTAGATAAAACGAACTCAAAGAGACTGTGACAACATGCATAAGACATATACAAGGTTAAGCCAAACAAAATCCCAGCAGTGAGAAGGGGAGGCAGACACAAAGTTCCAGCCTTAATCAAGAAGCTCTTTGCTGCTGATGTCTGCCGGGAACGGGTAAATCTGTTTTCTCAATGGAGTGTTACCAGGTGTGTCAGCCACTCTTCAAGACAAGCTCTAGGCCCTATGCTCAGTAATAGCTGACAAGTAAAAAATGGACTTCATGGTTTTGTTCTTGGTTTTGTGGGCTTTTTGTTGTGTGGGAGTACTGAACTTGAAATTGGGTGGGTTGGGAGGTGGAGGATCTAAGATTTGGTGAAAGGAAAAGAATATGATCAAAATATAGTATATGAAAATAGAATTTTAAATAGAAAACAAAACAATAAATTTCGGAAAGGGGCAGAGTGCAGGAGAAAGCACATGCTCCTTTAGTTTCGGCCACACTAACATCAGAAACACTCACTTTTCACTCCCATCTTCATGGCTCCGGGCCCAACGATAAGTTTCAGCATAGCCCGTGTATTCACTGTACTGTTCAGTACCTGAAACAAAACGTCTATTAACACCACTGACTTCAGACTCAAAGCATTCTACCTAAGGTGATCAACAAGGTGAGAGTACTATTCTCTTGCTTTCTTTCCCCAACCCTCCCAAGACAGGTTCTCTCTACATAGTCCTAGCTGTCCTGTAACTCACTACATAGACCAGGTGGAGACTCATTCTTATGACTTCTACCCAGCACTGTACCTGAAGAATACAGTAGGATCCCTGCTGCCATAATGCAAAAAAAGAAATAAAAGACAAAAAGAATGGGAAGAGATAAGCAGGGTTGGGAAAGTAGCTCCATGGAATAGTATGAACAGAATGCTGGGCTTAACTCCAACAGAAAATATCATAAAAATAAAATAAAATGTAAAACTGTCTTGTAGATGTCATCATTGTTTATACAGCAAATCCCAAAGAGTTGCTAAGAGTGGGGTGAGGATAAGAAAAACTCATAAATAAGAGTTAAGTCAAAGATGTCTCTGTATATTAACAGCAGACAGTGAGAAAACAAAATACCAAACATCTATTAACACAGCAACAAAAATATCAATCACCTAAGCAAATTGAGCAACAGATGTAGAAGACTAAGAGAGACAAATAAATAGAGAAATAGAGCATTCCAGAAAGCTCCATATTATTACAAGGTTAATTCTTGATCTCTATATTCATCTCAATACCAACAACAATCCCAGTTCCAAACAGTACCTCTTAACCCGTGTTCCTGACCCAGAGTACTGCTGTACTACCCAGACTGACTTAAACTCATGAGGTCAAGTGATCCTTACACATCAGCCTCTTAAGTATCTAGGGATACAGGTACAGCAACATATGTTTTAAAAATAGTAATTAAACTGGGTGTGATTGTGCCATGACTTCATGGCCAGCCAAGAAAAAAGGAGAGTAACAAAATAAAACAAAACCCGGAGTGCTGAACTTAGTTCAATAGTTACTGGATCTCAGCCAAAAAAATAAAAAGATGTGGGAAAGACCTATGAAACAAATGGAAGCCACAGAACAATTAACTAGAATAAGAAAAGACAGGTCCCTCTCAAATATTGTTGGAACAAAACAATGATTCATATAAAAATGCAGACCGCAACAGCTACATCATGAATAAACATTTGGGACAGAGGATAGACATAAACATAAAACTGGAAGATGAGGACATTCCTGCTCTCAGCACTTGGAAAGTGAAGGCTTGGACATCAGGAGTTCAAACTGGAGTATAAGAGACAATCTCAAAAAAAAAAACTTAAAACAAAAACAAACCTATATAGGAGAACAGCTTCATTGTATGTATTTAGCCAAAGATTTCTTGAACTAGATAGAAAAAAAGCAGTGACTGTAAGACTTATAAATGATATAAAAACTAAACAGGATCACAATTCAAGTTACTGTCAATAAAACACTTTTAGGGAAAGCAGGCATAGAGGAAAGACATTTACATGACAGGTATCTGACAAGGACTTATTCCAGAATACTAAAGAAGTCTCAAACATTGGTAATAAAAACAAGTGGTTCTGAAGAAAGTAGAGTGTAGAAATAGAGCCCTTTCCAGTAGGTGGAAAGCCCCAGGTTTAGACCCCAGAGAAGAAAAATAAACACGAAATAAGTAAAACCACAACTCAATTTACAAAACTAATCAGAAATCATGAACTTATACCTATTATGAAAAGTATACAGTTGGCTAACATCTTCTGAAATAATGCTTAACATTAACAATCACATTAAAACCACAGTGAAAGGGTGTTGAATTTTGTCAAATGCTGAGAAAGCATTTGACAAATGTGTATTTTGGTTTTTTTTTTTTTGAGTTTTATATGGTGGATTATGAATTTCCATATATTGACCCATCCCTGCATCCCTGGGGTGAACCACACTTGATCATAATGAATGAGCATTTTGATGTGTTCTTGGATTTGGTTTGCAAGAATTTTATTGAATATTTTTGCATTGATATTCATAAGGCAAATTGATCTGAAGTTTTCTTTCTCTGCTGAGTCTTTGTGTGGTTTAGGTATGTATAAGTGTAATTTTGGCCTCATAAAACGAATTGGGTAGTCTTTCCTTTGTTTCTATTTTGTGGAATAGTTTGAAGAGTACTGGTATTAGGTCTTCCTTGAAGGTCTGATAGAATCCTGTACTACACCCATCTGGTCCTGTTTGTTGTTTGTTTTTGTTGTTGTTGTTCTTGGTTTTTTTGGGGGGTTGGAGACTTTTAATGACTGCTTTTATTTCTTTAGGGGTTATGAGACTATTTTGATGGCTTATCTGATCCTAATTTAACTTTGGTACCTGGTATATCTGTCTAGAAAATTGTACATTTTATCCAGATTTTCCAGTTTTGTTGAGTATAGGCTTTTGTAGTAGGACCTGATGATTTTTGAAATTTCCTCAGTTTCTGCTGTGATGTCTCCCTTTCCATTTCTAATTTTGTTAATCTGGATACTATCTTTGTGCCCTCTCTGGTTAGTCTGGCTAAGGGTTTATCTAGTTGATTTTCTCAAAGAACCAGCTCCTGGTTTTGTTGATTTGACTTTGGTTTTTTTGTTTCTACTTGGTTAATTTCAGCCTGAGTTTGATTATTTCCTGCTGTCTACCCCTCTTGGGTTTATTTGCTTCTTTTTGTTATAGAGCTTTCAGGTGTGTAGTCAAGCTGCTAGTGTATGCTCTCTCCAGTTTCTTTTTGGAGGCACTCAGAGCTATGAGTTTACCTTTTAGCACTGCCTTCATTGTGTCCCATAAGCTTGGTTATGTTCTAAAAATGAACCCACACTTATGGTCACTTGATCTTTGATAAAGGCGCTAAAACCATCTAGTGGGAAAAGGGCATCATTTTCAACAAGTGCTGCTGGTTCAACTGGAGGTCAGTCTGTACAAGAATGCAAATCAATCCGTTCTTATAGCCTTCTACAAAGTCCAAGTGAATCAAGGACCTCCACAAAAAACCAGATACATTCAAACTACTACAAGAGAAAGTAGAAAAGAGCCTCGAACTCATGGGCATAGGGGAAAATTACCTGAACAGAACACCAATGGCTTATGTTCTAAGATCAAGATTGACAAATGGGACCTTATAAAATTGCAAAGCTTCTGTAAGGCAAATGACACTGTCATTAGGACAAAATGGAAACCAACAGAATGAGAAAAGATCTTTGCCAATCCTACATTGATAAAGGGCTAGTATCCAATATATACAAAGAACTCAAGAAGTTAGACTCCAGAGAATCAAATAATAACCCCATTAAAAATGGGGTACAGAGCTAAACAAAGAATTCTCAACTGAGGAATATCAAATGCTTGCAAAGCACCTAAAAGAAATGTTCAACATCCTTATTCATTAGGGAAATGCAAATCTAAACAACCCTGGGATTCCACCTCACATCAGTCAGAATGGCTAAGATCAAAAACTCAGGTGACAGCAGATGCTGGTGAGGATATGGAGAAAGAGAAACACTCCTCCATTGTTGGTAGGATTGCAAGCTGGTACAACCACTCTGGAAATCAGTCTGGCAGTTCCTCAGAAAATTGGACATAGTACTTACTACCTGATGACCCAGCTATACATCTCCTGGGCATATACCCAAAAGATGCTCTAACATACAACAAAAACACATGCTCCACTATGTTCATAACAACCTCATTTATAATAGCCAGAAGCTGGAAAGAACCCAGATGTCCTTCAACAAAGTAATGGATACAGAAAAATGTGGTACATTTACACGATGGAGTACTACTCAAGCTATTAAAATCAACGACTTCATGAAATTTTTAGGCAAATGGATAGAACTGGAAAATATCATCCTGAGTAAAGTAACCCAATCACAAAAGAACACACATGGCATGCACTCACTGATAAGTAGATATGAGCCCAAAAGCTCTGAATACCCAAGATACAATTCACAGACTACATGAGGCTCAAGAAGAAGGAAGACCAAAATGTAGATGCTTCAGTCCTTCTTAGAAGGGGTTGGACAAATGGCTCAGTAGTTAAGAACAGCACTGACTGATCTTCCAGAGATCCTGAGTTCAATTCCCAGCAACCACATTGTGGCTCATAACCATCTGAATTAGATCTGATGCCCTCTTCTGGTGTGTCTGAAGACAGCTACAGTGTACTTAATATATAATAAATAAATTTTTTTAAAAAAAAGAAGGGTAGACAAAATATTCACAGGAGGGAATACAGAGACAAAGTGTGGAGCAGAGACTGAAGGAAAGGCCAGAGACTGTCCCACCTGGGGATCCATCCCAGATACAGTCACCAAACCCAGACAGTATTGCAGATGCCAAGAAGTGCATGCTGACAGGAGCCTGATAGGACTGTATCAGGCCTGAGAGGCTCTGCAAGAGTTTGACAAATACAGAGGTGAATGCTCACAGCCAACCAACCATTGGACTAGAGCAGGGTCCCCAATGGAGGAGTTAGAGAAAAGACTGAAGGAGCTGATGGGGTTTGCAACCCCATAGGAAGAATAACAATATCAACCAACCAGACACCCCAGAGCTCCCAGGGACTAAACCTCCAAAGAGTACACATGGAGCAACCCATGGCTCTAGCTGCATGTGTAGCAGTGGATGCTTTGTTGGGCATCAATGAGAACCTTGGTCCTGGGAAGGCTTGATGTCTCAGTGTAGGGGAATGCTAGGGTGGGGAGGTAGGAAAGACTGGGTGAGTGGGGGAGCACTCTCATAGAAGCAGAGAAAAGGGGGATAAAATGAGGGTCTCCTGAGGGGAAACCGGGAAAGGGGATAACATTTGAAATGTAAATTTAAAAATATCCAATAAAGGAAAATAAAAGTAAAAAAAAAACCCACAGTGAGATGCCATAATAAATCTCAATATATGGCTAAAATAGAAATGGCCACAATAAAGGCCAGGTGTGGTAGCACAGAGTGTTAATCCTTGTACTTGTGAAGCTGAGGCAGGTGGGTTTTCTGAATTCCAGGCCAGTCAGAGTTACAAAGTAAGACCCTGTCTCAAACAATAACAGAAAGAGCAAACAGACACAACCAACTGGGCAAACAATGAAAAGGCCACACTAAGGGCTGAGAAGGAAATAAAACAAGCAGAAATTTCACACTATTGGTGAAAAAACGTGGTACAATGATTTTGAAAAATAGACTGGTAATTTTTTATAAATTAAACATGAACATTTTGATCTGGTAATTTCACTTGTGGGTATTTACCAATGGAAAATAAAAATGTGTACCGATAAAAATTATACAAAAGGGGCCTCAGAGACAGTTCCTGTCTGTTTTTCCAGAGGACTCAAATTCAATTCCTAACATTCACAGGGCATCTTTAAACCCCAGTTCTAGGGGACCCGATGCCCTCTCCTGGCCACTGCAAGGTCAGGCTTACAAGTGGTGTACAGACATGGATTCCGGTGAAGCACACAAACACATGAAATAAGAATAATGCAAAGAAAAACTGCTCAGAGGAATGCTCATAGCAGGTTTACTCACAAGAGTTGCATATCAGTCATAGGCCAACCCCAGAAACAGAAACAATAAGATTCATATAAAGAGATTCACTACAAGGACTTGGCCGACACAACTGTGGAAGCTAAATAAACAGGTTTAACAAGCAGGCTGGGATTTTCAGACATGGGCAGCAGCTACTGCTCACAAGAGGATTTCTTCTGGGAAGTCTATCTCTTAAATGATTGAAATAGGCCCTCACAAAGTGAGGCAAATAATGTCCCTTCTTAACTCTTAACTAAACTACTGTGGACTTTTAATCACATCTACAAAGTATCTTTATAGCAACACATGAATTCAGTGTTTAACTACACAGAGACTGGGCTGAGCTAACAAAACCCATAATAAACTTAAAAATAAGCCTGGCATAGTGTCTCATGTGGAGGTTGGGGATCACCACAAATCTGAGGCTACCTAATCTACAATGAGACTCTTTCTAAAAACAAACAAACAAGAAAATGAAAAGAAACAAAGGAAGAAGGTGAAGGGAGGAGTGTAAACAGTCTAAAAGTAAATGAACAGGGTGATATAAGCCCAGTGGTGCTTAATACAGAACAGCGGATGTTACTTAGGAAATAGCACAGAGCCCGGGAGCACACACAGAGGAGTGTGGATGCTACTTAGTAGAAAGCACAGAGCTACGACACACCCCCAAACACGATCCTCAGTAGGTGGACTCACTAATCTAAATATTTGAGGGGAAAAAATGGAGAAGAAAAGAGGTAAGCTGGTAAGTTTTTACAAAGAGTGTGAAAAGCTGGGTATGATGACATGCACCTGTAATCCTAACTCAGGAAGTTGAGGCACAAGGATCCTAAGTTCAAGAGCAGCCTGAGTTACAAAGTAAGACCCTACTCCCCACCCCGGTTGAAAATTCAATATATTTTTCTTGTGATAACTGAGTAAGTTTGGAGTTTCTTCCAAATACGTCATATGCATGCAAAAAAAAGGCATATGTATGCAACATTATCAAAACTCTGTTTTTGTTATATAATTTATAATTTCCCATAATAAAGGTTAAATACTATAGTTTCTAATTTATTGTTTAGTATGCCACCTTTCAAAATAATTTTAAAGTAATTTATATCTTAATTCCCATAAGTTTACTTAGAGATTTTTTAATTCTATAAACCAAGAAAATAATTCTAATGTCCTTGCTATTTCTTGTGCAGAGCCTTCCTGGACCTGTAAGTATAGCTGGATGCTCTTGACTGTTCAACATCCACAGAGCACACATAAAGTGAGGGAGACAGAGAGCACCACACTAACTGAAGTTAAAACAGTACGTTCAGAAGTACTCTACAGGGATACATAACAGGCTCTTTAGGAGCTCTCACTTGCAGCCAGGCAGAGGCAAAGACACTGCTGGGAGTTTGAGAGCAGCCTTGATGAAGCGTGAGACAATGTCTCAGAAGAGAAAGCCACATCTTCACAGGTAGCACAGTGTGGTGAAAAGCACCAACTGACAATAGGAAACATGGGACCCACAAGTGAATCATCACTGGTCACTTGGTCATTTGAAACTCAGGGTTATTAACAGTGCTCATTTTTTTAACCCCATGAATCACTTAGAAAACGAAGTAAGACAAATTAAAACTCCTTCAAAACCATGTCAATGAACTTAACTTTGCAAAGCAGTAGAGGAAACAAAACCAACTCTGATCTTCCCTGAGTGTTTTCAGGAACGCTCCTGTTTATGTTATCTGCCTAGAAGTAGAAAGGCTCACGTTTCCTGTTCATATCAACAACAGCAGCAAAAGGATGCCTATTATGACCTTATAATTATACAAACACATTTTGTCTTTTGGAAGCAAAATAGTTGAAAACTTTAAATAGCAATTGTTATGTTTCTAACTAAAGAGAGGACAATGTTAGCTTCTCTCCAAAGAGAAATCAGGGTATTTTATTTCCTCTGCATCAGGGAAATGAATGCTTCCTTCTGGCTCTAAGCAAATTAAACCTTGGGTTTTCTAAGTAGACAACTTACATACTTATATCACTGTCTTTTGAAAAATGAATGCTTTTAATGTATTTCAAATTCAAATTTATTAATAAGCCATAATGGAAATATAAAAGCAAACACTGAGAAGAGTCATGAAGACAAAAGCTTCTGAATTAGTGAGTCAGTCTGCCTTGGGACAGACTCGCAGACCAAACATACTTCACTTAAGGAAAGATCCTATCAAGAGCTCATGGCAGTATATGAGCTTGAGACTTAGGAAGAAATGTTTCTAGTTTCTCTTACTATTAACACAAGCTTACAGTGAACTTGGGAAAATATCAGGATACTAACAAAGTCTACTTGTCATTCAGGGAGTTTACATGAACAGCACCTACTCTACTCCATTCAGCACCGCTGACAGCTGTGATTGTGGAGCAGATGCAACAAACACTCTTGCCTTCAGCCTTCACAGCTAATAAATATTTTGTAAAGATAACCAGCATAAAAACATTTGATCTCTAAACACTCAGAAAAACTCTAATTGAACTGAGATTCTCCATCAGTAAATTAACGCCTCTTCTGCTGACCAAGTTTCATCTGTAGGTATGTGTGGACATCTATCTGCTTTATGTGCTCAACAAACAGAACCAAGAAGAGAAGCCTGTAGAGCCCCTTAACACTTGATACTGAAGCTGTATTCTAGATGTTTAATTCTTTTAGTCCTTCTATACTGTAACTTATAGCTACTATAGGGTGAATCACACAGCAAAAAAAAAAAAAAAAAAAAAAAAAAAACACTGTCTGAACAAAAGTATGTGCCTATTTGCATGACCTGTTTCATATTCATTTAAAAGTCTGATAGCAACCAGATCTCCCACAATGACGACAAATTTAATTTACTTCCAATTTCTCCAAACTCTTCTACAGATTCAGGCAGCACAGTCACAGCCATTAGGTCACTGAGCTTAGCCGCATCACTGAAGGAATGGAATTGATCAGGCAGATAAATTACAGTGCATAGTTAAGAGTCTAAGGAGGGAGATGGCAGAAGTCCAGATACAAATAGATGATGAAACGGCCATTTCCATTAAGGGAACATCACATCACAGATATTAATTAGGAAGCACTGTAATAAAGTTAAGTGCATGTGGGGGAAAATGCTGAGTTAAAAGTCACCCCAAATGTCCTTAGCTTGAGGTCATCACAAATCTGAAGGGAAGTCACAAATCTACAAATTTCCATTCATTTTACAATAGCTACAGGTAAGTCAAAGGTCACTGACAGTTCCAGAGTGACCCTTTTGTGGTTGGGAACAAGCTATCTTAAGCAGAAGAAGGGTGTGGAGGCAAGAGGGCAAGAGAGAGACCATGCTAATATTTTCCTTCTAATGTACCCAGGGAAAGTGATATCCCTTACTTATTGCAACATTAGTGGCAGATAAGATTATTTTTCTACCATAAGAATAAGTTTGCCATAAGTAAATATATTGAATTTAAATGCTTAGCATTTACCAAGGTTTATTAATCAATTTTTAAATAATTTATTTACTTTACATCCTGATCACAACTCCCCCCCCACCCCTTAAAGGATATAAATTCTTCTCCAAAACGGATGGGCTATTTTGTCATAAGTTTTCTATTTAAATCCTAACAAAATGAAAACTGTTAAAAATTGTCATCAGTATATGTAAGGGATAGGAATAGTAACAGCCTCCGTGTCCAGAGTTCATGAAAAGAGCATAAGGCAAGTTTAGTTTGCCAACAACGGGCACTCAGCAGTCCTTCCCTCACTGTCCCTTCTGTGATTTGTGTGTGCTCACCTCCCCCAGTAACTTCCCAATCTCATCCATTTTATGTACCTACAAGGCAATCAACAACTCCAGAGACAAGCAGTACAGGAGCTGAGACAATGCTGACAATGAAAGGGCCTTTCCAATTCAATAAGTTGTGGAGGCAATGTCAGAATTCTAGAAGAAATTCTTCATTTTATTAACTTGAAGTAACAATCTAGGAATCTAAGGAGAAATTCTTTTGCTAAGGTTCTAATCTTTATTTCCATATAAAATAAATAAATTTTGCTGTTTGCCTCACCTCACGAAACCATTAGATCATGGAGGTAAAAATGTCTGATGTGAAGCCAGTTATAAAGTAGCAAGATAATTTTAAAACAGTAACTACTGTAGAAGTCAGCAACCCAGCAGCCACCAGGGAAGATGAAAGAATGCTGAAGCTCCTTCAAAGTCCCACTTTTTTTCTGAGAACAGTCATTAGGCCTTTCCCCTGGGGAGATCTCATGTAAAAGCTGTCTTGACTTCACAAACCTGGAGCTTGCCCAGTGTAAGAAGCCTAGTCTCCAAGCATTAGAGAAGAACAGCACAGGTTCCTGCTTACCATAGAGACTGCTGAGGTAGGAGGCACCAATGGGGCAAGTAGGAGATTAACTAAAATCTCCAAGGAAAGCTGACAGCAAGATGCTAACAAGGAGCTTAGAAAATTTTTAGCATATTTCTGGGAATGCAGAACACAGTGTGATACAAATGCCCAGAAAACCAAGAGAAGGCCTTCAACTTTTCCCACTGACCAACTGTGAGTCTTTGCAAGTAGGAAGTTAAGGTTAAACAGGGTCTTCAATGACCTGGTGGAAGGGTAATGATGCCAGGCATGCATGCACACAGAGCACCTCAGCCAAGCAGGAGACTTACTTATTCCAGTCACTTAAGAAATCTGCACAGTCATTAGCTAACCACTAATAAAATGAACAAAAGCCTTAGTGACAACACTCAACAAGCTGTACACGCTTCAGAACTTGTCTAAGAAGAGATAAAGTAAACAATACAGGTCAACGACAATAACTCCGATAGAGGGAATCCAATTTCTAGGGTTGCTGTATTATTTAAAATGTTCAGATATCATCATCAACTACAACAGAGAATCA
This sequence comes from Micromys minutus, assembly GCF_963924665.1. NCBI lineage: Eukaryota > Metazoa > Chordata > Mammalia > Rodentia > Muridae > Micromys > Micromys minutus. The sequence continues at coordinate 27,594,018 of NC_137981.1, forward strand.
CAGTCACATGTAAAGAATAAGATAGTTGCCCCATATCTAGAAATAAAATAGTCAACAGTCAATCAGCAAACTGATGCTGGACTTGGTATAAAAACACAAGTCAGTTATTTTAAATAGGTTGAAAGAATTGAAACAAGACAAAATAAAACAAAACCCCATGTGTTAGTACTTAGGAAAGCTAGTATGTAAGTATGGGAACGTAATCCTCACACAGATGTATTAGGGCCACAAGATTGTTAGCACATGCCATCAATCCTACAACTTGAGTTTGATCCTCACAACCCACAGTGAAAGTAGAAAATTGACTCCTGAAAGTTGTTCTCTGATCTCCAAATGACACCATGGCATGTACCATGTATGCAAACACAATAGATGGATGGATAGATAAATAAATTCACTAAAAATTCTTTAAAATGACACACTAATATAGAGACAAACTATTGAAAGAAATTCTAGAATTGAAAAGTAGAATAACCGAAATAAAAAATTCACTGGAAGAATTTTAGAGCACATTACAGGTAAATAAATCAGCAAATCAACCAAAAGTCAATTAAATCTGACCAAAAGTCAATTGAATCTGAGGAAGAAAAAAAAATTAATGATGAAGAAAATGAACAGGGACCCAGAGACTAGTACAAACATCAAGTGTACCAACATGTATACCATTTGGAGAGGAAAGAAAGGGCAGAAAGAGTATCTTAAGACATAAGGGCCCTGGGGCTACGGTTTGCTCAGCCTGTAAAGAGCTCAGTAGATAGGGATTCTGAGTCTGATCCAAGAACCCAAGTATAAATGGTGGTATGGTGCAAGCCCATGGCTGACAAGGCACTGACAAGGGGATCTCCAGAGGTGTGCTGTCAGCCTAACCTAAGGAGTGAGCCCCGGATCAGTGCAAGACTGTTGGGAAGGGACAGATAGTGTCCTGAGGACAGCAGTGTCTGAGATTGTCCTCTAGCCTCCACACACATGTGAGCACACATACATGTAAATAGGCCCTTACACACACACATGCACACAGACACACTCACACACACGCATATACACAAACAAATACAACATTAAATAAAAACACAATAACCACAAATTTAATAAATTTGATGACAAAATAAATCTAAGCATTCCAGAAGCTCAATGAATGCCAAGTAAAGTAAAATCAGATCCATACCCAGAGAATCATAATAAAACTGTAAAATACAAAGATTCCTGAGAGCAAAACAAATGGGAAAATTCAATATACTCTTCAAGATTTCCTGCAAATTCCAGAGGCCAAGAGTGCAGCTCACTCTAGACTTTACCATGCACCTCTCTCTGCATGGAATCTAGTTTCATGTACATCTGATATAAGTTATAGAAGACTTTTTATAACAACAACCCAAATTTTTCCATAACTATGGTTTCCTATATTAATCTCAAAGCAACAACAGAAAAGAAAATTCAGTTCTATAGGATTAAAAAAAAAAAAAAAAAAGCACCAGTAACCGAGGAAACGTTTGGCTTCCTATAGGTATGCTCTTTTAGTTACTCAAATGAAAGGTGCACTTTGATATGTCAAAATATAAAAGATGGGGATAAAGTGTATTACTACTCAAGACATTTTAAGAAAATGAGGTAACAACAATGAAAAAGATAACAAATATAGATAATAAATTTAAACTACTTGGTCTAGGACCAGCAAGATGGCTAAGTGAATAGAGTGTCAAGCTCATGACATGATTCAACCCTGGAATCCATTTGGTAGGAAGAGAGAACCAACACCCCCAAGTTCTCCTCTGACCTCCACATGAGCTGTGTATGCAAGCCAACAACCCCCCACACACAATTTTTAAAAACTGTAATAAAAATAAAATATTGGGTATAATGCCCATAGCTTTTAATCTTCTTGGCAGAGATTCAAGACAAGGAAAAACTACCCCACTGTGTAAACACACACACTAACCTGTGATAATAAGACACTCATTGTGATCCAGCACCTCAGTGAAGAGTCTCGAAACAATTAACTCAGGATTGATTAAAAATCGGATTTCTTCTTGTACAAGTCCTGCACCAGTCACACCACCTCCAACAAAACGATTTGCAAAATCCACCTATTGGAGAAAATGTAATGTCTAAACAATGTCTGAACACCTACATACATGACAAAGAAATATATACTCTATGGGACCAAATCTTTTTCTTTTCCATGAAATTCTGAGCACAGCGGAGACAAAGCAATTTTACAAGCGGAAGCAGCATCCAATCCTGAGTTGGCTGACAGGCTGAGTGGACACGGAATATTGACCGTGTGAACAACTGCTTGAGGATTGTAAACAGCCTCCCCGTTATTCCTGCAACATAGAGGACATCACACTGGGGGTTATAGAGAATGATAGGGTAGTCTAGGAAAAATTTGTTTAGCAAATTAGACTAGTGTTTAAGAAAACTCAGAGCACTATTTTAGTTTTGAGAATACACTGAAAGAACATAAAACTAACAGCAAAGAGTTTAACTAGATATCTACTGAGAAACTGTAGGGCTGTGGTAGAATACAGGAAAGAGGAGGAACCTAGTAATTTCAGAAATGAAATAGATAGCATTTGAGAAATGAAAAACTAAGCACATGTCCATCATTGTAATATTTCTATGAATACAAATGGGGTTTGAGATCAACATAACTTGACTTTTACTGAATTGGGTTCATAACTGAAATAAAAATATACAATCTACCAAACTTACACTCGATAATACTTGTAAAAATATACCACATGACGTTATTGTTCACTCTTTGACAAAAAGACCAAAGACAGTTATTACTTGAAAGGTGAGCACAGAAATGCACTGTTAAGGCAAGAGCTTAAAAAAAAAAAAAGAAAGAAAGAAAGAAAGAAAAAGAAAAAGAAAACCTAAAGCTTCTAGTGCTTAGGAAAGTTCTTAATAAAGGGCTTTCGGTAACAGGTGAGAAACCTGCTCTAGTACACAAATACAAGCACATGAGTGTTTCTTTACTTGTGGCGAGCCATTTTCTAAGTCTTTTATTTTAAAGGTACTTGTTCAGATTACTCAGTTTCTGATTGTGACTTAATGAAAAGAGAGAAATGATAATACTCCTTACAGAGGTTTTGTTGTTGCCATTCAATATAACATAATTCATGCGTTGCCTAACGAGCGTTCGGAGCACCACAATACAATACTCCCTGGTCTCCTGGGGAGAGGTGGCATGGGTAGAAAGAGCAATTAATAGTGCTAGGAGCCTTTATAGCAGTCTTTTCACCTACCAAGGCCCCATAGTCCAACTGTAATACACTGAGGCAAGTGAGAAGAGTCTCAACTCTGACTGTTGGTGAATGATTTCTTGTTGAATTGTTCTGTAATGAGAGGTCAGCATTCCTGTGGTGCTAACTAGCATTAGCTTTGCTTAATTCTTAGATACATTATGCCTTCCTCATTTTACCCAAGACTTTATGTAGGAAAGAACTGCATAAAGAAGGAAATGCAGCAGAAAGCAATATTCACTTGGAACAATTTTTAAGTACACTGAAAAATTATATGACTAATTAAAATTTTAAATATAAAGATGTGTGTGTTTCTTTTCAGATGTTATGCATAAATATGTCTACATGAAAAATTGTTCTAGAAAGAATATGCCTCTTCAGTTACTTTGGAATGTATGACATGAACTCATTAAGCTTTTGCCTCCGCTGCTCCAATGTTAGGATTACAGGCTTGTGACACTGTTATTATTTCTCTCAGGTTTTGGAAAAGGGGATGATAGTGAAGATTTCACAGCAAAGATGAAGGGATAGACAGGATTACTTGCTCTTCAACAGGGAAAAAACAGTACAAATAGCTACATGTGCTTTGAAAGTGTTCTATATGGGAAAAAAAAAAAAAAAACAGGTTTATCAATCAGTCTTAGATGTCTGTCTGCCTCCTACACCCAAACAAGGCTTTTGGTGGCATAAAAACATCTCAAACTAGGCATGATTTAGGGCAAAAACAAGTCTAAAGAAAAAGAACAAAATTGCCTGCTGACAGCTTGTCAAGACCATACCCTAGGAACTTCATCCTCTGTCAGTCCACAATCAATGTCGGAACCAAGAGGACTGATGTCCAGACCTTAGGATTTTCTGTCAAAAGCTTCTGTGAGAGGCACATGAGCATACATGGGCAAACAGCAGATGTCAAAGTGATCTGTTCTTTTTTCTCTATACCTTTTTGCATTAAATCAATTCGGGAGACAAACAGGTTTTCAAATTTCGTTTACTGTTGGAAACCTATTAAGACGAATCTTAATGTACACATCCTTGTGATATTAACCTACCTGGAGCATGCCTCGGCCGTTGCCTTCTATGGTACCCTCGTAAGTGACATGTAAGCGTGTCAGGGGTTTTTCACATCTACAATGTAGAAAGTATTTTCTTAGAAAATGCACAAGACATAAATCTGAAAATACAAACAACTATAAAAGAAGCAAACAAAGGAAAACATCCAAATCTAAAGTCAGAACTAAACGTTAACATTCCTTGGGTTGGTCCTCCCATTTTTCACTAGAGCATGCATATAAGCATTAAAATGAGGCAGAATATTATTCTCCCCTACATGATATTAACAAAAAATTTTCAAGATACAAAAATGAAATTTTATGCTAGCGTTTGCAAATATAGAAAATCTGACAATGACCTGCCAGGTTATTAAATGGGCTCTGTTTTCAGTAGTTGGATAACTAGTGCTTTAGAGAGAGGTGCCAGTAGGATTCTGATCAGGAGAATTTTTGTATTAATACTATCGATGGATAAACCTAGTGAGTGTAACTAAGTACTCAGCACAATTTTTTTTCTTTCATAAACTATAGCTACTGAGATATTGGCCTGTTATATTTCAGGTTGATAATTTCATTGCATAAACAACATTTGAAGATGACATTTTTTTCCTTAGTAGATTTCAATAGCTCCCCCAACTGCTTATTGAATAAAAAGACTTAAGCTACATTAGAATATAATAGAGATGAGATCCAAGCTAACTTAAATAGTTATGTTTATAATGTTTCTGGAGTAGGTGATCAACAAACACACATACACACCCCATATACAAACACACACACACTAACACACACACCCACATCAACACACATACAATTTAGAAATGCCTTATTTATTGCTAAAATTTACTAATGTTCAAATTTTGAGCCCATAAGTATTTGTGGCCAAATTCTATCCTAACTGACAGATAAGTTTAAAGTAAGATTCTTTAATACAACTTCTAAAACCTTTATTTGGATTAACTCATTTAATTATCAAAATAACTTACACTTTAGAGATAGAAAATAAAAATACAGAAAGCATTTAATAGATTTACTTAAGCTAGTAAATAAAAAGCAGTAAAGATTTGAACCCAAGTGGCCTCTCATTCACTGAAACCATTAGTAGCATATCGTGCCTTTAGAAAAGATGAATAATCTTTTGTATAGTCTATAGGTTTTGTTGTATAACAGCATCTTTATTATATTTTGTGTGTGTGTGTGTGTGCGCGCGCGCCCAAGTGCATAATATTTGTGTACAGGTTCGAATACAACTTACAGGGCCTGCTTCTCTCCTTCACTCTTCTGATTTCTGAGAATGGAACTAAACTAGGCTTTTTTTTTTTTTTTTAAACTTCCCTTTCATGGTCCTAGCTTCCCAGTCATTTTATTCAGAGGTAACACTGCCTATGAAGATATAACTGAAAAGACAAAGAGACATGATCTAGAAACCTGTGAGCTGTCAATCAGCAAATACTATGGTTGGCAACATTTCTCCAACACTGGAGTTGGTAACCATGTGCACCAGTCTCACTGGGATTAAGAAATGGTTTGACACACCCTTTAATGCCCTAGCAGTTCTCCCACTTTTAGTCTCTGAAAATACCCTGCGCTCATGCCACAGGAATCAAGGACATAGACTACAGCTCTCTGTGATTAACCAAGCCTGGGTAAGGTACCTGCCGACAACTGAAGGGCTAACTGGAACGTGGCAGAAACAGACTGAGGAAAGGGCAGCACAGTCCAGTGCCCTTGGGAGTACTAACAACCCTCTCTCCTCCATCCTCCCCCTGTAACTGTACTTTCCTGCTTCTATGGAGTCTGGGAGACAGAATTTAATTACACTCCCCCAAAAAGGTACCACATTAGTCTTGCCTATCAGAGTTAAAGGACAATCAATGTCACATAGGGGCTGTTACTGTTCCTTTCAAAAAGCAGCCACTGGAGTGCCTGCATTTTTACCAGTCCCTTTACTTTAGTGCCAGGCTAGTGGGAACTGACATATTGAGAAAAACTGAAACTTGAATAAAACACTGCATCCCTTGACTCCTGTATCTCAGCAAACCTCTCTGCTGTAGACTGGACAGGTAACACAGTAAATGTTTAGTTCTGGACACCACATTGGATTTAAAAGAAACCAATGAAATCAAGGTATGTCAAAGGTGAGTTTATAATCCAAAACAAGTTAGTACAGTCACATGTCAACGTTAAAAGTAGAGATCAAGAAAGCACTTCTAAGGTTTGAGAAAAGGTCAAATGCTGAGGAACTTTACAAATCAGATTCACCAACTGTAGTGCCAGAAAAAAAAAAAAAAAAAAGAAAAGAAAAAGAACAGGGGAAGGGACAGAAGACAGATGAGTGTGGTAAAATGCAGTGCCAGACACTTAGCTAACAATGGGGTGGATAGAGTTAGAATAATGAATTTCACATCAATGAGCCTGTCTGGTTCCCATCACTGAAAGGATGGTCACTGACATCCTGGGGGGCTCCTGGCCCTCTCACCTCTACCCACCACGGTTCTATGTACATCTGTCCTGGCTCACGTCTTCTGCATGTTCACATCGTTTTCTTCTTCCCATTCCTCCCTACTAAGAATCATTTCAATCATGTGCTTAGTCTTCTGAAGTTCTTTGACCTCATAAATAACCATCTCTGATGACCAAAGTATCATCTAAGCAGACAGGTCCTTTCAGGTTAACTAGCACAGGCATCATTCTCCTTTATCACTAATTGTGAACAAAATTAAAAACTATGAAAAAAAAAAAAGAGAGACATTTCTTAACATGAAATATATACCTAAAATACATGCATAGTATCCTTTTCTGTATTTAAAAAGCTGACCCATTTTCTTTAATCATTGAAAACTGGCTCTAGATTAAGAAATGTATTTGATATTTCAGAGTATTAAAGATCTTACAAATGTGGATTGAATCAAACTGGCTATTATTCTGTTCAGAATTACCAGATAATATACATGAAAAAAAAAAAAAAAAAAAACTGTAGCAAGTGAGAAATCCACAAAATCTGTCAATTGTGTACATAGGAGGGGGGAAAAAATCAAACCTCAAAATTCCTGACATGCCAATTCTAAAGCCTAGTAAAAGACACGTTTCCTTGCACAGTCCTCCAGAAGACAATCCACTAGAATATAAACCCTGGCTGCAGGAGCCAAGAGAGCACTGATGTCCCTACTCAGCAGCAGCACCGGCACACAGAAACCTAAAATCTAAACAAAGGTGTCAGAAGGCTCAAAAAAGCCAGAAGATGAGAATCTTATTTAAAAGACACATGCTAACAATAAGAACCATGGATACGCTATTATGGAAGGAAATGCCTTGGATGCAGGGCAATCAGAGACTGAAACCTATCTTCCTAAGAGCTGTACAAGAGAATCCTCCCATAATCAAACAGACTTTGTAATTCTAAGGTGGATGGTTATTTTTATTATTACCTTTCCCATTCTGGAAAATCTTCAAGACTCTGTCTTGTAAATGTCACCAATCCAGTAGGTTCTACAGAAGTAACAAAGAAAAGAGACACACACACAAAGTATTAATTTTTACCTTAAATATACTCAACAAAAGAATATGATTGACAACACCTATAAAAATAAGTAGAGTCAGGCAAAGTGGCATACATGTATGTTCACAGACCTGGGGGGAGGAGGATCATTCATTCAAATTCATTTTTAGATGACGTTCATTCTGTGACATACAGAATTTGCAGATGGTGAATCAGCTGTACATTAAGATAGTGACTAAAAATGCTACCTTCTTACCATTAGGATCTCCTTCTATAACACAATAATTTCTCACAAAAGAAAACTACAAATAATAGTACAATAGTATGACTTGAGAGCTGGTAGTTTTTGGTGATGTTTTAAAAACTGAAAAGTTGGTTTAGAATAAACTATATATATATATATATATATATATATATATATATATATATATATATATATATACACACACATACATACACACATATATATACATACATACATACATACATATATATATATGACTGAATTCTAGTTTATAGACTTCTTTACAAAGAAAAAATTAACCCTATACTCAAAAACTAGTTAATAGATCTACATGTATGTGCTTTATGGTGAAGTAAAATGTCTTAGGGACATTTTAAAGCATGTCACTGGCTTACATATTAGTCAATAGACCTGCTCAGATAAACAGATACTTTACTAGAGGAGGAATCACTGTGTTAATAAAAGTAATTAAGGAAACTGCTTTTAAAATTAAATATTAAAAGAATATAGGGAAAAGTCTGTTTTTAAATAAACAATAGACTCAAAAGGATTAAAATAAATAGTAAGATAGTGAACAATTTTGGAGAAAAAAATTTTGGCTAGATTTACTGTTATTTGTTTGGTTGGTGTTTCTCCCAATCAAAAGCAAAAAATAAGTCATCTAGCCTGAAGTAAGTTGTCTGCTTCAGACCAAATAAGAACAAACTGAAAGGCTGATGCCATGTCAGATTCCTTCTGGAGGGGAAGGCTCTTTAAGCATTCAAAAGAGACGTCAGAAACTATTAGTGCTGACGGGGCTGAGTCCAGTGAGAGGTCAGCGTAGACAATTCTGTACTTCTTTACTCCAGGAACATAAAGAACAGCTCAAATATCACAGGGGGCAGTGCTTAGAACCAGGGCTTCTTGTTAACACAGATCTTAAAATAGCATTTAGATTCTTAAAGATAAACGCACAGAGAGACTCGGAGAAATTGATAAACACCACAGACAAAGCAAGAGAGAGCGAAGGCATGGCTCTGTGATAAACAGTAATTACAATGCCCTGACAGTGTGACTGAGTTACCACGTTTTAAACAGTTAACCTGTAAGATTCATTATTTCAAAACTATATAAAAAATTTAACTCAGAAGACTATTGTATCTTAACAGTCCTGAAGTCCTCGTCATGAATATTAAATACAAATGTTTAACAAAATTGAGAAGCAGGTCCTGCTAGAATTATATCTTATCCATTCTAAAGCTATGGTTTTTTATTTTTGTTTTTTTATATATTACATTTCTGAAACTAACACACTATTTTACAGTGGAACTATCAAGGCCTGGGTCTGGATTAAAACAGAACTTTCCCAAAAAAGATTGGCATGTGCTTTTATATTCAATTTGAGGTACCACTGACTTGAGATTGGATTCTATCCTGTTCCAAGCCTTTGCAGGTGATACTGGTGGTAGGATTCCAGACTTGGCACTTAAAATTTATGGTTCAAATTCTCAAAAGATTCTCCCACTCCTCTATCCAAGACTACAGTTGAGATGTGTACGTTTCTACTATCTCCTTTCTGCACAGCCAGGTTGACTTCTCATTTACCCTGTGTGATAGTTCTGTGTGCCAGCTCCCCCATGACAGTCGACACTTCTGAGTGTCTTCTCCTTACACACTTCCTACCATAGACGGGGGTCTTGGAGTTTAATGCCTTATGGGACTTTAAATCGATTTCTGAACTCTCTGTACAGTAGACTCCAGAACCTTTACTACGAGCCTTTCATTCCCCTTCATGTTTTTGCCTTCAGTCACTGGAGTCACATCAAGACCTACAGTAGCACCACACTGTATTTCTGCAAAGAAGTAAATTACTATGCAGAAGGGGAGGGGCAAAAAGAACATTTTTTATTTATATATATTTATTTTTACATAATTTATTTCTTCACAAGTCCCAAGGCTTATGGTTTATATATTTCTAGAGGGTTTATATATTTCTAGTTAAAAAGCTTTTAGATTTTTTTCCTTAAAATAAATGAGGTCTTAAAACTTAGAAAAGCAAGTTAGCTTTTAGAAAAGAAATATACAATTTGATCCTCAGAATAGAAAAGTCAGCTTTCAATTACTTATTTATATCTAAAACATGTTAGTAAAAATAATTAGTAGCTTGATACTACACTGAATTACCTAATTGTAATTCTAACACTTAAAGGTGGGGACAGGAGGACTAGGAGTTAAAGGCTAGCTTATGCTACACAATGAGATCCTACCTCAACAAAGAGTTCTGTTTTTGTGTATGTGTCTGTGAACATGCATATATGTGTATATGTGCATGTGTGTATGTATTCATGTATTTGTGTTTATGTGTGTAAGTGAGAGAACATAAAGATATTCCTCAGGCATTACTCACTTCCATTCATTCATTCATTCATTCATCCACTTGCTCATTTGGTTGTCTGTTTGTCTGTTTAAGACAGGGTCTCTTACTGGCCTAGTAGGTTAGGTTGGCCAGAGAACATAGGGAATAGCCTGTCTCTATCATTGCAATGCAGGGATCACAAGTGCCTGCATTCACTCCAGGCAATAGGGAACCAAGCTAAAGTCTCTGCCAGCCCTTCACAAACACCCCAGCCCTAAAGTCACATTTTAAGTCAATCATTGCAAATTCTAATTTAATTGTGTTTTTATAAGCCTGAATTCTTTAACATTTCAGTACAGGGTGTAAAACTAAGTAAGCTGTAAACATTATTTTATTAAGAACGAATATAGTTTTTCTCTTAAATATCAAAATCTTCTTCGCCAGACTTCTTTTTGAAAACTTGACCAATATTTAGCAACATTGTACTTAAAGAGGTAAATGGATCTTAGAATGATTTCAAAATGTGATTTAAGACAATACTACAAGCTGAAGAACTAGAAAGGAAGAAAGCTCATTTCATTTGACTGTAATAGAACTATAGAACAGAATAGATAGAACACTCAGCCAATCTGGTGTTCTTCATCTTGTAAGAAAATCTACCTACTGGTAAAGTTAACGTAGTAAGCATGTATCCTCTGCTCAGTACCTCCAGCTACCCTATAGAGTAATTATAACTACACTTCTATCTCATGGATGGGAATCTGTTTCAACAAAGTAAAAACAGTAAGGTCCCACAGAGAAAGAGATATATGCACACTAAATATAACTTATCTCATAAAAACTCTACAAGCACATAGTTGATGTGCTGGTCAGTTTTTGTTGTCAACTTGACACAAAGAGAGTCACCCTGGAAGAAGAAATCTTAGCTGGGGAATTGTCCAGGTCAAATTTGTCTGTTGCTGTGTCTGTGAGAGACTAGCTTTGTGACTGACTGGGGAGGGCCTGGCCTACTCCAGACAGCACTATCCTTGACCAGGTAGGCTGGGCTGTGTAAGTAAGCAGGCGTAGGTTCCCTTTCTGCTTTGATTTCCCTAGTGATGACCTGTGACCTGAAGTGTAAGCTAAAATAACCTCCTCCCCAGGCTGCCTTTGTTTTGGTATTTATCAAAGTTATATAAATCACACTAGAACAGTGGGGCAGAAAAGGAGGAACAAAAGGAAAAGCAAATGACTTGATCTACAAACATTAAGCTAGCTAATGCTTCTTTAAATAAAAAAGCATCCTAAATGTATTTTTTTGGTCAATGCACTCTTTTTAAGCCATTCTGAGTCACAACAAACCTTGGGTATGTATCACAAAGAACACAGGTCTAATTTCTGATATTATAGTACACATTTATATCTACATATAAACAGTATAAAATCTAGAATATTATATTCAATTGTTACTATCAAAATAAGTTTGAACAAGCAAATTATACTTCAAAATATAAAATATAACTCAGGTTATTTGATTTGAATTTTTACCATCGGCAAGAAAAATTATAGTTATGAATGAAAGGAATTTACTTTTCTCTGTTACTCTTCGAAAGTAGCAGAAGAGTGTTTTCAGTTTCTCTGGTTTCCTTGAAGAACGTCCTTCAAACAACCTGAAAGAGGTCAAAAGAAAAAGGGTTAAAATAAAACGCCTTTGTGATTCACAAACACCAAGTCTCTGTTTTTAATCAAACACTAAAATCGAATTCCTGCAGAAGGCAGTTCTGGAACTCTGGAGAGCCAGCAAAGCAGCGTGGATTCGAAGAACATCCTGAAAGAACTTGACCTGGCTGTAAACAGCCTCCTCCACATCCCCTGAGCCAGCAGTGGTGCTCTTCCTCCACCTTCTCCTCCAAGAACACAGCACTGTCTTGTACCTGGTGTTCATTAGGGCCACAGTTAATGTCTTTATGGCAAGCACTATTTATAATGCATAATATTGCTAAGCAATTATGTAACTTAACAAATGACATCTCAGAAAAATCATCATCCTGAGTGTGATAAAGTAAGGTAAGTATGAGAGTCAAGCCACAGACAGCTCTGATGAGACACTGGGAACAGAAGGAGTAGTCTCTGGTAATTAAAGAGCTTCTGTCCTGGACTGGATGTTTCTGTCTTCCCATTATTCCTGTGTTGAATTCAAAAATCATCAAGGCTCTATTTGGAAATAAGGCCTATATGCAGAGGAAAAGGCTGAGTTAGACAAGAGTCTAAATCCTAGTCTTAGGGTCCTCATAAGAAGAGACAGCACGTGAGACAGGGAGAAGGCCCGGTCTACAAGACATCAAGAACCCTCACTTCAAACTGAACCACTAGCACCTTGGTGTGGGATGTCTAGCTCCCAAACTGTCAAAAAAACTAAACTTTGTTGTTTCAGTCACCAAGCCTGTGATGTTTTGCTGTAGCTCTCTGAGTTAATACAGATCCTTTGCTTGGCAACAAAACCCAAGCCTTTTCTGTGTTGCAGTGTCCAGCAACCCTGATTTGCATGGTTTAATTCTGTTTTCCTTGTAATGGCACTGTTATTGTTAACATGTAATTCAATTTATCTGAAGGAAAGAAATTCAGGGCTTTAGAAGCATATGAACTGAGTAAGTAGTTCATTATAAGATTTCACACAAAAGCACACTTTTGGGCCTAAGACCTAGCTTTCCAAAGGCATTTGAAAATCATGTGAAGATTCAGTGGTTACAAATAATGAAGATTCTCTGCCCCTAGTCATACACTCTGCTTTTTATATCCAGAAAGCCTCTGAGTAAAAGTCTTCTCTAGTAAGTGGTAAAATGGGCACCATTTTTCATGATTAGAAGAACAATCTTATGTAAGTGTGGCAAGGGGCAAGGCAACTCACAGAACAACCTAGAAAATGGGAAGAGAATACAGCAAAAATTTGTGTAGAAGGATCTGAATTCAGAGTCAGGTTCTAAAGAAACAATTTATATAATCATCACCTAAGAGAAATGCCAGTACTGTTCAGTATTTTAACCTAACATATGCTCTACTTTAAAAAACAGTTTGACAATATCTATAAGGTAACTCACTTCAGATTTGTTGTTCTAAAATACTTAACACGAATATGGTTATATCTAACTGGAAACTAAAAGAGAGACTGAAAAAGTGAAAGTTTCAGCTTGATTTCTTCTGCAAAATGTTAAGTAGAACAGAATCTGTTTAAATAAAAGTGACAGTACAAATGAAGAAGTCACAGGCAGGACAGTTTAATTAAACATCCTACACCAATAAATACGATTTACTAAATGAATAATACCTTGACCTGCCTCCATGCAAAAATCCCTCACTGAAACTACTACTTAATAGAAAAAAAGGAGTATGACTGGGGAACACAGCACTGTCTTTTTCTCCTTTAGGGACAAACAGATGTACTATACAATTCAACTAAGGGAGAAGGTCTTTAATTTGACTATCACATTAAGAGGAAAAAAATGACTATTGCCTTAATGAATAATTCCCCCAAAGGGAAAATATCCCCTATATGGTCAGCTACTTGTAAAATCACATAAAAGCCTTCATACTTCATACCCATAATCGTAAATTATTCACCTTAGGAGCTCCCTGGGAAATGATGCTTATTATCCTGGCAACATGGAATTTTCTAAAACATTATATGACCACCATTATCACTACAAATGAGTGTAACATTTTATTTTACAGAGGTGGGCATGGCAGTGCATGGCAGTTCATCCTAGCATTTAGCACTGCATGAAAATAAGAGTTCAAGGTTAACCTCAGCTAGTGAGTTCAAGGCTAGTTTGAGCTATATGACACTGTCTCAACCATCCAACCACCCAAGCAAAATATTCCCAATTATAAGACTTAGTGACATAAATCAAACAGTTTTTGAATATATTACATTTATTTGCCATTCCAAGTCAAATTTCAAAGTGCTGTGTAGCCAAATAAGCTTTCTGAGATTATTTTTTAATGTTAATGTCAGTTTCTTTTTTAAAAAAGTATTGTTCTGTGTGTGCACACATGTACAACTGCACAAGTGTCTTGGTGCACATGTAGGGGTCAGAGGACAACTTCTAGAAGCCAGTTCTTCCCATCGAGCATGGAATCAGGATAGAATTCAGGTAGCAGGATTATGTGACGGGTATTTCTTGCTGAGCCATCCCATCAGCCTATCCCCACTATCGTCGTGGTCCTCCTTCATATATAGCCCGCTAGCCCGGAACTTGCTCTGTAGACCAGATTGGCCTCGAACTCAAAGACATCCACCTGCCTCTGCCTCAGAGTGCTAAGATGAAAGATGTGCACCATTATGCTCCGAATTTCTCATTTTCTCATGGAGCCTAGAAGGAACTCTGCATGCGCATGTGTGCATGTGTGCATGCATGAGTGTATGTAGTACAGTCAATCAGGAGAAATAGAATTAAAATCTTGGTGACAGTACCACCCAAATAAAATTATTCTTTTTGTATTATGTAATAATAGCAAAATTCATTGGAAATGGACATGAAAAATGTTATCATGAGAATGTATGCAATCTGAGGACAGAGCCTTGGGAGTAAAGAAAAAGGAAGACAAAGGGACTGAGAGAAGCAGAAAGTGAAGAGTGAGGCTGAGAGACCTGGGCTTGGATACAGAATGTCAGATTAACACAAACACAGACAGTCAGTCAGGCAGGCAGACAGACAGACAGACAGTCAGGCAGACAGACAGTCAGGCAGGCAGACAGACAGTCAGGCAGGTAGGCAGGCAGACAAGGAGAAAGTGGGGGTGGGGGACTGGCAGTTATCAAGTATCATCCGATTAAAACTTCCAACACCTTTTTTTCTAGTACAGATTTTTCAAAGTTCTGGATATATAGGGCTGACATGCATTTTTCAGTCAGCAACATGTATACAAATTTGTACATTAAACTAGGCCATAATAATCCTTGCTCATGTAGAGAAGACATTTATACACTTCACTACATAATAATTACAGATTGTTTTTAAAAGCCAACAGAAAAAAATGCTAGTCAGGCAATCTAACTTTTTCTTAATAAAACATTTTGCATTGTCAAGGGAAGAAGTCAGTAAAGGGTCAGATATTCATTAATGTGTTTTTCCTTCGATACTTATAGAGAAACATGGTTAACTAAAATCTCCTCATGAGTGGAAATGCTATAAAACATCACTGGAATTAGACTACACACACACACACCTCTTCAAAATAAGACTCAACCCCACTGGTATATAGTAAATCAAGTCCTAAGAACTATAGCCTCCACTTTAAAACAGAAGCAAGTGATAATATGGGATCGAGCCAGAAAGTCCTCCTTTGTGAGGCACTCTGCCATATGGCCCCAGTGGCATTTTCAATTCAGGGAAGAGGCAGATGTAAAAGCCTCCTGGGCTGCCCACTGCTGAGACCCACAATTTATCTCTGACCATCTAGTTTCCATGTGATTTCAGAAGCATCAATGCTAATCACATTGGAAGCCTTTATATAAATGTTCAGGCTAAGAAAGGCAAGCAGGGGAAAAGGTCACAGGTATTTAACATAACTAAGCAGGCCTGGAAGAACACAACAATAAATAAAAGAAGGAAGGCTTATTCAATTTATTGACGTCAGCCTCCCACTGCATACTTTTACCATTTTTCATATTCACTCAAGTAGCTACGCATATCTCACTGAGACTGAATACACACATTCTCATTTTCATTCTCTCTCTCTCTCTCTCTCTCTCTCTCTCTCTCTCTCTCTCTCTCTCTCCAGCAAGGAAGGGAGGAGGGAGGGAAAGAGAGAGGAAGGGAAGGAAATAGTACACAATTAGTTTAATGAACAGCTTATTGTACTTGATCTCCTAGAAGTATAGGGAAAGGGGAACTTTGTTTTGCCATTCATTTCTTCAGCATTCTCAGAGTATTCTGCTGGTAGTCAGACATGAAAAACACCAGGCCTGAGCGGAAGACAGTGTTCAAGTCTCACTTCTACAGGTGAGTCATATGTTCTCCAAAACCTCATTCCTATACAAACTTCCCTGCCTAGAAATTTCCAGAGAGGACAGTAAGCCATAACAGACACGTCAGTGGTTAGGAACTCATTCTTGTCATTTGTTAGGTTAGGGTCATTAAAACACACCACCTCACAAGCAGAGGCAGGTACGGAGTGCTCAAGAATCCTATCCAGACAGAGTCAGAGATAACTAAAAACTTTATCTTTGATCTCTGAACTGAATCTTGAAGGAGGAATAAAAACCACATAGAGAGCAGTCCAGAAAGCTACACGGTTAAAAAAAAGACAATTTCTACGTAAGTGTAAGAATAAGGGATTCTTGGCACTGAAAAGCACATGGTATGGCAAGGGTACTGTCCTGTTTGCCAGACATGTGACTTTAAAGGAGATTCTCTTACACTGGTAACGTTTTCAATTGCTAACACTCCCCTTGGGTTTGACAGTACAGAGTGTCTGTGTAACAGAAACTCTCATTCATGTCTTAGTGTTTGAGAGCCCTTAATATAACTTGAGAATTAGGGTGACCTGAGAGTATTCTTACATTTAAGTAATTTCATATTTTCATTTGCTTTAAAAACCTGGTAAGTGGAGCTTGGCAGTGGTGGCACATGTCTTTAGTCCCAGCACTCCGGAGGCAGGGGCAGGTAGATCTCTGGGTTTGAGACCAGCCGGGTCTATAGATCAAGGTCTAGGACAACCAGAGATACATAGAGAAACCCTGTCTCAAAAAGAAAAAAACATAAAACAAAAACCCCCAAAATTCTATAAATGTACTAAAATGTCTTAATTTTTTTAATTAAAAAATTGTATCAGCTACTAATCAGCGAATTCTACAATTTTTCTCCAGAGAGAAAGGAGAATTTTGTAATTATAAAAGACTTAACACAAGGCCTTTGGAATTAGCATTAGGGCACTGTATAGATTTATGAATACACTCCTCCACTGACATACAGAGCTGTTAGAAATGCTGCCCATATAAAACAAGTTTCATTGAAAACAATGAGCAGACTATGACCCAGATCTTAGTCTCTAAATAAAAGGAATCAAGGACCCTTAAATAATAGTTGATTCGAGGGCTGGGGAATGGATGGTACAAACCGAGAACATTTTATGACTCTAAAGGAAAATAAAATGTGCAAAAAGAGGATGGAATTTTGTCAAAAGTACAAGAGTCCATTTCTTGATAGGTTCAATGATCAAAAAAATTATAAATAACAAAATGAATAATAACTGCATTGAGTTTAATGATGTACAATAAAGATCATTAGTCCATTGTTACATTAAAAAAGAAAAAAGGAGTTAAGAAACAGATCTTTCTTACAATGAATGCCAGCTAAGACACATAGAAAATAAAATAGGAAAATGACAACTGGCAAACACTAACATAATAAATGTATAATTGACCAATAGATGCAAAAGGTGGTGTGGAAAAATGTGACATCATTTGCAGTGTTTTACTTTTCCTAAGAAAACACAGAAGGCAATTCTTTTACAGTGGGAGAACCTAGGAGACATTACCTTGGCCAGCTGAACCAACACTAAAATGAACTATAAGCCCATTAATGTAAAGGACACAAGACCAATTCTGTGATATTTCTGCCCAAAGCCATGGTCTAGCCCTATGTCATAGCTCTAGCACCAGGGAGACAGAGGAAGGACAATCATTGAGAATTTGAGGTAAGCCTGATCCACAGAGTGAGACCTTATCTCAGAAAATAAAAACAAAAAAAGCATGACCTCATTCTAATTGTAAAATAACATTAGCCAAGCAGATGGAAAACATTTTACAAGATAACTAATGACCTCTTCAAAGAGGTCAAAGTCATAAAAGGAAGGGAAGAAACAGGTTGGAGGAATCTAAACAGACACATGTAATGTAAGAAGCTAGCTGCTATGAGATAGATTAGAAAATGGGGTAACAGGAAAAACTGTAAGAATTCATAAGGCTACAACACAAGCCAGCTCTGTTAAATCAACATTAACAGCCTAGTTGTGATTATTTTTACTATGGTACAAAAGATGTTAAAGTGAAACTAAGGGAATTGTACACAACAACTTTCTGGTTCAATTTCTATAACTTTTCTTAAAGCCTAAAGGTAAGTATTAAAGAAAAACACTATTAAAAAGGGTACGTTACAAAAAGTGGCTCCACTGAAGCATCCTACTTTGAAGATAAAAACTGTTTGAGATGTGTTTTCTTTGCTTACGGTATGGCCATACCTGACTGGCACACTGTCTACAGTAACACACCCTTAGACCCAAAGCACAGGTGATATACTGACTCCAGGATTCCAAACAAGCTCTCTTTACCTCTGTGAACTTTAGTTATTCTGCCAAAAAGAATGGTCAAAAACATAACCTGAATAAAATGTTTATTAACTCTATGATAAATCATTCAAAAACATCTGTTGCTTCCACCTTCATGAGGTACTTTCTGAAAACATACCGATTGAAGTTAATGTCTGGATAACTAGAATATTCTGATTTCATCTTGGCATTCCGTCGGGGGAATGTGCAGAAGAAAGCATTAGCTAAAAGACTGGCGATCTGCTCCTGTGACATCGTGACAGAATGATTCATCTTCTGCTTCAGGAGTGGTATTGGCTGATAGAGGAAAACAAAAATACAGATGAGAAAAGCACTAATTAGTTTAGCAATTTGGAAGACAGAAGTACCAAATCACATTTTCTAAATTAAGGCAGGAATAATTTCAAGCTACTCTAGAGCCCTTAAATCAGCAATACTGTGAAAGTCAAGGGCTGATTATCAGAGATGTTGGAAAAATACACTCATCTGACAAGGTGCAGATTTCTAATCAATAATGACACTGAAGAGAACACAAAACATTACTTACCAGTGAAAAACAAGACTGCCTCAGCAAATTACCCTTGTAAATATAGTTTTTAAAAAATGGAATAAAAATGCAGCCCTGAGTTTAACTATTATTGTATATAAGTCATGTTCTTACGTTAACAATGTTGTAATAAAGTACTTTCTCTTGATCCTAGATAAAATAATTAATGCTTGAATAAATAAGTCAATTCTCTCTTGTTCTAAATCAAACTACCTATTGCTAATTTCTTCATGAGAACCAAATACTAAATAAAGCATTTAAAAGATGTGGAATCTGCCACATAGAACTAACTATATGAATTCTAAGAATGAAGGCATTTTCAACATAATAAAACACTCCAAATCAAGGATGACGCAGGACATTTTTCTTTAGTGTTTAGTCTAAAATGTCTTCTTGCACCAACCACAACATCATGAGCCATAAGTACAATACATAGGACCTGAGCATTGTGTCCAGTGTGTTTTGTTCTAATTTAAATGCTTAAACTGTGGTTTCAAATACATGCTGGTAAAATGAAAGATTATTATATACCAGTGCCCTTGAGTTGCAAAAGTTTAAGATAATCCCCTTAGAGTTTCAGAGCTCTTCCCTTCTCCCTTTCAGCTGCACTCAGAACAAGAGTGCTGCTGTCCACACAAGGCAGCTGCTTCAAGGGATCCTTCCTGGTCACACCAAAGGCACCACCACCCAAGTGCAGTTAACACAACAGAACTGCGCCTTCTGAGAAAACAGGAAACACACTGGTGCAAGTGCAACAGTTTGATGGTAAGAAGAAAAAGCTAAATTTACAATTCAACTATTTCTTTTAAAATAAAAAATCAGGGCTGGAGAGATGGCTCAATAGTTAAGAGTACTGACTGCTCTTCCTGAGGTCCTGAATTCAAATCCCAGCAATCACATAGTAGCTCACAACCATCTGTAATGAGATTTGATGTCCTCTTTTGGAGTGTCTGAAGACAACTACAGTGTACTCATATATAATAAATAAATAAATCTTTAAAAAAAAACAAGGGTAAGCAAACGAGAAAAGAAAAGGCAGAGGACTCAGAAAGCTCACACTGACCTCTATCTTTTCAAATCATTTACTTACAAGCCAGCTCTGAGATCAGGCAACAGAGTGTAAATGACTTAAAACATACTCTTTTTAATTCTACCTTTTTGTTTGTTTGTTTGTTTGGTTGGTTTTTAGAGATGGTTCTACATTCTAACTAATTTACCAAGTTAACAATAAAAATTATTTCAATAATGAGTAAATATTTTAGGCTTAATCAACTCAACACACAGATATTTATCCCCTGTCAAATACTTTTAAAAAATAAGCGGAAAAATACTATAAAGTAAGATATTTCAAAAGGTCCAAAATCCAATTTCTTGGATTTTCTTTTTAAGAATCTAAGGTTTATCTTTAGATCTGGCCTATAGATTTAGTGTGGCAAATCATTAAATGCAAGCATACACAATTTGACTTGTCAAAAACATATTTCTACTTCAAACTGAACTGTTAATTTTTCCCAAGAGAATGACTTTTCTGTAAAGAACAGAGAAAAAGATTAAAACTTTGTCCCCATCAGTGAGTAAAGAAAGAATGAAGGTACTCTAAGCCAGGATGAAAAGCTACACAGACATAACTTAATGGGACTCAAAGCAGGGAGAGTAAGAGAAAAGGATGAAGGAAGAACATTAGCAAGCAGCTTCCAAGACAAATAAGAAAAGCTGTTTTAAAATACATTCTCTATTTAATAACAGCAACCTTTATTTCAGACACAGTGCAATGCTGAGGTGAAACCCAAGTTAGGTTGCCTTGGAAACATCAGAGTAAAATGCTAATGCTGATAAACATGGCGTAATGAAAACCTCTTGACTGAAGAGAAGATGGCCCCAAGCAGGCATTTGGACAAGTTTGAGATATTTGTGGCTATCCCAAGGTATGTGCTTATGGTTTTAGGATTGCACTGAGTGCTATTATCCTATATACCCAGAAATGGTTCAGCCTAAAATATCCACAGGGCTCCTGTGGAACAAGTGTCAGCAGAATCCTGGCTAGCAATAAAGTACAGGAAACTAACCCTAGAAATAGAAGAGAAAGACAAATTAAGTGTGGTGAAAAAACACATGAAGAAAACTATGAAAAACAAAACCACACTCTTCTATAGAGTTTAAATGTGTGTTCATAAGCTCCTTAATACTTCTTCTTTATGAATGGAAATGACTTTCCACACCCTTACACACACACCAAAGTAGCCACACACCCATGCACTGTGATGGTTTGTGTATGTTTGGCTCAGGGAGTAGCCCTATCAGGGGGTGTGGCTTTGTTGGAGTAGGTGTGTCACTGTGGGCATGGGTTTAAGACCCACACCCTAGCTACCTGGAAGTCAGCTACCAGAGACTCAGAAGTCTCTAACAGCCATCAGATGAAGATGTAGAACTCTCAGCTCTGCCTTCCCCATGCTTCCCTGAATGCTGCCCTGCTCCTTCCTGCCTTGACGATGATGGACTAAACCTCTGAACCTGTAAGCCAGCCCCAATTAAATGCTGTCCTTTATAAGACTTGCTTTGGCCATGGTGTCTGTTCACAGCAGTAAAATCCTAACTAAGACACACACACACACACACACACACTCATGCACACACACACACACACACACTCATGCACACACAGGCAGCACTAATTAGACTCAGTGGGTCATAAAAAAGGATAAAATGAGTATATATGATGTTGAAAAGGTAAAGGGGAGGGCTTCTTAAAGAAGGCCCCAAGGGGAGTAAGAGAGTTAAAAAAAAAAGACTAAAATACATTATTTACATATGAAATTCTCAAAGATTACGTTTAAAAAACTGGAAGAGTCTAACTTCCCCTTGGATTTGGTTTAGACTAAGTGACTAGCTTCCATTAAGCAGAAAACTAGCAGAAGGAACACAGAATAAGATCTAACCCTGAAAGGCACTGACGCTTCTCTGTGCTCTGAGGAAGTCAGCCACCAAGCCTTGAGGAAACCAATCCAGCACAAGCTTTAGATAACCACAGTCCTCACTGACATCCTCACTGCAACCACAAGAGAGACTGTAAACCACACTTACTCAGCAAGCTGTTCTTAAATTCATGACCATCAGAAACTAAGATGGTACATGTCTACTATTTTAACTTACTAAGCTTTGAGGTTATCTGCTAGGGAGCAATGTATAATTAATGCATTCCAAACACAATAATGCAATCTTTTCTCTCATTTCTTTCTTTCTCTTCTTTCTTTTTTCTTTCTCTTTCTTCTCCCTCTTTTCTTTTTGGTTTGTTGTTGTTGTTTGTTTGCTTGCTTGTTTGGAGACAGAGTTTCCCCGTGTAGGCTTGGCTGTCCTGGAACTCGCTCTGTAGACTAGGCTGGCCTTGAATTTATAGAAATCTGCCTGCCCCTGCCTTTCTTCTTCTTTTTTTTTTTTAAATTAAACAACTTTATTTTAAAAAACAGAGATAAATGAACAGATTTTAAAAGCATTTTTGCATAAAACTATATGAATATATTTTTGTCAGGACTTGATTTATTTTTTAAAGGTTTGCTAGTATGCATTAAAATCTTACTAGTTATAATGAGCATAAAGTACAAGAGAAACTAAACGGAACATGGAAATAGTCAAAGTTTTCTTGGGGATTAAACATGATGATTTTTAAATACCAAGAATTGCCACAAGGCTACATTCTTAGTTCTTGAATTATTAATGATTTAAGGCCCTGCCTTTCAAGTGCTGGGATTAAAGGTGTGCACTACCTCTGCCTGGCTTTTAGTTTTAAAAGTTAAGAAGTAGCAAGAATTCAATGTTACAGTAACGTATAGTTTCAGAGGGAAGGGAGGTAGGTAGTATTAAATAATCTTAAAAATATATATATACCGAACCACTAGCTTGTATTAAATAATGATTTCTAAAAGACATTGTTTAAACAAATAGAGGGAAAGGAGTCTGAGTAAACAAACTGCAGCAGCGGAAAGGAGGCTGGGAACTGAGGGCTGCGTCTTTCATGTTCTCTGGCAGTGTCCTTGCTAGCTGCTGGCCTTTCCAGGGCACAAAGTCATCACATTCTTTAGCAGAACCCCCTTTCCTACCTTTGCCATGTGAGTCCAAGGAAAACACTGAGGAAGTTACATTACTAACCTGGGTGCAAATATTTGGCAGACAGAGTGCAATTTTCACCATGTCAGGTAAAATGGACTGATACAAATGTTGAGCCTCTGCTTCTTCAAGTACCTGAAAAACAATAAATAGATTGTGTGAATTAAAAGTAGTGAATAGTAACTAATGGACATACACTTGTGCTAATTTTGATTGCCCCTGCGCGCGCGCGCGCGCGCACACACACACACACACACACACACATAACACAAATAAATGAATAAATAAATGTGTGGGTTTTTTTTAATGTAATACTTATAAATAAAAAACAACATACTCTACTTTGGTTATCTCAGAGGACCCATTTAATCTAACATAAAAGCACTATAATTACTCTGAAACATACTATCTGTGACCAAACTAAACCACTGACCACCAGTAACCATCTTTGTGTCCTAGAATCCTCCCTTGTTAGGTACATTTTCTGTATCACACCGGAAAGCACACCAGGATGACACTTGTGGTCCATGCTCACCTGTTTTTCAACTCTACAGCAAGATGATTATTAATTCTAGGGGAAACAACATGTAGCAATAACTGTGAGGACTATTTGTCAACAACCACTATAAAAAAAACAGGACTAATGAAGCTAAAATAAATTTGGTAACTATGGCAGAACAGTGAGGAAGCAGTGATGAGCCTTCTACTACTGGAGATGGGGAATCTGAACAAAAGCCAAGACTTTAAGTCCTTACAGAAGAGAAAAATCAATAAAAGGGCTAGATATGGTAGCTGACCACCTGCAATTCCAGCACTCCAAAGGTTGAGGCAGGAGGACCATTACAAGTTGTAGGCCAGCCTGGACTACAGAGTGAAATTCTATCCAGTTCAAAACAGTTAAGTGGCTACTACTTTATAATAAGCCTCTTTTAAGTCTGCTATAAACAAAAACTAAAACCTAAAAGGCATCCATAGTGGACATTTATTGCCTCATAACTACAAAGTAAAGATGACTGTTTTCTTACATTTGAAAATGTTAAGACATGCTAATGCATTTGTTTATAACACTCAGACTCTTATAGTTCATAATTCCTTATGGTTTGTAAACCTTTCATTTTGAAGAAATTATTGATAGGATGTCATAAAAACAGCATGACAAAGTTCACTGTACCCTTTATGTATTTTCCCTCAATAACCACATTATTAGAACCAGTATATTGAAAAAGTAACTTTTATTTACCTGATCTAATTGTCATCTCCGAGGCTCATTGCCTCCATCTGCTAACCTAGGTCTAGCCCTGGAAGCTTCTAGCCTCTGTACAATCTTATCCAGGCCTAGAATGTTTTCAGCCTCTGAGACTGCTGAATAAGCTCACCCTTTCCTGTTCTTTCTGAACTCTGGCTGGCTTGTTTAACTCAGCTGTTCTGGCTCAAACTGCTCTCCAAGCTGACTGATTCAATCTGGCTTCTCTCTTGGCCTCTGACTGACTTGCTCTGCTTGGCTGCTTACTAACTTTAGCAATTTGTTCTAATCTTCTAGCTCCTTTCTGGCTTCACCTGAATCTAGCTTGTACTCTCTATGAAACCTGTCTCTTTATAACTGTCCCAGGGAAACTGAAAACTCCCTTTCTTTCCCCTTTTGTTCCCCCCCCCCATTACTACCCTCCACACACACTGCTCTCTAAAGTCGCTTCCCTTTTCTCTCTGTACTTATCAGAGCTGAGCAGATCCTATTCTGTCAGATCTTCTCTGGTTCATCACTTTGCCACTCAATGAGACAGCACTTTCAAACATGGCTGCTTCCTTCTACAAACAAACTTTACCTTCATTGTTTGGGATTAAAGGTGTGTACTAAAAGGCTTGTCTCTGTTGCAGCCAGAGGAATTAAAGGTGCTAAGGGCTGAGCCATGCCCCTACTAGAAACAGGTTTTTCAGTAAATAGCACAATCTCAGTGTTCACAGTGTGATCAAATATCCTGAAACTATATATTAGTAGTGTTAAAAAGTGTGCATATATCATTTTATGTCATTTATCACACACATACACCTGTAATCAAACTAAGACAGACTGATCATTACAAAACAGAACTTTTATTATCCAATTTCACTCACCCTTATTCTCACTCAGCATAACTTTAGCAACTACTAATGTATTTTCCATTTCTGTAATTTTATGTCATGTAAATAGACTCATAGTCTGTGTTCCTTCAAGTTGACTTTCCATTTTAAAAAGTCTCAGAGATTTAGTAAGGCTGTTGTAGGATCACCCTTTCTTATGAATGTTACTAATTACTATTATGTGACTTAAACATACCTTCAAGGATTATTTTGCTTTCCAGTTTTTGGTGCTATAAACTGCTATGGTTTGACTGCATCCTCCAAGAGTTTATGTGTTGGGAGACTGGTCCCCAGTGCAGCCCTGATGGGAGGCCATATGCAACCATTAGATGACTGATCCTATTAAAAGGTCACTGTGAGAAACTTCTCCTGGGTCCTTAACTAATTCTCAGAAGAAAGTTGTTATATTAAAAAACCTTTCTCTTCTCTCTGGCTTTTTGTCTCACCATGTCCACTCCATATTGCCATTTTCATGACAGAGCTGAGGAAGCCCTCGAACTTCCAAAACTGGGCCAAAAAAAACCAAACAAACAAAAAACAAAACAAAACAAAAAAAAACCCAAAAAAACAAAAAACAAAAAAGTTTCTTTTCTTCATAAAGTATCACTCATTTCTGTTTCCTTTCTCCTTCTTATGGGTTACTTAGAACAATAGAAAATTTCATTTGTGTATCAAAAACAAAAACAAAAAATCTTCAGATTGCATCTTTTTAAATAGAAAAGTTAAAATAACTATACACAAAATGCCCAAATGCACAGTTTAGTTTCTATATTAATTTTTTATTATTTTTGCTTCTCCATTTGTCTGTACATCCAAGAATTCCCTTTAAAATGCATTTTTAAGTTAAACCATTACATTTCTGTCTGTTTATTCACAAAAGTGACTCTGACAGAATTACAGGATTGTCAACAAATAGCAGGCATGACTATGACACATTATGTAGCTCCCTGCCTTGTTCAACGTTTCAAATACACTGCTACTGGTTAAACTTTAGAATTCATTCTCATCTCCATGTGAGGTTTTCTCCCAAGTGTTTAATAGGTCCTTCCTGCATGACTCTTTAGCTGAACACACACCTGTAAGAGCAGTTATTACGGTTTATAATTATTTTATCTCCCCATGCCTCAAATGTACAAATCATTGAACACATAAGGACTATGTTATAAACACTGCAAATCCTCACTACCAAGCATAGTAAATAATACTCATTGTTTGCTGAGGAAGAGTTGACTGACAGTGGAAAAGCTGGGGATATAGCTTAGTGACTAAGTCTTTGCTTAGCATGTACAAGGCTACTTGTTCCCCAGTACCAGTACACAGAGTAAAGAAAGTTAGTGGGGCTTGGGACTTAGCTGAGCCCAGTGAGAAAAGTTCACCTGTACTCATGAGGAACTGAGTTGGATGCCCAGAAACCATATTTTAAAAACAAAGGGCAGCAAAAGCAGTGCAGGAGAGACAGAGAAACAGGTGAAGTGACAGTTGGGTCCCTGGGGTCTGCTAGCCAGCTATTCAATTCTAGCTAGCAAGCCCCAGGACCCTATGAGAAACCCTGTCTCAACAAAACAGAACCAAACAACCAAACAAAACAACTAAGGTGGACTGCTCCTGAGAAACGCTACCTGAATGTGATGGCCCATGTACATGTACACACATTCATATACAGATGTACACACACAAAGACCTGCAGCCAAACAGAAGCCCACATACAGTTAGTGGTCATGAAAGCACAGTTTGCCCAAAAGAGTCCTGCAAGACAGAAAATATAAGAACACTCAAGAGGAAGTAAAGTTTAAAGGTAAATCAGTTGTTTTATACTAAAAAAATAAAACCTGAGTGGCAGACATTAAGGATGTCAGGGATTTTCTCTCATCACAATGAAGAGTCATTTAGAAAATGGAGTGCTAACTTAGAAACTAGCTATAGAGCCAGATGTACATATATTCTCTAATACAGGAAACCCCTAAATTCTTCTTTTCTTTATCTGTAATATGGACAATACTATATGGCTCTGCTTAATTCCCAGTTATAAAGGTTCTAATATAATAGTGTTTGATGGATACTATGGCTCCATAGCTCCGTGCACAAATTCCAAGTATATTAGGCAATGAGCCAGCAATTCATACTTATTGTGAAGCCTCTTTCTCTTAAAAACAAAACCAGCATCCCCACATCAGTAATCCTGAGTCTCACTGACTGACCCAGCAGGACCACCTGAGTTCTTTAACCACTGAGCTGCTCTGATTCAGACCCTCATCCACTCAACTGCATCCTGCTATCCCCTTTGGTTTCTGCCCAAGTGCATACTGATGTGTCCCTGCTCTGATTAAAAGCTTTCAATGGTTTTCATCACCTTTTCAGTACAGTACAAGCTCCATAATTTAAGATATTTACGAATCTACATAATATTATATTGAATGTCTACCTAAATATTAAAATATTTAGTCTATCAACCTTGAGGCTTATCTAGTCTTATTTAGCATATCATAAAAGCTGATATCCACACAGATACGTATTCACTTTCCTGCACATTTTACATACTTAGCAGCTCAACTATTCAGTCCTCCACAGCACCTGCTTATACTTCCATGACTGTAATGGCTTTCCTTAATTCTTGAACAATTTTCTTGCTATTTTGTTCAAATAATAATTGTTTCAAAGTCCGCCCATTTTTCCTTTCTAGTCCTCTCCTGCAATGTTTCTGTGTTTTGTTTTGTTTTTTAATAAGAGCCTTAGATTTTTCTGCTGTGTACTATTACTTATGGACACGCTCTCTACCACTTGCTACAAGTTCCCTTAAGACAAGATTAATGGCTGATTCACCATATCTAGAACAGTGATGTCCGTGTGTAAGTGTTAATAAATACACTCTAACAGCCATCTATCTCACTATTTTACAAAGCTCCTCCTCCTTTCTACTGCTGTCCAGAGTCTCTACAGCTTACAGAAATTACCACAGTTGACTCTTAAACAGTGGCTCAACTGTTTAGGGGTTCTGTCTTCTATAATGTATCTTAAGCCTACTGGAAATTTCACTAGCATATTATTATAAGTCTCTTCAGGAGACAAGTTCTTATTTCAAAAATTAAAAGTAAGTCAAAATTACTAAGATCTTTCACATTAACTTATTCTTTAGGCATGTTTCAGAGTACAGAAAAAATTAAACACTAGAGAAAAAAGAAAAATTATATCATTAAATTATGTAAGAATAAAAAATCAGCTAGAGAAGGTGAATGTTTCTAACATTTATCTGTGTACAACTCAGGCTGACACTTTGAGGAGAGGAATGTGACAGCTTACAAGAAAACAAACTTACTCATTCTTCTTAATTTCTGAAGGCTCATGAAAGTCTGACAGGCCAGCCACAGAGTGATCTCTCATGTGTATCACCCATCACAATTATGGCTTCAATAACAACATTCTCTAAATTTTAATACAGTACAACTGGTTTTCAGGAACTATCCAGTCTAATATTTTCATATTTAAGAAGGTAAACTTCACAAATTAGCAGCTAACTAATCTGCAGCTCTGAATAAAACTGTTCAAACTTTATTTCATAGCATCAAAAGAGCAATAAAATAAATGCAATGGCAGAGAGCAGGTGCTGTTTAGACCAAGTGACCCCAGGGTTCAACAGTAGAGACAAAGCAAATGCTGTCTACAGAGCCACCCTGACTGTATACTTCTCTTTTCTTTGTTAATGAGCTATACCTGGTTTCCCTAGGATCATGACTCAAATCTGGGAAATGCTGATAAAAATCATAACTTGTTAAAGAATCTGAAATTATATGCACTAAAGTAAAAGAGAGATTCTGAATTTTAAAGTATTTGTCTTTTAACAGATATTATCTACATTAGTCCTTAGACTAATCTGATAGTTATCTGCTCAGATACTGGTTCTTTCTTTCTAGCTGGAAGGTAAAAGATAGGGAGGGCACAGTAGGAAATGGATTCTTTCTGTTTATAATTGGTAAATTATTTTTGTTAGACAATTACTTTCACTATTATCATTTGACTTAGCTTGTAGCTTAGGGCAGTTATTTACTAGACACTGTGTATGTTAGAAATCACTACAAATTAGGCACAGACAGGAGTTTCTGCTGACTGGTTTTTGTGAACTCAACACAGGCTAGAGCCATCTGAAAAAAAGGAACCTTGATTGAGAAAATGTCCCCAAAATATCTGGCTCCAGAGCATTTTCTTAATCAGTGTTTGATGAAAGAGCACCCAGACCACTGTGGATGATGCTATCCCTGGGCTGGTGGTCCTGGGTTCTATAAGAGAGCAGGCTGAGCAAACCATAAGGAGCAAGTCTATAAGCAGCACCCTTCATTGCCTTCCTTCCCATCAGCTCCTGCCTCCAGGTTCCTGCATTGTTTGAGTTCCTGCCTCGACTTATTCGATGATGGACAGTGATGTGGAACTGTAAGTTAAATAAACCCCCCCCCCCAAGTTGCTTTGATAGTGGTTTTCCTCATGGCAACAGGAACTCTAAGACAGGATTATATAAAGAGAGAAGAACCTCTGGGGAAAGCCTGAGGTCTTATCAACTGTATTAGCAAGACAATAATAAGTACAAAAAAATTATCAGCCCAACTATATATAACTGACATACCAGCCTCTCCAAAAAGGTTTCAAAAAACACATTCTGTCAAAACTATGTAAACAAGAAAAGGGGGAGGACATTAAAAGTCCAACTTAACACACAGTACAGAAACACAAATGGGGGTCAAGTAAAGCATCATTTGGACACTGCCAAGAAACTAGAGACAATTTCATACTCAGATGGCTGTGTTGCTCAGGGACATAAAAACATAGGCAGTTCTTCCATAGATTTCATCAGAAGGCAGCTTCTTCTGGGCTCAAGGATCTCTTAACTGTATGAATACTACTAGAGGAAATGAAACACAGAGTGTTAGGGATATTCTTTCCCAGATTCAAGATGGTTTGTGGTTAGATTATGTCTCCAAGATTGCTGAATCTCAAGGTTTTGTTGTTGTTTTTTTTTTTTTTTTTTTTTTTTTTTTTTTTTTTTTTTAATCCACTGTCCCTAAAAATGTTTCCAAACACAAAAAAGAAATCAGCCTTGAGGCCACGCTCACCAATTCCTTTCATTGACTGTCCAGTTTTTAAGAGAGGGCAGGTTTAGCTCTAACAGTTCTAGTGTCTTCTACATGCATGTCACTCAGGGTTCTTGCCTTCAGGTCTACCAAACAGGCAGTGGTTTCTACTATGTAGTGTAGAATGCTTTGGGTCTGTACTGATTTTATCCTGTCAATTTCAACCATGTGCTTTGTGTAACAGCATGTAGCTATCCACCTACAACTTATGAAACTGTTCTTTTGCTTCCAAAGAGTCTACAACAAACGATTCAAATGGCATCTTCTGGATGGAAATTCAGATGGCTGACCTTGGGCCTCAAAGCCACAATGGTATTTCTGGCCCTTTGGAGTCTACTCAGAGAGCCAATTCTATTTCCTGTCAGATGATACATTCTATTTTGGAGGAAACTCAGAAGGTAAATAAACAGTTCAATAACGTAAGCAAGTTCCTGAAACTGACCAGACTAACTAAGGCTCCTCTGTCCTTAAACTTACATAAACAGAGGGGATTGCTTTTAGATTAAAGTTGCTTTTAATTTTCAAGAGAATTCAGTTGACAACTTACCAAGCTTACAAGGCAATAAAAACTTGCATACAAATCAAGAATTGTACATACATATTTTAAAGTGCTTCATTCTTAATAAGCTAGTATTAATAAACAAAACTACAATATGAATTTCTCTTTAATTAAAGCTGAAACAAACTTAATTCTCAGGTTTCACGGCGCCCCCTGGTGGCAGATTATTTAGAAGAAAAAATTCATTAGCAATTAAGACGAGCACTACTATAACAAAAATATTTCTAATTCACTGAATTCTACTTGGAAACACAATCATTTCAAGTAAATCTAGAAAAATTCAAGCTGTGATAAAAATGCTGTTACAGAAGTCATTGTTCTGTCTAGACCATCAAGTTGAGCTTTGTGAAGAATAAATATAAACACTACAAAGTCCTTTCCTTTTGGCACAAATCATGTATTCAACAATCACAAGGGTCATATTTACTGACTCCCCCTCTTTTCTAGTTGTCAATCTGGGTCAACTGTCACCTTATACAATTATTTTTGAAATGTCTCAGAGATTGTGGCTCAGCCTTCCATTGCTGGAGTCATGAATTATAAAACACCAGTCCAGTCTGGACAAAGCTTATTCTCAGGAGAAATACAGATATTTTCATACAGAACATGAGAAACAAATAGAGTGCAGGGAGGGGAAGACAGCACTATGAGCACACAGAACTTTCAGAAGATACTCAGAGGAAAGAAGAAACACCAAATCCGAACTGAGCTTTAATGATGGAAGGAGGGAAGCAAACAGCTTACCAGAGAACCACAATGAGGTTTTTAGATCAGGAGGTGAGGAATAGGAAATGATGCCATAGAGGGGCACAGAGGCAACACTGAAGAGAACGTACACAGGGTCAGCTATACAGCGACTGCAGTATACCAACAGAGCCCAACAACATGAAAGAGAGTGTAATAAAAACTAAGCTGAGCATCAGGAACCTCAACAAAGATACCATCTGATAAGATGAGGGGATGAACAGTTGACAGGAACTAGAGGCTGAGGTCAGCTAAAATGATTAACAAATTCTAATTCTATGTAGCTTCAACTCTCTAAGGCAAGCATGGTGATGCATGGCTTTAATCCCAGCAACTGGGAGGCAGAAGTAGATAGATCTCTGTGAGTTTAAAGCCTGTCTGGTCTACACAGTGAGTTCCAGGCTAGCCAGGGATACACAATGTGACCTTGCCTCTAAAAATCACTACCTCCACCAACAAAACCCTCTATGCTTTGGTTTTCGGTCCTTCACTTAAAGCAGAAATGTTTTACCAACACCTAGCTATGGGGTAGTTGTGAAAACCTGAAGAGAAAAGGGATACTACTTACTACCATACAAAGTAAAGCTCTCAAAAATAAGGGCTGCTACTGTCTCCATCAGATAGCCACAGAGAATGTGCCATCAAAGAAAGCATGTGTAGGGAATATCTTGCAGCAGATACAAATCTTAGAGGAGACTGAGCTAAGACTGAGCCTGGAATGTTCTGTGATCTGTATGCAACAGGCATGTAAGAAAATCTCTCTTACGGGAAGACAGGAATCAACTGCCAAGAAAGGGCTGTGTACAACAGAGCTTGAACAGCTTCAGTGTTCCACTGCCAGAGGTACCTTTTGTTTGTCTTTAAGCTGCTCTTCCCATGGCTCTAAAAATATTCCATATTTTACTACACTGGAAATGTTTCTTGCTTTAGAAAATGTCTTTTTATAGTACTCTTCTTGTAATTAAAGAAAATCAATGGCAAACTAGAAACCATGACATTCCACTTACAAAAAGGGAATGCATAAGACTTATTCTTAATGGGGTGCAACATACAATATTAAATGCAAAGTAATTTAAGAAGAATTAAGGCATCACATGAAACTGGGTACATAAAATGCCAAAAACTAAAAAGAAAAAGTAAGCTAGAGCATGATTAGTGATGTAAGTCTAGGGTGAGAGTTAAGCATGGAATCATCCCCCTTCTAACAGTGAGCATCTGAATAATGACATCAATACCAAACCACACTTAAAAGGAACGACTACTTACTATTTAATTAAAATTAAAAAATGAAAAGATGGCAGATAGAAGACATCAGTATACTAGATTAATTCCATTATTAGAATACAGAACAAACTCTACTGAATCAATTTCCACTTGTGAGTATCCATTACATCTAACATGCTGTGTGCCAATGATAAATACAATCTAGTATTTACAATCAGAAGATAACTGACTTCATCAATGACATACAAGGATAGCTCCCATAAGAATGAGCTTCTGACATTCAAAGCAAAGTGCCTCACTCAGATCTTATAATACACCCCATACAGTAATGCACATGAAACCAGTATGAAGTGATGATGGAACATGACATAGTCCATGTAAACCTAAGAGTTATAATTCATCTGCTTTAATATTTTAGTGAGTCTGATTAGATGCCTTTTGGCTTCTACAGTTCTCATGAATTAAATTAGCTTGTGCTGTAAAGTTATGCAGACCTTATTGATTCCAGAGACTCTGAGTCACCAAGGGAAGAAGTCCAAAAAGGCTACTTCCACTGAACTTCAAGTCAGAGGCTTGAAAACTACAGAGATAAAGACATTAGCTGTAGCCTTATGAAACATCCAAGGCTGCTTTCATTTGATTAGGGATTTCCTACAGGCTCTGCATGACAAATAGAACAAGGACATTTACAGCTTTTAAGTGTTCAAGACAGACCCAGAAAGCAGATGATCTATTAATAATTCTAAATCAGAAGCTACAAAGTATGTGTTTATTAGCAAAAAAAAAAAAAAAAAAAAAAAACCACAATACCAAAGGGCTACAAGAGAGAAAGCCAACATCCTTACTGATTATTGGATACAGAAGTCTGTTTAAATCTGAAACAGTGGTTACCACAACTACCTGTCTTAAGTTAGTTTCTTTCAAACAATTTAAAGAACACCAGCATTCAATAAAATGTTTATAGTAAATCAACCAGGAGGAAGGGCAAATATCTTCAATATACAAAAGTTTCTAAGCATTTTGACAGTTACCATCATGAGACAACCTACCCACAATAGTATGCTATATTCTGGAATATATCCTGTGATACGTAAGTACATTGATACTAAGTAACACATATGCTCACACTACTGACTTTTATGTTATTTAATGATGACTGATTTATGCTAAGTTTTGCCTAATCATATCACATGATTCAGGTGTTAATCAAAACTTAAGGCCAGCAGACGACACCCAGAGGCCCACCTGCCACTTGGTCCACTCGAAGCAGGAACCACTACAATGACATATATGGTGGAGAGACGGGAGAGAAAGGGAAGCTGAATGGTTTGAGCACTGTGAAGAGAGATGGAACTGGAGACACAAGAGTGAAGAGGAAAGCCTGAGCTGCCATCTGAGGCCATGGTGAAGTCCCGGCCCATGCTACCACTGAAAGCCATGTCTTGGTCTGTGGCCATGTTGGCTGGTGTCAGCAGGGATTGGTGTCAATGTCTATGGCCCATGTTACAGCTAAAAGCCATGGGAATGTCCCTGGTCTGGGCTACTGCCTGGGACCATGTTGATGTCCGATAACTGTGTAGAACTGGCCCCACCTGTAACTAGCTGTGGCAGTTGAGAGGGAACCACACCTCCCGTGACGCACAGTAGAGCTGATCCTGGGGGTGGGGGGTGTGAGCTGACCCTGATGGCATGAGTACAGGAGAGCTGGGCCCTGCTCCTTACCTAGGCAGCCCAGTACACCTAGCTATGGTAGGTAGGGTGAATGTGGGTGAGCTTAGCCCCAAGGGCATGAGAGTGGGAGAGCTGGGCCCATACCTTGCCAGCTGCAGCAATGGGTGAGCTAGCAGGGGCTGTGCTGGAGAGCTGTCCCTGGTGGTATGAGTGTGATCAAATCTAGGGCACTGAGTTGGATCACCCCAGTATCTACTCCATGTATGAACTGCTAAAGCATAAGAAGGCACAGATCCTGTAGACCCAAAGGTACATGATTCCCATGTCAGAGGACAACAGGATATCAGAGAGGAGTCCTAGAAGGATCCAGTACTAATAGTATAGCAAAAGCCAGAGGGCTCTAACCAGATCAATGATTCATTGCAATGCACATTTGCAAGTAAAAGAAGTGTGGACAAAAGGTTATATTGTGGGACAACACACTGATACACTGTGGGGAGGTTACAAGGGCAGAGAGTGGATAAGAAGGAACGAGATGAGTGGGGTTGGGGTGTATGATATGAATTCACGAAGAATCAATAAAAAACTTCTAAAAATCTTAGGGCCATTAATTTCCCCATGTGAGATGAGAACTTTGCTAAGACACTTTACTACAAATAATGCTGCTTCTCTGGGTTCTTCCTCATGCTCCACTAGTACATCATAACTGTAAGCTTCTCATAATCACAAAACCTTAAAAATCTTATTTAGGTATAGGTATAACAATACGTGCGTCAACCCAGGAGACAATAAATTGTATTGGGTCTACTTTAGAATCTTAAATTTAAATTTTAAAACTCTGAAGAAAAAGATAAGCTAGACATAAATTTTATCCCATTAATTTGCACAAGTATAACCCTTACCTATTGTTTAAAGTAAGCAGCATATAAGACTGCCAGTCCATTACTAATAGCTTTAGTCTTTCTCACAGGGAAAGAGGCTTAAGTAGTCCTTCCCCAACAACTCACAGGACAACAGCCAATTGTACGACATGTTTAGTATTTTTAGAATTGTAAAAAGAAAAAAAAAAGCAAAAACTGTTCAGCTTCTTTTTCTGTTTTAAATGATTTAATTTATATTTATGTGTTCAACTCGGTGTACATGTACATTCATGCAGGCACCCACAGGCCAGAGAAAGATGTCAGAGTCTGTTGAATCTACAGTGACAGGCAGTTGTGAACCGCTGGCAACAGAGACCTGGTCTTCTGAAAGAGTAGCAGATACTCTTAAATACTGGGCCATCTCTGTAGTCCCCCAACTACACACAATTTCTAAGATGCAATAAAGATCATTTTATATGTTCAATCAAGGTACAGACTTTGCTATATTTACCAAAGGAAAAAGATGGTTTCCAAGAAGAATACATCTCAAGTCTATGCTAGAGTGAACACAGTCTGTCTGCTTTAAAGATTTCCTCGTTTCCTTATCTGTGCTTACTGCTCTACCTGTCTCTCACTGCCACAGATAAAAAAAATAAAACAACAACAAAAACCCAAACAAAAAACAGCTTCTGTTGCTTATTATGGCCTTTATGAAAATTATCAACAAAGTGATGAAATGAGAAAAACATAAATATATACATCTTTTATCTAAAGCATAAAATGCAAAATGGAATGAAAAATGAACTATTTACTAAAATCCTTATGTTTACTTTTTACAACTAGCCCAGTTGCTGAAAAAAAAGTTTGCTACATAAACCAATTTTAGGCTTTTTATCAAATATTTTGCATATATCATGAAGTATATGCTCATAAAATTTATATATATCAAAACAAACCCCATGGGTTTTTATTGAAGCCTTTATTTCATTTTGGCATATTTTTTTGTTACTGTTGTTATTAGTTTCTTGTCTGTTTTGATTTTTGTGTTTGTTTTTGAGAAAAAGAGAAAGAACATCAAGTTGGATAAGCAGTGGTAAGAAAGGTGTGGGAGGAGAAAGGAGGGAAAACATGATCAAAATATATTGTATGAAATATTTAAATTAAAAGGTATGGGTATGGGTTAATGGGTAATTGTAAAGCCACCATCTACTCCTTGAAACAGAGAGGCTCCTCAAACATACAGTCCAAGCTCCCCCTCCAGCTCTGGCTTTAATGTGCAACATAAACCTCAAGTTCACTCATTAAGAGCGAATGAAATAATGCCACAGGTGTTAAAAGATGGAAACTGTTAAAGCTCCTTTATAATGCATTAAAATAAGAGAGCCTTCACTAACACATAGGGCATTTCATTAAACTCTCCAGTGAAAAATGCCAAGAGTAAGAATATTGATCCATTTGGAATATAAATTATTGAAGTGCTTGGATTTAATTTTGTGGAACGCCACACAGGAGGACCATAAAAAACATGATTTGTTCCCAATACTTCTAACAGCTGGCAGTAAGGAAGGCCAACACTAGCAGTCAAGATTCAAAACCACTAAATAACTGCAATTTCAACATGGTGTACCTAATATAAGTAACTATAAATTACGAATTAATAGATTAATATCTGGTTTTTTTTATTGGCTCTTGACAAAATAATG
The DNA here is from genome assembly GCF_963924665.1 of Micromys minutus. Classification (NCBI taxonomy): domain Eukaryota; kingdom Metazoa; phylum Chordata; class Mammalia; order Rodentia; family Muridae; genus Micromys; species Micromys minutus. The sequence goes on from NC_137981.1 coordinate 27,631,344, forward strand.
ATGGCTTCAGCAGTACTTCTACTTCCATTCCAAAACAGGATGCTCATGTGTCACGCCTGGAACTGTGGGCCCCGTGAGTCTTACAAAGACAGGGGTCTGCAGATAATAACAGTAATGAAGAATCATGCTTTATTATTAGTGTTAATACACTGTTAAATTCCACTGGATATTTCTCTTTAATGAAGCATGACATTCAGAATTCCAAGCTAACCAAAAAATAACAGTAATGTTTAAAAAGTTGTAAGTAAGAATCTTCACTGTTTTCTCTATAAAGAAATGTGTTTTACAAAATCATTACAAGTTAAATTATTAACTTGATTTAAATAAATATGCAGAATAAATGTATTGAAATGTCACATGTAATAAATGCATAGTTTTTAAAGGTCTTAATTCCTTTCTTTTTTAAAGATTTGTTTATTTTATGTATATTAGTACACTGTAGCTGTCTTCAGACACACCAGAAGAGGGCATTGGATCCCATTACAGATGGTTGTGAGACACCATGTGGTTGCTGAGAACTGAACTCAAGACCCCTGGAAGAGCAGCCAGTGCTCTTAACCGCTGAGCCATTTCTCCAGCCCTGAAGTTCTTAATTCTTACCAGTTAAAAAATAAATTTAAAAATCAAAAAATAAATTCTAAATCCTTTAGGTGAAAAATATTTAAGAATTCTTTAGATTAAAAAGTATCCCTACTCCAGAATGTAGATACAGGTTAAAAGAAAAACTACAGAACAAACACAATTCCCTTATAATTTCAAACCTGACCAAACAATCGTTCCTCTTGCAGAAAGCACTCGTTACCACCACCATTTGTAATGTCTCACACTCACTCCTCACAACTACTAAGGGCTTGAGCCGCACGGCCCTGTGGGCCATGCTTGACAAAGGCCTGCATTATTCTTCCGAGATATGACAGACAAGAAAACACACACACACTTATTAAACATCTAAATTACCTGGTTAACTACAAGGACAATGACAGAATAGCTATTCTATCAGAGCAGAAAAAATATCCTAAGTCTCTCAATATGTGTTATATAGATATTCTCAAATCTGTAACACTGTAATGGCTTAGAAAATGTCAATTTGATAGACTACTGTACAATCATTAGGACTAAAAACTATAAAGCTATACCAAAATTTTGTAATATACAACAAGATATCCTAAACATAATTTAGATGGACATAACTATATCAGACAAATATAAATATTTAAGACATTATACACACAGGCAAAGACTTGAAAAATACAGTAAAACAGTTAAATATCTGATCTGGTTTTAAGTTCCTTTAATCCTCTGCATGTTGATAAGGTAAATAAAAACAGAAATGAATCCTTTCCCTAAAGGACTATAAAACCATCATCTGCACCTAGGTAATCACCTTATATTTACGATCTACACTAAATCTATACAAACTTGCCTGACCCTTTTGTGCACGATAGGGGCAAGGTCTCCAGAGAAAGGGGCAAGTCCTAGCTGAGCAATCTTATTAGAGAAAAAAGGGAGAAAGAAAGGATGAAATAATTAGTGCCCAGCAAGGTCAAAGAGGCACCAGTGAAATGTTTTACTGCCATCTCAAGGTATCAAATTTAATATCAGTTTAAGGACGTGAACCACCTACATTCACTTAAAGCCAAGAAAATTACAAGAAAAATACAAATGTTACTTTCAATAACTTAAGTGAAGAAGAAAATATTGTATCAATTTGATTAACTTTTCAATGCATCAGAAATTAAATCACTTTAAAAAGCAGACTCATTAAGATTCAAGGATACCAAGATATCCAATTTCCTGTCTGAGGGATAGATAAGAAATCTATTACTTTATGGCTGTCAAGGGTCAAAAGCTCAATAAAGTAACCCTGAAATTACTGGCACTAACTCAAAAGGCACAATTAATTTAGATTATAGCATGATTACAAAAGATGCCCTGGAAGCTTGCTTTTGTATAAATTAACAAAATAATCTTAACATTCATATTCATATGCAAAAGATTCAAAAAAGCCAAATAAACAGCAGAAAGAACCAATTTAAAAGACACATGCTTCCTGACTGTACAACTTACTATAAAGGTAGAATAATCAAACCTAGGATAAACTTCCACACATACAAGAACTTAGGTTTTCAGAAGAGTACCAAGCCACATAGAGAACATGTTTCTAACAAATGGTGTCTGGTCATGTGACTAGCCATAACCAAAATAATGAAACTGGACCCCTACTTCTTATAATAAATACATGAAAATTAACTAGAAACTGATGTTTGCACAGAAAATAAACTGACAGCTAGCAAGACAGCTTAGCAGATAGAGGACGTTTTCAAAAGTTTGATGATCTGGTTTCCGTTCCTGGAACCCACACGGTGGGAGAGAACCGACTATGGCAGCCCCTCTGACCTCCACATTTTATGTGTCTGTTGAAGAGTCCCTACATGAACATATAGCACAGTCACTGGGTTTTTTTTATTTAGCATATAATAAAACTGAGTCTGTTAGTCATTCCATTTGCAAATTTTAACGTGAAATGTAAAGCTGATGTAGTGGCACATGTCATTAGTCCCAGTGCTCAAGAGAAGACAGGTAGATCTCTGCAAGTTGGAGGCCAGCCTGGTCTATGTAGTGAGTTCTAGGATAGCCAGAACTACACAGAAAGACCCCGATTCAAAAATAAAAACACATTAAAAATAGGTAATGTATACAAGTACATGTATAAATATATAAAATCCTTAGAAAAAAGGCTGCAGAGACACATTTCCTGTCCCAGGGTTAAAAGCAATTGCTGCTCTTACAGAGGACCTACACTTGTTTCCTAGCACCCACAATCCTCTCTAACTCTAGTTCCAGGGGAATTCCATGCGTCTTCTAGCTTCTAGAAGACTCTTACCTTGCCACTCATTGCCTGCCCTCAGAAGTGCTCTGGAACTGTAGTAAAGAAGAGATCCACAAACCTTAGCCCTTCCCACCCAAATATTACATATTTAATGCTTAGAAAACTAGTACTGAGAGGACAGTGGCTGCAAGTTGTGCTGCTATCTTAGGAGGAAGCTCGGCCACTGATGTATTAGCTTCTGTGTGCTGACTCTGAGCTACTTTCCTAGTGGTTTTTTTTGAGGGGGGGGGAGGGTTGTTGTTGTTGTTTTGTTTTGTTTTGAAATCCATTTTCATGTTAGAGTTTTTGGTAGGTAAAGTCTTGTCCCTGAGACACATTTCCTGTCCCAGGTCCTCTTTAAACAAGCTTATCTTCTTAACAATTTCAGATCATCTTCAGCTGTACTTTCCTGGCCAAAAGGTAAACTTCCTTTACTGGCCAAACTCCATACTTTACTTATCTTTCTGAACTACACCTTATTCTCTCATAGACCTAGCTAAGACTAGCCTGAAGTCTACCCTGCATTCAAATTTTCTTTGCCAAACAAATTCAGTCTCACTCTACCTCGAAAGCGAAGGATTCAGGAAGAGCATGGCCAGACACATGTGAGAACACCCAATGTTCCCCAAACCACTTGGAATATTCTGTTTCCCTGCTGAAACTTCATGAGCCAGACCCACACTTTTTACAATGCTCTTGTCTCTAAAGCTCCCAAGAGAACGACCCATAGTTGTCTGCTTATAGTAGCCAGGGGCTTTTCCAGCCCAAAGTTCCAAACTTGTTCTCATTTCTCCTGCAAATCAGGTCCAATGGCCCAGGAACCACACGGTCAACTTTATCACAGCAACGGCTCTAACATATCTATACCATTTCCCTGTATTACTTGTCTTGTTGTTGTAATAAAATACCTTACAAAAGCAACCGAAGTAAGAAGAGCTTATTTTGGCTCACAGTTCGATGGTACAACTGTTCATGGTGATGGTGAAGCAAATCAGGGCAACAGTCTGACACATGGCTGAACTGTAGCCACATGTAAACACAGAGGATGAGAGATGATAGATGTTGCTGCTTAGTTTGATCCCATGAGATGCTGCCATCCAAAGTGAAGGTCCTATTCTCCCAAGAACTAACCTATGCTAAGAGGCTTTGTTGTTACACGATTAAAGACTGTCAAATAGACAAAGACCATACAGCATCAAATCAATTTATTATTCATATAATGTGTTTCCTTTAAGTGTATCCTTTATACTCTGAACTAACCAAGTTTATGTCATCTATGTATTTGTCCAATGACTCCAAATACAATTCCTTTGTCCTTCCATGGCACACTAGGCCCTATCAGACCATTTCTTCTGTTATGCTGTCTAATTATTATATTCATTTATGGACATGTTTAGTGTCCCTTTCTAATGATAAAACGGACAAGTCTTTACCTTGTAAACTATAAAGCATTACATACCAAAGTAGTGTTCTCTAGGGTATAACCATCATCACAACAGAAGAAGACAGGCTTTGGAGTCTAATAATCTTTCCTATATCCAGTAAATAGTTACTGTTCACCTAATTCAAATAGATTCGCCCATTTCAAGTACATATTGCAAAACCTAGTTAGTTTCCTCTCTAAATGTATCCAATTTCTATTTAAATTTCAAGAAAAGTAGGAAATCAATAAATAGCTAGATCTTTTTATATAGAGAGGTCTTCAATAAATAGTGTAAAGGTTTCTTTTTCTTCTCTCCTAGAAAGCAACTGATGAATTTCTTCATCTATGAAAACTGTAATATGTAGATGATATACATAAGAAAAATTTCAAACTTTTAAAGACAAGTTGTAAATCTCATAATCTAATTATAAATTTTATCATTAAAAATATTCAGAGCCTGAGAACTCATGTCATTTAAATCAAAAGTCTCATATTATACTGATATTATTATTTCTGATAAAAGAAATTTCTGTCCTAGCTAAAATTTACTTTTCTCAGTAATATATCAAAAACCTTTAGGTGTTCAGTGTCAGGCAGCAACTCAACAAACACATTATGCCCTTACCCTAAAGATATTGTACAGAATGCTTATATACACTTCCATACTCTGATAGCAAATACATCGAGAAAGGCATGGTGATAAAGGCTTCTCATATGTTGCTGGTGAGAACTAGAATCTAGAACTGCCTTCTGAGAACAGAAATTGGCATTATTATCTAAGTCTTCAAAATCCATATAATCTTTACATTAGCTGCTTTTCATAGCCCTGTGATAAGAAACACTTAAGGGAGAATGGACTTATTTTGGCATAGAGTTTGAGAAGATAAAGACCACTGTATAGGGAACATGGAGCAGCTAATGGCTAGGGCACTGGGAATGTGAGACAGGAAGAGAAAGGCTCAGGTGAGAAGTGAGACTAGGTTATTATCCATAAGACTTACCTTTATGGCCCTTTGTCTGCTAGCTAGGCCCAATCTCAAACAGGTTCCCCATCCCTCCCCCAAACAGAGCTATAAGCTGGGGAAACAGGTATTAAAATAATTGACCCTGTGGGAGAATTTCACATTCAACTATAATATTCTGCCCTTGGTCTATATAAGCTCATGGCCAGCTCATGCAAAATGTACTTAGTCCCCACAGTCTTCCAGTTTCAACACTATTCAAAAACTCCAATTTTTCTTTTGAAAACTGAAGGCTATCTATACATTGTGAGCTCCTGTAAAATCCAAATAAGTTACACATTTCTAACATACAATAGTACAGAATAAACAATCCAGTTCCGAAAACAAAAGAATGGGTTCATAAGCACAAGACGAACACCCCAGAGGACAAAAGCCAAACCCTTGAGCTCCACATCCAGTACCTAGGACTCAGACTGACATTATCTGTGCTTCAAGCCCCTGTAGCTCTGGCACCTGTAGCATGTATGGCTTCTCTGCTAGGGGACTCCACTTGTAATGTCCTCCAGGGCAGAATGAACATATTCTAAAGAGACCATTATGCCTCGATCATCCTTTTGGCTATTAAACTATTGAAATAATAATCTACAAGGAATTGGACTTTTCCAAGGAATCTCATAGTAAAGAAAAAAGTTGAAGCCCCGTTTCATCTGGGAAGAACTTTTTAGCCAGATTCCAAAGTTCTGACTTGAGGGACTACCTTGCAAGAGGTACTGGAGCCTACAAAATGATGGCACAGTGATGGATGGCACCACTCCTCAAACCAGATTGCTTAATTATGTATACCTCTTGACCTCTACTTAAAACAAAACCTCATATCAGGACTCTGAAGACATACTTAAGGGACAAAAAGTCAATGAACTTCTATTAGTTTATCCTCCTGGTGTGGCTTCACTGAATATATCTCCTTTTTTTGTTTTTTACTATTACTTTTCTCTGTAAATAGCCTACTGAAGATGAGTGGCTATGCCTGGGTTGTCAGTGCTAATCGGGCCCAGGCATTGCCTCTAACAACTCTGGAATCACACTCAGTGACAATAGCTTTCCTAAGTGGATGTCCCACATTTGTGGCATCTACAACATAGACCCAATACAACTTGGGCTTTACTTTACAGCTTTACACACAGGCTGCTCAGGACCTCCAAACAGAAGATATGACTGGTATCTGCTGTTGGCTCAACAGGTTTTCTAGATCCTTCATTGATCTCTGCTTGACAGTCTAGCTTTTGCATCCTGAATGCCTGCAAAAGTAGCTCCATGTAGAAAACACTAAATTATGCTACTAGGTAAAAAGTAGACTGGCCCCCTTTTACCAGAAGTTGCAAAGTATTTGAATGCTTCCCTCAGTTGACCTAAGAAAGTATGGCCCTGGGGAGTCCTGCTCAAGCAAGACAGACAAAAGAATTCTCCATAAATTTTCCTTTGGAATAAATTTAATTTACATAAACTGAAGTATCAGCAGCTGTGATCTTCCCCTCAAGGTACCTTTTCTATTGTTTCAGTATGAACCATCCTTTATTATACTAAAACTTTAATAATATAGATTCTTTAACACTATTTCCCTTTTTTACAACTTTAACCCAACTCATTCTTTTCCTACGTATTTTCACATCTTTCTGATGCACATTTTGCTTTGACTTTTCATTATAACCTCACTAAACACTGAGCAATAACTATACCTCAGCATCAATGCTATGCTGTCTTGAAGTTTCCTACTCCATTTACTTCTGAATTCCTTCACTTAGCTTTTCAGGACACAACAGAATGTGGTCATATGCTTTGCCTGAATCTAACAAACAGCTTCTCTAATCCAGGTCCCCTGCTTCCCCTGTCACCCCATTACCGCCTTTTCCCGTCTGCCCTTCTACCAGCACTGTGGTCTTTTGCACTACCACTCGACTGCTTGGTGAGAGCAGTTTTTATAGCACAGAGGCTTCTCTAGCCCACAGCTTCAAACCCATTTTCATTTCTTCTACAAAGGATGACTCCAAAGGCCTACGAACCAGAGTCTGGCTTATAGCAGCAATGACACCATTCTCAGTACCAATTAGTGCTCCGCATTAGTCACTTTTCTCAACACTGCAATAAAACAGATGGCAAGACACATTTAAGAGATTTAATCTGACTTGTAGTTTCACAGGGTATTGTCTCATGGCAAAGAAGGCATGGCTTAGAACAGTCATAGTTACCGCTCCACATCCAAAGGCTCATCCACAACCTTTCAAAATAGCACCCATCAACTAGAAACCAATTGTTCAAAATGAGTCTTTGCAGACTTTTCACATTTAATATACTTAATTAAATATTGTATATTAATTAAGTACATAATGTACTTAATTCAAATAATTATATTGCCAGGAATCTATTCTTAAAAAATAGCCAATGATGTAAAGTTTAGATATCAACATACTTATTTGTTCATTTTTTTAAGCATTAACATTAAAAATCCTCATTCAATGTGCCTAGGGCAAGACCATTTTTAAGAAATAACCCTGAAGTAGTATTCTATAACCTGAAGAGTGACAAAGATATTTGATGTTTGGCTTAAGTCCTTAAAATATTTCTATACAAAAACCAAAGTGGCTATCTGACCTCTTCATACAAAAGAGTAAGATAACATGTCTGACTATAGAGCCATCTGTGGTTCTAATGTGACCCCTGGAGCCAGGTAGAGTCTTACATCCCAGGATAACTTTCTAAGGTGGAACCTCGGAGAGGGCAGTGGGCAGCATTCTGTGTTTTAACAAACCTTCATGATCCAGATACACTATGAATCTGAAAGCACTACTGTGCAACATGCAGTCTTACAGATGTGTGTGCTCATTACACACTCTGGAAAAATAGACAACAGTGTAATGTCTATTGTCAACCACATCTTCATATTTCAGGTCTACTGCCAATCAACAGTGTTGACATGAAGTTTTAAATAATATTCCCGTTTACCCCCCCAACAAAATAGTCAACTATGTTCACCTGGATCACTATCAGAAGTCCTAGAGAACACTATTAATTAATTAATCTATTAGTTAACAGATTAGTTCTTAGTCTACTAATGTCACAGGAAATGAACTGACAGAATGCCAGAAATGTCATTAGCTCAGAGGTCTTTGTATCTGAGGGTGCTGAGGGCTTAGGGAGAGATTGATAAGAGAAATCACAAACATTTCACTCTTTGCTAATTTAAAGCAGTTTTCATCTAATATTCTCCTGCATTGATTGATAACACTGCAAACCAATCTGTTCACTTGGTCACAGCTGAAGCCACAACCATAAACATTTACAGTGCCTGACAGTTACATAAAGCATTGCACCACATGCTACCAAAGACACAAAGCTCAGGATGTTCAAGTCTCTACTAGGAACACTTCAGACTGTTAGATGATGTCAATAATAAAGTTAAGAGTCCCAAAAGACAAATTAAAGCACCTGTCATAGAAATGAAAAAGGTGACATCACATTCTGGTGAGGGTATTCAGAAAAATCTAAATCTAAAGAGACAGAATTTTAAAAGAAACGTGGAAGAGAGTTTATCAGTTGCTTAGAAAATGAAATAGCAGGCAGAAGCAAGCTATGTATAGAGGAACATTACAGGATGACTACATGTGACTGGGCTAGCCTGTTCCCACAAGGGACAAACTATGTCACCTTGGACTAACAAGCCAATCTTGAAATCACAGCTGCTCATTTATGAAATGTAAAGAAAGTGATTATTTTAATTACCTCAAAATTATTTACCTGGAAAGCAACTAGGTAGGAAAAGGCTACCTAGTGAACATCTTGTTCACAGTTTAATGATATTTAATAATATTCTCTCTTATATAAGCAAAACTAGGGAATATTAAAGGTATTTTAATTTATAATGTTTTAAACCAATTTTTTAATATTAACAAATGAAGCATAAATACTTGAGAGGATTCAAAATAAAATGAGAAATGCAAATGGCCCAAATTGTATATAATTTTTAAAAGGCTGTATACAAATGTATTCCTGAGTGAAAACTTACTTAACAAAAGTATGCTGCCATTGTTTGGGGCAGCTCTTTTGGTAAGTAGTTTACAGTTAAAAACATCCTAGCAACTACAATTTCAGGTATTTACCTCAAAGCATCAAAAACACATGTCCACACAAAAATGAATACAAAGTTCAAAACAATTTTAATTAAAAAAAAAAAAAAACACCCAAATGTCTTAAACAAATCATGGTCTTTACTACACAGTTGAGGCTCAACTAGAACTCTTTACATGCAGGCTGGTTCTAACCCTGCAATCCTCCAGCTCTTTAGTGCCAGGATGAAAACATGCACCACCATACCTCACTCTGAAATGTGTTTTTAAAAAATGCATTTTTTTATAAAGAGGTGCTGCTGCCCATCCTCCTCTGGTGATGTTCTTACCATTCTGAATGCACGGAGTGGCTGTACTAGAGAAAATTACAGAGAGTAGGGAGAGCTATGTGCTCTTGTGACTTCTCACCTAAACGTAGAAACAACCTGAACTATGCGAATACATACATATACAAAGCACACAAGTAATACTGCATAGTTACACATAAACACACATTACAGCAACTTACATATTAGTATAGTAGTGATTTTATATATCAAGTCATGATACCTGAGGGGTGGTTCATATGTGTACTGCCAGCGTTCAGGAGACTAGGCAGGAGAGTCAGGAGTTTGAAGGCAGCCAAAGTTAAAAAGTGAGACCCTGTCTAAAAACCCAAATGGGGAGAGTAAGTCCAGTCATAAAAGATAGTTCCACTGATAATGATAACAGTACTAAAAATTTTTTAATTACTTTAACAAGAGAATAAAGCAAAGTTTCAGACCCAAATTATCTACCCAAGACAAGCACTTGAAAACCACTAAAATAAAATAAAATTTGGTTGGTATGAAGAATTGTATGTACTTTTCTAGACCCTCTTAAAAAGTAATATCATCTTACAGCCAAAAAAAGCACACTTTTACCTTATCCCAGAAATCAACCAAAGCTGTAAAGTCCCATTTCTTAGAATATGCCACATTGTATTTCAGAATAGCATCCTATGGAAAAAAATAAAAACAAAAATCTTTTAACACAGTCATGTAAGTTATCTTTTTCAACTTACTTCCAGTAAATGTCTTTTTTTTAAATATATTTATTTATTTTATATATATGAGCACACTGTTGCTGTCTTCAGACACACCAGAAGAGGGCATCTGATCTCATTACAGATGGATGTGAGCCACTGTGTGGTTGCTGAGAATTGAACTCAGGACCTCTGGAAGAGCAGGCAGTGCTCTTAACTGCTGAGCCAACTCTCCAGCCCCAGTAAATTTCTTAATGCTAAGCAAGTTTCCTTCTGATATTAGCTACTCCACATTAGTAGCTACAGAGAAACAGAATGTAGACTAATTTATTATTCACATAAGATAAATGAGATTAGAAATGTTAAGCAATAGGAAGAAAACATAATTACCCTAAAGCATGCATTATAAATGGGGACAATGTACTCCAACTGGATAAAAATCAGACCTTAGGGAATTAAAAAAATAAAGAAATTACAATGATTTGTGGTTGACATCATATGTTGTGTGCATATATATATTATGTGTTGTTTATTTCTCTGTGTACACATACATATGTATATTAAGACCACTACACACAGAGTTATATATACTTTATTCATTTAGATATCCTCATACACAAGAAATACATAGTTACGTATAGCACTAAAATACCATTGGGAGGGAATAAGGGGAGAAAATGTTTAAAAGAAAAAAGACTGAAGAACATTATCTGGAGCAAGAGAGCAAGCTTACATGGCTGTATGTATCAAAATGTTCATGTGTCTAAGTATGTGCATATATATACAGAGGCTAGAGGTCCTTTCTGTGTCTTTTTCAAGTTTTTGTCATCTTATTTTTTGAGACAGGGTCTCTCCCTGACCCAGAACTCACTGAAGACTGGCTGCCAGAGAGCCCCAGGGATCTGCCGATCTCCATCTCCCTAAGCACTAAGTTATAGACACACACTCAACCTTTTTAAATGGATGCCAGGAACCAAATTCAGGTCCTTGTGTTTGCACGGCAAGTATCATATCGACTGATCCACCTCTCGGGGTCCTACTAGTAACTATTTTTATAAAGTATAAAATATAACTGTTAGTATAGAAAAAGTATATACACTTTTCTCAAGTCCTCCTACAGAGTTGAATTATTTTACAGCCAAAGAAGTAAGGACACTTCTATTTTATCACAGAAATCAACCACAGCTGTAAAACACTTTGTATGATGATACAAAACCTACCAGTTCACACAAATTATGTATTTTTATAGAATGGTAAGTCAAACTATGCCATCTACTGGTGAAAATTTTAAAATCTTGAGTAAATAATACTGTACACTGGATTTCCTGTTAGATATGCATTAAGCAATCTACTAGTTGTACAAAAGAAACTATTATTTATAACTAGCTCTTATTTCTTTTAAATACCTACTTTGCTCATATTTTATATAATTAACAAACTAGTAAGTAGATTTCCTGTTAGATATGCATTAAGCAATCTACTAGTTGTACAAAAAAAACTATTATTTATAATTAGCTCTTATTTCTTTTAAATACCTACTTTGCTCATATTTTATATAATTAACAAACTAGTAAGTAGAATTCAATAACAACTATATTGATAATTCAATTTTTTTCTAAGGGAATATACAGTCTGAAATCTACTGAGTTAAATTATTACTATAAAGGTTCCATGCTAAAAAGTTTATAAAAAGCTTCCCAGAAAATATTTCATGTCACACAATGAACAAGTATCTACATTAAAGCCCAGATCTATAAAAATATATTGTATTAGCTAGGAATCAAGGGATATCCACAGTCCTTCAGAAACAAACAAACAACACAAACAAACAAAAAAAAAAACATTAACTATATAACAAGAAGTAAAAGCTTTTAAAGAGTTATTTCTAGTCCTTGGTAGACTGTTTCAAAATGTTATATGATACAGTAATGTCTACAAACAAACAAATGGCCACATGATACATGTATATATTATATATATTTAATCAAAGATGAATCTTTTAAATCTTCAATTAAACAAAACACTATAGCACATATAAGAGTCTTCTCACACAAATTATAAGCTAATCTTTAGTGAAAAAAAGGATAAACTTTTTATCTGAGGCCAGAGTAGACAGTGAAAGCAATTATAAAGGAGAAAGGAGACTCTCTGGAGATGACAGAAATGGTAATATATCCTGACTGTGGTGGTGACTTCAACAGTAGACACAAATGTCAAAAGAGTATGCTTTTACATGATTCCTCAAAGTTGATAAAAAAAAATATTAGACACTGCTTATTTTCTAATTCCTTCATCACACTTTATAATTAAATTAACCAATAAAGTTATTGCATGATATCTACAGAAGACTGGCTCAAGCCTGCTTCAGGATTCCAAATGAGCATGTTCAACTCTCTTATATAAGTGGCAAAGTATTTGCATATAATTAGGCACACCCTACTTATACTTGGGTTATTTATAATTGCTAAATCAATGTAAATAACATATAGACAACAATAGGCTATTGCTTAAGGAATAATTGTAAGAAAAAAGCTGAGCCTGTTTAATTCTAGCCACAATTTTCTTTCTTTTTTTTGAGGCAGGGTCTCATACTATAGTATGAAATCATACAATAATAAACACAAGGGTTTTTTTCTGTACAAATTACACAGCACACTATTATCAGAAATAGTACTAAGAATACTGTTTCTCCTTTAAACTTTGGATATGATTACTCCAAAGCTACCCTTGAATGAATAAATAGCACAAAGATTATAGCAGTCACAGGCTTAAAATATTTAACTCTCCTTTCACATACCATTCTCTAAGTGAAGAAATTACTACTAGGAGATATAAAAAAACTTGGCAGATGGCATTGTTTTGTTGACACAAAAAAATTACATTAAAGCGATTGCCCCATCCTAAAGTAATCAAGGTGCACTAAGGAACTGCTCAAGATTGTGAGCAGACTAATTCAGAATACTAGGATTATTCTGTGTGCTTAAAGAAAAAATATAAAAATTCTTTAAAAAAAAAAAAAAAAAGGGTAGGCCAATTAGAAGAACAGTGCTTTCCTAATGGCATTTTGATAGTGTCACCACAAAGTGTTTGCAAGTGCATGAGTCTGGGTTGTGAAGACACACCAGGCATGAAAGTTAGTGGTGCCTTACACAGGTAAAAACAATCCTAGTAACCGACTGCATGAAGCAACATGGAACCCTAGAGGGTCTAAATCAAAGTGGTCACTAACATGCCTATATGCAAGTTAATCAGCAAAAAGATCTCATCTTTGTACCCACCAATATCCAACTGTTCACGATTGTAAAGAAAAGATTAAAAACAAAGTAATTATTTTTTCCATAGTATTTGAACAATACTCGGTATCCAATTTGGGGCTTGGATAAATGATTAAAAATACGCAGAGAGAGAAAGCATTAACTATAAACTGCTTTCACCGTTGATCACTAAAACAAATCAAATACTGGGTTATTATATTTAAAATGGAACAAAACTAAAATTGACATATACCTGCACAAGAACTGTGTGAACTTTTAAGTTTACATGGAGTTTTATGTTTGTACATATGAAATTAACATCCTAAAACAACTGACAGACCTTGAAAATCTTCTCCATCTTGAAGGAGCCAATTAAAAGAGTTCACTACAAGATTTAAAAAAAAAAAAAAAAAAGGCCAGGGTGGTTAAGAGCACTGACTACTCTTCCAGGAGTCCTGAGTTCAATTCCCAGTAACCACATAGTGGCTCCCAACCATCTGTAATGGGATCCAATGCCCTCTTCTGGTGTGTCTGAAGACAGCAACAGTGTACTCACACATGCATAAAATAAATAAATCTTAAAAAAAAAAAAAAAAAAAAAAAAGAAGAGGATAAGTTGTTCAAAATACAAACTTGTATACATATCATTTCCATGCAAAGAAAATGGGGGGGGGGGGGAACCCACAGGAACTATAAAAGCTTGGAACTAATTTGGTAGAAACCACGAAACCCAAGAAAGTGACCAAAACAAAACAAGTCTCTGAAAGAAATGAACACCATTTTTATAAAGCACAGACACCTGTGCTACTATTTGTGTTGTTTGGCTATAATTCTCTAACAAAATATGCATGTTTATGCCTATTGTAGATATTGGGGGGGGAAATCTAATGATTACCCTATGCTCTTAAATAAAACATTTAGTGCTCATATGTAAGACTAATAAATAATTAAATTCCTAAAGTAATAAGAGCAATAAAAATAGAATATTTAATGTGTATTCTAATCATCGGTAGGCTCAGTTTCCCTCTAGGCAAAAAGTGCTGAGGTCATAATTCTTTCTTGATTTTCTATTAACACATTGCAAAAGCATAATAATTTTAAAACAAACCAAAAAAAGAGGCTTAAGCTGAAGGAAATTGAACAGAACCAAGAAACTAAATTCTTATTGCTGGTTCACCAAATTATTCTATGTGGCTCTAGGCAAGTCATTTACAAGTCTGAATTTTTCTACTATATTACTAGTGACACTACAGAAACCAAGAGTTTTTCTAAAGAGCCTTCATCAAGTGACAGGACACAAACATTGCATATGAAGATTTCTGTCATTGGGTCTATTCTACTATGATCAAAAAATGTCTTTGAGGAAGAAAATAAAGGGCCTACCTCTCAGCTATATAGGAGACGGGACTGAAAAGAACATACCTTCAGGTTCTGGGGGCGAGTGAATTTGTTGAGAAGTGCAGTCTGAATGAGTTCCCATCTACTCCCTGCGGTTCGCTCACCATTCTTACAGGGGAAAAAAAAAGGCTATGTCAAAGCATTTTAAGTTGTGCATGACAATCTCAAAAGCCAAACATGCTAAACCACGACCCAGGGACTGAAATACTTCCAGTTTTATACTTACCTCATCTTCCACAGGGTACAAGTTTTGTTCGGAACAAGGCATTTTAACATGCTTGTTATCCCACAAATCTTTGTAATGTGTTGGAAAAGGTTTCGGAACCTCTCCTGCTCTCAGAAGGTCTACCTGAAATACAATGTCAATTAAAAAAATAAAAAACATAAGTGCATAAAACGAAGCATTCCTTCTACAAAAAAAAGAGTAAAGCAGCTCAAGTAAATGCTATAAAGTAGAGGCCAGCTCCCAGGCAGGAAACCTCACCAATCCCTCTTAGGATGTTGCCAACCTCATGTTAGCAATCACCATGTCTTGTGAACTTTCACCTGCAACCTGAGACCCTGATACCTCCTCACTGCTTGCCTAAACTGGCAACAGCTTCCTACCTCCCCCTTCTAGCTCCAGCAACTCCAGGTACTGACACCCTGTAAAACTCTTCTTCACCTTTTGGAGTAACATCCTCTCTGAAAATAGCCTGTTTTAGAATCTTTGCCCAAGCTCCTACCAAAATACCATTTATTTTATATGAATCAGAAACCTCACAAGAAACAGCAAATTCTTTCATATCACAGCTATTTCTATGCTCCTATGTATATGGTCTCCTCTTCTACTGTAGTTAATAGCAGTTAACATCTCTTTACTGTATTGATTTAAACCTGAATTCTCATCTTCACAGCAAGCTTTGTTTCCTTCATCACCATGAAGTCTTTAGAAACTTTAAATAAGTAGTTAATATAGTTCTTTACTTTAGTAGACTACTATCATACAAGATACCTGTTTTTCTTTTTGGTATGTTTGTATGTGTTCACAAGGGTGCAGATTGCATGAACAGGTATGTGCACATACATGTAAAGGCCAGAGGCCATAGGTCAATATTAAGTGCCTTCCTCGATCACCATCCAACTAACTTAAAAAAATAATCAACATGTATGTATGATATATGATGTGTATATGAAACATGTGCCTTAATGAGAGTGTAGAGATCAATGATTTTGAGGACCAAAGTCAGGCTGTCAGGGTTGTAACGCAAGCACCTTTATCTGCTGAGCCAACCCGCAAATCATCCATCTTAACTGCCTTAATTTTTTGAGACAGAGATCTCTTACTAAACCTAGAACAAATCCCAGCAACCACATGGTGTCCCACAACCATCTGTAATGAGATCCGATGCCCTCTTCTGGTGTGTCTGAAGACAACTACAGTGTACGAAAGAAAGAAAGAAAGAAAGGAAGGAAGGAAGGAAGGAAGGAAGGAAGGAAGGAAGGAAGGAAGGAAAGAAAGAAAGAAAGAAAGAAAGAAAGAAAAAGAGGGAAGGAAGGAAGGAAGGAAGGAAGGAAGGAAGGAAGGATGGAAGGAAGGAAGGAAGGAAGGAAGGAAGGAAGGAAGGAAGGAAAAAAGAAAGAAAAAAAGAACCTCACATTTTTGGGTCTGTCATTTTCATTTCTCAGAATGTTTTTAACCCCAATGGTATCATGTATTCACATAACAATTTTTAAAGTGTAATATGTTATGAATGAGAGACTTGTTCTAGAAAGATTCAATAAGTTGAGCTGAGAAAGACTTCATTAAGTTTATGATAGCATAACTGAACTCTAAGGAAGGAAGAGAAGCTAACTGGGGGTGGAGGGCAATTGTCGCATAATATTATTTCTGTTCTTTTGATTTAGAGCACCACCGAAAGGTCCATGAGTACCCAGGCCCTGGTACTATGAAAGGTACTGAAACCTTTGAGAACAGTTCTAGTAGAAGTAAGTATCTGTCTTCTTCCTCTCTCTTCTTTGCTTTCAGAGTGCCAAGAGATAAAGAAATTTCCTCCATCGTGCCCTCTTGCTGTGATGTACTATACAGGTCAAGAGCAACAGACAAAAGTAATCACGGACTGAGTCCCAGAAACCCTGAGCCAAAATAAATTTTGCTTCCTATGAGTTTATTACCTCAAATATTCTGTCATAGTCACAGACATCTGACCACAAAAGAAAATTGGTACCAAGAAGTAAACTCTGTACAGTATCTCATGATGCAGTTCAGAAACATTTGGGATTAATTGATGGGTAAAGTTTAGGGAAACAAGCTAGAGAAAAAACTTAGATTGCTATAAACAGGCCATAGTAAATGATGCAGATATCGCAGAAGACCAGAATGCTAATAGGAATGTGGACAGTAAAGGCTTTGTTGATGAGGTCTCAGAAATAAGGACTCTACTGTGAATCAGACCAGAAGTCATGAGTGTTTTAATCTGGCAGATGATTTGTCTATATTTTATTCATCTACTAAGAGTTTCTCTGAGGCTGAATTTTAAAATGGCAAGATTGATTTAAATATGAAAGAAATTTAAAGCAGCAGAACAATAAAGCTCATCATGGTTTTTTAACCAGATTTATAGTAAGAATAAAGAACAAAAAGATCTGAAAAGCTAATCGTTTAGGGAAAACAAATGTATGCATATGTGCATGTTGGGGAAAGGAAAGTATCATTGCTAAAGTGAAAATCACCCCTTAAAAAAAGGTCAGGTACTTTGTACTTGGACAATAAGATACCTGAGGGCTTCTCAAAAACTGTAAGGCCTTACCAGCGAAGATTTCACCTACCACAGGCTCAAAGATTTAAAATAAAATAATGAAAATAAAAAACTAGAGAGTCTGTTTCAAAGACTTTCCAAGACAGTGACTGGGGAAGAGATCTAGAGTTCTTGTCTGCACAAGGTCACCAAGGAACTGTTTTCCCATGTTAAGTTCAGGGGAATCCCATGCAGATCTCAAAAAGCAACAGATCTTGGCACTGTCCATGATTTTGACTTTATATGCATGTACCATGAAAGTTAGAGTCACAGTGGATAATTCTCCTGAGGTTTCAGAGTTTAAAAAGCCAAGCAGTATATGACAAGATCAGAGCCTGGACATGTAGACAATGAAGCTGAAGCTCCACTAGAGACCCTAGGAAGCCAACTAGAGAGGGGCAGCCATGAATACGAAAGTAGTTAAGAAGCTATGGTAAGCCAGGAATGAGGAGTTACTGCTTTATGGATACAGAATTTCCATTTTGGGAAGATGGAAAGTTCTGGAAATGGATATCACCAATGGTTTTTCAACACTGTCAATACACTTAATGTCACTGAATCACATACAGAAAAATGGTTACTGTGGTAAACTTTATATGATGTATATTTTACCACAACTTAACAAAAAGTGAGACTGATTTTAGATGTGTTGAGTCTGAATACCTGTGAGGTGGTAATGGAGAATGATCAGAAGAAGCTAAGAATAGAGCAAAGATGGAGAATGTACTGAACCATAAGTAACTCTGAACTTTTGTATTTTAGGAAATAACAACACCTAACATGCAGTGGGCATAAAAACATAATCAACCGGAATGAAAAGAAATAAAAAGAAAAATCTGCTCGTGGTAAGAGGTAATACCCACCCGAACAGTTACTGTGTGATTTGCAGATGGTCTTAAGAGAGGCAAACGGACCCCACACCGAGGCATTTTTCTCATATCCTCAATAGGAGTTCCCAGCCACTTCTTATCTGGAGAAAGGTTAGGTGGGACGTATTTAGGGATCTTCCTTTCTGTTCTTTGATGTCTGAATTCACATTGTTCTTTTCTAAGGTCAAGACAAATATACTCAGTCATGAGCTATTTACTGTCTCAGTTTTCTTAAATATGCATGTACAAATTTTGCAAAGAATATTACTGTCTTTGTATGTCAAACTTGCTTTGTAAGGAAGACTTACAAAGCTTTTTATAAAACCCCAGAGCTCGTTTCCAATAGCCTAGAGAAGAAACTTTCAAACATACAAATCACCTTTAAAAACAGAAGTCATAGATGTCAAAGATTATAGAATCAGTTACTTCTCTGGTCTTCACAGAATCATTTCAACAAAGTAAACTTAGAATTATAAGCTACAAAACATACCTTACAAAATCAATCACTGTTTAAAATTCCTTATGGAATAATAGCAAAAATACATACTTAAATATACATTTTAAAAAAAAATCCTAGTAGTATCATCCAGTTACAGGGCTTCAATGAGGTTTCTAACCCAAATCTCCGTTTTCTTATTTATAAAAAAGTATTATTACATGTTTTCCTGTCAAAGCATCAGAGAAAGTGTTGTATAAAAAAAGCCTTAGATAGATGCTAAATAACAACTACAGTCAACAAAGTATTTTCATCTTTTAATAATGCCCATTAACTCCATGAAACCAAGCCTAACTACCAATTAAACATCACTTCCTGTTTTCTGCTTCTGGCTTTTTAGAATTTATACTTTGAAATCTAGACTTAAATTAATTTAGCATAAATTGTTACTGAAAGTGCAAATTATTTACTATAAATAATTACTTCCTTAATTCCCTCTACAAAATTTAAAATACATCATGCTATGGAGGATACTCATAATTGGGAGGGAGGGGAGGATTACCTTCTGTCCTCCGATTTGGGAATCCTCATGAAATGATCTGTAATTTTAGAATCCCTTTTCCCATGCTGCTTGGAACTTCTACAGTCTACATTAAGGCTAGAAGAGTTTCCAGATGGCTTGACATTTAGATCACTAGTCCCAGCATTACTCTCTCCTTCAAATTGGAAATGCAATCTAATTTCACTTCCCTTAGTCAAATACCGTTTCCTAAGATCACCGTCAACTTCTCTCGCTTGGCAACTTGAAAGTTTATTTGCTGTTTGGGAGGAACGATCATCTTGCTCATCAAAGACTGGACTTGTTTCTTCATCTGCTTCTGAATCTTGACAACTGTTTTTCGAGTTGTCTACATCCATTGGTGACTCAGGCTCACTTTCTTTCTCAAACGGAGGCGAATCACCTAGGCTACTTTCTTGTCCAGTCAATTTGTTGTCATTTTTTGGTCCAGTTCCAATGTTCTCGGTAGCAACATCTGACAAAGGACTCTCTGGTACAACATCCACCTCCTCCAGATGACAGCCTGTACAGTCTTTCACAGACTGGCAAGATCCACTGTACTTACAGTTGCTTCTGGCTTGCTCATCTCCTACTGTTTGCTTTGTATGTGCAAGCTTTATAGGTGTAAGAAACTGTTGATTGTCTCTGTCTTCTTCATTATCTGTGTCACTGTGGTCGTCAGTTTGGGGTGACTGATCAATGTTAGCATTACCAAGCTGCTTTGGTACCTGAGTCATTGTTGGAGGCTCACTTGCCAAAAGCTGTTCTGCATGCTTCCCTTCATTTTGCCACTTACACATACTTGCAGTCTGCTGTTGGTTCAAATACTGTGTACTCTTTTCAGTGGGTGATTTATCAAGATTTAGCTGAGAAACATTTCCCAATTTCTCCACGTTATGTGGGTAAAAGTCGTCTTTCTGCACAGAACTCATCATGGGGTCAGTCCTTGTATTGTTGTTTTCTTTACTGTAAGAGAACAGAAAGAACTAAAACCAATTTATTACAAAAGACAGGAAGTAAAGTGATTAAAGTATTGACCAGCACCGTAGTGAGAAGATTGCTGTGTTTATTGCTCTGCATTTGTGCACTCGTGCATGGTAACACCAACCTTTCCTTCAAATCTTAAGCTTAACTGTATCTCATATTTCAAGGCCCAGGCAAAGCTGGTGACTTGTTCCTTCTATGTGCCATAGCTTCACTTACTTATACCATACCTTCACCGATGAATCCCCTTCACAAAGCACTAATTATGTTTTGTGTCTGTAACCACTACTGTATCTTAAAGATACATGAGTATCTTAAAGTCAGAAACTATTTCACTTTTATCTCTTTATCTCACAAGTAAATGAGGGTTTCTACATATAAAAAGACTAAAAAATATTTAAACTTTAAAAAGTTAATGAGGGAGGGTACATGAAGAAAACAAAAAGAAATTAAAAACAAAACAGAGGCAAGATAAAACTCCATCAATATACTATTCATTTCTCCATATAGAAATGTCTTTTTATACCTTTCTGATTCAGCTGTCTTGGGTCCTTTAGTATCCATCCAAGTGGTAATAGTCTTTTGTTTGAGAACTACAAAAAAAAAAAAAAAAAAAAAAAATCAAAATTAAAAATTAAAAATATATACATATAAACTCTTTCAAATAGAAAACATATATAGCATATTATACATATAAGTCCTTTTGCTAGGATCTGTGAGTTAAACAAAAAATAGCTACTCTTTCCAACTTCAAGCATTAAGAGATAAGAGAGGAACAACTAATGTGTCAGTACAGAGTTGATAGTGCGCCCTAAAGAGCTGTATTGCCAAATGTTTAAGATAATAGGCTCTGGACTCAGAAAATCTGACTCATAATCCTATCCACCTCACTGGCTTCCTTTGTGACTGTGTTTAAAAAAAACAAAAAACCACACTTTTCTCTGACTCTGATTCTCCACTTATAAAGTATACATATTAACAGTATCTTTTATAGGGTTAGTGTGAGGTTTAAATTATTATTAACTGATATAAAGGATTAGGACACCCTGTGATCCTAATATGCTAAGAAAAATGTCAGTCTTTACTTATTATTAAAAAAGGAGTCTTGACCTGAATTAAGGTATTTCCAGAAAAAAAAAAAATCAAGGCAAGAAAAAGTGTTAATAATCAGTTAAGATTTCTTAAGAGAGGTAGTGCTGAAATTTTGCTTTGAAATTTAAACAGGCAGCCAAGATAAAAGGAAAGGTAGCAATGGCAAAGAAATAAAAAGAACTGAGAGAGGAATAAAAAAATATAATTCGGAGGTCATGGAAGACCTTATCATAGAGAGCATCCTGAAGGACCTATAGAAACACAAGTACAAAAAGAGGGTTACAAGTCACACTTCGAGTCTAGAACTCAAGGCTAAACAGAGTGCTTATCAACACAAACCAGTGAGAAAGCTACTAGTCTAGGTCAGTAGTTCTCAACCACCCACCTCATGAGAAGGCTAGCAATAGGGGAATCCCAGGACTACACCCACAGAATCTTTGGGTATGAGGGAAGGAGAGGAGCGAAAGTCTAAACTGCATGTGCATGTGTGTTTGAATAATGAACTAGATGGCAAAATTAAAGATTACTGAGGCACAGAATAACTTCTTATGGTATAAGTACAATTGAACGTGGAAACTGAATCCAAGATACCAAAGAAATGACTGAATGGATGTGACCAGTGGCAAAAAAAAAAAAAAAAAAAAAAAAAAAAAAAAACAAACAAACAAAAAAAACACAATATTAGCTCAGGACTAGGAGATGCAATCAAAGTAAATACAAACATTTACATAACCATTAGAAATACATAGGCTTGCTAGAATACTAGAAATGCATATGCCTGCTGGAGATGAACTGAATGTGTCTATTTTAGTATTAAATCTTAGTCATTCTTAGCTGTTTTCTAAGTAGCAATATTAAGAATCCAAACTTGAGTCATAGATCCATTCTTATTTTCCTATTTTACCTTAAGTAATATAATATGAACAAAACAGATACAGGCCTAAATAATTAATTTAGCCATCACTGAGATAAGAACATAAGTGAAAGACCTTTTAGGCTTGAGAACTTGAGATGCACATTTTTGAGATTCAGGTCATTTCTATCTTTCATAAAAGTACTGAAGTATCATATACTTTCCATAAACCAGTAAAACTAAACAAAAACTGATTACTAGTCTTTAAGTGATTCCCATTTAAAAAAGTAATTTGCACAGATCTTTCTTGTTAAAGCACTCTAATTTATTTTTTTATGTCTCCTACAAATTAGGCTTCAAATAAACAATTAGTACCAGTCGTCTGAGGATAAACTATTGATGATGAAACATTTTCTATAGCTCTATCTTTTCTATTTAATTACATTAGATGGATTCAATGTTCAAAATCCAACTTTTTGAGACCTAGTGCTAATTTGGACCATTTCAGATTTTTAAAATTTCAGATTAGAGGCGCTTAAGCAGTTTGGTCCATGCAAAGCTCCAAAATCTAAAAAACTCTAAAACCTGAATCATTTCCTACCCCCAAGCATTTCAAGTATGAATACTAAATCTAAATCAAGTATACATAGTTCAGAAAATTCTCAAATTTCAAACCCTCAAACTTCCAAAACACTATTTTTTAAATCAGAATTTAAAACTTCTTCTGTGGTACATAAGGATTAGATATGAGGCTGCAATAGTTAGGCTCTTCCTGGTGGTTTGCATCAAAATGGTCACTGTAGTCTCATATATTGAATGCTTCATCATCAGGGAGTGGCTCTATTTGAAAGGGATTGGGGGTGTGGCCTTGCTGGAGTAGGTCTGGTATTGCTGAAGTAAATGGAGGTAGGCTTTGAGGTTTCAAAAACCTACCTTAGGCCCAGAGTCTCTAGCTGCCTGTGATCAGGAAGTAAATCTCAGCTACTGTTCCAGTGCCATGCTCCCTGACATAATGATAGTGACTAAACCTCTGAAAATATAAGCAAACCCTCAATCAATTTTCATCTTGGTGTTTCATCACAGCAATAGGATCCCTAACCTAGACAACAAAGATACACAATGAGCCCTTTCAGCTCTGGACTGAGACCTTTCTAGTTACCAGCATTACTATGGTCAAGTTATTTCAGTTCTTTTACAAGAATTGTTTTGGTCTGTGTGTTTTGGTTCAGTGGTTAAGAACACGGGTGCTCTTCCTGAGGACCTGGTTTGATTCCTAGTTCCGGTATGGCTCAAAAACTGCTTTGGTCATGGTGTCGCTTCACAGCAACAGACAGTGACTAAGACAGTCTTCTAATATGCATGAAGTAGCCCACAGAACTTGAACTTCAAGTGATGCAAACCTAGGAGGCCTGTTCCAGGGAAGGTGAAGGGGGCTGTCTGTCTCCTGAAGCCCCAACATGGAAAGTGCATCCTCCAAGCTTTAGGCTTCCAATTATGATTCGTGGAGCCTGAAAAAAATGAATGGGGAATAGGGGCTGGAGAGATGGCTCAGTGGTTAAGAGCACTGACTGCCCTTTCCGAGGTCCTGAGTTCAAATTCCAGCAACCACATGGTGGCTCACAACCATCTGTAATGAGATCTGATGCCTCTTCTGGTGTGTCTGAAGACAGCTACAGTGTACTCATATATAATAAATAAATAAATCTTTTTAAAAAATGAATGGGGAAAGGCAAGTGGTAAGATAACAATGTATCCTGCTAATCAAATATTCCCCAGTCCATGTTTGAACCCCAGAAAAAGGACTGCATTACTCTTTCCAATACTACTACTTCTGACATCTAAGTTTCTTTCCATTACACCACAGGACTATAGAGTTTAATCCATCTTATTACTTAAGGAAGCATAAAACGATTCCAAGGAATTTCTTTCATTTAACTAAAAATAATCATAGCAAACAAGAGAGGCAACAAAAAAAATTGACAAATGAGCTGGTCATTTAGGTCAACTGGACACAAGCTAGAATCATCTGAAAGGGAGCTGAAACTCCCTCCATAATATCAAGCTGCAGTCAAGCCTGTAGGGCATTTTTAGAATTGATGTGGGAGGGCCCAGTCCATTGTGGGCGGGGAGAGCCCTAAACTAGTGGTCCTAGGTTCTATGAGAGAGCAAGCAATGGTGAGCAAGCCAGTAAGCAGCACTCCTTCATGGCCACTGAATCAGCTCCTGACTCCAGGTTCCTGTCCTGTTAGAGTTCCTGTCCTGGCTTCCTTTAATGGTGGACTAAGATGTGAAGGTGTAAGCCAAATAAACCCTTTCCTTCCTAACTTGTTTTTGATCTTGGCATTTCATTACAGCAACAGTAACCCTAACTAGGACAACAATGAATACAATGAGCCTTTTCAGTTCTGGACTGAGACCTCGCAATCTAGTTACCATCATTATTTTGGTCAAATTATTTCAGTTCTTTGACCCTGTTTCCTTACCTAGGAATGCAGTTCTCTACTTCTGAGGAGTAAATGAATCAGTAAGAATATAAAAATAAGAGAAAACACTGTGTTCAGGCTACAAAAGAATTATTCTATAAATACATTCTCTCCCAACACTTAAATCCAATCTCTTTTATAACTGACATGATTCTGATTTACTCTCACTGAACATCATTCACGCTTATTTTCATCCACTTTGGTTCAATGAAGTGATCCAAATAGTTAAAAAATAGATACAAAGTACATAAAATACAGTAAAATTCACCTGCATTTTCAAGGAGGACCTCACTTCCAGCAAGTCTCCTATAGCAACTCAACTGGTTAAGTCATTTACCATCAAAATGTGAATAGCATGCTGAGTTCTGGATTTCAATCGAAGTATGAGATATATCCATGAAAACAAAAAGATACTGAATAGGCTTTCTCTACTCCACCCACTTCTAGGATACCTATATGCAAAAAAAAAAACCTTAAATACCAAGTTTCAGAAAGAATTTTAAGATTTGCAACAATGGTTTAGTATGAAAATTTAGACTTTGAACATTCTGTTCACTGGTGCTTTAGCAGGTATACAGAAAACACCACACATGTGAATATTAACTTGATTTCTCTTTGGCAGAAAACTTAAGGTCCAGCCTATGAGAAAAAGTCAGTAGCACCAACAGCTCCCAGTAAGCATGCAAATAAAGTTAGTAAGACCGCAGGGCCATTATGTGTAGTCCCTCAGTTCCTACTCCTTTACAGCAAGTCCTCTGAAATCTAAATCCTAAATTTAAAATCCATTCGTTGCTTATACCCCTAAGTCCTTCACTTATTGGGCAACTGTTCTGTATTTCCTGAAACTGGTTGATTTGTTTAGAGTATGATCTTTCTTTAACCCAAAGTTTTACAAACTAAAAATGACGAGTATTTATTAAATGAAACAATAGAAAAATATAAGAATGTTATTATATACATTACACATATAAGGATGTTATTTCATGAATCATTTCAGTCATAAATATGGTATATTTATGGTACTAAGTACAGCTATTATTGTGTACTAGAAAAATATATAGTGGCCTGAAGCTTAAAACATCCAAAATCTACTGCTTAACCCATCTTTCTAAAACATTAACCAAATGGCATTCTTTTGCTTGGTTTAAAGCTTCCAGGAGGCCCATTAAATACAGAACAAAATATAATTCCTTTAAATGGCACTTAAGTTTGTGCACAACGAAGCTCACCTAAGTCTTCTGCAACCCCACGTTCCAGTTCCAACAGTTTTTTGGTATGCTGCTCCTTCTACCCTACCCGCTTCATTTACACTAGACACCTGTTGTTTCAAGACTGGGTCAAGCCAGAAGCAGGAATGTATCTGATTAAGTCCCTTTAATTTTTGTATTTAGGAGGCAGGTCCAAGCTCCAGACCAGACTACACAATGAGTCCCTGTCTCAAAACAAACAAGAACAACAAAACACCTGCTTCAAGTCTGCTTCTTAGTGTTTGTTTCCAAGAAAGACAAGAGTTCACTCTTTGCCCTGGTCTCTGCCCGGCCTCTTACACTAACTACACACCAATGCATGCTTTCAGCAGTGTTCTTGGCTCTGCATGAAAGAACACAGCTAGGCTTTTCTCATACTCACTGAGTACTCCTCAGGACTCTCATAAGAGGCCAGTGTTCCTAAAGGCTCTCTTCTTGGTTGTTTTACTTTCTCTAAATACTGCATGCTAAACCACACTTGCAACATCCATTATACTTTAATACCAAGAACTCAAGTACAGCTGTTTTCTTCTGAGGTACAAAAGGATGGCATTGCTTCCAGTGTGCATCACACTTCTGTTCCCTGCTGCCTATCTTAAGAGCAAGGCGTCTCCCATCTAGACCAACTCCTTTGGTCCTGGGCTTCCAACCAAGTTTTCTTTTCCATTTTCTATACACCAACCATATACAGACAGTTCAAGAAAACAAGACTAACCAAGTCGTGTCTTCCCCCACCCCTCCACACACACTGAACATTCTTTAATGTCCTCTCACTGCCCTGAAAACATAAAATTCAAAATCCTTAGTAATGTCCACAGTACCGTCTATACTTCGGCTTAACAAGATCACTTTTTCCTAACTCTTTGCAGCCCATCTCTCACTAGTCCACCGTTTATTCTATGCACCAGCTGCATTTCTGAAGTACCTCTTTACTCTTTCTTCTCCAGTACTCACAGTAAGTACCAAAGCTTCTCAACTATCTTTGATCTCATAACTAGGTTAAATATACTTCACTCTTACCAAAACCATTGCTCCCTCCCGAATAAGAACATCCATTACTCTCTGTTACACATATTTGGCCTGTGCTATTGTTTATCTCTCCGCATAGATTTCAAGGTATGAAGGAAGACGAGATCAAGTTCCTCGTGTTCAACATCGAGTGCCAGGGACAAATACAATGCCAGCAAGCTAAGGCTAACAGCTCTGCACTCTGGGAAGTCAGCACCTGACAGAGTATACTGCAACAACTTCAGGACTTTTGGAGCCTGAAGTGCCCTTCTCCTTCATATACACAACGAGCCTTCCTTAGTAGGGCAACTTCTCTATCCAAGCTGAGGAAAGCATACAGGTGAGGTCCATCCGGTTAGCAACTGGCCATCGAAGTTTTGCACACCACACATGCAAGTAGAAAATTTGCAGCCCCTCATCTACGAGTGGCATCTAGTGACTGAACAACGGGGTCAGCAAAGTGGTGGGCACAAGATCAGTTAGGAGTGACTGGGGCCCCATGGTCCTCACACTGAAACAAGGACAAAGATTTTTATTTTCCCACGTACCAAACGAGATGGCGCTGCCTCTGTGCGGTCCCGCCCGCCCCGAGACGCAGGCTGGAGAGGACGGTGGGACCCTGAACTGTACGGGAGCGTCCTTGGGGTCGAGAACGCGCCTCTGCCTGCCAGGGAAGCTCCGGGAGTCCGAGGCAGTCGGCGCAGAAGTTCCAGCGGCACCCCAGCGGGGCCGCTTCGTGCAGGGCTCACAGCCGGGACCCGCACTCATGCTGGGACCCGCAGCGCACAGTCCCCGGGCCGGCCCGGGCGGAGAGCCTCATTCACTAACCCTGACAGGGACGGAGTGCGCCTCCTTCTCGGCGCCCCCCGCACCATTCCCTCTCTGCAGCGGCCCGCTCTTGAGGTTGCTGCTGCTCCTCGGGCCTCCGAGCCAGACCCTCCCTGTGCAGCCGCTTGCCTCCGCTCGTCCGCAGGGAGCCCACCTGCCCGGGACGCGGCGCTTCAACTCAGGTTCGGGCTCCGGCTCCGGCTCACTTTCCTACCACCGGAAAGCAGCCCTTCTCGCGCTTCCGACTTCCGGGCCGCACACAGCCGCAAAGCGGAAGTGTGGTGCTTAACGGGAGCCGGCGCCCGGAAGGTCAGCGTGTGAAGGTGGCAGTGGCAACGCGGGTTTTCCCGCTGTTGCTGTGGGGGCCACGGCCGAGCACACGACCCCGGCCTGAGGTGGTGGTGGTGGGAAGCCCACCGCTTTTTGTTGCGACCTCATGGAGGGTGGCGGAGGAAGTGGCAACAAATCCACCAGCGGGTTAGCTGGCTTCTTCGGAGCCGGAGGAGCGGGTTACTCGAACGCTGATTTGGCTGGCGTCCCACGTGAGTATCGGGCCTAACTTGCTCCCCTTTCTGACTGCTTCCTGGGACCACTAGAACTGTGTAACGTTCCCTGTCCCTTTTCCTGTTCGCGTTCACAAGATTCACCGTTAGTGGTAAGGTTTCAAGACTGAACGAATTTGGGGGATCGTAAATCTCCGGGAAGCTTTCTTTATTGACCTAGTTTCGAGAGGAAACACAAAATGTCCTCCTTTAGCGCTCCATCTCTTCTCACAAGCTTTTCTGTATTCTTGGCCCCGTTATGAGACCCTAGTTCTAGAAATAAACATTTCAAATAACAAAAAGCCTGCAGTTAATTTATTTCTAAGTATCGGTTAGGCGAAAACATCTTTTGTTCTTTTGTTTATTTTGAGACAATTCAGGAAATCAGAAAGCTGGGAAGCGAGGGAAACTTAAGAGATGTATAAACGGGGCGTGGGGGGAGGCAAACAATATTTGAAAACGAAGTAAGCAAATTCAAACATACAGAGTCATGAATACCTTCCCTGCCTGTTGGCCCTTCTCAATCATCTAAATATGTATTTCGGGCTTTTAAGGTTTTGTAATTACAGATATTCGGCTGGATAAATAGAACTTGGACGTTGATGGTGAATAGCTAAAGTGTCTCTTCTTGCTCACCCTCGTAGTGTTTGTCTAAAACCTGTATCCTTAAAAACATACAGAAAGTCCTTTTTGACCCTAACGTCTGCTGTCAAAACTGAGTCCAGAACAGTTTATGTGTAACTTAGGATTTCTCAGTTTCATAAAATGAAGGGCACTACTTAATGTGAAAAAAATAATTATTGCTTTTTTGGTTTAGACATCCTACTAAGGAGAATGACATAAGGATGCTGCAGATGCCATGACAGAAGTAAAATGGGACCCTGAGGTGGTGATAGTGGAGATAATGGTGGGAGATGAAGGCTATTTGAGAACAGGACAGGAAAAACAGCTTGGGAGTTGACATTGGAGCTGTGACCTGAATTTAGCAACAACTCTTTGAGAGACAGAACAAACTTTACATGTGTCTTGAACAGCTATTGGATCAGTTTGTCTTTAAAGTTACAAGGGCGTGAACTGATACAAGATGGATTGTAAGAGCAGTGAGGCATGAAAACAGCAACAAATACAAGCTTTTATAAGCAAGAGAAAGGGGATTAGATTTGATCTCATTGTAGATGGAAGCCATTAGGGCTGATTTCCTAATTTCTACAGAGAAAGTGAGTTGAAAGGGTAAGAGAAAGTAAATTAGTAAGAAACCATTGGGATGGGATGGGATGCTTGGGTGGGGGGTGCTGGGTGTAACAATTGGAAATAGAATTGATGGAGTGTGTGCATTTGTGAAGAATTAACCAAGATACAAAAGGAACCAAATAGTGTACTTAAAATCTATGTCGATTAATTTTCTTGCTAGATTGTTTCAAAGTCAGTAGATTTAAAGTTAACCTGAAATTTTGTATTTTCTTTTCCATTAAGTTTTATCCCTGGGTTAAAAAAGAAGGATTCTCCTTGCCATAATTGAGAGTCTGTTAATAAAATTGTTAGACTTTTCTACAATAAAAAATCTAGCCTAACGACTATTTTCCCTGAGAGGCTGATTATCTGATTATATTTGATTGTCATGCTAGTTTTTAAAAAGTGTGTGTATGGAGAAGTAGTATGGGCACTTTCTGCCAAACCTGCTGTCCTGTGTTGGATCCCTAGAAGCAAGCTGGTAGGTGGGAGGGACTCTAGTGAAACCTCCACATGCACACTAGCACACACTCAGACCCAAGTGAATGTATAAATGTAAAAAAGTTAAACATAAGCCAAAACAGTAATAACTAACCTAAGCTTATTTTCTAAGAGTTTCATGATTTGATGTTAATGCCAATATCTTACAAAAATTTAGGGTATTGGTGCAAGGCCTAGTTTCTAAGGAAAATTTACATTCGTTGAGTTTTGCAATGTGTAATAGTTGCAATGTGAGTCAGTCCTGTATAAGGTACTTGGATGGATTTTGTTACAATGTGACATTCTGTTTTCTCTGTAGTGACTGGTATGAACCCCCTCTCTCCTTATTTAAATGTGGATCCACGGTATCTCGTTCAGGTAAGACAACACAAGGTTCAAGTGCTTAGAACTGACTTGCTGTGAAGTACTTCTAGAGGAACTAATCTGATTTCTCTGTAATAAGACCTGGCTGTCCTAGACTCACTTTGTAGACCAGGCTGGCTTTGAACTCACAGATCCACCTGCCTCTGCCTCCGCCTCCTGAGTGCTGGGATTAAAGGTGTGTACCACCAAAACGTCTTCAACCATTAAATGACATCTACAGAATATCCAGAGCTAATGTCATACTTAACAGTAAGAAACTGAGTGATGATTCCTCAAGATCAGGAACAATACAAGTTTGCCCAGCTGGTTTTTAGTCTTGGCTTGGTCCAGTATTCCCTTTTTGGGATTTTAATGTATATTTTATTCCATTGTGTATTGGAAGTATCTGATCTGTGGTTTCATTTGATTTTTTCAGGGGATTACAGTTAGGAGATTGCTTGAATCTCAGAAGAGATGTTGAAGTTTGGACTTTAAAGCCATGCTGAGACTATTGTAGACTACAGGGACTTTTTAAAGTTGAACTAAATACATTTTGTATTATAATAGAGCTATGTGACTGTGGTGATTTGAATGAAAATGGTCCCCATAGGCCCATAGAGAGTGACACTATTAGGAGATAACCCTGTTGGAAGCTCTGGGGGCAGGCTTTGAGGTCTCAGATGGTTTCTTTCAACCATTCTTAACTCCAGTTGTAGAGGATGCAGTGCTGTCTTCTGATGTGCTTTAATATCAGATATACATGTATTTCACATACATACATGCAGACGAAATACTCGTATACATAGAATAAATAAATTCAAAAGGAAACGTGCATCATCTCTTTAAAGTGATGATTTTAAAGGGGTAGAGGTACATTCTGAATTTGTGTATGTGTTTGCTAGGAAGAAGTTCTGCAGTTGTCTAAGGTTAATAAAAGAAATATCTCCCCCATGTAGTTTGTATTTACTAATCAGAAGAGCTGGTATGCTTGCAAAGCTTCACATTCTCCAGAAATGAAAGCCAACTAAAGGGCCCTGTGTGGGTGCACACCTTTAGGCTGTGCCCTTGGAAGTGGAGGCAGGAAAATCAAGAGTTCAAGGTCATTCCCAGCTACAAAGCAAGTTTACAACTATTTGAGGTCTGTTTGTAAAAGACAGAAGTTACTAAGGGGAATAATTTATACTTGTATGACCCAAGCTGTTCTTTATTTGCTTCCAGACTGATAGTCAACTAGTATGTCTTACAGTTTTTAAGTATATCTTCGTTTAGACTCATTGTTTCTAGATACTAGCACTGTAGCTTAAGCTTATCATTAAGGCAGATTCTATACAACTGTATCAGATTTACACTAAGAAAGATTAGATGGAGTAAATCAGTTCTGCATGGAAATCCCTCCAAGAAATTCAGTGTGTTATGCTCACGTCACTTGTATTAGTCAGGCTTCTCCAGAGAGACAGAGTTTATAGAATGTGGGTGTATAAAGGGGATTTATTAAAATGGTACAATTATCCAGCAATGGCCGTCTACCAACAGAAAGTACAAGAATCCAATGGTTGTTCAGTCTATGAGGCTGGATGTCTCAGCTGGTCTTCAGTATAAGCTGGAATATGGAAGAAGGCTCTAATGCCAGTGAAGGAATGGGCTTGTTAGGCAGAGCGAGTTTCCATCTTCCATGTCCTTTATTTAGGCTGCCACCAGAAGGTGTGGCCCAGAATAAAGGTAAATCTTCCCACTTGAAATTATTTAAAAAAAAAAACACAGATGTGCTCAGCTGCTTGGGTTTCAGTTAGTTCCATGTGTAGACCAGTTGACAACCAAAAAGTTGTCACATCATTTTTGATTTATGTGCTGGCTGTTATTGCAGACAATTTTGCTTTTGCTCGAATTTGATGTCTGAGTTTGTCTTAATTTGATTGTTTACTTATTTCAAAAGTACTTTAAAAAGTTGACCTGTAATCCAAGCACTTGGGAAACTGAGACAGGATAATCTTGAGTTTTAGGCCAGCCTAGACTACATAATGAGACACTGTCTCATAACTAAAAGGAAAAAAAATAGGAAGAAATTTATTCAAGTTTTCAGGGTACCTTCATCTTGATTTTTTTTTTTTTTTTTTTTTTTTTTTTTTTTGACCATTAGGATACGGATGAATTTATTTTGCCAACTGGAGCTAATAAAACCCGAGGCAGATTTGAACTCGCTTTCTTTACCATTGGAGGATGTTGCATGACAGGTCAGTAGGTTTTTGTTTGTTTTAGATTTATTTTATTTTCTATGTGACTACACTGTCGCTGTCTTCCAACCCATCAGAAGAGCGCATCGGATCCCATTACAGATGTGAGCCACCATGTGGTTGTGGGAATTGAATGCAGAACCTCTGGAAGAATAGTCAGTGCTCCTAACTGCTGAGCCATCTCTCCAGCCCCAGTATTTTTATTTTTAATGTCCTTAAATCCAAGTTGTTAATGGTGCTTAAAGTAAAAAAAAAAAAAGTAGGATATTGTTTTTATTTTTAAAACTTGTATTGCATTTTTATTATATTAAAAAAACAATTGTTTTTTAATATAAAGGATGCATATATATATTGTTATGATTCACCACCAGGGGCTGCATTCGGGGCAATGAATGGTCTTCGTTTAGGATTGAAGGAAACCCAGAGCATGGCCTGGTCCAAACCGAGAAATGTACAGTAAGTGTAGATTCTTGCATATTAACCACTGCTTTGAGGTTTTTTCTTAATCACCATCTGATGATGTTAATAAAATGTTTAAATAGTTAGCATTCCCCCCCCCCCATCTCTCTTTTTTTAGTATATGGTTTTGGTTTCAAAGGATAAGGAACCAAGTTGTCCTCATTCAGCTGGTACTACCCCCAACCTGATTTCTTGGTTTACATGTGTTCTGTTCTCCAAATTTCTATGGCATACTTTTTAAATTGTTGAGTCCCAATTTTTCTTGGGCCTATAGGACTCGAAAGCTTGGTGATCAAAGCTAGATTTATTAGCATCTTGCTGACATGCTTCAGTTAAATTCTTTTTGACTGAACCTAGGGCATTGCGCTTTTTAGATTCCACTGAGCTAAATCCCCAACCCCCAAAAAATTCTTGAAAATAATTTCTTCAACTCCAAGGTCATTGTGTGTATGTGCATGTGTGCAGGTGTCCACATGGGCAGAGGAAGGTCAAATGTTAGCCTAAGGTGTCCTTTCAATGGAGCTGTCCCACTTACCCAGTGAACCATCTGCCCAGACTCTGAACTGTTGATGTATTCTCTGCCAGAAGGTGGCAGCAGACGTGATGTAGTTGGCCTTAGAAAACCTTAAAGGCTTGCCAGATTTTTTCCTGTTCCTGTTACTGTGGGAACTTCTTTATTGACAATTCAAATTTTGTAGTATTAGAAACCAAAATATTGTAATAAATACCTGTGAACCCTAACTCTTCTACAACAACCATCAGCCTTGGCCAGTCGCCCAGTTTCTTCTTTTGTATCATTTTGAAACAAAATTCCCAACCAATATTAATTATGAATTTAGAAGTAGGAAGTCTCTTAACAAAATATTATACTTGATTATTTTTAAAACAAAAGCAACATAATCTTTCTAGTCTTCCCATATTAGAAAGCAGCATTTAATAATTGGAAAAGGGTAGAATTTATAACCAAACATTATGTGT
The DNA here is from genome assembly GCF_963924665.1 of Micromys minutus. Taxonomy (NCBI): domain Eukaryota; kingdom Metazoa; phylum Chordata; class Mammalia; order Rodentia; family Muridae; genus Micromys; species Micromys minutus. The sequence continues at coordinate 27,665,793 of NC_137981.1, forward strand.
GTATAACTTCATAATTATAGTTTAATCACTTAATATTGTTGTCTATCCAGTGGTAGTCAGCCATCCCAGACACGTTTCTGTGATGGTGTTACACTGCTGGGAGAGTAATGTGTGGTCTTCACCTGGTTGCTGTGTCACCGTTCTGGTGAGCTGTGACTCTGGTGTGGGACGGAACTTTGCTTCCTTGAGAGTGTGCTAAGCATTCACTTTGACTGCTTAGTTCTAGTATGGGAGCAGACAGTGCTTTCTCCATGTGCTCCAGTAGGCAGCTCATCCTTTCTCACCCATGTCCTTTCTGTGGGCCCTACTGGTTTCCTGAAATGTATTCCCTTTCCCAAAGAACGTCGAGCACAGTGACACTGTTTTCACACAGATAAGTTTATAAGTACATTCAGGCTATGCTTTGACGCCTTTGTATTTAATCTGCCCTGAATAATTTTGTATCTTTACTAAAGGACTTTTCCCTAGTAATTGCCCAGAGTGTTGGAAATTTTATCATAAACCTCACTTATATAAAGTAACAATCATATTTATTAAAATCTGGGGTGGTATCAAGATGTACCTTAAAGTTCCAAAAACATTAAGGCTTGGGCCTATGTCTTTTAAATAGCTACTGTTATGGCTTAGAAGATTATACTAAAGAAACAGTGATCTTAAATACATTTTTTTTTCTCATTCTTCCCTGGTAGGATTTTGAATATGGTGACTAGGCAAGGGGCACTTTGGGCTAATACTCTAGGTTCCCTAGGTAAGTATAAATCTTGTTCGATTAATCTTTTGTTTTGAGACAATGTCTCATGTAGCCCAGTTTAACTCCAAACTTTTGTTATGTAGTTGAGGAGAAGCTTGGAATTCTGACCTTCCTGATCCTATCTTCCAAGTTCTGAAATTGCAGATGTGCATCCACTGAGGAACAAACCCAGGGCTCCAGGCAAACACTCTTCCACTGGGCCACATCCCCAGCTATTAAGTCATTCATAAATAGAAAAAAGGTACAGTTTGGTCAACCAAGATTCTGGTTCTAGGCTAAACAACATTTAAATCCACTCAGGTAAATATTGTAGCTACCATCGGTAAAAAGACTCATAAGTGCTCTTACTTGTCTAAACAGTATGCTGAGTAAAATCCTGTTTTAAACTAAATGACATCCAAGACATGACATACATGTTAAGAAAGGTTCAAAGTTCTGTATTGAGATGTGACAGACTGAGTCAGACCTTATGCTTTGTTTTCCAAATAGCCTGTTGATTAGTGAGTTAATCTATAGATTTTCAGGACCTAAATGGAAAGGTTGCAGTAACTCTTTTGTAGATAAGGAAAGCATTCACAGTTATAGACAGGGTAATTTAAAGTCAGAGCCCAGTGCTTTCATCATATTGTTCATGAATAGTTTCTTCTTTTGATTGCTAGTGGTTTATAATCTACTTACAGTGCATATATATTGCTATCTGAAGTTTTCACAATTTGTAGACAAGCTGAATTTAATTGTACTCTTTTTACTTATAGCAGATTGAGTAAAGGACAAACTTGAAAAGGCCACTATTGTAACTAATTATGAAATTTGGAAGCAGTGTCACAACAGAAAGCCAAATTCACATTTTGAATTTTGACAAATGATGATTTTGATGTTCTGCTTATGTCTGTAACCCTGAAACAACCCCCTACACACACTAGTCATGTTCCCGTGTTCTTTTGTAATTGCTTATATACCTAGGAAACACAACAGCCTGTGCCTACATTACAACTTATTTGTAGCCCTGGAAATCCTGCATTGCAGAAAGTCCTATAGTCCTAGGCAGGAAGCAGTAAATGATCACTCTGGTGGTTGCCATGTTCCCCATTATAATATGATGTGACTGGGCACAATGTTATCTATATGATCATTTTCATAAACGTATAGAAGTTCCACAACAGACAAAGAGCAAGGCTGAGCCTGATGGAATGTTGGAAAGCGAGTATAGGTATTGTTGGTTTGGGGGTTGAGCCATAATCTCCCTTTAGTTTTCACTGGTCTGGAACTTGCTATGTTGGCCATGCTGGCCTGGAACTCAGAGAACTCACCTGCCTCTTCCTCTGGAGTACTGGGATTAAAGGTGTGTACTATCCATGTAGCTATGATTTTGAAAACTGGTAAGAAAGCAGTATAATGCATATTGTGCCTGATAAATATAGGTGAAGTAATGTAAAGACTTGGCTAAAGGTTCTGTACAACTAAAGGGTTTTGTAGCATGTAGAAGTCAGACCTCCTATTCTTTTATTGGTATTGTGGGGGTGCAGGTTGTTAGGGGGAGAAGGTGACAGGACCTTTCTATGTAGGTAAGCACACACCTGGGTGGACTGGATCTCGCCGTGTAGACTAGGCTGGTCCCTAACCTACAAAGAGATCTGCCTTCCTCTGCCTCATGAGTGCTAGGATTAAAGATGTGTGTCACTGTTGGCTGTAGTGTATTTCTATAATAGAAGTATGTAAGTACTTTTTTTAAAAGTATAGGTAGCCTAAGTAAAACAGAGATATTTTTCTTACACTCCATAGTAACACTTTCTAGTAATAGCATTTCTTCTGCATCTTCACAACCCCTTCTTTGTATAACCAGTCGATTGTATACACATGTGCCTGGTTTTTTGTATCAGTAAATGAAGGTTTTTCTAGCTTTTTGGTTTGTTCTAGTTTTTGTTTTGGCTCTCCTGGAACTCGCTCTGTAGACCAGGCTGGCGTTGAACTCAAATGATCCACCAGCGTCTGTCTCCCTACTGCTAGGAATAAAGGCATATGCCACCATGGCCTAGCATCTTCCTACCTTTTATGTGACTGTGATATTCTGCATTATAAAAAACTGCCTTTCTAGATTCCTGCAGCAATGCAGATGGTTCTTTGTTGCCAGAACTTTCCTGTTAGGCAGTGCAGCAGGGATGTTCTGTCTGTCTTTGGGTGTGTTTACCTAAATCCCTTACTGTTCTAACTTAAATCACTGGCTCTTTCTGTTTTAGCTTTGCTCTATAGTGCTTTTGGTGTTATCATTGAGAAAACACGAGGTGCTGAAGATGACCTCAACACAGTAGCAGCTGGAACTATGACGGGAATGTTGTATAAATGTACAGGTAAGCGATACTGAGTGGACAACTGAAATTTCTGGACACCAGCTCCTGGCAACCTCATACTCTGCATTTGCTATCTCATATACATGGAACAAGACAGTATTTGTCCTTTTTTGTCATTAAACATTTCTTCACGACCCGTGACATGTTAGATCATGCTTCAGAATCACCTCCTTAAAAGTGTGAACACAACATCTGTTGTATTCATACCATCATTTGTGAATCTGCTCATCTATCCGAAAGATGATGAAATCTCCTATTTGTAAGTCTCATATACAAACCTGAAGGGAATATTTTTCATGAACAAGGCAAGATATGCTGTCTTTGCCTGCTATACTTTTCTTTTGTGACTTGGGCTAAGCAAATCCTAGTCTGGCCCAAAAGTTTCCTCTTTTTTTTTTTTTTTTTTTTGGCCATAACCACATCTCCTTTAGGATGGAGAAATAAGAGAAATCTTAGAAAGAGGATGGGGGTCGATAATAGTTGAGCGGGGCCTGAACAATGGACTGAACTTGAGGTATATTGTGTGATCCCATGAGAAAGATGTGGACACAAGTCTGAAAGAATGTTTTAGATTTGAAGCAGAGTGAGAGGTTTATATTTAGGTTAAAAGTCAGTCAAAAATATTTCAATAAAGAATTACTAGAATTGGGCAGTTAAAACTATTTGACTGTTCTTCCAAAGGACCTGAATTTGATTCTCGTTACCCATGAAGTGGCTCACAACCATCTCTAACTCTAATCCTAGAGGACCCAGTGCCTCTCCTGACTTCTCTGTAGGCCTTGCGTCCATGTGCATACTGACAAGCAAGCAAAACACCAATATACAATCAATCAAAAGAATTACTAGAATTATCCTTGTGAGGAATTCTTAGAAATGTGGCTAGAAGGTGGAATCAGCCAGGCATGGTAGTTTACATCTTTAATCCCAGCATTCAGGAGGCAGAGGCAGGTAAATCTCTGAGTTTGAAGCCTGCCTGCTCTACAGAACAAGTTCCAGGTCAGAGTTACATAGACCTTCTCTGAAAATAAAAAAGAATAGGTGGAAGCATAAAGTCAGCGTAGTTAGGATTACTACTAATGATGTTTAAAATTTATGATATTAACCTTAAGTGTAGCTACAGATGGTAAACTTTACACCTGATGAAGCCATGTGAGGGAAGAGGCGCTGTCTAAAGACAGATGAATTGGGCTTGTCTGGTATCCATGAAGTTGTGCTGGGTTAGATATTCAGTGCTACATAAAACCAGATATGGCACACACATAAAATCCCAGCACTCTGGTGGTGGAAAATCAAAAGTTGAGGGTTCTTTTTAGCTGTGTAGAAAATTTGAGACCAAGCTGACCAGGAAGGGACACTGTCAAAAAGCAAAACAAATAGAAATCTTGTTTGTAGCATAGTAGAAACATTGTATCATTAATTGGCTTTGGCTTTGCTAACCAAAAAATCTTGAAAGAAATTCAAGGAGGGAGGGGTTTGTTGCCACTTCATATTCCTGAGTAGCATATAAGGCCTATAGGAATAGAGCAGTCAATCATGTTAGAGCTTGCCAAGAAACAAAATGACACAGGACTGGCTCTCTCCTGACTGGTTCTCTCCTTTTGACCTTTTCTTTTGTCCAGCTCCCAGCCTATGAGATGATGCCACCTACCTTCAGAATAGATCTCCTCCCTTCAGTTATTCCTCTGGAATGTCCTTATAGATATCATGCCTCTTCGGTCAAACTGACAAAAATTAAGCATCATAGTTTGTCTTTGAGAGACACAATAGTATGCTGTTCTGGCTTCCTGAGCACTGCCCCATCTATTCCCTATGTGTGCAGTCTCTTCAAGGCAAGACAAAACTCAGTAAAACATGCCAGCTGTTTTTTACTCCCATAGCACCACATCCCTTTAGTAAAGTGATGTTATGTTTTGTTTCATTTGTCTCCCAGTGATTCTTGGTCATTTAGATAACTTTTCTGTAGACATTGTTTTTATACAGCAGAATAAGGAGTATAGTACAATGCCGTTTTAGAAAGGGAAAATATTGGCTCAGGACCCTCACAACCAAGTTCTCTGAACAAAGGAGATTTGTTTGCCTCAGAGGTTCATAAGGCAGGGAATAAGAGACAAAAAGAGGAGAGGAAAGGAACAAGGGAGAAGGAGGGTAGGCATTTGTCCCGAGAGGACAAAGGACTGCCTCTGGTTAGAAGACTGACTCTGCCCATAGGCAAATGGCAGTTTATAAAGGTAAAAGGGGAAACTATGGTAGAATAAAGTGTTTACTTTTAATTGGGCATGTTACTTAGTTGAGCCAAAGGTGTCTTCTGATTGCTGCGCTTCAATTCTTTTATTGCTGGACCTTGGTAGTCAACCTCAGGAGAAGGAAGTAGCCAAATAAGGGAATAGACTTTGGTGGTAGCTTTAGGAATATAATCTAACAGTTTTTAGCAAAGCAGAGGGAATAGGAGAGAAGGGCAAAGCATGACAGAGCCATGCTCTCCACATCGGGGCTGAGGAGAGTCCTTTCAGGTTTTATAAAAACAAATTTAATATCTGACTACTTTGGAGAAAGATGACATTTAATCCTGGAAGTTTTAATAGACTTACTTAAGCTTATGATTAAATATGAATACCGTTTAGAAGATAAGACTTAATCAAAAGTCCGGTTTGTCCTCGGCCTTCCCATTAGGCTCACTTTTCTACATGATTTGATCCCTTGATAGAAAGAATACACCATTCTTTCTACTACCTCATTTAAGGGTTTTTATTTTTTATTTTTATTTGGCTTAAAATGTTCTTTCCAAATAGGTTTTTTACAAATTCTCATCTCTTGGTCTTGTTTATATATGGCTTTCTTGAAACCTCCCACAAACAATTTAGCACAGAAGGCTCTGTGCTGCAGGATAAATTACTGAAAGCCAGATTATTTAAGTGCAAAATCTGCATATTAAACATGGTGATAGCTATTGCAAGAGTAACTTTATCATTATCAGTTTGAAGTGTCATCTACCCTATTTTTTAGCTTTATTTTTTATTATTTTTAATTCTGTGTAAATGTGTTAGTGCCTGCATGTGAAATGTGCACATGGAGGACAGAGGTTTAGAATTCCTGAGCTGCAGTTGTGGGCTGCCTGCTGTAGGTGTTGGAAGTCTACCTCAGTCCTCTGGAGGAGTTACTTAGTCACTGAGCCATGTTCCAGCTTTACACTGTATTGAATTAATGCCAACTGATAAAAGATAGTTTTTGTTGTTATTGGTTTGGTTTAGTTTTGAAACATCTCACTCATGGATTAGGCTGGCTTCAAGCTTGTGGGAAATCTCCACAACCCCTTCCAGACTGCCAAAAATAGTATCTTGTGTCTCATCTTGGTTTTCCCTAGTTGGTGGTCAGATTGAGAAACTTCTGATATTTATTGCTATTGAATTTCTCTGAAGCCTTTTCTCCTTTCCTACTGGGTATGCCTTCAATTACTTTTTGGAAACATTTCCAACATTACAGCAATTAGCCTTTTACCTATTACATATGATACATGAAATTTTACCTAACTTTAAGTTGGGTTTGTGACACCAACTGTAATCCATTTCTTTTCAACTAATATCTATCTCAGGATACTGAGATGGGGGTAGAGGATTACAAGTTCAAGGCCAGCCTGAAATTTTTTTTTTACTGAGGACCCTCTTTCAAAAAGTAAAGATGGAATCAGAAAATTGTTCATGGGTAGAATGCTTGCCTGTCATTCATGAAACTCTAGGTTCAATTTCCAGTGCCTTGGGGGGGGGGGGCTTTTTATTTGATACTTAAAATATCAGTAATAGAAAGTCATCAAGAAGTCTTTGGAGTGTGCATTTGAATTTTTCTGTAGATCTGACGTTCAGTTTTAACATTTGGAAAGAGAACTGGTTAACTAATGGTAATCTTGATGAAACTTGCTAAATTTGAAATGCTAACTTGTTATCCTTTTACTTTTTATACTTTTGCTAACCTTATTTTTGTAAACTGACATTGTTTTTGGAAAGCTAAAACTAATGGAAGGCATTAGGAGAGAAAGCAGGATCACCCTTTGTTGACTTCTTGGACCTTATTTTCCAAATATATGTTTATTAGCCTGCTCGAAGATGCTTGTTGATAGCAAAGCTGTAGCTGTTGTTATTCTGGTAGAACGTAATTATAATGGAATGCATTCACATGGACTCTAACTCACATCTTTTTGGGAAAAGTACATAGACATTATACTGAATTTAAATTGTGAATCATCTTTCTTCTTTTAAAACAGGGTCTCATGTAGCCAAGGCTGGTCCCCAAGTGGCTCTGTATCTAAAGATATACTTAAATTCCTGGTCCCCTAGCCTCTGCCTCCCAGGTGCTATGTTTATGCGCCTGTACTACCATGCTCAGCTTGAGTTTCTTCTTCTACTCTAGCTGTTCCATAATAGTTCACTAACTACACTAAACATGTCTAAACATCTCCAAATTCTTGAATCTAAAATTGAAGTTATGTTTTGTTCTCACAGAAAGTTATTTCTATGGTCAGCCTGTCTTCTTGAGTTTTGCTTTACAAAGGAACTGGTCTGCTTTTGTTGGAGTGACTTCGGTGTGAATTAATACCGAGATTTTGGTTCAGCATATTATTACTAACTGTTCCACAATCACACTTGTTCAGTTTCATAATTGGCAGTCCTTGTCACTTGACATAGAATTTCTTTTGTCTTAAAGAAGCAAGTTTGGAACATTTTTTTAGGTTTAAGGTTACCAGCAAACAGGAACTAGCTCCTGTTTTTAAATACTTAAAGCCTAGTATAGTGGTTTGTTCGAGTAACCCCAGTACTGGAGACCCCAGGCATTGGTGTTATGCTGAGCTTTTATGCTTGGAGAATGGGGTGCTAGGGATGGAACTGAAGGTTTCACACATTCTAAGTAACTATTGTACCAGCTGAACTGTGTTCCCAGGCTTCCCCAGATTCTGTTTGTATATTTGTATAAAAAATAAAATTCCACATGCAATCCATTTTCAATATAGAAAACTGTTTTTATTCTTAAATGTTTTAGGAAAATGTGTATTTTATCATTTTTTTCAAAGCTTTATCTTATGTCTGCAATAAAGTACAATTGCTATTTGGAATGGATGAACTACTAGAACCCAAAACAATGCATAAGGTAGTAAAGCAGTCATACAAAGATACCTTTCAGAGACATAGATATAGAACTTATATTGTTTATTAATCTGTTTAAAACAAAAATGCATTAATAATGAATTCATCTATAGAATCTGAAGGCATTTTAAAGATTATGATGCAAGGCCCCAACGTGGCTCAGTGGTAAAGGTACTTGATGCTGAACCCAGTGTCCTAAATTGAATCTCTGGGACGTAGGTGGTGAGGATAGAACCAATTCCTACAAGTTGATCCTTTGACCTCCTCATTACATGCACACCTACATGCACAAATACACACAATAAGTAAATAGGTGTTTTTAATTAAAGATTGTAATACATCTTAATAAAGGGAGTTATAGTAAGATCTTACTGCAGAACATGCTGTTCAGTGGATATTGTTTTCTGTGTCTTGGTAGAATCTGTTACTCTTTACCCAGACAGTTTTGACCCAACCCTTGAGGCCTTGGTTTGTTATTTATTTTCTCTGGGCGTGCCTGCACATCTGTGCTCATGCTTGACCACCTAGAAGTCAGAAACTTACTTCAGGAAATTGTTTTTCTCTTTCTACTATTTAAGTACTGAAAATTGATCTCTAGTTGTCAGGCTTGGAGGCATCTTGCTGGCCCTGGTGTGTGTTAATGAGTGTACCCGTGTATATAACATCTATTCACAATTCACAAAGATAAGAGTAGTCCACTGTCCTTTACTGGGTAAATGGATACTTAACAATGAACTCTGTTATTAGCCCTTTACAAGGCAAGGGAATGCTGACATACAAAACTATGTGGATGAACTAAGAAAGGTAAGACTATCTCTAAAAGACAAATACTGGGTCACTCTACTTATATAAAATATATATAAAATAGTCAAACTTTAAAAAAAAAAAGTAAAGGGGCAGGAAATGAGTTTAATTTTTAGTTTCAGGTTTACAAAGTGGAAATTTTTTCAAATGTGAATATTGTTGAAAATTACACAGGCTAGCGCAGCAGGTTCGATTCCTAGCACCTTAATCAGGTGTCTTACAGCTGCCTGTAATTTTAGCTCCAGCGGAACCCAATACCTCTAGACTTTGAGGGTACCTACAAGGCTAGGATTCTGTACTGAGGGTGCACATGAGCACACACACAACTTAAAATAATTTACTTTTTATTAATAAAACTTCAGACATTATCATTGAGATGTATGTTTTATGTATGCGTGGATTCTACCACTGAACAACCCCCTTAGCCACTGTACAGTTTTTTGGTGGGAGGGAAGTGAAGGTGAGATCTCCTGAAGACCAGGCTGGACCCAAACCACCTGTGTAGCCAATGATGACCTTAAACTGCTGGTCTTCCTCAAGTACTGGAATTCTGGGATTATAGGCATGTACCACCATACAAGTTGTATGTTGTACTGGGTGTGGAACCATGGCTTCATTCATGCTGCTGTGAGGCTTAACATTCTGCCAGCTGAACTACATCCCTAGCCTCCTTTACCACAGTTCTCAAGAGAGTTATAAACAGCAATTACATTTTAAGTGATTGTGAAAGTACCTATATGATGGCCTTTGACCTTCAGGGTCTAAAATACTTATTATCTGGCTCTTTTAGAAGAGTTGCTATTCTCTGTTCTAAATTGCTATTTTAATGAATTAGCTCTGCTATTAACCGGTTTGTGTGTCCAGAAACAATGCACTTAAGTGTTCTGACTCTTGTTTTTCCATATTTGGAAAATATACTTTTTATCCTGTTCCTTTAGAAGAGTTACATAAATAACAGGAAGATAGGAAGTAAAGCTGAAACACAAATCTTGTTTGTTTTAATTCATGGAGACTGAACATTGGCCTTATTTACTCTCTTAGCAAATGTATTTGCTGACCAACTTCTTGTTTGTACCTAGACAGTTGCTCAATTTTAAGAGCTCTAAATCAAGAGGACCTTAGTTTTAATGGGTGTTTTTGTTTGTTTGTTTGTTTGTTTGTTTTGTTTCTGTTTTTGTTTTGCTGCATCCAGTTGGCGAAACCTAAAATTAATTTAAAAGTTTTTTAAATCAATTAAAAATTAGACCTTGGCAGCTGGAGAAGTGAATCAGGTCTTCTTCCAGGGGACACAAGTTCAATGCCTAGCACCCACATGGCAGCTTATGACTGTAACTCCAGCCTTAAGAGATCCAACACATACACACCACATATACAGGAAAAACAATACACATTCTAAAAAATAAAAATTAGAACTTGGGGAGCTGAATGTGGTGGTGTGTGACTTAAACCCCAGCATTTGGGAGGCATAGGCAGGCAGTTGGAGGCCAAGCTGGTCTACATAGTGAGTTCCCAGTGTCTCAAAAGGGGGAAAATTTAGAATTTGGCTGGTGTGTGTGATAAAAGACTTTTTAGGCTAGGATTGGGTGTGTGGTTCATATCAGCAGATCTTAAACATTTTGTAATCCCTAATACATAAGCTAAAAACATTCCCAGGGTGGGTTGTTACTCAAAATCTGAGAAATGGTATGGAATTTCTTGCACAAAGAGCAAACAGAAACCATGTTTTTAGAGCACAAGGTCAGTTTGGCAGAAATGATTTGCAGCGGTTCCTTCAAGACCAGTGGCTGCACTGCAGCACTGAGTGGACAGAAGGCCTTTTAGGTCTAAAAAGCCTTGAGGATGAGGTGGGGAAACAATCTGAACAAAATTAAATGTTTGGTTAATAAAGTAGTTCCTTTCCGTTCCCTGCCCTTTTTCATTTCTATGCTAACTGTGGCAAAGAGCACCTTGTCCTTCCCTTTGTCTTGATCCCAAGTAGGGGTTAGAGGATTGTGTTTTGGTTGCCATGTGTTTGTTTCGGTTTTATGATTTTGTTTTAATTAAATTTGATGTCGAGCTCTACAGATTTTTCTTGACTTTGTGGCACAAGATTCATCTGTATTAAACAAGATCACTATATTTTCAAAACTTTAGTTTCTAAACCACACTGAATGATTTAAGTTCATGTTCAGTGTTACAGTCCAAATATAGCAAGATGGCAGAAATAGTAACTAAGAAATACTTCCCACTTATGTGTATTATTTGAAGGCCAAATTCTCTCTCTCTCCTTTTCCCTCCCTCTCTCTTCCCCCCCCCCCCCCCCCCCACACACACACTTGTAGAGGTCAGAGATGAATTTGCAGGACTCGGTTCTCCTGTGGGCTAAAACCAAACCCAGGACAGGTACTTTCTGTCACTGGGTCATCTCCCTGGGCCCCTTGTCTTTTTGAAATGTGACTCAGACACCTCTTTAAGCTCTCAAATTTATGGTGCCTGTTTGTGAAGCTGTAAGACTTGGCCCTAACCCCTTAAGTTTCTTTGGGAAACCCCAGTTTTACTTTTCTCTCTCTACTCGGTAAAAGCTAGTAAGCAATTATAAATTATTGAGCTATTTCCTATTTTAAGAAACTTCCTCTTAACTTGGAGAGTTATTTTCAAACAACACTAAAGATTAAATGCTTTTTGATCCTCACAAAAACTTGTCTATTGCACAAACAGCTCAAAGTCTAATTCTGAATTTTTTTCTCAACTAGTTTGTTAATGCTCAGTGTTTTAGTTGTGTGAGACGTATCAGTTTGAGGAGGGAGTGCTGGTGTCATCAGTACTAACCCAAAGCCTGATTGCGTTTATCATTGCTGCTTGTGGAGTCCTCAAATATTTGAAGGACCTGTTCAGAGTTCAGATGCTGACAATACTGTTTCCACATAGAATGTTCACTTCATTTACAGCCTTGAATCCACTGGGGGCAGTCCTACTGCCGTTCTGAACCCTCCAATGAGCACGGGATGACTGATCTGTTTGAACATCAACAATATTTTAACCAGAATTGTTACAAGTCGGACTGCGGTTAGCCACCTCATCAGTCCTAAGGATCTTAGGTCCAAATCATGAGAAGTGCAAAGAAGTTACCAACTTAAAACTATAGAACTGTATATTGTGTGATCTGGGAAATTACCTCCTGAATTTAATGGTGGTTTAAAAACTTTTCCTCTTGCTTAGGGTTCTCTACAATATCTTTCTTGTAACATTTTTATCCCCATTTTATTATTTTTGTCTACTGTTAATGTTAGGTCATGGGAGGTGCAAGTTTTTCATTTGCTCTTCTTTCTTTCCCCAGGTGGACTTCGAGGAATAGCACGTGGCGGCCTGGCAGGACTAACGCTCACCAGTCTCTATGCACTGTGTAATAACTGGGAGCACATGAAAGGCTCCCTGCTCCAACAGTCACTCTGAAGATTTTTGGCATCTCAGGAATGGGGAACACTTCATAGTCATCCAGATCAATTAATAAGTCAGTCTTGTACCTACAATGAACAATTGGAGACTTATTTGCTGTGAAAGACCATGGATGCTTATCCTGGACTGCACTGCTTGCCCTCAGTGAGTGGAAGCCAAACCCTCTTGTGGCTCACTGAGCATGTGTTTTCTCTTCTCTGGAGATCATCCTGCACCTCCTATCCCCAACCTGGAAACAAACCACTTACTCCAAATTCAGGCTGTACTTTTATTACCATGTTAATTCATTTAAAAATCTAAATAAATTTCCAAATAAAGGGTGAATCAAGGTCATAATTTCAGTATTGATAACATCTGGGGGGATAGAGATGGCTTACCGGGTAACCACGCAAGTGTAAAGACTAAGTTTGGATCCCCAACGCCTACATAAAATGCCCAACAGGTGTAACAGCCCACCTAGCCCCAGTGCTCAGGAGGCAGAGACCAGATCATTTGGAGCAAGCTGGCTAGTTCTAGGTTCTAGTGAGAGACTGATTCCATATTAGATAAGGTGAAGAATGCTTGAAAATTAATATTGTCAACATACACACAGATACCTACTTCAGTATAAATAGCTTTATTTTCCCTGCCAGAATTGGGCCAAAACAATGTGAAATGAAGGGCTACTGGAAGCATGAGATTCTTTTCCTCCAACATGGATGACGTTACAGCCTCAAGATATTTCAAGTTAATCATTAAGAGTAGTATCCTAGAACAGAACACTCTGTACAACAGTTGGCTGTCCTGTATGGTAACTCTCTGGGAATAATTAAGAGCTGGAAGATATCTAAGCCTGGGAAAACATTCATAACATGATGAATACTAAGCAACCTCTGGGAAAGATACCTTAGACCTTTTTGAATAGTGACTAAGTTAGAAGTACTAAACAAGTGGCTGAATCACACTGGGATGTAGGTATTTTTAATATATATGTAGTTTTTTTAGGGAAAGGCTGGAGACAAGATTCATAAACCATATGCTCTTTGTATAATTTAGTTTATTGCACCCCTAGCCAAACATTACATTCTGGGCTTTACAAATAACACAAACAACCTTGATGTGGCAATTATGCTTTTAATGGAGATATAAAACTTATCAATGCAAAAGAAAGTTTTATAGTATCATTAGCAATAGTGATTAACTTAAAGTATGTTTTAATAATGTGAAATACAGTGTGTTAGACCTCAAAAAGAAAAAAAAAACTACAAAGTTCCCTGCAACCTAGTGTTGGAAAGGTTCCTTAAATTGTTTTTACCCACCAACTTTGTAATACTCAGTGGCATCTGGGGAGACATAAGAAAATGAGGCTGTTTTCAGCTATGATTTCAAGCTTTAGTAAAGCTGTATGGTGATGTCACTATGGGGGAACCATAAAATTTTCCCAAAAGTACCTCCAATAGCACAGGCAATTCAGAGGCTTAATATTAACAAATAGTTCAAAGCATAGAAAGAAAACAGCTAAATTATCCTGAAGAACTGTAAAAGATAAGTCCTGCTACTCTCCTTCAGAGAAACTTTTTAAAATACAGACATAATTCAAGGATGTCAGTTCTGTGAAGTTTCAATGAAACACTCCAAGGCACAAGTGTTGAGCACAGCCTGTTAATCAAGTTGTCTGCACTGTACTGTTGGAGGTTCAGGATGCTGTGCTTGAAGTGACAGGACATTGACTTTATCCCTAGTTAAGAGCACCAGGTGTCAAGCTCAGCTTCCATTTACACAGGATGCACCAATAAATCCTTAGGATGATGAGTGGTTCAGGAACTACATTCCTAACACATCTTACTTTTCTGCTTTAGTTGGCCTAGGGCTCCTTAGTTAAAGCCAAGGTTTGTAGGACTTAAGGGGGCTCTGCCTAAGAGTGGTCTTGAAACGAGTCCTTTTCAAAGAGCTCACTGGTTACTTGGAGAGAAATAAAGGCAACAATTGTAGCTTAATTTCAGATGAGAAATGTTAGAAATGACACGTAGGCTAAATATCTGATGAATATCAAAATTTGCAATATAACATATTTAGTAGGGAAAATATACTGTATTGGCAAGGTTAATTATTTGTGTGAAATATTCTATATATCAACTGAACAGAAAAAAACATTTCAAATCACTAGAAGCCTGTAACAAGAGAAACAGCTAAAAGACAAATGTTAGATGACTTTACTAACTTGAACACATTAACACACTTGATATAGAAATATTTCACTTTTAAAACTAATGTTTGCCATAGAAGCTGGTAAAGGCCTGTGAACCAGGATGTGGTATCTGGTGAGTTGATCAAGTCACTGCTTCTGTAAGAATGAATCACCTTCACTTCAAGCCTCTTTTGCAGACTTATAGTTTATGGTTTCTGTTTACTAGTTCAAAACTAAGCAGGAGAGGAACTAAGCTGACTAGTCAGGCCTGGAATGCACAATAGTTTGGCAAGTCGCAGTCACTCAGCGCAAGGATGTGCAATAATCTGCAGGAAAGTTGCTCAATTCTAGCAGTCCATTCCTTCACATCTGTAAAGAAAAACCCATAGACATTTCAATTTATTGCTAACAGCATAATTTCTCCCTCCATGAAATAGATTAAGGTCTTAAACTACCACAATCCATGAGGGAATAAAATTATAGGTAGTTAACAGACTAAAAAAGTATGAATAAAGTTCAGGTGTTGTGTGTAGGTTTTTGTGTGTATGGTGCACGTGGCATGTGTGCTATTTGGTGTAGTATGGAGGACAAAGGATAATCTTGTGGAGTCCTAGTTATAATAAATTCTAGGGATTAAGCTCAGATCATCAGGCATCTTTATTTTGCTGGCACACAATTACATTAAATTTAAGAGTTTTATTCATGTACAAATTAACGGGAATATGGTTCAGTGGAGGGCAAACAAGTTGGTAAGAAGAAAACATTTATGAGCCACTGCAGTAACATCACTGCTACCTACAGCAGCTGATAACAATTCAGGACGTACCTGTAGAGGAGTTCTGTACAGCCATTTCTCTTTATCAGCTTTAAGCTGCATACAGGCAAAGAGATCACAAACTGCTGGGAGGCCATAACAGTCTGGGCGAAAGTTACGTTCTTCTTGTAGGGGTGAATTAAGAAATACTTCCTGCAAGAAGAATAAAAAGATAACTACTGGAAGGCATGGGACTAAATTCCCAACCAAATAGTAAAGAACAGTGTGTTAATTTTTTTCAAGAACAAAGGTAGCAACTGTTGCAACAAAACAGGTTGGACCTTCTTTACTACAGCATGAATGCTATGAATGCTAAGGACCTGAGAAAGTCACCAAAAAAAAAAAAAAAAAAAAAAAAAAACCAAAAAAAAAAAATCCGCAGCAAGTTATTATCTTGTGAGTTAGGAAAATTACTACTTCATCCATATTTAGCAGAATTAAACAACTGAAATGGGCAAATTTTGGTCCCTGCTCACCTGTGCCTTCTTTCGAAGTAGCCACTTATCTTCTCCAGAGGAGAACTGGCTGAGGTTTCCCATTTTCTTTACTGGTAAGACCCAGTCAGCAGTGTTAAAAGGACACCGGGAAGTGGTCATGGGACTTTTAAGCATTTCTTTGCCAGCTCTCTCCTCCATAGTAGGCACTTCTTTTGGGCTGCCTCCTTTGCATGTAGGCCCAATAAGCCACTTTGACAAGGAACTATTCTTTATGACTTGGAAGGAATCAGCAATTCTAGCAGGAGCCATAGCCTTAGGTGCTTTAGCTTGTTCTGTTAGCTCATTTCTGGAAGGACAGAGCCACAGAGACAGGGACTCTCTGTGTTTCTCAGGCTCAGATTTGGGTTCCACAGGCATTCCATTCTTGTCCTTTCCTTCTTTCTTCAGAAGCCATTTATGCATCGCTTCCTTCTCGCAGCTGTCATCACACACACACTCTGCAAAGCTGGTACAGGGTTCGTTGGCTTTGCATACTTCCTCTACTTTACATGTGTCCTGATGGTTCTGGACAAGCCAGCCCTCAGCGGTTACGCTGGGGACCGACAGTGATCTTTTAGCCTCCAAGTGGTCATTCAGGCACTTCAGATTGCCCAGGTTCTCAATCTCCACACCTCTGGGCTGGTTACCCTGACAGTTGGTACAGGAGTCGGGCTTGACAAGCCAATCATTCACATTGTAGGGCTCTCTGAACACCTGGAATAAGAGTTTAAACTTCTCACTGGTTTCACAGCTGCCATTCACAGGCTTCTCCAGTTCACAGGGTTCCTGAGAAGTCACCAACCAATCAGACAGATCCAGCTCATCTTGATCAAGGACCTCTACTTCAACATTCTCAACTTCAGTAGAAAAAGAACTGGTGCTACAATGGCTATTACATTTTGAGGAACTTGGTTTTCCAGGAATTTCTTGTTGATGATTGTTAAGAAGCCAGTTCTCTAAGCCCTTCACATTGCCCCAGGCATCACTAAAGAAACTGTAGGCTCTGGCAGAAGTCTATAAAAGAAGTACCCAAAATTAATGTTTTATTTGCTAAAAAAAAATAATAAGCATTTAAATGAAAATTCCATTTTCTGTAATCTTTTCAAAGTATGAAATTGAAATCAAAAGTATTTGGAGCATTGTATTAGATATCAGGAAAGAAAACTAGTATTTTTGATATAATGCCTGTATGGTAGGACACACATTCAAAGTCTAACAAGCATAAAAATATTCAACTGCTTCAAAAGCAAGACTGATACTCTGAAAAAAAAAAAAAAAAAAAAAAAAATCAAAGAAACAATGACCACTACTGTGAAGAGGTTTGGTGGTTGACAGTTTGAGTGAGAATGGCCACATAGATTTGAATGTTTGGTTTCCAGGTCTGTCTAGAAAGAATTAGGACATAAAGGAGGTGTGGGCTTTTAGGTTTCAAAAGCTCATGCCAAGTGAAGAGTCTTGTCTGTCTCTCTACCTCCAACTTGCAGATAAAATGTGAACCCTGAGCTACTGCCCCAGCACCATGCCTGCTGCCACACTCCCTGCCATGATGAACCTGAGCTCGCCTCTGAAATTTTAAGCAAGTACCCAATTAAATGTTTTCTTTTGTAAGTTGCTTTGGACCTGGTTTCTCTTCACAGCAAATAGAAAAAAGTAACTAAGACAGTGGTGAATACTCCACTTATAAGAATATCAACTGTTGGGCTGGAGAGATGGCTCAGTGGTTAAGAGCACTCACTGACTGCTCTTCCAGAGGTCCTGAGTTCAATTCCCAGCAACCACAAGGTGGCTCACAGCCATCAGTAGAGAGACCTGATGCCCTCTTCTGGTGTGTCTGAAGACAGCAACAGTGTACTTACATGTAATAAATATAAATAAATCTAAAAAAATGAGTATCAAGTGTTAACTTCCTAAAAAACCACACTGGCACAATTTATCAAAAGTCAAAAACAGTAAGTAGGGAGAATAGTGGCCTAGAAATTCGACTTACAGAAATTTACTCCTAAGGAAGTAACTCCTAAATGTTTAGGGAACAGAATCTTAAAAGTTTCAGCCAATCAAATTGTATGTGATTAAACAGTATACACTTGCCAAAAGAAATGCAGAATGATTGTTTTGTGATAATGTCTCTCTATGTAGCCCTGGCTGTCTTGGAACTCTGTAGACCAGGCTGGCCTTGAACTCACACCCACCTCTGCCTCCCAAGTACTTGGGATTAATGGTTTGTGCCACTACCACCTGGCACAAATGATTTTTAATTACATATAGGTACAAAAATGCTGTAAACAAAAATATCTTTTTTTGATGTTATTTCACTTAGGATTATAGACCTGTATGTTGCAAGTTTTTCTAAACTTCCTACCTATAGTGAAGTAATTTCACTACTGTAACTAAG
The DNA here is from genome assembly GCF_963924665.1 of Micromys minutus. Lineage (NCBI taxonomy): Eukaryota > Metazoa > Chordata > Mammalia > Rodentia > Muridae > Micromys > Micromys minutus. The sequence goes on from NC_137981.1 coordinate 27,684,112, forward strand.
ATTTAAAAACATGTAAACATATATTTTGGGGCTGGAGAGATGGCTTAGTGGTTAAGAGCACTGACTGCTCTTGCAGAGATTCTGAGTTCAATTCCCAGCAATTAGTTCACAACCATCTGTAATGGGATCTGATGCTGGTATGTCTCTTCTGGTGTTTTGAAGACTGCTACAATGTATGTACTCATAAACATAAAATATTTTTTAAGGTACTTTTAAATGATGCTAAAAACCACAAATTACTGTTAACCCAATCTACCTCAGAAACAATAAAGGCAGCCACGAACCTGACTATTCTCCAAGGTCTGTTTTGGGGTGAGCCAGTCCTGTGGGTTGGTACTGGGTACGTAAGGAGCCTGAGGACCAATGGCAGGTTTGCTTACAAGAAGCCATTCACTGAGAGAAGCAGCTGTGCCGCTGGATGCTGACTTCTTCAAGTAATGAAAAAGGAAAAAGAAACACATAGCTGCTTAGCTAGGCAGTATCAAATGCAAGAAAGAACTTACCAGACACAGGAACCCAAGCACTCTAGCCTAGGGCAACCACTAACCTTGAAGAAGTCACATGCCTTCCCCAACTACAATTTTAAAGATCTTTTTTTTCTTATTGGGCTGGTGAGATGGATTAGCAGTGAGGGCACCTGCCACCAAGAGGGATTGACCTGAGTTTAATTCCCTGGATCTACAAGGTCCTCTGGCCTCCACACGAACACTGTGGTATGTGTATCCCCACCACACATACACAAATATAATTTTTAAAATGTACTGTGTGAGAGAACACACATGCTATGATGTGTACAGAGATCAAAGAACAACTTTGTGGATTTGGGTCTCTCCTTCAGTTTACACAGGTTCCACAGATTGAACTCAGGTAATCTGCAGGGTTAAGCCTTTACCCCCCTGAGCCATCTTACAAGTCCCAGTTTTCACAATTACAAAACAAGACCAGGAGTGGTGGTGAACACTTATAAGCTAGCACTCCAGAAGGCCAAGGCAGGAGGTTTCCAAGTTGAAGCCAGTTTAGGTTCTATAACTGCTAAATCAGACTGTGGTACAGTGTGAGTGCTAGAGTTCTTCTCAACTCAGCTGTCTTCAGCCTTTTACTCACTTGCCTTTACAAACATCTCTGAATCAAAGAATTCCCAAGCAAGAACCAATTATCAGTCTCAATGTTAATAATTTCCAACAAACTGATTATTTTTCTCCTTAATTTGGCAAACTTAAAAATGTATAAACTAAATTTCTATCTGACATTCATTGCTTCAAGAGAGGCATTCAAGTGAATGCTCATCACAAATTAAAAAAGAAAATGCTTATCAAGACACAAAAGTATTCATAATGTAATGACTCAATTACCAAAACCAAAAGCAGTTTACCTGCTCTGGCACCTGGATATACCCTCTTTTCTCTAGGAAAGGCCCAGTACTTGAAGAGCTTGATTGAGCCGTCAGATGCTCAGGAATTTGCTATAAAAAGAAAAGTATGTTATTTACATTGTTATCTCCTACCCAAAACAAAACGTGATAGCATAATCCTAAATTTCAAAATCACTGAACAAAGCACTGTTTCCACTGAAGTACTAGTCACTGTGAATCCAATGGTCTATAAGGCTTGAGTTATCTAGGTCATCGTAAGACATCTTCCTATATTAGCAGTAAGTACCTTGATTTAAACAAGACCCATTAACTATACTCGGTTCTTTTTATTAAAGACTAACTGTCCAGATCCATAACATTTATGTTTAATTGTGTCAAAATATTTTTGAAGACAGAAGATGAGCTCTAAGTATTCTTAGTGAGTCAACAACAATCTCCAAACTGTGGACCTACTGTGTGACTTAATCAGTACATTTCTAAAGGTCACTCACTGCCTCTAGTAAACTACCATCTATGAGGCCAGAAACTTGAAGAGTGCCCTAAGAAATAGCTGAAATTAACATTACTTACAATGGTCTTGAGGGATCCAAATGTGGTGATGGTCTGGCGCAGAGCAGATGTATCTGCTTCAAAGAGTAGGACAGTTGAATCTTCAGGCTTAAGGGCCAAACTGCCCAGTCTACCAAAATGACAAAATTTAGGTATTTTTCAAGGAATATCAGCACCAACAAGTGTAACATTAAATATAATGTAGGATGATTTTGCACAATACAAAGTTGAGTCAAATCCAACACGTGCGATGAGTTACAATCTGACTTGCTTTTATGCCTACTAGTATAGACCAAAGTCAAAACAAGTAAAGGTCTTTACCTCTCCAAGCACAGAGAGACTTGATTGGCAAGATCTTTGTTCTGGGTGTACTCCAGTTGATGAATAAGACAATTGAATTGGCCCATTAGCTACAAGAAAAATGCAAACATCTAGCCACAAAGATTTTTAAAATACCAGGAATATCCAAACTAATAGAGAAAACATTCACTGGAATCTAGAAAGCATACTCAAACAGTTGCCTTACCCAATAAAGCTGCTGGGCCTGTTGCTGCAGAGTCTCCTCTTTAAGCTGATAGATGAGATCTACCTGTTCATTGAGCCACACCTCACGGCTCCGAAGGCATTCCAGGTGGCGACTTATGCAACTGTGAATCTGAGCTTTTACCTAGGAAATACGTGGTAGCATAAATGAAGTGTTATAAGCCAAAGAATGATAATTCCCATAAAATGCTCATGCTCTTAAGCTTTTAAAGGTCAGAAATCCTTTATTATTTACTGACCACTATGAAAGTTCAAAACATGATCCCATGAAGTCCTGCATCCTAGTTAAAGAATCCAAGCTGATACCTAACTTCCAAACTTCTTCCTTCCTCCTCCTGAAAGGATCAGGGGTATCAGCAATTAAAAAAAGATATGCCAAGGATACTAATTCCACTGAGCTTTCCATATAACTTAAAAATATAGTCTTAACAAATTTATCATTGATAAACTTGGTAGTGTACACCTTTAATTCCAGCATTAAGGAGATAGGCAGGCTGATCTCTGTAAGTTAAGAGGTCAGCCTGTTCTACAGAGCAAGTTACAGTTCATCCAGGGCTATGAAAGAGAAACGCTGCCTTAAGGGTGATTGGGGGAGCAAACAAAAGAAAGAAAAAAAAGATAGCTAGTCTGAGTCTTTTTCCCACATGCATGGAAAAAACAGTCCTTAGAGTAAGCCAGAAAGCAGGAGACCATTAGGATTGATAGTTTAGGTTAACTACAAACTAATGTTCCTAAGAATGTATGCAGCAACTCACATTTTGTCTATATACAAACATTTTGAGGGGAAAATTCAAAACATCTATAAATTATATGGGCATCCACATAAGTATATCATAAAAGTTCCCCTTCAGAAAAAAAAAAAAAATGTTTTTTAAATCATACACAACTGGAAGCACTCACCAGCAGAATGCTATTGGAACTAACAATTCATTCTGACATGCACAGTGATAGTCAGTCGTTCAGAGACTACACCACTTAAAATCATGTTACTAACAAATTAAGTGGGGACATAATGAAGTAACATTTTTTATGTATCAAAAAGATGCAGCTATCCTGGGCATCATGGCAAACACCTTTAATGCCAGCACCCAGAGAGACAGAGGCAGGTAAATCTCTGGGGTTCAAGGCTATTCTGGTCTACAGAGAGTTCCAGTCAGAACTATGTAGAGAGATCCTGCCTCAATAAATAAATAAATAAACAAACAAACAAACAAACAAAATAATGCAGCTAGGCAGAATACAGCTTACTCTGTTACTTTGTATGACTGGGTACAAGAACCACACAAAGGAGCAATCAAAACCACAGCTACTTATTTCCCTGTGAGATCAAAAGCTCCAACATACCAGGTAGAAGATTAGGGTTAAGACCATTCAGGATATGGAATCAAACTTGCTGGGTGGCATTGAGAAATCCTTTGCTGTGCTCTAACCAGCCTTGTGCTACACCCAGACCATCGAAGAGAAAAACACAGCATACCTCTCGTAAGTTATCTTTAATTTGCTGTTCAGCCCGGAGTACTCCACCAATAGCAAGCTCCAGCTCCCTCCTTGCATCACTGCACCGCAAAAGCGTCTCTCTATTACTGTGGCAGCCACTCTGTTCCAGGGGTGTGTTCATTCTGCTCACTGTTCCTTTAAAAGAGAGAAAGAAAACCAAATAGCGCCAAATTACAATCCCAGACCATCTTTCAGTCATGGCTCAAAAGGTTTCTCCAATCAGCTCTCAGTGCTAACAACTGTGGTGATTCCCAACACATGGACTCTGAGTACATATTACCTCCCTTCCTCACCAACTTACTGCTAGACAACTGTAGGTGGAGAAGTGGCACAGCTTTAATCCCAGCACTTCGGAAGCAAAGGCAAGAGGATCTCAGTGAGTTTGAAGCCAACCTGGTCCAAGAGAGAGAGTTCCAGTACAGCAAGGCCCCAAAAACCCTGTCTCAAAAAGAGAAAAAAAGAAGGGAGGGAAGGGATTCTGACTATTTTATTTAAGGACAGTCTACATGTGAACATATATCTGAGAAAAATACACTAGTGGTCCTGAATTAGCAGAATACATGCTAGTAAAAATGCTAAAAGAATTAAGCCATGTTTGATACTTCCAGGGTGTAATCCCAGCACTAGGTGGGGGAGATCGTGGCAAACAGGACTACATAACACTGGTTTTGAGACCCTGTCTCAAAAATAACAACAAAACTAAAACAAAACCACCAATCATTAATAAGTTTCTAGATTACAGACGTGACTCAATGTAGAAGTAACTCTCTCTTACCATGTGTGTCACTGGGTTTTATCCCTCCCACTGCAAAGTAATAACGACAATAAAAATGGACTTGAGATATAAAAAAGATGTAAAGCTAATTGTTCTGGTTCTAATTCTGTCATGGATTTTTGCTTGTTTTGGTGATAAAGTACATAAAAATATACTTGATGGTGAAAGTATAAAATCCAATGTACTACATTGCTTCGGAATTGCTATTTAAACCTGTTCACTAAAAATAATACAGACTTTGGGCCTGGTTAATTTTGGTGTGTAATTCTGGATATTTGCAAGTATTTTACAGTAAAGTTTATGAAGATATTTCTTTAAAAGAATGAAATTTCCTATACTAGCATACTTGAAGTCATGAGGCTCTTACATCTGTAGACTAGGACTGAGGTGTATGGGAGGAGCCATGATTGCTTTGAAAACATCTGCTGAGTTAATAGAGCTGTAGTTAATACTGCTCAGAGTTGGATGCTGAGGGAGGGAGGTTAAAATGTTATCACAGGAGCATAGACACAGCTCAGTAGTTAAGAGTGCTTGATCCTCTGAGAGAGGATGGAGTTTAGTTCTCAACAACCACCTATAAGGACAACTTCAGGGGAGCTAACATCCTTTTCTGGCCTCCTTGGGTGCCCACGTAACAACGGGACAGACAGACACACAAAGAAACTTTTTAAACAGACAATATTATAGTTAGTAAGCTATATCTAACAAAACCATTCCATGTAAATTTAGATATAAGATTTCTAAAGAATTTTGTGTGGGTAAGTTCCCAGAGTTCTCCAGCAGAAGCAGGAGAAAAGTGGAAAGAGAAGTGAAGCATGTGATAGAACGAGATGAACAAAAAGAGTGTCAGAAAGCGATGGAGCGGACTAGACAAAGTTCACTGGAAGGACACCGTGTTTGTCTTGGACAGACTTAGAATTAAGGTATAAACAGTATGCCTAGCACTCATGAAGGCCTTGGTTCAATCTTCAGCACTAAAGAAACCAGGCATAAAGGCACATAAATCAGAGGGAGATTAGAAATTAAAGGTCATCTGATTGTGGTAAGTAAAGCTAGTGATAGTCATAGGCCAAAAGAGGTCACTGGGCCTGTGTGTAGTGGTTTGTTAGCTTGTTTGTTTAATGAATAACCTGTTTTTCTAATTACTGGGACTGAAAACATAAAAGGCAGATGTTAGAAACAACATAGGTCTGTGACAGAAACAGATTCTAAAACTATTTCTATATAGCTTTAAACTAATAAAGCAAAAAGAATGTTTGCACTGAAGAGTAAGAACAGCTAGAAAGGAATTAATAAAAATAAACAGATAAAAAACATTGTTGAATGCAAATTATGACTTGATATTGTACTGGATATTTTAATTCATGTGTTATTTGGGTGCATTTGTCACAAGGCTACTTGGTCCTGTGACTCTTAGGGTGAAAATTATTTCTGAGTAACATGCTATGGAGACATTCAGAAAAGGGAAGGAGGCCTCAAAAACCTGGGGGGTGGAGGGGGAAACATCTGCAAACAGGAAGGCTGTTTGGCCTAGATAAGCAACTCTGGGAGGACATGATTACAACTTCCAACTTTTGGAGACCTGTCTAGTGGAATCAGACTTCAGAATAGCTCCAAAGAGGGGACTGGCTTAACAATCTTTCTACAAGTCCTGAAGGCAATGACTTCATGACCTTGACAGCATCCCCAAGACCAGGTTTCACATCAGGCTGAAAGCTGGACAGAAGCAATACTGGGTTCCCACCCTCAGAAATAAAGTAGGGTCCTGGAGAGGTGGCTTGGCAGTTAAACATACTGACTAATCTTCCAGAGGACCATTTTCTACCATCCACATGGTAATTCACAACTAACTCTAAGTACAGACTCAGAGGGTCCTCAGACACCAGCCATGCAAGTGCTACAGAGACAAAAATGAAGACAAAACACCCATACACATAAATGTTTTTCTGAAAAAGAAAGGAGAAACTAGGAGAAAGATAAAGCTCAAAAGGCTTTCTTACCCCCTTCAGCAAAGGACTCAGATTGAGGAACTTCTGAGTTCCTACCGAATTCTCAAAGTTCAGTACATTTTCTAACTTCCCACTTGCTAATTCTGTTACCTCAGAATGTTTATTTACCCACAATGACCTACAGAAAAAAAAGGGCTTCCTCAATCACCTTTGTCAGAAGCCCCTGTGGAATTTTTCCTAATCTTATAAACAGCAGTTTATTAATTTGCTTCCATCTCAGGCTTCAAGCGTATTGGGCACACACTGCAGGGTCTTTGAAAAAACCCTGCTGACAGTAATATTGGAAGGTTCGGAATGTTGAGTGTCACCCATTACCATACTGCATTCAAGTTATCGAGCCATACATGACCTATGTAACTCTTTTCCCAACTGTCTTCACCTGTGTCAAACTTCTCAAGTCCTGACTTTCGTGGAATGCTAGAATGCCTGATACCATGAAATTTTTAATTAAAAAATCTGCTTCACAACGTGAAACCTACCCCTAATTCTAGATAAGCCAGAAATACTCAAATATAAGCAGAGCTGACTATACTGCTAGATCCTTGACAGTAATCCTTGAAATCCAAGTACAAACATGTTTCCAGGAGTAGACACAGACAAAACAAATAGCAGCTCATGACACATATCAGCAGTCAGGTTAAGAAAAAACTGCATAGAGTTCAAGTCCAGTCTGAGTTACATAGTGAATTCTAAGGCATCATGGGCTACAATGTGAAACTCTCTCAACAAAATAAAGGGAGTCATCTCTTTAAAATTCACAAGCCTATCTATCCAACAACTCTGTACTAAGAAGTTTTAGAGTACTGGGAAAATGTGAAAGAAACACAGGGTTGGAGAGATGGCTCGGTAGTTAAGAGCACACTGACTGCTCTTCAGAGGTCCTGAGTTCAATTCCCAGAAGCTACATAGTAGCTCACAGCCATCTTAAAAGGATGTTCTCTTCTGAGTATACAGTATACTCACATATAAATAAAGAAGAAGAAAGAAACACAGCCAATCCTCAAGCATCACTCCCCCTGGCTGCCCACCTTCCAAAAACCCATCAAGTTGAGGAGGGCAGTATCTATATGCACCACACATATCTAGTTATTAAGTCCGAAGACCTTCAAGCCAGTATTGAGCAACAAGCCACAAACTAAAGATAACCTGATATAATATGCTTTAACGGTAAGATTTCCAAAATGCTGTAATTCTCCTGATCCACACTAACCACAAACTTAAGGATGGAAAAGTTTACTGGGGGCATAGTGAAGTGTTTAGCATGCTCAAAGTCCTGAGTTCAACTCTCAACACCAATGACATAATTAAATAAAACCTTTGCTATTTTAGTACAGGACCCATATTTTATGCATGAAGTCAAAGAACTACATAGTATAAATGACATATGTATATTGTGCACGCATAGAACAATGAGCTTGAAGCTCATTGTTTTGTTTGCATAGATTATGTACACAAGTGTGCCTTCTACCTTAGAGGCCCAAAGGTGGTTGAGCCACATGAGTGCGGAGAACCAGCCTGGTCCTCTGCAAGACAAGCAAGTGCTCTTATAAGCTGAACAAGCTCTCCAGCCCCTAAATGACCCTTTTAAAGGATCACAACCACAAGGGATGAGACTTGAATTTAGAACGAAGGGTATTATAACCCATGAATTATGTTTCAGATTAATGTTTTTAAGGGCTTACTATTAGTTTCCAGAAAGAACATTTTATAGCCCTCAATAAATTATAAAGTGTTCCAGAACCATCTACCTTGGATTGCAACTACAAAAACAAGCAGCACTGTCATGATAGGTTCAGAATAATCAAAGCACTGCTGAATACCAGTGTCAAGCAGGAAGGATGAAAGAAGAGAACCTTCAGCTCCAGCATGTGTCTGTAATCATAACCACTCCATGCATTAGTGGTTGTCTGAATCAAGGTTTAAAATAATCTTTCTTTTTAACACAGGAACTAAGTGGACCAAGCTTGCCTCTGCTTCCAGAGTGCTGGGATTAAAAGCAGTGCCACCTCCCCTAGAATAGATAATCTCTTAATGCCAGCCTCCAGCTCTCATTCTGTGTCAGCTTGCTCTCTGCCTCCAAAAAACGCCCTCCACTTTTTACTGATTTTCCTGCCAGTTGAATCAATGAAGAGGCCACAAGAGACCTACCTATAGGACACACATATATATCTTAAAATACTGTCAACTTCGTTCTGTTTGAAGTGACAATCGACATGAGACCATTTGTACAAACTTACAGTGAAAAAGCTTATCAATTTAGTAACAGTGAATGCTACTTGCAATTTTACCTTGAGCCATTTTCTTGAGTTCACTTGCTGTTTCTTCTCTCAGTGAAAAAGGGATTTTTAATCACAGCATTTTCTCAAAAAGTATACATATCTTAAGTTGAGTCCAGTTCATATTCTTTACCCTCTGCAGCGCTCTAGTTTGCTTTTACAAGAAACTACTAGACCCAGCAAATAAACTCTAAGCAGTAACTAGAAAAAAAAAAAAAAAAAAAAAAAAAAAAGGCTGCAAAATTCTGCCACCTAATGGCAAGACTAAGATTTTTCTGTTTCAAAAACTAAATAACGGTAAAATTAAGCTAGAGTAGAAGTGACTCAACAGCTTTCTAGGTTTCCCGTTGCCCTTTCTGGGAGCGGCTGGTGAAATCGGTCTCCCAGCGCACGCATGCGCAGTCTCCTGGCCCAGGTTGCACACTTACCTGGTACTCTGGGCCCGCGACGGAAACTGCTGCGTGAAAGCTCGACGTCCTTTATACCCTACCGTCCTTTATACCCTACCGGCCAGTCAGGCGCCCGGCCAGGTCACGCCCACCCTGCGCGTATCAAGCCTCCCCTCCCCCTCCACAAACACACCAGCTACTCCGCCCACTACGGGGCTCTGTGGGCACTAGGCTGTAGCCTTCAGCAGCCCCTCCGCAGGGCCCAAGTCATGGTCAAAAGGCTTAGCAGCAAATCACTAACTGCAGAGAACAAGCAGGGCCCGCAGGCCGACCGCGATAACAGTCCAGCTGCCGGCTGGGGTTCTCCCCAGAGCTATTTTGATTTGGTTTGTTTAGGAGGTTTCTTCTTTTTTGCGCTTAGAAAAGCTTTTACTGGCTGGATGGCAGGGGTAGGCTCTGAGTTTTCAAGACCTGGTCTAGAGCACTGAGTTTCAGGACAGCTGGAGCTACACAATGAAACCCTAGGATGGAGGGGGCGGTGGGGGGAGGAAAAAGAAAAGAAAAACTCTTGCTGCGTAATTAGGGGTTCCAGAGTGCTGGGACTGGCGAGATACAAAGTGGTGGGGGTAGGGGGGAGAGCCAGGACACAGAAAGAGAAATGCCCCTCACCCTGGGATCTATCTAATTTTCCTGTCTGAGAGTAAAGAAATTTCAACATACGTGCAGAGCTTGTTTCCAATCGGCATTTCAGAAAAGGGTATCAGAAACAACCAACTGCATCAAGTGTGGAGCTCAAACCTGTGATCTCAACAGTTAGGAGGAAATAGGGTCCAGAGTGAAAGGGAAGCAGGGCCACAGAAGAACTCATTTTAGACCAGGAACTGTATTAACAATTCTCACCCCTATCCCCCAACAACACAACCCATAGGACACCAGTTTCCTTTACAAACACTAATTCTTTACACCAGCATTTTTTTTTTGTTTTTGTTTTTGTTTTTTACTTAATGTTTGAACTTTACTCAACTTTTAAACTTTGCTTAATCTTTAAACTTGGTTATAAAGCATACTTTGGAGCAACGCAGCATAACAAGTCGTGGTTAAGAGAAGTACGTGCAAAAAGAAGATGCCTTTGATGTCTACTGCCAGAACAGAAGGGTGGACATCTCTTATCTCTACTTAATAAACTCATTAACTTTGCTTCACTCAGACTAGTTAGGACATTCTTTCCTGAGGTGTGGTCAGGATCCAGCCTTACAGAGTGGAGGGAAGGGCATGTGAGCTGACTCAGGACACTGGAGGTAGTTATGATTACAGGTATGAGCCACATCAGACACTATGACTTTGTGGACATTAAGAGTAAAGCAAATCCATGAGAGAAGACTCAAACACCCAAGACACACAGACAGTAGCATCACCTCCTTTATCCTGAAGCTCAGTTTGGGATCCCAATTCAAACATTCATTACAAAAGAAAGAAAACAGCTAGTTCCAAATACCCTGTTTGGATAGCACATTTGGTGAAGATACAAAGACTAGATGAATGAAGAATGTACACTGTCTGTACTTCATGTCAGTGGCTGATTCTTATTCTATTAAATAACATACATCTGATGTTAAGCAAGGCTTAATCCCAGCAGGCTACAACAGGAGAATCATCCTTGCCATCCTGGGCTAATAGTGAGTTCAAAGCCAGTCTATATACACCAAGATCCTGTCCAAAATAGCTAGTGTATATGTAAAGCTGCTGTGAGTCTTGACATTTCCATTTTAGTAAACTAAGAAGCCCCTCTTTCCACCCTTTCTGTCTTGTCCATCTTGATTCTCCAAGTTCTTTCTGCCAGCATGCTATGTTAGTCCCTTCTAGCCATCTGCTTTGTAAGTCACAAGCAATAAAAAGCCTTCCCTGGACAAATACACCATTCTTCAGTATTACCACCCAATAGAACTGTCATCCTGCCCTCAAGTGTCCACTGCCATCTATACAGGTTTCCAGGAGTGAGTGTTCTCAACCTCTCTAATGCTTCCATCCCTGCATACAGTTCATGTTGTAGTGACCTCCAACTATAAAATTATTTCTTCTGCTATTTCGTAACTCTGTTAAAAATCATAATGTAAATATCTGCTTTCTGATGCTCTAAAGTGACCCTTACAAAAGGATCACTGACTACTCAAAGGGGGTCAAGACCCACCAGCTAAGAATCTATGCTTTAACACATGCCTCTCTTTTGGGGCCTGCTTTCTTACCCCGAGGGCTCTCCCAGTTTGAACACCTAGCACTGTATACACAGCTTGGTATCATCTGTACCATGCTGCATGCGCGGCAGTGTTGGCCTAAATAAGAAAGGTACCCACAGCACTTGTATCAATGCTTGGTCTTGAACTAACTAGTGCTTTAATACATCTTTTATTAATGGATGAATAAATAATATATTAATGATCAAATTCAGAGCAGCTGCAATAAATCTTTGTGTTATAAACAAATCAACTTGATGTCGTCCCATTAAAGCCTGTAATATTAATTCAGAAAAGTAATTTAGAAGAGGGCAATGTTTCTAACACATTTTCCTCCAATGCTGGGGGTACAAGGCTGAGCTTTGTATATGCTAGACAACACTTTAACTAAGCTACACCCTAGCCATTAGTTTCTGACAGAGTTCCATGTAGTTCAAGCTGGTCTTGAAATCAGTATTCTGCCTCTTGATAGACCTTCTGGACTCCCAGAGTCCTAGCCACAACACCCAGATTAACTTAAGTCCTTGTTTTCAAGCAAAACAGGACTGGTGAGGGCATCACCACAGAAATCATAATCCCAGGGTGAGTGCTGAGAAAGGCAGTTTTTTAAACTGCCAGACCCAAAAATCTTAGTTCCACAAACTCAAAATAACAATGGGCTGTTGGTTAAAATGTGCACTGTATTTACAGCCAACTCAGCTTTTCCCCCTCATATTGTGCAGTCATTACTACAGAAATTCCTGTCTAAAGCCTGAAAGACTAGCAATAAAGCTAAAATAAAACTCAAAACATACATGACAAATTATTTTGGAAGCTGTGATTGTCCACGTATTAAGACTGTGTTATACTTACTAACAAACAAAGCCCATGTGACCTACTCAACACTAAACCAAAACTGCTAGGTCTGTGGGCAATTAAGGTAATACCAAATGGGAGGGATTACAAGCTCAGAAGCCCCAAGTGCAGTCCTAGTCCCCCAGAAAAGCAGGTTGACTCTACCGCACAATCAAGCCCAGCCAAGCCAACCTGGAGGGGGACAGTCATGAGCACCTGCTGAGTCAGTCGTTGATGCTACTGAGCTCACTTGCCTGTGAACCTATCTAATTCAGGAGTATGTATAAATGCTAGGATCTGGGGAATACAGACCATAAGCTTACAATGACATCTGAAATGTTAGCTTTAACCATCTCAGAAGGCAAGCTGAGAACAAATGAGGGCTCTAAGAGACAAGCCTAGAAACACTGCTGGTGACACCAAGAACAAAAATGCTCAACTTAGCAGCTACTATGGGCTTTACAGGGTTAAACATGATACCTACAGTCACAGGCTTCCAAGCCCGAAAGTCTGAGTCTAGTTACTTCTTAGCCTTTTGACTAAGATCTAAACCCCTCAGCTGCACCAAGTATTTTGAAGGGGCCATTTAAGGTTTATGTAGTCATTCAAGTATTTAAGGTCTTGAACTGGAAGGCACAGTGTTGTTGTCCCTGAGGTTACGATGGCGAATCTGCCATCTAGCGGAAATTTTGTGCCACTGGTTCATAGACAGCAATAGATTTCTTAAATAAGAGGCACAGGTGGTTAAGAGGCTCTGACTTGCTTTAAGTGCCGAGCAATGTTTTAACACTGTATGGGCAAAACACCGGAAGGCTAGCTGAGAGTCTCAAGTGAAGAATGACTGTGTGCCAGAACACCCAGAGTTTACAAGACCCATATACAGGGTCCTGAGATGCGAAGCAATCCAAGCTGATTTAATAAACTGGCCATGGGAGTTAAGTCCTACATACTTCTAAAACTAGATACAAGATGCTTTAAGAAGCATCTTAGTTTATCTGCAGTTTGATGGTTTTCCACTTCTGAAAATATTATTTCTTCAAAGGAATAATGTAACTGTAGAGACAGAGACATAAGTCATCATCAAACTTCAGTGAGGAAACTTTAAATGTCTAGGCTATTTTCCGAGAGAGGGAAAAAAGAGAACTAAATGCAAGGACTGTTAACAGAGCCAGAGGCTACACATTAACTCACTCATCCCAACAGTTCTGCAGGCTAGTAAATCTTCCAAACAGCAAATCACCTAGGTGTGGTGACGTGCTCGTAAGTAAACCCAGTAGAGCCACCAGGATTCCTGCAGCCTGTCTCAAACTAGCAAACAAATCAAACCAGGCTGGAGAGATAGCTCAGTGGTTATCAAAGGGCTAGAGGTCAGTTCTTAGGACCCACATCAGGTGGCTCACAATAGCTTGTGAGGGGATCTGCCATTCTTCAAAAAAAAAAAAAAAAAAAAAAAAATCCAGAGCCCATCAAGTGACCTGCTGAGCAGTACGAATTAATTTCCTGTTGTCACACAGGGTGAAATTCTTCCCAAGGTTCTGATGTACTTTAAAGTGCAGAAATGTCACAGTAGGGTCCTAACAGAGAACCAACAGACTTACCTGTCCAATACACACCCAGGGAAATAACTCAAAAGCCCTATGGCCATATTCCAAATTACCAACAGGGTGGAAAGTCAAGTCCTTCCAAAAGGGTGCCAGGGTGGCAAGCCTTACCTACTAAACAACACGAACAGGAGAGCTGTGTGCTCTGAGGGTCAAATAACTCCAGCCCTCTGTCATTCTTGAGCCATCCTCCAAAATTCCAACCTATAGCACTGAAGACTCTACTGGTCCCACTACAAGGGCTTACATGAGAGACAGGAGCATGTCCATTTCTCCCGTTACTATACTCAATACCCTGCGCATATAGATGTTATAAATGAACACCCGAGCAATGAATCCTGCAAATTCTCTCTTCTCATCAGCAGAAGAGAGGAATCAAACCATTCTCGGGGACTGCTGGGAGAAGGAAATGGGATGTTAAGTAACACTGTGTTCAGGACATAGTCGGCCTCCAGAAAAAAAATTCCACCTTGCCAAACCATTAGGAACAGGGGCAAATATGCACTGGGTCAGTAATGGAAAACAGGCCCACCTGGGACCAGAGACCCAGACAAGGGCCAGAGAAACAGGGCTGTCACCACTGAAAACCCAGAGGACAGTCAGGGTAATGTAGGGAGAGGGATGAAAGAGAAGCATTCAGGCTGCAATCGTGGCCCGGGAACGGAGCGTGTCGACAAGACAGAGGAGAGAAGACAGGCCCAGTGCTTGGGCATGAAGAAAAAGGTGGCAGCCTCAGGACGAGGGGATGGAGAGTTATGGCCTGGCGCGACGCGGGGATTGAAGAGGAGTTCACTGCAGGCGTGACCTGGGGAAGGGAAAGACGATTGGGCCCCGCGCGCAGGCAGGTGGAGTGGTGGCTCTGGACCCCGAGTGTCGGGAAAAATGGAGGGTAGGACAGGCCACAGGCCGGAGCGAAGAGGGGCGAAGGGCAGCAAGAGGAAGCGTGCCCGCCGGCCATTATCATCCTTACCAGCTGGCAGCACTTTTTCCGGTGATCCGAGCGGACCTTGGACCGACCCAGACACCAGGGTACGGAAGGATCAGGACCCTGAAGACGGAGTTCTCGCGATACTATGACCTCCCTACCACGCCTCTCCTTAGTGTTCTGACAGTTTCGCGAGATTTCTTGCCGCGCCTGCGCAAAACATCTTTAGGGCTCTACTTGGAGGCATTCAGTAACTCTCCCTGCCCTTAACCTGGGTCCTTTTCGTGTTTATCAGTAAGTCAGTTAAATATTTTAAAGATGCACTAGAGAAATATGCCAAGATGAGCCTCTCACACGAAATGTTCTCACAAGGTAGATTTTATTTAACTGTAACGCTTATATGCAAGAATACATGACAGAAAACACAAATGGCCATATATCATGTCTAGGCAAATCCTGCTTTTCAAAACGTTTTGAATTGACCCATACTAACTGTACATATCAGTGAGGTACAGTGTTAACTTCCAATGCGTGTAAATAATCTAGGGGACTAGATGAGGGTAATTGATATAGTTATTATTTCTGTACTGATAATATAGAAAATCCTCTCAACTATGTTATTTTTTAAATAGTTAATCTGGATGTGATATCACCGGACTGCAATGCTAGCCTTGGGAGAAGGAAGAAGGAAGATGGATGTTCAAGGCCAGCCTCCACTACTGAGAGTTTGAGAGAAAAGAGAGACAGAGATAGATGGTTATTATCAGTATAGTCCTAGGCTGCTACAGAATATTAGCTACCATGTCTCAGACCCAACTCCACCCTGGTTAATAGGACAGTTAAATTCTCAAGACAGAAAAGAAAATGGCGCTGGAGAGAAGACTGAGCTGAGCATTAATGCTACTTAGTGTTTCCTTATGAGGGGGCTTGAGAGATGGCTCTGCATTTAAAAGCACTTACTGTTCTTGCAGAGGACCCACTTTTGGTTCCCAGCACCTACATGAAGGCTCACAACTATCTATAATTCCTGGTCCCAGTGCTTTCTGACCTCCAATGGCACCAGGCATGTACACGGTTCAAATGTCAGGGGAAAAAATGTCATGCAAATTGTGATGGTTTGCATGTGCTTTGGCCCAGGGACTGGCACTAGTAGAAGGTGTAGCCTTGTTGGAGGAAGTGTGTCACTCTGGAGATGGGCTTGAAGACCTTCCTCCTAGCTGCCTGAAGATACTCAGTCATCATTTCCTGGCTTCCTTTGCATGAAGATGTAGAACTCTCAGCTCCTCCTGCACCATACCTGCCTGGATGCTGCCATGTTCCTGCCTTGATACTGGACTGAACCTGTAAGCCAGCCTCAATTAAATGATGTCATTTATAAGACTTACCTTGGTCATGGTGTCTGTCCACAGCAATAAAACCCTAACCAAGACAGAAGTTGGTACCAGGGTATTGCTGTGATAGGCCTGACCATGCTTTTGTTTGGAAGAATGTGGATTTTGGGAGTTTGAACCTGGAAAACTACGGAAGGCTTTAAATGGGGCTTAATGGACTATCCTAGTAAGAATATGGAAGACTTTGTTACTGAGAGTGATTTGAAATGTGCTGACTTGGATAAAGCAGTTTCAGTAGAGAATTTCAGCATGTAACCAACAGACTGCTTTTGTAGTATTTTGGTGAAGAACATGGCTGCTTTTTGACCTTGTCCGAAGAGTCTGCCTAAGTTTAAGATAAAGAGATTTAGATTAATTGCTTTGAAAAAGGAAGTCTCAAAACAGCCTGGTGTAAATTCTGCCTTGTGGTTACTAAAGTGCACCCTTATGAAGAGCATTTTAATGAAAAGGAGCAAGTTGAGAAAGCAAAGATACAAAATAAATGGTTCGAGTATTAAAGGGACACCAAGAAGTGAAATGGAGCTAAATCCTTTGTTAAAGAACTTTAAATTAAATTAAGGAAGTAAGGACCTTGGGACAAGACCCCACCCAGCTAAATTAGCTCCAGGCAACTTAGTACAAACCTTTAATCCGGGGAGTCAAAGACTGGAAGATCTCTAAATTCAAGGCCAGCCTAGAACAAAGGAAGTTAGGTGAAGAAAAGCTTAAATCCAGGTGTGGTGATACACACCTTTAATCCCAAGAGACTGGTTTACAGATCTCTAAATTCAAGGCCACACCTTCTAATAGTGCTAGTCAGTGGGCCAAGCATGTGCAAACCATCACACAAATAAAGAAAATAATCATTTTCCTTTGGGGCTTGTGGTGGTTTGCATAGGAATGGCTGTCTTTGGCTCATACATTTGAATGCTCACAGATGAGGAAATGGCTTTACTCAGAAGGCATGTGTTTTCATTGGGATTGGTGTAGCATTTTAGGAGGAAGTATGTCACTGGGGATTGGCTTTGAGGTTTCTGAAGCCCAAGGTAGGTTAGGTGACTTACTCTTTCTTCCTGCTGCCTGTAGATCTGGATGTAATACTCTGAGCTACTTCTGCCTGCATGCAACCATGCTCCCTGCCATCATGATAATGGAATAAACCTCAGACTGTAAAGAAGCCCCAGCTAATGCTTCCTTTGATAAGAGTTGCCGTGGTCTTAGTGTCTCTTCGAAGCAATAAAACAGTGACTAAGACAAGGCTGATGGACTTTAGAACTTAGGAAAAACATGCTACATTTAAAAAAAATATTGAGAAAATAAATGTCAAAAGTAATGCTACAGTTTCAAGTCAGTATATTTTAGGTGATCTGGATGCCACACATAACTGACCCTAGAGCTAGGGCCTACCACCCACAGAAGTCTGGCCTCTGAGTTCCTTGTCAGACTGCATGAGGTCTAGAGAGCCCCTTTTCCATGCATCTAACCTGTTCTAACCTTATGCAAACACATGCACAGAGGGATTCTGGGACAGGGTGAAGAGGGGGGTACCAGGGACAGAACAGTTTGGTTTCATTGTGAACACACATGCTTCTTCCCACTGTAAACCAGAAACAGAACTCAGGCAGAAGGGCCTGATGTTGCAGAAGTGGTGGAAATGGGTGTGGCCATTCACACATGCATGGAACCCATTGGAGCACAGGGAAGATGCTGTAACTGATACCTGATATTATTGGGTTGATTTATTCAGTTGTATAACATGCATTAAGTTAATACAAATATGATTGGCAAACTTATTTTATTTATTTATTTATTTATTGAGTTTTTCAAGACATCTTGCCCCTGCCTTCTGAGTATTAGGATTATAGGTCAGCTCCTTACGAGCTTATATTTGGTAAATTTAAATCACACAATGTTCAAAAGTTGCTCCACTACTGAACCCACAGGAAGCACATTTACATTTTCCAGCCCTTGACCGGACAGGTCTTCTGTGGGTTCGCCCGTTCCACCACACTGTAGGTGCAGTTCTCTGCGTTGAATTGTTCATAACACTTCGCTTTGTCATAGCTCGCAGGGATAGGAGTTCTGCCAATGAGACAAGACAAGACATGTTAGAAGGAGAGAAAACATGTATTCACCCAGAGCTGCTGCTCAGACCTGCTTTGTACAAGAAGCAGACAGCAAACATTTCTGTTGCCTGGAATGTAAGGGCATCACTTAGCTGGAAGCTGAAATTGTGCATAGGAGGCATTTATACCAGTCTGTGCCACGGAGTCAGAGAGGCCATTCCTAACATGGGTCACCCTGCAAGCACTGAAGGACCCTGGCAAGTTCTGACAGGTCAGGGGCAGGACCCGGTTACTCTAGGACAGGAGGGCTTATTTTCCCTCCCTACCCTCCCTGTCCAGGGACTGGTCATCAAAAACTGTGCTAGACTATGGAAAGGGAAGGTTGTCCCAGCCCTGAGTGGTATCTAGTTAGAAGAGGAGCTCAACCACCCAACAGGAGCAGAGAGCCATCCCAGGCCAGGGTCATAGACTCCAGAGAGAATCTACTTGAAAATCCCGGGAAAACCCACCTGCACATGTAGAGGCACACACAGTTTTAGGAGTCATTGCCCTCAAAGCTCATCTTTAGGCTTGGGATTTAAATGGCCCTACAGGAGCCAGACATGGTGGCATGCAGCTATAATCACAGCACTTGGAGGTAGAGGAAGAAAGGTTAGAAGTTCAAGACCAGCCTTAGCTACAGAGTGATTTTGAGGCCAGCCTGAGCTATGAGAACCCTTGTCTCAGAAAACAAAGCTAAGGGCTAAAGAAATGTGGGCAGTGGTTAAAATCAATTTCCATTCTGTTGAAGGATTGGCTCTCAGCTCCCATGGATGCCTGTAACTCCAGCTCCAGGGAGTTAACACCATCTGGTTTTACAGGTAATTATGTCTCTGTCCATATGCATCCATACAGACAACACATATAAATAAATAATAAATATTTTCCCCAAGACCAAAGAATAAATAAACCGCTCTGGCTAGAGTGTATAAAAGCAGCCATTCTGATGCCATCTGTAGCAATGCCTTCTTATTTAAAAAGACCCAGAATTTTATCCTAAAGGAAAAAAGCATCTACTTCCAAGAACATCACAATTTGCAGCCCTCAGTGACCATGTAGAGAGACAGTGGCAGGAAATTGTCTCACAGCTGACCAGGACACTGGACACTCAACCTAAGCCTGCATGGCCCAAACCCATGGGAACATTGTCCTGTGAGAGGAAGTCCCCAGTGATATCATACCTTTGGCTGTAATATTTTGGTTTGACTCTTTCTAAGGCTAACAGCAGGCTACTTGCAGTATATAACATTTTTGAAGACATTTGATGAGTTAGATGGTACTAATAAAGAAATATTAATTGGGTTAAAAAAATAGAACACTCAATTGTAATATAGCCAGTAATGGTGGTACACACCTCTAATCCTAATACTTGAGAGGAGGAAGCAGGAAGTTTGCAAGATCAAAGGCAGTCTGAGCATATAGTATATAGTGAGAACAGAGGCTGAGTTGCTGGGACAGCTCCCTCTTGCTGCTCTGAGGAGATGGCCTGCCCAGCTGGCTTCTCAGAACTATCTCTCCAGCACCCCTTCCTCCCACTCCCAGGGTTGGCATGTTGGGTTTATGTCTCTATTTAAAAAAAAAAAAAAAAAAAAAAAAAAAAACAAGCAGTTTTTCAGTCATCAGTACTGGGGAGGGAAACAGCCCACAAGCAATAAAAAAGCTAACAGCCTCCACAGTGGGGAAAAGCTTTTCATGTTAGAGATTGAGAACTCTAGTACTTGTTTAAGCACCCCTTCTTCTCCAGATAGAAGATACTGAAACATTGCAAAGATCTTATTGCACATCTTATTGGTAGAGCTATCAATGAGCCAAAATGCCTGTCAGCCTCACCTGCCGTGGATCAGACTTCTGTCATTACAAGGTATCTGGTTTGACTAGCAAAATCCCTCCAAATATTTTGGGCTAGGAGCACAGACACAGTTTGAGGCTAACAATAAAAGTTACATTTTCAATAGATCTCATAAGACAAATAAGCTGCAAGACATATTAGATAGATTCATCAAAAATGTTCTCTCTCTGGTTGGAGAAATGGCTCAGCAGTTAAGAGCACTGACTGCTCTTCCAGTCCTGAGTTCAAATCCCAGCAACCACATGGTGGCTCACAACCATCTGTAATGGGATCTGGTGCCCTCTTCTGGTGTGTCTGAATACAGCAATAGTGTAATAAAATAAATAAATCTTTTTTCAGAATGTCCTCTCTCCCTCTCTCTCTGAGTATGAGAACCCTGAAACAGATCTACATGTCAATCCAAAAAAAAATTTTTTTAACAAAGCAAACCATAGGCAGTTCTTAGCCTGTGGGTATCATGCTTCATAGACATCATAAACTCTGTACATTCATTCTCAAACGCCCACCAGAGGTTAGTGACGATGGTATCGGAAGGAGAGAAAAGCCGTGAGGGCAGACAAGAAAGATGGGCTCCGTATCCCACAGTGAGACATCACCACTAAGAGAAATTAGTCTGCCACACACTTGGAAGAGGAGCCTGTTTCAGCAAAGGAGACAGCCTAGGAAGAAGGGGTGAGGTACAGGATGCCTGGACAAGTGACTATGCAAACGTTCTGAAGCCAGCAGTGTTGAGGATTCAGAAAAGTGAGGGGGCCAACATCCTGTTAGGTTTTGTTAAGAGAAAGAAGTGTCGAGAGAGAGAATCTTTTGTGCAATGTATGGGAGCATCACTTGTCAATAAAAGGCTCATGGCCTATTAACTGAGGCAGGAAACGGTGGTGGCTGTTCTGATAGGGAGAGAGGGTTTCTGGGATCGAGTCAGGCAGGAGAGGAGATTTGCCTTAAATGCTGAGGAAGCAGGTAGCATGGAACTAAAGGAGAGGTAACAAGCCACATGGCAGAACTTGGACTAGTTTAATGGGCTAATTAAGTTATGAGCTATCAGGAACAAGCCCAAGCTTATGACCTAAGCATTTATTCATAAGTAATTTAAGTCTCAGAGTTGTTATTTTGGGGAACTTGGGCAAAGGTGGAAAAGCCTGTAATTACAGAGGAGAGCGCATAATTGACTCACTGATAAAGAAGTTACTGCTGAAGCAGAGACTGGGTGTTAAAGCCATGGGCCACCTTGTTCTGCCTTGCCGAGAAGCTAAGAGCAAATTATGACATACAGGCACTGTTTCCTAAGCTATTGTCACAACAACCTCAGCTGTACCTTCTTCCTGCTGTGGAACTTGTGGTAAGCACTCAGCTTTCTCCAAGGACACACACATCCTGGAGAAGCACTGTGCAGAGGCAGAGGGCATCACCAGCTGGCCAGAAAAGGCCTCTTAAGAAATGTCTCTAGAAACCTGCCAAAGAGATTTGTGTCGAAGCAGAACCATTTACAAAATGGCTCCTCCTTCTGGTCTTTTGCTCCAAAATTATTGCAAAGCGCCTTCCAAGGCACATGAAGGTTCACAACAGCAGTGCTATTCACTAGCAACAAAAAGTAAGAAGCAGTGATCGCCATTTGAAAGAGTAAAGAAACCATGACCCTACGGTCTTGCAGAGTATCATTCCATGTGAAAGGAATGAAGTAATAACACACTGAAACTTGGCTCGACCTTGAAAAACTTCCTGAAAGCAATTAGCCAAACAGCAGTGCCTTGTGATTACAGGGCCTATCCAGAATAGGCAGATCCACAGACCGAATGCAGAGCGGAGGCTGCTGGGACAAGGTGGGGGGATGGACATGGATGCTTAATGGACACGTAGTTTCAACTGGGCTCTTTGAAAGTGTTGGAAAGGGCTGGAGAGATGGCTCAGTGGTTAAGAGCACTGACTGTTCTTTCTAAGGTCCCAAGTTCAAATACCAGCACCCACATGGTGGCTTGCAACCATCTGTAATGAGATCTGAAGCTCTCTTCTGGTGTGTCTGAAGACAGCTACAGTGTACTCATATGTAATAAATAAAAAAGAAAAAGAAGTTACTGGAAAGAGTAGTGATGTCTGTACTATATTAGAAATCCACAATGTGTCCTTGAAGAGTTCATTTGAAAATTGTTTAAATGAAAAGTTTGGTGTAATATATTTTGTACTACCAGAAAGGAAAAAACAAAAAACTTTTAAGTGGGCTGGCAAGATGACTCAGTGTGTAAAGATCCTTGATGGCAAACCTAGTGAGCTGATTTCAGGTGTGGCCTGATCTATACACACATGCCATACCACATGCATGTATGCCTGCACACACACACACACACATACAAACTACGTCAGTTAATGTCATCAGTGTCTAAGGTTTAAAAGTGAAGCAGCGGTTGAATTAGACACCCATTATTTTCACAAGTGTCTATTAGGAAATAGACTTCTCTCACAGGTTGCTCCAACAAAGGGTTTGTTACTGAGCGCTTATTTTATCTTTTATGTTTATGTTTATTTGTGTGTGTATATGCCACATGGATGCTGGTAGAGGCCAGGAGACTATGGAGGATCCTATGGAACTGGAACCACAAGTGGGTGTGAGCACCTGGGCCTGGAAAGGGTGACAAAGGCCAGATGTCTCCCAGACCCTGACCCTTGGTCCTTCTGGCTAGGCCTCCAGCCCCTGGATAACTGCAGTTCTGGTCAGCATCCATAGAGGGTACAAAGGGCCCAGAAATTTCCCACACAGAAAGCTTAGTCCAAATCTGCATTTTCTATAGAAAATGGAGTTTACAAGAACAGTCCACACGAAGATTGGACAGGAGGTTAGGCAAGTCCAGGAACTACTGTGGAACAGAATTGACAAATAGGTACATTTTCCCAGGGTAGAGCAGTGCCAGATGGGTCAGATGTTTCAGAAGGAAAAGAGAAAAGGGCATTTGAGCCTTTACCAAGTGCTAGCCACTGTCAGACTCACTGTATAGGCCAAACAAAGAGAAGACCTGAAATAGCTATCTATTGGGTTGATGAATTCATGCTCAGAATCTCACTTAGTTCTCACAGCAAGCTGGAGCTGAGAACAAGAGACTTAAACCTGACTCTGGCACACACAGCTTACTATAAGAGGGACTGAGAGTCGGACTCAGGGTACTCTGACTCCAGCAGCCAGTTTCTCCCACTTGACCACCAGGATCCTTTTCTACCCCAGATCCATTGGTAACCACAGAATAGGTTGTGCCAAAATTCTGTGATGAAAATGCTGACAATATGGGGACACTTAGTCACTATAGGGACATTTGAGGGAGGAATCGTTCACCAGTCCTTAACCTGTGGGGCTTCAACCACCCTCCAGGGTTACAATGACACTTGCTATAAAGACAAGATTAGATAGCTGAAACCACACACACACACACACACACACACACACACACACACACACACACACACAAAGAAAAAAAGAAATCAAGATTCAGCTGTGACACCTGGTGACCAGCCAATTCGATCAATGCCTGGGAGCCTGCTGGAGCAGTCTGTCAGCCTCCTTCTCAGTTGGGTGTTTCTCTTGATTGACTCTACCTTTACCTCGAGGCATACTTAGTGCATGCAGGCAGAATTTCCAAGACATGTAACTTTAACAGAATTCAAGCACTCTGCTAAAGTTCTCTATCTGTCCAGGGCACTTGGTAAAGTTCAGATTCTGAGGCAAGTTTGGAGAATGCTGCTTTACACTGTGCCTCTGATGAGTTGGTATAAACCCAGAGTGAGACCCTGAGGTTTCATCCCAGCACCGCTAAGACAAAAAGAGAAACATTTCTGTTCATGCAAGACTCAGCTGGCCAAAGAAGACCAACAAACACAGTCAGAGCTTGGGAGGCTGGGAGTGGAGAGGCTGGTGTGGCCTCAGCTACAGGTGCTTTGTCCCCCCTTTATTAAAAGACTAGGCCGTTATCATCCACATCAATCCAACAGAAACCATCCGCACAACCACAGGCCTGCCCTGGCCTTCCTTGTCTTCCACAGTGAAGCAGCTGCGTTAGCGCACAAGCACCCAGAAGGCAGTTCACACACCACACATCTCTTCCCTCCACCTCATTCAGACCACAACTGTTGTTACAGGCGGGTAAGGTCAAAGCTACAGTGACCACCAGACCAGCCTCAAGTGTAGATCACTGGATAAACTTACTAGTCTTTAGGAACCTGTGTGGAATGGAGACTTAAGAATTAAGATGATAGGGCTGGAGAGATGGCTCAGTGGTTACGAGCACTGGGGGCTCTTCCACAAGTCCTGAGTTCAGTTCCCAGAAACCACATGATGGCTCACAAACATCTCTAATGGGATCAGATGACCTCTTCTGGTGTGTCTGAAGACAACAACAGTGTACTCATAACTTAAAAGAATAAATAACTGGAAAAAAAGAATATGATAGCCAAGCTTTTAAAAAGTTGAGAACAGAAAAGCAATTGAGCTAGAAGGGAACGGCTGGCTGCCCAGGAAGAGTGGTCTTCAGATACCATATAATCCACTGTGCTTGCGCTGGGTTTATGACAGTCACATTCCTAAAAGACAACAGCTGAGTGTTCATGTCCAAGCACTCACCAAAGCGTCTGAGGAGTACATGATGGATGGATATGAAGGATTAGGTTCTTGGTTTGAGTTTTGTTGAGGTTTGGATTTGTTCACTTGACTTTTTTTTTTTTTTTTTTTGATGGCAGTCTCACTATGTCGCCATATCTGACTTAAAATTCCCAAGCTCAAACCTGGGTGGGGTGGTGAGCAACTTTAATCCCAGCACTTGGGAGGCAGAGGCAAGCAGATCTCCGAGTTGAAGGCCAGCCTGGTCTACACAGCATGTTCCAAGTCAGCTAGAGCTACACGCTGAGAGCTTTTATCACAACAAAACATCACGTTCCTGAACTCAAGTGGCACTCCTCTCAACCTCCCAGGTAGTGAACAGGACAGGCACCGGCTCCAGATGAAAAGCCGCTGGAGATGGCTAGGCTACACAACACGCCAGTTGGCTGAATGTAGTTGAGATATATGCCAAAAGTGGTAAATTCTATATTATGTACATTTTACCATGAGAAACTGCACTAAAAACTTGCCCTACTCCTCTCCAAGGTCCAAAGTAGATCATACTTCAGACCCTGGTGCTGCTGATGGCTCAGTGCAGGCACAGTCACTATAGTAACTGCATCCTCTGTGGGGGATGTTGGTAATGGACAGGGTTAGGCATGTGGGGACAGAGGGTATATGGGAAACCTCTTGACCTATGCTTAATTAGCCTGTGAATCTAAAATTGTTCTTTGTGTTGGAGATACAACTCAGTGATAAGAGTGCTTGCTTAGCAAGTGTGAATTCCTAGGTTCGGTCCTCAGAGTGCATTTTCCCCCAAGCAGTCCGACATGTACCCAGGTGATCTCATGTGAATCTTCTCCCCATTCTCACTGGTCAATAAAGGCTAGAGCCTGTGATTGGACAGTGGAGGGGAATGGCAGGACTGGAGGTTTGAGAGTGGGGTCGGGTAGATGGGGAGAGGAGGACGAGAGAGTAAGGAGAGAGGAAGAGAAGGAGGAAGACACAGTGAACCAGAACCACATGGCCAGAAGAAATCACAAGTAGCAAGGGGTCTTATAGCTAGGAAATAAATTAATATAGTGTTAGATCTGCCCAGTCTAGGCATATAGCTTATAATTATAATAACTGGACTGTATGGTTTTTATAAGGGCTTATTGGGGTTGGAAATTCCAGTAACATCTTGGCACTCAACTGTGTGCACTTGCACGCAACACGAATGAACACATACACACACCACAAAGTGTGAAATGGCTAACACTGCTCTAAAAACAAGCAAACAACAATAAAAAGGGGACACTGTGCAGGCTCAGTAGGTAAAGACACTCTCTATGCAAACCTGGCAGCCTGAGTTCAATTGCTGGAGCAAAGGTGACAGGTGAGACGTCACTGCTGGCATTGCCCTCTGACCTCCATACACACCATAATATGCACACCCTTCCTTTACCCCTCCCCCACTGAAATTTAAAAATATGTCGGGCTGTAATTCAATTGGTAGAGTACTCGATAGCATGAGTTCAGTCACCAGCACAGCTTAAAACAAGGCATGGAGATCAATGCCTGAAATCCCAATGTTTGGGAGATCAGGGGTGTACGATTCCTTCAATTACAAAATAATTTGAGGACAGCCAGGGATACTCAAGACCTCTTCTCAAAACAAACAACCAACAGCAGAACCATTGGCACAGCGGAACTCCCGTAATCCCAGTGCAAGGTCACTCTGTGCCCTGGTCTAAATGATTCCGTATTGTGCAGCACAGTGGTCTTGAGGCCATGTCTTGCTGAGGAAGAATTCATTTCATAAGCCTTGTTTCATTTACTTTGTGATCAGAGGAAGAGGCAGGATGACTTTGCACTTGTCGTGTGTGTAAGCAACACCATACACCCAGCAACACCCACAAGATGCACTCTGCTCAACAAATTGTGGAAGGAGAGCTGACTCCAGAAAGTCACCTTGTGACTCCAGATGCACACTCCCTCTATAGCCCACACATGTATGCACACACTAATAATATTTGTTAAGGGTGGGGAGAGCTGAAAGAGAACTCCTGACAGTCCCGGGGAGGGAAGGGGGCTTCAGCTTGTCTCAGTCCCTGCTACTAAAACAGTCGACTCAACATGGGTCCATCTAGACCAGTTCTTTGTTTAGCCTATATGGCTTCTGTAGGCTAACTCAACTGGGCGGCTCAACTTGACCCTGAAGTTCCACTCTAGCTGCACCTGAACAGGTTCTCTTTGCATCTCTATCATATTTCTGCCTGCCTGCCTTCAACTCTCTGTCAACACTTCCCGCTCCACTATGTTGGCAGCTATTTATGGTCGTTTTGTAATCTCCGTACATAGATTTCCTATGCGATGTATAAAGAAAACGTGTTCTGAGAGTTAATGGTAGTAATTAAAGTTGGGATTTTAAAAAAATCTGTTTGCTAGTAACTAGCTATCTGCTTGGTAAATCATAGCCCCTAAAGCAAACACACACACACACACACACACACACACACACACACACACAAGCGTAAACAAATGTAATTTATGTTAAAAAAATAAATCAGCGTAGCTTGTGAATTTGCTGTTATGCAATAATTCATATGGATAAGACACAAACATGTCTGTGTGCTTTTCATGCAGTGCACTCACATATCACAGACTGAGGTAGCAAGATCACTTGAGCCCTGGAGTTTGATGGCAGAGCCACCTAAGGAGACTTTGTCTCAAAACCAAACAGAAAACAAAGCCAAAGCCCGCAGCAGTGGCTCCCTGGACCGGCCAAAGCAGCGGTTGAGACTTACTTGCTGCAGCAGGTGATTGACTTTTCTCCACAGAAGCACCAGTTGCAGTCCTTCACCCAGTACGAGTTGACGGGATGAATGCCACCAGCATCTATGCAGTCTAAAACAATGCAAATCCCAGAGTCACACAACAGGAACAAAGCTAGTCTGTCAGAGCTGCTGGCATGTGACTATAGGCAATTGTAAAGGTGTCAGAAACAACCAGTGCTTTTGTATTAAAGAGTCTTGTAGTCCTAGCCTAGGACAATATTTGTTTGTTTATGTAAAGACAAGGCATTGCTGGCCTTGGCTGTCCAGGAGCTCACTGTGTAGACCAGTTTGGCCTCAAACTCAGACTCAACTGCCTCTGCTGGGATTAAATGCCTGAGCTTCCACACCCATCGTTCTGATAATGTTTCTTAAGCAAACTTAAATCCTTCTAGATTTTATTTTAGAACAAACATTGGAGAATAAATAAGACCTTCCCTTTTAACCCCTAGTAGCACAATTAGGAGTTACTGGCAACATGGGCCCAGCTTGTTTTTGTTGCAGTAAATATTAAAAAATAATAAATGGTTTATCTCTTTACCAGCCCTGAGGTCTCACTCCTCAGGCCCGACCCTGATACGGAGCCACGTGCAGCTCTGGCACCGCATCAGAGCCACCACAGCCCAACTTGTTCGAGCAACAACTCCCTTCCCTGGTAGTTTACTACCGCCTGTTCTCTGCCTCTGTCCAGGGCTGTTTCCCTACCCCAAAATTCCACATAAATACAACTCTACAGCCCGATAGCTTTTTATACAAGTTTATATATTCAACTCTCAATCCACAAACCCTCTACAGAACAAGATTATATCAAATCGACAAAGATACAAACGGCCCTTCTATATGAGATATTATACCTATAAAATCCTTAATGTTCTAGCTATTTAACGCCAACTAATATCACCTGGGTCTAGCTGGTCCTTAGGAACCTCCACCTTGCTATGACCTCCACCCTCCATCCTTTGACCTCTCTTCTCTCCACCACCCCACCCAGTCACTGGTTTTCCTTTATTTTACTAATTAAATTGGGAAGGTCCAGATGAAGTCACTTCTTGAGTAGGAGACTACTCGGCCCTTCTTGGGGAAGTGGAATTAACATTAAAATACAAACAGCTTCAGGACAATCTACATGTTTTCTCTGGATATCCTGAATAAACCCCTCACTTCTCTACTGGTATAGTTTTGTGTCAGTGGCTTTTCAATGCTAGGCAAACGTGAAGAATTGTAGGTACTGAAAAATCACCCACGGACTGGAGCGCAGCTCAGTGGCAGAACATGTATTTAGAATGCACAAAGTCCTGGGTTCAATCTCCAGCACCCAAATAAATGAGCAAACCTTGTGTGCCTGATCCCCACCAAAGAATCATAAGATCCAAACCTCTGGGTGGAGCCCATACTGCCTTGTTTACTTGTTTCTGTTTTGGTTTGTTTTGCTTTTTTGTGAGGAGGAAGGCATGCAGCATGTATTCCAGATGGGTATTAAACTCTCTATATGATTTTTTAAAATATTTGTTTTTATTTTATTTATATGAATGTTTCTTCTGTGTTTATGTAAGGTTGTATTATATCTACAGAGACCAGAAGGCCAGATGTCCCGGAGCTGGGATTATTAACAGTCATGTGTATGCTGGGAATTGAACTTGGGTCCTCTATAGGAGTATTCGGTGCTCTTTACCACTGAGCTATCTCTTCAGGCCCTGCATGGACACACAGGAATGCTCTGCATTTAAACAAGATCATGTACATTGAATTTTGAATGCAGCTTCTTAACCTTCGCTGCATGTGGAAGTCAGAGAGTATCTACTAGTCAACTCTAGCCCCCAGAGCTTCTTGTTCAGCTGTTCTTCAGCAGGGCTGATAGTGCTGCTTCAGGGCTCTCCGGGCAATCTCATCGAGCTAAAATTGAGGACTCTCCTACTAGTTCTATATCAGTCCGAATCCTTCTTCCAATGTATATTCCAATACATCTGCCCTATATACTAGGTCATATCTACAGATTGTGTCTACCAGGCTGGAATGGCGTTAGAAACACTGGAAAACCAGGACTTACCATTAGACTTTTGGTTTGGAAGGTTCTCACGGTTTTCAAAAGTGCATCCTGCATTGGATGCTGTCACCAAGGTGGCAAGGAATAGGAGGCTACCCAGCCAAGCTTTCTGCAATGCAGGGAAAAGGTAGGAATGAAGAGTAAGCAGCGATTCTTGAAGGTCATTCTTGACCAAGTGTCCTACAAGATCCCTGCTGAACTCTGGCATGGAGAGCAACTGCCCGGCACCACAGCCGAGCAACCACAGACCAAGGCATAAATTAGTCACATAAACTTGGGAAGGTTTGTAAGGAGGCAAAATTAAAAATAAAGATTTGGGCTGGAGAGATGACTCAGTGTTTAAGAGCACTGACTGCTCTTCCAGAGGTCCTGAGTTCAAATCCCAGCAACCACATGGTGGCTCACAACCATCTGTAATGAGATCTGATGCTCTCTTCTGGTGTGTCTGAAGACAGCTATCATATACTTATATATAATAAATAAATCTTTAAAAAATAAAATAAAAGATTTACATGAAGCCTGGTGATGGTAACCCACACCTTTAGAACTAGTACTGGGGAGGCAGAGGCTGGCAAATCTCTGAATTTGAGACCAATCTGTCTGCAGAGCGAGTTCCAGGACAGCCAGAGCTACACAGAGAACCCTGTCTCAAAAAAAAAAAAAAAAGATACCAATAACATTAACATGAACCCAGAGGCAAGCAAAATAGAGCAGGAGGCCTGCTGGAGCTGAGTTTGCGGAGATATGACTGGGAACAGGTTATTGTCAGAGTGAACCCAAGACCATGTGACCAGGAACTGCAGGTGTAGGCACTGGGACACGGAAGGACCATGACTGGTCACCCCTCTGCTCTGAAGAGGGTCTGGAATCCACAGCCCCAAAATAGCAATTTGCCCATGTCGTCGTTTTGAGAGGAGCTAAATAAATACACACAGTTCAGTGTGGTAATCTTGGAATCCTTTTAAAACAGAGGAGGAGGTAAAGACTGATATCACACCAAATGGCTAGAGGTTAGAGAAATGGCTCAGTTGGTAGAGTGCTTGTCTAAAAGCACAAAACCATGGATTCAATCCTCAGGGACACATAAAGCCAGAACTGGTGTGGCTCTGTAAAACCCAAACAGGAGCCACATTGGTATACATTGTTATTACGTCTCTAAACCTTGTAAGAATAAGTTTCTCAAGTCTAAAGTATCCTGCAAACCATCTCAGTCTAAACTGGACTTGTGACCCTATGAGGTAAGCCTACCCTTTGCCTTGTTAAACTCCTGAACTGGTGACATATGGTTGCCTTTTTGCCTTACAAAAAATGTGTCTTCTCAGATAACATGATGCCTCCCCTTCCACATGATGTATTCTTGCACTTATCTACCCGGGGCAGCCTTGAGTCCAGAGTCCCTCACTCTTCTGGCCAGATGCTAACAGCCAGTTACCCTGAAAGCTCTTTTCTGTCAACTCTACCCCTTCCCCATAAAAGGGACCTCAGAAGCCAGTGAGGGGCTGCTCTCTGAAGCCGACTGTGGAAGGGGCAGCCAGCTAGCCATTTCTAAATATAGCTTTGTTAGTCAGTTGTGGGATTGTTTGTTCTTTCGTTCTCAGGTCTAACACTACATGCCCCTAATCCCAGAATTCCAGAGAGTTCCAGAAGCAAGAGGCTCATTAGTTCAAGATCATAGCCTGGGCTACATGGCCATGTCTCAAAAAAAGCTTAATCATGAAGAAGTGTTTCCTGTAGTGGTTTCTCTCTGCTGGAAGAATAAAAAGGCAAATGAGGAACAAAATAGATAACGCAAGACAAAATATGGGCATGTTACCATAAAATCAGCATTGTCTTCAACATGAGGGATGTTAGCATTCTGTCTAAGCTCCACCCACAGTTATCTGGCAATAGACAGGTAAGCCCGACACTATAAAAGGGGCTGCTTGCCCCCTCCTTACTCTCTTGCTCTTCTTTTTGCTCTCTTGCTCTCTTGCCCTCTTGCCCCTTTGCCCCTTCTTTCCAATTTCCTTCCCCCCTCGCTCTCCATGTGCTCATGGCCAGCCCCAACTCCTCTTCTCTCCCCCCTCTTTCTCTCTCTCCCCTCCCCTACTACCTTCTTAACCTTATACCCTGAATAAACTGTTCTATACTATACCGTCGTGTGGCTGGTCCCTCAGGGGGAAGGGAAGCCTCAACATGGGCCAGTGAAGGCACCCCCTAACCCCATACCTCACCACACCTCCATGGAACACACCCCTCACTCTCTTTATCTTTTTATAAACACAACAAGGGGGCCTATGTGGAGAATGGCTTTTAAGTAGATAGTGCTGCAGCATGTTGGAAGTAGTCAGCTACAGAGGAGGAAACAGCTGGCTGCCCCCTTGAGTCACTCTTGCAACACGTTCTGAAGACAATTCTCTGCACTGGGAGTAGCTCTCCTGCCACAACCCCTGTGCCCCTCAGCAGCTGAAATGCCTACCTACCCCAATGCAGCTTGACATTCCTGTGACCCCTGATCATTTGTAGAAGAGTTCACTGGGCTGGCGCAGCCTGTGAGTCTGGGTATAGGAGAGATCATGCTGGGAGCCTCTTCACCAGCTGCAGTGTAGAGCTTTCTGCAGCAGTGACTCCTTTGCGCTGTCCTGGCTTGTTCTGGGGTGCCTGGGGGCTGTTGTACCAGGTGCTGGTCCTCCTTGCCCCCTTACACATGAGGAGGCCATCTCTACCTCCCAGAGTTTCTCTCGTGTTCCACTACTCCAGTTCGTCTCTTCCTATGCTTCTCAAATAGTGCTGGGAAAGTGCTTGTTTAAGTGTGACGGGAGGCTATTTTCTGTATTAAGATGATTAAAATTTTTTCTTTAAAGACTCACAGGTTAAATTTTACAGTAAAATCATTAAGTGATTATAGAAAATGTATTTTAAAGGGAAAAGAGATTTGGGTGTTTAAATGCCTAGATGAATAAAGCTAAGAAAGTATCAAAATCTGGAAAATAGCATATGAAATAAGTTCAGTGTAACAATAAAAATATAAAGTCATAGAAAAGTAGCAAAAGCAATAAAGGGACAACACTCTTGCATGCGTGCAGGCACACACACAAGCACACACACACAGAGAGAGAGAGAGACAGAGAGAGAGAGAGAGAGAGAGAGAGAGAGAGAGAGAGAGAGAGAGAGAGAGAGAAGGATCACCAAATACTTGGAAATTCAACTTAACCCAAGACAAGATGAATGTGAACACAGAAGAAGACTGAAGAGAGCAGGCCCAGCCATGTTCCCATAGGGACAGCGGCTATGGAGCAATTGGAAAGTGTAACTTAAGACCACTCAAATTTTTGGAATTCACATTTTCACTTCTAACACAACCCTAAGAACAGCACGGAGGTGAAGACAGACTTCTGACAAGGCTCAGTCACTGCGGATGGAAAAACATGCAACACCCAAGAAAGAGCTGACTCTCAATAAAACAGCAGAACCCAAACAAGACAAACGCTGCTGAAGTAAAGCGAGAGGAGAGAGGCAGATGCCAGGGATCTACAGGATATGCTGCTTGAGATGACACTCTGAAGGCCACACAACAGCCTGGGGGCTGCAATTCCTGTGACATAGACAGAGATGAAGCCCAGGCTGCCACAAACTCATGGTGTAGCCCAGGCTAGCTTTGAACTCAGGACAATACTCTTGCCCCAGCCTCCCAAGTGCTGGGATAGTAGGTTGGGCAACCACAGCCGGCTAAGAAGGCATTTTGTGACCCTGATAGAGATACGTTTCTTGGGCTCTTTTCTTTTACGGTGCAGTCATTGCACTTAGAACTCTAAAGAAATGTGTAAATCCTTCCAGAATTGGGAAGCAGTGACAGGAAGCTCACTTGAGTTTGATCCTTTCCTAATCTACATAGTGACTGCAGACTACATGGAGAGACCCCACCACACACACACACACACACACAGCAGAAGAAAGAGGAAGAAAAACCCTATATAAAACCCTTAATGTATTTTACACACCAACACTTGAAATTCATTGTTCTTCCTGTTTTATTCTTTTTTTAATTCCATGGTCTTTCACTCCAGGCCTCTGTATTTATTTGTCTCCCCACCCAGCCTGTTGACAGGATCTGTTTCACTCGGTGGAAAGAGGATCCTCCCATGCTGAGATGGCCGTGGAAGTATAGAGTCTTGCTTTACTGAGTCACAGAACAAAGGCATTAAGGAGTCAGGACTGGATCGGAATCCTAAAGACAGTGAGCTGCAGGGAGCACACACCCCAGCCTAAGCACACACAAGACTGAGCCAGTGTGGGGTAGAGTCCAGACTTGACAGGGTAAAGCAAATAATGCATTCTTTATCTGTGTTCTGCCAGTGGCACAAATTCCTCTTGTCCTCGCTCTCCTCCCACCCCCGTCACTCTCTCTGTCTGTCTCTCTGTGTGTGTGTGTGCATGTCTGTCTGTCTGTCTGTCTGTTGCTGTCTCTCCTCTGTTTCTCCTCCCAGGATGAGCACCTGTGGAGCTTATGAAGTGCCGAGTTATCAAGTTGCTCGGCAGCAGACAGGACTGTTATTTCTCCCTCTCTCCCATGTGAGCTCCACACTGGCTGCCCGCTGCTACTTTCATGAGCACATGAACTCAGGGAGACCTTGACAAAGAACACACTTGAAGAATCTGCTTCAGTGGGTCTTCAGGCTTATGATCAAAGCTCCCAGATAGGTGATACTGGGAGCCTATCTGAGGACCACCCCTGAGGAAGAGGCTGCAAAGTCCCCTCTGGCCCCTGCATCCTATCCTGCCCTGCCTCCCTTGCTGCAGACAGTAGCCACATACCCCTGATGCTTGCAGGCACAGGAGGGTAAAGGAAACTAGCTTTTGCTGGGCATGTCTAGGCGGTCTCCTTCCTGACCAGTTTGGGGTGAAGCAGACTGGAAGTGTCCCCTGAATTGTTCCCTGAAGTGTCCCCCTTTGTTAAGTAGCTGTTTCTGGAAAGAGAGCCCTGTTTTCCATAACTGAGGGTCAAGGGTCTTCAGAATCTTGGTCAGGGAAGGGTTATTGCAGCTACCTGAGTTCACCCCGAGGCCTCATGGGAGGAGATGAGAGACAGAGTCTGAGTGGAGATAGGGAGGGTACCGCCCACCACTCTTTGACCCCTAGCTCTGTCTTAAGAGGGTTTCACAGAATACATTTGCCCTGAGGTGAGGCCAGTGTCCCTTCGTTAAGTTTTTCCACCTTCACGTGGCTCTTCCCCAGCTCCTGCTTCCTTCCTCTAGTCCTCCTGTGGGAAGCACCATTCATTCCCTGATTCTGCCTTATAGAAAAGATACCTGGGCTGGAGAGATTGCTCAGAGGTTAAGAGTACTGACTGCTCTTCTAGTCCTGAGTTCAATTCCCAGAAACCACATGGTGGCTCACAATCATCTGTAATGAGATCTGATGCCCTCTTCTGGTGTGTCTGAAGGCAGCTACGGTGTACTTATTTATAATAAATAAATAAATAAATAAATAAATAAAATTTTTTGAACCTAAAAAAAAGAAAATAAAAGATACTTAAAGAAAAGACCCATTCTCAACTCAAGACGAAAAGAAGCCCTGTGTATGAAATCAGTCTCCTACCATGGTGGCCAAGCAGGACTCGTCCCAGGCAGGTCCCTCCAGTGAAGTCTTGGTGAGCATGAGTACTGCCTCCCTATTTATACGAGTGAGGATGACCAATTGTGGGCGTTCTTGGAATGATACTGTTCCAAGAACATATTGGGTATTTACTGAGGGCTGAACAGAAACTTATTATTTCTACTGCTTTATAAGTCTCTTACATGTAAAGCTTCTACCCTACCTATGTGTTTATCACTGGGGTCTTCTAGGCAGTAGGCCTTCTGACCAGTTTGGAGTATGTTCCTCACCTTTGACAAGCCGTTGCCCTTGGTTTGAGAGAGCAGACAGGGGAAGAACTCTCCCTTTGAGCTTTTATCCTGCGCCAGCAGGCTGACTGCTAGGCACCCCTCAGGATCCAGGAAAGCCTAATTCATGGATAAAAAATGAGGGCTCAGGAATGTGACTCACAGCAGCCGAGCACTAGGGCATAAGGTTAGTCCCGTGGGTCAGCCTGGCCAGCTAGGGAGCTGAGGCCCAGGAGGTACTAGCCTCAGGGTCCAGTATGAGAAAGCACATGTAAATGGAGCCGTCTTCCCATCAGCCTAACTGTCCTTTGATAGGCTACATGCTCAAATCTCTCAAACTATCTCATTCTCCTGAGTGTTTAGTCTTTTCTCTGTTTCCTCAGGAAGGCCTTCTTTTCTCAGTTTAATAGTGATTTCCTATATAGAAAACAGCATGGTGTTCTCTTGAATGATGAAAACGTATAAGCCAGCATTCCCATTCAGCATGTTTGCACTCCTGAAGGTTTACTGCAGCATGGTTCACAATTTCCACGTGACAGAGTACCCCTGAGTCCATAGCTGATGCGTACACAAGGACATATGCAGGAAGAAAAGGGTGAACTTTGGGGTTGGGTGTAGCTCACTTAGCAGAGTACTTGTTTAGCAGAGTGAAGCCCCAGGTTTCATCTCTAGCACCACCTAAAAGCAGACCTCGGATAAATGCTAAAGAGCTAGCTCTATCAGCACAGTGCTGGGCTGCAACCATGAGACCCCAACATCAAAAGGCTACATGTGGGTCTGAAGGGTAAAGGTTGGAAATACAAGAGATTGACGTCAGTTGAAGCCCCAAAGATGGTTATACAGATGATCATCAACTGGTAGGTGTTTTCTGTACTCCCGATTGTAGATCTGCTTTGCCTGGACGCACCACAATGGGGTAGATGTGCAAGGCTCCATGCATGCCCCAAACCCCACCTCCACAGGAGAGAGTGACTTAGATTCTAGCCAGATCAACCACGCCCTAAGTCCCTCCCCTGCACACACATGTAGCATTAGAAAAACAACTATGGCCAGTCTCAGAGGCAAACAAATGGGAATCCAGTGGTTGGACCCCGGGGTTTTTTAAAAAGGACGGAACAAAGGAGAGAGACAGGTTGAAACCTTCTCCTTGGTCCTGGCTCCTTTATGGCCCTTTATCCTCCTTGAATGTTCTATTCCAGAACCTTATCTCAGGCTCTGCACTTTTCTAACATTCAGGCAGGGGTTTATGACCCTGCTGGTAGGGCTTTAATCTCAGCACCCCGCTGAGCATTGGCCCACCAGAGTTCACAGGCCTGGCATCCTGCTGGAATTTGTTCCCACAACCTCCCAGCCCGAACTCAAGGGAGCCAGGCAGAGCACACCAGAAGCAGCCTTTCCTGTGACCTGCAGTGTGAAGCTACCTCCCCCTGGAGGAGCAGAATGGGGTCCCCCACCATAAAGTACAACAGCCGCATGGTGGGACAGGTTTGTAATCCCAGCACTAGTGATGCTGAAACTGGTGGATTCCTGGGCCAATGAGCCTATGGACCTATAGACTATGGGCCTATGGACTATGGGCCAGCAAGTCAAGTCTTGGTGAGCCCCAGACCAGTGACAGGCCCTTGCCTCCACAAACAGTATAGATGGCATGGTGTCTGCGGAACAAGTGAGGTTGCTATCTGTCCTCTCTGTATATAGCAGTTTCCTCCAAACTGAAACATTTCCTTAAGGAAGGAGAGGGGAGGTTCATGAGAATCAGAAAGTATTTGAATTTGAACAACCCAGGAAGCTGAAACAGTGACAAGACTCACTATCGGCCCCCAAGGTTATAGAAGCCATTAACAACTGTTGGAGCCTCTAACCTGTCACCTGTTGATCAGTCTGTAAGTCCTGTAAGAGTTCCAGGGCTGCAGCTGGAGTTGCACCCCCACTTGGATGGGCTTCTTGGCAGTACAGCCGCCTTTGAGCCATCTCTGCTTCTGTAACCAACCCCACACCCTTACTCATGTAACTGACTCACTAAACTCTTGGCTTTGTCATGGTTGCCTTTGGTGATAGTGTTAATTTGGTCTGTCCTTGACTCCTTATGTGGGGCAAATAGATGTGTGTTCATACATCCTCAGGAATAGTGTCACACAATATCTTCACATGCATGCATGTGCCTACCACACACACACACACACACACACACACACACACTCAAGCACACACACACATACACACACGTACATGAGTATGGTGAAACACACTTGTAATCCTAGCACTGAAGAAGACAGGAAGATGAATCACTTCAACAACATAAATATGTTAAAACTTCACATGGTTCCCTGTTAGGTATAATTTTATAATTTTGTGCATCAGGCAAAATCTAATTTAAATGTTGTAAAGTAAATGTTAAATGCAGATTTTATCAAAGGGAAAAGAGCAATCTTTAGTCTGAAGACATCAGCCTTATCCTCCCATGTGTC
Organism: Micromys minutus; assembly: GCF_963924665.1. NCBI lineage: Eukaryota > Metazoa > Chordata > Mammalia > Rodentia > Muridae > Micromys > Micromys minutus. The sequence continues at coordinate 27,722,202 of NC_137981.1, forward strand.
TTATTCAGAGTGAACTGTGCCCTCAGGGCTGGCACAGCATGGGCCATAGACTGGAGATGCTCAAACAATAGCTGGAATGAGTTGTTCACAGATTGGGAGGCTGGATGTGCAAGATCAGCATGTGTGCCATCGTGGTCGGGTTCTTGTGAGGGCTCTCTCCCAGGCAGCATGGCCGTGCCTTTGGTCACAACCTCATATGATAGAGTACAGCGGCTCTACCCCGATGACCACACTTCCTCCTGGAATTTCCTCTTTAATAGCTTTACAGGAGAAGTTAAGATTTCAGCCTGTGATTTGGGAGTAACAACATGTTCCCTTTTGAAGGGAAGACTCTCACAGATGCTCGAATGTAGCATCAGCGCAGGCCAGATGCATGGGAGGCTGAGGCAGACAAGGCCTCTCATCCAAATCCTTCCTTGAGTAGCTGTGTAAACTTGGGGAAATGTCTTAACATCTCTGACTCTTTGTCGACTTGCTTATGAAATAGAGACATTGATTCCCCACCTCCGAGGATTGACATGAAAAATAAGGGAGAATATGTCTAACATATCTAGCTAAGTGTCTGATAAATGATTGTACAAAAAGCAAATTTTAAAAATTTTATTTATTTATTGCTTATTCACTTTAGATAGAGCTCACTGCCCTCCTCCCAGTCTCCCCCTCCCACAACCCTTCCCCCTCCCCTTCTCCTCTGAATTACACATACATTTACTAAAATGAGTTTATATGGCACAGGTTCACAGGTCATGGAATGAAGAGACAAAGAAGCAAGGTCTACATACATGCTGACTTAGAGAAAGAGTAGGGGTGGGGTGGCTTATTCTGTGGGGAAGCCTTGAGGATCACAGCACTGGCTTAACACAGTTATTTATATAAGTTTCTCTACATCAGATTCCTGTCCTAATCAGAAAGATTGCTAGCAGTTTTCAGTGTAGAGGACATAATGTGTATAATTTATGTAGAGGACATATATTGTATATAGGGTTATCTTAGTTACTTTTATCTTCCTGTCACAAGACAACATGACCAAAGCAATTTATGGAAGGAAAAGTTTATTATAGGCTTACAGCTTCAGATGAGCTCATGTGACTATCCATGATGAAACATGGCAACAGGGAGGCAGGTGTGGTGCTGGCACTGTAACTAAGAGTGTACATCGTGGTCCACAAACACAAAGGAGAGAGGGAGAAGACTAGGAATGGCATAGGCTTCAGACCAACTATTCCAATATAGGAGCCCATGGGGACCATTCTCATTCACAGCACCACAGGCGTGGCTCTTTCTCACAGCAGTAGAAAGTAACTTGAAACAAGGGGTTGTTAAAGAAGGTGTCCAAGCACCCTCCTTTAACAATGGTGCTGGGTGGTGCTGGGGACAATGACAGGGCCTCCCTTATACATGCTAGGTAGGTTCTATACCACTTGCTCCAGAACTAACTTGCTGTTTTAAAATTTTACTTCTATTTGAAATAACTCTTCTTCTAAACTGGTATATTGCTATAGTTTGGATTTGAAATGTCCCACCAAGCCCATGTGTTGAATACATGGTCCCCAGCCCATGAGTTACTCCTAGTAGAAGAAATTCAAGTCATTAAGAGTATCCCTTTGAAGGTGATATTGGGACCCTTTCTCTCTTCTCTACCCATCTCTTCTACACTAATCCCTCTCACTTGGCATGAGGTTAAGCAGTTTGTTCCACAGAATGTTCCCACCCGTCATGTTTAGCTCCACAGCAAGCTCAAATGCAACAAAGCCTAGAGATCATGAAGTCTCTGACCATGACTCAAACCAGACTTTCCTTCTCATATGCCATCTCAGGCATTTGACACAGTGACAGGAAGATAACTCTTACACGTGCCCTGGGCCTGGAGTTATGGATGGTTGGTGCATACTCATCATCATATCATAAAGTATGATGATGCATGTGATAATAATAAATCCAGCCACAGGAGCTGGCTGCATTCATCCTTCTGGGAGTTGGGTGGCCAAAGCCTCTAGTAGAAGACTGTAGGAAGGACTGGCAGTAGGCTGCTCATTTCTGTCTCTGTGATGGATTGCATGTGTCACACTTCCCATCACCTGGGCTGTAGCTGAGTCTTGAGAATGACAGCGGTGTCTCTTCATAGGAGGTTGAGAGCTGTCCCTGGGTGTTCTTGGGAAAATGACTCCATGCTTCCTGTGGAAACCAATATCCATGGATTTTCAAGTCATTTACATACAATGGTGTAGTATTTGCAGATAACGTGCGTAAATCTTTAGTTCTAGCTTTTTTCTTTTTCTGGGATAAATGCCATAAATAAAAGCAACTTGTGGGAGGAAGTGGCCATGGGGAACACTGCTTACTGGTTTGTTCCCTAGCTTTTGCTCAGCTAGCTTCCTTCCTTCCTTTTTTTTCCCTTTCTTCCTTCCTTCCTTCTTTCCTTTCCTCCTTTCTTCCTCTTCCCATTCTCCTCCCTCCCTCCCTTCTTCCCCCCCTTTTATTTATTTTTTGGAGACAGGATCTCAGTATGTAGCCCTGGCTGTTAAAGAACTTACTATGTAGATTAGGCTAGATTCAGTTCCTATGGTGGCTAACAACCATCCATATCTCAGTCCCAGGGGATCTGATGCCCTCTCTTGACCTCTGCAGGCACCAGGCATGCACACGGTACACATACATGCATGTAGGCAAAGACTCATACATGTAAAAATACATAAAGACTCATACATGTAAAAATACATAAAGGAATAAATCTAAGAGCTTTTTTTTTTTAAGATCCTCTTTCTGTTCTGCATGCTAGCATTCCTTTCTCTCTCTTTTTTTAGATGTATTTATTTATTTTATGTATGTAAGTACACTGTCATTGTCTTTAGACACAGCAGAAGAGGGCATTGGATCCCCATTACAGATGGTTATGAGCCACCATGTGCTGAAAATTGAACTTAGGACCTCGGGAAGAGCAGTCAGTGCTCTTAACCACTGAGCCATCTCTCCAGCCCGAATGTTGGCATTTCTAACAGGCAGCATGAGCTTTAGTGTTTCAGTCCGCACTTTAGTGGCTGTAGTAATGCAGTGACTGAACAAAGTCCCACACATTGTTCCAATACAGCCACTAAAGTGCTGGACTAGAGTGAGGAGCATAGAGTTCTAGACTGGGAAACTCTTAACAGATGAGCAGTGGTTTCCCTGGAAGACTCCCCTTTTCCACCCATACCTGCCCCTGGAAGACTCCCCCTTTCCACCCATACCTGCCCCTGGAAGACTCCCCCTTTCCACCCGTACCTGCCTATCACCTGCACCTAAGAATCGAGTAGGTTATGGTCTCAGGTTACAGTGGTTTCTTCTCTGCCTTCACAGCACTTAGTGTTCTGTTCAGGTTTCATTGGTTTGTTTGCTTGCTTGTTTTGCCCACAATTGCTGGTTCAGGACCCCTTGGCCTGTCACTTAAAGGTACCCTTCTGATCGATTCTGTCTGGTCCATTTCAGAGCCCTTTCTCTTCAATGCATGACAGTGATCCATTCCTGGCAATAGGTCTCTGGGGTATGCCCTACCTAATTGGTCTGACTTTGGTTATCACCCTGTGAAAAAGAAACTAAAAAGGAGTATTCTTGCAATACAGTCTGGCTACTCTTTGTACCGGGTTGTGGGGGAAATGGCCACTAACAAATCTCTGTTAATTTATTTACAGCTAGAGTCGTTTTACAAAGCACTGGAAAAATAGGAAAAGATTTGCCTGTGGTTTATATCATGAGCTTCATCTTCTGACCTTGAGCTCTCATTAAACAATCTCCAAGAGATGCAGATTTTTCCTCCTCACTTTTACTGACACTGCACTCTGAATGAATCTAATACAAAACAGAAAGGCACCAGAGGACTGACCCATGTGTAGAGAGATTTCTGCATGGTTTCCAGTCATGGCTCCATATGAAATATACATGTATTTTGTCAACCTTTGAACTGGTCTATTTTAGGCTTTAGAAAGTTAAAAGTTATCACTTAATCTGGCAATATATTCTTTTATGATGTTGAGATTAGATGTTTTTGATATCTGATTTGGTATGCATACATATTATAAAATTATCCAGATAAAATCAGTATCTGTTCACAATGTGACCTGGCTAGAGGGTGAAGTTCCCTCCGTCTGGTATTCCTGATGAGGTCATTTCAGGTCTGACTAGAATCTCATCTCCTTAATGGAGAATCTTGTGAAAAATTACCCAACTCTGTTCTAGGAACCCATGATCAGGATGTCCTAGATAATTTATCTTAGCCGTTGTTAAAACTGCTTGTTTGTTTCTTAGCTGCCTATTTGTGCAGAGTCCTCCCCCTTCACCTGGCTTAGTCGGGGTCTCTATTGCCATCATCAAACACCATGACCAGAAGCCAGTTGGGGAGGAGAGGGTTTATTCAGCTTACAGTTCTAGAACAATGTTCATCACCGAAGGAAGCCAGGACAGGAAATCAAACAGGGCAGGGATCAGACGCTAATGCAGAGGTCATGGAGGGGTGCTGCTTACTGGATTGCTCCTATGGCTTGCTCAACCTGCTTTCTTATAGAACCCAGGACCACCAGTCCAGGGATGGCACCACCCACAATGGGTTAGTCCCTCCTGCATTGATGACTAATTGAGAAAATGTCCTACAGCTGGATCTCATTGAAGCTTTTCCTCAACTGAGGCTGCTTTCCAATGACTCTAGCTTGTCACATTGACACAGACCAGCCAGTACACTGTTTATCTTAGCTCTGATAAAACTGCTCGCTTCAAACCACTTACTCTTCAAAGTCCCCTCAGCAGCTGTTGAGCCAGATGCCTCAACAAGATTTCTGCCCTTAAACTCCATTATCTGGACCCTTGTGGCTACACCTAGGTTCCCAAACACTTGTGTGTAGTCCCAGCTGGCTAGACTACAGACTTTGAATTGTCCATACGCTGTCTGAGTGGTCATCTCTGTTGAGGTCCCCTTAGCCACAAACAAGTAAGCAAAATTCTTGATGACCCAAATTATTCAAACTGACTCAAGAAGTAGAAAACCTAATGAGACCTATAGAAGGAAAGGCTCTCCCTCTGAACTGGAGCTCACTGATTGGCTACACTGTCTGCCATCTGGTACCCAGCACCTACCTGGGTCCACCTTCCCAGTGGATGACAGTGGTTTCAATGATGGGATAATGGTGCACACTGCCACATGAGCTGTTTATGTGGGTATTGGAGACCCAGACTCAGTTTCTTTTTTCTTTTTTTGTAAGTACACAGGTATATTATTGATACATTTATTGAACTAAAATTATATAGAAGACACCAATCTATACAGAGGCATTTAGTACATCATAATTTATATAAGTAAACTTTAGAACTTACAGTTTACAATGACTGTAAATATAAACTTTACACTGAAACAGTCTCCCAAAGCAATCCGTTTGGCTGTTTTCGTGTTCGAAGCCGTCATTTGAGAATCTGATGACCAGTTTCTTTTACTCTCTGTTCCATTAAAATCCCCTGGCCAGATACATTGATGGGAGAGGAAATATCATGTCTGTATAATTTCTGTTTGGCTTTTTTGGGGGGGGGGGAACTCATTGTTTCAATTACCTTTTTTGCTTTGGATTGAAGAATTGTTGGAGAAGGTTGCAAGAAGTCTCCACGTTTCTGTAGTGTTGCCTCTCTTTTTTTAGAGGCAGTGTTTGCACTGTGGATGCTTGGCTCCATGAGGAGTATGTTTTCTTAGATGACGGACATAAGAAAACCTTTTGCTCCTTTTTGACAGGGGAATTTCTATGCTCTGAAATGAGAAACTTCACATTACTTCTGGGTGTTGAATACTTCTTTTCAGACTCGGTTTCTTATGCCTGCTCAGGAAGCATTTGACACACTGAGCCATCTCCCGGTATCTTTCGGTTGCCTTTCTACATACTAGCCACGAACAATCTGAAAACAACATTAATGAAACAAACCTGTTTGCAAGAGTATCAAAAAATAAAAATATTAAGGGGTGTATTGAACAAAAAAAGTGTAAGAACTTGTACCAGAAAGCTATAATTAAAATCATCTAAATTAAGGGCAACACATTACCATCCATAAATCTAAACTGTTGTGCATATTAAAATCCAACTAACCTTTTCACACCCTCCTCCTCACCTTGTCTTCCCCATTTCCAGTTTTCACTCTCCTATTATCTAGCCAACATTCCCTTTTAGTTTCCCTATTACAAACCCCATTATCTGTCTCTCTGTATTATGTATACAGAGAGAAAATGGTAGCTATAGCCTTACTGTGTTCCTCTCACTTGACTTAATATGGGGTGGTCGGTTCCATCCACTTGGCAGTAAATCACAGAACTGGTTTCCTTTACAACTAAACACTGTACTCGTGCTTTGAAATGGTCACACTCCTTCGGCACAGTTGAGCACAGCCCACAAAGTCAAAAGTATTGACTGTCTGACCCTCAGCAGAAAACCTGCTCCCTTCTGATCTAAACAATCCCATGGAGAAGGTTAAAGGGAGAAAGACCCTGGAAGTTTAGTCACTGTGTCTGGGCCACCTGTGTTTGCCAGATGACACCCATCACTGTGAAAGTTCTGACCCTTACACAGCCTGGACACATGGCCCTTCTTCCTGATGACTGCAGCTCAAAAGGAAGGAAGGCATCCCCAGGTTGTAGGTTTATTGAGCACTTGCAAATGCAAAATCTCTAAAAAGAAATGTTCTGAGACAAAGACAAAGATAGGTCAGGGGCCTTTAGTCAGGTTTTGCTTGGAACAAAGAGTAGTTCTCTAGGTGGCAGCCACCAACCAACACTTACAGATTCTCATAGCCTAGAACAAAGGATTGGACCTGGCCCCTGTGATACCAGTAGAAATGGAGATAGTTTATTGAAGAGAAAAGCATTCCCAAGTATACAAGTGGCTGGAATCAGAAAAAGTCCATCAAGACATTTGCCTGATGATCTCGCTACTACAACTGTCCATTTTCACTGGGAGTGTCCCCCTATCTTCTCTGGTTCTGCCTGCCTTTCCAGACACTAAATGCATTCTTACTTTTCTTGCTGAGGTAAAATGCACAGCAAAAAATGACATAAGGAAGGGAGAGTTTATTTCGGCTCACAGTTCAAGGTCACAGCCCATGTTGGTCCTGAAGGGCACAGTGACAGGAACATCGGTCTTCTTCAAGGAAGAAGACATTCGTGAATGCAGATGCTCAGACCACTTCTCTTTTGTTTTATATGGTCCAGGATTTCAGTCTGTGAAGTGGTGCCTCGCACATTTGGGGTGTGTCTTCTCATCTTAGCTAATCTAATCTAGAAACTCGTGTGTGTGTGTGTGTGTGTGTGTGTGTGTGTGTGTCTCTGTGTGTGTGTGCCCAAAAGTTTGTTTCCAATGGTGATTCTAAATTTCATCAAGATTGACCATCAGGGGCGACTCGCGGCGCCTAGGGGAGCGCTGGCTTCAGTGAGGAATCAAGGGTCTAGGGTCTGCGCCTCTGCGCCCCTGCTCCCCGGATCTCCAGCCGCGTCTCCTAATCCCAGAGACACATTCTTGGGAGCTTCTGAGGTTCGGTTGCTCGGTTTTCCCGTGACACGATGTTTCCCTTCTCTGGCCGCTGGAGGACCGAACTGTTGTTGCTACTCCTGGCTGTGGCTGTGAGAGAATCCTGGCAGATAGAAATCTTGTGACCTGTTTTGAGAGTACTGCGGGCCAGGGCTCAGACATATAGCTACATAGTCAGAGTATGCTGGGAAGCTAGCAACCCCTCCTCTGGGGCAGGCCTGGTCCAGATCAACAAAAGTAATGAGGAGACAATGGTTGGGAGAATCAACGAGACTCACATCCTCAATGGAAGTCATTGGATCATGGTGATATATAAAGGGGGTGACAAATATGACAACCACTGTGGCGGAGAGCAGTGCTGGGCAGTGGTGATGATCTCCTGCAATCGACAAACACTAGCAGGTCATTTTAACCCAGTGTCTGAGGAACGAGGCAAAGTCCAGGATTGCTTCTACCTCTTTGAGATGGGTAGCAGTCTAGCCTGTTCCCCAGAGGTCTCATACCTCAGTGTGGGCTCCATCTTACTTGTCATATTTGCATCACTGGCTGCTGTCTGTATCATCGGGGGTTTCTTATACCAGCCACTTGTAGTGGGGGCCACGGGAATGGAGCAGTTTCCTCATCAGGCCTTCTGGCAGGATCTTGGCAACCTAGTAGCTGATGTTTGTAACTTTGTGTGGGTTCCAAACTCAGCAATGTGCCTGCGGCATATCGAGGAGTCCGGGATGACCAGCTTGGGGAAGAGTCAGAAGAAAGGGTTGATCATTTGCTTCCAATGTAATTGCACTTTTAACGTCTAGCCACCTCTTCAGTCCCCAAACCAAAGCATACTCAGCCAGACTTCTCAAGCAGTCTCTCCTGTCTCTCACCTCTCCATTAATATTCTTGCTTTCCAGTTGGCTTTTGATTTGACCCTAACCTCCCTCCCTTTGCTCCTATTGTTTCTCCTCTGCACAAGTACATTGAAGGCAGACAGACATAGGGCCTGTGGGGCACACTCCTTCACCCCAGGAAGAGCAAGGACAGCTAAATAGGCAGAAAGGCATGAGCCCTGGCCGTGAAGGTTCCCACAAGTTGACACACTGGATTCTCTCATTAAAAAGCAAAGCTTACTTACTTGTACCTTTGGTTGTCTCATGTTGTTCCTGTCCCCACAGTAGTCTCATGAGGATCTGAGTGTAGCCCAAATACTCCCATTTGCTTTGAGCCGGGAATTAGTCACCTGATTGTCCCTTGTGTGGGATTAGGACAGGAGGGAGGGAATGTGAAATTTCCCAAATACAGGATTCTAAGGCGCCATCACATTGTTTATAGGTCTTTAAGTGACTTGATAGTTTGAACTGGGCTCTAAGCTATGGTTATAAATCCATAGGTAACCCAAATGCCTAATCAAATGGTTCTTTTCTAAAGTAAACAGACCCTGTGTGTCACCTTGTGGTAGTTTTGATGGCCAACCTTGTCCTGATGTTACAGACAAACATTAGAATCTGGTGACTACTGCCACCATTTTTAGGTTCTTATGAGATGGAACAAGAAACTGGGCAGAAAAAGGGGACCCAGCTCAAGGGGAGGCCCCAAGGCCTGACACTATTACTGAGATTATAGAGTGCTCACAAAAAGGGACCTATTACAATTGCCTTCTGAAAAACCCAATAAGCAGTTGAAAGAGTCCAATGCATAAATATCACCCAATCAATCAACAGAAGCTGTTGACCCTGTGACTGAATTGGGGAAAATCTAAAGGAAGCTGAGGAGGAGGGCAACCCTGTAAGAGAACCAGCAGTTTCAATTAACCTGGACCCCTGAGATCACCTATCAGACGTCATACACCAGCTGATATGAGGCCCCCAACACACATACACCAGAGAACTCTTGGGTCTGGGTTCAGTCAGAGAAGATGAACCTAACCCTCAAGAGACTGGAGGCCCTAGGGAGTTTAGAGGTCTGGCGGGGTCAGTGGGATGGGTGGTATGGGGACATCCTGGTGGAGACAGGAGGAGTGGGGAGGAGGTATGGGATGTGGAAGAGTAGGAGGGTGGGCCAGAAGGGGAATACCATCTTGAGTGTAAAAATAAAGAAGAAAGGAAGAAAGGCAGGCAGGCAGGCAGGCAGGCAGGCAGGCAGGCAGGCAGGCAGGCAGGAAGGAAGGAAGGAAGGAAGGAAGGAAGGAAGGAAGGAAGGAAGGAAGGAAGGAAGGAAAGAAGGAAGGAAACTGGGCAGACTTGTGGACAGCGTAGAAACAGAGACCGTTAATCAAGAAGGAAAAAATTCCAAACTAGGGAGTGGGAGGGAAGCTGAACTTTAATGGCACTCTGTGTCCTGAGGCGGGACCTCTTAGATCATTTGTATTAAATGCTCTTTCATACACGTCAGCCTTGGTGGAGGGGACTTTCCAGCTTTGTTCCTTTTTACATTAATTCCTTACTCATTCCCAACTCCACATTCCCGACAATGCCTCCTGAGTTTTGTAGTGCCAGAAATCTTTCAAAGAAGCTGAAGGATGACAGTTAGTCTTCTACACCTCTTCCTTGCTGATTATAGGCTTGGTCCCCGTCTGACTGGGACCACAAAACTCTCTAGTTCTAGCTATCAGGCAGAGAGGTACATCTGTTGATTGGTGGTATTCTAAACATACAGCCTTATTTGCATTTCCTCTGGCTTTCTCCCAGAGCCTCCCCAGAGGCACAGTAAGTAACCAGGACAAGTACAGATGTTATACATAATGTTATACTTAAAACTACAAGCTAAAGTTTAGGTCTTAAAGCTGCCTGGAAATGCCATCTTAGCTTAGGTCCTTGTCTTAACTTTGGCTCTCAGCTTGATACAATCTACAGTGACCTAAGAAGGGAGTCTCAAATTGAGTGATTGTCCAGATCAAACTGACCTATGGTCATGTTTCTAGGGCCCTATCTTGAGTGCTAATTGATGTAGGACAGCCAAGCACATTGTAGTCAGTATCATCCCTCTGGCAGGTGGTCCTAGACTATGTAGAAAAGCTATTTAAGCATCCATTAGTATGCCTCAGGAAACCAACAATTGTTGTAAGACCCCAAGGAGTCTTAGCTCAGGAGCACAACCCATAGAACACAACTAGACGATACACTGCTACAATGGCAAGAGGTTTTTATTCCATGTACATGGCGTTGCTCATCCTTACAGGGAGAGTCAACCCCGAACTCAAAAAGCACACATCTTTTATACTTTGTTTGAGGGGGGTGAACTACTATTTTACTATTGGTCAGCAGTATAATTTTCAGAAAGAGGAGAGGAAGGGGGAAGAAAAGGGGAGAAACTTTGGCAGTAAGGTTATTGACAATTTGCATTCTCCTTGAGATTCAGTACAGGGAGGGGTAGGGAAGCTGTTCTTAAAGCAGTCGTTTTTGTTTTGTCTTAACTCAACTTGGTCAGTATAGCCTGACCTGTCCACTAAAACTTTGTTTTTACATTTTTAGAACCTTGTTTATATAGTTCAAAACTTTGAGGGGTTTTGTCCTTGCTGTGTTTCTCAGAATTGGGTGATTAGAGCATGAGTTAACTATGACATGCCTCAGGACCCTATCTAGGGCTTTCTAGAGGGCCGGGTGGCTATCAGTCAGTATATTCTGTGGTTTTTCTGAGAATTACTCTGGGCCATTGTTTTTATTTTTCAGGCACAGGCAGGATCTCATAGCCTTGGGATGACTGGAAAATCTCTGAGTCTGACTTTAACCATTCTGTGTCTTTAGGGTCTTACATTCTAAGAATGGGGTGTTTTGCAAAAGTCTCAGAGCCCCTAAAAACCTTGTTTTTTACATCACAATCAGCACCCCATGGTTTTGCTTCAAGTTCCTGCTTGAGTTCTGTCTAGATTTTCTTAGTGATAGACTATAACCTATAGCCCTCCCCCCACAGTTTCAGTCAATGTTTTAGGTCAGCATCAGAGATTAAATTAGAACAGAAATTGGAACTAAGACTGGGTATTGCTGCTATAGATGTGACCATAGGACTTCAATACCTTGGAGGATTTTGTGAGAGGAACACAGAAGCATTTGAAACTTTGGGTTGAAAAAGCAACTGAATGATGTTCTTAGAGCTCAGTGGGTCATTCTGTTTGAAGCTTGGAGCTTGGAAGATGTAAGTGTTGAGAGAAAAGCAGCTTGGTTTGGGTGGTTTCAGAGGGGAGCAAGGATCTGTGTGCTAAGAATCTGTGTGCTACTGATCCGGAGCTGAAAAGCCAGCTGTGATTAGTAAGAGTTCAGCACTAAGGTGTTAAAGTTACTGTGCCTCATTTGATGATGGGGATGTGCTTTCTCAGGACCAGCCCACAGAACCTGTGATCACAGAATCATGGCTATGTATGAAGTTGTATGACAAGCTGCTGTGAGTTCTGGAGTTCAATAGCTATGTCATGTCCAAATGTTTTCCTCCATTTAGCATGATGTTGTCTTTGCATGTTGTGCTGACACACAAGGTTCTCTTCATCCCTAGTCCCAAGCTTTTACAATAAAGGTGTGTTGAATAATGTCAAAGGCCTTTTCTGCAGCTATTACTACAACCATGTGACTCCCATCCCTGAGCCTGTTTGTGTGGCATATTACTGTTAAGGTTTTTGAAAGTGATGGGTGGTTCAAGACAGTGAGATGAACCCGGGGACTAAGGCCACACACCTGATATCAAGACGAGGTCTGAGAAGGTATCCATCCATAAAGCAAAATGGTCCTGGAAAGAAGACTCTCCCTGCAAGAATCTACCTGCTCATCACGTAGGGTGTACAGTAGACATCCCTATACTGAGATACATGTCGAAGACATCCACTTTTTCTCTTCATACCATCTAGATGCACAGGTGCCATGTCCCTCCCATTATCAAAGCTCATTTCTTTCTCCTCTGGGCCCAGGAACACTGTTCTTTGTAGTGAGAATTCTGGAATTTGGGTTTCTTTAAAAAAAAAAAAACACAGAAATATTATAAGATTATGTTTCTCTTTTAATTCCAAATGTGGGCTATGGGGCTGCTTTGAAGCAGCTGACTATGATTTGCCTCGTGCTCCAGCAGGGATGTGATTTTTGCCAGCTGCAGGTAGTTTCTGCCGTTGTGTGATGTTTGGAATTCTGGGAACTTTTCAGGGGGTATATAAATGCTAGGGCCCTGAGAAGAGGTGTTGGGTGGTGGATGATCATTCAGGGGGGGGTGGTTGCAGTGTGTTAATAGTCAAAGAAGACTTATTCAAAGAAGACACTAGAAGAAAGAAAGTAGATTTAAGGATCTCTACCTCTCTCTTTCCCCCAATATCCTTTTTCCCCCTCCAGTCTAGTGATAGGAGATGAAATTGGGGGAAAGAGGGAGAAAAATGGGCAGGAAAAAGAAGAACACAAAAGCAGCAAAAGACAAGCTACCATACTTCCCTAGGTACATCCCATCCCAGAATTTAGCAATCTTTTGCTTTTCCCAGCTAGCTTTACTGTGCCTTTGTATCCTTGCTGTGTTTAAAGAAAAAAAAATAGAATAAAAAATTCTCAATAAAGATATTTCCTAATCTGATTTCTCTTAAAAGTCAGATAGAATTATGAGATCCTATAAATATTTAACAAATACTTGATTTGTACTGCATTCAAAGAAGTGATTATAACTAATGTTAATATTTGAACTAGGTAGCATTTAGGTAGATTATATAAATGATAATGTTTAAAGTAGGTAAACACACTCTGTTTATTTTCTCCAAATTAACTAGCCAAACTCCACGGCATTTACCAGCATTACATACAGAGATCTGCTTACTTCTCATCTATTTCCTGGTTTCTGAGCCCAGAGAGAGGGTACCAATGCTCAACTATTTCATTACAAAATGACCTCTCTTAGTTGACAGTGGGAAAAATTGCTTTAGCATAGAAAGGCATGAGCGGCTAATCCACTTCTTCTTCTTCTTCTTCTTCTTCTTCTTCTTCTTCTTCTTCTTCTTCTTCTTCTTCTTCTTCTTCTTCTTCTTCTTCTTCTTCCTCTTCCTCCTTCTCCTCCTTCTTCTTTTTTTTTTTACAGGTAAAGTCAAAGTTTATTCACATAAAGTTTAATTAGTCAAGTTAATGAAAATATTAAAAAATTTGAGTTCATTATGGCATCAGAAATTTAACTTTTGTTGCAAATAATACAGTATTTGGTGTTTCTGTCGAGATGCTATGCTACTGAGAGAGCAATTTCATTAAATCTTAACTCATCAGGGTCATGTTCCATGAACTTCTTGCAAACTTCTGTGGCATCCTCTAACAACATCTCTTCACTAGTTTTCCCATGGTTAACTGGAAACGGTTTCCATCCATCTAATTCATTGAGATTCCCATCTACATGAACTAATGCAATAAAATGAAGATCTACTTTTTCATCTATACTTGGTGCCTCAGTCTGACCTTCATGTGCACTGGTTTCATGAGCAACTCGAATAGTGTCATAGTTCTCCAGGTATTTGGCTCTTTCTTCAGGACTCATTGATACAGACTCCTCCAGGAACTTTTTCAATGTTGACCCTGATTCGAAGTGCATCTTGTCTTTGTTGTTTGCAATGGCATGAATCAGCCCAATCGTTCCACAGGCATTGCTTATGGTTTGTTTCATAAAATATACTGATGATGTAACATCTTGTCCTTGAGATTTTATTCTTTCTTCCTCTTCTGTTCTGAAGACTTCATACTTTTCTGTAATGGAGAAGAGGAGTAATACTGCACACACTGGTCTTGGCACCATGCTGAGAAGTTCAGGCTCCATCCCATACACATCAACAAACCGCCAGTTAGGATGCAGGCCTAACTGCTTGAGAAACTGGTTGGTGACCTGAAATGAGACAGAAGAAGGTTTAGAGACAGCTAATCCACTTCTTAGCACTGATAGATGCGCAAGACCTAAAGCTTACCCAGACTAGAGGATGAAGCAAGAGGCCAAGGCATGGGAGCAGATATGGGATGGTGATTTGGTTTTCTGTTTGTTTCTTTTTAAGACAGGGTTTCTACGTAGCCCTGGCTGGCCTGGTGCTCAATATGTACAACAGGAAAGCTTCAATTTCACAGTGATCTACCTGCCTCACCCTTGAAAGTGCTATAAATAAAGGCACATGACACCACACACAGCTTGATAATGGGCATGCTGCTATGAGCTAACTATTTCACATTGCCCTGGGATGGGTGTTAGAGAACCGTTCAGACAGTAGAGTCTCAGACAGGGGTAGGAAAAATATTTTTACCTCCTGTGGGACCTTGGGAAGCCAGAAAATCTTGGAGCATCCCCACATCATCAAACACAGTACCAGTACCAGTCCGGAAAAGACACAGCACAGCACAGACCCCTGAGCCCCCAGACAAGACATCTACTCTTGACCTTGTTCCAGGAAGAGCCATCAGCTTGAGGGTCTGAATTTGAGGATGTGAGTGGATGCTGCTGCTAGAAATGCATATAGATGTGTTTTTATATGCTTGAGGACCTATGGCCTTACCTGTCAGCCACTGTGTGGTGGAGGAGGCACGGCTACCTTGGGTAAGTGGTCAGTGCACCACACTGGGCATTGTTGCTGGCTTCTTTTCAGAGTTCCTTCCAAGATGATGATCTTGAATGTGATGTGGTTTAGAAAGGGAAAGATTCATGGTGTCTTAAGATTAGGGCGAATATGTCTAAGTGATGTAGGCTATTCACACTGTTACTAAAAAGTGCCAAGCTCCACAGCTTTGTTCACATGATGGGGGCATGCCTGTAATCCTGGTATGTGGGAAGTGGACACATGAAATGAGGAGTTTGAGATCAGCCTGGAGTATGTGAGACTGTCTCAAAATAACAGTAACAACAAAACCAGGGGTTAGAGAGATGGCTCATTAGTCAAGAGCACTGACTTCTTTCCCATAGTACCTGAGTTTGCTTCCTAATATCCATATGGTAGTCAAAACCATTTCTAACTGTTGTTCTAGGGGATCCAAAGCTACCTTCTGGACTCCATAGGTACCAGGGACACATATAGTGCACAAATACACATGTAGGCAAAATGCATATATATATATATATATATATATATATATATATATATATATATATATATACACACAGTAAATAAATAAGATTCTTTAATATAGTTTAAATGTATAAACAAACTAACCCATTCCCACTCTTTTGGAGAAGATGTAAATACTTCACATGTAAAAGACCATAATGCCCCCTCCCAATAAGATGTGTACCAGGCTAGATACCCCCTTATTGCATCTATAAATGTTTGCATAAAACTAGGCTCGGGACTCCACCGTCCTGCTGTGTCAGGGTTGGCAGAGAGCCCAAGCTTCAGTTTGAATAAAGAGACCCTAATGCAATTGCATGGGACTTGGCTCCTTGGTGGTCTTTCGGGTTCAAGAACGCTTCCTGGCACAACACCTCATGCTTTCTCCTCTCTTATGTGCCTCTATGTGCTCCTTTCCATTAGTCTCCTTTGTTATTCTAGAAAACTTTACATCTATTTTTATTATGCATATGTTATTATGTATCTATGTAAATTGACAATCTACAGATAGAAGAAATACACACACACACATATATATGTAATTTCATGTATCTGTATAAAATAAACAATCTACAGATAGAAGAAACACTAATATTTGTCTTTCAGAGACTGAATTAATTTGCCTAATATGGTGAACTCCATATTCCTGCAGAGGACATAATTCTATTCTTCTTTGTGACTGAATTAAATTCCATTGTGTGTATGCCTCATTTTCTGTACCTATTCCTCTGCTGATGGACACCTAGGTTGGTTATAGCTATGGCTGATAGGGTTCTCTGAGTAAACTTCTAGGAGTGGTACACTGTGGGTTGTCCTGATGCTGCTTGTATTTGATGCTAATCACATTTCCCAGGAGGGGCTGCCAAGGACGAGGAATGGATAATGTACTCAGGTGACTTCACCGGAACTTTCCCCCCATTTTAGCTTGCAAAATAAAGGTGAGAGCTAGTGATTGGGCAGGGGAAGGGAAGGTGGAGCTGAAGAGTTGGGGGTAGAGAGAGAGGAGGGGGAGAAGGAAAGATGGAGGAAGAGGAAGTGGAAGGAAGATGAAGCTGAAGCACGTGGCCTGGAGAAACCACAAATTATAAGGGATCCCATAGCTGGGGAACAGAGTAGTGTAGTGTAGATCTGCCCAGTCTAGGTGCACAGCTTGTGTTCATATTAACTGAGGTGTGTTTTCTTATTTGGGTTAGAGAGGTTACTGCAACAAACTAGCACCCAATGTATCGATTAGAACTCAACTAACTGGGGCTGGAGAGATGGCTCAGTGGTTAAGAGCATTAACTGCTCTCCCAGAGGTCCTGAGTTAAATTCCCAGCAACCACATGGTGGCTCACAACCATCTGTAATGGGATCTGATGCACTTTTCTGGTGTGTCTGAAGACAGCTACAGTGTACTTATATAAATAAAAATAAATAAATCTTTAAAAAATAAAGAATGAAACTAACCTAAGATAAAAGTTCACTGTCCCCCACCCGCCCAGGGCTCTGTGTCACATGGTCTGTTTATATTGAGGAACCACCTTCTGGTTTCCATAGTGACTATATTAACTTACATTCCCATCATCAGTATATAAGGGTTCTTCACTCCATGTCCCCATCAGAATCTCGTTCCCTTTTAAAACATAGCATTTTAATTACTTCTTAGAGAATTTCAAACAACGTATTTTAACCATCACTACCCCCTCTACTCTCCCCAACCTCTCCCAGATCCTCACCTCCCCACACCCTCCTAACTTCATGTGCAAATGTGATGGGACAAGATTTTTATCCAAGCATTCATGGGCAGGGCAGATGCATCTCTGTGAGTTCAAGGTCAGCCAGGGCCCACGGCCTTAAAGGAAACTGACTCTTCCCAGAAGCCATCTGTCACTAGCTTCCCAGTTGGAGGTGGGAGCATTCCAGCCCTCCTCACCTTCTTGCTAGAACGTTGACTGACTAGGTTGTGTGCAGGACTTGTGGCAGAACCACAGCGTCTGTGAGCACCAGTGCTGTGACCCTGACGTGTCTAGAAGATGCCATTTCACCCCACTCCTACTGACCTGTGCCTCTTGCCCTCTTTCCTCCCCATCTTGCTTGATGTCCTCTCAGTCTTGGGGAGCTCCATTTGTGGCTGGGCACTCCACTGACACTTTGACCAGTCGTGACTCTGCGTGTTAACCACAGTCCACTCTGATGAAGACTGAGAGCTGCGCTAACCTGTGGGTAGAGGTCCAGGTTCAGAGGGCATTTGATACTATGCCCGTTTGACAAAATCATACTGAAAGCCTCATCTCTGTGAGCCCCCAGCCATGGGTTCTTGGCCAGATTTTAAGTGTGAGGCATGTATGTCCCTGTAGATTAGTCTTAATTTTCATCAGGATGCAGTTGGTTATCCCCATAAATATTAGTGCCACTACCACACCTGTGGGCTTATCTTACCAGGGTGGTTGTAATAGTCAGGGCTCTCTAGAGTAGCAGAACTTAGAGAATGAATCTCTCATCTGTATCATCTCTAATCCATATCAGTATCCAATCTCTATCTCTACTAACTATATCTATATCATCTATATCTATCTACACATATAGAAAGGGGATTTATTAGAATGACTTACAGGCTTTGGTACCCATATCTATATGATACATCCTTATATGATATGCCTATCTGTATCTATATAGATACCAAAACCTGTAATTTTCCAGGATAGCCTGTCTACACAAAGAAATCTTGTCTCTAAAAACAAAACAAAAAAAAAAAACTAAACTTTTTACATTTATTGATTAGTAGATTTGCATGGCATTCGCATGTGGAGGTCAGAAGACAATTTTTGCCAAAGTTGATTCTCTCCTTCCACCTTGTGGGTCCTTGAGATCAAACTCAGACTTGGTGGCAAGAGACTTTACAAACTGAGTTACCTTGCTGGGCCTCTTGCTTTTTAAAGTACTATCTCATTTAATCCTCAAAAAACAAAACAAAACAAAACTTTGAGCTGGGTATTATCACCTTAAAAAGGTGACAGGAACCAGGACTGGAGAGAGAGCTGCTTTTCCAGAGGATCCATGTGAAATTCTTTGTACCCACAAGGTGGTTCACAGTTGTCTGTAACTCCAGTTCTAAGGGGTCTGACACCCTCTTCTGACTTCCTCAGGCACACACTCAGGTGAAATACCTGTGCACATAAAACACTTGTATACACACACATACACACACACACACAATTATTGTTTTGTTTGAGGCAGGGTCTTACTATATAGCTTTGGCTGACCTAGAACTCAGTATTTACACCAGGCTGGCCTTGAAGTTATAAAAATCTACTTCCTTCTACCTCTCTAGTGCTGGGACTAAAGCCTTCTTTAGGCGTGTCATGCCTGGCTCATAAAATTAAACAAACACTCCTGAGGTCAGACAAGGTTAAATAGATATTCTATAGTCACATGCTTCCAAGTTGAGACGGAATCTGGAATCTGATCCCAAACCTAGCCCCACCTGGTACTTTGAAGGGATCATTTTGTTATTAAGGTTTATGTCATCATTCAGTATTTGAGGAACTCAGGGTCATTCCTGAGAAGCCCATGGTGAGTCTGCCACCTAGTGGAGACCTTGTGTTGGCAGGCGCCACACAACTCTTGGGCAGAGTTCTGAGTGCCATGCTGACAGTCTGTGTGATTTCTGCTCACACTCAGGAAAAGCCTCTGCAGGGCTGCACAAGCCTCTAAGCATGCAGCGTCCCCACCCTCTGTCTGGATTCTTTTTCACACCTAGCAAATAAGTCAGATTAAACTAAATGAACATGACATACTCTGAAGACCTAAGTTACAAGTGAGCCCCTCACACCAAATCTCACAAGGTAGATTTTATTCACTCCTGCCATTCATATGCAAGAACGCTTGTTGAAAGTCACAAGAGAAGGAATATTGCATGACCTCATTTATACATAAACAAAACTAAACCTTACTTCAAAACCCTTCATTTTCTGAAGGTAGATATGTTAATACTTTTAAAGCACGCAGAAGAGTTACTGACACACTCCAACCATGATGTTGGCATTTGCTGACTTCATTGCATCATTAGAGCATGCTCTCTGGTAAAATATATTATTATGTAGTTCATCAATTTATTTGACACATGGTAACTGTACATATTTATTCGGTACAGTGTGATCTATACAAGTATACACTGCGGGTTGATCGGCTATGGGTAAATGCCTCCATCATGCTGGGCATCATTTATTTGTGCTGATAGTATTAAAAACCCTGCACTCTGGTTATATTGAAACATTTTGTTAAGCTGGGGGTGGCACAACATGCCTCTAACCCCAGCATTTGAGAGGTGGGGGTAGGAAACTCAGGAGTTCATAGCTAGCTCTGGGTATCAAGAGAGAGGGTGAGACAGCCTGGGCTACATGAAACCCAGAGAGGAGTTGGGGAAGGGAGAAGGGAATTTTCAGAAAATAACCATCAACTGTCGCTGTCAAGTGTGTTGTACAACATTAACCACCATTTCTCGTGTCCAAGTCTACTCTGGATAATAGAGCAATGAAGTTCTTAAAGTCAGAAAGAAAATGAAGGGTACTGGAGGGAAGGGGATGGCCAGGGAGTCAGAGATGGAGAGGGGGTAACCAGGAGTCAGTGACAGAGAGAGGAGTAACCAGGGAGACAGTGTAGGAGAGGGGAGGGTGACCAGGGAGACAGTGCTGGAGAGGGGGTGACCAGGGAGTCAGTGCTGGAGAGGGGGTGACCAGGGAGTCAGTGCTGGAGAGGGGGTGACCAGGGAGACAGTGTAGGAGAGGGGAGGGTGACCAGGGAGACAGTGCTGGAGAGGGGGTGACCAGGGAGTCAGTGCTGGAGAGGGGGTGACCAGGGAGACAGAGCTTATGGAAAGCTCTGAGGTTGGATGGAGGTGATGACAGAAGAACAACCTGATGTTCTGAATGTCAGTCTGTGAACACTTACAAATGAAGGATGACACATTTTAACTTAGGAAAAATTTGCTACCATTTTAAAAAAATATTAAGTAAACGTTAGAGTCCATATTTTAAACCATGTCACCTGACTACAAAGCATATGGTTATGACACCTGTTATCTGACACTATTTCTGGAGAGAAGTAGAGAAATGTCTACTCACCTCAGACTGGAAGCCAACAACTGTGGGAATCAGTTCATTAGGGTCCCTTACAGGGTGTGCACAAGCAGCTACTTCAGGGGGTAGAATGACTCAAAGACAGCTGAGTCATGGAAAGCCCACCCCAGCATGGGCGACAAGTCAAAAAGCTGGAGCCCTGGGGTTTTCTACATGATGAGCAGGCAGCTAGATAGATTAGAGACTTTCTTCCAGGCAGCTTGGCTGGTCCCAGTCTCTGAAGCGGTCCTTCCTGCTTATGACCTTGAGGAGACTTGGACCTTGTACAATTGGTAAGCGTTCCTTTTAGGAAAAGTGTTTGAGTCTTAGTGTTCCTCCATGACAGACTGTTTCAGCTCAGAGGAAATGGCTATAAAACACATGCTGCCCCATCCAACATCCTGTTCCTCTCTTCAGTCTTTCTACTGGTCCCATGTTGGGTTGTTGATTCATAACCAAATGTTTGGTGTATGTACCCCATTCTCCTGCCAACTGCTTCCCTACATTTCCAGCCAGATGACAGGATTACACCAGGGCTTCATGAATCCTACAATACAGTGACTCCTACAAGGGCTCAAGGCAACAGCAACAGAACTGGGAAGTGAGAAGGATGTCGTAGCCTATGAATGGAAGAGGAGGTGTGGAAAAAGAGGTCAGGAGGGGAATTGTTCTAGAGCCAGCCCAAGCCCAGGAACAAGCAGTTCTTGATCACCTTGGGCAGAAGTAGCAAAAGCCACACTGTGCCCATCACTTTCCTGTCTCAGTGGCCTTAATCCAGATGCAGACTCTGGAATGTGACTTTTATTGTAATAAAAAGTAACCAAAAATACTTCATGTTCCTAGAGTGTTGCTATGAAATTAGCTTGGGTTACTCAGTGTGTCTACATATTATGTTTGAACACATAAGAGAAAAGATAAAAGCAAGCCTATCACCTACTGTGTTAGTCAGGATGGGAGCCAAGAGAACAATTAGAGTTTTAGGATGTTAATGTCTGGAGTGGGCTGTGGTGTGAGTAGCCCAACAATGGGTTAGCCCATAGAAAGGCGAAGAATCCAGCAGTTCAGCCCACAAGACTGAATGATCCAAAGACCTAATTGGGTGCTGGAGCCTAGAGAAGTCCCTAGGCTTCTGGGTTTTGGTTGGAATCTTTAGAAAGTGGGATCTAATACCAGCAAAGGAATGCCTCAGAGCAGATGAACTCACCGGCGAGAGTGAGGGCAAATGGGGAGAAATGATGTGTTCGTGTTGATACCAGACTCCTCTGCCCCTGGTACCCTACTCTATCCTTCCCTCCACTTACCCAGACACATCCTCTTCATTGTGTCCCAGAATCCCTCTGTGTATGAGTTTGTATAAAGTTAGAACAGGTTAGCGACACCAAGAAGAGGTTCTCTAGACCTCTCGAAGTCTGACCAGGAACTCAGACGCCAGACTTCCATGGGTGTGGTGACTAGCTGGGTCAGTTAGGTGCGCCACACAGATCACCTAGAGCTGATGGCCTTGAAACTGTGACAGTGTTAATTCTGTTTTAGTTTCTGAGATAGTGTTGTGGTCCCTCCCTCAGCTCTGTGCTGAATGCCTGGGCCTGGGGCATCTTCCACATTTGTCACAAGGTGTGGCTCAGATTAGGGTGGGTCTTCCCACTTCAAACAATCGATCAATAAAACCTCTCACAGGTGTGTCCAGCTGCTTGGGTTTGAGTTGGTGGTTAAGCTAACAGTGGAGATCAACCATCCGGGCTAGCAGGTGCTTCTGTGTGCTGTCAACAGCTCTGTACAGCCCACCCTGAACCTGGGAGAACAGGGGTCTACACCTGTTGGTTCATTGCTGTACACCCCACCTTTCAGGATGTCTCTGACATGTTCTAACTTTATGCAAACACAGAGGGATATGGTGACATGGCCACGAGGACATTCCTAAGTAAGTAAAAGGAAAATAAATGTGAGTAGCTAGGACAAAGAAGAAATTCAGTTTCATTATGTTTTCCCGGTGTTGTCTTCGATAACCAGACACAGGCAGAAGAAGCTGACACAGCAAAAGTGGTGACTGTGACGGTGGCCCCCTAGGGAAAGCATGTGTGCACAACAGCCTACTGAAATGTAGACTCCTTGGTGTTGGCCTGTTTCTTATTGCATACATTGAATCAGCCAGCACACATTAACACATTTTAAGTATAAACATTCAAATCCTTGCTCCTGTTTTTACAGTACTAGGTAGGACACCCATGATTATGAGATGCCCTTGGAAAATAGAGCCAGGCTTATAAAGACTTCAGGACAGAAGTGTTGGACCCATTCATATCTACTTATTCAAATCAAGGCTTTTCCGGAGCATAGGTGTGGTTCTCTGGGTTGAATGTTTCCTGGCAATCCTTTTGCTCAAAGCACACAGGCAAATGAATTCTGACAATGGAAGAAGGTAAGCCACATCAGAAGGGAAAGGACACTTGCTTACTCAACACTACTGTTAAAACTTGCTTTGTGCAAGAGGATCCCGAATTTCAGTTGCCCAAGGGTTCCCTTACCCAGTGTACTTGGCTGGAAACCTAAATAGACGTTAGGCTTCTGTACCTGTCTGTGCAGTGGAGGCTCAGGCACCATCCCTAACAAGGGCCCTACATTCTACCCTGCATGCTCTGAAGGACACTGGGAGGTTCTGACAGGTCAGGGGCAGGCTAGGCCACTCTGGGCTAGGAAGGCTTCTTCTAACCTGGTTCTCCCCACCCTTCCTGATCAGGGAGTGGTCATCAAGGGTTGTCCCAGCCCTGTGTTGTGTCTAGTCAGAAAAGGAGTTCACCCAACCAACAGGGGCAGAGAGCCATTCCAGACCAGGGTCATGGATCCCAGGGAGAAGCTACTTGAAACAAAGCATCTGGAAAAGCCCACCTGCACATGTAGAGGCGCACACAATTTTAGGAGTCATTGCCCCCAAAAGCTCATCTATAGGCTGGGGATTTAAATTGCTCTGCCCAAGCTCAGCATAAGGGAACAGACTTATAATCCTAGCACTCAGGAAGTGGAAGCAAAAGGCTCAGAAATGTAAGGCCAGCCTCAACTACATAGTGCATTTGAAGCCATCTCATTCTGCAGGAGACCTGTGTCCCAGTGGGTGTGCCAACACCAGCATATGGTCAGCATTAATTTGGACTCAGTGGGAATAACAACACTAACTTAAAAAGAGGACATGAAGTAGAAAGAAGATGGGCTGGAGTGGTCCAGAGGAATTTAGAGAGCTGGTGTGTATATGTAAGAGTCCAAAAAAAAAAAAAAAAAAAATCGCTGAAGGAAGACCCCAGACTCAGATAGTGTACAACAAAGAGTTTATTCTGCAGGAACACCCAGCATTCGGGGATCAACCATTCTCCAAAATGGCAACCTCAAACCAAGGCATGTAGGGCTTTTTATAGGGAATGAGAAGAGGGTGTGTATGTGTGGGGGGTCTCTGAAAGGATCAGGTAATCTAAAATTTCATCGGTGGGTATTAGGGGGGTGTCACAGGTGGTTAGTGGTCTGCATCCCTGTGTCATGAACATTCAACCATGTGGTGAAATAGGGCTGCCCAGTGCAGATGGCCCAGTCTGAGATATTTCCCCATTTTTGTGGTTATCCCAGGCTGTTCTTTGGGAGAGGGTTTTATGGTCTTGTTCTAGATTTTATGATCTATTCCTAGAGTTGGTGTCCTATGACTTGGTTTCTGGGACTTGTGGTCTGTTCCTGAAGCTGGTGCCTTATGGCCTTTTTTTGAAATCAGGCCTGGTCCTTAGAATGGAGACAAATGGGGTTTGTGTTGCCCTTTTGTGTATGCTTAAATATATAGAGCATGTGTATGATTTAAATATATAGAGAATGTATATGCTTAAATATATAGAGCATGTGTATGCTTATATATATAGAGCATGTGTATAATTTAAATACCTAGAGCATGTGTATGACTTAAATATATAGAGCATGTATGATTTAAATATATAGAGCATGTATATGATTTAAATATATAGAGCATGTGTATGCTTAAATATATAGAGCATGTGTATGATTTAAATATATAGAGCATGTGTATGATTTAAATATATAGAACATGTGTATGCTTAAATATATAGATCATATGTATGACTTAAATATATAGAGCATGTGTATGATTTAAACATACAGAACATGTATATGATTTAAACATACAGAACATGTGTATGATTTAAATATATAGAGCATGTGTATGAATTTTTTTCCTGTGCTACTTTTGAGGGTTTACTGAGAATCTGCGTTAGACATTGTTGTTTGCTTCTCAAATCTGGTAGTTTATCTGTTGTTTTTATAAAGTGTATGGTTCATGTATTCATATAAAAAAATATCCCCTTCCGCTGCCAAGTCCAGCATGGCCTTGGTGGGGACATGGCCAGTAGACATGGGCCCCCAAGTATCAATGGCAGCCCTGGGCATAAGACTTGTTTGTATAATAATGTACATATTTCATATTCCTCCAAGGAATGTTCTCTCTGTTAATGTTAATGACTCCATGATAATCTGAGCCCAGGAAGTGAAGGTGTGTTTAATGTTTTAGCAAAATGGTAAACGCTGTGACCTTCAGGACAACCCTTAAGACCGTGGAAAAGAACTCTAAAAACATGAATTCAAGCATATAATTTCTCAACTAGGCAATGTGAATTATGAGGGGCTTCACGAATCTAAAGGAACAAAGGCACCTACCTGCATTGAGGCAGCTTCTCAGGAGATACAAAAGCAGGCAGATTCCTGAGCTCAAGGTCAGCCTGGGACACTTGGAGTCCAGACCCAGGTGTGGTAGAAAGGGTAATTTCAGGACGGGGTCCACCCTGCTAGCTTATCCTCTGTGCTTAACAGCCAGGCAGATCTCTGAATTCTTTTTCAGTGTTATAAGATGTGTGCTTGCTGTTTCCTAAGAATTGAGGGGCTGGGAACAAGTGATGCTGATTCACAGGATAATCAAAAGGGAACCCGTACTAAGTAGCTGAATTGATATATAAATTAAAAAACTGGGCTTTTGGTTTGCATAAGATGAGCTAGCGGAAAGTGATGGCAGTTCTTTTGAGAAATTTTCTCTAACGAGAGCTGAGCTACCTGGAGATCTCTGGAGAGCGAAAACAGCTCTTTTAGAATTTTTCCAATAGATTTCTGATTTTTGTCAGAAAATCCATGGATAGCAAACACAGCTCATTTAGAAAATTTCATAGCCCTTTTAGAATTTTTCTGGCTTTCTTATTTTAATTGGAAAATCTAAGAATTACTTTTAGAATTTTTCTAACAGGATTTCTGACTTGGTCAGATGATCCAGTAACTTTTATAGCAGCTTTTCTGACTTTGGTCAGAAAATCCATGAACTTTCCAGATAGCTTTTAGAATTTTTACTAGCAAAAAGAGCTGTCTCAACCCGTTTTTAAAAACAGCAAAAAAAGTTGTCTAGTAACACCTCAGTTATGTGTACTTTCAAATGTCTTCACAATGCTAAAAGCACAGCTCAGATTAGTGCAGCCATTGGTGACATAGAACTTCAGTTCAGTCTGCTTAACTGAAAAGCTCAGAGCAAGGTAGAAGCTGCATGGTGATGGCCTCTCTGTAGGTCCTACGGCTGAACTACATCTAGGCCCACAGGCTATTAGGCTGTGTGCAGCAACAGGGATAAGGGCAATCTGCCAGAATCTCCACTGGGCCTCCTGAGTCTCCAGCACCGAATGTGCCTAGGGTCTTTTCACTTCCTGTGTTCCCTGGGCTGATGCCATGGACCCAAGATTTTTTGCTTCAATAAGTATATGAACTTTAGGCTTTTTCTCTGTTCATATCTAAACAATGTTTTTCTTTTAGCAGTTTCATCAGAGCAACTGGGATGAACTTCTGGCATTTTCCACCCCACCCCCAACCCCAGGGATCCAGACTTGGTGGTGGTACATGCTTTTAATCCAGCATTCTCCAGCTCTTGGGAAACAGAAGCAGGAAGATCTCAG
The DNA here is from genome assembly GCF_963924665.1 of Micromys minutus. Lineage (NCBI taxonomy): Eukaryota > Metazoa > Chordata > Mammalia > Rodentia > Muridae > Micromys > Micromys minutus. Next base: position 27,748,801 of record NC_137981.1, read on the forward strand.
TTTGAAGACAGCCTGGTCTATAGATACAGTTCTAGGACAGTCAGGGCTACACAAAAAAACCAACGACAACAAAACAAACATCACAACAAAGCAGACAAGTAGGTCTTGGAAATGACACTGTCCCTGTAGCTAATCCTAAACACAGTTCCACAGCCAGGCAGCCTAGCCACTGAAGCAGATTCCAGAGCAGTCACCAACACCTTTACCCCAAACAAGAAGCCACCTTCTCAGGGGTAAGGCAGGGAACAGGACTCAGAAAGGTTTTGTTACAGAAGAACTAACAATAGTAACTACTCAGGCAATCAACACCAAGAAGAACAAAATGGCCATCCAACCCAAAGCTGTTTTCCTAATGATTTTTCATTTCCTGATGGTGCCAGATGGTGAAAGAAAACTGAAACAACAAATATGAAGACTTTTAAAAATAATGTATTTAAAAATATAAATCACTAAACATACATTTTATGAATTTCTGTCCAATAATTTAGAGACGTATACAGTTCACACAAAACCCACATTTTCCTTTAATTAATTTAAGTAGACCAATTTACTCCCTAAGGGCAAAAGGAAAATCTGTATTCAGTTGTGGTGTAAAGGCCAGCCAGAGAAACTATTTTTTTAAAGGTCTCCCTCCATGTTAGTACTGAATGACTGCTTGCCATAGACTCAAAATTCCAGAATGATGGGTTTCCAGGAAGCAACCTTGACTCGGGGACCCCCAGAAACGACAGCTGTGACGGTCTCCTTGTTATGGTATCGCTTTTTCATCTTCTGTAACTTGCTTATGCAGATACCCAGATTGTTTGAGTTGCTCTAACCACTCAAACTTGGCAGAACAGGCCAGATTTTCCTTGCTTGCATAGATACCATGGGCTGTGGTTTTTCCTTTAGGAAACCTTTCCCCACAATTTATGGCAATCTCAAATTTGGCTCTCAGATTGTCATCCTGCCAGCAGCTCATAAATAAATCTTTCAATTAAAATTGGATTGAATATGGTCTTTCCCCAGGGGTCAGAAATTCTATAATAATGGAATATCATAAGATAATTAGTGAAAGAAAAATAAAAATAGTCAAAAATAGTGTGACCAATAAAGTCTGCAGGAAGTTTCTCATGTAATTCTGTCGCTGGTTTTTCTTTTAGTCTTGGGCTGAACACTTGAGAGCCTCACTGTCCCCTGCGGTTCTCAGGTCTTCTGTGCCTGTCCCTACCACCACTTCTCAAAGCAGATGTGTTCCTTGGGAATGTGGCTGCTCTCCAGGTGCTGAGAGAAAAAGTCTGTCATTGGAGGTGGGCCGCAGACATAGAACAGTGTCTCTGCTGAAATGTGATCTCTTATCTCCTTCTCTGTTATTCTTCCATCTACCAAAAAACCAGAAGAACACCACCTCAGGCTCGGCATGTTTGCATCCTGACCAACCACAGCTGGGTGTCAGTGTTTACAACAGCACGGGGAGCCCAGTCTCTCCAGGCTCCCAGGCCTGCAAGCAAAGCCGGAGGCTGTCACCAGCTACTCTTTAGAGAGGGCCCACAAGCTTACTCACCTCTGTAGAGAAGAGTGAAACTGCCTTCAGCAAAGTGAATGGCTGTTTTATTTAAATTAAAAAAAAAAAAAATCCTTTCAGGACACTAAGACGCTCAGCAGGTAAAGGTGTTTGCTACCAAGTCTAGTGACACCATCCCTGAGTGTGATCCCTGAGACTCACAGATGGAAAGAGAACCAACTCCAAATGTTGTCCTCTGGTCTTTATACAGACCAGCACTCATGCACACGTGCGTGCACACACAAATTTAAAATAACTTTGGCTAGGTGTAGTGACAAAAATCTTTAATCTTAGTATTTAAAGAGTAGAAGTAGGTGGACCTTTATGAGTTACAGGCTAGCCAAGGCTATACAATAAAACCTTGTCTCAAAAATCTCAATAAGGGGGCTGGAGAGATGGCTTGGTGATTAGGAGTACTGACTGCTCTTCCAGAGGTCCTGAGTTCAAATCCCAGCAACTACAGCTCACAACCATCTGTAATGGGATCTGATGCCCTCTTCTGGTGTGTCTGAAGACAGCTATAGTGTACTTATATATAATAAATAAATAAATCTTTTTTAAAAAATCTAAAACAAATAATAAAATAACTTTAAAGACTACTTCCAAATAGGAAAATTGAGTAATTTAAATATCTATTAATAGCACATGAAACTGATTCAACCAAAGCAGGACTATTATTATTTTTTGACTATATATTATAATGATGATGCCAAGGACTTCTAAAAATTCAGTAGGAAACCTATCTAATAAGTAAATCCAAGTATGAACCATCTTAATTCCCTGGGGAATGAGATTCCCAGCAGGTGACTCCTAACAATAAAAATGCCTTTTCTTAATCAGTTGGCCTATCTATCCAGTAACTGTACAGCTAGTCAAAAAAAAAAATTTCCTTAAGAGGACTCACCTGTGACATAAGGCTTAAGTTCTGCACTGATTTGTGCCGTCTGTTTTGTAACATGAAAACTGCAAGTAATCTTCTCAGGAAATTCATGTACTAAGTCGATGATATCTTTCTGGAATGTCAAACATACTGGGTCAAACTACATGTAAAAAAAGAACATCGAACTATAGCTGGGTATGATGACACATGCCTTTAATCTCAGCACTTGGCAGGCAGAAATGGGTGACTCTCTATGAGTTCAAGGCCAATCTGGTCTAGACAGCAAATCAGGCTAGTCAGGGCAAATGTCTTAAAACACCAATACCTGGTGTACCATCACCACTTCCTCTTCCTCCTCTGTTTCTTGAGACAGAGTCTCATATAGTCAAGTTAGCCATAAATTTGCTGGTTGGCCATAAACACTTTATCTTCCGGCCTTAGCATGCCAAGTACTGGGACTACGGGTATGACATCATGCCTGGCTCTAGTGACTTTTCTGTTCCATTAACTTCTAGATTCTATCCCATTGTGGTGAACTGAATGAGAATGGACCCCACAGGCTCATGTTTGAATACTTGGTCTCAGTTGGTGGAACTGATTGGGGAGGCTTGAGAGGTGTGGCCTTGTTAGAGTGTCATTGGAATAGCCTTTGAGGTTTCAAAAGATGCATCCCATCCCCAGTTAGTCTCTGCTTCCTGCCTGTGTCTCAAGATGTGAGCTTTCAGCTACAGCTTCAGCACCATGCCTGCCTGCCTGCCTGTCTCCTGCCTGAAACCAGAGCCTCCATGTTAAACTTTCTTCTATAGGCTGCCTTGGTCACAGTGTTATATTATAGCAATAGAAAGGTAACACAGACACCTCCAAATCTCATCTTATGTTGTCACTTAGCTGGAAATATTTTAACTATCCTGGGTGAAATGCTATCTGTTAATTATCATTGAATTGATTAAGCCTTGCTATGCCTTCTTTGTGAGCTTTTGCAGAGAAATCTGAACCCACAGAAGAAAGCATGCTCCCATTTACTTACATGTTTATTTATTTGTATTGGCATATATTCACTGTTCAGTGATGGCTTCACAGAAGACATTTCATTGGACAATGACTGGATAAAACATTCTGGTATTACACCAGGCACTTTGGCCCTATTCACCTCACCCTTTTCCCTTTACTCTGTTTAGTCCCCTAGGTGTCACTTCTTCCTTGTCCTATATGAGCACACTGTAGCTGTCCTCAGCCATACCAGAAGAGGACATGAGATCCCATTACAGATGGTTGTGAGACACCATGTGGCTGCTGGGAATTGAACTCAGGACCTCTGGAAGAGCAGTCAGTGCTTTTAACCACTGGGCCATCTCTCCAGTCCCTTGTATGACTTTTTATTGTTTAATTAGCATACAGTGTAACAGGTTTCATTACTATATTCTCATACCAACTTTATTTTGGTTTCTTACTGCAATGCACACACTCCTCCTGCTCCAAGCTCTCATCTGTACCCTTCAGCCCAGAAGTCCCTTTGCACATCTGCATCCTTCAGCCCAGCAGTCCCCTCTGCACCCATGTCATGTCACCTGTTGCTTATTGACTACACAATTTTATCCACATGCTTGGAGCTCACTGTAGACACATCTCCCTTACCTTAAACAGGAGTTCGCTGGTGTTCTTTGCACTGTAGAACAGTTTTATTGTTCCTATCTCATAGCTACTTCCTTTTTCTGCGTGGTCTCGGTGGAGATCTGCCGAGTGGCGCAGGATAGAAAGCAGGGGGTTAATCCCGACCCCTCCAGCAATCAAGACGAGGTTTCGAGGGGCATCTGTGGGCTGAGGGTCAAAGAAGAACTCTCCACCTACTCTGAGAGCCACTTCAGAGTCAAGTGTGCACTGAAGCAAGAAAGAAAAGATCCTTTGATCCTGTGCAGGGCAAGTCTCAGACCAAACGTCTATGTATGTGAAACCACTGGGCTGACTTTCTGCCTGCTTATCAGTATTTGGGATGATCTGCACAGCTTGTTTTCAATTCTCCCAGGGCCTTAGGACTTCATTCTACTTGTCCAGCAAGTGTGCCGCTTGCTGTTCCAACTCTGTGGTCCATACGAAATAGCCATTCTGGTATAGAAGGGGGACTTGCTTCAGAGATTTACTATTAGCATCACAGGTGAGGGGCTGAGATGACAAAGCAGCAATGGACTCAGGCAGGACAACCTCTGGGGTATGTATCTCTTCATTAGTCATGTACCTATGTTCTGAGCTGAGAAAGACTGGTTGGGACTGGTGTGCCCTCAAGCTGTAAGGCCCTGGGGTTCCCTCCTGAGTTGGGCATACCCAGTTAGACTAGTGTGCAGGCTTGCCCTGGCACTGTGGTACAGTTGTCTGTTCACATCTCCCTCTAGCAGCCAGAAGGGCAGCAGGGGGCTGTACATGCAGGCCAAGTCTCACACCAGCCTGCTTGTGTGACGTACCAGTACTTGGTGAGCTCACTTACAGCACACTTGACTCCAGATGCCTCCGATGGAGTGTTCTGGAAACATGTGGCAGCATTATATTTTCATTGTCACAGTGGGAACTTAAGTGGCACCCAGAGGACAGGAATAGATGACCCATATAATTGGAGGCTTCCTGGATCTGGCTCCTAATAAACTGATGGCTAAATTTGCAGGAATTTTTGTGAGTTATTCGTTATTGGTAGTTTGGAATCAGCCACTGTTGGTATATTCAGAACATAGAAATTTGCCTTTTAAGATTTAGAGCTGAGTCAGAATGGCTAAGATCAAAAACTCAGGTAACAGCAGATGCTGGCAAGGATGTGGAGAAAGAGGAACACTCCTCCACTGTTGGTGGGGTTTAAAATGGTACAACCACTCTGAAAATCAGTCTGGCGGTTCCTCAGAAAAATCGACATAGTACTCTACCTGAGGACCCAGCTATACCACTCCTGGGCATATACCCAAAAGAAGCTCCAACATCTAACAAGGACACATGCACAACCATGTTCATAGTTGTTCACAGACTTATTTATAATAGCCAGAAGCTGGAAAGAACCCTGATGTCCTTCAACAGAGGAATGGATACAGAAACTGTGGAACATATACACAATGGAGTACTACTCAGCTATTAAAATCAAAGACTTCATGAAATTCCTAGGCAAATGGATGGAACTAGAGACTATCATCCTGAGTGAGGTGACCTAGTCACAAAAGAACATTCATAGTATGTACTCACTTATAAGCGGATACTAGCCCAAAAAGCTTGAATACCCAAGAAACAATTCACACAACTTATGAAGCTAAAAGAGAAGGAAGGCCAGAAGGTGGATGCCTCAGTCCTTCTTAGAAGGGAGAACAAAACACTCAAGGGAAGAAATAAAGGAACAAATAGAGAAGCAGGGATTGAAGATCACCTAGAGACTGCCTCACCAGGGCATCCACCCCACATGCAGCCACTAAATCCAAACACTATTGCTGATGCCAAGTAGTGCTTTCTGGCAGGAACATGATATGGATGCCTCCTCAGGGGCTCTGCCAGAACCATACTGATACAGAGGAGGATGCTTGCAGCTAATTATCAGACTGAACATAGGACCCCAATGAATTAGCTAGAGAAAGGACTGAAGGAGCTGATAGTATCTGCAACCTCATGGGAAGAACAAAATGATCAATTAACCAAACCCACCACAGCTCCCAGGGACTAAAACATCAACCAATGAGTTTGCACGGAGAGACCCACGGCTCCAGGTGCATATGCAGCAGAGGACAGCATTGTCTGACATCAATGGGAAGAGAGGCCTTTGGTCCAGCGAAGGCTCATTTTCCCAGTGTAGGGAAACACCATTGTGTGAGGTGGGAGAGGGTGGTTGGGAGAGGGAGCACCTTCATGGAGGCAATGGGAGGGGGAGGGGGATAGAACTGGAGGAAAGGGATAACATCTGAAATATAAATTCAGAGAATATCGAGAGAGAGAGAGAGAGAGAGAGAGAGAGAGAGAGAGAGAGAGAGAGAGAGAAAGAGAGAGAGAGAGAAGATTTAGAGCTCTGGATCACCTGCATACGCCAGTGCAATACACAGGACTGTCAGGATGACTTCTGAGTGATCCATACTGTTCACATGGGAAAAGCCAATCTGTAATGATCTGAGGTGACAGACTTTGTTGCCATGAACAACTATTTGAGAAAAAAATACTTAAAAGGTACAAATATTTGCTTTTGGCTCTCAGCTTCAGAGGTCTGGAACCACTGTGTCTAGGCTCTGGGGAGGCAGGGTAGACAGAAGGACATAGAAGCCAATCTGCTCAGCACATGGCAGCCAGGAAGCACAGAAAGAGAATGCCTGGGTGGGGGTTCTCTCTCCCCTTTTTATTGTATCTCCCCCTCCCCACACCCCAGCTCAGCCCACGGGATGGTGCTGCATACCCACATCCAGGGGTGAGCCTTACTAAGAGTCTTACGCTCAAAATCGATCCAGCCTCACTGAGAAGAGGCTCCGCCCCTTGCCCTGCCCATTTGCATATATGCTTTTCTCTTCAGCCAAGCCAGAGAGTCCAAGAAACCTCTCTGATTCCTCTCAGTACGTGTATCAATGCCAGCAAAGAGAGTGCTCTAGTCTAGAAACTAGAGCGTGCAAAGCTACCCTTGTCGTCTGTTGACAAACAGGCTGCTAGGGGAGCACAAACACTGAAGCCACCGCACTCTAACACCAGCAGGTAAAGGACCCATGGTCCACACAGAGCACTGTATTACAGGTGAACACAGATTTTCTGTCTCCACAGCAACTGGTGCAGAACAGCAATCGCTGTCCCGAACTCCTAGCTCTGTCAAGACCCACAGAAGACTTTAAGCACTCTAGTCCACGTCACCTGAGCAGCCTGCTGCCACCAGACACATTTTCACTGTCCACCCTAACTGCTCAGGAGGGAAGGAACATCCTAAAGATGGTTTCAGGACAACTCTGACTTCATAATGGCTGCTGGCAACTTCCACCTTGTAGAGCAGACGAGGCAACCGGGCACTGAGTGCTCCTCACCAGGTTCTGCATTTCCCTGGTGGCTAATGAACGAATGGTCATTGTCTTTCCATTTTCCCCAGCTGTAGGCTATCTTTAATTCTGATAACAGTCTTTTGCAGAAAAGGCTTAATCTTTGTTAACTCTAAAATATCTTATTTCCTTTTATAGTTCTTCCTCTCGGTGCTATTTAACTTTCTATTTGTAAGTTTCAAATATTTGCAGTTTTCAGGTAGAACTTCAGTCTATAGCTTCACATCTGTTATCTACAGCCATTTAAAGCAGATTTAGGCCCAAGGTTTGCTGTCTCTATGTAAATGTACAGTTGCTATGCTCTTTGCTGGAAAAGCTGTCCTTTCTCTACCTTCTTCAGCACTTTTGTTCAAATTGAAATGGTGGCGCATGTCAGTCTTTCTGAGCTCCTTCCATGTCTGCCCTTCACCATGGACTGTCTTGATTATCACATTATTTTACTCCTAAAGTTTTAAGTGATCACCTTGTTGTCATTGTTGTCTTAAGACAGGGCTCACTGAGGTGACCAGGCTAGCCCTGAACTACAGACCTCTAGCTGAGAGTACAGGTGTGCCATCTGCATCCTTCCTGTCTTGTTCTTAGTCCGAATTGTTCCAGTTCTTTCCCTCCCGTGTGAACTGAAAGGACCAGTACTGGCGTAAGACCAACTTCTCAGCACATAGGAGACTGAGTTGCTCCAGAGGGACAGAGGGCAGGGAACAAGAGACAAATAAAGGAGACAAAGGACCAAGGAAGGGCAGGGAGAGGGGGAAGGTTTATTTGTTCTGAAGGGGTGGGACAAAGGAATGCCTCTGGATAGAGAGGAGACAGACTCGGCCCATGAGAAAATGGCAGTTTATAAGGTGAAGAGGAAAACCCCGTTAGGATGAGGTGTTTAATTATTCTTTTAATCTTTTTTATTGGATATTTTATGTATTTACATTTCAAGTGTTATCCTCTTTCCTCCCTCCCATCCCCCCTCTCCACTCGAGGTGTTTATTTTTAATTGGGCATGTTAATTAGGTGAGCCAAAGGAGGCTTTTGATTGCTGGACTTCAATACTTTGTTGGACTTTGATAGTCAGGAAGGAGGAGAAAGTGGCCAAATAAGGGAGCGGACCTTGGCAGGTAGCTTTAGGAATGTAATGTAATGGTTTCTAGCAAAGCACAGGGACTGGGGGCTGGGGAGAAACCTGCCAGAGCCATATCTGCCATTCTCGGCCCAACTAGAGCCCTTATAAACTCTGAAGTCATTTGTGTATCCGTAAGACCAGTTCTCACTCTAGTTGGATGTTACAACAAATCCACCTTCCCTGTGTTGGGCTCCCGGTCCAAGAACACTGTGCGCCCTTACTCCAGCCCTTACTCCATTGCTGCATGCAGGATTGAGAAGGACAGTTTTCTTGGTTTTTTTAAAGATCCTTACTGGGGGATGGACCAAGAAAGTGACCTCGTTGCAAGTTTTTTCTTCACTCTTTAGCCACAAGGGCATGTTACTTCCTACAAATAGGGCTTGTTTCTAACTCTTTGGGTAGCTCTTCTTCTAATTAAGCCAAACTGTAGCCACTAAATTCAACCTTTTCTCCCAGCTGTTCTGTAGAACAATGCTCTATGTCCATCCCCACCATATATTTGTCCTGGTGCTCTGGTAAGAGCTGCTCCTATTGGCTTGCTTCCTTCCTCTCCTTAACACCTTAAGAGGCAGCTCCTACACAGACAAGAATTCTTGGAAACCTTTAAAAACACAGCAATGAGAATAAAATTAGTTTTTGTTTTCTGTTCTCTTTTTGTTGGCTGTCAATAATTCCCGGGGTGGCAGAGGTGATGAAGCAGAGCTGCATTCTGGGAACATTTTGGTTAAGGAGAGGATCAAAGGCTGAAGGAGGATGGAGGGTGTAGGTAGGCATAAGCCACAAATATAGGGTAAGGAACAAGGGGGAACAGAAAGAAAGAAGGTCAAAACTGAAGTTCATCTTGTTCCTGGTGTTCAAACAGGTATGGAGGGCAATGTGTGCAGGGTGCAGGGGATACAGCAGCAGGTACAAGCAACAGTTAGAGCTGGACCGTCTCAGAATCCCATGTGACAAATTCTCTATGACAAAGTGAGCACCACAGACTCAGCTTTACTGACTATCTGTAACAGCCGGGGGTTCCCCTCCAAACACTAGGCAGAAGTTCCTTCCTTTAGGATGGTCACAGAAAGACTGTTTACATAACAAAGGTAATTTTCAAACACTGTATAGAATGCTTGGTAAAACCTTTTACCAATCCTTTAAGACAGTTCACCAACAAGTTTCTGCTTTTCCACCTTTCCTGGGGAGCTCAGTGTGAGTTTTCACCCTGTTCATCCAATGCAAAGTACGTGGGGCCAGACTGACCCAAGACTTTCTTAGAGGCTCCGATGAAAGAACAAAGGGAACTTAATTCTGTGTCCTTGTCCAGGAATGAAATTGCTAGGGCCTGTCTGAGAAATCCAGTGCCTTGAAAGAGTCAAGACTGTAGTTTCTGGAGCCTGACTCTTCCTTCCCCTTGGGTTGTCTGTCAGTCCTTAAGCAGCTGTCTGAGGTATCCTGTGTTCTTTTAGCTCTCTGCTGACCTTGGGCATCTACAAACCCTTTCAGTTAGTATAGCGGGTGCTGTACTTCTTAATAGACTTGCCAATAGATCTTGGCCTAGTTTATTTCTCATCCCTGGCCCTCCCACTAGACACCTGACGTTCAGGACCCTCGTTCCTCCAGGTTCAGCTTACAAGTGAGCCAACTGAGTGAACACAAACTTAATGAGGGGCAGAGGTGCTCAGCTGAGCATCCAAAGAGATGGCCCTGTAGTTCAGAACACTTGTCCCTCTTACAGAGGACTCAGGTCTGGTTCTGGGCACTGTCATGGTGACTCACAACCATCAGTGGCTCCAATTCCAGGGAATCTGACAATCTATCTCTGAGGGAAAGAGACATGCATATGGTGCACAAACAAACATGCAGGTAAAGTACTCATGCACATAAACAAATAAGTTTTTAAAAACGTAGTTGCTCACCTTATTGTGAACCCAGACAGCAGGAGGGTGTTCTGTATACTTCACTGCCAATTCTATTATCCTCTCTCGTTCCAGCAGTTGGGGACTTGAGCAAATGGAAAACCCACCAACCACTGAGACTCCTGGGATGAAGAAATCAACCCTAAAAGGACAGACGAATAAGCCATCAGTATTGCAATAAGTTTAAAAAACTCAACAGCAGGCAACGAGACAAAGTTGACAACATTTTAGTTAGATTAAGAAAAAGATAAGCTACTAAATTAATAAAAGATGAACAAGTATAACTAATCTTACAAAAATAAAAACATCTTCAGAAATTTTATGAAGAATTATTATGCTAAGATGTAATTTAGATGAGCCATATATTACTAAGAAGACATCAACTATCAAAGATGCACCAAGAAGAAGCAGAAAAACCTGATCTGATCTACATAAGCTCAAAGAACTGAACTAATAAAATGTCACAGTAAGAACTTCGGTTCAGGAAGCATCACTGGGGAGTTGCAACACACTTAAAGTAAAATTAAAAGCAACCCTTCAGAAGCTACCCCAAACAGAGAGAAAAGGCACTGTGGAACTTACTCTAATGAAGCTGGTAATACCCTCATAATCACACACTGAACGGAAACATGGACCAATATCCATTCAAATAAAGGCAGGAAAATTCCAAGAATACAAGGCTGGTTTAACATCTATCTTCATTGTATTTTTAATCAACTTGAGTGCTAGATTCAATGAAAGATGTTTCTCAAAAGATAAGGTAGCCAGGTATGGTGCATGCAGATCTCTGGGTATGAGGCCAAGGCTCAGCAACTTTGTCTATTCTATTAGAACAAAGACTGAGTTTGAGAAATGCATCAGTGCCCACAACTGGAGATCAGGTGACTATCTGCAGACACAATTTTCAAGCTGTGGTTCCACAGATCAGCACTTTGCTTCATATGAAACTGGACTACAAAAGGTGGGTTTTAGACAGACAGAGGAACACATGGGTTCCAACCAAAAAAGGAACCAAGTTGTTCATGCCAAAACTGAAGTGACCCAGAATTCCTATCTCCTGGTGGAGAATTCCTTTCCAGAAGAAAATATACTGCCTTTCATAAATACTCACACTTGGACAAGGGAAACTCCACTCACCACTGGCCAGCCTTAAAGGAAAAGTTTTTATCAGCAACAAGCAAACGGAGGCTCTTCACTGATGGAGACTCGTGAGTGATTTCACACACCTTAGCTGCAGCCACAACCTGAGGCAAAGAGGTCTGGGACTTAGAGACATGTGGTTCTGGAAAACTGCCTAGCAAGGTGCAGCACATACGGCTCTACTGTGCATCGAATGTGTAAACTGAATGAACTTTCTAAGACAGACTACAATACTGTCTCACTCTGAATACAAACATCCTTACAGGGACTATGTAACCAGTATCCATCTGGGTGTTGGCACCCTGAAGAGCTCTGTGGTGTAATACCCTCAGCAACCCTGCCTGGCATCTAAAGTCCCCTTCAGTAGTAGTAGGCCAGGCAAGGCCACAGTTGCTTGTGAGTTAAGAAGTCCACAGCACGCTAACAGCAGATGCTCACAGAAAGCATCAAGCACTTTCTAAACAGCAAAGAAACGGGAACCATGTGCTTTCTTCTTGCCTTTTGTTTTCTGAGTTGCAGCCCTGGCTGGCCTTGAACTCACTTGCCTCCCCAGTGGTGATTAAAATGTGTACCACCATGTTTGGCTAACGTGCTTATTTCTTAATTTGTTATATTTTTCCAAAACATAAGCATTCCTGATCTTAAAATAGGATGCCACAGAGCCCTTTCCTATTGGGAGTTCCGGGACACACTACTCTCAGGGATGGTTTTGCTGAGTGACCTGAGAACTATTCAGTGAGGTTATCCATGCCTTAGCACCCATCACATGTAAGGATGTCTCCATGTCCTTTATTCCGCCTCCACTCTGTACTCTTCCTCCTCTAAACCTGGTATTACCGAGGGTAGAAGACAGACATGACTCCCCTCAACTTCCTTCTGTTCAACTCCACCTGTGGCACTGAACAGAAACGGATCAAATGCAGTCCCCTCAATAGAGAGCCCCCAAACAGGCCCATTAGGGACACTTTGGAAACCTCCAACCCTCAAACTAGCTCAATCTGTCCTTTTCTTCAACAGGACTTCCAGGTCTAACCAATTCTCAATGGGAGATCACTTTAAAAAATTCCACTAGAAAAAGTCTTACTACCTCAAATAGCTCCTGAAATTTCTACCCTTTGTCCTCTGTTGTAAAATCCCTTTGCCTCTCTTCCTCTGCTTCTTGTTAATCCTTTCTTCCTCCTGTTTTGGAGAACAGGTGAATGATTTTCCATGACAGACCCTATGCCTGCAGCTTAAAAAAGACAGGGTCTCTCTACATAGCCTAGGCTAGCCTGGAGCTTGCTATCCTCTGCCTTAGTGCTAAGATTACAGACTTGTGTCACCAGGCAATATCCCTCTACCTACACTCCTGATCCTAACCTCTCTGTGACATATTCTACTTCATCAACTACCAGCCAGTCCTTTGTTCACAGTTCTCCAGTGCCTTCCTGTTTCATCAGACCTGGTATACAATGCCATTGGCTTTATCTTGAACAGTTCCAAAACAAACTGCAAAAAGAATTGGAACATGGCTGCTAACAGAATGGACTTTACAGTGGGGCAGCCCAGACTTTAATGCTGGCACCACTGCCACCATGTAACTCAGGCTAAATGCCCTTGCTGCCTTCAACTCTGAACTAAGACCAGTGACACCTTTGCTCCATATGGTTGCTAGGGACTCTAAAGTAGATATCACAAATAAAAGCATGTCTAATGTTGCTGGCCCACAGTAAGGGTATGTTGTTTGATACCATGTACTTTACCGCCCCATCCCTGTGGCTAGGAGGACCCCTGGCGGGGGGCTGAGGTCATCCCCAATGTCACACAATGTTGAGGTGCTTGCCCCAGAGATCATCTGGTTTCCTCAGCTCCCCCCACCTCCTCCCACTTCTCATTCTGTTTGGGAGAATAAACGTTAGAAATAAAAAGGGGGAAATGGGTTAGAAATTTCTTCTCCTATAGACAGCAGCAGGATTCCAGCTGTAGCCCTGAACTGACTCCAGGGCACCAGGTGTCCTGCTCTCAATCACACAGAGCTTACATCAGCCTTTCTTTGTGCTAACCAGGATCACAGAGTCGCCCCTATGCTGCTGTCCTATAAGATCCTGAATGGTGATTCTAATTCAAACACTGGTAGCTGTTACCTGCAGGCCAAAGCTCAGTACTTTGGTGAGTCATGTTTGAGTGGACACAGGAAGCCTGACTGCCTTACATCCATCCATGGCTGTCTACATCTCAAAAGATGCTGTTCAGTGATGAAATTAATTAACTCCCCAACCTTTGGACAAAGTTTGTCCTAATTTATCTACCTGCATTCACAAAAAAGTGTGATGCAAGCCATTTTTTCCTTAATCTGAAAAGACTTCACTTTCATGAAGACCTCATCAAGCTTTTGGATTCACACCACCAGCACTTTGGTGTTTTCATCGATGGGAAACGTCTATTTCCTGTATGCCGATTAACTCATACAAGTTAGCTTTACATACTTTTCAAAGTGGAAGCAACATGCACCTTAGTACCAAAGCAATTCTGTGAAGCAGAATTAGCTTTTCTTTTTTTTAAGATTTATTTATTTGTTATATATAAGTATACTGTAGCTGTCTTCAGACACTCCAGAAGAGGGCATCAGATCCCATTACAGATGGTTGTGAGCCACCATGCGATTGCTGGGAATTGAACTCAGAACCTCTAGAAGAGCAGTCAGTGCTCTTAACCACTGAGCCATCTCTCCGGCCCCCAGAATTAAGTTTTAACAGTAGGGCCTAAACAGTATATATGTCAAAGTGTCTCCCTGTATTGAAACATAAAACAAAACTATGGCAACTTCTGACCATGTTTGTAGACGTACAGATATACAGGATTTTCCTTGATTTACAGAGATGTACAACACTAAACTAAATACATCTGAGTATGTGTGAAATGTGTTTGAAATGGAAACAGGGCTACTCACTGGGATAAAGGTGAGGCTCCTCTATTTCCCAGGCCTCGGCACCCTTCAGGTGGCAGGTTAGCTTTCTAGAGCCTGGGTATGATTGACAGGCTGCAAGGGAGGGGCAATGAGCTCGGCCACCTTTCTGTCTCAGATGCCAGTGCTGCTCTGACGAGCTAGGAGGTGCTTCGAAAGCAGGACAAGGACTTTGACACATGATGGCAAAAAGAGAAAACAAGGTAAGCCATTCACGATGTGTAGGCTCTACGCACTCCCTCTCCTGCAGCACACCTCAGTGTATCTGTGAGGAGGGTCTAGGCCATGGCTGTGCTCCCTCACTGAAACACCCGCTCATGCCCAACTTAGTGCTGCTCAGCCATTGCTTTCTAACTAGTTACAAATGCCCTGCTCAGGAGGATAAAATCTCCCTGACTCTCATGGGGTCCAGCCTCACCTAAAGCCTTTCCTATAAGCCAGTCAGTGTGCAAGCTGCCCAGCTGGGAAATCCCGCCATGCCCCACAGACACAAACCTCCCGGCGGAGGACACTGGCGGTTCTCTCTAGGTGGTCAGTCTTCCTTCTGGATTTCATTATGCTTTTCAAAAGAAGGAAAAATTAGGTTATTAAGCATTATCCTTATAAAATAATAAAACTAGCTTCTCCTGCCACCCCGCCAAATCATGGCTATTGAAAATATGACAAACCGTGAACTGTACAAAATACTGGAACTCTACCCACGATAAGTTGCACACCCAACAGTTTCCAATCTGACGGCATGCACACACACTAAGCCAGCATGCTGTCTCTCTTGAGTTTGAAGGACGCCCAAACCATCAGCAGATCAGATCTCTGAGACTCAACCCACTTGACATCAAAGGCTGACAACTCACCTGGCTAGGGTAAGGGTACGCAGAGTGTTGGCAGTCAGTCCCCATGAAGCGGCCTGGGTACAGATGGCTCCCACAGAGCCTCGAGACAACCCAGGAATCAAGACATGGGCCATGGTGCTGCCTGGGAAAATGGAACTGAAATTTAAAATCATTTTCAAACCAAGTAGAGAAGTGCCAGACGGTGTTAGGGGCAGATAATAAAGAGTTTGGGGGTAGAGAGATGCTCCAGTGGTTAAAGGCACTGGCTGTTCTACCAGAGGACCTGGGTTCAATTCCCAGAACCCACGTGGCAACTCACAACTATCTGTAACTCCAGTTCAGAGTATCTGATGTCTTCTGATCTTTGCAGATACCAACACGTTTTGTTACACAGTCACAGGCCAAACACACCACCCACATAGTGGAGGAAAAAAACTTAATTCTCACAGATTGCCCTTTGACTTCCAACACACAAATCAATAAGTAGCTGTGGTGGTTTGAACAGGGATGGTCCCCATAGACTCATGTGTTTGGATGGCTGGCCACAGGAAATGGCACTATTAGGAGATGTGGCCTTGTTAGAGTAAATATGTCACTGTGGAGGTAAGGCTTTGAGGTCTTAAATGTTCAAGCTAAGCCAGTCTCCTCCTTGCTGTCTGTAGATCAGGATATAGAACTCTCAGCTCCTTCTCCAGTACCATGTCTGCCCGGACGCTGCCATGCTTCCTGCCATTATGATAATGGACTAAACCTCTGAAATGGAAGCCAGCTCCAATTAAACATTTTTCTTTATGATGTTGTACTGGCTGGTTTTGTGTCAACTTGACACAAGCTGGAATTACCACAGAGAAAGGAGCCTCAGTTGAGGAAATGCCTTCATGAGATCCAGCTGTAAGGCATTTTCTCAACTGGTGATCAAGGGGGGAGAGGGTCCAGCCCATTATGGGTGGTGCCATCCCTGGGCTGGTAGACCTGGGTTCTATTAAGAAAGCAGGCTGAACAAGCCAGGGGAAGCAAGCCAGTAACATCCCTCCACTGCCTCTGCATCAGCTCCTGCTTCCTGACCTGCTTGAGTTCCAGTCCTGACTTCCTTTGGTGATGAACAGCAATGTGGAAGTGTAAGCTGAATAAACCCTTTCCTCTCCAAGCTGCTTCTTGGTCATGAAGTTTTGTGCAAGAATAGAAACCCTAAGACAGATGTCTTTTCACAGCATTGAAATCCTAAGGAAGTAAATAAGTAAATAAATAAATAAATAAATAAATGCAGTAACTTCTTTTGTAATATTGCTTAAGGATTTGGTCTTGGCATGATGGCACATGCCTTTAGTCCTAGCACTTGGAAACTTCTGGACTGCTACGGTAGTTTTTTTCCCTTTAAATGTGCTAAACCAAAAGCAGTATGTTAGTCACTGAAAGGAAGCAAGCAGCACTTACTTTAGAAACCCATGAGATTCTGGAAGTCCTCAGCTGGCTGACACAGTATTTTGGTCTCAGCACTATACAGACTAAGATCTCTAAATTCACACCAGCCAGAATGCAGAGAAATTTTTCATGTACTGAAATTCCAACAAAGTTCCTGCAATGGCGGAGACAAGAAATAGGTAAGTACGAAGATAATAACAGAAAAAGTCTCGTCAAGTCTGACTTACAAAAGAAAAGGCTCCTTTAGAGCTAAAAGTGTGAAGCCCAGCGTAGAGAGTTTACTTGGCATGCACATAGGCCCTGGGTTTGAGCCCCAGCCGAGACTGATGGGAGGGGTCTCATTACAATCAAAGGCCACACTCTCAATTCCTCTGTACTGTTAGTCCTTTCCTCGTGCAATCCTTTCTTTCTGATTACTCTTCTGCTGCCTCTTGATTTTCCTTGGTGGGAGTTGACGCCTGCTAGGTTGCCCAGCCTATGACTTACCCGCCCACTGTTGCAATGTGTTCTCTGTAGCCGGCCTTCCTGTCTGGCCACAAGGGCTTCTCATTATGGTTCTGCCCAGCTTGATCTAAATCATTCAACCCCTAGAAAGATGAGTCACTTATATGACATTTCGGACCAAATCCCCTATTAAGTTTATCTTCCCGTGAAAGGTGGACACAGTTCCACTTAATGCTTTAGAGAACTACTGCTTAAATGAACATTTTTACAAATGTCTACTCCTCAACAGAACTGGAAACTTAAGGAAAATTAACTTTTAAAAGCCGTTCTTTTTTCAAAGACTTAAATTTTGTTAACAGAGCCATGCTCCAGAGTGCCAACAACTGGCAAGTTAAGGTATTTTTATAAAATTGTGTTCAACTTGCCTTCTGAACTTTATTCTAGTCCTTACACTAAAGTATGAGGCAAAATCAGATTGGCAGATGGTGCAGTAGATACAGGTGCCCGCTGCCCAGCCCAAGGGTCTGGCCGAGAGACGGGTAATGACTACACTACAGGGGTGGTTAAGATGAATATAAGGGAGGAAGTGGTAATGGGGGGGACTATTAGTGAAGGCCTCTGGGGGTGACGGCAGCTAAGCTGAGAGCAGGGCCAACAGAGGCAGCCAGGCAGACATTACGGGAGACATGAGGAACACTGCAGCAGAGATCGTGGCAAGAACAAAGTCCAAGCAAGCAAGAACTCTGGGGAGTTAGAGGAGCTGGGTGAGAAGGACAGCCCGTTCCTTTTACCCAAACCCCAATAATTAAACGTGATGTTATCACTGCTACTGTACCCACCACTGCAGTGAATACTGAAAATATGGCTAGAACTAATAATCCCTGTCTTGCAGATCTTGGTCCTCTACAACACAATCGGGGTATCAGAAGGTGGCTGGGGTGAGAGAGGCAGCGATGTACCTGCAGGCAGGAACTCCTAACAGGCCAGGCGTCACTCAGAGCTCAAGGTCGCCTGAAACGGAATTGCAGGAGCGCTGTTTGTCGAGAAAGACCGGAGAGGACGCTGTGTGGCACCCTGAGCCTCCAGTGACCGCCCTCTCAAGAGGGCGTAGCCTCCGCCAACTCTTTAAATATTCTCTGATGTCAGCGATGGAGGACAAGACTCCACCGACGTAGGAAAGTCGTTTATATCCCAAACCGAAACTCCGCGGGTCGCGGAGAGGGCCGCCAAGTGAGAAAGCCCTTCACACTATTGGTTGACGGCACCCAGTGGACGGAGAACTGCGCAACCCTGCTGCGCAGGAAGCGCCATCTTTCCAGCGCTATCTCCATGGCGACCGCGACCGGGTCACCCATTTGGCTGCGGCGGTCGAAGTTACGTCATCACCTGTGCGTCCGGAAGTGACTGTTCCTGCACCAGGGTGGGCCGCGAAGCTCACGCCTATAATGCCTGGGCGCAGCTAGGCTAACTGATGCAGTGCCACTCGGGTGACCATGGCCGTGTTTCACGACGAGGTGGAGATCGAAGACTTTCAATATGACGAAGACTCGGAGACATATTTCTACCCCTGCCCGTGTGGGGATAACTTCTCCATCACCAAGGTACTCTAAAGGACTCGCCGGAGACTCCTTGAGCTTGCGCTTTTTTGCTTCCGGTGTCCCTGGGAGGGCTCTGTCATCCACGTGTTCTTCCGAACCCCCGCCCCTAAAGTAGTAACCCAAGCTGTCAGGGATTTTGGGTCTTGTTAAGGTCGCTATGCTCCCTAACCCCGCCCGTAATCACACCCCCCGCCCCCGGGAGCTTTTTTTTTTTTTTTTTTTGAGAAAAGATCGATTTTGGACCCCAGGGTTTTGAAGGCGATCGAACCAACCTAATCTCCCTGGTTGTTTTCCTAGATGAGACTTGGGGGAAAGTCCTGTTACCCAACCAAAGACTTGTACATAGACATAGAAGAGGTTTGTGGGAAGGTGACGAAAGGCTATGCTGACCATATGTTGTTTGATTACGTTTTAGGAAGATTTGGAAAATGGAGAAGATGTGGCAACGTGTCCTAGCTGCTCACTCATTATAAAAGTGATTTATGACAAAGTAAGGGATATATTAAAAGGGATGGGTGGTGAGATCAGCCTATCTGATATGAAAGTTTGGAAGAATGTTGGGTGTTTGTTTTTTGAGACAGGGACTTTATGTAGCCCTGGCTGTATTGGAACTCACCATGTGGACCAGGCTGGCCTTGAGTTCACAGAGATTTGCCTGACTTTGCATTCCAAAGGCTGGGATTAAAGGTGTGCACCACCACACCAGCCTAGTAGAGTGTGCTGCTATATGAAGTCCTATTTTTACAAAGCTTTAAAAAATTGTCTTTAGCTGTATGCTAATCTTGCTCAAGTTTAAATCATGTAATTTATGATCACTTTGGAAAGGGGGATAAAGAAATTGCTTTATAATGAAAATTGATGACTTAATCAGGGTTGAAAAGTTATCATGAAGGTTATTTTAATTGATGTTCTTCCTTTTTGACATTTCTCTTGCATTTAATATTTAGTTTAGTTTATTCAGAGCTCCAGGATATTTTTAGAAGATTTCATTTTATTGCTTGCCTAGCATATGTATAAAATCTACCTTATTTGAGAGATAAAATTCCTAGGTGTAATGTAGTTTCATGTTCCTTTGTATCCAGTAAGAATGGCAATAGGAAAGGGGTAAATGCCTTTACTTCTCACCCAAAGTTCAGTTAGTGCTTTGGAGTCTTAAGTGAGGAATTTAACAGTCATAAGGATAAATTCTAAAATGAGTATAGGGTAAGTTGGACCAAAGCACAGAACTTTGTGGAAGAATATCTTAGTTAGGGTTTTACTGCTGTGAACAGACACCATGACCAATGTAAGTCTTATAAAGGACAGCATTTAATTGGGTCTGGCTTAGAGGTGGGAATATGGCAGCTTCTAGGCAGGCATGGTACGGGAGGAGCTGAGAGTTCTGCATGTTCATCTAAAAGCTGCTAGCAGAATACTGACTTCCAAGCAGCTAGGGTGAAGGTCTTAAGCCCATGCCCACAGTGTCACACCTAGTCCAACAAGGCCACACCTCCTGATAGTGCCAGTCTCTGGGCCAAGCATATACAAACCATCACAGAGAAACAGGCATTAATCTAGACAGTACTATAGAAATGTATTGGTTCATTCTTAAATTAAAATGGCTTATGGAACAAAGAACCACAGGGACAGAGTATGGGCTGACTCCTTGGGAGTCACACTGTAGGAAATGTACAGTACCCAGGAAAGTTCTTGTAGCTGGCATAAACCAGGATGAACGATCAGAGTCATTTACAAGTTCATTACTGTTACAGGTATGTGTTGGGAAAACACAAAACACATTCTTTTTATTACTCATTTGAAGAGTTTACATATTTGAATGACCAGATATTAAACTGATTAATGTAAAAACTTGAAAGATGTGACATGTTTATTTCTGGGAACTGGTGGCATCTGGCTAAGGTATTTATGAGGCACTGCTTATTAACTAATGACCTCGGGGTAAACATCAGCATGCTTTTAGATTCTGGTTCTAGTGCTGACACCAGCTCTCTGTACAAAACCGAACTGTTACTGGGTCTGGGGAGATGGGTTAGTGGTGAAGAGCTTCTAGATGGAGTGGGCATTTACAGCCACCTGTAACGCCAGTCCTAGGGAACCTGGTGCCCTCTCCTTCCCTCACAGACACCCCCATATACATGTGGGGTACACACATACACATAAGTAAAAAAATAAAAATACATCTTTAATACATCCTTTGTCTCCAGTTGTGCCAACTGGGATAGCTGCGAATGTCTATTGGGTAGATCAAGGGCTAAGATCGCACATCACACAGTTCATCTTTGAACAACAGTTAGTTCTCGGTACATAAGTCTTAGATTTTTTAAACTAAATTTGTTGGCAGTTTTATAATATTATAAATGGATTTTTCCCCTAAATTTCACATCTTGATTTTTTTTTCATTGCTAGCATTAAAAGAAAGAAAGAAGGAAAGTAAGATGGCAGAACAGTGGGAAAGACTGATAGCCAGATTGATTCTATAGCCAAATGAAAGTGACATTAATGCATTTGTGAGACAAACACCTGGTGGCCAAATAGCATTTCTTCTTCTACTTCTTAGGATCAGTTCATGTGTGGAGAAACAGTTCCAGCACCTTCAACCAACAAAGAGTTAGTTAAATGCTGAAGAAGCTCTCAGGAGCCCACATCCTGAACAGCAGGGGCTGAGCCCAGGTGGATGGATCCAGTGCAGAGTTTCCAGTCTCCTCAGTAGGCAGCTGTCCTGTGGATGGATGGCTTCATGGGGTGACCATCGTCAGCCGCTGACCTCAGCATGAAAAAGTGAGCCTGTGACATGTCAGTCCTGGATTTCATACTTACAGGGAACTGGAGGGATTTCTAATTGTCCATCTGAGTTTAAGGAAGAGCCTCATGAACTGGTAGTTTTTCCTTCAATTGGGTGCATCATTTGAACATCTGAAAATTCATTTTCTGAAAAATAACATCATCTGCCTCAGTCCTGAGAGTCTCTTTTACTTTTTTAAGATTTATTATTTTATTCTTGTGTGTATATGTGCATTTGTGTGTGGGTATGTGTGTGTGAGTACCATTGCCCAAGATGGCCAAAGGCACTGGATCTCCTGGAGCAGGAATCACAGGCAGTTGGGAGCCACCTGACATGGGTGCTGGGAACCAAACTCTGGTTCCCTGAAAGTACTACACATTCCTAACCTCTGAACCATCTCTCCAGCCTGAGATGGGAGCTCTTAAAAGATTACATTTTAATATAGTTTCTGATGAGGCCTTTCCTGGAAACATAAGGCAATCTGCCCTCTTCAGCGCTGCACTTCCGGCTCCTTCACCAGCCAGTCAGCCTGGGCCTACGTGATTGCTCTGTGTGATGTGTTGTTCCTTCTCAGTCGTGTCTGTTACTTTTCATGCACAAGTGCAGTCCTGGTGTTAGACTGTAAGATCACAGCTTCTCTGTAGCTTTCAGTTCATGAAGAAGGAAGGACCATCTGAAGTGAAGTAGTGAGAGAATCACCGCTCCTAATGCCCGTGCATCCTTATGTCAGGACAGGGTAAAAGGAACCAGCCAAAGGAGGTGCTGCTGGCAGCGGTGAGAGGCATGGCGCCTGCTAACTTGGCTAGTGAAAACAGATGAATACTTGGCAGCTGGAGACAGCATTTCTGCATCAGGGCCTCTATTTCTTGAAATGCCTGATGGGATTCATCTCAGGTGTGTGAGGCTGATGTTTGTAACAGCACAGCGCTGTGTCACCCTTAGTCCTAAGGAGTACAGATTCTATGTCAGAGGATGAGCTTGGAAGTGTGAGCTGGCTTTAACAGACATGCCCATGCACACTGAGGAAGGCCTCACATAACAGGTACCCAAATCAGACATGCACCCCTGCTGAGCAATTCTTTTGAAAAGAGAGACACATGTCAAAGTAGGCTATTAATCTTTCTTCACTGTAGTCTGAGAACATCGAGAAGTTAGACTCACTCATTCAGAAATTTGAAAAAAGTCCCCTTGTAAGCACAGCTCTGCTATGAATGCATAAAGTTTTGAAATTCCATCTCTTATCCAGCAGATTGTTTGGGATGTGGTTCCTGTAACTAAAAATAAAGCTAGTAGGAGCTGGAGAGATGGCTCATGAGTTAAGAGCTCTTGCTGTTTTTCTAGAAGACCTGTGTTGAATTCTTAGCACCCACATAGCAGCTCACAACTCCCTGTGACTCGTTTCTGAGGCTCTGATGCCTTCTGACCTCCATAAATCCCAGGCATGCACATAGTTGGCCGACATACATGCAGACAAAAGACCCATTCAACTAAATAAACATTTCATCTACCCATTGGAGGTTTGAATTAAAATATGTAACTAGGTTTTTTAACCAGTGAGAAGTGTATGGTTCTAGGCAACCATTAGACTGAGACTAAGTTAGAAGTCGTCTAAAGTGTGTTACACAGTACATGCCAGATTTCTTTGTAGGTGGTGGGAAGGCGTTGAACCCAGGGCCCTACTCATGCTGGGCAAATGCTTCAGTACTGGGCTGCACCTTCAGCCAGCAGTGTTTTTACTGCTCTTTGGTGTCCTACATTATCTTACAAAGCAAAGCCACTGCTCAAACAGGCAAAGCAACGTAATTCCGGTGAGAAGGTACTGCGTGAAGAAATGATTGTCCTGTGCTCATCGGGTCGATGGTTTTGGAGATTTCACTAACAATCTTTCTCTGCTGCTCCCTTGTGTTCACAGAAGACCTGCATCAATATGTTCACATATGTGTCTGAAGACACAGCCAACATTTTTAGTACTGTATGTATCAATTCACTAGAATAACTTGCATTTGCCAAGCTAATAAAATGTGAGCACACAGATACATGTTTTCTTGAAGCCTTTATTCCACCAAATACTAAAATTTTACATTAAGAGGTTTTTTTTGTGTGTGTGTGTGTGTGTGTCATGATTTTTACATAAGGTAGAACTCTTAACTTGGGGCCATTTCTAGTCTGGGCGTTACAGTGGTTGAAATTTAGGATGGATTTCCAGGTCCTTGGCCTCTTATTTAAGGAACTGAAATAAAGGCTCATTGCAAAAGTAGCAAGGAAGCCATTGTCCTGATTAGAAAGGAGGCCACATGGGGCAACATACTCAAGAGTTCCAGATTTTTGTTGGGAGCTTCTTTTCATGGGGTTCACGAAAGGGAAATTTGATTAGGAGTGAAATAGTTTGGATGGTTTTGTTTTGATTGACAGGTTAAATTATATAATCACATCGCTCCTGTGCTTGTCCCCCAAATGTATGTGATTTTAATCATACCCACACTGAGTGCTCTGTAGTTCTAATTAGATGGTAACACTGAAAATTCACTGGAGGACAGCTTGTTTTATTGTGCACCCAAAACTGGTTCAGGCCACATTGATGTAGTTGTAGGGTAGTGTGGTAGAAATGTTTAATCCTGGTCCAGGGTTTCTACCCCACCTTTGACCATTTTAGTTCCTGGATAAAAGACACACACTACCTTTATATTTACAATAAACCTTAATCAGCACTAGAGCTGGCTGGGTATCCACCCTCCATGATATTAAAATCTATTTCCTATCAATCCATGAGTTATTACTACGTTTCATCTGGACTGCTTGTAACTTCAATTGGCTAGCCCTTAGGACTATGTTTTTGGATGCCTAACCTGTGGTGTCTTTCTCTCTGTTGTGGTTTTCTCCCAACGCCCTGAGGCCCAGGAACCCTAAAACTTGCCTATGTCTTTTCAGTCCAGCTATTGGCTGTCAGCATCTTTATTTACCAATCAGAAATAATTGGGGGCCAATGTCACATAGCATCACTTGGGTCTATGTGCAGACTCTCTTGTACAGACACTTGTCTGCAGCAACCAGGGGTTGTGGGCCACACTTAGCATTACAATACATAGAGAAAAAAAACCAAACCTCAATTCCTTTTTCTAGTTCAATAAAAGGCTCCTTTTCTCTCAGATATAAATTGAATACAATTATGAAAATTATAAGGTATAATATCCGGTCCATTTTATTTGGCATTATCCTAACCTAATGAGTTTACAATTATGCACCTAAATCATCTTTAATTTTAACTTGTGTTACCATCCTAAAACCATCTTTTAAAATCTAGAACACCTTAAGCTTAGTTGTGAGACTATAACTATCTAATCTTCAATCCCATCAGAGATTTGAGAATGAATATTTTTTGAGTATGCAGGAAGCACAAGGACTTAGATTCCAAAAGTCATAGAAGCAACATAGCTTACTGCTTGAACGGTTCCTAATATTCCTTATAACATTGGAGCATCTATCTTCAGCCTTCCATCCTAGAACATCTATCTGACAAACATTAAATGAAGCAGGAATTAGGAAAACTAACTTATCCTGTCTTGGTAGAGCTTAGCAATAAACTATTGTGTGTCTGTTTATGCTTTTTAGACCTCATTCTGTCTGCAGATAAAATTGAGGCATTTACCCCCAGTGGCTAGCTTGCCACAGTTGAAGCTACTCTATACAGAGGATACTATTGATGCTCATCATCTTCCTTGAAGTGGAATTGGGGCACTGTCAGGAGCAGAACTGTCTCATAGTCAGAATATCTTTTAATAATGAAATAGTTTTAAATGCCATATTATGTGGACCTCTGCTTTTGAAGACCATCTATTTATAGCATATCATAATAAACAAACACTGTTAATAGTTTAAAACAAAGAACATATAAATAAAAAATCACAGTTAAAAAAAACCCACTATCCTGTAATTCTTCAGAGTGCTCAGAATAGGGGCAGGAAGTGGAGTGGGAGCATCTCACCTTTCTGGACACAAGAGACATTTGCTGAGGAGACCCAGAACTCAGAGGAAAACAGCTTTAGTAGACTTCTGAGATTGTGTGTGTGTGTGTGTGTGTGTGTGTGTGTGTGTGTGTGCGCGTGTGTGTGTGGTGTAAGCAGGAGCCATACCCTTTCATCATGTGAGTACCTGAGGTAGAACTCAGATCTTTATGCTTAGTAGCAGCGCCTTAACCCACTAACCCATCTTACCAGCTCTAAAATTATTTCTCTAAGCTCTAAAATTATTTCTCTTATCTCTTTTTAGATATATAACTAGAAGTAGAAATGCTGATAATCCTGTTTCTTTCCTCCTCCTCTTCCACCTCCTCTTCCCCTCTTTCGTCTCTTCTTCCTCCTCTTCTCCTCCTCTATCTCTTCTTCCTCTTTTTTCCCCTTCCCTCTCCCCTCTCCTCCCCCCTCCCCTTCTCCCTCCTCCTTTTCTTCACCTTTATATTGTTTTCTATGGCTGACAATCTTTTTACAAGGAAGTCAATCTGCTGGGCTGTGCATGGGAAATGACAGATTTGTGTGATTGAAGGAAGGCTTCCATATAAAGTAGAGTCTGATAGTCAGGAGCTAGTACTGGCTAAGAGGTCTTAAGGGGTGGCACAGTACCATTTGCAAATGCTTGAGTCTAGGAGAGCTGACTTTTGGAGTGCGAAAGTCTCCCTATCCTAGCCTGATTTTTCTGGGTAAAAGATTGGGACCACACTTCATTCTTAGATGGCACTGTGGTTGTAATGGAGACGAGAAAAACCTTAGGTTCTCTGTGCATGTCATGCTCTTTATATGTGGCTAACAGAGGACACACAGGGTCATGTGTGTTGAATTTCAAACCCAGGACCCCTAACCCTAACACTGTTAATATACAGGTAATTCCACTGGCTTGCTCTGAGGGACCTAGCAATTGCTGTGTTAGCACCCGCCACTGCCAGATGCCCTCCTCCAATAAGCCTGCCTTTATGTTTCAATTCAGCTTGAGAATTGTCAGTGGAGAAAAGCTATTTATGCAGATGGTATGGAGTACTGTGGCATTCATTTTTGCTTTGAAACGAGTGAAACTTTGGCTGTGTCTTTTATATTAAGAGGTCGTTTAGATGGTAAGGTGGCTGTGCGAGTGTGAGGACCTGAGTTTGAATCCCCAGCACTCACATAAAAGCTATGCATAGCCATGTGTGCCCACAACCAGCCAGCCAAGGCAGGCTCAGTGAGAGGGAATAAAGTAGAAGACAATAGAAGATACCCTGTGTCCTCTTCTGGCCTGTACATGAACAGGCATGATCACACAGCAGACATACATGCACACAGGCACAAAGCTGGGCACCACCAGCACAATACACTAGTAATAAGTTACTATCTCC
This sequence comes from Micromys minutus, assembly GCF_963924665.1. Taxonomy (NCBI): domain Eukaryota; kingdom Metazoa; phylum Chordata; class Mammalia; order Rodentia; family Muridae; genus Micromys; species Micromys minutus. Next base: position 27,775,785 of record NC_137981.1, read on the forward strand.
CGCGTCTATCATGAGTATCTGGGGAGAGGTATTGATTGGACACGGGGACTAGACCACGCTCCTGCTATGTTTGCTTCCTAGTTGCTGAGATGATTCATGTCCAGTGTTCTGTTGCCACTGATCTCCTCAAATGTATCATTTGTGCCCAATAATGAACTAGCCAGATGCTAGCGGGAAAGTGCTCAGGCTTTGATGCCACAGATACCACACTAGCTAAGTCTTGAACTTTGACCTTGAACAAAGTTTGCAGCACATCGCTTAGCTACTCCGAGCAGAAGTGTGACTTGCTAGTGACTGGTCCATTTGGCATGGCTAAGCGTCTTCCTGGTGAGTTATGAGGTTAGGGAGAGCAAAAATTAATGAAGTTGGACATGAAGGAGACCTTTCTGCTTGGTAAAGTATCAAATGTTATTAGTTACCCCCAAATGGATAAACGGTATCCATTCAACCAATCAATAAACAGAAAGCATTTTGTTGCTATTTATAAGAGCTAAGAGCTAAACCTAATATATACTGGGGTAGGGGTAGTTTGGGTTTTTGTCTTGAGGCAAGGCCTCACTGTACTTCCCTGGCTAGCCTGGAACTCACAGAGATCTGCTTTCTGTTGCCTCCTGAGTGCTGGGATTAAAGGCTGCACCACCATTTATGGTTTTTTGTTTGTTTGTTTGGTTTTGGGATTTTTTGCTTGTTTGGTTTTTTTTTGTTTTTGTTTTTGTTTTTTTTACTATTTTCTTGACAGGATCTTACTATTTACATTTTCTTCCAAAAGAGAGTTTTCAAAAACTAGAATTATATCACAAAAATCTTTAAAATCTGGGCCGGAGAGATGACTCAGTGGTTAAGAGCACTGACTTCTCTTTCAGAGGTCCTGAGTTCAAATGCCAGTAACCACATGGTGGCTCACAACCATCTGTAATGAAATCTGATGTCCTCTTCTGGTGTGTCTGAAGACAGCTACAATGTACTTATATATAATGAATAAATTAATCTTAAAAAAATCTTTAAAAGCAAACAAATCGGGAATGATATTTTTAGACAAGTGCCAGAAAGATATGTGTGGATTGTTAGGGATGGCTGTCCGATCCTCTGTGGATGTTAGTAGATGCCTGTCCCGTCCTCTATGGATGTTAGTGGAAGGCTGTCCTTTCCTCTGTGGATGTTAGCGGATGGCTGTCCTGTTCTCTGTGGATGTTAGTGGAAGGCTGTCCTGTTCTCTGTGGATTGTAAGGGATGGCTGTTCTGTTCTCTGTGGATGTTAGTGGAAGGCTGTCCTGTCCTCTGTGGATTGTAAGGGATGGCTGTTCTGTTCTCTGTGGATGTTAGTGGAAGGCTGTCCTGTTCTCTGTGGATTGTAAGGGATGGCTGTTCTGTTCTCTGTGGATGTTAGTGGAAGGCTGTCCTGTTCTCTGTGGATTGTAAGGGATGGCTGTTCTGTTCTCTGTGGATGTTAGTGGAAGGCTGTCCTGTCCTCTGTGGATTGTAAGGGATGGCTGTTCTGTTCTCTGTGGATGTTAGTGGAAGGCTGTCCTGTTCTCTGTGGATTGTAAGGAATGGCTGTTCTGTTCTCTGTGGATGTTAGTCGAAGGCTATCCTGTTCTCTGTGGATTGTAAGGATGGCTGTTCTGTTTTCTGTGGATGTTAGTGGAAGGCTGTCCTGTCCTCTGTGGATTGTAAGGGATGGCTGTTCTGTTTTCTGTGGATGTTAGTGGAAGGCTGTTCTGTTCTCTGTGGATGTTAGTGGAAGGCTGTCCTGTTCTCTGTGGATTGTAAGGGATGGCTGTTCTGTTCTCTGTGGATGTTAGTGGAAGGCTGTCCTGTCCTCTGTGGATTGTAAGGGATGGCTGTTCTGTTCTCTGTGGATGTTAGTGGAAGGCTGTCCTGTCCTCTGTGGATTGTAAGGGATGGCTGTTCTGTTCTCTGTGGATGTTAGTGGAAGGCTGTTCTGTTCTCTGTGGATGTTAGTGGAAGGCTGTCCTGTTCTCTGTGGATTGTAAGGGATGGCTGTTCTGTTCTCTGTGGATGTTAGTGGAAGGCTGTCCTGTTCTCTTGACCACTCACTCACCTTACTCATCAGCATTTTAAAGGAATCACCATGTGGTCATGAAGAGGCAGAAGGAAGGACTGACCTTGATCAGATAGTTCGTTTTTCTTGTTGCCCACATACTCTGCCCACAGATGTGCCAGGAGTGAAGAAGCCAAAGAGATACTGGTTGCCTCAATAAGCCTTGGTTTTTTATAATAGTCAGAAGTTGGAAAGAACCCAGATGTCCTTCAACAGATGGATGGATACAGAAAGTGTGGTACATTTACACATGGAGTACTACTCAGATATTAGAAACAATGACTTCATGAAATTTGTAGGCAAATCGATGGAACTAGAGACTATCATCCTGAGTGAGGTAACCCAGTCACAAAAGAACACACATGGTATGCACTCACTGATAAGTGTATACTAGCCTCGAAAAGCTCTGAATACCCAAGAAACAATACACAGATATTATGAAGCTCAAAAAGAAGGAAGACCAAAATAGGAATGTCTCAGTCCTTCTTAGAAAGGAGAACAAAACTCTTGGGAGAAAATGCAAGGTCAAATAGAGGAACAGGGATTGAAGAAAAGATCACTCAGAAGCCACCTCACCTTGGGATCCACCACATATGCAGCCACCAAATCCAAGCACTATAGCTGATCCCAAGAAGTACTTACTGGCAGGACCCAGACAGAGATGCCTCCTCAGGGACTATGCTAGAGTCATACAGATACAGCTGAGCATGTTTGCAGCTAACCATCGGTCTGAACTCAGGGATCCCAACGAGGTTGCTAAAGAAAGGACCTAAGGAGCTGAAAGGGGTTGCAACCTCATGGGAAGAACAACATTATCAACCAACCAAACCCTCCAAAACTCCCATGGAGTAAAGCAGAAACCTTTGTGCGCACTTTGAGAGACCTATTGGTCCAGTTGCATATGTAGCTGAAGATAGCAGTGTCTGGCATCGATGTGAGAAGAGGCTTTTGGTTCAGGGAGAGCTGTTTTCCCAATGTAGGGGAAGCCAAGGCAATGGTGTGGAGAGGATGATTAGGAGGGAGTGAAGCTTTGTGAAGGCAAATGGAGGCAGAGGGGGGATGGGAATGGGGCAGGGGAAAGGGATCACATTTCAAATGTAAATAAAGAGTATCTAATAAAAAATGTTAAAAATTTTTTTACTGGTTCCTCTACTGTGAAACAGTAAAAACTAAGTCAAAGAAACAATTCTTAAAGCTCCTCTCTGCTCTGTTCTGATGTGACTTTGAGTAGGTTATTTCCAGCTGTTCTTGGGTCATGCCTGAAAAGGGGAAAGAGAAGAAATGAAGTGGATGCAATCTCACTATGGCCTGTAGGGGGAGCCAGAGCTCCATTGGATTCCTGTGTTGCCTGCTCAAGGCCAAGCCAGCTTGCAGCAAGACCTGCACACCCCAAAATATCTTTGGGCCCATGTGTTCTCATTCTCAAGAGGCAGCCTACTTAATGTAAATGGAGCAACTGATATTTGCTGAACCTTTATTCTGAGGCCTGGGGCAAACAGCCTGGTAGCTACTACTGGCTTCAGTAATACCTCCCAATGTTTATGTCTCAATGTCCCAAAGGCTATCAGGGCTTCTGAATTATAAACTGGCACTGCCCAACATGGTGGCCCTAAGTTTTTACCACTTAAATGATGTTAAGAAGTCAGTTCTACTTAGTCAAGTAGACATACACACAAACTGTGACTTGTGGCAGCTACTGTGGCTTGCAGGGGCTTCTCTCTCCCTGGGAGGCCATGGCAGCCTTGGGAGGTGGAGTGTGGCTAAAGGAAGAACATTAGAGTGTAAAGAGGGTCTTGTTCTTCCCCTCCCTGTTTCCTGGCTGTCATGAGCAGATCAGCTCTGCTCCTGCCTTAACCACAGATCTAGAGAGTCATATGAGCATGGACCAAACCCACGAGCCAAAGGAGAGCGCCCCTTCTTTTTAATTGTTTCAAGCGTTCACCACAGAGATGAGTCTGCCAACACAAGCACCTATTATGTGGAGCACAGCAGTAGGCACTAGGAGAAACTGTGTGTTATTAATGCTCACACACACCCTCCCCCAAACTACCCCCAACACTCAAGGGATTCAGGGAATTCTGTCCTGCTCTGCCACTGCACACACATATGTGCATGCACATACTAACACACATGCAGATACGCACTCACACATACACATACAAACACACAAATTCACACACATACTTATGCATACACACACAAAATGCACATACACACAGATTCACACACACACAAATTCACACAATACATTCATATATACACACACACATAACTTCACACACACACATACAAATACAAATACCCACACATACACAACTTTACACACACTCATACACATGAATACATACACAATTTCACACACACACACACATACCAATTTACACACATACAAATTTATATACATACACACCATTAGCATTCTGTCTAAACCCCACCCCACAGTTATCTGGCAACAGCCAGGTATGCTCTGCCCCACAGTTACCTGGCACTATAAAAGGAACTGCTTGCTCATTCTCTCTTTCTTGCTTCTCTTGCTCTGGTCTTCCTGTCCCTTCTCTCCTCATTCCCTCCCCCCCCCTCCATATACTCATGGCTGGCCTCCTCTCTTCTACTCCTCTTCTCCCTCTTTCTGCCCCTACTGCCCTCTTAACTCCCCTTCCCATGCCCTGAATAAACTCTGTTTTATACTATACTGTCCTGTGGCTGGTCCCTCAGGGAGAAGGGATGCCCAACATGGGCCCTCCAGAGGCACCCCTCTCCCCCGCACCTCACCACACCTCCATAGAACTTATCCCCACACTCCACTCTCTTTATCTTTTTCATAATACTCACAAATTTACATACACACCCATACACATAAATACACACACAAATTCACACACATGTACACTCACAGTAGTAGCTAGAGGTGGGACTTTTAGGAAGGGATTGAATCATGGGAGTTTTGGCTTCATCAACAGATTAATCCATCCATGGCTTCATAATGCCAGGACCTGCAGGGAGATGCTGGGAACTTAGAAGGCAGGAGCTCATTGAAGGGGATTGGTCCTGGCATTACAGCCTTGGATTTATTTCTTGTCCTGGGCCCCTCCCCTCTGCTTCCTGGCCAGCATATGGTGAACAGCCATGATCCTGTCCTACCGTGCTGTTCTGCCTCACCACCGGGCCTGAAACAACGGGGCCAGCCTACCATGGACTGTAATCTCTGAAACCAAAATGTCCTTCTTCCTTTCAGTTGGCTCTCTCAAGTATTCTGTTACAGCAATGAAAAGTAACACAGTTGCTGTAGAAACTTCTCTGCCTTCAGAGAACACCCAGGGCAGAGGGCAGGTGACCCTGACTCTGTTCTAGAGGAGTTCCGAGCCAGCACAGAACTCAGTGGCCGTACTGCAAGCAAAGGATGCACAGGAAGTGTGCTGCCATCCGGAAATGGCATCGTCCTGAGGTGGGTGGTGTGACCCAGACCCAGGGGAGATGTGCATCTCCTGTGCAGAGTTGTAGCCTCTGGAGAAACCCAGTCTGCAGTGAGAGAAAGCTGAGCTTCCAGAGAGGTGATGGGATCCTCACTAAACTCTACATGGTCTGTGTGCTGGTGTGTGAAGGGGGTCAGCTGGAGGTATGGCAGAGTTAGAGGAAGCCATGAGCCTCTCCCGACGTCTTTCCTCAGCTTCCTGTCTGTAGAGGTGACACGCTTCTCTGCCACATACTCCTGCCACTTTGATGGTCTACTCAAGGGCATAGGGTACTGGAGCCAACCTCTGCTGTGTAACTGTGCTGACTTCCTTTAGCCTCTGGCTTCCCGGTGGCATTAGGTGCCTGTTCTGTGCCCTAACTTGGCCTTTGAATGACATTAGTCATTGTGTTGGCTGGATATCAGTGCTGCCACAGAAACCACTCTGAATATTCCGAGTATGTAAAGTTGTCCTGGGAAAGGTGGCAGCCAGCAGTTTTTTGTAACATCCAGAGTATTTGTCACTCTCCTACCCAGCAACCAGGCTCCTTTAGCTTCTGGTTGCCGGGCACACTATCTGAGCTGTCACCATCAAACTCTGTCGCCTTCGCATGAATGGCAGGAAGCGTGTGGCTGCGCTATGTTAGTTCCCTTGTTCCTGGCATATGGCCATGAGTCACTGAAGAAAGAGAGAGGCTGCCCGAATGGCTCAGCCAGATTCTGAAAGAGCTTTTCTAGAGACAGAAGAGTCTTTTGATCTGCCCCTAACTCTTGTGCCCTCTGTGCTCCTTGAGTGGACTGTTGCTTAGAGCCACCTGGCAGGTCTAATGTGCATGCCTGCCACTTTAGCCAGGGTGCAGAGCCTGTGTCAGATAAACCCTGGTAAAGAAAAAGCTATCGGCCACTGGGCTTGGCTTTGAAATCCTGTCCCTACTTTGTCAATTGCATTGACGTCAGTCAAGGCTGTGCTGTGACCGACACAGTAAAATGAGACTGCAGTGCCTACTTTGCTTCCTGTTGCTTGGTCCTCACAGCAATAATATTCAGAGTGGGACTTTTAGGAAGGGACTGGATCATGGGAGTTCTGGTCTCATCAACAGATTCATCCATCTATTGCTTCACAATGTCAGGACTTGCTGGAAGGTGCTAGGAACTTATACTAAACCAAATAGTCATATGTAATTGGTGACAGGGTACATCTCCTGAAGAGAATAGAAGGAGCTTGTTGAAGGGAATTGGTCCTCAAAGTCACAGCCTTGGAATTATTTCTTGTCCTGGGCTCCTCTCCTCTGCTTCCCAAATGATTTCACCAACTAGAGACCAAGCATCGAACTATATCAACTTCTGGGGGCCATTCTTATTCACACCACCAGAGAGAAGGATGGAGAAGATGGTGATGGTGTAGAAGGGCACTGTGGACACAGAACACAGAGCAGCTAAACAGGCAAGGGGAAGTATGCGAGAATGAGAACAAGCTCCGGTTCAGAATGAGGCCCTGAGCATCAAGAGGAGAGTAGACCTTTGGTGAGTGCCAAAGTGGAACTAAGGAAGTGTGGTTTATATCTTTGTGAAGAGAAGCTTCCTGCTTGCCCTGGAAGATGATTTCTATAAAATTATCTTTTATTTGCCAGATGTAATTGTTGTCTCAGAGACTTACTGCTTAATAAGCTCACCCTTTCTCACTCTTTCTGAACTCTGGCTGGCTGGTTCAACTCAACTCTTTTGGCCAAACTCCTCTTCAAGCTGACTGATTCAAACTGGCTTCTCTTGGTTTCTGGCTGAATTGCTCTGCTTGGTCTCAAGCTAATTCTGGCTATTTGTTTTAGTTTTCTGTCTCCTTCTCATTCTCTGGCTCATTCTGTCTTCACCTGCAACCTGTCTGTGTAAAACTGACCCAGTAAAACTGACCCAGTGCCTCCCTCTCTCTCTGCACTGCTCTCTTAAGTTGCCTCTCTTTCCTGTCTGTGCTCAAGATAATTGGGCATATACTATCTCTGACTCATTCTGTCAAATCTTTCTATGATTTGCCACTTTGTCTGCCCCTCAATTAGATGTCACTTTCAAACATGGCTGCTTCTTTCTACAAACTTACTTTACCTTCACTATTTGGGATTAAAGTGGTGTGCTAAGGGCATGCCTGTATTCCAGCCAGAGGGATTAAAAGTTTCTATTTCCAGTTGGATCATACAGAACTAGAAGATCTTTGGATGCGATCCCTTGCCAGATCAGCCATGTTGCTGAATTAAAAATTCCTCTACAGGTTTCAGTGTGAGTCACTGAATAACAGGGACCAAGTGTCCAACTGCATCTCTAAGGCAACAGCTATTTAGGAAGCTACAGGCGAGGGTGACAGGTGATGAGAGTTCTGGAGACCTGACCAGCTATGAGGGTAGTGCCTAAACCTGTGAAGGGGTGTCATTGTCAAGGGCACAGAGCCAGAACCATCACCAGGCAAACCAGCCTGCTATTTAGAGTCGTGCTAGGCCTTCCGTGGAGAGTGGTCAAGGAAGGGTGTCCCTATTGAGTAGTAAGAATAGGGACTTCCATTTGCCACAATGAGCATCTGCTGGGGGAAAACGAAATTCTCCAGCCTAAATGTCTACCAGGCCTCACATGTGGCTTCCCTAGAGTCCTCAGATCTCTAACATCTATTGCATATGCATGTGACTGGAAGATCACAAGATGTCAATCACATTGGCAAGTGTGCATGAACAGTGGAGGTGCCGTTGGATTGCTTTGGAACTGGATGTTAGCTTGAGAAGAGGACAGTACCTTGGCAGTTGGAGAAATGGGCTGCGCTGGGATGTAACAGGCAGAACTTACTTCAGGGTTGGCCATTAAACACGTTGCATAGTCCAGGGTTGGTGAAGTTTGCTTGGCCTTACATGGTCCTGGCTGTAAGCCCTGCTTTTGAAGTTGCTTTTCTTGGCTGGACTCTGACTCTTTATTTTGAAGTTTGGTTCAGTTGGATGCCAAAGGTCAGGTTTTTACAACGATGCACAGAGTATTGCTCTGCCTTACATAACAGATTGCATCTGATCTCAAGTCCTAAATGCAGAGGGATTATGTTGGGTGTGCAGGCCTCTGCGCCCTGCCCTTTGTGGATGTCTTCACACAGTAAGAACAAAACATTAACTTTAACCTGTTCGTGCAGTTCAGTCCCTTTGACTTGGCTAGATGCTGACAGTTACTCTTCGCCTCTTCACAACACCTTCTTCCTTGTTACTTCTGTTTCTTGACCCATTGCTTTTGCTTATTTAGATACAAATATTTATCAGGGTTCTCCAGAGGACTCGAACTGATAAAAAGAGTGGGGTGGGCTGGGCAATGCAACCGTGGCTGTCTGCTCGTCCAGGAGGCTGCATGTCTCAGCAGTCCCAGACTGGCAACAACAGCTAAGAGAGCCATTGGTCCTCAGCTCATGGTGGAAAACTAAAGAGGTTAGGTTTTGATAGCAGCAGCAACAGGATCAATGCAACACCTGGAAGCAAGCTTGGCTTTTTTCTTTCTTCTTCCCTTTCCTTCCTTCCTTCCTTCCTTCCTTCCTTCCTTCCTTTCTTTCTTTCTTTCTTTCTTTCTTTCTTTCTTTCTAGCCGGGCTGCGACAGAGATGCTAAACACTCTGGTGGAGGGTCTTTCACCCCCTCCCCCAGTTAATCTTTCCTGGAAATACCCATGAAGGTCTTCTGAGAACATACCTCTTAGTTAATTCCAGATCCAATCAAGTCGAAAATCATGATACGCTCAGCAAGACGGCTAAGCTTTGCCATCAAGCCTGAGGAAGTGAGTTGGATCCCTGGGACCCACATGGTGGAAAAGAGAATTGGCTCTTACAAGTTGTTCTCTGTGTGCCATGGCCCACATATGTGTGCCTTAGAGCTTGAGCACACACACACACACACACACACACACACACACACAAATAAATAAGTGTGATAATTTCAAAAGGCTAACTATAGCGACAAGGTTCTGCTATGTAACTCAGGCTTGGTTCAAACTTTCAAGCCTCCCTTCCTTAGTCTCCAGAATGCTGAGGTAACAGGCACGTGCCACTCACCTAGTTAGGTTTCTATTGATGTGATACACACATGCCATGACCAAAAGCGACATGGAGAAATTACATTTCATTCAAGAAGGTCAGTGCAGGGACTGAAGCAGAGACCATGGAAGAGAGTTGCTTTTTGGCTTGCTCCCCTGGCTTGCTCAGTTTTATTTATTATGCATCCCAAAACCACCTGCCCAGGATGGTATTGCCCACACTGGGCTGGGTCCCTCCCACCAACTGTCAATCAAGAAAACGCTTCTAGTCTTGTTAGGAAAGCATGTGTTCCTTAACCTGTCTAACCAAAACCTGAAATTTGCAAGTCTTCCAAAGAGAGAAAGCCAGGCATCAGAGTTTTGTTACTTTGATTTTTTTTTTAATTTTATTTGCTTGTTTCCAGTGTGTGTGTGTGTGTGTGTGTGTGTGTGTGTGAGAGAGAGAGAGAGAGAGAGAGAGAGAGAGAGAGAGAGAGAGAGACAGAGACAGAGACAGAGACAGAGACATGGTCTCATGTATCCTAGGCTGCCTTCAAACTCTCAAATCCAGGATGACTCAGGACGTCTGATCCTCCTGCTTCCACAAGTGTTATTCCTGTATCTCAACTCAGTTAGGGTCTACTTACAGTGAGAACCTCGTTCTCCTCATTGCTGTTTTGTTATTGGCTTTGATTGTCTTAGTAATGATAAGAGCCATTTTGGTGTTGCTGTTTTCCCTTCAAAAGGTTTCTTTTTTCTTTTCTTTTTTTAAAGATTTATTTAATTTATTTTATTTATGAGTACACCATTGTTGTCTTCAGACACACCAGAAGAGGGCATCAGATCCCATTACAGATGGTTGGGAGCCACCATGTGGTTACTGGGAATTGAACTCAGGACCTCTGGAAGAGCAGTCGGTGCTGTTAACCACTGAACCATCTCTCCAGTCCTTAAAGTTTCTTTTTCTAATAATTTTATTAAGGTATATCACAGCACTCATACATTTAACGTTTGTAATCTGGTAGTATCTTAATTATAACTTTTCTCTCCTTATTCCCTTCCTCCCTCCTTCTTCCTCCTTTCCTGGTGTTTTTGAAACAGGATTCAATCTAGTTCAAGCTGCCTTAGAACAAGCCTTCTGCCTTAAACTGTCAAAACACTGGATTAAAATCACCAGCCACCATACCCAGGAACATTCATGGTTTCTTTGGTAACATTTCTTGGTTTTGCTTTGTTTCTGTTTTTTAAATATATAGAATCCATAATCTTCTGCAGCTGGGTTAAATATCCCAGTCCAGGAGAGAGGAAACTACAGGGATTGGAACAGTCAGATACTTTTGGAAACAGTTTTATTTAAACACAACTCTGATCGCTTGTTTACTCTCCACCCCACCCCGCCCCCTAGGCCTTTCTGCACAGCAGCAGGTAGCTGAGTACTTTTAGGAGACTGTGGTCTCACCAACAAGATACTGCTGTTGGTCCTGGCACAGGAGCATTTCCAACCCCACTGTTGTCCACAGGCTAACATAACTTTACATCGCCGGTTCACTGAAGTGCTTTATCCCGATTGGCAGCATTCAGTGGTGTGTGGGAGGGACCTATATTAGTTCCTCCTGCTTCTGTCTCCGGCTTTGTGGTCCTGTTTGCTCAAAACACTCAGTCGGACTGGCGTTCACCCAGCCTGCCCAGCCTTTTGGTCCCTCCATTTTCCGACCCCGTCTAGGTTTGTATTACCCTCTCTGTGTAAGTCAGGAAGTCTACCCCATCTTCCTCTCCTCTCTAATTCTCTGTCCTAGGGTCATAAGCAGAAACTAAGGCTGCTGAAGGCTCATACATTTCCACTCTCAGGTCACTTCATTTCTTAGTGACAAATCCATGTGAATGTGTTGATTGGCCCGACAGGTGTTCTCCCAGGCTAACTAGACGGGAGAACGGGATGAATATACTGCAGCGGGAACTAACAGCTCTCACAATAGTCACACAACAGTCATGTGACCAGAGCTGGAGATTGCAGGATGGGTGGTGTTTCTGCATCCTGGCTGCTCCAGGCTGTCTCTTGGACCTGTAGGACATGTCAGTGATGCATCTGAGAAGGCCAAGACTTTCATAACTTTCAGAACAGCTGCTCAGGTTCTTTTGGACCATATGTAAATGTAGCCATAAGCTGCAAGTAATGTGCTAATGGTCTGTGCTTGAGGCAGTGTGGGCGAGCAGTCCTTTCCTGGTGATCTCTCATAAAGGTGACACTTTAGAAAAGTTCAAAGCCTTTTCTATGTCTCAGCTGCAATGGGTTTACCTGTCAGCTTTGTATTTATTCAGCCCCTCCTACTACCCTATTAAAAGATTTAAAAAATGTATTTTATTTAATTTTTAATTATTTATATGTGTGTGCATCTGTGGGATGGGTATATAGGTACACCAAGGAAGAGGGTATGGAATTAAGAGTGGTTGTGAGTTTCCCTGTGTGGGTGCTGAGAACAGAGCTCAGGTCCTCTGTAAGAGCAGTACGTGTTCTTCACCCCTGAGCACCTGACTGGAGAGATGGCTCAGTGGTTAGGAACACTGAGTGCTCTTCCAGAGGTCCTGAGTTCAAATCCCTGCAACCACATAGTGTCTCACAACCGTCTGTAATGAGATCCGATGCCCTCTTCTGGTGTGTCTGAAGACAGCTACAGTGCACTTATATACAATAAATAAAATTTTAAAAAAGAAAAAGAAAATGGAGCTCCTTCAGGGTAAGTGTGGCACTGTAACCTTAGAAATGTTGAGTCCTGGTCAGCAGCAGCATTGAGGGTCCTGGGTCCTCCAGATATCTGAGGAAGTTGGAACTCTGACTTTGCTACAGGTTTATCACATCGAGGCAGAAGTGGACCACGTCATTCTCCTTCTGGACTGACATCTGTCTGTGACCTGGTGGGTGCTTGTTTCTCTCCACCCACACTAGTAGGATCCTTAATAATGGCGCTGGGCTTTGTGAGAGAAGTAAAAAAACAACTCCTGCTTTAAGGAGTCATAAAATTTAGAAAGACAGGCAAAATCAAACTCAGAATTCAGATTAATTCACTGCCAACTCCTCCTACGCAGACCATTGATAAGAACCCAATGAACTAGTTTCACTGTGAGGAGACTGTTTTTCAGAAGCAAGAAGAAGCGTCTGTTCTGTTTAAATTCAGAAGTACCAGCCAGGGACTGAGTTGATGGCCATTTTTGTAATAAAATAATAAATCACGGGGATAGTTAAGGATACAAGAAATACCACACTCTTGTTTTGTTAAAACAATTAAGCAATGAGCCATCTGGGTCCTTTAGTTAATCACCAGAACATACACAACAGAATTTAGTCTTTTATTTAGCTATATTAATTTATCCCAACAACTTCAGCTACTCACAATGCTAATAATAGAGTTCATTCCAACATAAAGATCTTTTAAAATATTCTTCAACCATTACCACCCTTTACAAGGTTGTCCTTTGAAAAATTTTAGCCCCATCCCAGCCTCATTATGTTAGAAGAATTTGTTTTAAATGCAGACAGGTCTGAAGCAAGAAAATGGTGGCCCAAATCTCTTCCCTCTCTAGGGGCTGAATCTATCTAGTGCTAGCAAGGACTGCTGCTTGTGATGGTGCGCCATTTTATAACTGTGTTCTCAGCTTCAGTAGCCATTTGCCACAGGTGGCTACTGAACTCCCGAAGTGCCAGTCCAGTCAAGGAACTGTTTGAAAATTTCCAAAGTTGTGGTGAATTTTCATCAAAATGGCCACACTGGATTTGTGGTCATGATATTAGATAGCGTCACTCTGGAATGACCCCAAGGCTAGAGAAACAGTGACCATTGATTTGGAAGTTGGAGAAGTAACAGATATTACTCAGGAATTTCAGAACCCACAGGTTTTCTCCAGTTCTTATTTGAAACAACTGTGTTCGGAGACAGTCCAGAGGACAGGGGCATTTTTTAATGGGAAGTTTCTAAGCTTACCATATAGAAAGCTAATTCCATTCAGAAAGAAATGGCCAAGAATTTTTTTTTCCTCAACAGCATCCTAACTCACTCAGCAATGGCTGAGCCTAGGTTCTTCTCTGGTTGTGGTGGATTTCCCTCAACCATGTGAGTATTTAACCATAAGCCACATTTAGAGGGTCTTGAGCAATTGTTATAGGCTCATAGGTGACAGGCCAAACCTCAGGGACATTTACTAGATCTCTTTTGCCTTGTAAAGAGTTTGGGTTTCCCCCTTTCAGAAGTTGCTATTTCTCATTGAGCTAAGGCGGCTCTCCTAATTGGGCACTAAGAGACGTTATCTCCCGTAGCACCTTTGCTTGTGAGCATGCTCGGATGTGTTGATGCTTCCAGCACTGCCGACCCGAGAAAGAATATATTGCAGGGAATTCTGCCTGTGAGCTAGGGAAGAGCTAGAGCAGGTGTGAATGGAGGTAGAAAGTTTCAAGGGAAACTGTCCGGAAGATGAAAACACCTTAACCAGGTCTGCTGATTCCTCAGTGGGCAGTGCTAAGCTGGATGGTTGGATCAAATCTCTTTCCTGTCTCCTTCCCAGCCCCACTCCATTCCTCCCTGTACCGCTCTGCTTCCTTTTGAGCTCGGGTTCAACGAATGAACATGAAACGTAGGCTAGTAAGCCGAGTCAGAAGGTTGGGGCTGCCAGGCAGTTGGCACAGCTCCCTGTCTAACTTTCACGACTGGCCACATACACTGAGCGAAGGCTACGGGAAATTTATTTACTGGATTTGATGTCTCCCAGAAGTGCTGTCAGACAATGCTATGCCTCTTCCCACAGTCAGGGATAAAAGGGAATGTTAAGTGCTCAGTGTGGGCAGGGAGTGGGGAGGGGGCTGAGGAAGACTCTTCCCCTTGGTGATAATCACATCTGGTGATGAAGACAATGAATCCACTGTTTCTCTTTCTGAAAAAAAAAGAAAAGTAGCCAACATTGCCAGGTGGTGGTGGATCTCTTAGTCGCAGCACTCAGGAGGCAGAGGCAGGTGGATTGCTATGAGTTTCAGGCCAGTCTGGTCTACAGAGTGAGTATCAGGACAGCCAGGGATATACAGAGAAACCCTCCATGTCTTGTAAAACCAAACCAAACAATAAAAAACAGTCAACAATGACATAAGGTACCTGGAGAGATTTTCTATGTTTGTTGTTGTTTGTTTGTTATAATGGAATTTCTTCTCTTCTTTTCCAGAAGCCCAGACACCAGGGGCTGGCTCAGGACATAGAGGGGCAGAGAAATGTGATGCCAAGCATCTGTTTGCTCTCTGTCAAGGTTACTCATCGTTCATCCACAGGGTGGGTCTGGTCAAATCGCCACAGCTGACTGACTTTACCATCACACTGACTTAAGTACAAATCCTTAGTGCTTGGCCGAACCCCAGCTTCCATGCATTTTCCGGAAAGAACGTGGATGATCATTCCATCCTGAAAAGAGAAAGAAGGAGCCCAGTTCCTGAGAGTCATCAACGAACGACATTTTTAAAGATCTTTGCTGAGCATTAAAGACTAACTGTGGTGGTGTGAACTAGCCTGGAAGGGATAGTAGGATTGTTAGTTAATAGAAAATAGAATTCAACTAACCCTAACTTTTAGACGTCACTCAAGCCCATGGGGTCATAAGCTCAATTATTTGTATTTATATGATCCTGTCATTTCTTAGAAAGTTTTGGTCAGGATAACTCTGGTCAGGGCGTGTCCAGTCTTCCTGCTGTGTTGTTAGAGCCACTGTTACCATTGCATTTCTGAGTCAGCTTTCCACAGGGTTCAGCAGCACCACTGTGCAAAACCTGCAATTTGACATTGTGGCCACCAGGTTGCAGAAGCGAGCAAGACTGAGGGTATCCTGAAGGTCTACTCAGACTAGCCTTGCCCAAGAGACATACGAAAGGTATAACTAGCAGATTTAATATCAACCTTAACGCTGCCCTCTCAAGAAAAAAAAAAAAAAAGATTTCTTTACAAAATTAAACAGCTTTAGTCACAATGTTATAAATTTTTCTACATTGTTGAGATATTCCAAGATACAGACTGTTTAAAATGCACAACCTCGTTGTCTTTAGCATATTCCAGACTATTTCCATCACTGCCAAGACACCAGTACCCAGTAGCAGTCATATGCCCTTCTGTCTTCCTTCTAGCCAGAGAATCAGCAATCTTCTTTCTGTAGTATGTGTAAGGGGAGGTGCTGATACTAAAGTCTAGTTCCTAATTGGTTCTTGATTTGTCAATAAAGAAGACGGGAGCCAATTTCTGGGCAGAAGGTAAGAGAAAAGGAAGAGAAGAGAGGCTTTTTTTTGCTATGCTTTGGAGGAAAAAGGATGCCGCATTCATATAAGGCCTCGCTTGGGGGCAGCAAGGGCCTGTGCGGATGGCCAAGGATGTTGGCAGAGGCTAGCTGATCTAAGCCACTATGTTTAGGGTGGAAGGAGAGACAATAATACATTGATAAGGACACGCCTTTCCAGGTGGGAGTTCTCTGCGCCCAGCAATTGTGCCTAGCAGGCAAACTCTGAAGTAATAAAGCTGTCCGTGTGTCTCTTAACTGTGGTCTCAGGAGTGGGCTGGTAACTCAACTGCTCCTGGAGCAAAGGCGGGTAGAAAAGGAAGCTAGGTTAGGGCTGGCAGCTGCCGATCCTGGAGCTAAGCAGGGTAGAACAAAAGGCAGTCGGGAGGGACCAGAGCCAGGGCCGAGACCCCAGGCAAAGGTGGTAGTGTGTTTTAAAAACTACACGCAACGGATGGCATGCGAGTGGTAGGCGAGAGTCCACTATTTTAGTAATTCTTGGACTGATCACACATTCCCAGTGATGCAGGTCTACAAAGAGGAGGAAATTGGTTTCTCGGCTAGAGGAGTGAGTCACGTGGTGGCTCCAGCTCGGGGAACCTTAAACAAAAACTCCGGGGAGTCTCAGCTCTGGGACTCTGGACTCCCCTGCTGTGTAGTGGAGGAAGGCGGAGCGAAGGCTCCTGCCTCCAATAAACATTTAAAGGATACAAGGGAGATTGAATGAAGAAACGCTCTAGGAAATAAATCTTGCAGGATTACTCAAATTCTTTGAACGTGGCATCCACAAGAATTCTGGGTTTAAATAGGCACAGACAGCATTTGTTTAGTTTGCTTTATTTGCTTGGAATTGTTTTAATTATCAAAATAAGTGTGACTTTGGGTTTTGTGGTTATACTATTATTCTTCTGAGAGTGAGGTCAAGCTAAAGGATTTTCCAGTTACTGCCTCAAGGATGTGATGCTATTTTGGGAGAAAGGCTCTGCATTTGTTCTGACAGGAAAGGAGAACAGGCTGTGAACCCCTTCCAGAGTGATCTGGATCAGCTGGGACAGAGGGAGAACCAACCCCTGAAGAACTAGAAAAATTCAAGAGAATCAAACGGGGCAGGCAAAGATTCTCTGGGTCATCCTCCACAAGGTATAATCAAAGACTCATGATTGGCTATTATTAAAATTCACTCATAAAAAGGCATTTGCCTTTCACATGCTCAAATAAAGAGCTGAATTTCATTCTTAACTAATCTGTAACTAATCGGCGAATTTCCTATTCTAGACGTTTCATATTAGAACGGTTGTACAATTGTGAAATATGTATAAACTCATATAAGCACAATTGTTCCTTTATAACTAGCCTCCTTCCTTTGGCATGTTTTCCAGATTTATTCATGTTGAGGCAAAAACTAGTACTACAATGTTTTTTTTCCTTTCTTTTTACTGTAGTAAAAACATACTAAAACCTGTTAGTTTTTAAGCATTTTCAATCCTAAAGTTGAGAAATATTAAATGTTAGTTTTCCATAACTTTTTCCTTGTGGAAATATTTTCTTCTCATTGAGCAATAATTCTTCCTTCTTCAGCCACAGATAAGCACTGTTCACTTGATGTTTCTAAGACTTTAACTGCTTCACATAAAATACATATGGTGAAATGATGCAGTTTGGGTGTGTGTGTGTGAGCAAGTGCGTGTGTGCACGCATGCATGCATGTGTACGTTTGTGTGTATGTTATTTAATCTAGCCTAATGTTCTCCAGGGTCACTACAATTTGTGCCACATGACAGAACTTTCACTTTAAGGCTGAGTCATATTTCACTACTTGGAATTACTCCCAGAAGATAAGTGGTCGTACCTAAGAAATAAGCTTTAGGATAGATGTGTGTCCAGCCATGATGGATTCTTAGGTTTTTTGCAGCACTTTTATGTTATAAATAGTCCACCAAGAATAATGCCTCATTCTTTTCTTGGTTGAAGAATACCTTACACACACACATACACACGCAGACAGACAGACACACACATATATACACACACACACACACACACACACACACACACACACAAACATAGTATGTATGTATATTCTTGAAAACTGCCCCCCCAGGGCCTTATGTAAAATGGGCAAGTGCTCTAGACCACTGAACTAAATCTCCAGACACATAGTTTGATGCCTGGAAATATTGCCACGTGTGTCTTACTGATCTATGTCTTTGTTGCTTGTTGGGAATTCAGCTTAAGTTTTCTATGATGGGATTTTCTTCTGCTCTATGAATCACTGGTGTGGAGTTCCACTAATTTTGACTGCTTTCTTCTCAGTCAGAATGTGAAGAAAAAAATGTAGATATGTGTCTCTTTGCCTTGTGGTTCCCTGACTGAACTCGGAAAGGATGTGGAGAGGAGACTGCATGAACACATACTGTGCAGAGGCCAGAAGAGGGCAGCAGATCCTCTTGAACTAGAGTTATAGAGAGTTGCCAGCCTCCAAGTGCAGGCGAGGAATTGAATCTGGGTCCTCTTAAAGAGCAACAGTGTTCTTAACCTCCTAGTTATCTATCTCAATAGCTACTTCTTTTAAACTTTAAATGGTGCCACTCCTAAATCTACACCACTGAGAGGGTTGTTTGTGGATCATGCTCCATCATCGAAGCTAATCCAAGTTTATAATCTGTAATAGCATGGGACAAGTCAGTATGTCTCCTGAGGCTGGGGACCAGAGACCCCAACAACAGAAGTACCACTGTGGAGAGTATCTGAGGTCTTGGAAAAGCCCAGGATGCCATGCTAAAAAGGCCAATCTGCCCAGGCGTTCTGGCTGACCAGAAGTTCCGTGTGGTCAACCTGCATTTCCAGAACGGGTTAATTACCTCCTGGAAGTCCCAGTGCTGTTGATGGATGGCAGCGCCTTCCTCCGTGCAGTTCTGCAGAATCACCTGCTCTCCGCTGACGTCGAAGCACAGGTGCAGGGGGCTGCCGAAGAGGATCTCCTTCCTGCTGGTGTGCTCCAGGTTCTGGGCAGAGGGGGTGGCAGTTAGCACAGCCAAAGGACACGCTGTCCAGAGCCCAGGGGAGACAAAGGAATGCACAGAAGAGTTCTAGAGAGCATTTTCACATTCTACAGGGGCAGCAACAAAGCCTCTTCCTGGGTGCTCAGGAACCAAGAAAGGCATCCTGGCCTTTCTCAGGATTCTATTTCCACATCCGCACGCTCCTGTTTCCTGTCTGTAGATAAGGCTGCAAGTGCTGGGTGCGCATTACTGGAAGGCCAGGTGAGGGGACCTCTCTGAGGCCCAGGCTGATTTCCTTCTAGCTACATCTTACCTGCTCCTGACTAATTTCCTGCTGTCTGTGGTATCTGTGGTTCCCATTGCCTCCAGGGTTTGATAGAAGCTGGAGTGTGTGAACTTTTACAGAGGGGCTTTCACTGTGAGGGACCTGTGCTGACCGTTGGAGGACATGTTTTGGCAACCCCATCTTCTGTTTACTCCTGCCAGATGCAGTCTGTGGGAAAACCACTGAGCAGATAGTTTTCTGAGGCTTGGTGTGTAATGGAAGACTTCCTTCATTAACAGGGCTGCTTCTTTTCTGACCTTGTCTGGAGAATTCAACCCCCCCGCCACGCCTCAATTAGGTAGCCTCAGTTAGGTTACAGGATCAACTTCCTAAACTTTTCAGCTAGCGCCGGAAATTCCTAAAATGATTCCCTATTGCTGATGGGACAATTCGGTACCCGAAGCCATCAGCCAACGACTTTTGCTCGTCCTGGATGTTTCTACCTCCCCATCCCCCAAATTATATGAGCCTTGGATCACCCCAAGTAAAGTTGATCGGACTCCCTGCAGCTGGTTCTAGTGTGATCCTTGACCATACGTACTCATGGGGCTTTCGAATCCCTCGAACCCCTGTGAACCCTGATGATGATTTCCGGGGCAGGGAGTCACACAGTCCGGAACTTCTTTTTATGCTGTGAGACTGAGACAGGCCTGGCATCATGGTGTAGAGCCCACGTAGGCAGGTGAGCCCTTTGCCCAGAAAGGTTGGTTTTATGCCAACCTTGATTCAATCTGTTTAGTTTATTCATTGCTGCCACTGGCTGAATTAGAGTAATCACATCTTCCATTTGCATCAGGCCCTACTAATTTGCAAATTAAATATAGTGGTCTGCCTTGCTTGAAAATTAATTCCAAAACTGCACAGTTAGCATAAATTTGGACCTTAAACACATCTCAGAAACAAGCTGTGGGCAAAGGGAGAGTAATTTTTTTTTCCTATTCAAAAATCCCATCTGTAGTGGCAGATAATTTTCCTGTCGTTTCCTTGCGGTCATGGGGGAGGCATTTTGAGTGTCCCTTTGCCAGGACAGACTTCCCTGTGACAGTCACAGCTGGGTAATATGAAGTCTCATCTCCAACTCCTTGGAGCCTTAGGAGGTGGGGCCTAGCTGGTGGAAGTTGGTCTCTGGAGGCAAGCCTTCTGAAGGTTATATCCGCCCCTGGTCCTAGCTTGCTTTATCTGTTGCTTACTCTGCACCATGTGAGCAAGCTACCAAATACCTCATACTATGTCACCAGAGACAAGCCACTCCCACTGCCCCCTGTCCTGCACCACCCCCACCGCCATGCCTTTCCCTCATGTTTCAAAAGTAACTGAAATCCTCTTGAGACAGCCATCTTAAAAAACGAAGACAAAAAAAAAAAAAAAGTCTTTCCTCCCATGTTTCTGTCAGGTATTTAGATCATAGAGATGAGAAAACTTACTAATGTACGAATCCCCACTGGTATTTTAGGGAAAAATGGTAAAGTAAAAAGATGTAAGAGACCAACCTGAGCCAACTCCTTCCCTGTGTACTCTCCAGGCTCTGAGCCCACCTAGCACTTTAGATTCCAACTAGAAGGCTAGGACCAGCTTCCCATAGAGATGTCCTAGGCTTGCACTGCAGGGCTGGGCCCCAAACATCCTATGGAGATGTTTCCATGGAGATGCTTCCTCCTTCACCCCAGGTTCCCCGACTCACTTAACTCATTAGGCAGCTTTGGAGTGTGACAGCTCAATTCAAAGAACCCCTACCACAGACTGAGCCAGATCTGGGCCCGGGCCACAGGGAGAAGTTATTCAGGTTATGAGATGAAGCGGACCCATGATCTCTCAGCCAGTATGGCAGCTTTCTGTTACCTGGGACGGTTATTCCTACGATGAAAAATTAAAGTATGTAAGACACACTGTAAAGAGCACAGCATTCTTCCAAATGGCCAAGGGGTCCATGTGAATCTAGGTTCTCCACTGACTTTCTCACTTCTTGCCTATCCCGACTCTTGGACTCAATGCTGGAGGATCTGAGGTGAGCATTCCTGGGCTGGTGGATCTGTGACACAGTTTCTTCATGTGGCAGATGCAAGGGATGAATAAGTAGCCCCTTCATTCCTTCTAACTGAGATGCTTCATTCTTTGATGCTGGTCCAGTCTGGGACCACAGAAAGGAGCTACTCTGGGGGGAATTGGAGGGCACCCTAGGAAACAGCACCACTTATAAGTTGGGATGATAGCCATCCCGAGAAGTAGCATCACCCACCTGTTGCTGCCGGTTGTTATTGCAAGGAGCCAGTGTCATGGGGCAGCCCAGGATGTCACCTTCTGCTTGACAGTCTGCACAGAGGTCAAATCCAGTGTTGTGGAGCTGAAAATAGATATCCACATAGATGTGAACTTGACCTCCACTGTGAAGATGCCTCGAAGCAGTTCACATTTACAGTGAAACAGGTTCTAATCCCCTGTTCTCTATAGACCTTTTCCCAGTGTGCCTGGTTCAGTCAAACTGAGATGAATCAAGCCCAAACCACTTAAGACAGAAGCTTCCAGGAGTCAGACTATAGATTTACATAGATTATAGGGAAACATGGCTGCCTTCCTTGGGCTGGCAGGGAAGGCAGGGAGGGGAAGTCCAAAGGCCTCTGAAACCCTGCTGAGCCTATAACCGGTTGCCCAGTGTAGAGGATGAGTGATCTTGTCTTGACAAGTGCCCTCCCCTGTCTCAGGCCATGCCTTGCCTTTCCAGAGAATCTGGGCCTGTGCTCAGATGGGTACAGCTCAGGGTAGACATTGGCCAGAAACCAGTGGAATGTCCGGCATCCCAGCCTCCTTTGCAGCTTCAGGCGCTCGGTACAGTCTGGCTTTGCAACCTGCAGGTAGAGGGAGAGCATAGGGAATAAGGCCAGGAAAGCTAGTTACACCCCCAAACTCACACAGTTGGGGGGGGCTAGACATAGACGAGGAGGAGAAGGTTGGGACAGACAGGGAGGAGCAGAAGGTTGGGACAGAGTCATCACACATCTCAGGATTGCCAACAGGAGGAAGGGTCCTATGTTGAGAGAGGTTTAGAAGACAAAGTTGAGTATCGTCTCTAGAAAGAGGTATAGAACCACCAAAATTAGAGGCAGCACTATCTCTTCTCACAGACCTTCAGCCTACAGAGACCACCGTGTCTATTAAGGAGTTTTCTCTGGGGGTATGAAGAAATATGGGCTCTACCTGGATTGGACCATGGGTCTTATAAAGGCAAGAACTGGTCCAGAGGCAACGAAGTCTTCTGGGAAGTTTCAGGATGGGGGCTACAAGGAGAGGCAAGTTGGCTTCTTCCCTGAATCTCAGTTTTCCCCATTGATGAGCCACTGGTTTAGGCTCCACTGGCCCCTACTGTTGATGTTCTTTATAAACAACTGTAGCAGGGTGAACACCGGCCCTCAATGCTAGTTTAATGCTTTAGACTGCTTGGTAAGATATGAAGGAACCCATGTAGAAGGTTAGAATAAATGCCCCGGGAGAGAGGCTTTAGGGAGGGGTTGGAATAACCAAATACTGCACAGTGGCAGTGAGGAAGGAGGGACTAGGAAGTGGGAAGAAGAGGAGTGGGTGTCGGTGGGTTTGAGTGGGTGTGGTTGGGTGATAGCCACACCAGGATTCCACGTTGGTGGTCTCTGGTTTTCAGTAAGGCACAGAGGGGCCCAGTTGGCTGTAAATACTTTACATACTGTGTTGGACTGACTACATCCAACATGCTGTGTTCTAAATGAGCCTGTCTAATGGAAGGTTGGCCCAGGTAGATCAGAAGCCTGGATATATTTAATTCTTTTCCTTTATAAATGAAAGTGTATTGACACTTAACAAGGGTCATGTGAAAGCAAAGAGAAAATACTGAATTGACACCCATTACACAAGAGGAAAGAAAAGATGCTTTAGCTTTAAGGAAGCCCAGAACCTAAAAGCCATGGTTGCTCTATGGTGCTCTATAGAACTCCACAGAAGGAGACCTTTTTCCCACTGTCCGTGTGCAAACTAAATTCTTCAGCTCAGCCCTCAGCAGCGGCTTCAGGACCTTCTTCCAACCTCTGATGCCTGAGTGATTCCAGGCAACCACAGTTGCAGCAGACGTCTGGGTGTCTAGACGTAAGTCCTGCTGAGAATTACCCTCTTATCTCCAACCCTTCTTTACAAACCAAGCCAGGAGCTACAGTAGTGGGGTCTCTCCCTTGTGTGGAACTGGTACTACTCTGAGTGATACTTGGGATCCAGAGGGAATTTTGTCTGCCTCGAGCTTGGGCCTGCGTTGGAATTTGATATATCATCTCCTACTAGAGGCCACAGATACACTTCTGAGAACTGTCTGGAGGCTGTCTGTTGTAGGGAAGAGAGTTCATTTGAATTAAAAAAAAAATCCTAAGGATCTCAAGAAAAGTGGGTACTGGGGCTCCTTCATGGCTTAATCTTTTCTGGCTTTCCCTGCATGTGGTCTTTCAGAGCACCTCACCTTCATCTGTGCTGTCTAGCAGTGGGCTGGTGAGGGTCTGGTGAGAGAGGTGTCCTGACTATGCTGGTCCAGCCTGTGACTCACAGTATTGTATGTCATTCCACAGGAACTGACCAACTCAGAGCACTCTGAGGGGCATTTAATCACATGGTTAAAGCTTCAACTTTCTGTGGCTTTTTTGAGCTTTATATTTATTTTTATACACAGATCTGTTCTTTGTCTTGGATATTCCCTAACCTCTGAGCACCACTCAAGATGAAAGGGCCCTCAGAGATGTGGTTTGTCTCTTATTTGGGCCCACCTCCCCTAGGGCTCTGTAGTGAAAGGTCGCATTCAGGGCACAGCATCTTATAACAATCTGGGAAGTCCAGACAGAGGTCAACTGTGATGCTCCAGGGAGGTTCTGGCAGGGACAGAGGACAGCCCCAACAGAGAGAAGGGTCATTCTAGAGGGTCAAGTCAGGGAAGCTCAAGCCAGGAATAAGGGAGTGGATCCCCCTTGGCTGACCTTAAGCTGGTCTTATGTCCCTCCTTACCTTACTCAGGGCAAAGGCCTCTGGGATGTGCCTGTAGAAAGTTTCTTTGAAGGATGATAGCCAGGTCTCAGCAATGCGGATCTTGTTCCTCAAGATGACCTCAGGGTCAGTCCTGGAGCTGGCATCTTGGCTTCGGTAGATGTGTCCCACTCGAGAGCAGGGAAGGATTTCAACAGAGCCTCCACAGAGCCAGGCCTGTCACAGAAGAAGGTGAGTGGCTCTCTCCTTCCCACCTCCCTGTCAGTGAGCCACAGTGACTATTTCAAATGCCCAGAGTGCCCAGAGTTTGGGCAGTAAGACAGGGCAGCAGAGGGCAGTTTCTAGACTGGAATGAGAGGTAATGGCTGACACCTATGCAACTTCCTGAACATACTACCTGGAAACATGTCCAGTCTACAAAGAAGTTCAGCGGTCAGCACCCCCACCCACCAGGCAATGCTTTCTCAGGAAAATATGTCTGCAGTGACTAGGGGATTCCTAAAACCCAGTGCTGCCTCCTGCTGCGCAGACACCAGAGATGAAAGCACCCCCCCCTTCGCTCCTTCTAGAAGCTTCTCCCAGCTCCCCACTGCTCATTGGACAAGAAGCCTTCATTTTATAGTTGGTGACAGAAATTACTGTAAAGTAGTGCTGAGACAGGCCTTGGTTTGAGAACTAAAAAGCACACAAGGCATGGGGTTCTCAATGCCTACGCCCCAAGATACCTCAGGGAACTCAAAGGGCACTGCAGACATTTATCATTAGTTAGAGAGGCAGCAAACTTGGTCATTATGCAAACTACAAGCCTGATACAATTCACACACCCACATTAGATTGGTCTGCCTATGTTGTAGGATGGGTATCTTGTTTGGGTTGGACTTTGGACAGTTAGTGTGACTGACCAGCAAGCACAATGCTAGGACCAGTGTGGAGCAGACAGTGAAGACGGTGGCTGTCCGGATCCAGCATGGTTTCTAGGACAGATGGCCAAGTAGACCCAGCATAGTTCCCAGGACGGAGAGGCTGAGCTACACCCAACAGGTCCTCAGTCTTCGGGTGTAACTACTCAGTGGCAGGAGTGGTTTCACATTTGCCTGGTGGATGCTGTAAATGATCCCCTAGACCTTCCTAATGCTGCACCTTTAATACAGTTTCTCATGTTGTGGTGACCCCCAATCATAAAATTATTTTCATTGCTATATCACAGCTGTCATTTTGCTACTGCTATGAATCTGAATGTGTGTTTTCTGAAGGTCTTAGGTGACCCCTGTGAGAGGTCAGAACCCATCAGGTTGAGAACCGCTGCCCTAGATACTAAGGGGGCTGCAGACTGAGAATGTACCAAAAGCTCTGAGTTCTCTGCGCCAAGAGCAGAGCCTGATAGTATACCATCTCCTGAGAGGATTTTGAAGGTCAAGTTCACAGAAGAGGCTGAGAGTAAAATCAAGGTAGGTCATAAGAGATCTGGCCTGCGGGAGAAGGGAGGTTTGACATGCCATGCGGTAATGGCTTTATATAATGTGCCCACAACTTTATCCCTAATTCCTATCTGAAACAGCACACCCCAAGCTACATACATGACTCCAGAGTTACCACCCACATCCACTGTTGACATAGGACCTACCTTGAAGGACATCTCGAGATTGTCACTGCCCCACGGTGACAGAAGGGGATCATAAGCTCCGGTGTTTTGGAAGTAATGTCTGTCCACAGCCACCACCTCTTGGGGCACCACAGGGCTCCTGCACGGAGAACCCAGGTAGGAAACTGTAGTTCCACTTCAAGCACAGAAACGGCCGGGCTTCCCAGAGGCAGGTCCAGTGATTTGGACTGATGACTCTGGGCTCTGGTGAAGCTCTTTTGAGTCACAGGCTGGAGCAGAGCAAACACGTCTGGAATCCAAGGATTTTATAAAGGAACTGTGGGCTAGAGAGAAGGCTCAGGGGTGGAGTGCTTGCTGCTTTTCCAGAGGACTCCAGTTTAGTGTAACACCCTTGTCAGGAAGCTCACATTTGCCTGTGACTCCAGCTCTGGGCAGTGTGAGCCCCTCCTCTGGGTGCTTGTGGCACCTGCAGATACAGCATGTCCTCACACAGACACATGCTTACAAACGAGACTGGAGAATAAGGGAACTCGGCTTGTCTGGGCCCATATAGCCTGTCCTCGGGTCCTTTCCTATAGAAGGGACCAGTGATTCGCTTGAGTTTCTCTAGAGATGTCTGAGAGGAAGGGGTTAGTTAGAGGAAGGCAGTTGCTGGGTCCACACCAAGGGGTGCAGTCAGGTTCTCTTGTTATGACTTGACTCTGGAACGTCTCCCACAGATTCGTATTTTGAACACTCCACCCCCCAGACTGTGGTACTGTCTTGAAGGCTTGAAGCCCTTAGGAAGCTGGCACACACGTGAAAGAGCTTGCTGTTCAAGTGTGAACTCAGGGAAGGGAAGGAGGCAGCGGGACCTCACCTGACAGGGCTGATGGGGGATGGAAGGGCTTTTTGCTCCTGCTCCCCCAAGGGCTCCCATCGGAAATCCAGCTTCCAGTCCGGCACCCCTCGCTGCAGTTGGGAGGCAGAGTACCGAAGTGTCTTCCAGTCAATCACGTCTACAACTGGAGACACTACTCGGCTCCTGGAAAGAACCAGAGGATCAGACAACGGTGCAGATCACTCACTAGCTGGGGGACAGAAACAAGATCTAGGTAATGCACTTCTGGTACAGTGTAGCAACCACGGGCTACTCACACCTGTTGGACTTGAAACTGTGCTTTGTCCCAGGTAAGAATCTCAATTTAGAAGATTTATTATGAAAAAGGGGGGATGTAAAATCTTTAAATAATTATGTATTGGTTACACACTGATACTATCTTTTGGATACACTGGGTTTAATAAGATACATGTCAGGACCAGGGAACCAGGGTTGATAACAGACTCCAGATCCTTGGGCCAGGGAGTGGAGGAAGTTACGGCTCAAAGCAGCTGTATGGCTCCCACACTGCTCTTCATATTCCCACTACACCTAGGTAATGAGGCTCTTAGAAATTTGTCCTCCTTTGGAGACACTGGGTCTTCATCTGATGACAGAATGTCCCCTGATACAGACTTGAGAGGCAGCAGGGATCCTTTTTCTCTCAGAGAGCAGCAACTAGCCCTTGCACGAAGGACAGAGCAGCTTTTCTTTCACTAAGGTGTGTTGTGTTGTGTTGTGTTGTGTGCTGTGAGCAGTGTCAGGCAGCTTAGAAGAGCTGGTAGGACAGAGTCTTACACACATCAGGAAAGGGGGCCTTAGACTTGCCCCGTTCTCAGAGTGCCATGGTGTGGATACTCCAGAGAGGAGAACTCAGGTGGCTGAGAGGTGGCTTCTCTCAGGTTCTCAATGACCTAGACAAGGTGGGCCAGAGGAAAAAGTGAGTAAAAGTCATGAAGAGGCCATGGGAGGATAAAAAGATGGTTCAATCTCAGAGAGCAGTGGGCATGTGAAGAGAAGTCCCCCAAACATTAAAATCCCAAGATCAAAGGCTCTGGGGGCATGCATAAAACAGAGAAAGACGGATACAAAGGAGTTGGAGCAGTATGTACCAGAGGGAGTTCCACAGGTTTCATCCAAGGGTTGCAGAGGCTTGGCTATTCCCCTCTCAGCCTACAATGAGGACTACTAATTCTGAGAGGACATGAAGAGTGACAACCATGTTTAACATGTTCCAGCACCAGAGAGAGGGCAGGAGGAACTGTCTCTCTTTGAATAGCTTCAGTGGTTCATAAGAAGAAATCACACTTGGTACCAGACAGTCTGACCAGACAGACATCTGACCTACACATTCTGTAAATGGCTTTGCCTCTCTGAACCTCAGGTTCCCTCCCCAAGAAACAGAAGCAGGAAAGAAGTGCCCTGAGCCACTTCATGGGATGGGGAGGGGAGTCACTGAAGAGCTGGGCATGAGACATCTCGGTTCCCAAATGTTCTTTAACACAAAGTCACGACGCAGGGCAAGGTGATCTCCAAGGTGCCCCAAGGCACCCATCTGTTACGTCAGGGTGAGGATTAGATGGGGAATGGCCCAGAAAACCTCCAATCAGCAAGGGCTTCACAATTTTGAGAGAGCTAGTACACATGCAACAGAATCAAAGATGGCCTCCTTGTAGGCTTGGTGAATGTCTCCTGTCCTCAGTCTGGTGCTAAACTTATTGCACATCTGCTTTCTTTATCGGGATGCAGGCCAAGAGTGGGTAGAGATATTCATCATAGAATTGGGCCAAGTGAGTCTGTCTTGGTTCATACATATTTTTTCTTCTGTGTGCTCAACCACAACTTCAAATGAGATCAAACCAGAGTGCAAGAATTGGAACCATGAGGTCTAGTTCTAATCTAACAGCTCCATCTGGCTGGGAGCCGGGAGGTCCTACTATGTCTCAGGACTGCTTGAGGGGCAGGGATGGTGGGTGACTGAGGTCCTTCCTGGCACTCCTAGGTGAGCTAGTTACCAAGATTAGGTTTCCCGAATAGGATATTTATATTGAGAACATGATAGATGGGTCAGGCTCAGGAGGCATTGGAGATGAGAAAGAGGGCATGGGAAAAGAACCATGATGGTAGAGCACTGCTAACCCACGGGATGTGGAAGCCCTCTCAACTCCACACTCCCAGGACTTGGCCTAGTTAGATCACCACACTGTGTGTAATACAGAGGAACAAAGAGAGTTGTCAGGACAAATGATGGGGGGATCTAGTTCTTCTTCCTGGGCATGGATGGCCTGTGGTCTAGGCTAGTTTAGAAATGTGTTCCCCCATGGTGTGTTACAATCAATGGAACCTCTGTCAAAGGCAAAGGTATGTGAAGCCCAACAGGATTGGCTGCATTTGAGCATGACACAAGCTGATCTCAAGGCTGTTCTCTAGCCTCCCTTCCAGGAGGAACTCTCCATACTTACTTCAAGGGTCAAGCATCTGGAATATATAGGAAATAGTGGAGAACAAAGTACTTCTCAAATGGCGGGGGGCTGCCCTGTTCTTTGAGCGACTGCCCCTATGGGCTATCTCTCCCAGACCCACTCTTTTCTCTGAAGATCCCATGTAGAATGAATTACCTGTCATCAGCTATTCTGCTGAGGAGGGGCTCCAGCCAGCCAGGGTGGCACTCGCAGTGGGCATCCATGAAAACCAGCACGTCCCCTGTGGCCCTGGTGGCCCCCAGCATTCGGGCCCCGATGGTGCCAAGCCTCTTGTTGCTCCTGAGCAACTTCACAGCCTCCAGCTTGGCCACATAGTCACTGAGAGCAGATTTCAGTGGTTCTGGAATTGACAGGTCCCTGTCAATGGGGGTCACAAATGCCACATCGAACAGGTCTGTGCTGAGCATTACAAAGATCATTCTCTTAGAAGCCACACCAAGTACCAGGCGCTCAGCCCCCAGTGTTTTATTAAAGGATGATCATTTCTAAGGTTTGGGTTGGCTTAAAACCACCAGGAGGGATAAAGTGGAAAAGACCTTGTAAATGCTCTCCAAATGGGAGTATACCCAATAAAACCCGCTCTTACACCCCAGCTGCAGGCTTTTATCCAGAGAACCCAAACTAAGACAGTGGACAATGGGGTTAAGAACCTGAGAGTCATAAAACTTTGTAGCTGGTAAACCCCTGAGATGTTTGTGCCAGAGGTTTCATCCCAGTGGTAGGGTGAGTCTGAGAAGAGGAGAGAGATGAGAGACCAGGGCTACTTCTAGTTGTGTACTTTTGGAAGGAAGCAAAGGCTGTGGTTCAGGGGCTAAATAAGGATCAAATGCCCTTTGGTGGGAAAGGCAGAAGCTGAGGACTTGGGAGGAATCCTGTCTCAGGTTTCTACTGTGATAGAAACATAACAACAAAAAAGAAACTTGGGGAGGAAAGAGTTTATTTTGTTTTACAATTTTCAGGCTATAATCTTTCATTGAGGGAAGAAAGAGCATGAATTCATAGCAGGAACTGAGTCAGTTCAGCAGTTGATAAGAAGGGACAACAGGTCAGCCCTTGGAGGACTCTGCCCTAGCCAGTGCCTGAAGAGTCTTTAGGTAATTTTACCCAGCATACCTACTGCCTACAGCTCAACAGATGCTAGCCAAATGTGTCTTGTGCACTGTACACCATTTTAGTGCCTCCAGCAGCTCTGACCCTCTGCTATGGCTAACCTGGCAAATTCAATATGGGAGAACCTCAAAAAGCACCATGTAGGATGATGTCATTATACAACAAGGCAGGTCCAAGATAAGATGAAGCCTATCATTGGATGAGAAGGAAGGATAGGCTGGGGAAAAGACTGGGAAGGAGGAGGAGATTCAAGATGGAAGATGAAGATGACCCTTCTCCTTCAGCGTGGTTCTGAGTAGCCATAGGTAGCTATGTATACGTTCTAAGGGATGGATTTCTATAGGTTTATCTTACATAGGTAGGCGGTTTATATCTTTGTCAACTGGTTGTTAAGGTTATTGTGTGGCTAGATTGTGGATTGAGAACTTAACATACAAATCTGTTGATAACTTATTGATTGTTGAGTCATGATTTTACTGGGCAGTGGAGAATGTGAGCAAGGTTCCCGTCTGGCAAGGGAAAAGCTGGGAGAAGGCAGTTTGTGGCTCGAGAAAGAGACCGGGCACTCAGCTCCTCTCTGGAGTGGCTCTGGGGGAATCTCTCTTTATGCAGGACTGATAACTGCAGATCTGTTTTTACCACAACAGCACCAAGAAAGGCTCAGCCCCTCCTTGCCATCCTCCCTTGTTAGAGGTGCTATGCAGACCTCAGCAAGGGCTCAGCTTTCACCTGAAGCCAGGGGGAGGGGCTGCTAAATGTCATTAAATTGAGCAAGAATGGAGGACTTTGATCCCCAAGCAAAGACCCAATCAGTTCTAAAATTGTGGGCCCTCAGATGATGGTATCACTTCACCACCACTGAACCATTTCCCAGCCCTTTGTTTGCTTTACTTGTGAGATTATAATTTAATTATAACATTTCTTCCCGTACCTTTCTCCCCCTAAACCCTCCCATGTACCCCTCACATTCATGGCCTCTTTTTCACTAATTATTATCATATCTATCTATCTATCTATCTATCTATCTATCTATCTATCTATCTAATTATCTATTTATCTATTTATCTATCTAATCTATCCATCCATCCATCCATCCATCCATTTATTCATACATCATCCATTCATTATCTATCTATCTATCTATCTATCTAATTATCTATCTATCTATCTATTTATCTATCTAATCTATCCATCCATCCATCCATCCATTTATTCACACATCATCCATTCATTATCTATCTATCTATCTATCTACCTACCTACCTACCAACCTACCTACCTACCTACAGGAATTATATATATTTCTAAGTATAACCTGTTGAGTTCATATAATGTTTTTTGTATTTATGTTTTCAGGGATGACTGTTTGTCATTGAATAACCTATTGGTATATTCTTCCCTGGGGAGGACCACACCCCCTGCTCTCAGCTTTTCTCCGTGACCTAGCTCTTCATTGAGCTCTTCATTCAATGTGCCTCAACTTCCCTGCTCAGTTTGGCATGTTTGATATTTGTTTTCTTTGAGACAGGGTTTCAATATGTAGCCTAAGCTGGTCTTGAACTCACAGAGATCTGATTGCCTTTGCCTCTACAGTACTGGGATTAAAGGTGTGTGCCACCATGCCTGGCTCATATTCTTAAAAAATTTGCTGTAAGTTCTCATTAAATTGTTTAATCTGGTCTTAAACTCTATCTGTAGTACAGGATAGCCTTCTAAAACTTGTGAACCCTCTGCCTCAGCAATCTAAATAGCTGGGATTACAGTCTCTTCCTTCCACCCCACAACCACAGTCAGTTTTAATAGGTTTGTCTAGGAGGTTCAGGAAATGGAAGTCTGAGACCCATTCACTTGGAGGTCATCAGAAAATTCTCTGTCAAATTCTTTATCTTTTAAAAAATATTTATTTATTATATACAAGTACACTGTAGTTGTCTTAGACACACCAGAAAAGGGCATCAGATCCCATTACAGATGGTTGTGAGCCACCATGTGGTTGCTGGAACTTGAACTCAGAACCTCTGGAGGAGCAGTCAGTGCTCTTAACCACTGAGCTATCTCTCCAGCCTTGTCAATTCCTTCTTTTTATGCTGTTTCTAGTCCTGAGCATCCTGCCAGAGGAAGCATCCACCACATCCTATAGTCTGGGCTCTGGGCCTAACTCTCCATCACTTAGTACAACTTAGCTCTGGCCATTTTTTCTCATCTTTGGTCCTCAATTTTTCCTTCTGGACAGCAGGCAAGTTTTGCCCAGCACCTAAGAGGCAGTGAGCACCCATGTAAAGGTCACCTTCTTTAGACACTTTTATCTTGGGGAGAGGCTAATAGGGTGTGTAGGAAGTCCCCAGCTGACTCAGACTCTCCCCAGGAGCCTCTTGGGTTTACCCACTCCAGGGACTTCCCTGTCCTTGTCCTTTCTGGGTTAGATTATTCCTCTTCTGCCCCTCCTTGTTGCCTTACTAATCTTCTCTGGGGTCCTTTAGCCATTAATTATTCACACTGGAGTATATGCTCCTGATTCATGGAAGTTTGCCTATGGGTGTGAACTCCCTCTTTTACGTGAAATCCCCCTTCCTTCTGTCCTTCCCTCCTCCCTTCTGGTCCAAGGCCAATTCCTCCCAGTGATCCTGGGTTACCTTGCTGACTGAGGTCGTCTACAAGGATGATCTCCTGCAGCAAGGCCCTGGGTGCTGTGTCCAGGATGCTGTGGACAGTTCTCAAGAGCGTGGGCCAGGCCTTGTTATGGAAGCAGAGGATGACGCTGGCTGTGGGTAGGCCACTTGTAGGATGCTGCTGTAGACACCTGTTGGGGAAGAGTGTTAGAGAGCCTTGCAGAGGAAGCTGAGAACGTTTCTTCTGCAGAGAAGCCTGCCGCACCGCACTTTTCATGCCCGGCTGGTCCACTGTAGCCATAGCTTTCTCCCAGTTCAGTGGCTCTCCTGGGATTTCAAGTAGCCATGCAGAAATCCCAAAGCACACTACAGCAGCACTTTCTAGCTCTCAGCCTTCAGATCACAAGAGCCCTGCTGAACCCAGCCAGCTCCTTCTTTGTACTTTGGTCCCATTCGTTGAGATGGTGGCCCGACTGTATAGTGGGAAAGGTGATGATGTCAGTATGTCAGATGAGGGAACTGAGGCTCAGTCCACTGTAGAGGAAACTGATTACAGCTTAAGACACAGAGCAGCCCTGAACAAAAGGGCCAGCCTAAAGAGAAACTTCTTCTCAGGTTCCTCTGCAGGGAGAAATCACTACTCTGGGTCTGGCCCTGTCTGAGGGACACAGTTCCCCAGTGATGCTGAGTGTCCCTCTGCCTTGTCCCTTCCTCACCAGAGTGGAAGCTTTTACTGAGTAGTAGTGACACTTAGGACAGAGACTGGTGACATTTGGGAGCTGTGGACTAAACTGCTCCAGACATGATGGACTTAATCCTATCAACCACGGGCCAAAATAAGCTCAAATATGTGTGCCTTCCTGTGGCACTTCTATTAACCAGTCACACAGGTGAGAAAAGTAACCACTACACCCAACATTTGTAAGATTTTACATCTACGTGTGTGCACCTGTGTTTGTGTGTGTGTGCACTCATGAGTGCGTGTGCACATAATCACATGCATGGAGGTCAGAGGACAACTTGCTGGAGACCATTCTCTCCTGCAACCATGTAGGTTCCAGGAACGAAATGGGTCTTTGGGCCTGGCAGCAAGTGCCCTTAGCTGCTATGTCCTTTTGATAGCTTTGTTCATTGTTTGGAAATATCAGTTTCCTCATTTTATAAATTAGTACCATTTTCCTCTTGAGCCAGGTATCCGTATGTATATGTGTGTATGTATGTATAGGTGTGTATGAATGTATATGTAGGTATGTATGTATGCAATTTGTCAGTGCTGTGTGGAGCTCACTTAGGAATGTGCTTTAACACTGAGCTACATCTCTAGCCTTTACTTACTTATTTAGATAGGTGAGACTATGTAGCTCAGGCTAGTTTTAAAGGTTCAGAGGTTCAGTCCATTATCATCAAGGTGGGAGCATGGCAGCGTCCAGGCAGGCATGGTGCAGGAGGAGCTGAGAGTTCTACATCTTCATCTGAAGGCTGCTAGGAGAGGACTGCCCTCTAGGCAGGTAGGACAAGGGTCTTAAAGCCCAACCCCACAGTGACACACACACAACAGGGCCACACCTCCTAACAGTGCCATTCCCTGGGACAAGCATATTCAAACCATCACAGACACTCACTGACTACTTTCATGTTGGGTTTCCCTTCTCCTCATGATGCAAATGCCAACAGATGTCACTTCAGAGCTTCTGTGAGGAACAAGTCCCATAACGGGCTTAGCATCAAGCCAGGCACAGGATCGAGACCCCTTTGAGAGGTCAACCTTTCAGTTCTAGCTCTTTCAGACAACTCTGGCTGCAGATTCCACAGCTGTGATCTAGGAGAGTGCTGGGCAGTCAGGCCACGACTTCTCCTTGGCTTCCCAGAACCTTCTCTGTAGCAGAAGGTTGGCCCTGGGTTCAAATCCTGGATCAGTTCCTTCTGAAACTTGCACAAGTGGTATGAAATCTGCATGGCGGACAACTCTAGAGTTATACACTACAGCATCTCCTGGAACTCCCCAGCAGACCTGAACTCCAGCGGCTTCCAGGGGCAGCCACCTTGAAGACACAGCTTGCCCTGGTAGCCTTCTCAGCTTGGTACACCTTCCCAGGCTCTGCCAGGGCTTCCCAGGACCCTCACCAAAGACCATTCCTGTGTCAGATCTGCTACAACCATGGGGCTTGCATCCAACCATAGAAAACAAAACCCAGATACAAAAGCTATACAAGTACTCAAAGGAGGCCTGTGGGATGTGGGGTCATGAAGATGGGAGAGGGCAGTTCAGACAGGATGGGGCAGGCAGGTCCTTAGCAGGTACCTCTGCTAGGGACCAGGTAGGGGAAGGGACTCAGCTTGTACCCAGAGCTGAGATAACATATTCCAAAATACAAAGGTATCTATATTTAGGTTATGTTACAAAAAGTTTACAATAACAATTTTCTATTTTGTGGTGTATGCTTCTTAGGTCATTTCAAAGCAATTGAACTACTATTGATCCAGGCCAGAGGCCCTGGGCCAATAGGTTACTTTGTCTCTTAAAACATCAGTGTTGAATGTGAGTCCTTCTGGCCACCTCTGTGGCACAGCACGGTTTATCAGTGAGAGGTAAGCTACAAAGACCTTGTAGAGGTGACCAGGCTAAGGCCTTGAAAGACACGGGCACTGGTTTTATTAAATGGTGGGGCTGCTTTGAGTTTCTATCACTGTCTGGCAAATATCTTACCAACCCAGTTTTTTGTTTTTTTCCAACCCAGTTTTAAAGTCCTGGCCATGTGTCCGGAAGCCCAGCCCTGCCCACACTGCCTCACCTTCTGAATGGAACATTGGGAGAGCTTAAAGAGGAGCAAAGCTGACCCAGGTTTGGAGCCCGCCTTTGCTACTGACATCACCAATTAGCCAGCATGGAGGCACAAACACCTTTCTCCAGGGCAGGCGTTGTGGCCTGAATTCAAAGGGACAGGCCCCACGCTGAGAAGCATGTCAAAGCATACTCGCTGTCTGGGTCATACTTCAAGACCCCAGGGGCCAGGTTTCAGTCCACTCCTCCCCCTAAGCTCTACCCCCTGCCCCTCTCCCCTCCCATGAACTTGGCAAATGCATTTGGATGGTGGTTCTGAAGAGGCTGAGTCACCGCACTGTACCAGATGGCCTGGCTGGAGCACTAGCCTCTCCCACCCACATCGCCTGGCCAGGGTAGAAAGCCTTCTGTCAGTTCCCTAAAGCCGTGTTGGCTTTACTGTCCCCACGACACCAGTGGGGCCCCCTACTAGGTTGCCTTTCATATCTCATCTCTTGTCAGTGTTTCCAGCGTACCCAGAACTCTTCAGGGCTGGGACTAGGACTGGTCCCGTTCATCT
The DNA here is from genome assembly GCF_963924665.1 of Micromys minutus. Classification (NCBI taxonomy): domain Eukaryota; kingdom Metazoa; phylum Chordata; class Mammalia; order Rodentia; family Muridae; genus Micromys; species Micromys minutus. The sequence goes on from NC_137981.1 coordinate 27,811,923, forward strand.
TCTTACTCGTAATAACTGTTAAATAAGATCTTTTCAGGGGCTGGAGAGATGACTCTGTAGTTAAGAACACTTGTTGCTAAAGCAGAGGACCCAGGTTTGGTTCCCAACATCCACAAACAGTTCACAACCATCCTTAACCTCAGTTCCACAGATCTGATGCCCTCCTCTGACCTCCTGGGCATGTACCAGGCACCTACATGGTGCACATACACACACACAGGCCAAACACATAAAATAAATAAATAGGAAACAAGGATTTGCTCAAAGAACGAAGGAAGACTCTGTTCTTGGTCTTATCCAGGATGGCCGTGTACTGAGGGAGCACACAGCACTAACTGACGGGGGTCATTACCATAGAGCCAACTTCATCATGAGAAGAAAACCCTAACTCTGTACCTTGCCTGTAGGTAATTGTTTGGAATAGCGACCTCCACACAAGGCCTGGGGATGTCAGGGCCAGGGCAGGGCTGGAGAGAAATCTTTAGGACAGTACACCAGATATTTGCAGGTGATACAGGTATATGCAAAGGGCAGAGTCATCAGAGGAAGTCACCACTGCCACCCGTACCACCACCTTAACCAGTGCCACCTGCACCACTACCATCTGCATAAGTGCCACCTGTACCAGTGCCACCTGCACCAGTGTCACCTGTACCACTGCCATCTGCATAAGTACCACCTGTACCACTGCCACCTGCACCAGTGCCACCTGCACCAGTGTCACCTGTACCAGTGCCACCTGCACCAGTGTCACCTGCAACAGTGCCACCTGCACCACTGCCACCTGCACCAGTGTCACCTGCACCAGTGTCACCTGCACCAGTGCCACCTGCACCAGTGTCACCTGCAACAGTACCACCTGCACCACTGCCACCTGCACCAGTGTCACCTGCACCAGTGTCACCTGCACCACTGCTACCTGCACCAGTGTCACCTGCACCACTGCTACCTGCACCAGTGTCACCTGCACCACTGCTACCTGCACCAGTGTCACCTGCACCACTGCCACCTGCACCACTGCCATCCACATTAAGTGCCACTGCACCAGTGCCACCTGCACCACTGCCACCTCCACCAGTGTCACCTGCAACAGTACCACCTGCACCACTGCCACCTGCACCAGTGTCACCTGCACCAGTGTCACTTGCACCACTGCCGCCTGCACCAGTGTCACCTGCACCACTGCTGCCTGCACCAGTGTCACCTGTACCACTGCCACCTGAACCACTGCCATCCGCATTAAGTGCCACTGCACCAGTGTCACCTATATCACCGCCACCTGTACCACCACCACCTGCCATCTTCCACCAGGGCACACATTCTCAGGGGCAGTAACACTCTCTCTGTAGGACTCCATGAGAGTAACCCTTGTTACCTCTGTCCCTGGATCCTTGGTCTGGATCACAGATGGGCACCCAATCAAGTCATACCTGACCAGATCCAGAATTTTACCTGAAGAGTTTGTTTTCTGGAAGTTCATAGAGGGCCAGCCACTGAGAGAAGGCCACAGACGAAGCAGGACACCCCTGCTTAGCTCAGAGCTCCCTGATGCTAGTGGGCACCATAGTCAACAGGATCTTGTTGAACATACAGTCACACCAAGCATGGCTGCATGGGGCCTTGAAACCTTGCACTTCAAGCAAATTTCTGGGTGGTGTGGAAGCCTGAGCCACAGCTATAATTGCAGTAGCAGAATAGTAATAGGCCAAGTGACAGGCAGAGTAGTTGGGCAGGAGCCAGCATGCCTGTTCTGGGGGTGTCCAAAAAGCCAGCACCTTGGCAATGGGTTAGGAGCCCCTCACATGTGTCTGTTCTTCAGTCTTGCCCTTCCCTTGTGCCCTCACTTTAGGCCAGTCTAAGGCCAGTCCCTTAAGTAAGGTGAGTGTCTCTGTCCTTATACCTAAGAGGACCTTGTGAATGTTCCTGGCTGCTCACATATTAGAGTGAATCAGAAGGCAAGTTCCAGCCAATCCTGTTCTGGTAGGAGACTCACTAATTTTTCATACATTAAAAAAAAAATTGTGCTCTCGAATCGGGCGGCCTCGGCCGTGAACAACGCAGCAATGGCCAAGGTTAAGGCTCAGGACCTGCCTGGCAAGAAGGAGAAGCTGTTGGAACAACTGGACGATCTGAAGGTGGAACTGTCCCAGCTTCCCGTCACCAAAGTGACAGGCGGTGCTGCATCCAAGCTCTCCAAGATATGAGTCGTACGCAAATCCATCGCCCGAGTCTTAACTGTCATTAATTAGACTCAAAAGGAAAACCTCAGGAAATTCTACAAGGGGTAGTACAAGCCCCTGAACCTGCGACCCAAGAAGACTAGAGCCATGCGCCGCCGGCTCATCAAACACGAGGAGAAGCTGAAGACCAAGAAGCAGCAGCGGAAGGAGCGGCTGTACTCACTGCGCAAGCGCGCAGTCAAGGCCTGAGATGACAACGACAATAAAGTGCGAGACTGAAAAAAACAAACAAACAAGCAAGCAAGCAAACAAACAATAAAAACCCCGTTTGTATGTCCTAATGAGGTCACTGGGCTCCAGGGTCGGCACTGAAAGATGGCGGAGGTTAGCCCTCATCAATGCTGTTCATGTGCCTCGGTAACATTTGGTGTTCGCCCACTGCAGAGGCAGTTTTCAGAAAACTAGTGACCGATGAGCATGTTCCGGATAACTGGAGGACAGATTATGTTTCAGATAACCGGAAGACAGACAATGTTTCGGATAACTGAAGGACAGAAAATATTTCAGATAACTGGAAGACAGAAGTGCAGCTACATCGGCCTATGACGTGAGGCGCCCCACTATCGAAGGCAGAGCGGTATGAGAGCACATGGCACCCCAATGAGTCACGTTGTACGTAGACTATGAGAGAAGACTTCGCCACATTCGATTAAAGTACTATGTACAGACAGAAACAATCTGACGGATCTGAATGGAAAAAAAAAGCTAAAACTGCTGTGAGCCACTGAAACAACTCATTAGAAAAATCCATTATGGCGGTGGCCCCACCTCCAAGCAGGCGTACCAGTTAGGCCTCAGGCCTTCCTGGAGGAGACTCATTAGCCCTTCCTGTGCACCACCATTGGGCTGCTCACTCACAACTGCCATGCCCAAGGGTGGTGGCGATCCTTAGTCCCATGCTCTACCTGTCTTTTCAACTAACTTACTGTTTATCTTTAAAAATAACTGTAGGAAGAAGTTAGGTGTGTGTTCAAAAGGATAAAAGTATTTGAGTAAGTTTGAGGTATGGCTAATCATTCTTAGACTAATTGTATCTCTCACTTTGCCCTAGTTACAAAATAGTGGAACAAGTAAATATGAAACAATAGAACACAATAAAGTAAGATTTACCTGCCGGGCCAGGTGAGCCTCTGAGCACAGAAAGGCCTGGATAGTCTGCTCTAAGTGGAGTGTGTGCTTGGCCAGCGTCCAGTGCCCTCAACTTGCCTTATACCTCTCCATCCTAGGCTCTTACTGTGACAATAACTTTACCCCCAGCAGCCGTCCATTTAACTTTGGGAGAGTTTAAACTCAGACACCGAGAAGGCACATTTAAATATACTTTCAACAGCCTTTTTAAAAGTTGCGGGCAAGCGTGTGTAATTTTAGGGTATTTTCAGAAAATTGACCTCACGTCCTATGAATAATATCAGGAAAGATTGTGAATTAAGCTGAGGCATTATCAACTATGACTGAGATAGAAGTCTGCTTTCTGCCTGCTTTTCTATTGACTGATGGGAAAACATTCTAAAGGAAAGTGTGTGGGGGATTTTGTGTGTGTGTGTGTGTGTATGTATATGGGTGTGTATGCATGTGTGTGTATGTGTGTGTATGTATATGGGTGTGTATGCATGTGTGTGTATGTGTCTGTGTGTTCACATGTGATCACAGGTACCTGCAGAGGCCAGCAGAGGGCACTGGATCCTCTGGAGCTGGATTTATAGGCAGCTATGAGCTACACAGCATGGGAGCTGGGATCCAAGCTCAGCTGTTTGCAAGAGAGCAGCGGCAGCTCTAACTGCTGAGCCGCTTCCTCATATCCCCCTGTACTGGGGCTTGATTCTTGGCTAGGCAAGCTCCCTTGCACTGAACTATGTCCTGCGCATCAAACACTCATATGAGTATAAATGCCACCTGAGTGGGACCTTGGAGTCTTCAGTGTTGTTGTTGTAGGTCCGCGGATCCCACTTGGGTGGGCTCAGGTAAATAACACTGGGATGAATTCTCCTTCTTAGGAATTGAGGGGAATCACGTGCAAGCTGACTTCTCTACTCAGATCCCCAAGGTCAGCTGGAATTGTGGGTACACAGAGAAAGCCCCCCTCCCTCACACTGGCACCCATAAGTACTGTGGACCTATGGGTTATACTAAGCAGTTTCTGCCACAACTATGTGGCCGCAGGAGAGATCAGAGAAAACATTGTCCCGCATGGCCCAGATAGAAACTTCACTGACAATGTTTCAGTGGGAATGGGGATGCTGGGTCCCTCCCTAGTCCCATTTTCCTCTCCCTCTGCTTCTCAGGTTCCTCTCTGACTAACTGATGCCTGTCAACCATGGCTCCATTGTCTCTTACAGGTCAGGCTGTTGAACTCACAAGGGGGGCAGAGAGTCATCACTGCTTGGGATACCCCAGGCTTCTCAGGGACTGGAACGGACCCTGAGAATTATGACACTGCTTTCTGTCCAACAACACAACTATCTCCAAAGTGCTTCCCTTCCCCTTTGATCCTAGCTCTGATCCCAGCTCAGGAGAAGAGACCTCTCCCCAGCTTCCCAGTGGGGACCAGCCTCGTGCAATTAGACCCTGGTTCTCGGCCTGGCTGCCTGCGGGAGCCCCTCTCACTCTCACGGGTCAAGTATGAGGTGGGGCACAAAGACCAAATGTCTGTGTTTTAACGCACAGCAGGTGATCTGGGCACGCACGTACTTGAGATTTGCTGGTCTAGTCCCTGGATGCTGAAGGGGGGGGGGCAGCAGGGCAGACCTGGCTTCTCAGGCTGCAGCCCAGACTTCCCGAGTCCAGCTCTGCCTGTCCACCCACGACTGCGTGCTCACAGGGACTGACGGTTGAAGATCCCTGTTCCGGCTAACCTGGCCTAGAGAGTTGACTTTGAACAGGGTTCCCATAACATCTTCAGAGCCTCTGTAGTGCCCAAGAACCTGTACTTCAAACAAGTCTTCTGGGTGATTGGATCACATCGTGAGTATTAGGTGTTAAGCCAGATGGGCACTTTGTAGGTTGTATCTAGCCCTCTGGTGTCCTGGGATGAGACACTGGGTGGCTTCAGCTCCTTAGTACTACTGAAGATTCTGTGGTAGGCATCCGCTCACATGCTCTTGGGGCTTGGGAGGTGGCTGGCTTTAAGACTGGCAAGCTTTAAATGTCTGTAATTTAGATGACTTTCCCAGGTCTGGTCCAGAAATTGGCAGACTTGGAGTCTTTGGCATCAGGTATGTTGTTGGGTCACATGACACTAATCCATTCCCCCTTCTACACCTCAGTCTTCCTCCTCATAAGATGAAACCCACTGAACAGATCTGTGAAGCAGATTAAGGAATTAAAAACCACTTACTGGAAGAGTCTGTAGTACGTATTATATGATCACTAAAAGCTCACTAGAGTTTCGCCTCTCTTTCTGGAGACATTTGTTCTGAGATGGAGTCTCACTGTGTAGCTCAGGCTGTCCTTAAACTCACAATTCTCCTGCCCCATCCTCCCTCGCTGAGTGCTGGATTCACAGGCATTTACCATCACACCTGGCCACAGAGACTGTCTTTTGGCTTCTTTTACTCTAGTGTATTTTTCTATTTCAGTTTCTCATTATCGGTAAGTTCATTGAACGTCCTCTATGCAAACTGATCTCCGGCTGCGACTCTAGAGGAGACCTGGAACATAACCAGGGGACTGACAAACACCAGGGTGTGGTCTGAATGAAGGTCAGGAGGGCATGCTTGGGCTAGGAGTCAAGGAGGAGATGAGAGACTGGAGGAGTGTGAGACAGAGGACACCAGAGACAGTCTTCCAGCTCTGGTAGGGAAGCTCAGGTCTCCATACCGCCTACAGATGCTTATTATGAGGCATCTCTTGTTTTTCTACCCAGTAGAACGGGGCGAGGGGCACTGCTACCTTGGGTAGGGGTTGTGCCTGGCTTTGCATGGCCCTGGAATCTGATTGTAGGTGTGAGCTCTGGTTGCATTGGCTGCACTCACTGCTGGTGGCCAGCAGAGGGCGCTGTCCACTTCTATATAGAGCTGGTAACTGAGAATCCCAGGATGGAGTTCTCACAGGTACGCTTCCCTTGAAGCAAAGAGGTTTCTTGACTGCCAGAGAGACCTTTCAGTGTGGGAACGGGGCAGGTCCCAGACAGCTAAGATGCATGGTTACCATGGAGGGAAGAAACAGCCAATGAAGTGTTCAGCCCAACATGTATGTACATAGCCAAGCTTGTTTACATTAAACAAACCTATACCCACTTGTATCACCAACTCCCTGTGCACACATACACATCACACCACAAGTAAATACATGTGAAACACACTTTCACACAAGCACATTGCAAGAAACATTCGCAAGAAATGTATTATACAATACAACCTATAGAACATATAAATGCCCCATAGAACATGTAAAATATTGTGTCATAATGTATTCATATAGGCATAGTACATGTCACATCAAACATACAACATAGACCATATGTATACACATTATACTCCTGCATGCTATACACAGTAACATCTGCACCTGTGTCCAGTAATCATATCATAAAAGCACCCAGTTTGTGCTGTATACACAACATATCCATGTACTGCATAATAAATGCATAACACATACACATGTGTCCTACATACAGTGCACTTACAGCACATGCACAGCACATACAATACTTATAACACATATATGCACTGGCACTAAACACACAAAGTCTCAATACATATGAAACACTGACCCAGCACAATACACATCCATACTACATAGAAACAAGATAAACACACAACACAACACACAGTTCCACATAGTACATGCCCCAATGCATGTACTGTACACATCCACAGCATGTATGCACACATGACATCCTATCAATATAGATCATACCTGTGCCAATCATACCACACACATAACCTGCAGATACCGAACCCCAAACTACTATACACACGTACTACACATCACACACTCCCATTTAATATACACAGCACAATGTCTACTCTACAAGGTGCTGTGACTTTAAAGAGCGCTCGAAACCAGAGTAAGGTAGGAGTTTTCTGGGCAAAACTTTTAAAGCCAAGGTATAAAGTCAGTATAGCAGAGCTGGGGCTATGGGCAGGTAGGCTAGTTTTCTAGGACACACAACCTAAGGCCATCTGTGCTCCCAGGCGATCTGCACATCTGTGCATGCGAGTGGCTCAGCAGGCTGAGAGGACTAGGGGTCCAAAGAATCACAACCCTCTTTCCAGGTATCCCACGTGTGTCAATTAGCTTCCAGGGCTAGAAGATCTGTTTGATTTTCAGAAAGCTCAGTGGGCTGTAGAAAGAGTCATGGCTTTTAGGTCGGGGGCCCTAGACCTCTCTAGCTCCCCAACCACATTGCTTCAGGGTGTGAGCAGGCAATCTCTTGTCTGTCTCTGTGGCTATCCATGGTGGAAGGAGACCAAGAACTAAGAATGAGTCTCCCTGGGCACAAATCTGCCTGTCACATACACCTGGCAGCTGCCTCCTGCGGTGGGGTACCCTGCAGGCTGAGCTGTAGGCAGTGAAACACACAAACTCTCAGGCACTGGAACTGTTGCTTTCTTGTAGGGACGGAGGAGAGTACCAGAAAGTGGTGTTGCAGACCCCCTGGCACTTAAATGCCTGAATTCAGATTCCTCCATCAGCACTCAGTAGCTGTGTAACACTGGGCAAGCCACAGGGCCTCTCTGTGCCTTACAACTGTACAAACTAGGCACGAGGCTATCACTAGCATAGTGCAAGAGGACTTTGCCATGGTGTTATGGGTTGCACTAGGGGAAGCTCTTAGATTAAAGCCAGGCACATAGCAAGAGGTACATAGCCTTGCGATCTTTGCAGCTGCTTCTTTGGCCCTAGTTATAGGTAATCACATATAAAATTGTTCTGGAGTCAGCATGAGAGATGGAAGCTTCTGTTCCCCTCTCATGATTAAAGCTGTATGACCTAGAGGGACTAAAGGCAGGGCGGGGAACAGAATAAGCGACTGAGGCCATCTCTCGTGGGACTTGTTAGTAGCAGATCGGTGGCTCTGGGGCCTCTGGCTGGGCAGGTCTGAGGTGGGATTTGAGAATCTTCAATTCAGGCACTTCATCAGCAAGGCTGATGTCTGGCCCCAGGGACCACATCTTAAGGAGCACGGTCCCCAGGATGAGAGAGACAGGCTGCAGAGTCGGCACCTGGGACTTTACTACCACTGAGTCACACACTTAGACCAGAGAAGAGATTACAGGGCCCTTACTTACAGCGGGTGCCGTGCCTCAGGCAGGACTCTCCTCAGGGGCAGGCGGGCACTGAGTAGCTTGTTGAGACCATCTGAGTCTAGTCTGAGTGCCTCTTCTTCTGATTCCTCCCCATCCTCCTCGGTCCTCCAATCCTTCTCAGGGGCTTCCTCATCCCGCCTCCTGCCCATGTGTTTGATGAGCTGGTAGCTGCCCTGTCTTCTGTCCTGGCTCTGATTCCTTCTAGCCCTGGGTGAGGCCACGGCCACCAGCAATTGATCCTCCTGCAGGGAGATGAAGGGTGGCAGGCCATCCAAGAAACTGTACTCCTCACCCTCATCCTCCAGAACCCACTCCTGAGAGTCCCCAAAGTCCAGGCGATACCCCGTGTCAGGGCTGCGTTTGCTGGCCTGGCCTGGGATAGCCTGGTGCAGGGTGGGCGGGGGAGGATGAAGTACGATCACCATCATCAGGACACATCCCAGAGTCAGAAAGAGTAGGAGGTACGGAAGCCTGGAACGTCCACTCCTGGGTCGCTTCCTCAGGAGCATGTTGCAGCCACTCGCCGGAAGCAACAGATCAAGTTTACTCCCTCCTTGCGCTCCAGGTACCTGAACCTGAGCTGTTCATTCCAGATGAAAGGCTTTTTGCCAGTCACCTGCTCCTTTTATCCCACCAGACATTGGCTAACAGCATTTGTAAGACCCGCTGCCCCCTGGAATCAGAAAGCAATGGAGCCTGGGGTCCTGGGGTCCTCTCTGAGTATTGGTTGTCTTCTGAGAAGGGTCTCCGGTTGTTGGCTCCCCGCTCATCCTGTTCTGGTCCATCCTGCTCTGGTGATTAACCCCATGTTCTTTCCCACTCTGCATGAGTGCTCAGGTCCTACAGGCTGTCTGGGGTGAGTTGCTGGGGGTTCAGTCAGGCCAAGATGACAGACACTCTCCTTTGGATGCCCTGAGTCAGGTCAGAGCAGCAGATGTAAAGCCGGCAGGCACTGTCCGGGTTTCCTTTCACACATACCTCCTGCTCTGCCGGAGCCCTCTGCCAGACACTACGAGAGCCAAGCATGCGTCTCGCTCCTGGTCCTAATGCCCTCGCTTTTCTAGGCTTTGCACAGCCACACAGCCATCACCCCAAGAGCCCGTCCAAAACAGCATCCTCCCAGGGGTTCAGACTTGAGCACCATTCACAGGGAGGCATCCTCTCCCCACCCAGAGTAGGAAGGAGAATTCCCTCCTGGTTCGGACAGGCTGCCAAGGTGACGCAGATGCCAGGAGCCAGCTGTCTGTCAGCACCTTCAATCTCCCTAGGCAATCTGCCCGGATATGTTGTGCTCCTTCCTGGGGCCTGCCAGCCTTTCCTTTCTAAAAGTGAGGAGCCGAGGGAGCTCTTGTAAGTCTGGCTCCCTGGCTCCCACAGCACCTGGAGGTTGATGGAGGAGAGGCATACTTCAAGCTCCTTCCAGTCTTCCAATACCATTTAGCTCATATACACATAGTAAGCAACTGCTGTATGCCACCAAACTGTTCCCTGGGCCAGGAGTATAACAGAGAAAAAAAGTCAAGATGAGATCTCCTGATGCTTACATGACAATGAGGGAGATGGAGAGATGGTCTGTTGGTGTCTGCAGGTCAGGCAATGTCAAGGGACGGGGTTGGGGGATATGAGGCAGAGATGGGAGCTAGGGAATATGAGCTGGAGGCAAAATTCAATCTGAAGCGGCACTGGGTTTTTCCGAGAAGAGCCAGCATCTGTGCGATGGTAAGCCAGGCAGAATGAATAATCAAGGCGAGGTTCTGCAAGGAGTGGGTCTAGTGTATGGAACAGCGAAGAGCCAGTGTGGGCCAGAACAGAGCAGGCCACGTGCACTGTGATGGAGCCGAGATAGGAGGGGAAGCACAAAGGGAGGGCGGGAGGGAGGGCATGGTTGGAGCTGAGGCAAAAGGAGACACAACAGGAGGCAGAGCATGGTGGGAGGTGGCTTAATGAGAAGTAAGGCATGCTGGGAGATGGAGCATGCTGGGAAGTGGGGTACCATGGGAGATGGCACAGGGCAGTAGGCGGAGCCTGACGGGAGGTCGTGTGACGTCAGAGGCAGGACAACGGGAGGGAACATAGAGCGAAGGGAGTGAAGGAAAATGGAGATGGGACATGGTTGTGGGACAGATGCATGTCCCCAGAAAAGAAACCCACAGCATATCAAAGTAATGACTGCACCAAAGTACAGTTTGGTGTGTTGATGAGTTTTAGTTGGGGTTACCAACGGGCATATGGGTCAGGGGTTACAGGGATCGTGCAGAAAGCAGCAGCATCATTGAAAAGCATCATGTCTACCCTCCCACGGGTGGTAGCTCATGAAAGCTGTGACCCTGAGCTCTCTCTGCACAACCTGCAGGCAGCTGAGAGGTCCAAAGAATCCCTGCAGCTCTGCTGTTAACGCCTCCTTCTCAGGGAAGACCTTTATAAAGCAGGAGAGAGGTCTCTGAGAACCTCCGAGTTTCCACTTCCCAGACATGGAACCCTTTGTTCACCTCCTGAGCCTTTCCCTCCCTCCCTCCCTCCCTCCCTGGGGAATGGTTCAATTTATAATGAGGAGTGAGCATGATGGGAAGTAGAGCATCATGGGAGCTGAAGCACCGTGGAGGCAAAGCTGGGTGGGAAGTGGATTGGCAGGAGGCAGATCGCTGACTACCGGAGATGACCGAGAAGGGTGGCGAATGAGGGAGGACATCTAGGTAGGGCATGGAAGGGACCTTGGCTTTCCCTCTGAGTGGCCCGAGAGCCTGTGGAGACTTGTGGGCAGAAGAGAGACCTCTGACTCGGGGTTTAACTGAATCCCTCCTCCTGTTGGGTAGAGATTACAAAGGACAGAAGCAGAGAAACAAATCATTGGTGAAGCTCAGAGTGACCTCGGCAGAGACGATGAGAACTGAGCAGTGACAGAGTTTAGAAAGAACCCACAGTGTGACTATACGCTGGCATATGGGGGAGAGGAAGGTTATAGAAGGGTTCAGTGAGAAGATGTAAGACTGAGGTCACCATCGACTGAGCGAGGAAGGAGGTGAATAGCAGTGGATTATCTGGGGACATGTGACATTGGCAAGCATTTATATACCAGAGCTTCCCTCTTTTCTACGCCCCTTCGCCCCTTCGCTCATGTACTGTACCCTCCAGCCTTGTCTCTGCTTTCTTTGGGGGATATAGCTCTTCTGAACACCCGGAATGTCTGATCTTCTCACCCACCTGTATAAGATATATGCTCATCAAAGATCGTGGTTGGCTAGTTTTTTTTTTTTTCAGTGACCAAACCTACATCTATATGGAAAAATTGCTCCATCGAGATTTGGAGAATGAACGTGGAGACAGCTGTCTAGCTCTTATGATCTGGGTGATATTTTCTTTTCTCCTACTCTGGGATTGGGATCAGCTTGGTCTGATCATGGGATGACATTTTAAGACTGGATTCCTAGGGTCTCCAACATAGACAGTAAACTCAGAAGATGCTTGAACCACTCCACACTGCTGCGGGTGCTCAGGGCTGCAATAGATGGTGTGCCTGCCACAGAGGAGCTAAGTCACCCTCTCTCAGACTCAGATCCCTTGAAGCTCCCGGGACATTCATTTAATGGGCCCCTGCGGGCCCTGCCAAGGCTTCACTGCAGTGTTAAAGGCTTCTTAGCACCGCTCTAGATTAGAGGGAGCAGGAAACTCTGAACCCCAGCTTCAATGCACTATTATGTCTGCTCCGTCTGCCCCTGATGCCTGGCTCATAGGGCACACTCCATTTTCCTTACATGTCTCCTCCTGGCTTTCATCTCCAGACACCAGCAGTGTGCCTTCAGTCCACAGTTCTGGCCTTGGCTTCGGTTCTCTCATAGCCAGAGTCTTCCTTTTAGTGGCCCCTGGAAGTAGCACCAAGCATCCCTCCTTCCCTGTCCACTATAATTAAAACTAACAAAGCCCTAGATTCCACAAATACACAACAAAAGTCCTTCTATCCATCTGTTTCTCCTGGTCCCAGAAACAGGAATTCACTGGGATTCCTCATGGCTCCACACCTCAGTGTTGCACTGCCTGAGCTCTCTGGGGGTCTAAGGCCAGAAACTTGGTCTCTAACTCTTCCTTCCTGTCCTCTTAGATATTAAGGACTTACCTCTTCCTCTAGATCTGGGATGGGCCCTTCATAGAAAAAGCAGACTTTGGATGATCAGATAAAATGGTATCATGAGTTTCTGGTTCAATATGAGGTGCCCTTACAGTGGGGACAGTTGGGGAAAAGACACAGCAAGGGGAGAAACTTGTAAGATGAAGGCTAAGGCTGGGGTGTCATGCAGCAGGCTCTCTGAGGTCCTTTTCAGACTTTTGGTATCACCACTGGGGAACAACAGCTGTTTAAACCCCCACGCCTGTGGAGCCTTGTCTCAGCAGCTGTTGGAAGTAGATACTTTCTTTTGGCCCACCCCACTATCCACCCTTCTCCGACCCTAACTCCTCTTCCCTCTTGTGTGCCCTCTCATACACAGAATGTCAACTTATGATGGTGGCGGTGGTGGTGGCAGCGGCGGTGGCAGCAGCAGTAAAACCTTGAGTGGTGAGGAAAGAAGGGGACACCTGCCCAGCCAGCCAGATCAGCTGGATTGGCACTGAGGCTCAATGGGGTAACAGAGGTGATAGCCAGATCATTCCCATATTTCTCGAGGATTATGAGATGTCCAAGAATCATTGTTTTTTATGACTCATGGAAATCTCTAGTATGTTGTTTGTGTCTTCCTTCTTGTGAGACATTGGCCAAGCCTAGTGGGCTGTCCATCTGTTAGCTGCTGACATTCACTACCAGTGTTGTAGAATGTGGTCCTTCAACAAACAGCTATCCTTTTATTGGACCAGCCACGCCTGCTTGCAAGAATCTATCCTGGTTGGTTTTGCTGACTGTTGACAGTTCCCACAGAAAAAGTGGGTGTGGAGGGTCTTTGACCTTTATCTGAGATTCTAGCCCTTCCTTCCAAGCATTTATATGCAATTCTGCCTTAATTGCATGTGACTTTTGGGGTTAGGAGGTACTACTAGATTATAAAGGCTAGGGAGGGCTAAGAAAAAGGGGCTCCGTCTATGCAGTTACAGGGAAGCCCTCATTTACACTGGGAGAAACCTTATCACTGCAGTTGCTTTCGGGTCAGCTACACTGCTGCTAACACCTCCCACCTGCTGCTAGCACCTCCCACCTGCTGCTAGCACCTCCCACCTGCTGCTAGCACCTCCCACCTGCTGCTAGCACCTCCCACCTGCTGCTAGCACCTCCCACCTGCTGCTAGCACCACCCATCCCACAGTAAGCCTAATAAACTTATTGGTTCCCCAGGATGAGCAGTGTGGACTCCTGTGGTACATTTGTCACTGGGGATGAGAAGGGGATGGAAAAAATCTTTATAGGGAAGGAATTCTTGAAACAACCAGCCAGCCCACCAAACAGCTGAGAATAAAGCTGCCTCCCCAGGCTTCCATCTGCAGGGTGGACTCTTGGGAAGGACAGATGGATACGTGGAGATACCTGTAAGTAGCTGGTTCTACCAAAGCAGAGCCCCTATGAAAGTGGACTAAATTCATGTGAACTCCTGTTGCTTCTGACAGTTGGAACAGGCATCCTGGAGAAACCGAGGCATGTGGCTATGGAGCTACACACAGGCCCACACCTGTGGGAGAAGGGTGCTGAAGGAACCACCAGGAAGATAGAGCATCTGCAGTCCTGCCAGCCACTGTTTCCTGCCCTGAGCTGCATCAGTAGATCAACAACATGTGTGAACTACAGTGGCCATCATTTCCTCTGTCCACCTGCTTCTGATGGTCTCCTGTATTTTACCTCAAAGGCTGGCAGACCTCTCTTACCACTAGGGTGCCTGAGTATCTATGTTTTGAATCATCCCGAGTCAAGTGTGGTGGAATCTGTTGGTTAAAGGTCCAAAGCTCCCTGTCACCCCCAGAGGAGCTTTCTGCAGTGAGGTTTATGACCATCTTGGCCAGTGTAACAGATCGGCTTGCCTATACAAGAACCACCAAACCTTTGCAATGAAGGTTCTGGAAGCCAGGATTCCCAGCACAGACTTACCTCGACCTTGCACCCAGCAGAGAGAGAAATCTGATGCTTGACCCAGTTTCTCCTTTCAATCTGTCTGAGACTCTCTCCCATGGAATAGTGTGCCCTGCTCAGTCTAGAAGCTCCCTCACAGATATGCCCAGAGCTCTGTCTTCTAGGTGATTCTAGAGCCGATCAAATTTACTATCAATTTTAACTATCATGATGGCGTAGAGTGAGTACCCCAGACCCAAGGAACTTCCAAAGTCCATAGGTGTCTGGGAAACCAGAGCAGAAGCAGGGGTGTAGGGAGTAAAGACTATTAGATTTCTTTAAAACAACCCCCTCCTGGTAATGCTAAGGTATTCAGTTCTGGGAGAAGGCAGCTAGATAATTTATTGGTTACAGGCTGGTGACTGTATCAGGAGAGTCAAACCCAGGGTGGAAGGAAAGCAGCAGGTTGTATGTGAGCTTCTTTAGCCCTAAGGGGCCACTCTAAATGACTCTCCCAACCTGTGGTCCCTGCCTGATTATACCCACCGACCTGATTTCTTGACTCAGAGTGGCCTCGGGGCTTTTGTCCCCACCAGGACTGTTTTCTTGGCTGGGCTGTGGCAGGCTGGGTTGCTTGGGGCTGTGAGCTCCTTGTTTACCATCGCCTTCGAAAGCCTCTGTCTCCCTGCTGCAGCAGGCTAGAGAGGGAATTAGCAGGTGTGTGTGTGTGTGTGTGTGTGTGTGTGTGTGTGTGTGTGTGTGTGTGAACTCCAGCCAGCCAGCCATACTAGAATGAGTCCTAGACACCAAACAACCAGCCCTATGCCTTCAGCTCATGACTTATTGGAACCATGGCTGGACCTAAGCTCTTCAGCTGCCATTTGAGGCAGAGAGACAAAAGAGTTTCCATTGCTGTGAAGAGACACCATGACCAAGGCAACTCTTAGAAAGGAAAACTTTTAACTAATGCTGAGTTATAGGTACTGAGGTTTAGTCCATTATCATGGTGGGAAGCATGGCAGCAGGCAGGCAGACATGGTGCTGGAGAAGGAGCTGAAAGTTCTACATCTTAATCTGAAGGCAGCTAGAAGTAGACCTGTTTTCCCACAGAGAGTCAGGAGACACTCCTTTCTGCGCTGAGTGGAGCTTGAGCATAGAACCTCAAAGCCCACCCCCACAGTGATGTACTTCCTCCAACAAGGCCACACCTCCTAACACTGCCACTTCCCATGGACCAAGCATACTCAAACCATTACAGCTGTCATAAAATCCAAGCTGAAAGGGAGATGAATTTGTGAGCACTTGGCTTAGCGCCACCCCGGGGAGTGGAGAGGAGACCATCCCTCTCTTTTCTCACCTTCCCACCAGTTCAGGCAGTGCTCTCTCTAAATACTTGGTGTGGGGGTGGTGGGGATGGGTGGGAAATTCAGGTTCAGCAAGGCAGAGAGACCGTCCCCTGGATGGTGGACTGGGCCACCTTCTGGTATGTCAGATGCAGTGTGATCATCTTTGCAAAGTCAGGCTGTCTCTGAAGAAAGCCTTAGAGCACCTCGGCGTGTACAAGTGGAAGATGATGCTGATGGCAGGGGTTTGCTAATAAGCAGGAGCAAGGCAGGCAAGAAGGAGGGGTCCTCTGATTACAGAGAACACAAACTTGGGCTGTGCGGAGAACTCTGTTCGCCCCCCAGAGCCCCAATCTGTGTACAGATAGTTGTGTATCCCAATTACTGACACACAGAGGTGTTACGGGGACACACAGGGACTGGAAGGAACTCTAGAGACATTGACTCGATATTCTAGATGTAAAGTTTCTGCAACTGATTCTGGTTTGCTTAGCAAACACCATGCGGTCTGGCTCTCAGTACTAACACTGTGTGATCCTAGACAAGCCTTTTAATCTTTTATTCAGAAGAGAAATTGCTACCACCCCCACAACACCTTCAGCACTGATGCCATGCATATTGCTTGGAATATTATTACGGAACAATGCATTGTAGCTGAACCGGCTGGGGTCTGTATCAATGTCTGTGGCTCACGTTACCCCTAAAGATTATCTGGATCTGGGCAGTTGCCTGGGACCATGTAGATGCCTGGGGTTGTGCAGAACTAGCCCTGCCCCTCACTAGTTGCAGCTCCTCTCCCAGGCAGCACAGCAGAACTGGCCCTGGTGCTGGGGGTGTGGGTGAGCCTGCCCTGAGAGTGTGAGCTAGGGAGGAGGTGGTCCTGCCATTCATTTGCTAGGAGATGGCATGAGTGCAGGGTGGTGTCCTCCCCTCCTTGTCCCTTGCCATCTTCTGTAGTCAGGGACTAGCAGCTCTCCTGGGCAACACAGTGAAATTGGTTCTGATGGCAATGACGTGGGCGAGCCAGTCTCAAGGGTATGAGAGCCCACCCTGCTCACTTCTGGCTGCAGCATTGGACGGGTTATCTGGGGAAGTGCTGGAGAGCTCACCCTGGTGGGGCCAGGAGCTGACAAATTCAGCCACCACCCAGGCCCAGGCTTTGGGTTGGCTCACTGTAACACCTACTTCATTCTTTGAACTGCTCGAGTTTGTGAAAGGGCCAGTCCTGCTGAACCAGAGCTGCAGGATCTCCATGACACAGGATCTCCGTGACATGCAGCAATAGCAGGATACGAAAGAGGAGTCCCAGTGAGGGTCAGGTATTGATAGTGTAGCAGAAGCCAGAGGCCTCAAGTCAGACAATGATTCAATGCAATGAATATTTGCAAGTGAAGATGTGTGGACAGAGGGTGTACCAAGGGACACATTGTAACACACTATGGCTTCCTCAATGATATGTTTTCTATGCTTCACTAGTTTTGTTTGTTTGTTTATTTTTGCTGGTTATTTTCTTTTGGGAATAGGTTGGGGCAGAGGGCAGCTATGAAGAGATGTATGGAACTAGCATACTCGATGGGAAACTCAAGAGGAATCACTAGGAGTTTAAAGAAATTAAGTTTAAATCACGTTTGCAGGGACTTGGTTGGTGGACATTCTCCTGGTTGTGCGAAGCAGCTTATGCTGGTGAGTGTCTGACTTGCTCACAGTGGGGAACAAAGGTTATGGAAGTAAATGCATTGAGTCCTAACATTGTTACAATTCTGTGAGTTAAATACTGCCATGCAGACATTGCTGTTTATTTCAGGTCACTGATTACTGAACACAGGGTTGGGAAAAGATGTCTACCCACCAGTTTGTAGACTTTCAGTTATATAAAAGTAATTAACACAAGAATGACAGGTAAGTGTAAAATAAAAAAAAAGGAATTTGGGGTCACTATTATATTTTGATATAATTTAATTTAAGTATAACCCCACAAATAAACTTTCAATAAATGTATTTAGCAACTGGCTAGCAAACCAAACAACCTCCCCCACCCAAAACATCATAAACCAAAGCCCCATTGGCTCTCAAGAGTTAGTACCAGTTGGATCAGCCCAGCACTGGGATCAATGATGATTAGTGCTGTGATCTATTAATGATGTCTGCTAAGGAATAGAGGTGGGATTGTGCTACATATGACATGCCACATGTAGTGATTCATAACATAGGTTGTAAGTGTGTTTGTGTGATGTGTGTGATGTGTTTTTCAAACAGTTTGATGTTCCCAAAGGAAAGGGAATATTCCCCCATCCCTTGTTGGTCTCCAGTCACAAAGCTTCTGTGCTGTCTAACTGTATCTCATTAGTGTTAACGACGTCCTGGGAAAAAAGGAACATGGACAGCTTGGGAAGGGTCCGTACTGTCTCAAGGTACCAACACCTTTTAAATGATGCACCTTCCAGGGGAGTCCGTGCTGAAGGACAGGATAAGTTGTCTTCTGCCTGGTTGGCTTGAGTACAACCTGTCTGTAAGTCAGAATCACAGTTTAAAGCCTCATTAAGATGGTCTGCACTGGCTTTCCCACTCCTTTTTGTCTCTCCCTGTAGAGTGGCCATCAGCTGAGCAGATCTAGGCTCTGGCTGGTTCTCAGAAGACCCGGGCTGTAGCTGCCTCCAGGAAAACATAGAGTTAATGCTGTTTCTCTGGGGTCTGATTCTCTTAACAAGCTGTTAGCACTTGGCACAATCTGCCTCTGTGGCTGTCTGTGATCTGAGAATTTCCAAAAAACTGGTTTTGAAGCTGAAAAGTCTCCCAAAGACCCAGGAAGCGGGCTGCTCCTCCCTAGTGCTCCCCCAACCCTCCTGCTATGGGTGCAGAGTCTGTGCTGCACCTGATAAATCTTTTCACACTGATAGAGAGAATGGAGGGATGTTCATTATCCAGTAGGCTTTTATTTCTTTTTCTTTTAATTGAGGTGCAATTTATATGTATGTGAGATGCATACATCTCAATCATAACACCAGCACAGTTTTTGTGCATTGCAAAAAAAAAAAAAAAAAAACCCTTCGGCCATCAGTTATCCTTGCACGTTCCCTGTCTGTCAGTCAACACCTTGCCTACCGGCCCTGTGCAACCACTCACTACTTATTGTTTTCCCCCAGTACTTGTGTATGGAAGCCCCGTCTTCAACTGTTTGGTGTCTAAAGGACAGGTCCTTGAGAGCAATTAAGTTTTGTTTTTTTTAACAAAAAAAAATTGTATTTACTTAGAAGCATTCAGAATGTCAACAAAACAGACATGATGTTTTTGCAATTACTGAGTGGTATTCAGTTAGCAGAACAACAATTATCTTTGTATAGGCTGCATCAGAGACAATGGAAGATGAAAAAAACACAAAAGAAAAAAAAAAAAAAGGAAAAAAAAACCAAACTACTGTCCTCATATCTAACTAATCTGTGCTGTGCACCAACAAGAACCTGCTTTACATTTCCATGCCAATTTATAACCTCCAGACTGTACCAGGAAGGTTGAAATTACCACCAGGACAGAACTATCTAAAGACACCTTCAGTAGTATGTTAACTATAAAAAAAATATACTGTGCAGTTTAAAAACAAATCTTACACAGCCTTACATTTCAATTTTTTTCTTTAAAAGAAGTGAGTTGTGTACAGGGGGGTTAAATGCTTTATAGACAAGAAAAAAAACTGTGCTAGAACCAACTTATTCATCATCATCATCTTCGTCTTCATCTTCATCTCCTTCCTCATCCTCTTCATCCTCCTCCTCATCTTCCTCTTCCTTCTTTTTCTTGCTCTTTTCAGCCTCGACCACCCCCCTTTTCCACTGCATCAGGTTTTCCTTTAGCTCTGTAGGCAGCAGTGTCCTTCTCGTACTTCTTCAGCTTGGCGGCCTTCTTCTCATAGCGTGCTTCTTCTTGTGCTCCTCCAGGCAGGTTTGCACAAAGAATGCGTATCAGGACATTTTGCCTCTCGGCTTTGCCCATGTTTAGTTGATTTTCCTCCGCGAGGCAGAGTTGCCCAGTGCCGGTCCGGCTCTCACTTGCCCTCGCGCTGTCTCTATGGAGCTCAATGGACTCAGCCTCTCACTTGCCCTCGCGCTGTCTCTATGGAGCTCAATGGACTCAGCCATTGCGTTTTAAAGGCCATGAAGGTGAAGCTCCAAACTGTGATTCCTGTTCTTACAAGAAGAGGAAAGGTCCGAGAGCACACCCCTTCTAACACGAGGACGTTCATCTACAAACCTGGAGGAGAGCTGTCACCAGGTACAGATGTGCCTGTAGTTTGACCTTAGTCCACTGTATTTTTGTTCCAGCTGCCCAAACTCAAACTGACTAAGACACTATTATTCTGACCTTCCCTTAGTTTGGTTTATTCACACTTTCAAAACAAACTAGCACAATTCCAGCAGCTAAAATTCGCAGTTCTCTCAAGACCGGTCTCTTTGTACCTTGTTGATGCCCTTGCTCTCTTCAGCCTCACACGGTTTTTTGTCTTACTTTTCTGTTGCTGTGATAAAACACCTGACAAAAATGACTCGGGGAAAGAAGTGTTTATTCTGGCTCACAGTTCCAGGACACAGTCAATCTCTTGTGGCAGCGAAGGCATGGGGACAGGACCATAGAGCTGAGGGTCATATTACAGCTACAGTCAAGAAGCTGAGGGAAAGGAATGAATGGTATTGTTTACATTGCTTTCTTCTTTGTAATAGTCCAGGATCCAAGCCCGGGGAATGATGCCTCCCACAGTGGACAGGTCTTCCCATCTCTATTAACCCAATCAAGATATTCCCTCACAGGCATCTCCAGAGGCCTAGAGTCTCAGAGAGTCTAGTAGATGATAGAGAGTCACCATCATGTTGGTGAAGAAGAGAGGTGTGAGCTTCCCAGCGTTCCTTTGAATAAGGCTCAAGATGCCATCCTCTGACATCTGTTCCTTCAGTTGCTCCTTCAGAAGCTGTGGGTTTGAGTTTCATTGGGAGTTGGGAGTTCAGCCTATGAATTTGGGAGTGAGAATACACCCAGTCCACAACAGGCCTCCAGCGTATGAATTAGTGTTGGTGGTTCTAAACTTCATGCCAGTGGAAGCACACAGTCTGTACCCTTGCATGTCAGGTGGGGTTTTTCTCTCTCTTTTTCACTTAATGGAATGGTCTTTTTGAGATTCATTCATGTTGTTGCGTGGATACAATGTTAAGGATCATTCTTTTTCAAAACTGAGAACTATTTTGGTGTGCAGACCAGACTTTGTTTACCCATTCTTCTCCTGATGATCATTTTGAGTTGGTTCCAGATTGCCAAAAGCCATTTATTTTTCAATGCTGAGCACCATGTTAGCAGCCAGAGTATAAAGAAATGTAAAAACATGACCCATGAGTGACGTATGACCTTGTACAACTGCCAAGGCACCAACATACAAAGCAGAGTATGACTCATTGGAGCCAGGACTCCGAGAAAAGGCTTTTAAGAGCGCCAGTAAGATGTGTTTGTAAACACTTGCACTTAGAAGATGAACAAACAGAAAAACATCAGCTTCCAGGGAAAGGAAAGTGACGCCAAGGGACATCAGGGCCGGCAGGTGCAGGCTGGCTGCATGGGGAGCCTTGTAAAGGTTTTATTGTCTGTGTTCTAGGCCAAGGAGCTGCACAGTGCTCAGGAAGGGTGAAAACAGTCCTCTTAGATGGAAGCTGGCCTGGCCTTTGTTTTTGTGGTCTCTTCCAAGAGGGTGGGGAGGGAAAGGTCTGTCCTCAGAAGAGCAGCTTGGCACCTCTTTTCCAGCCAGTTCAAACAAGAGTCCTCTGAGTGCATGGGATGCTGGGCATGGGGTATGTGCCCAGGGTTGCCAGCTGGGGGCAGGGTTCTGCTGACTATATTTATCAACCTGGTTGAAGGGTGTGTTAGGGTCAGCTAAATAGGATCTTTGGTACTTGGATTGGTGCCATGAAGTCTACAGTGGACAGATGGAATTCATGGTTATCCTACTAAGGGGACCCAAGCGCCTCCCCAGGAGACTGTACACAGTAGGACTAACAAACACTTCCATCCCTGGTTCTAAGAGTTGAGCTCTCCTGTGTCCTCATTAGCCTTTGGAAGTCCCCTGCCCCAAATCCACCCATCATGACAGGATCTGGCATATTCTCACCGAAGTCACACAGCACCACAGAGCCAGAGTGAAGTCTTCACAGCCTTCAGAGGGGAGTGCTACAGGAAGTGTGGTGAGGTTTCAGGTCATTAACAAGGGTCTTGGTTTCAGAACCACATGGAACATACGTGTCCATAAGTGGTATCACATTAGAATCATGTGCAACCTCTTCCAGCTTTGAGCTTTCCTTTTCAATACTTTTTTTTTTTTTTCATCGAAATGTTGAGCAATATCGTTTGGAAAAAAAATAATATCAAGAAAACTTCCAGACAATCCCTCCCAGCAGATGAGTTCATGTTTACTTACCTTCTACTTCTCACAGTGCACGTGACACTCTTTCCTGGAGCTCCAGCATATTCTGTGTTGCTGAAACAGTCCTGCAGATAGCTGTGTCTTTAGTTGCATAATTCTATGCTACAATATGATAATTGCATTGTGATGCTGAGATACTGCCATTGTTTTCAATTTTTCATGATTAGACATCACATTGGTCAGTTGGCTACAATTGTGTGATTCCAAGATTGACCAATTCCTTTTGCAAAAGAATGTTCAGCTTTTTATGTCAGTTGTGCGGAAGGGCCACCCTTCCTCTGTGGATTTGTTCGTTTGATTTCCGGTTTTTGGTATGGAGTTTTGCTACACCGTCCACACTGGTCTCAAACTCCAATCTTCCTGCCTCTGCCCTCTGAGTGCTGAAATCACAGGGGTGAGCCTCTGTTTAGACCTCAGAGCTGCATTTCTGAGAGTCCAACAGAAGCCAAAAATGGCCAGGGAGTAGGACAGCCGCATTCTAACTTCCCAAGATGCATAGTGCTTAGATAAATACATACATGCATGCATGAACTAAAAGATGTTTTAAATTTTTTTTTTAAAAGAGTAAGTACTAGTCGTACAAGAAAGCTAATGTCTCTTAGGTAGTATGAACAATGAAGGTTATGCAAATTTTAATTTTTTTTCAACTTTTAGACTTTTTCTGATGATACAGAGACCTGGAGAGGAGACTCCATCTTAATACCACTTTTCCCTTTGTTCCTGGGATCTTCTGGATTGGAAAATTAAAAATTTAGTATCTCAGGATTCTCGGAGTCCCAGGAAATTGTGAGCCCTGGGTCAGTGTGGGTCCCCGAGACTTGGGGGCTATAAACAAGGGAAACTTGTAGCCTGAGCTCTGGAAGGTGGAAGTCCAAGGTCAGGGTACCAGGATGTTCAGGTCCCAGTGAGCACCTTCCCTGGCTTGTGGACAATTGACTTACCATTGTGTCTTCAGAGCTGAGGTGAAAGTATAAAGGGGAAAGAGAGAGGAGCAGTGAGAAAGGGGAGAAGGGGGGAAGGAGGAGAAGGTAGAGAAGGTAGAGGAGAAGGAGAAAGCTGAAGTACCCTTCATTTGCCTTCTCTTTCAAGAGCATCTAGTTCCCTCCTATTCCGAGAACCTGGTAGTTACAGTTCTATCTAACTAGCATCTCCGAGGCCTACCCCCAAGCACAGTCACACAGATGGGCATTAAGGTGGCACCACGTGGACTATGGTATAACTCAGTTCTCAGCAGCGGGTCACTAAATCCTCCCCCACTTTTGTCCACAACCAACGTGAGGACTACTGTTTGTATCTCTTCTGGCTCTTGGCTATGACTCTCATGATGTGTGTCCCTCCTAAACACCCTCTTGGTTCAGAAGGCCTGTGTTTCACACAGGATTTCCCCCCCCCCCATGAGCTTTATTCTGAAACAGAAATGAATAGAACTTCTGCCCTTTTGTTTTATAGAGAGGATACGTGTGTGGACGTCTAAGGAGACAAGAGGAACAGAGCAGAATATCTGCTTTCCTGGACCAGAAATGTATCACATTGCTTTTTTTCAGAATTGTAGGCTCAGGAAAGAAATGTCAGGAAGAAAGTATCCTGTGCGGAGAACTCTGAGAGGAATGAGAGGAACAATGGCTGCCATGTGGGAAGCTGGCTTTGAGGGAGACACGGAATGTGACTGGGCTCTTGAAGACCTGCCATGCTCATTTGTACCCTGACACTGTTTACGAACGATCTCTTTAGCGCTTCATTCCATTCTAGGGTCTTCAGAAGAACAGACTGATAGCCAGCCAAAAGAAGGAAGGAAGGTGGGCGCTGTGTTGGTATGGATGAGGGGGATGCCTGAACTCACCCAGGGCTCTCTGAAGGTGAAGCCATAATTTTCCTTGGCGATGGAATGGATTACTCAGAGAAAAGAAGTCCCAAATATTATACCGTCTGGGGAATGGAGGGGAAAAAAACACTTTATTTCCTTGTAAAAAACACTTTTTCAGGGTTTGAAGGATTTGATTTCAGCTGATGAGTCATCAATGTTTCTTTTCCCCCCATTTAGCCAAAAATATGGGTTTTAAAAGCATCACTTGTGGTGAATTCTTCCATTGATTGGTTTGCCATCCTCTGAGAGGTGATCCTCACCCCCACCCCCCAAACTCCCATGCACCTCCGGAGCCAGCAGTTGCCAGAGTTCACATGAAAAATTTTGGGAGGAGAGATTTGTAGTTGTCAAGGTTCTTTGTGGAAAACACACACACACACACACACACACACACACACAACAACAACAACAACAACAACAACCTCAATTTAATTATTCATCCTCTAAGTCTCCCCACCCCCAAAAAGAGAAATGAAATGTAAAGCACAAGTTTCAGTGGCCATTAGGTGTGTTTGAAAGTGACACACTCACGCTGCCATTGTGCTGAGGTTGTAAAGTTTGTCTGACAAATATGGGGACTTACATTTGGTCCTCAGAAGCCACATGAGTAACATAGCTGGCCATTGGTGGGGAAGTGGAGACAGGAGGATCGCTCCAGCTCACTAGACAACCAGCCTAGCCTGTTTGACATATTCCAGGAAAATGAGAGACGCTGTTAAAAAAGAGAAAGAAAACCAAAAACCCAAAAAGTAAGGTGCCCACAAGAAATAACCCAGTTGTCCCCTGGCCTCTACATCACATGCACAAACACATCCTATCCCCCTAAAAAGACACAGTGAGCTGCAATCCTAGCACTTGGAAAGCTGAGGCAGGAGGATCTCAGTATTGAGGTCAGCCTGGGATACATAGTGAGACCATGTCCTAAACAAACAAATGGCACAGCATATATCAGAGATAAAAGAACCAAAAGAGTGTGGGGCTCTTGATTGTGCGGGTCACTGTAGTAAGGTAAACGTGCACCTTGGTTAGCGGAAGATGCTCCTCATTCAGCCCAAGAAATACTCGCTTTGAGTCTCAAGAGTCTTGCTGAGCACTGTGAGCTAGATGGCCGCCCCCAGCTGGAGACTCCTACTATTAAGACATCTCCGAGTTTCTGTTTGAGAGTGGGTGGACTTCTGGGAATGCCTGGATGAATGACATGTGACAGAAACCATGGTGCCAGAATTTCAACTCTCATTAGAAAAGGCCTTGTAGCCTCTTCTGGTTTGTGTTGGGAAATTCACCATAAAAGTCATCAGCCACCTCATGACAAGTCTGACTCTCTGACCACACGAGAGCTGTTGTGATGAATGGCTCCACAATAACGAAGGGAGGGAGGAAGGGAGGGAGGGAGAGAGAGAGAGAGAGGAATTCATGAAGCATCCATCTGTTCTAGTCTCAGGCAGAAACCTTCTCAGTCAGGGTACCAAACATGCAAATGAGGAAACTTGAGGTGATATCATGCCTAGCTACTGCCCGAAAGAGCCTAGTCAACCACCTGACCCACTTAGAGCTGGTTTGCTACACAGCAGAGAATAGCCTACAGCAAAAACACCCGTATACATACATACATACACACACACACATACATACATACACTCACACATACATACAAGCAGAGAGGGGGGAGGGAAGAAGGGCGGGAGGGAGAGAGAGAGGGAGGGAGGAAGAGGGAGAGAGAGGGAGAGAGAGAGAGAGAGAGAGAGAGAGAGAGAGAGAGAGAGAGAGAGAGAGAGAGGAAGAGAGACAGAAACATGAGGGAAGAAATTCCACATTGTAAGACAACTGTTGAGTTTACAAACCATGTTTAATTTGTTTCGTGCTTACCAGCCTATGCATTCCACCTGTTTTAACTGTATTAGTCCGGCCAGTTCTCAACACTATCACAATGAAAGACTTTTATCTTCTTTTGGCACTTGTTGAATTCACAATAAATTCTTGGTTCCTGAAACCTTATTTATCTGTATATTTATATAGGGTAGAAGTATAATTACAAACAGAAACAAGCATCAGCCCCCACCCCAGGTGGTGATTTCCCCAGGGAGGGCAGATTAAACTACATAGAGGAAAATGTGGCGATGAGCAAAGTCAAGTGTGGCCTCAAGAAAGTGCTATTGCCAAGAACTATCATCGGTCACAGAGGTGAGGGAAAAGGCTACACAGTGTTCATCCTTCCGAAACAAAACAAATTCTGAAGAAAAGAGAAAAACAGAACAAAATACCAATTTATCAACCGCAGACTCCAGACAGAACTAGGTCCTGAGCAACCAGTTTGGCTAAAAGGGAATGGATTTAGGACCAGGCCCAGCTAATGACCTGTGGGGGTGGGGGAGGAGGGAGACACAGGCTGAATAAACAGTTACAGAACAATAGATGGATGTAGTGGAGCTTCAGAGGCCTTTGGATACAGAT
Organism: Micromys minutus; assembly: GCF_963924665.1. Taxonomy (NCBI): domain Eukaryota; kingdom Metazoa; phylum Chordata; class Mammalia; order Rodentia; family Muridae; genus Micromys; species Micromys minutus. The sequence goes on from NC_137981.1 coordinate 27,838,547, forward strand.
TAAACAAATCAAGCACCTAAAAACAGGACAGAGATTTGAGAAATACCTCTTCTGCTGAGAGCAAAAAGCCTTGTAAACTGGAGCCACTCAAAAGTCCACAAAGCTTCTATGAGTCACTGTTTGGAGCTCTACTGAAAAGATCCATCCTGGTGAATGACACCCTGGACATAAATAGTGTGTAAACGCAAAGAGTGTTTTATTCTGCAGAAGTCCAGCATGCTGGGGTCTCCCATTACCAGAATAGAGAGACCACCAAGTGAGCTCGAAGGTCTGATTTAAATAAAGCACACTAGGGAATTCCAGGGTAGGTGACCTCTATGTTAATCTGTTGGATCCATCTCTCTGGAAACTTGCTGAGGAGGTCTGGAAACTGTTACTGAGGAAGAAGTTGAGGAAGTCTGGAAACTGCTGCTGACCCATTGTCCTTGCCTTAGTCCAGGTGGCAGGGCAGCTTCTGAAGCCTGGACTTGTCTGGACTTGACTAGTTCTTGGAAACAGAGATTTAGGCCTAGTCTCCTTAACTGTCAGTTGAAGCCTGTCATGGAATCAGCCTAGCCTTCTCACCACAAAAACAAACAAATAGTAACTACTGCTGCGTTTTATAAAAAGAGCCAGGATATCTTTTGTAGAGCACCTTATGGTGAGTGGGAGGTGCCTCTGCAGGACCGTGCTGAGGGACCCTTCCCCCTGAGCTACTAGTGGGACAGCAGGGATAGTATAGAATAGTTTATTCAGGGCATGGAAGGGGACTTGAGAAGAAAGTAGAGACAGAGGAGAGGAGAAGAAAGAAGAGGGGAGGGGAGGAGAGGGGAGGGGCATGGAGGGGAGGGAAGAGAAGAGAAGAGGAGGGGGAAAGAGAGAGAGAGAGAGAGAGAGAGAGAGAGAGAGAGAGAGAGAGAGAGAGAATGAAAAGGGGAGAAAGAGCTAGGAGGAGTCAAGCAGCCCCTTTTATAACAAGCCAGGCCCACCTAGCTATTGGACAGAGCCTAGAAGGAATGCCAACAACAACAGCAACACACACCACCATACACATACAACATAACAACAACAACAACAACAACATACACACACACACACCACCATGCACACACAACATAACAACAACAACAACAACAACACACACACACACACACACACACACACACACGTTAGGAGGTTCTTCTGAGCATTCACCTCTGTCTCAGAGCTCTCACTAGGAATCTGGCTTGCTGATGTACTTGCCAGGCTTTCTGATTGGTTTAAGAGCAGGAAGCCTGGCCTGCTGATTCTTCCTCCCCAGCATCCAAGACTTGTGTTCCAATTCCATTTCTGTTGCTGTGATAAATATCCTGGCCAAAACACAACATGGAAAGTGTTTAGTTGGCTTACACTTCCAGGTCACAGATAATTTTTATGAGGTCAGAGCAGGAACTTAAAAAAATCATATCCACAGTCCAGGGCAGAAAGAGGCCAACGGCAAAGGTCCTTCTTTGCTTCCTGCAACCGGCTAGCTTATTTCTCTCTTACACTGCTCAGAGCCCTCTTACCCAGGGGAATGACGTCTCCTTCCACAGTGGGTGGGTCTTCCTGATCAATTAATAATTAAGACTGTCCTCACTGACAAGTGCCCACAGGCCAATCAGATGGAGACACTTACTCAGCGAAGGCTCTCCTCTTTGATGACTCTGGGTTGTGTCAAGGTGCTGACCAGGACCTTAGTGCTCAGTAAATATTTGAGTATCTGAATCCTTTGGAACCTTTTTGGAAGACAGAAAACAAAAGAGTAAGTCACTGAATCTTATTTTGTTCTCTTGTTAAAAAAAGAGTTCAAGGAGAAAAACGACATCTCGGAGGTGGTTAGAGAAATGGGACATGGGGAATGTCTGTTCGGTGGCACTACTGAGAACAGAAAGCAATCTGAAGTTTGGGGCCAATGATGATTATCAGGCTAGCTAGTTAGAAGGTATAAAGGATTATTTTTTTCTGGATATAATGTATGTTCTTTGTATTCAAACAATTTGAACTCTAGCTTGGGAAACATGATTTTAAGAACATGAAGAGTCTATATAGAACATAGGCCAGCCTCCAAACAGCATAGAACACGGAGGCACAGGGTTAAACTGCCCTGAGGAACACTGAGTTATACTTCAATCAACAGACAAGACAGTCAAGTTTGATAAGAGCATTGACAAAGATGCTCTGCCAGGCACAGTGGTGCAGGCTGCATCCCAGCTACTGAAGATGTGAAGGCGAGGGGGTTAAAGTCTGAGACTTCCTGTGCTACAGTACGGTCCTAACCAGCCTGGGCAACAGTAAACTCTGCCTCAAATATAACTTCAAAGTAGGACAGTTTGCTGGGGACAGGTCAATAGTACAGCACTTTATAAGGCTACACGGCCCTAGGTTCAATCCCTAGTGTGCACACAGAGACATACACAGACACAGACACACAGACACACACACATACAGACACACACACACAGACAAACCCAGACACACACACATATACACACAGACATATACACACACACACACATAGACACACACACAGACATACAGATACACAGACACACACAGACATGCACACAGACACATAGACACACACAGAAACACAGAGATACAGAGATGTACACTGACACATGCACACATAGACACACACATGGACACACACACACACACACACACACACACACACACACACACACACACTGTGATAGGTGGCACTGATCTTGGGCAAAATTGTGTGTGTGTCTCCTCCTAGCCCTCTCTTCAGACAGGCCCTAGTCTTTGCCTGCAAAGTTGTACCCTCTCAGCCTTTGCATCATTTCTCCACTGGCAACTAAGAGCCTCAAACTCAAAACAGTCTTTAGTAGCTTAGGGCTACATCCCTATGACAACCCCAGGCCTCTTGAGTGCCTTCCAAGAAAGCTCAGTTCTATTGAAAGAATTTACTATTTGTCCTAAAATCCACCAGTCCCTGCCCTCCCTCGCCTTGAAATGTTTACTTAACAAACAAAATACTTGATCATTGTGAATCATTTCTCTGACCCATTATGGCATGTGCCATACAACTCAGAAATATCTTTTCCAAGGATCCAAGAACATTGTAAACATCAAGACAGATGGGGCTTCTGCCCCTCTGTTTCCTAGGCTCTGTGGAGGAGTGGGAATCTATCTTTAGTGAGCTTCAGTTGACAAATGTGAGAGGCCCGATGACATCAGCTGTCATCGTCACCCCCACCCCCAAATGCACACCCTTTCAAACCTTTGCTTTAGCTCACCCAGTGCATCTCGCTGGTGCATACTGCTTCTGCCTTGTGTTCTGGTAGAGCTAGCTGAGGCTATTTCAGCTGCAGCAGTAGTCCTGAGTAAAGTTATCCTTGCTGCCTCTAACCAGTTTTTGGCTTTGGGGCTATTTGATAGCTGTGACTACTGTATTTGTGGGGGTCTTAAAGAGAAAAGAATAAAATTGTAATATATATGTATGTGTGTGCAAACACACACACACACACACACACACACACACACACACACACACATCCTGTTAAGAGGCAGGAGGCAGTGACTTTTCCAAGCCTCCTGCCCCCAGTCAGTTTGTCAAGTCTTTGATAAGCTTCCCTCAAGGAGTTCCTTGAATGCAAGAAAATGTCCAGAAGACCCATTGGGTACCCAAAGTACAGACAAGAGGCTCCACCATCTTTTCTCCGACTCTGACTCATTTGGGAGGAAACTTTAAACAGTGTCTCTTCCGAGTTCTTCCCTTCTAGAGTTCAAACTCCTTAAGGCCTGCTATGGCTCCAGGGCCCTAGATTTCTGAATGAGCAGAGATCCCATCCAACTAGCCCCATAAGATGTGAGATGCCGTGGTCTGTGTGCTCCAGTGGATGAGTGCATGTCACTGGGCACCCAGAAAGGGCTCTCTTCCCTATCTATATGGCCAGAATCCCCCAGAAGCCAGAAAACACATATGGTTGCCAGAGAGACTAACTTTGACTCAGAAGGTACCATCTGCCAGGCAGCTTTTAATTGAAACTCCAAGAGACAGAAGCTGGCTGGAAAAAATCATGCAAGTTGATTCAGTGGGATTATCTCTGCTAAAAGAGGGTTTTCTGTGTTTAATTAGTTGGAAGCCGTTTTGTCACAGACGGATTATTTGGATGTCAGATGTTTGGGTTTCCTGCTTGTTTCCCCCTCCCACATTTGAGCCCTACTGAATCTCAGTAAATACCAGCTTCTGGCCTCCCTGTCTACCCCAGGCTACGTTGTCCATCTTCTGAGGCATCCAGTGTCATTGGGGTCTTTTATGCACCATTCAGGATTCAGGTGAGTGGTTTCAGATTGGTGGAGGAGCCAAGGGTCACCTGCTCCCAAGTATGGCCTCTTAAGAAGGGACTATGTGCTCAGACCTATATACACCTGCAGTCATGTGTGCTTAAGCCATGGTCATGGCCCAGCCATGAGCTAGAAAGGTGGGGGGTGAGGATGGGGACGTTGGAGGCTGTACAGTGTTAACTCATTTTTGTCTGGGACTCCAGGGACCTCCAGAAGCTTAGCCAGCTCCATCTGCTCCTGCTGGGAGACACTTTGATTTAAGCAGTCACCACTATCCAGGTCAACTGTAGTCCTGAGGGTTGAAGGTCACACTTAGACTCCATTATAGTGTCTAGCTTAGCTCTCCATAACCAGGAGACTTCAGCAACTGTCTAGAGAGGTGGCCTTCCTTGTGGTTTTAGTTAAAACATGAAGTTGCTCATAAGCATCCAGAGTGTGACATTTCCAGATTGGGGAAAGTCAGAGAAAATAAATAATCCTCGTGGTTTTCAAACTCGATTCCCTGGATTCTAATGGGTGCACGACAAGTTGGGCGAGTCTTGATCACACTTAGTCAGCCCTGAATCTGCTCCAGGAAGTCCTCTATTGTGGTTGAGTTATTTGGGGGATTTTGGTTGTAAAAATTCACTAACATTAAAAAAAAATTTGCTGCTGAAAAATTGACAATAATCCTCTTTCATAGGCAACATTTGTCAGGGCAGACAGGGCTGTGACTTGCCCCAGCCACAAACCAGGACATATTGATGGGACCAGAGCCATCATATCCTGCTTTCTATAGACAGCAGCTGGATCAGGAGCTGTAGGAAGTCTTCAGTGTAAGACTCTGTCTGGAGCGGGGCGTTCACGAAGCGCGTCTGCTCTCAGTCCCAAGACAGTTCACCAAGTGACTTCCCAGATGTTTGCTCTGTGATGGTTCCAAGGGGTGACAAGTATGGTGCTATGGTCTATGGCTCTGAGCTGCTGGCGAGAGACACTGGTATGCCATGCCACCCAGCTCCGAAGGTCACCTTTATTATGCTGAATTCATCTTCTCCCTCAGCCAATGCTCCAGAAGGAGACTGGACACACAGTGCCATGAAAGATGAACTTTGTCTTGAGTGCTTTGGAGGACCCTGGCAAAGGAAGCCATTGTTGGGGACATGAAGCTATGACCAGAGTGTGGGGTACTGGAGTTTTTTTCATGGACACTTGAACTATGGACCTGAGAGCACACGCTCAGAGATATTCAGTAAGCTGAATTTTATAGTCTAAGACATATTGAACGGTGCTTAGATATCCTTTAATCGCTAACACATTTGGAGTGGGATATGTGACATTAAAAGTGGGACATGGCTGGCTGCACTGGGTCGCACCAGCAAAGCATTTTGTTAGCATCAGCTGATGCTGGAACTCTGAATTGAGCATATGTATTCTCATTGGCTCCAGTCCCAGACACCCCCTGTCAGCTTGCATGTGGCCTGCTTTGTTTGTTTGTTTTACCCCAGGGATCTGGTACCACCTGAACTGTGTCTTAATACCCTTTGATGGAGCTTCCAAGAAGGATTCTCACATACTATCACCAGACTGCTCCATGGTGCTTCCCCCAAGGTTCTGCTCCAGACACAGAGATTCCTGAGCATCTTGTAGATTCAGGATTTGCATTTTAAACCAGTGGCCTGGAGACACCAGTGCTTCCATGGCCCTGTTGAAGAAACAATACCTGTACCCAGTTTCCAAAATCAAAACAAAACAGCTACACATAGAATCAAGGTTCTTGGTACTACTGGGTGTCCATTTGAATCAAGAGAGTGAAACTTTATACTAATATTCAGCTTTATCCCAAAGTCTTTGAACCAGAGAGCACTGGAACATGAGCAAGATTATTACTTCTCATTTATTATGAAACAGCTCAAGTCTTCGTAAAATTAGGGAGATGAGTGGGGGTGGGGAAAGCCCTTGGTGCACTACATATTAGATTCTTATAAACCAACCGCTTCTCTTGTTTGCCAGTCAAGAATCTCTTCCTATCTCTATCTCTCTTATTACATAAGCGTGTGCACATGTGAGAGCATGCACACACACACACACACATACACATTTTAACTAGACTACAGATATTTGACATTTCACCACTAAATATATTTCAACATACTCCTCACGTATGTATCATAGATTATAAGATATTCTGATACAACTACACATCATTGTCAGGCCTAAGAACATCTGTTTTCTCTTGATTAGATTTGATCAAATATTTCTAAAAAGAAACTCCTATTGTTGACTTTGTGTGATGTCATGTTCCTTTCATTGCATAAGATTAGGAGAGGAAAACAAGGAAAAATGTAGTTTGACCACTTTCAGCGAACCCGGGAGAGCTTGGTGAAACTCCGGCCCTGGGACCCCGCCCTCACAATTTTGATTTTTGAGGTCTGGAAGAAGATCTGAGATCTGAACTGGTTGCAAGTTTGGAGGTGATGCTGATGCTTTCATGAAGGTCTGAGCCCGGAGAACCTATGACCCCAGGCCATCCTTCCACGGCTAAAAGGGATCAGAATTCTTAGCTATAGCAGATGTTGGACCTGCTGCCAGCCCTTGAGGGCCACTGCTACTCTGGTATCTTGGTACTCAAACCAACCAGGACCACATGAGGCAGCAGCCTCGCAGGCTACCACCCTCTGGCCCGTTGCAGCAGAGTGTGCATTTTAACAAAGCCCCGTGGCGATGTGTGACATCAACATTTACAGAGCACTGAAGGATTCCTCCAACTTCTACCTGGACCTTGGCCCCAGATGGGCCTTCCCAGAACACTTCTGGCCACTAACGTTGTCAGCATGGTGCCTTCACTGTGCATTCACTCATAGGGATCCAGAAGGAAGCTGGGGTATCCTCCATAAACAGGTCTCATGTAGGGACAAACTAGAGGTGACCCTGTCTGGGTTGTAGCTTTAGGCCACACAATCAGCTCTTATGGAGCAGAAGAAAACTATACAGACTAGCTTCCCTCTGGACTATTCCCATCTCCAAGGTAGCAGGCTAAAGACTCGAATAGAGTAAGTTTCAATCTTGTCCCTGGCTTGAGAGTGTATACCACCTGTTCCTCTGGCTTTTCCTTACTTCTCATTGCTTATTTCTGTCTTGTTTGGGCTGGTTTTGATATTTCTGAGTGGTCATAATTTTGCTACTCCTGAATATGTAGAGGAGGGGAGAGAGTATTTAAATCATGATCTTGGGAGGCCTGAAGTCTGAATCCCCACCTTAGCTTTGTTACCTAAGGATGGCCAATCTCTTCCTTCGTTCCTTGGCTCTGCGTTGGTAAGGATGGGATGGGCATAGAGCTCATTTGACTTCTTTGTCTTTGGGTTTTGACCTAACGTTAAGACACTGGGTCTATTTGAGGCCATCTGCTAGCTACTGTAAAAGAACTAAGCCATGAGGACCCATGTGAGGAGCAGGTGATTCTGAACGGACATGGCCTTTAACCTGAAGGGGAAACAGCACTTAAAAAGAAGAAAACAATTAACAGGTGATTTGGGGGCTAGAGAGATGGCTCAGCGGTTAAGAGCACTGACTGCTCTTCCAGAGGTCCCGAGTTCAATTCCCCAAAACCACACCGTGGGTCACAACCATCTGTAATGGGGTCTGAAGACAGCTGCAGTGTATTCACACTAAATAAATAAATAAATAAATAAATAAATAAATAAATAAATAAATAAATAAATAAACTCTTTTAAAGAAGAAGGTGATTTTGGAGGTACATAGGATGCTTCAAACGTCAGGTTAAGGTAGGCTTCAGTGAGGTGAAATTTGGTGACATGCTTCATACTTCGGGTTAAGGTAGGCTTCAGTGAGGTGAAATTTGGCGACAGAGGGCATCTTTGGAATCAGATTGTGTGATTGTTTGGTGTAGCTCTGCTTCGAGATAGCCCAAGGGTTGTTCGGATTTAAACCACATGTCCACAATCCCACATTCATGCTGTGGCTGCCACGGAAAAGGCAATAGAGCTGCTCATAAAGTAGCTTACAGGCCTGGGCAGTGGGGCATGGATTGTAAAGATTCTAACTAATTCAACACAGCCACAGAAAGAGGCAGGAACCAAGAGGGTAGTCTGACAACCCTGGACTAGAAACAGCATCTAGAACTGATCTGTGCATCTACCTCCTGGCTAAGAACAAGTCTCAGTTAAGGTTACTATTGCTACCCAGACCTCACAAAGTCAATGGTATCACTGGCTTCAGCCCTGCACCTCTCCCTGTATCTATGCCTTTTGTTGTATAAATAACACCCCCCACTCCTACTTTTGCTTTCACCTTTGTCTGATAGAATGAGCAGGAAGATACATGTATAATAAAATGTTAGCTAACCAAGGCTAAATGGTACAAGTCCTGCATGCTGCAAAGAAACCTTTGGCTCTTGATCATCTCCTCACCCTGAATAGAAAGATCCTGCTCGACTAAATGTCACTGATTATCTAGGAGCTCTAGACCATTCCAGAATTCCAGATAGTCTAAGTTAACGATGTGACTCACAGTGGGAACCTTGACTATGTATTAATACAAGCCTGACCATAGGGCTTGTATTAATCAGCGTTCTATTGCTGTGAGGGCAATTCCTATAAAAGAACGCATTTAACTGAGGGCTGGTTTACAGTTTCAGAGGTTCCATCCATTATCATCATGGCAGAAAGCATGGCAGTGTGCCGACAGAGATGGTGCTAGAGACGTAACTAAGAGCTACATCCTGATCTGCAGACCAAGGGAGAGACCCTGGGTTTGGCATGGGATCTTAAACCTTAGCACACTCCTCCAATGGTGAACTTCCTCCAACAAGGCCACACCTCCTAATACTTTCAAACAGTCTCACTTCCTGGTGACCATGCATTTAAATCTATGAGACCATGCATTTAAATCTATGTGGTCATTCTTATTCAAACAACCTTGGGGCTTGAATGCCTATGTAGATAACTCCCCAAGGCTCTGGTGACTCACCTGGTTGGTGACTTTGCATTAGTGTCAGTTACCTGCCTTGTTACTTTGACCAAATACCTGATAAAGACAATTTAAGGGAGGGAAAGGATTACTTAGTCACTCATAATTTGAGGCATTACAGTCCTAGGTGGCAGGGAAGGCAGCAACAGGAACAGCTTGTAGCTCTGGCTGCAGGAACATGAGGCTGCCTGCTCACATCCCAGTAGACAGTAGCAGAAAGAAGGTTGCCACCACACAGTTAGCTTTCTCTCTTTCCTATTCAGAGCAGGACTCAATCCTACTGGATGATGTCACCCACTTTGAGGGCAGGTCTCCTTACCCTCTGGAAACACCTTCATGACACTTCCAGAGGTGTGCCACACTAAGGCAGCAGGTGTTTCTTAGTCCATTAAGTTGGCAATCCAAATGAACTGTCACACCATACATGCTGTTGTGTATCCTGGCTGGGAGGGCTCAGTGTTTGCAAGAGGTTCTCATAGAGTTCAACAGACGAGAAACATTATGGATTAAATCAGCAATGGGAGCGAGATGCACAGGTCAGGGAAACATTAGAGTCAAGCTTCCAGTTCCAGAAACAATGACATTAGCCAACCATGATCTATAACCTCTGAAACCATGAGTCAAAATAACCTGTTCCTTGTTGTCTTTATCATCTGATGACCCAGTGTTTCTTCCTCACTTCTACCTCCACTTTGACTCTTATTCAACAAATGCTATTTGGGGAATTTCTTCTATCATGTTGAAATACTGCAGAGACCAGAGACTCAATGAGACCCAAATCTAATCAGTGGCTATGAGCAGGATGATAAATAAAAATGCCGGGAGATAGGAAAACCTTCTGTTTTCATATTTTTCTACAGAGGTTAAGGGATAGCTAACTTCTCCACCCCACCCCCATCTGTCCTGGTTAGTTTTGTTGTCAACCTGACACATTGGGAAACAGGGGACCTCAATTTAATGATTGTTTTTAGCAAATAGCCTGTGGCCATGTCAGTGAGGACTTTTTTTTTTTTTTTTTTTTTTTTTTTTTTTTTTTTGGTAATTGAGAGCTCACAGCCCACTGTGGGTGGCACTGTCCCTGCACAGATATGCCTGGACTGTATGGGAAGCATAGCTGAAGGTAAGCCTGGAAACAAGCCTTAAGCAGCATCTATCTGCTGGTTCCTGTTGTAAGTGTTTGCCCTGACTTCCTGCCTCAGCTTCCCTCAGTGATGGACTGTAACCCATGAGGCAAATGAGCCTTTTCTTTCCCAGGCTTGCTCTCTATCAGTCACAGCAGCAGTAAAGCAATGAGGTTATCTTATTTTTTTTTGACCCTGCAAAATGAAGAAAACATTCCTTTTCCTGGGCAAATGTTGCTTTTTCCCAGCGATTGACCCAGTGATCCACAGCCTACTCCCAGGGAAACTTTGCTGAGAGAAATCTCAGGGAGAACATTCTCTTATGTTAAGTAAGTGAGAACTTAATTCAGGAGTCAACTTCTCGAGCCTTGAGTGGCTCTGTGAGTGGAGAAGCTCACCCTGTCCCAGACTCACTGGGAGAAACCCGTACCATGGGCTCTGGGGACCAGAGATGGAGCCATACTTCCCAGCTCCCACCTAGGCTTGCTTATCTAAGATCTCCATGCTTCTGTGAGACATTCTATCTTGGGAACACATACATAGGCCATGTCTCAGATGTGATCTTTGAAAAGTCCTCCTGGTAACCATGGCGACAGCCACCATGTTCAGCATTCCTATTCTCACTTTCTTTGGTGATATCCATGATGCCTTGAAATTCCATCCTTCTGCCTTAACCATTCTGAGTAGTGTGACCACTGGAATTCTTTAGGCTAGCCTGGACTACATGGGATCAAAGAGGATAGGATCTGAAGGAAGCCTGAGACTAAACCTGCCAACACCTTGCTTTTAGAACTAGCCGGAACAAGATCAAATTCAGAGAGATAAACTGATGGATAAAGAGTTTGTGGCACAGACAGGAGGACCAGAGTTTAGATCCCCAGAACCCTTTAAAGCTGGGCACAGTAGTGCACAGCTGTAATCACGGTGCCCCTAAAGAAGATGGAGACAGGAGAACCCCTGGTAGCTCAAGGTCATCCAGCCTGAAGAATGCAGTGGCAAAGAGCCAAGAAATACCTTTTCCAAAATATGTAGGTGATGGCCATGCTCCAAGGTTATATTCTGACCTCCACATATATGCCTTAGCATGTCTATGCCTTTACACACATACACACACAAATACACACACATGCAATTAATATATCAAACATTATTGATTAAAAAACATTATTTAAAAATCAAGATTTTATTGTTAAAGCTACTAGCCTGTGATATTTTCTTATTGAGGTCCCAAAAATTAAAACAGGAGCCCACAAAGATTCCTATGTGTCCCCTGCCTGAGCCCCTTATTCAAGGAGGGACCACTACCCTAAGCCAGCCTGACCCCAATCAATTAATGTTCTGGGCAACAGAGACATGAGGTCAAAGGCCAAAGGCCATAAGTGCAGGATGCCTTTCCTTGCTGAACCTCTACCCTGTGATCCCCTTGAAGATTTCTTTGGTCCCTGGCTGCAGAGGGCAAAGAGCTGCTGAGAGGGTCCAGTGGAGACCCTGGACAAGTTTACTAGGTTCCTCAGCTTTGAGCTGTCACCATCTTTCAAAAGTCTGGGCCCCAATTTTTGGGTAATGTCAGGGACATCAGCCCCTGATGTAGATATGTAAACCATAGCTTCAGCTGAGCTCAGCTGGCTACAGCCCAAGTGGCTCTTCCTGAAAAAACGTAAGAGTAGTGGTTCTTAAAATTCTGGTGCATCTCAAATAACCTGAAAGGCTTACTCCAGTAGAGCTGACAGGGCCACCCTTGTAGTTTCTTTCAGAGGTCTGGGCAGAGCTCAGAAGCTTTGCCTTTCTAACAAGCTGCGATGTGAGAGACTGATCTGCAGCCCCAACGATGCTGATGCCACCAGTGCAGACACTGATTGGACAAAGAGTAGAATTGTTCCAGGAAGAGAACCCATAATGGTCCAAAGGATATGGAAGGCAGAGCTGGTAGAGAAGTGATAGGGCTGTATGATTAGGCCAAAAAGACTTATGCACTGGACAAAGCCTGCTTCTGGTTACATAAACCACAGGGAAGGGGTAGAAATGGCTGCACAGACCTTCAGTGATCATCCTCCGGAGCCTCACTTCAGCAGCACAGGAGTGGCCTGCACAAAGCAGTGGATGGAGGCTCACCATCACGCCCACAGGCACTGCTGGAGGCTCTGCAGACTCCAGGGCCATCACTGAGTTAGCAGCAGTGCAGGAGAGGAGCCACTCAGAGACTCAGCTCTGCGGTCTGCTGTGTGGACATGAACTACCTGAGTGTCTGGTACCTGAGGCCAGAAGTGGAGGGTGGAAGCCAGCAAGGGCACTGGGTTCCGTGGAAGTAGAGTTATGTATGTTTTCGAGATGCCATGTGGGCGCCAGGAATTGCACTAGGGTCTTTCACAAGTGCTCTAAAGCACTGAGCCACCTCACCGGCCCACTCTATTGTCAACAACATACATTCTGTGAGCTACGGTAGCAGGCGAAGGGGACCCGGGGCAGCATCTGAGAGCTCCTGCCCCGAGACACAACCACACGCAGAGAACACACTGGTAATGGCAAAAGTCTTTTGAAACTTCTATGACCATCATTTCCTGTGACACCTCCACCAACAAGGCCGTATCCCCTAACTCTTTCCAAACGGTTCCAACAACTGAGGACCAAGCATTTAGATACATGAACCTGTGGAGAGCATTCTCATGCAAACCCGCAAAGCAGGTCCACTTGGGTGTAGCAGGTCTGCACACCGACTCCAGCCATTTTAACTAGGGTTGTTTACCCTTCTGGATCAGCTTTAGACGTGTTTAAGACATTCTCTCCTGCTCTTAGCCCCCACCCCCTCAACCTCACCAGGCTACATATAATCTTTCTATCTCTCATAAGTTAGATCTTTTTTAAGCAGTAAAAGAGATTTTATTTTAAAAATTAGTAGATAAATGATAGACAGACAGACAAACAGGTAGAACTGGAGAGATTCTTCCATTGGTACAGTGCTTGCTTTGGAAGCATAAGAACCTAAATTTAAGCCACAGAACACAGGAAATTAAAGAGCTGGGTGTGGTGGTAGTATGCCTGTGATTCCAGTGATGGGGAGGGAAAGACAGGAGGGGCCCTGGGGCTCACTGGCCAGACAGCCTAGTTATACTTGGCAATCTTTAAACCAGTGAAAGACCTTGTTAAAGGGCAGTCCCTGAGAAATGACACCCAAGGCTGTCCTCTGCCCTCCACACACACATGCAACACATGAACATACATGTGCACATACACACACACTCATACACACACATGCTCACAACACACACACACACACACACACAGAGTTAGGTTTTTTTATAGTTTCAATCCTGCCTCCTCAGCTTCAGCTCAGGGGCTCTCCTACACACCCTAGCAACAAACTCATCCCTGCCTCAGGCAGGGCCTTTGCCTCTTCTGTGCCCTCAACAGAGAGGCTCTTCCCCTGCACTTTTTGTCTGGCTTATGCCTGTTCTTGCATAAGATCCTAATTGAGGCGTGTGGCCCCATAATATTAACTAGGCCCCCCGTTTGCTTTCTCTGAGAGCCCCTAGTTCGTATATTTTCCAATAAGTAATTTTACAGTTGTTTTGCCTGTTTAGTGTCTGTCCCAAGCAAATTGGGTCTGAAATCTAGAAACCTGTCTGTTTCTTCATCTTTAGCATTCCTCAAGGTATTTTGGATATCAGCAGCAGAAACCACTGGTTAATCTAAGAGCAGAAAGTCTTCTGGAAGGATCTGGGGTAGAGAGGCAGGCCAGAGAGCGGGGTTTGGAAGCACAAAGGAACAAGATGTCTCTAAAACCCAGAAAGCAAAAAATGACAAGAAATGTTCTCCTTTAAACAGCCTGGTGGGGTGGGGATTCCTGCAAATATAAGCTTATTTTTAGTTTTAGTTTCTACTTTTTTTTTGTTTTTTGGGGGTTTTTGTTTTTATAAACCTGTTTTAATTTAAAATAGAGCAGGACCATTTCATTAGCCAGACTTGGAACATGGTGGGCTCCTTCTGTTAAGGGAGGAAGGTCTCATCAGACTAGACTCTAGAGAGACGAAGCAATTAATCCCCGGTTCATGGAAGAAAGACGTGGAGGAAAGGTAAAGACACAAGGGAAGGCAGAGGAGGGGAGAAAAATCAGGATTGTTTACTTTGTCCTTCCAAAGCAGGGGATGATCCTGTCAGGAGTGCAAGAGATTGAACAGAGCCCAGAGGTCAAACCCTCTGCCAGCATAGATCCATTCACGAAGGAAGCCCTCAAAGATCCCAGTCCCTAACACCGTTGCATTGGGGACTATGTTTCCAACGTGACCTTTGGGGAGACACATTTAAAACACAGCAGGTATGGAAAAGGTTGGAAGAGCTTTGCAGAGATGTTCATGGACAGAAGATCATATGAGCTGCATTAGTGACATAACTTCTGAAAAACTTCACAGTTAAGTAAGTTTGACACTCACTGGCTTAAAGAACAGAGATGATTTGGCAGCCCGAGGTTATCCATCCTGTTTAATGCTCTGTGATGGGCTAGCTTTACCCGTTTGACACAGCCTATGATCACCTTGGAAAAAAGTCTCAATCCAGGATTGTCTACTTTGGGTTGGTTTGAGGCTGTGTTGTGTAACAGTTTTATCTGAGATTGAAACATTCCTTCCCACAGGGAAGCTCCTTAATCAGGAAAGTAAACAACTCAAAATAGCTTCGGGAAGTCTGTGAAACTGACCAGATCCGGTAATCCCTCCCTGCCTGAGTCAAAACTGAGAGCCGAGACAAGCCAAGCTCTGAAGAAGGTTCAGAGATCAGACCAGCTGCCTGGAAGAGCTTTAGATAAACTGTGGTACCCAGAAAGGACACTCTCCAGTTCAGCTGCCTACAGGCTGCAGAGTGTGTCCCAACTTCCCCGCTTTGTGGGATTCTGGGGTGGGCTTTGGTGATGCAGCTGTCTTTGAATCATTTCTGCTCCTGTAAGGAACCCCAATATGAGTCACTAAGCAGGACTTAGGTGGTGTTCAATACTTTTGTCTGTTGTGGGTAAAAAAGCTTGCATGTTACATCTACCTAGGAAAAGTTTTGTTATACAACAGCATGTCTATGAGGGTGGAGGATTATCTTAATAAAGTTAACTGTTGTGGGAAGAGTCATCAAGGGGTCTCAGGTGTCCAGGAATAGCCACACTAACCACTCAGACACCAATGTCAGTCAGGAGTGGATGGTTGGGATGCAGCCAGAAGTCAGGATCTAAAACTTCGACTTCTCTTGGTTCTCAGAACCAGTTTTTATATGGAAAAAAGAGCCGAACAAGTGCATTTGTGATTTTTACAACTTCTAGGCTACCTAGACAAAGTCTGACCCATAAGCTGACAGTTTGGGTCTAGAGGCAAGGAGGCTAGGGGTGTTAGGATCCAAGAACTACTGATGGAAGACCCCAGACTCAAATAGCATTCAAAGGTAAAGAACATTTATTCTGCAGATATCACCAGCACATAGGGGTCAACCATTTATCAAAATGGCCACCCACTAAGGGGAATGCAGGCTCCTTTTTAGACAGACCTAGAATGATTTTCTAGAAGGGCTAGATAACCTCTAATATTATTGGCAGGGGGCCAAGCCGTGACATTAGTACAGTTTTGATGATTGCTAAGTTAGTTCCATCATATGTGATGAGACCTTGAAGAATTTCAGAAACCAGCTCAGTTCTGGGCTTGTCATCTCCTCTAACCAGGTGTCGCAGGAGCTGGCTGAGCTCCAGACTTATCCTCCCTAAGTTGGGGTCATTACTGACTAAAGGCCCACGGTCAGTGGCTCCCTCTGAGAGGCCTAGTTTGTTTGCCTGGGAATTGAAAATTTTTTATTTCCTAGGTTTTGAGATCTTTTAGGGGATCTCCAAAGTCCACGAGGCTCTGAAGCTCAGTGACAAAATACAAGTTGTTTTTGTCAGGACAAGGAACAGTAGGTCAAGTTAAGGTCATGAGCTACAAAATAAAGCAACAGAATGATAAGATGGCAGAGCTGTTGTCAAGTTTTAATATGCAACAGTCATAAACTGTGAAAAGTGGAGAAAATGAATTGAGTCCAAGTAAACATGCACATGGTCATTTCTTCACACTCTTGACTGTGATGTGATGTGGCAAGTTATTCAAGTTCCTGCCTCAGTTTCCCGATAGTTACAGACTAGGATGTGTTTATAAAACGATAAAGAGAGGAGGAGAGATGTTCTATGGAGGTATAGTCAGGTATGGGGGAAGGGGTGCCTAGACAGGCCCATGCTGAGGCATCCCTTTCCCCTGAGCTTATTCAGGGCATGGGATGGGGAGTCAAGAGGGCAGTAGAGGCAGAGAAAGGCAGAGAGAATAGAGAAGTAGATAAGTAGAGGCCAGCTATCAGCATATGGATGGGAGAGGGGATGGGGAGAGAGCAAAAGCAGGAAGGCAAGAGCAAGAGCAAGAAAGGGGGGCAAGCAGCCCCTTTTATAGTGAGTCAGGCACACCTGATTGTTGCTAGGTAACTGTGGGGTGGAGCTTAGACAAAATGATAACAAACTGTAACCTGAACATGTAGACCAAAAGATGCATTTCTTCCCTTGGTTTCTTTTTGCCGGGGTATTTCATAACAGCCACAGACACGGAACTAGACTCTGCACCGAATAATGCAGTGATTAGTTTACAGTCAACTCTGGGAGAGAGGAAGAAAAAAACAATAGTTCAAAGTCTAGAAAATAATATGGCCTCCAAGGTCATAAACAGAATGATCAAAGACTTTGGAGACTTTTATCTTAAGAATGTGTGAGAAATGAAACATCTGCAGATTCTTGGTTGTCAACTTGACTACAACTGAGACTTTTCTTGAATTATTTGGAGTGCAATGACCTACTTTTAATCCAGATCTTTAGAGGTTGGAAGATCTATCTTCAATCTGGGCCAGCCTTCTGGTGGCAGCCTACATAAAGAACATGGAAGTCTCTTTCTCTCTCTTTCTTTCTCCCTCTGTCTGTCTTTGTCTCTGTCTCTGTCTCTCTGTCTCTGTGTCTCTCTCTGTCTCTGTCTCTCTGTGTCTCTGTCTCTCTCTGTGTCTGTCTCTCTGTGTCTGTCTCTGTCTATCTCACTGTCTCTCTGTCTCTCTGCCTGCCAGTTCTTATAGCATTTGAGCCTACTTCTTCAGAATTCCGGACCATCTGAGATGTTCAGCCTCATGGAATGAACAACTAATGAATTCTTGAACTTTCTGTTGGTAGACAGCCATTATTGGACTAGGTGGACCACCGCCTGTACGCCACTTTAATAAATCTCGTATATCTATCAGTTCTGTTCCTCTAGAGAACCCTGACTAACACAGGTTTTGGTACCAGGAGTGGTTCTATAGCAATAGAAGTATAAGGATGAATTTTTTTTTAAGTATCTGGAATAAGCTTTTCAATTTGCCAACACCTACAGTTATGAAGCCTCTCCAGATGCTGACACCTCTCTTGAGAGGTGAGAGGGTACTGAAAACCCACGGTGTGAACTATTTTACACACTTAAGGAGACAAATGCACTTGATTATCCTGATTTACCAGTTTTGTGAGGCAATGGATTTGGTAGCTCTGTATAAGTTTTGACAACTTGTGGAGAAAAAAAAATAAAGAAAATGATGATGGTGGATGGTATCTGGCATCTCCAAATAAATTGACAAAGGAAAAAAATCATCTCAGTAATAAAATTAGCCAATCTGTAGCATCTCAGAATATGGTGAAAGATGACCATGATAAAGGGGTCAGCTCATATGGACAGTCTCAAGGTTTCTAAGTGTGTCCTGGAGGAACATCTCTCCAGCAGCCACAGAGTTCAAGTTGTAGAAAATCAAATGGCAGTCCTCATCGATAAGAGTGAATTACAGAGCAAATTCAAGTCCGAGACTTGGAGGATACTGGCAGTTAAAGTGAGGCCATTAACTGATAAAGAATGGAATACTGTAACTTGGGATGGGGAGTGGAAGAAGCCGAGAACCTTGAACTCAGATTCTCAAGGGTTTATCTCACCTGAGGAGGTAGTCCTTCTACTCTCACAAAAAGATGTTCTCCCACCCCCATCCCTAAAATGTTGCTTTTTGGCTGCTGACTGAAGAAATTAATCCTTCCTTGCCTGAGGCAAGACATTGCTGATGTCCCTGAGGACATGAGAACCCAGGGCTAAGAAGGTCCTAGAGGAGTGGTAAAAAGTACACCACAAGGAGGTGTGCAACACTATTGAAGCGCTCCATGACTTCGCTAACTTGTTCAGGCAGAATCTGGGGAATATGTATGGGAATGGATGTTAAAGGTGTGAGATGGGGCTGGAGAGAGGGCTCAGTGGTTAAGAGCACTGACTGCTCTTCTAGAGGTCCTGAGTTCAAATCCCAGAAACCACGTGGTAGCTCACAACCATCTGTAATAGAATCTGATGCCCTCTCTGGTGTGTCTGAAGACAGCTACAGATGTGTATATATATAATGTATATATAAATACTTTAAAAATATGTAAAAAAGAATATGTCAGAAGTTTGAATAGTTGGCTGAAGTATTTGTCAAAAGATGACCAACTGTCCAAATGAGTTGGAGATGTCTGATATCCCCTGGCTTAGTGCTGATGAAGGGATTTTAAGCCTCAGCAAAATTGGAGTGCTGCAATGGGAAGACATGCCCTTCACCAATTCGCTAAGTCACAAGCTGGTAAGAGGGTCACCTGCACATTTGCAGGGCTTTGCCGTCACCCTTCTGCTTGTGCCACACCTAAGGGTCGGAGATGCTGCTGTTCCATTGGATGGATTAGATGCAGTGGGTTTAGTTGGGCCCCAAAGTAGTAGGGGCCGGGTGGTGACACCGAATCTCCAAAGGCAAGATGACTGTTGTTGCGGTAAATATTAAAAAGTGGCTATTTTTATTGGCCCCTCGGCCTCACTCTGCGGATGCCGCTCTAATAGAGCGGAGCACACACCATGCGGTCCCCACACCACTCTCTCTCAGCTGTCTCTCTTTTAGTCTGGAACACTGGCGACCAGTTCCTGCACAGCCATCTTGCATTACAGGAACCTCTAGCGGCCTCTATGAACTCTGGCCCGATTAACTCCACCACCCGTGTTGTTTCTGTCCCGGGTGGATACAACCACCCTGGCGTGCTGTTTTCATTTACTCCTCCTTGACATGTTGTTGCCAAACCTCAGACACACACATCCCAAATCTGTGGTGGGCTTTATGTGTTCTGCTACACCCTTTGAACTCAACTAAATAGTCACTTTAACATCAACCCACAACTGTAGTTATCATAATGGGCAGCGTCGACAAAGCAATGGGCCTGATCCATATGTGCGGTACAGACAAAGTGAGTTTTATGATGGTGTGACTTATATGAACCTTATGTACTGGCTAATCAGTCATATCAACCAATATATATATAGTTTCAGGATAAACTGTATAAGAAGCCGACTGCACATTTATTTGGTAAGTATAAGCAGAGAAAAAAAGTAAATAAAAGAAAAGCTACATTGGTTCATGGAAAAAGGGAATCTCTGTCTATGGACCAGTTTCCCGACTCAAGACAGCATGTTCCCCTTAGGAAGTCCTGGATACAATACCTATTGTCCTTTCTCAGACAGACCTAAGACCCTTCACAGTAGTAACTTTACACTGTTGGAGTGGAAGACAGTGGAGAATGAGACTTTCTGGGGTCTTTTGGATACTGGTTCTGAATTGACACGGATTCTGGGAGACCCTAAGAAACATTGTGGTCCTCAAGTTACAGTAGGAACTTAAGGACATCAGGTGAATAATGGAGTCTTGGCTGAAATCTGATTCACAATAAGTCAACTACATACACACAGTCTCATCCTGTAGTTGCTTATCCAGTTCCAGAATATATAATCAGGATGGATGTATTTAGGAGTTGGCAGAATTCCCATACTGGTTCCTTGAACCTCTGAGTGAGGTATGTTATTTGGAAGGGCCAAATGGAAGTCTTTAGAGTTGTCTCTGCCAGGAAAAATAGTGAATCAAAAACATGATTATATCCCTGGAGGAACTACAGAAATTAGTGCCACCATCAAGGACTTGAAAGATGCAGGAGTGGAGGTTCCCAGCACATCTCCCTTTAACTCTCCTCTCTGGCCAGTGCAGAAGACAAATGAATCATGGAGAATGACAGTTCACTATCAAAAACTAAATCAGATAGTGACTCCAACTGCAGCTGCTGAACCAGATGTAGTGTCCTTACTTGAGCAGATTAACACATCTCCTGGTACACGGTATGAAGTCATTGATCTGGAAAATGCCCTTTTCTAGGTACTTGCCCATAGGGACCACAAGAAGCAAAGTCAGTCTGCCAGTTATGTTCCTCTAGAGAACCCTGACTAATACAATTCGCTTTCAAGTTGCAAAGGATATTGTGATGGGGGTAAGGGCTGTTCTCTCAAGATTCCTGGGATAGGCATAAGAAAAATAAGAACCAAGAAAGAAAATAAGGGGAATATATATCTATGTTCATTAAAGGAAAAGCATATTCTAGCAATGAGATACTAATTTATTTTCACCTCATAGATTTTAGACTAGCGGAAGAGATAAAAAAAGAAAATGCTAGAATTAGTTGGATAAATGCTGTGACACACTGTTAGGTTACGGGAGTCTTTTAGTGCATCTTCTTTTTCTAATCCTGACACGCGCAGCTTGGTGAGGTCACGGCATCCACGCATCTGAAGGTTTCTTAGGCCACAGCCTCCGTGTGCATTAACTTATCCTACTTCCCTGATTCTTGCTTTCTTCTTGTCCTGAATTTGTCTCCAAATTGTGGAGGCTGGCCTTGAACTCAGAGATCTGCCTGCTTCTGCCTTACATGGGTGGGATTAAAGACTCAAGATACCATGCCTGGATGTGGTAGACAGTGATTAATATGGTCCCTAAGAGATGTCAAGGAAGATCATCAGGCGGCATTCTCCTCTGTCTCCTCATTCCTGTCATCTTTAGCACATGTTGTTTGTGGCAGGCTGGGGCCTAGCATGGGCTCTGGTGTCCCTGATGGGTCTAATGTGTTGTGTTCCTATATGTAAATATGTTTGTCACACTTAGGGGCTTCTGTACCTATCCTACTTTTATTCCTGCTGCTGTTTAGTTTGGAGTTTTGTTTTTTTCAGACAGGGTCTCTCTGCATAGATTTAGCTGGGCTGGAACTCACTATGTAGAGCAGGCAGGCTGGCCTTGAACTCAGAAGTCTGCCTGCCTCTACTTTCTGACTGCAGGGATGGAAGGAGTGAGCCACCATGCCCAGCCACACCCCAGGGCAACAGTTCCCTCACCCAGCTGGCTTAGTGTACATTAAGTCATTAGCCTGGGAAAGCTTAGGTCTCTTTCCCTCATAGTTCCAAACTGGTCCTTTCCCTTTTACTGAAGTCCTAAACTCCCCACAGCCAAACTAAGTGTGCTTACTAAAGAGACAGAGGGAAAACCAGAGCCGTTCCCTTAGGATTCTGGATGTAAAATTCCACCATCGCTTTCTATTTTTTGTTAGTGGAAAAGTGAATGTGGGAGTGGCTACCAGCTTTCTGATCAGGTAAATTTCCACATGCTTTTCCTAGAAAATTCCAGAACTTCCTTCCAATTTTATCTGAAGATGCAGGCTGACATCGTCAGTGGATTTAGAGAGTAGTTGTACCCTAAACGACTTGGCTTCCTCACAGACTGCAGCACCAGCACTGCCCATCCATCCCTTCTTATTCTGAGTCTCCAAGGGCAGAGGTCACAGAACGAAAGGACAAGTTTGGTGAAGACCCCACAGAGGCTACAGTTGAGTTACTTCAGAAAAACTATAATGCATTCTAAACATCATTGTTTCTTTCTTTTTCTTTTGATCTCTCTCTCTCTCTCTCTCTCTCTCTCTCTATATATATATATATATATATATATCCTGTGTGCGTGGCTCTCCCATGTAGGTTAGAGGCCAACATTGAGCGCCTTCCTCTACCACCCTCCACCTTATTTTTGAGGCAGGATCTCCCACTGAACTGGGAAGCCTCTTCCACTGGTTCCTTACTGTCTTCTCTGTCCTGACTCTGCAATCTGTCCTGGAGATGAACCAACACTTGGTGCTGATGCCTCTGTTCTTTATTCCATTACCTCTGTTTCCTTTGTCCTCCAGTGTTCCCCAGACTCTCCTCTCATTGTCACTGTCCTATATGCCATTGGCCCAGATGCCCACTTCAACCTAACAAACGTCCTCATCGTGAAGACTTTTAAGCTGGAGCCATTGTTTCTTCTCCATTATCCTCATCATAGCTAATTTGGGGTGTCAAATGGGTCCATTTGAGAGGTGCCTAGAGAATTGGTAAAACATACCTCTTGGCAGGTCTGTGAGGTGGTTATCCAAGAATACTGGCATGTGTGGTGATGAATGGTGTGGGAAACTCTGTGAATGTGGGCAGGCACCGTCGGAAGACTGGAGATAGGACAGAAAAGAAGAAAACAAGAGAAGCCCATCTCTTTGGCTTTGTTTTTTAGGTGAGATCCTGACATGATTCAGCCAGGTGGGCTTTCACCAGAGCTCAGCAAAGGCTTGCAACCTTAGGATTAAATAACCCTCATCTGAAATAAACTCCTTTTGAAAAACAAAACTAGCTTGCCCACAGCTATTTTGCTACAGTGAGGAGGACAGGAGTGAAGTGTGAGGTCACAGACCTGTGGCAATGCTGGGTCAGTTCTGGGATGGGCGTGGGGCAGAGGCTGGAGGAGCAGGTAAGGCAAGTGCTGTCCTCACAGACTGTAGGCGGGCTCTCCTGATAGGAAGTCCCGGGAAGGACTACAACAGTCCCAAGCTGGGAGTTCAGAATCATGGACCATGTGACAGGAGACATTTCCAGAAGAGCAAAGCGTGCAGACCACAGCATGGATACTCTTGGCCACTTTTACTCTGATGCACAGAGACTTCAGCAGAAGCAGAGCCAGAAGGGTTGGGAACGCTCGGTCAGGGGAGACATAAAAGAGGCAAAGGCCTCACTAAACCACTGGTTGAGAGATTAGAGCAGAAAAAGAAAACTATGGCTCTGCATGGAGACAATTTGGGAAGGACAGGAGGGCATCCCAGAGATTCCAGAGGCTGCTGTATCACAACCCTAAAGGCTTATACACACCTATACACATGTGCATGTGTGTGTGTGACACCCCCCCACCCCCACACACTTACACACACACTCAGAGAGAGAGGGAGGGGGTAAGAGGAGAGGAGAGGGGAAGAGAAAGAGAGAGAGAGAGAGAGAGAGAGAGAGAGAGAGAGAGAGAGAGAGAGAGAGAGAGAGGGCATCCTCCATATTTTGTTTCAGTCATACAGTGGACTATCCACCTTACCAGTCCAGTGATTCTTCATTGCACCGCCTGCCTGGTATCCTCCCTGCTTCCCTCCCTCTCTCTCCATTCTATACGCTCACCTAGTTAAATCCTAACTCAGATGAGCTCCAACAATTTACCAGGCACTGGAGCACATGCATGTAATCCCAATACTGGGAAGGTGGACAGACAGATCACAGAGACTCAGTGACAGCCAGCCTAGTCTATTTGGTGAGTTCCAGGCTGATGACAGACACTGTCTCAGTAAGCCAAGGTGGACAACTCCAGAGAAACACCCAAGGTTGGCTTCTGGAGTTGATATAAGGACAAAATTCAAAATGGTTGAATGGGTTTATGCTATAAAATGTAGAAAATTCTGAAGAGGTGGTAAGGATGACCTAGGAATATGTCTTGTGTGTGTGTTTGTGTGTGTATGTGTGTATGTGTGTGTGTGTGTACATGCTTATGCTCATACATATATATGTTTTTGGTGGTATGATAGTTTGAAAAAAAATGGTCCCCATACACCCACAGGAACTGGCACTATTAGGAGGTGTGGCATATTGGCATAGGTGTGTCACTGGGTCTCAGGTGTGTCTTTGAGGTCTCAGATGCTCGAGTCATGCTCAATGTGACATTCACTTCCTGCTGCCTGACAATTCTGATGTAGAACTCTCTGCTTCCTCTCCAGCACCACAGCTGCCTGCACTCCACCCTGCTCCATACCACGATGGCAGTGGACTAATCTTCAGAACTGTATTTCAGCCCCAGTTAAATGTCTTCCTTTATAAGAGTTGCTGTGGTCATGGTGTCTCTTCACAGCAGTGGACCCTAAGACAGGCAGTGATGAGACATGCTCTATGTCTTCTCCCACATTTATGCTGTGCCAACCATGGCTATTGTCAAGTCAGGCCCAGCTCATTTCTTTTTCCCAGTGCCAAAGACCTATGGGAGAATCCTTGGCAACCGGAAATCATTAGTGCCATTTCCCACTGGCACACTGAGAGGAACTCATGGAAGCGCCACAGCGGATATACAAAGGGACAGCTCCTCTGAGGTTTCCATGCGGGAGATGTTAACAAGGAAACAGCCCTTCCTCTCTCTCTGGCTCCTCAGTGTTTGTGCTTTCTCAGGATCCACTGGGATTTCTTGAGCAAGGTTCTGGAGCTCTGTCTCCTCAGTTTTCCCCATCCACATGAGTCAGAAGAGGTATCAAGGATGGGCAAGGCCAGAGAACCTTGAGGATAGCAGTCAGGCAGGGTGAGTCCCTTGAGAGACATCTGGGCTCTGTGGTCATGAGTTGTGACCAACTCCTTATCTTCTTTCCCCACTTTTCTCCTCATAAACCTCGGGGTTGGGTTAAAGGTATGTGCCACCACACCTGGTATGGGCAAGACTTTGTACCCTCATCAACGAATAAAACATGGCATGCTGTGTGACTTCAGAGAACATGGCTTCTGATTTGCCTGCACTATCACCATCTTCTTTACCGGTGACATAAGAGGCTACATTGGAAGATGCTGACATTGTTGGCATGAGTAGACCTGGATCTTTGTGCCACCCCTTGGAAAAGAGCCACACAACCATAGCCAAGTACACATCATAAAACGTAAAAAATAAATAAATGTTTGTTACCATACTACACCAAAAATTGGGGCTATTTGTTACAGCAGTCATCCTGCCCTGACGCATACAGTGTTAGAGGATTGTAAATAATTATAAAGTGCTTTGCCATTTCTCCCATTCATCAGGACGGATGCTCCCTCAGACCCTTCTGACTCAGGTGACTTATAATGACACTATTGACACCCATGCCTTATACGTATCTGGCTCACACAAGATAGTAACACTGAACTGCTGTCTGCATTTAGATTAATAAAAGAGAATTATAGGCTGGGTAGATGGCTGTATGAGGGCCTGAACTCAATTTTGAACATAAAAAGCTAAGTGCAGAGGATTGTGCTTGTAATTCTGGTACTTGGGAGATAAGACAGGAGGCACTTGGGGCTTGCTGGCAGCCAATGTAGCCACGCCTTCAAGGTTCAGGTTCACTGAAAGACCTTGTCTCAAAAACAAGGTGAAAGGTAGTTAAGAAAGGCCTGATATCTACCTTTGATACACACACACACACACACACACAAACATAAACACACACACACACACCTCTACTATTACCACCACCACCACCACACTTACACACACTTATTTGGTCTCATTTGGCATCAAAGTGCCAAACTGGCAAATAATAGCTTTATTGCTGAGTGTGTGTGTGTTACGGTAAACTTTAAGAATAGCTACATTTGTCAATGAAATGCCGATGTTATATTCTTTGTAAACACTGGCTTTTTCTTTCTAGACTTGTGCAGCAAGGGGCCAACCTTCCATCATGTGACCCTTTGGGGAACACACTCTTATAGCATCCAAAACCTAGCTATGGTACTATAAACATTCAGGAATGAGTGTAGTTAGTTGTATGCTGCAGGGTATACGATAGCTGCTATACCATTCCAGCAGTGGCTCTCAAAGTAGTCACTCACCACACACACACACACACACACACACACACACACACACACACACATACACACACACTTAGGAGTAAAGCTATAAACTGTCAGTTTAGCACTTCGATGCCAAATGGGACCAGATACATAGGGTTTCCCATTAGAAAGTTTTAAAAATCATTATTAATGGTTAGGTTTCTTTAAAGTCACACAAAGCTGTTACAAGCTAATTAAATGATTGGCTTGTCCACTGGTTCACACCTTTCTGGATTAGCTTGTCTTGTCCTAGGAAAGAGACCATTACACAACACAAAGGTGGTAGTGAGAACTCTTCCTGACAAATCACACTGTTCCCCTATTCAATCCATCAGAGCTTTCTCTGTTTTACCAATGTAAACAGACATAACCTGCATTTACATAGCTAATCCAAAATAAACCAGCGGTTTCTTGCAGTGTCTCTCCCAGTCCTAAGAGGCTGCACATATCTCCCATCTCCTCAGTGCTCCAAAACCCATAGGCAGAGTCCTTGATTCTCAACCCAGGACTCTCTCTCTGAGACCAGCCAAGTTGTGTGCATTCAACATGGACAGCAGCCTATTAGAAACAAAATCAAACAGACAAGCTGTGTTTGAACCCAGTCTGGCCAAATAGTCATGCATGAGAGTCTCATGGGATGCAAAAGTAACAATAATTATAGAAGTTATGAATTCAAGAGGGTGTGGGGGATACTGGAGGCGTTGTCACAGCCAAGAAATAATGAGTTCAAAGGAAGGAAGCCTGTGCAAGCTTGGAAAATCCAGAGGAGCTGGGCTTTCCAGAGAAGGCAAAATTAGGTCATACAAATTTTAATTACATTTTAAGTGTGTGAGTGCATGTGTGCATGCATGTGTGTGCTGGTACGCATGAGGTGTGGGTGATTGGGCTCTAGATCTATGAGTTAAAATGAACCTTGCTGCTTTATAAAGTATCCAGTCTTGAGGACTGTGTTTCAGCAACAAAAGATAGACTAAGACTTAAGGCACTGAGAACGTTTAGGAGGAGTTGAACTGGGGTAGCAGGAAGATCCTGGTGAACTTGGAGATGGAGGAATGGCAGCTGATTGAAATGAGAGGGTTATCCTTTTAGGTCCCTCAGCTTCCAGTGAGTTCCTGCTGACTTTCCAGTAAGCAATCTACTTCTCTTTGCTCAAGGGATTTTTCTTCCTGGAGCCCAAGAGGCTATTCTTCCCACAAGTGTGCCACACATGAGAAGAAGTTAGTAGTCTTCAGGGGCAGCCCTTAGACTGCCTGGCCTGCAGTGGGATGATTTGGAAGCACGGATTCTGCACCGTTCCGCAGAGGCTCCCAAATGGGTTCACGCCAGCTGTAGGCTATGGTTGCTGGCTGGGTAACTCCTCGCCAACTGCTCATCTCCTTATGTGACTTGTGTCTACTCTCTTGTGGTCTAGAGTACCCACTGTGCTCTGTGCACTTCTCAAGCCACCTGCACTTAAACCCATACTTCTATATCTCTTGCAGAGGGAATCAAAACTAAGACGGACAGGTGAACAGGTCACAAATGACCTGCACTAGGCCACCTATGAGGCCGAGGAGGAAGATGATGTTAACAATTGTGCCAGTAACAACTGATGCAAATCAGGACGCTGTGTGCCTGGCGGTGCAACCAAGCTATGAAAGCGCTCTTCCAGATGGATTGAGGCTAGAGGACAAACAGAAAATTCAAAACCCAACTCCTTAAAGCAGAAAGCAGAGCTATCAGAGTGAGAGTCTTTTTGGTCTAGTGAGCTTTGTGTACACCCACGTTGTTCCCTGGGGCCTCTGGGAGGGATTATGTCAGCTGCAGACCAAGTGCGTATCTCAGGAGGAGAATGGACCAGAAGAAGTATGTCAGAGTGTAGCCCTCGGGAAAACCAAACTTGTGCCTTCCTGAAGCCCTTCAATGAGTCTTGGCTCCGGGGCTGAGTGTGACCCATCAACCACAGCCAATCATAAGATGGTCATCTTAACTTTCCATTACTGCTATCAGAACTTTTGCTACAGTCAACGCACAAAGAGACAGACTCATTTTGACAGCGTGCCCTGCTTTAAAAGCAGTTGTACATCTTCTCTGTGTGCCCCAGATGCATAGAATACTTGGTGCCAATATGGATCCCGACACCCAAGGCCTTTCCATTTCAGCTGTTTTAACATCTCTCTTCTAAAGAGACTTTTCTCTCCAAGAAATTCTTTCAAGAAAACTATTCTGTCTTCTTGCATGGCTGAGTTGCTGCTGCAGCTCATAGAAGAAGTCAAGTATGGTGGTAGCAAGAACTGAGAGACACCCACTCTCTCCTTTTCTGTGTGTGGAATAATTTCATCCTTGGATAATTTCTATGTGTTGCCTCAAGACTCTGCTCTTCAGCACCGGATGATGAAGTTGGCCTGGAGTCCTGGCTATTTCCACTGATTTCTAGCATGGTCCAACCTGGGAGAAGTGTCTCATCTCCTGACCCCCTTGCTCTTGCCTCTGGCAAGCCATTGTCCTCAACTCAAGTTTTAGAAGTAGACTTGTGTGTACTAAGTTATTCTGGGCATTAATATGGTGCTTCCTTGCAAATCTATGATTCTATGATGTGGGTCTTGTGATTAGTCCCATGTTGGAGATGAAAGGCTGAGACACAGAGAAGCTACAGGCATTGTTCAGATCCTGGAAGGACATTTTTAGTCTGAGCAACACTGTGCAGAAAATCTCCCTGGATACTCCAGTGGGCATCTAAGGCTGGGCTAGATAGACTGATTAAGGAAGGATTCTCAATACCAGAGTTGTCATTAGTTTTGGTTTATTAAAATTCTACACCTGCACTTATATCTAAGACCTTAGTGCCAAAGCTGCAGTCTTCTACAGATGGCCCCTGGAAGCATGACTCAGAATACCAGAGAGTACTGGCTGGTTTCTAACTTCTAGTTCCTGCCCCTGGCTCTCAAATTTTTCTGGATCATCTCACCATCTGTTATTTCTTATTAAATTAATTTATTGTGTACATGTGCATACACACAAAAAGAGATGTCCTTTACAGCTCATGTACTGAATGTCTGGTAGGAAAGAAAGGGGTAATTGACTCACTGTGGGGAAGTCACAGTAGTAGAAGCTTGAAACAGCTAACCACAGTACATCTAGTGTTGTGAGCAGAGAGAAATGAAAGCATATATGTTTACCTTCTTGCTTGTGTTCATTCTTAAACAGCTCAGGACCCCCCCCCCAACCCCATGCACATACCTAAGGAATGGTGGCATCCAGAGTGGTCTGGGTTTTCCCACATCAACGAACTCAGTTAAGGCTGTCTCCCTACAGTCCAACCCAATGTAGATAAACTTTCATTAAGACCCTCTTCCCAAGTGGTTTTAGGTTTTGTCAAATTGACAATTAAAGCTTGCCATCACAGAAGCATTGCACCTTTAGGAGGTAGGGTCTAGCTAGTAGAAGTAGGTCACTAGGGGCAGGCCTCTGGTGACCATACCCACTTCTGGTTCCAGCCCTCCTCCTCTGGTTTTCTGGTCTACCTCAATAGACTTAGAGACCAAATTTCTTTTGCTGTATGCCTTTTCCACCATTTTGGGCTTAAATCATTTGAAATCATGAGCCAAATACTGTTTCAAGTTTTGTCATGCATTCTGTGACAGACACAGCCCTCTTAGGAAGGATGTGTGCTGCATTCTTTATGTTCATGCTTTCTTCTTGTGTTTGTAAGTTTATCAAAGGTGGAACCACAGTAGCTCAGCTGAGCCTCTATCATTTGCTTTGCAGAGAGCCAGGCATGGAGGGTACATTTGAATGAAAGACACCTGGGAAAATGGTAGCGCCTGTTGGGGGGAACCCTTGGGAATTATAGGACAGATAGACAACCTACTTGTTGCATTAAATAATATCTACATTTCAGTTTCTGTTCTGCAATAGACAAAGACATCCATGGTCCCTCTGAATATTCAAACATATGTACTCTCTCCATTTCTAAGAGAAGATCTGGGTCTGCAGAGATGGCTTAGTTGGAAAGTCGAGTATTTGCCACCCTGATGACCTGAGTTCAGTCACCAGCACTCACTTAAAAGTAGAGTGTGATGTGTTTACCTATAATCCCAGCATTGGGAAGACAGAGATGGGAGGGTCCCTGGGGCTTGCTGGTCAACTAGTCTAGCTAAGTCAGCGAGCTCCACATTTACAGAGAGACCCTTCCTCAAAAGGTAAGGTGAAAAATGATTGAGAAAGACACCCAGTGTTGATCTTTGGCCTCCACTGGAATGTGTACACATTCATGCTACACACACACACACACACACACACACACACACACACACACACACACATGCACATACACATGCGTGCACGCACACATACATTCACGAATGAATTAAAAGAGAAGATTTTCATGGTGGCTTATGGCTACAATTTCAATATTCAGGAAGCTGAGACAGGTAGATTGTTATGAATTCCAACATTCAGGAAGCTGAAACAGGAGTACTGTCATGAATTCCAGGTCAGTCTAGGCTACATAGTGAGTCCCAGGCCAGCCTGGACTGGGCTATGATGTGAGACCCTGTCTTACGAGTCAAAGCACAATGAGAAAGTACTTTACATCAGTTGATTCAGAATCAGTGATTCCTCAGTTTCCTTTTTTATTTAAATATCAATGGAATTTTTAAGGAAAAAAAAAACTCAAATTATTCCTTACTTCCTCTTGCTTCTCTTTATAAAGTGATCTGGTGCTGGTGTGAGTCTCTGAGGTTTCTAGCAAGTTCTCCATCCCTCTCTTTAGAAGCCAGCCATTTACCTTTCTGAGCAGATCTGGGGGGTCATGACTAGAAACAATAACAGTAATCCTATCAGTGTAGTGACAATTATAATAACCACCAGCCCTTTCCAGGTAAATTAGCCAAGGTACTTTTGGTCACAAACAGTGGAAATTACCTCTAGCTAATTTAGTAGAAAAGAGTACTTGGGACCTGTGACAGATGTCTGTGTGTTCCATCTGGATCCTTTTTACATTTACCACTGAAGGTTTCAGGTATAAACAACATACAGCTGTTTTATCCCCTTCTCCAGAAAGCATCCTCTGCCAAAAGGGACCCCTCCTTGGGGGATCACCCTGAAGCTCCTATTTGACAAATATGGGGATCAAAAGGGCCATTCATACCTACAGCCTCATAAACCAGCTGAGCCTGCTCTCTACATTTCTTACAGTTTCACCCAAAGGCTTGAACGATCCTACATCAACAGTCCCCACCTCAGTTGCTATTTCTCACGAGTCCAAGATAAAAAGGACCCTAAGCATCTCACAGATCGGAGAAAGGACAGTCCTGCAACAGCTGAGAGAAGCCAAAGAACCTGAAAGGTCGTCTTTCCTGTCTGTAGTCCTCAGAATCAGCATTAGCTGTTTGCACAGCCTTCATTATCCCCCTACAGCCACTCCATTGGGCCGCACATCCATTCTTGGGATGAGGATAGAACAGGGGGTCTCCTTGCTCCTACCAAGTTATTTCATTCCTTCAAGGTCAGAGTTGAGCACTTTGTCAAAAGAAAAACAAAGCTGGCCCCATCAATATTGTACCATCCACTCCCCAGGACAGCCCGTGAAGTAATTGCTGCTACACTCATCATTAAAGTGCAAACTGAAGCACAGTTTAAGAGAAGCCAAGAGGTTAGCCTGAACCCCAATATTTCTTGTCTCAAAGCCCCTACTTTGCAGGGTTGACTCTCCTTTAGGTCATTTCAGTTCCACCTGGCTCGTAACCTGTCGCCCCTCATCGGCCCTGTGCTCCTGCAGAAACCCATGGGCTGGTTGAATTAAAATGGCAAAAATTCTAACCTCGCCATGGTGATTCTGGAAACTGAAGTTCAGTGACAAGGGGTCAATACCCAATAAAGAAAGTCATTATTTTGAGACCAGAGGGAGAAGAATTCCTTGTTTTACAGGAATTTACTACTAGTGTGATGAACTAATCTTGTGATGACTTTGGCTGACTAACTCTGTCCTCAGGAGCCTTAAAGTAACCTCACCTCCCAACACCCAAGCCTTTGAGGTCTCATCACATGCTAGGGACCAGGGGGCATCTTCAAATTACCACACATGCCCTTTAGAGGCTTTTAGGCGACACCCTTGACTTGTAAACTTCAGAGAATTTTCTTGAACCTCTGGAAATACCTCCTTGTTCCTGTGTTCCAGAAAGGGACTGTTTCCAGTGATTTCTCTAAATTACTAAGTCTGGGTCTGAAAAGGATGGTTGCCTCAGACTTCTGCCCTGTTGGTCCCTGGGTAGATGCAAGAACAGGAACATGTCAGGTCAAAGAGACTCACAAAGACTGCATCAAAGCCTTTCCCGAGTCCTGCTTGGAATCCAGTGTGTCTGCAGCCTCCCTAATACTTTTCCCTGTGTTACAGTTCAGCTCAAGTGAATTGGTGGATTGCTGTCACTTTCTGTCAAGAACATCTTAACTGATGTCCTCTTCTCTCTGGTTTGGATAAAATGCCTAAAATGTAATTTTAGGGATAATTAAAAATTGTAACTTATTTATTACATAACAAGGCATTGGGTCTTTCTGAATCACAGTTTTCTTCTGTGGGAGATGGACATAGTGTCACAGGATTGAAAAGGGTCACACATTCACAGTGAGCAATCCACAGAGACACAGCAAATGCCTGCTAATATTAATAACTGACTATCTGGCTATTAGATACTTCTTTAGGGAAATAAAATAAAAGTGAGTACATATCATTTTAATACAGGGACTGCTTTTTCTGTCTCCATCCACATCATTTCTAACATTTATATATGTAGGTCTTTATCTCAACCATCATACCCCTTCTTGCCCCATAGCACAATTCAGTCAGTGTGTTTGCATAATCTTTTAACCATACTCAAAAATGTGAACTTCTGAAAAGCATGTACTGTAGATTCTGTGTGTTTGAAAAGCCCTCAGCTTGACTCTAGGCATATGTGCACATAATGTATTCTTAGCTCGGTGGTTTGTAACCATGAGTCAACAACCACATTTAATTGCAGTGGTTCTTAAATGTTTTTAGGTCGTGAGTTCTTTTTGAGAAACAAATGAATATTATGGACCAACTCTGAGGTAAAGCATAGCTGAGGAAATTAACCAAAACAGTTAATAACATGAACCAGGAACTTCAGAGAACATGCCACATTTAATCTCTACAAAAATAGAAGGGCAAAGGGATTTGTCCATGTGAGGTCCACTCAGGAACTCACCCAGTCAATGGGACTCCCTTTCCTAGCTTACAGTTCCCTTTGTTACTTCAGGACTTACCAACCATGGGCACAAGCAAAGGCAAGCTTTCCCAGGGTCAGTATGGCTAGTGAGGAAACTGAGGCATTGGGAGACAGTGTCATGAGAAGAGGTAAGACTCCTGAGTTTGAGAAGGCTTCTCATCGACTTCTTCCTCTTCGTCCTCCTGCTGTGCCGAGTATTGTCCCATGGTGTGCTGAGGCATGGTAGAAAAAACCATGTTACATAGAGTTCTGAATTCTAGATCTACCTGTTGGCTGTTGAGCCCATGCCTCAGTTTCCCAAACTGTAAAATAGATTAAGTAGCATATTCTTGGCATGATTGGCCACAAATCAGATAGGCCTGTGTAGAGGAAGGAGCCTGCCCATGACTTGCATAGCATAGACTGTAGATAGGATTGTTTGCCAACAGATTTTTGTATTTTAAGACTTCAAATGAGATTCTTTTAGAGAAGGGAAAAAAGAGAAGGATTAGTGGGTGAGGCTGGTTGCTGTGTAAGTGTGAAAACTTGAGTTTAGATCCTCACACCTACATAAAAAGCTGGGTGTGGCCAGGCATGGTGGCCCACATGTTTAATCCCAGTACTTGAGAGACAGAGGCAGGCAAATCTCTGTGAGTTGGAGGGCAGCCTGGACTACAGAATGAGTTCCAGGACATCCAGGTCTACACAAAGAAACCATGACTCAAAAAAACAACGGCAATAACAAAAGTCTGGGTGTTCAACTCAAGGTTGTCCCTGAACCTGTAACTCCAGCACTGTCAGGCCTGGGACAGAGACCTGCTGGTCACCAGTCTATCTCCAAGTTCAGAGGGACATACTATCTCAAGGGAAAAAGGCAGAAAACACCAGAGTACAACACCCACATACTCCTCCGGTCTCTTCATCTGTGCACAAACACATCACCCACACACACATATATGCACACATACAGACAGATACATAAACACACAGACATTAAAAAAAATCTTTTTATTGATACTTGGTGAGTTTCACCTCATGTACCCCAGTCCTGTTCATCGCCCTGTCTCATATCTGCCCTTCACCCTCCCAACTTCCCCTCAACAAACAAACAAACAACACAGCAAACATTAACAGCAAAACCCAAAGCATAGGAAACATCTTACGGAAGCTGTAGGGTGTCAGTGTGTCTCACAGTACACCCCACATATTTTTACTGTGAATGTTCTTTGCAAAGAGTCATGGGTCTGGTTTGAAGTCTCTGGCTTCTGTGACACATCAATACTGGGTACTTAGCAGGACTACTCCCAGTTATCCTGCTGTTGCCCTGTGTCGTGGAGAACCTGTGTCATTGGATCAGCTGGACCAGTCCTTTCACATGCCCCAACCATTCCTAGATGACATAGATTTTGGGGTGGGTCAACTCAGAGCCCTGGATCTGGGCCTGGGTGGTAGCTGAGCCAGGCCGGGCACCAGCTTCCTTATCTGCACCACCAGGACAAGCTAGCTCTCCAGCACTGTTTTGGCTAAGCCGCCCAATGCTGCCATCAGCAGGAGGCGGGGTCAGCTCTCTTGGTCTCATGTCTTTGGGGCCAGTTCACTTGCACCCATTCCTCCAGATTCAGCTCCACTGTGCTGCCTAGTCAAGGCACAGTCACTCTCTCTTGTGCGGCAGCCCAGAGGGCCAGCTCTCCTGCTCACACACCCTCAGGGTTGGTTCACCCGTTTCTTTCCCATCAGGGCCAACTCCATTGTGTTGTCCAGGTGAGGGTTTGACCCACTCTGGCAAGTGCTACAGCAGAGGAGAGCGCAGGGCTAGCTCTCCCACTCTCAGACCCTTGGGACCAGCTCTCCTGACTACTGCAGGTGTGAGGGTGTGTGGGGAGAAGGATCACCCTCACACCCACATCACCTCACGGGAGATGAGTGGCAGGACCAGCTCTCCCATGTTCTTCCTCTTGGGGCTGGCTCACCCTCAGCCACTGGCTTTCCCGAATGCTGCAGCCAGCAAGGGGCAGGGCCAGCTCTGTTCTTATGACCCCAGGGCCAGCTCTAGTGAAGGCCACAGGTACACCTATGCCACCCAACCGCAGTTCTCCCACAATCACACCCTAGGGTCGGCTCATCCACACCCCTGCTACCAGAGCTGGCTCCATTGTGCTACCTGGGCTAGGTGCAGGACCTGCTCTCCTGAGTGCTGATGCTGGTGAAAGATTGGGGCCAGTTCTCCAGAGCAGAACCACCAGTGAGGGGCGGGGCCAGTTCTGTACAGGGGGCGGGGCCCGTTCTGCACAGCCCTGCATGGTCCCTGGCAGTTATCCCAACTAGTGACATCCTCATGTTGACACCAGCTCCTGCTGTTGTGTAGCCACAGACCCAGGCATGGCCCTCAGTAGCAGTGCAGGCTGGGACTTCACCATGGCCACTCAAAATGGTCTGTCTCTTCACCTTCAAATCTCCAGTTCCAACTCTCTTCATAATGGCTCCCAAGGAGCAGGCTGGCCATAAAGCTGCAGAGCCCCTGGGTGACATTTTCCATCTGTGTCACACGGCACGGCAGCAATCAGGTGTCTTAGCCTGTCTGTGCCCTGCACTAGAGGGCAGGTCTGTGGGTGCTGTTCCCTGGCCACACAACATGGCATAGTGGAACACAGGTGTCTGTCTGTCTGTCTTCCCCCTCCCTGGCTGCACTGCCTGGATTTGATTTGATTTTTATGTGTCCCACCAAGCCAGACATCAAGCTGGAATGAACAGCGGACTGCCCTCCACTGAAATAAGAACACCAACCACGAGTCACTTTTCCCATTGCTGGGGAGGCCAAAAAGTTTTTAAATGAAATCTTGCCCAGGAATATGGCAGCTGGGGCCACAGGTCCTCCAAGTTCTCAGCTCACACTCAGCCTGGCTTTCATGCTAATCAGGGAAACAGGCTCGCCTGACGACCTTCTAGTTCCTACTGTTTCACGGAGGCCTATGCTAACACAAAACAAACCCCAAAACTTCACACTAAGGGGGGCTGGAAGCACCCCTGAACGCACACAATAACAGTTGCCTCCAAGTCCCTGAACCACTCTTAAGAATGAGCTTTATGCCTTTGGGACACTGGAGTTGAAGCCACAGGCCTGGGAAATATAGAGTCCCGCCAGTCCTGGGACCAGCTGGCCATGGGAGCCCTATTACATGGCCTTGTACCCCTCCAGCCTCCATCAGGGCTAGGCCTCAGCTTTTTAAGATATTCCATCTCCTCTCAAGGGGACTGAAAACCTTAAAGTGGATTCCATTAGCTGCTCCAGCCTGAGAACCCTTCCTCATGTGGGTCCCCCAATTTCTATGGACCCTCTACACCTTCATAGAACAAATAAACAGGGAAAGGAGAAACAAACCTAGCCATGATAGGCCAGAGTGTGCCCTGAGGTCTTCTCAGTGTTTGAAAACAAAACAAAACAAAACCCAGCATCCTTGATCAATGACATAGCTGTTCTGTGGCTGAAGAATGTACTATGGATTGTGCCAACCATCTGTTTATTTCACTCCAGAGTGGAACTGGGGGCTGGCAGAGCCAGTCCTAGAAGGTTCTTTCTAAAGATCCATTTGATGGGAATACTTATTCCCTCCTGCTTTATCCCAAGGTTATCATCTGTAAACACCCAAGAGACAGGTGACCTTACAGAGTCAAGGTGAGAGTGAAAGACCATATTGTAGGGATGGAGAGATGACTCATGATTCACGGTGCACACTGCTCATGAAGAAAAACAGAATTCACAGCAGCCTATAATTCCTATTCTAGGACATTTGGCAGTCTTTTCTGGACTCTTTAGACTCTGTATGCACAACTACAAATACACATACATTCTGTGCTGGCTAGTTTTATGTCAGCTTGACACAAGCTAGAGTCACCAGAGAGAAGGGAGCCTCAATTAAGACAATGTCTCCATAAGAGTTGGCTGTAACACTTTTTTTTATTAAATTAGTAATCACTGGGGAAGACCTAGCCCCCGGCATATGGGGGCCAAAACTGGACTGACGGTCCTGGGTTCTAAAAGAAAGTGGCTGAGCAAGACATAGGGAACAAGCCAGTAAGCATCACCCCTCCATGGTCTTGGAATCAGCTCCTGTCTCCTGGTTCTTGCCCTACTTGAGACTCTACCCTTCTTCCTTCAGTGACAGAATGATATGGAACTGTGAATCAAATAAACTTTTTCCTCCCAAACTTGCTTTCGGTCGTGCTGTTTCGTTACAGCAATAAAACCCATAACTAGGATGCATATATAATTAAAAATTAAAATCTACAAAATAAATGATTTATTAACTAACTATTAAAATAAAATTCGATGAAGACTCTTAGCTATACTACCAGTATGCTAAAAATGACACACCCTGCTTTTGTTAAGTTGTCTGGGTCCTAGTTACTGTGGCTCCCTAGATTCTAGATTCTATACATCACCCATCCTGATCTGCTGCTCATCAGCCTGTGAGAAGGGCTCTTCACTATCTGTTTTACAGCTACAGAAATGACATAGTCTACCAGGGTTCCTGGGAGAGGTGGAGCAGAATTAATACTCATATCTAAGCTCTTCTGAAGTCTAATCAGGTACCATCAAGCCTCTCTCATGCTGATGAAGGCCTTGTCTTCTTACACAATCATGAGTTTTGTACCCAGGATGGGCCTTCAGGGTCACCATATCTACCCTCCTCACTTTACAGATGGGAACCCTGAAGTCCAGAGGGGACATTTCCTAAGCCCCAGCTGGGTACACTAACACCTCTTGTTCTATTGAGACCCACACACACACTTTAATGGAACCTGAAAATTGAGCTTTCCTGTAGTTAGCAGCAAATGCTCTCACATTCCCTTTCTTGTTTCCCTTCCAACTGTTGGCTTTTTTTTTTTTACTGTCAGCTGATGTAATAAATCCTGGTGGAATGGTTTGCTACCTGCCCCAATGGTTTATGCTCCCGAGTGAAACACATACACACAGCCTTTATATTTTAATATGCCTTAAACAATACACTAGCTGGGCTATTGCCTAACCTTTCCTGCTCTTAGAATCTACCTACCACTGATAATTCCATGTTCTATCTTGGCTGCCCTGGATCCAGATGGTCAGCCCTCTGAGCCACACTGTCCCTCTTCTGGCTCCTGCACATGGTGGCTCTGCCTCTCTTTCTTACATTCTTCCCTGGCATGGCATTTCTCCTCTCCTCCACAGTCTCCCAGCAAGCTGGATCTCCTCCTTCCTCTTCTCCTGGTCCCAAGTCCAGAAATCCTAAAATCTCACCTCTCTGTCCTCTCCAGCTATTGGTTATTGGCATGTTTATTTGACAATTAGAACCAACTGGGGGCAAATTCTCAGAATCTCTATGCAGACATTCTCATGTAAACAGTTTTTTTTTGGGGGGGGAACATAATTAGCATTAGAATATAAGCGGCTATATTTCCCCCTTGTCCAACTGAAATGGCCTTTTTTCTCACATATACATTGAACATAACTGCAACAATTATGTAAATTATAAGGTATTACATACATTTATAACATCCAGTCCATCATATTTGGCGATGTAGATAAAGTATTCTATCATTTATCCTAAACTTAAAGAGTTTACAATACCTGAATTATGTTTGATTTTAACTTCCATTACTATCTGGAAATGATCCCTTTAAATCTAGATCTTCTTTAATGCTAAACAACTTGAATTTGATTGTGAGACTGTAAGTAGTCTTCAACCTCATCAGAAATCTGACAAGAAATTAATATTATCTGAATATATAAGAAGCACAAAGATGTAGCTTCCAAAACTTAAACAATTTGTAGAGACAGTTGGCTGCCTGGGCCATATATTTCTTAAAACATTAGAGCATCTGCCTTCAGCTTTCTAGCCCAGACCTTACGTGAAGCAGGAATTACAAAGGACTAGCTTACCCTGTCTAGGCAGAGCTTAGCAATCAACTATCCTGTGTCTGTTTATCATATGAAGGAACCAGGAGAGTGCAGATCAGAGGGCTGCCCAACTGGGTCCAGAGCAGTCAAGACAGAACATAGAATTAGTAAATTGTAATGCAGGATTAACTACATGGAGGTTAGGCAATGGCCCAGCTATTGTGCTATTTAAGACTCTGTGTGTGTGCTTTTCATTTGGGGATATAAACCACTGAGGCATGTAACAGAATCCATCGCTGGGATTTTATAATATTAATTTCAACAGTCAGCCAAGCATATGTTCCCAAATGCCGCAGCTCTGTTCTTCTGACTTTGAACTTGGTAATGTCACTTCACACTCTGTGGGCTTTTGTTCCTTCTTTCGTTACTGTCTTGCTTCATCCACAGTGTTACCCGTACTGTGGCTTATCACATCAATAGTCATATGGTATTGCACTGGGTAGAATAGTGTACCCCCAGGTTAATGTTCAGACTGTTCCTTGATTTGAAAACAGGATCAGTGAAGTAAGGATGAGATTGTGTTAGATGGCGGGACGGGGTTGGGGGGGGGTGGAGGCTAATTCTTATGACCATGTTCTGATGGAAAGACTCTGTGAACATAGACAGGAGGGAGAAGACCCCGTGCACAGGTGTGGGGACAGTAGTGACAGAGCTACCAGACAGGACACCAACCCAGCGATTGCCAGCTGCTGCTGGAAGGGGCAAAACAGATGCTCCCCGGAGGCTACAACGGGAACCAACTCTGCTGATCCTTGATTTCAGTCTTCTAGCCCCAGAATTTGATAGAATGAATTTTTTAGGCTGGGGATGTAACTCAGCTGGTACGATTTCTAGCATGTGCAAAGCCCTGGGTTTGATCCCTAGCGCCACGTAAACTAGGGGTAAAGGCGCATGCCTGTGATTCCAGAACATGGGAAATAGAGAGCCAGAAGACCAGAAGTTTAATGTCATCCAATTCTTCATAGAGAGTTGGAGCCAATATGGGCTAGAGAACGTGTATAGGAAAAGAGATTTTTTTTTTAATTAAAATTTTCTTGTGGTTATGCCATGTTGTGTATAATTAAAAACAAAATGCTTTCTCCTTGCCCAGTGCCACAGCCTGAGCTATGCTCTGAGATCAGCTGGTGCCAATAGCCATCTCACTCAGCCCCCACGGCTAGCATCACCAACCTGCCCAGTCTTACTCTTTTTCCATGCCACCAGCTCTGACACTTTAAAACTAGCCAGATAACACAACTCCTGGGCACAGAATCGATTGCCCTAAACTTATCAGCTATCCTCTATCACAATTCTGCCGGTGGGCGCCACCAGTTCTAGTCACCCTCAGGCTCTTACATCATTCATGCTCCTCTCCCCAAAGCCTGGCCGACAAGCCCCCCTCTTTATCTAACACCCTCCTCTTCCTCCTGGGATCCGGTAATCCCACCTTTCTTCCTTCGGCCAGTGATTAGCTCCTGCCATCTTTATTGACACAGTCAAGAACCAATTAGGAGAAAGACACCTCCACCCCATGAGACAGGGGCAGTTTGGTGATGCTAGCCATGGGAGCTGAGTGAGACAGCCATTGGCGCTGGCAGATCTCAGAGCATAGCAGAGCAAAGTGCAGCCACAGCACCGAGCAAGGAGCAAGCATGTTTGTTTGTTTTTTTTTTTTTTTAATTACATACAACAGATGATGTCCAACATGGTAGGTGAGAATACACTATTAATTTAGGATTCTTGGATAGATCACACACTGTGATACAAATCTAGGAGTGGGAGGATTGGTTTCTCAGTGAGTGGAGTGGAGTCATGTGGCTCGAGCGCGCTGGAATCTTAAAAGCAAAGAAGCACAGGGCAGGCTCAGCTCACAGGCTCTGAGTCTCCCTGCTGTGAAAAGAGACAAGATGGCTGATCTGAGCCAGAGAGCCAGACAGTAAAAGCTGCCTGCTTCCTACAAGCAGGTAATCATAGGATAGAACTCTAAGTTTGCTTTAATTGTTTTTAAACATAGAAGAGAATGCATATTTTGCCTGACCCGCATTGGGGAATTTTTCTCGTGGTTCTGAACTAGTGCAGGGAGTTTGGGCCCAGAGGCACTGGAAGCTCGTGCTGTGCAAGGACTGGATGAGCTGGAGTAGGCAGAGAGGAAGGACTGCTGCCTCCAACAAAAGGTACAGGGAGATTGTGTGGGGGAAAAGCATGCTTTAGAAAAGTCTTGAAGAGATCTTGTAGGATAATTCATTTTCTTTGAATACAGGTGCCGTGTGAATTTTGGGTTATATTTCCTGGCATGACAGATTAGAAAAAAGCCTAATAGGCTCATACAGTGTTTTTTTAGTTTTCTTTATTTGCTTTGAATTATTATAATTATCAAAATGGGTGTGATTTTGAGTTTTGTGGTTATATTATTATTCCTCTGGGAGAGAGGTCAAACTAAAGATTTTTCTGATTACTGCCTCAAGGACATTTTACTTTGGGATAAAGGCTCTATTTTTGTGTTCACAGTAAAGAAGAATAAATTCTATACCCCTTCCAGAGTAATATGGATCAGATGTGACAGAGGGAGACCCCCTGAAGAACTAGAAAAATTCAAGACAATCCAATAGGACAGGTAAAGTTTCTTTGTGCCATCCTTCACATGGTGTAAGTGAAGAGTTATGATTGGTTATTATTAAAATTGGCTCATAATAGAGACAGCTATCTTTCACATGCTCAAACAAGGAACAGAATTTCATTAACTACTCTGTGCACCGTACACAGACTAACACAATCTGTGCAGATATCTTGATTGCACTTAAGTCTGTTTTGAGATTTGTATATTGCAGAGTGTATTCATCCTCAGACATTTGGTGAGATTTATCCTCAGACATGCTGAACTGACCTGCTTGGACTCCTAATGTCATGGACTCCAGGTTGTCTCACCTCATTCAATCTTTCAGACGGATTAGATCCAGTCAGAACTTAGGCATCAGAGTCTGAATAATAGTCGCTGGGTTGGCTTTCCTAAGGCCTAACCAAATCTCCTATTTTTCTTCCCCTTCCCTCCACTTTAAAGATATTTCATCACCAGGAAGAAGCCATGGAGAGTCATCAGCCCAATTCCCTGGATTTGGGGGCTTAGAAACAGTTATTCTAAAGGTTGTCATTCTAGGAAATTTTGGAACAGTCATGATTTTGAACTGAGAAGAAATAAGTGGACTTGATTATATAGCCATAATCTTAATTGGTAGACATCTTTATAATTGATGCAGTGTTAAAACTGTATTTTCTTACATTAGAACATTTCATTGGTATGAATTTCTTATATTGATACAAATTTGGCTCAGAAAATTGGACAGTACTACCTGAAGACCCAGCTATTCCACTCCTGGGCATATACCCAAAAGACGTTCCAACATATAACAAGGACACATGCTCCACCATGTTCATAGCCTTATTTATAATAGCCAGAAGCTGGAAAGAACCCAGATGTCCTTCACCAGAGGAATGGATATAGAAGTTGTGGTATATTTACACAATGGAGTACTACTCAGCTACTAGAAACAATGACTTTATGAAATTCCTAGGCAAATGGATGGAACTAGAAGCTATCATACTGAGTGAGGTAACCTAGTCACAAAAGAACACGCATGGTATGTACTCACTGATAAGCTGATACTAACCCCCAAAAGCTCTGAATACCCAGGAAACAATTCACAAACCTTATGAAGCTCAAAAAGAAGGAAGGCCAAAATGTGGATGCCTCAGTCCTTCTTAGAAGGGAGAACAAAACTCTCATGGGAGAAAATACAGAAGCAAATAGAAGAGCAGGGATTGGAGAAAAGATCACTCAGAGACTGCCTCACCTGGGGATCTACCCTATATGCAGCCACTAAACCCAAGCACTATTGCTGATGCCAAGAAGTACTTACTGGCAGGAGACAGATATGAATGCTTCCTCAGAGCCTCTGCCAGAGTCATACAGACACAGTTGAGGATACTTGCAGCTAACCATCAGACTGAACTCGAGAACCCCAATGAAAGAGCTAGAGAAAGGACTGAAGGAGCTGAAAAGATTTTCAACCCATGGGAACAACAACATTATCAACAACCAAACCCTCCAGAACTCACAAGGACTAAATCACCAACCAATGAGTATGCATGGAGAGACCTCTTCTCTCATTGATACCAGACAATGCTATCCTCTACTGGAGCCATGAGTCTCTCAGAGAAGGCATGTTTTCACAGTGTAGGGGAATGCCAAAGCACTGAGGTAGAAAGGGTGGTTGGGAGAGGAAGCACCTTCATGGAAGCAAATGGAGGGAGAGGGGGGATGGGAGTCGGGGGTAAAGGGGATAGCATTTGAAATGTGAATACAGAGAATATTCAATAAAACAAACAAAAACAAAACAAATTTGGGATTAATATTGTTATGCTTAGACGGTCATTGTGCCTGTGCTAATCATCAGAATACCAGGCTTAGACCCAGTCCTAGCTTCTATTACAAACTGTTTTT
Organism: Micromys minutus; assembly: GCF_963924665.1. Lineage (NCBI taxonomy): Eukaryota > Metazoa > Chordata > Mammalia > Rodentia > Muridae > Micromys > Micromys minutus. The sequence goes on from NC_137981.1 coordinate 27,882,382, forward strand.
AGTTGATTGAGCAATTCTAGTTAAGGGCCAAATAACAAACTCATTGCTCTGAATTTATTATAAAATGGTGTTTTTGAAGTATTTCAGTTAGAAATAGCTGAGAGTAGTTAAGAGGCAACAGTTCAGGTATACTTTGCATAGATAGTCTTCAAAAGTGTCAGAAGTCCAATATGTCAGTTAAGACATTTCATGGTTTAAAATCATTTGACTAGAGACTGCTTCTGACAGCATCCCCTTCACAGTTCAGGGAAGATACTGAGCATCAGCACCTCCAGACAAGGTTGCTTTTGAGGCAAGGTATGAAACTGCCCATTTCTTCCACTGACAGTACTGTCCAGAGAAGGACACTTGCAGAATAGTTGACTAGTGGCTTTGTTGAGACAGAGAGAGATGCCCTTCAATTTTCTGCATAATAAGTCTGTCAGATAGATGATCCTTGGCCAGAAGGCCAAAGACAGATGCTTTTGGATTCTGAAAAAAGGGGGGACTCTCCAGATAGTCAGCTATCTCTACATTGGCTTGTTTTGGGAGCTGTGTTTGGTGTTTCCTATATTTTGAGATAATAGTTTGTCATTCTCAGATTTCTGATGGGGTTGGAGACAAGTTTCAGTCTCATAATCTAACTGAAGTTGTTTAACATAGAGTTCATAGAGAGGATGACATGGTTTTTAAGTGATGTTACAGGCTAAAATTCTAAACATAATCCAGGGATAGAATCATAATTCTTTCAGTTAGGAAACATGATAGAGTACTTTATATAAATGGACAGATTAATGAACTGGATGTTATTTGTACGTCATACTGTGTAATTTACTTGTCATGATCTTTTTCGATACATATTTGGGAGAAAAGGGTTTTTTATTGGACGGAAAAGGTGAGGGGGGGTGTCGTTTCCTAATTGGTTCTTGATTGTGTCAATAAAGACTGCAGAAATTAATTATTGGGTAGAAGAAAAAGGTGGGATTACCAGGTCCCGAGAAGAAGAGAAGGGTGTGAGATAGGAAGGGGTTTCTCGGCCAGGCTTCAGGGAGAGGAGCGTGAATGCTGTAAGGCCTGGGGGTGACTAGAACTGGTGGTGGCCACCAGCAGGATTGTGATAGAGGATAGCTGATAAGTTTGGGGCAATGGGTTCTGTGCCCAGCAGTTGTGCTATCTGGCTGGTTTTAAAGTGTTAGAACTGTCTGGTATTTCCCACTCACAGAGTTAAAATGAGCTGGAAGAGAAAGATCACAGTTGGGGCAGAATTCTTCGGGGTTTGGAATGGGAGGGTTGGACAAAGAACTGAGCTCCAGGGGAGAGGTTGCCAGGTGTAGTGTGTGCCGGTGGGAGACTTGGGGCTCGGGCTTGGCAAAGCTAGCCTAGATGAAGAGATAACTGGGTAGAGGATGGTCTGGGAAAATCATGGCTCTGGGTTAAGGAGCAAACGTGGTTTTATAAAATTTCACGCAACAGTACCAGACAGTGGTGGTATATGCCTTTAATCCCCAAATTTAGGAGACTAAGGCAGCTAGATATCTGAGTTCAAGACCAGCCTGGTCTGCAGAGTGAGTTCCAGGACAGTCAGGGACACATAGAGAAACCCTGTGTCTGAAAAGCCTTTTGGTTTAAGTTGCCTAGTTGGTGAACCTAGAAAGCATATATTGCCCTATAGAATTCAGCTTCAATTGGCTTATAAATAGTACGCCACCACCTTCTGATGCATTCTGCAGTTGAAGTTGTTAGCTTGCTGTCATCATCAGAGAGCTGTTAGGAGTATTGCAACTGTGAACACTCTTCTCTCTGTGTTCTGTACCTAGGGGCCTGCCTTCCCTGGTGACACATCTTAAGAGCTCTGGTGATGAGACATACTTAGTAGGAGACAGAGGATGCTGCTGCACTGATCAGAACCTCTGCTCCAAATGTTTCCTGCCTTAGTTCTCCTTCAAACCTCCAGCCCTCCCCAGCTGTGACCCTGGCCTCAGCCATTGCTTCTAGGTTGCAGACACCGCCTTTTGACCTGCCTCCACCTCCACCCAGGAACTCGACTGTGTTTGAGGATGCTTGCTCTGTTCAGTACCTCTATGGAGAAACTCAGTATTTCAACCCCAAAGTCCCTAACAATGGCTCCTTCTTACAAGAGGAGACCCCTCCTTGTTTCTTCCATGTATCAAGAAGCTTGTTGATTTTAGAGCATGACTACCCTTAAGGACAGTGGGATGCCAAGAGCAAAAAGAACAGACAACATGGGGCGAGAAAGGCCAATGTCTACCCAGTAAATGCTGGAGTACCAGCATCTCCCAGGGCCAAGTCACAAGGGGAAAATAAAAGGAATGTCTGTCAGCCTCCAAAGGGGCTCATTCCTGAAAATGAGTCATTTCCTCAGCTCCCAGGTCTGTGGCTGAGATTGTTTATCCTGTGTGCACATGGAGCTTGTTTTCGTTGCTCTGAGACCTCCTCACAGGGGGCTGGGCCACCTTGGTTCTGAGTTATGAACATAACATCCTCTTGTTATGATTCCGTGTTCCATCTGACTCCACCTTCATAACATTTGTATTGGTCTGTACAACCTGTTCTAAGAAACTATGAAAACAGCAACATTGCAGTAAATAAAGTTATTTTTCTCTTTCTCTTTTAGGAAACTCCTGCTGCTTTGAATTTAAAATTAGATGACAAATCTGTGGTTGACCCCACCCATTGGTGTTCCAAAGCCCAGAATTGATTTTTTTCCCCTGTGATTTCATCATTCAAAACTCATTCTCTGTTGGCCAAGACCCTCCCACAAAGAAGTTCTGAGAAGATAGTGGGGGTGGAGAAGGGTGGTGGCTCAGAGTCACAACGATTACAGTTGTAATGACTGAAGTTTGCCAGCAGGTTCTGCACTTTGAATGGCTTCACTGCCTTGTTTAACAACAGTAAACACCTTCAGGGATGTCTCAGGGAGTCAGCTATCAGACAGGGTTTGGTCAGGGAGGCATTAGTGTAATGAGCAATTCAAGAAAATGAATTTACTGAGAAATAAAGGAAGCCAGTGAAGCTATGTGTACAAGACTGTCACCTCTGTGTTTAGAGGCATTGGTGCTGGGCCCAAAGGAGGGAAGAACAAGGAAAGTCATAACCTATAAAGATGTGAACTCACAAAGCAAATGAACACCCACGAGTACCAAGTGCAAATCTAATCTGTCTTCCTTCGTTTCAATGTCCACCACACGAGTGACCTGCAAACTGGACTTTCCATCATTGTTACACAGATACCCAATCAGGAGAACCTATATGAGCAAATAGGAAAGAATTAAAAAATTATGGGTAAGTTGCTGTTGTACACTAACAGGGTGGTTTTGTATTAGTCTGCTATTGCTGTATAAGAAATCAAACTGATATAAAGTGACTTAAACTACAGTCACTCATTTTTGTTTGGACTTTGAATCTGTGAGCATCAACTGGGTGGCTCTGCATTAAGGTAAGAATCCAGCTCAGCTCTTCACATACATGGTGGCAAACGTTATGTTTATTGTAGGTAGAGGGCAGCAGATATCTAGATTAAGCTCTTCTCATAATAAAGAAGGTACAAGAGTAGCAAGTAGAACCAGCTTCATCCCTTTAAGAGCTAGGCTCCTCTCAGCCATGTCATCAATTGCTCCTATACTCCACTGGCCTAAGAACAAGTCTAGATTAAAACATACAAATAAATGTGTACAGGAAATGTAGCTAGCAGAGGATCTGAACAGTGAGGGTGAAAGATGTGGGGTCAATAATTCACAATACTTTGATTATTAAAAAGCAAATAGCCACCCTCAGATTCTCTTTTACATTTATTTCTGGATCTTACAGCATACAGAGAGGAGAGGCTGCTCACATCAGAGAGCTGTGCGGATGACATTCAGAAGAGAGTTTTGGGCAATCTTGTCTGCTCTCTGCTTTACGCATCTGTCTATAGTATCCATCCTGAATTCCTCTGAATGCCAACCCAGGTCCACTTGTTGGCATTGTCTACATGTTGCAATCCTTTCCAGTACCTGGCCAGGTACACAGGCCTAGTCCATCTGTGCCTTGAACACAAGTTTGTATACCTATGGAGCAGTGTGTCCATCCTGGGTCCCTCCATGTTCCATGACTAAGCAAACATCTCAATCATTTCATCTCCATACAGAAAGCCTGGACCATGATTCTTATAGACTTCAGGGACAGATTACACCTCTAGTGAGAAAAATCACACTAACTCTTGGCGACTGAGGTATACCAGAAGTTCATAGTTTGAATTTCTTAATTTCTAAGTATCTAGCTTCTGGATATTTTTATTTCTTCATTAAGTTGATGTGCCATTTGTTTAAAAGCATGTTTTGTTCCCATAGTAGGGGGAAATTGTCTATATTTAATCTCTTGGGTAAGCTTTGTGCATTGTTTTTCTTCAGGAAAAAAAAAGAATCTAAAAATTTCTTGGAACAGACTTGACATTAGTTGGCTGAGAGCCTCTACATGCTCCCCATAGAACTATTTACTTCCAGAAGGCTTAAGTCAACAACAGCATCAAATCAAAACCAAATCCCATTACCCTTCTCCATGCCACTACAAGCCCCATGGGAAAATAAGCCATGTCTTCATGCATAAATCTGCACAAGATCCAGCCCAGTTGGAACTTAAAATATCCTTGTTAATTAAATAAGTAAATTCCAAGCTCTGTAACACAGAGTCCATGGTAGGAATACTTCTAAAAACAGTAACAACAACATGTTTGCTTCCTGAGGATTTAGATGGTCTTGGGACCCCATCTTATGACACGGGCACAAAGTCATCTCCATGATCTGTGATCTCAACACTGGCCCTTCTAAACACCCAAGACCCTACATTCCTCTGACTTCTTCCTCTGGTCTGAAATATAATTGGGGTTTAGGAGAATCAGGGTTTTGCTTTTTTTTTTTTTTTTTTCAGATGGGGTCTCATGCAGCCTAGGTCGGCTTTGAACTTGCTATTGAACTTACTATGTGGCTTAGAACAATGACCTTCTGATCCTCCCAACTCTGCCTTCTTCAGGAAGCCCAGTTTGCATAGCGCTGAGGACTGAACTCAGAACTTCATGTGTACCAGGCAAGCACTCTACCCACCAATCTGCATCTCCAGTCCAGTTTTATTTTTCTAATTGACAATGATTTATTGAACATCAGTTGTAAGTCAAGTATTCTTTGTTAGGAGTTAGAAAAACAGAATTGAAGGCAGCATTAGGGACTTCACTGTTGAGTAGGAGACAGGCATGGTGCCTGATGATGATTCTACAACACAACAGATTCCCAGGTGCTATGGGCCTCCAGAGGAGGTGATCTTTGTCCATACTGGAAGAGGTGACATATGAAATGGTTCTTGGTGCAAAAACAAGAGCTGGGGCTAAGACATGGCTCCAACAGAAATAACACATACGAAGACTTGGGCTGGAAAGAGTGACCATTCTTGCAACACAGTGGAGCCAGAGAGACTGGAAAGAGGGTGGGAGTCCGGGTGTGGTCAGAGAGTAATTGGGAGTCAGATCAAGCCTATTCAAGCCTATTGCTGAGTCCAAAGACTTCTTGAGATGTTGATTTATCCTGAGGTCAATGCAGTTACACACAAGGTTTATTGGTAAGAAAAATGACCTGCTCATATCTGAGACTTAAAAGCTACAGGCTTGAATTAGGCAAGCCAGTTACAGGCCACCATAGCCAGCCAGCCAAGAGATAGAGGTCTCTTTAAGCATGAACTCTCTACATCTGGATGCCCTGCCCAGAGTCCAGTCAGGTGGGGTACAGGGTGTCTGTCATCCAGCAGTGCCCTGTGCCTGCTAGGCCTGAAGAGTTGAACACAGCACCATCATGACTTCTTTATTTACCTTTGACCCACATTTGTACTTTGGTGAGCATTTTATCCAGCCAACTTTGAAGCTCACAATCTCCGACATTTGACAGCTTTTTGGTACATAATACACAGGGTTTTGTTTCTTTTTAAGAGGAAAACTGTGGGATGTTTTCATACTTGAAACCCAAGTTTGCACAAATAGCTTAATTTAAACTTCTCCTTAAAAGACTGACTTTGGGTAAAGACCAAGTCTAAACTTCACGCTGGAGTTCAGTCACAGGCTTGAACAGCTTTGTGATTTCTTCTCTTAGAAATGAAGGTGCCAGTTGTGGTGATGGCTAAGAGCACTGACTGTACTTCCAGAGGATTTGGGTTCAGCACTCAGCATTGGCTCCCAGCTACTTGTCACAACTCCAATACCAGGGTTTTCAGAGTACACACCTGAGCACAGAGACAAACATGCAGGAAAACCATCCATACACATAAATATTAGGCTAAACAGATGGCACAGTGGGTAAGAAAGAGTGCTTCCTGCTCTGCCAGAGCATCTGAGTGCAGTTCCCAGAACTCATCTAGTATCTCACAGACATCTGTAACTCCAGCCCAGAGGACCTTGTACCCTCTGTCTGGCCTCTACGGGCACCCACACACATGTGGAATACACAGGCACATACACTATGCATAAGAAGACGTTCTTTCATGGGGGTGGGAATAGATGTGTTGGATGACTCAGTGGGTGCAGAACTTGACATGCCCCAGAACCCATCAAAACCAAGCATGGACAAAGACCTGGTCTGCCAAGGCTGGGAAGGGACAGCAGGAATATCCTGAGGACCAATGGCTGCCCAGTCTATCCAGTTGGTGGGTGGAAGGTTCAACAAGAGATCTACCTCCAAAATTAAAGTGGAGCATGAAAGATGAAGACACCTAACATAAACTTCTGCACTCTGTGTGCACATGCACAAGTGTGCACGTGCACAAGTGTGCACATTGGTGGGTGTGTGCACTGATAGACTCTCGGGCTCCCTGAAAAAGGAATGAACGCCTTGTTCCCTCAAGGAAAGACAAACTAAAGGACATTTGCTCCCCTTCAGTGTGCATTACTGGTTAGTTTCCACTCACACCTAAGCAGAGAAGCCAAAATATATTTTCTTCTTGTGGCTCTTCCTTCCCTCAACAATCCAATGCCTGCCCTCCTGCTGCTGTAACCTGGTGAAATGGGCTCACATCTTGTTGAATGAAAAACCAAGGAATAAGAATGGAGAAAGATTTATTTCCTGCAGCAGGTAAGGATAGCACAGGAGTTGCTTCCTTTCCTGGGGGGAGGGGAGCACAGAGCCGTGTATGAAAGCTTGTTAGGTGGGCACAGTCCTGAGCATGCCCAGTTAAAGAAGAAAAGAGGATGGACACATTTTTAAAGACAAGTTTATCTCAGAGTCAAGGAGAAGAATCTGGGCATGCTCAGTTTGCCTCGTAATGACAGAGAACAAGATTGTTTTTTTTTTTTTAGACACGGTCATCATTCGAAAAGTTAGCTGAGAGAAGAAAAGGTTGCTTTGAAGATGAATTCATAGAGAGGTTTGGGCAGTGTGCAGTGGGTCACATCTTTTATCCCAGCACCTAGGAGAGAGGGTGGGAGGATTTCTGTGAGGCCAGCATGCATCTCATCCCAGGAGGAGGTGGGAACCGGGGCTGTGAGGTGTAGCAGGCAAGCGCCTGGAGCTGCTGAGCATCTTAAAAGGCTCTCAGCTGTCTGTGACAGGGTCTCCTCAGCACATAGATCTACCTGTATGTAAAGCAACAGCCCCAAGGGAGAAGACTAGTATATGTGATTCATGGTTAGGATTCCAAGTTCTCTAGGACAGATCTGGTCTCCAGTGCCCTGCACCCTATTTCCCCTCATGCCCCATATACTTTCTTTGGCTTAGAAAATGCGGCCATGGTAGAGGATAAAGGCCTAAGGCTGTAAGAGAGGGAATGGGCACCTAGGGTTAGGATCCCTTTTACACACCTTCCAACCTGCTTCTGGTGCTCTGCTATGATCTTATTTCCCCAAGATCCATCTGGACAGACAGACTGAAAAGACTTGGTAACCAGATGGGGAAGGAAGTGTGGCAGTAAAGAAGAAGCTTGGGTGTGGTGTGTGTGTGCTCAGATGTGTGGTCTTCCTGATGTGACTCAGGGAAGGTAAGAATTTACTTAATTGGAGAAAACTCTTGCGGAAGAATTTGGCCCTCTGTTCATAGACACAATTTCTATGCAAGTTATGTTTCTGTGATTCTCAACCAAACTTTAACGCCCCCTGTCCACCATGCAGCTGCAGTATATTGCAAAGGGTCTTTGATACTCTTTTAATATTATGTAAGTAATTGCAAAATGTGGCAATTTTTAACAAAATTAAGACAGCCTAAAATCAAAAGGTTGAGCAAATAAACACCTTTGTAGTTGTCATGTTTCGAGTTCCTTTTACAGAATGACGTTCCAGAGACTTTCAGAATAAAGAGTCACCCTACTTTTAAAGACCCCGAAGACCTCAAATGTTCAAAGACTTCCTCACAGCCTCTCCTTATATCGTCACATTTCCTTGAGATCTGACAAAATTCTCCCCATGGAGGCTCAGGCCACGTAGCTATGGAAGCCAAAGGAAACTCCTCACATCTTGGAATTCTCCTTCCTACATTTCCCAAGATTGTTAAGAAGCCTTTAGAGAGCCCTGAGCATCCCATTTTTCCACTGCATCCGGTGGGGTTTGGAGTCTGGTGTTGTAAAGGTTCAAGGTTGACTTTCTGTCACACAAAAGTGGCCTCTTCACCCAGCAGGAGGACAAGGGAAGTGGCTGTGAGCAGCATTTCAAGTTAGGTCAGGTTAGTGGGTTCATGAGTAGACCTGCATGAGCTTGCCTGTACTGTTCACACCCCAACCTGCACCCCAGCATGCTCCCTGGGAGAATGGGCCTCCCTTCTTCTGGGCTCTAAAGAATCCTGACTAAAGGTGCCAAGAAAGTGTGGCCTCACCTAAGAGTAAAGGGAAGCCCAGAAGCTAGGTCAGAGAGTGAGCCACTGCCGGAGGATCGGATGCATCTGGCATCCTTCAGAGGGAGGAAGGAAGGAAGGAAATCAAATGCTGGTGGCTTTCTCAAGGCTGCCCAGGCTCTGGGAGTTTTTCCCCCACATGGCTCTGACTGCCAAGCTGAGATTCTAAACTAGCTTGACAAAAGTCTTCCAGCTCACATCCAGATAAGAGTAAGAGAATGGGGGCTGGAGAGATGACTCAGTGGTTACTAGCACTGCAACTCTTTCACAGGACCAGTGTTCAAATCCCACCACCCACATGGCAGCTCTTAACTGACTGTAACTCCAATTCCAGGGGATTCAGCACCCCACACACAGACATACATACAAGTAAAACACGAATGCACATAAAATAAAAATAAATCATTTTTAAAGTAACAAAAGGATGAGAAAAGAAAACAATAACCAAGGACTGTGAATAAAAGCTGTGTGAAGATGGGTTCTGCACGGAAGAGTCTCCAAATAAATGCACGGTTCAGTCCACAGAAGGGGCTGGGCAGATGGTTCAGTGACCAAGAGCACTCACTGCTCATCCAGAGGTCCTGAGTTCATATACCAGCAACCACATTGTGGCTCACAATCATCTGTAGTGGGATCTGATGAAGAAGTCCACAAAATTTCCAGGACTGGCATAGTGGCCAGAAGCCTTTAGAATGAAACGCGTGCTAACTTACACAGCTGTAGTTCATTGGTCTTAAAGTGGGAGTCATGGGCTTTCTCCCAAATCCCTGGGAGCCTCTGAGAGTCTTAGCTTTTCAAGGCTAGCTCTGTGCCTCCCACAGAAGGTTCCTATGCTGTGTTAAGGAGTTTCTCTTACTTCTACTGTTACTTCTTCTCTTACTTCTCTTACTTCTACTTCTCTTCTACTGTTGGCTAATAACACCTTCCATAGAGAGCTGAGATAAAGATTAAAAATATAAGATGAAATTATTACTCATGTTCCCTTTAAATTAGGCTGGAAAGATCATTTAGCTACTATGGTGCTAGTCATGTGAGTGTGAGAATCTGTATTTTAAAACTGGGCATGGTGGTTCACAGTGACAGCTAGGGAAGTGGTGGCAGGGCACCCACGGGCTAGCCACACAGCCTAGTCTACTTTGTGACCAGAAGACTGGAGAGAAACCTGTCTCAAAATACAAGGTGGAGAGTTCAAGGCCAGCCAGAGGTACATGGTGAGATTCTGTCTCAGCACACCTGAGGTTGACCCCTCTGGTCTCCACACACGCACACACATACATATGAACACGCACAATAAAAAATAAAAATCTTTTAAATTGCTCAGAAGCACACTGTATCTTGAGAGCCTTTGGTACAATTGGCCCACTGAGGACATGGTCACATCCTGGTCTGGGGAAAGGCTTTTGTTAACAATACTACCAGATGGATGTGAGGTTAGTTTTGTCTGCTGCTTGTGAGGCCTTGAGGGGTTTGATATTTTTGTTGTGAACAGTCCAGCTTGCACAGGCTTCACATGTGTATAACACACGCAGACCCGGAATATGTTGTTTATTAAAGAAGACACGCGGATGTGAATAGACACCGGAGAGTGATCACGAGAGCTTGGATCTCGATTGTTGCAACAGCACATGAAAAATTTCCAGGTAAGGAGGTGCTGTGGGCAGGTGGATGAGTTGGTCAGTATAGCTGAGAGGACCGGGAGGTAGAGGAATGAAGACCGTCTCAAGCCTTCCCACATGTTCACGCCCACTGACCAGGAGGGATACACTGGCTTTCAACTCACGGGCTAGGCCTAGGGGTAGGGCTGTTGTCAGTTAGCTCTCTGATTCGGATTAAGCCTTTTCAATCGCATGGGCATTTTTCATTTTCTGGCTGTTTGTGCTCTTCGTTGCCTGCGGTTCTTAAAACCTCCCTGGAGACAACAGACATCATACTACCCATCTGTCAGGTTTGGAAACTAGCACTTCTCAGATCGGAGTCTTACCTGAGATCAGACATGCTGGATAATGTTAGAGCTGGAAGCAGAACCCAAGCTTTCCAACTTGAATTCCAAGTTCAAAGTATTCAAATGTTTCAGTGTATTAAAACTCAGAATATCATCATGCTTCCTTGTAAGGATTTGCTTAAAGTCAGTGTCTCAAACTGAGGCTTATGTGACCGCTAGACTTCCCTTCCAGCCCTAAAATAATCTTGCAATCCACAGCCCAAATTTCTTCTAGATGGATAGAAAATTGACTAGACTCTGTTCTTTTGTTGCCCTCTGGTGGCCATCACACAAATAACATATCACGGAGTCCTAGGGCAAAGTCAATTGAGCGTGGCTCTCTGGGCATGGATATGAGGCTGAGAAAGGAAGGCTAGCTAACCTGCACTACATAGTGAGACCCATGTCAAGTTAAAATACAAAGAATTACCTTTAAAGCCAGAAGTTAGAGAAGGGTTGTAGAAAATAAAATGGTAGATGGTTACAAAATCAATGTCTTACAGGCATATGTAGTAAATACACACAACCCAGGTGTCTGAATACTCTCATCAGGAGAAAGAGCTCACACTGAGCTCTGAAGGGCAGACTGGTGGCAGAGGTTAGGAACTCAGGGGCCTGTCAGCAGACATGGTCATCGCAGTGGACTTGGGGGATCAGGGTGGGGACTAAGATCTAAATGTGGTTGGATCTGTTAACAAAAGAATTTGTGTCACAGCTGCATTTGAGGTCCCTAAGCTAATATTGCCACTTTTTAAAGGATGTTCTCATCAATAAAAGCATTTAGGTATCTATCCTAAATGTTTATTTATACATTTTATTTTTATATATTTTATTTTATGTGTGTGTAGTGTGTGTGAGTATATGTATATGTTTGTGTATGTGAGTGTATGTGTGTGTAGTGTGTGAGTGTGTGTATAGTATGTGCGTAGTGTGTGTGTCTATAGCGTGTGTGTGAGTGTATGTATGTGTTTGTGTGTGTGAGTGTATGTAGTGTGTGAGTGTGTGTATAGTGTGTGTAGTGTGTGTGTGTGTATAGTGTGTGTATAGTGTGTGCATAGTGTGTGCATAGTGTGTGCGTCTGTAGTGTGTGTGTGAGTGTATGTGTGTGGTATGTGAGTGTGTGTATATGTATGTAGTCATGTTTGTGTGCGTGTCTGTAGTGTATGAGTGCATGTGGTTTGTGTGTGTGTGTGTGTGTAGCGCGTGTGTGTGAGAGAGTGTGTGTGTGTAGTACAGAAGACAGTTTCCATGAGTAGCTCTCTCTCTCTACACCACGAAGCTGGACATTGGGCACCTTTATCAGTTGAATCATCTTGATGGTCTAGACACCATTTCTTGAAGGTTCTACCTCCAAGAAACATCAGCACACTGAGCGCTGAGCTTCCAGCAGCTGGGCCTCTGGAGGACACACACCAGAGCCTCCCGGCAACACATCCTCTCAGCACTTGGGGGACTACAAGTTCCAGGCCTGTGCTACAGCTGCCATGATTCCTGATGCCAGTTAGCTGTTTCTGTAAAATAATTAGAATTCAAGTTAGTTTTCGATTCTAGTAAGGTGTCCCACTTTGGTTTCTGTGTTTTGATAAATCACGGAGCAAAACAAACTTGGGGGAGAAAGGGGCTTATTCGGCTTTTAGGTTACAGCCCGTTAAGGACCTTGAAGCAGAGACCATGGAGGAATGAACGCTAGCCACTGGCTTGCCCTAGTCTGTGCTCGGCTAGCTTTATTATGTAGCCCAGGTTCACGCAGGGATGGTACCACGGACTGGGTCCCCCTACACCAAGTGGCCATAAAGAAAATGCATTATGGATCAATCTGATAGAGGTGACCCCTCTGTTGAGCTTCCCTCTTGCCAAGTGACTCTAGGTTTGTGACAAGTTAATAGCCGAAGCTAACGGTGACTCAAAGTTAGAATTCCCGGCTTCTGAAAACACCTGCTCTGGGTTTTATATCATCATCAGCCTCGGGTCACCTACCCAGTTCTGGCATCCTCTCCCCAAAGCATGAGTTTATTTAAAGGTTCTCAGCCTTTCCACTCTTGCAACACAGCCTTTCTTTGGAAGGACAAGCCTCTGTCATTTGGGTGCATTTTACTGACCTCACTTTTATCAGGAAAAAGGTCAACAAACTTGAAATACTGTTCATTTATAAAGGGAAAGTTCATAACCACTCTTGCATTTACCTCAAGGAACCTTTCGCCTCTGTTAACACTGATTTCGAGACACTGTGTATTCTTCAGCCCATTTCTTCTTCTTCTTCTTCTTCTTCTTCTTCTTCTTCTTCTTCTTCTTCTTCTTCTTCTTCTTCTTCTTCTTCTTCTTCTTCTTCTTCTTCTTCTTCTTCTTCTACTTCTTCATCTTCTCCTCCTCCTCCTCCTCCTCCTCCTTCTCCTCCTCCTCCTTCTTCTCCTTCTTCTTTTTCTTCTTCTAAATATTTTCCTTCCAAGATTGGGTATGGGGCCTTGAACACACACCACTGAGCCACACTGCTAGCTCACGTCTTTTCATTTTGAGCCAGGGTCTGGTAAACTACTTTGGCTGGCCTTGAACTCCCTTGAGTAGGGGTTGCAAGCCCACACCCTACACCTGGTTTACATCTCCTGCTTGTTTATAAGAAACTGCTATGTGATTTGTTTTTCTTCTTCTTTTGTGGAAACACACACACATTCAGGAAAATGAGTGAGTCAGAGAAAGAGAGGATGAGACATGAGACAGGCTCACATGCTCCTAAGCCAGCAGCATTCCATTCAATGTGTAGCAACCAGCTCTCTAAACAGCAGAACCTGAGGCTGGAGAGATGGCTCAGTGGTTAAAAGCTTTGCAAAGGTCATGGGTTCGATTTCCAGCATCCACAGGGAAGCTCACAACCACTTGTATCTCCAGTTATATGGGATCTGACATCTTCTTCTGCCCCCCTTGGGCACCAGGCAGACATGTGGTATAAATGCATACAAACATACAAATCAATAACAATCTAAAGGGAAAAACAAAACAACAAACAAGCAGACCTGATCAGTGGGGAGGCTATACCAGTGCTGGTGTTTGGACCTTGAATGTCCTATAAAGGCCCATGTGTCACAAGCTTGGTTCTGTAGCTGGGCACTATTGGTAGGTGGTAGACACTTAAATGGTGGGGCCCGGTGAGAGGCATTTAGGTCACTGAAGACTGTGGGACCCTGGTCTCCTCCTCAGCTTTGCTTCCCAGCAGTACAGAGGTGACTGGTTTTCTTCCAACATGCACACCCACATTCCATCCCCCCTGAATCCCAAAAGGCCAGCTAATCATGGGTGGGATGATCCGAACATAAACCTTCCCTCCTTCTAAGTTGATTATCTCAGGTGTCTGTACAGCTGCAGAATGTAAGTGTCTTATGACCTAAGTCTTCCCACCACAGAAAATCACCAGCTACGGACAGGATGCCACTGGTCACAGAGTTACGGAGAGAGGAGATGCACAGCAGCACGCCATTGTAGAACGCGCCCTTCCTGCATACGCGCCTCATGGGCATGAACTTGAAAGCATACACAGTTTGAAAAATGCAGTAAAATAGAAGAAAATGAACTTTATGGCTTTATTACCCATTATTTTTAAATATCACAACTATTGTTTGGTGTTTGGGGGGTAGTTTTTACATGTATTTATTTTATTATGCGTACACACACGTCACTCGACACTTGGGGACTTGGAGGACAACATTCAGGAGCCCATTCTCTCCTTTGGCCAGGAGATGCCCGGGGATTGAACTACTTTACCCACTGATCCCAGTTTATGTAAGATAATTTTTAATAATAGCTATTTATAAACTAGCACAAAAAATTTCTAAAGTTTTACTAATATGTTTCTGTGATCCTGTAGAAGCCAGCTCAACACATGGTATCTACCTTTATCATGCTAAAAGAAAACAAAAGGGGAGGAGAGAGAGAGAGAGAAACGGGGGGGGGGGGGGGGAGTGGGAGGGAGGGAGGGAGGGAGAGAGAGAGGGAGGGAGGGAGGGAGGGAGGGAGAGAGAGAGGGAGGAAGGGAGGGAGGGAGAGGGAGGGAGGAAGAGAGAACAAATAACATATTTAACTCCAAATAAAAGGTTTTATGTGTCCCTCTGATTTATTTAATATAGTAAATTTCTGAACTTAAGAGAATAATGTCAAGGGCTGAGTAATGGTTCAGATGGTAGAGAACTTTCATAAGATGAGGTCCTGAGTTCAGATCCCAGTGCTACAAAACAGATAAACAATAACCATGTGGTTGTATTAACAAAAATGCTAATCTATAAGTGTACATTATAGCACATCTTGCAATTCCATTACTTAGGGTGCTAAAGCAAGAAGATCCTGAGTTTGAGGCCCAGCCTGGGCTACACAGCAAACCCCTAGGGTAATTGGAATGTTAGGACAATGATTTTTTTCAAGCTGTAATTGAGCATGCATTCTTTCTTTTTGCCTCTCAACAGAGAGTTTGTGTTTCCCTTGTACTGTTTTCAAGTGTGCTGTTTACTAATGTATAATTCTGGTTGCCAGGGTGACTAGAATGTGCTTTCTCCTGATATTTTCAAACTGGCTGCCTATGTTCTACACAACACTATTGTGTTTATGTGCACCATAGGTTGGAGTCTTGTGGGAAGAGCTCGTTTGCCAGGGAAGCTACAGAAGAAATGGCTCAAGGGATCCGACTCGACTGCCTCACCCAACACTGCCTGCTTAAGCCTCTTGGAACTGGGACCGTTTCCTCATCTGATAAATAGAGACAGTGACAGATGCACCTTACCAGGGGCTTGGGGTTTGACTGGAACCACGCCAATGGAGCACTTAGCCGAGGTTTGGCAGCCAGGATACACTCGGCTTGTGCAAGAGTTACTACGGGGTTACTACAGAGCCTTTTAAGCTTGCTGTGGAAATGACTCACACTGGCAAATGGTAATATTTTAATAAATTTGTACTCCTTCATAGTCGCTTTCTTTTTTTTTTTTCTTATCTTCTGTTGAATAGAATTGAGTTGGCCGACATTTTAGGTATTGAACAGTAACCATTTTGCCTGTCTGCTTGAACCTCTCACGGGCTGCTGCTCACTTCCATTGTTAGTTTTAATGATCAACCTTTTGGGCCTGGTACAACTGTGGTGGGCGCCGTGGGGACCTGGACTCCTGATCATTTGGTCTGTTCACAGTCTCTAGTCTTACAGGAACCTGTGTGCAGGCGTCCCATCTCCATCCTCCAAATGTATGACTCAGCAGATCTCATAGCTTTCTGTAGGAAACAATTTCAACATCAAAGTCAGGAGTGACTGGACGTTAGATTCTAGATCAAGGAATACTCCTTCTTTGGGTTTAGGACCAGTTTAGGACTTAAAAAGATTCCCTGTATGTTAATAAAAATAACAACAATAACAAAGGTCTCAAGCTTTCAAGGCCCCAGAAGCATAAAGCAATAAGGAGGTAGCAATTTGGTGGTGGAGAATTCATGATGATAGAGCCTGGAGATTTGAGGAGGAACTTCTGGGTAAAGAAAGGCCAGTTGCAAACAGAAGCAACATGGATTCAGGCTGAGCTGGAGGCAGAGAACCTCATAAAGTGGAAGCTGACCAAAGTGAGAGCATGACAAACAGAGGATGCATTTGGGGATGCACTTGGAGGCCCCAGGCTCCTAGGTTGCATCTTGTATCTGTTGTTTACATCTCTTTTGAAGCAGAGATGTCAGATAAAGCACCTTTCAGAGCTGGGGCTGACCACCTACATCACATTGTGTCACAGACTCAAAATAGGAATGGAAGATGGAGACCCATCCACTAGAGCACAGCTTGAATCTGTGTTCTGTGTGTTCTAATTAAGTCTGGGACAATTCTGCTTCCTGTCTAGACTCCTTCATATGCCTTAAGACCACCATGCTTTGGAGTGGCCCAAGTCTCCAGAGAAGGAGAGCCCAGATGGAAGGGTACCAAGGCAGGTACCACTTAAAGATGGAATGATCTCAGTGCATGCTGCCTAGCATAGTAAGGCCATCCACCTGAACCTGGTGACTGCTCCCCAGAGCTGTAAAAAAAATTCAATAGGGTGCGTATGTGTGTGTGTGTTCATTTTTATGGTGAACATGTGTGTAAACATTCACGCACATGTTTGCATGTACATGTGGAGGCCATAGGACAACCTTAGGTGACACTTTCCAAGAACTTTCTACCTTCTTTGTTGAATGTCCTGGAATTCACCAAATAAGCTAGTTCAGTTGGCTAGCAACCCTGAGGATCCACCTGCTTCTTCTTAGTTAGTGCTGAGATTACAAGTATGTGGGTTTTTTTCTTTTTTAATGTGGCTTCTGGGGATCAAATGCAAGTCTTTGTGCTTGCAAGGCAAAGACGTTAGCAAACGAACTGTCTCTCCGTTCGGTGGTTGTTCTAAGCCATTCAGTTCTGAGGCGGTTGGTTGTGCATCCTATGGCTGTAATGGATGACCTCAGTGTTTGCGGACAAGGAGCTTACGGAAGTAAATCTTGAGGCTGACTCATAAGCCCCTCAGATAAATCAGAAATGAAGTCACTAGAAATCAAGTGAGAAGCAGCAGAGAGGGCTTTAAGAAAGATGACTTAGTAAGTCTGCTCCTTTATAGGGAAGCCTTTTTCTATTAGGTAGCCTTGAGTTCCCGATCCCAAAGAAGGCCCTGGCTTTATTAATATAGCTGTTCACATGATTCAGCTTATGTTCCTCCTCAGCCATGATCCCCTCTCCCTGTCCCTAGGATCTCTAAGCCCACAAAGACCCCTTCCAAAAGTTGTATGCTGCAAGTCCTAATATAGGAACATAAAATCATCCAAATAAAAAGGCATTTTTAAGAAAATGCTTTTATCAGGAAAAAATATTGTTACATAACTTAACTATCTTATTAACCTTGTTGAACAAGTAAATGTCCAAATTCCAAGAGCCTCTGTCTACTGAGCACTATGGTGAACCCCTGGAACTTCCCCCTAAAACAAGTTGTGAATGGGGGAGCTGAAGAACAGTGGATGGGGGACACAGGATCCAGAAGAGAGAGGGATTGATGTCTGCGACCAGATGTGTCAGTGTTTCTGACTTAGAGTAGGTCTCATTTTCCTCATCTCAGAGGGATTCAACAAATAGTTTCTGAACTCCCACTATGTACTTGTTGTAGACACTTAAGATGCATCAGTCAGCAAGCTAGACAGAAAGGACAAACATCGATGTCTTCTTAGAGATTACATGTCTGATGATTAGAGAACAGAGGTAAGTTACGTGTCATTCCAGGAGGTGATTCAGAGAATCTGGGGTTTGCAGGGAGACTTGTGGAAGGATCTCTGTGGGAAGAGTGCCCTGGATGGACAAAGGTCCTGAAGTAGGGGGTGGGGAATCTGTGCATATAAAGAACAAGATTGTTCTGGGTGGGAAGGGAATGAGCGACTGTAGTAAGAACTCAGATTTGTAAAGGCTTAGGAGGTTAAGGGCAGATCCTGCAGGCCCTTCATCCATTCTAAAACTTTACCCCTGTTTAGCTAGGAGATATTGACTGATTCTGAGCAAAGCATTGGTGTATCCCAATCTGTTTTTGTTATTGTTGTTTTGAGACCCTACCTAATGTTGTCCAGGCTAGCCCCTAACTTTACAAGGATGACCCTGAACTTCTGATTCTATTGATTCTACCTTCGAAGGCTAGGATTACCAAAGGATTACCCAACCTTTTATGGAGTGCTGAGTATTCAACCCAGAGCTTCATTTGTAATATGCAAACACCCTACTTCTTTGGATTCTACATTGGGGATAGATGTAGTGGTGAATATTAGAAAACGATGTTCCAGTCACCACATCATGCTAGCTCCTCTACTCTCTGTCCCTGGCAGTGGCAGCCCTCTTGGTTACTCTCTGCCCCTGGTGGTCTCTCCGTTGAGGACCCTGCTCACATTCTTAGTATCCGCTCCCTGTGGTTACAGACACATTTCCCAGTAACCTGACAAAATCAAAATTCTAGAAGCTTGCAATTTATCAATCAGATTTATATTAGTAAATTCTCACTCTACAAAATGCCCACACAAGAAACTTAGAGCCAATTAATATTGCTATAAGCTGCCCACCTAGATAAGACAAATTGTCCTGTAATAATCCATTCCTCATAAGATATTCGTAGCTACCTGTGGCTATTTAAAGCCACATGGGTTTGGGTCATCCTCATCCTCTATCTTTTCTTCTTTTTTTCTTCTTCTATCTCCTCAGCCTTTCCAAAACTCTTTCCCCACCTATCTTTTCACTGCCCAATCACAGGCCTTGCCTTATCTTGTGACTGCCCTCACCTGTGTAAAGACATCAGTGACAGGTAAACCTACAGGGAACAAGGACAAATTCAGGAAGTCCTGAAATGCAATAAAGATCTTCTCCCCAGTTTATTTTCTATAGTAGACTTGGAGGAGATAGGAAGGTTTGTAAGAGAGAGAGAAGTAGATGAGTTGTCCTAGTCTCTCTAACCTCTACACCCTGCTGAGCTATCAGAGACTATCAGGTCCCACTGACTTGCCCCAGGTATCACCACTAGCATGATGGATTTGTTTCCCTTTAGGCTTATTGGCAGAGCTCATCTTGCAGGAATGACCTGGCAGCTGGGGGTAATCTGACCCTGGCTGGGGCTATTTTAGGGAGGTGGGTGATCAGATATTCTGAAGAGAAACTCAGACAGCCAGTCAATAGTGACTGAGACTTAAAGACTAGGCAAGCTGCCAACCTGATTCCTGCACCACAGGGGTGTAGCCAGGATGTGCTTGGAAGTGAGAGATGGGGAGAAGAGGGGTTTCTTCTGGGCTTTTGACATTCCATTGTCACTCTCCACATGACACGGAGAAATGCAGGACCTGCCGGGGCAATGAGGTGGTCAGTGAATGAAAAAACAATTTAAGAAACAAGATGCAGTTGTGCAAGCACATAATCCCTGCACTTAGGAGTCTGAGGTAAGAGGATCACGAGTTTCTAGTCCAGTCTGGGCTATCTAATGAGACTGTGCCTCAAAAACCAAACTAATAGGAAGCAAGATGTTTGAGGAATCAGCTACTGAGTCAAGTTCACCCATGTCAGGTACCTGGAATGAGGTAATAACCTGATAACTAAGGAGCACTCAGGGGCTGGTTCCTCTAGGTTGGATCATAGCCAGCTGGTATCAAAGCAGCCATGACTTCCAGACAAATGGGATGGCGTTGTAGTCAGTCACTGAAATAACTGCTGTGTGTTCAGACCTTGAGGAAGCCCAAGAAAATGTAGATGCTGTTTGTTTCTTACATCCTCTTGTGGTTGTCTTTGGTTTTGTTTCTTCAGACAGAGTTTCTCTATAAGACTTGTTGTGTAAACCAGGCTGGCCTCCAGTCTACAGTAATCCAGTCCCACTGGGCCTGAGGAATCGAAAGTTAAAAGGTGCTTTAGCGTCTTGTTCTTATCCCACACACAGGGCCTCACTATTTTCTTTCTCTCCCTCTTCTGTCTCCAGAGCATGCAGTCAGCATCTTTTGGTTATCTCATTTGTAGCAAGCACAGAACTCCCCAATAGATTCTGAGAGCTGAATTTTCAAGGTCCTTACCCTTCAGCTTTATTTGTTCTAGAAGTACAGAGAACAGCATAGAAGCCGAGGCATTGTTCACAAGGGCTGTAAGATAGAACTGAATTGAACATTTTAAGGTACGATTAAAGACGGGAATGTATTTATAGCAATGAAAACAATACAGTAACTGCAATGGCCTCAGCCCACAAAAAGAGGAGTTTTGACTTGAAGTGGAAACATTAAGGGGTCTTTGGAAAGTCAGTTGTGTTGGATGGTGTTTTGCTGGGGCATGTATTAGTTCACCTTACATTGTTGCATAGTGGAGCTGCATTTGTCAGGATTCCATAGGGAGATACTCCAAAACATGTCTGGTGGTGTGCTGCAGTTTCTTTTGGATTCTGCAAACTTAGGCTGGTTAGCAGAGTGAGGTCAGCTGAGACAGATGCACATGCTAAGGCAAGACCTGTGCTGAGACTAGACCTGTGGAGGATATGTGATGTTTGAAGGGTATAAATAGGACTTGACAAACAGTGGCTGATGCTGAGCTTGGCTTGCTCGTACAGTTAGCTGTGCAATGCTTGTGGGTCTCAAACTTTCCAGTCTTCACTGATCTTCACTTAGCTGAGAGAGGCACACCTGAAAACTCCTGGCATTTCTTCTGCTTCCTTCCACTGACTTGTGCTGAGGCTGAGGCCTGGCAGGTTTGGTTAGGTCATGTCACCACTGTTGCTAACCCAGCTCTACTAAATTAGACTGCTGGTGTATCCGTGAGGTGTTTGCGAGTGAATTAAACTTCTGCTAACCTGTGAACTGAACTGCATTTTACAGACAACACAGACAGGAATTGTTCCTAAGAACCTTTTTAGCAGATCCACTTCCCTGTATCCTTTTTTTTCCTACTACCTCTGGTGGGTGGTAAGCTAAAGGAAGGTTAAAGCATTTAAGAACCATCATTAAAAAAATAAGGTTTGAAAATTTTAAATTGACTACTTACTATGTTTATTTTAACATAACCTAAAAGTAAGTTATATTAAATATATAAATATTTATATAAAGTATAAATATTCATATTCTTTAACTTCCTGTTGATTCTTTATGATTTTCACACCATAGACCCCAGTCCCAACTTCATATCCACCCTTTGACTTTGCAACCTCCCCCACTAAAATAAAAAACATACAAACACCCAAAGCACAGAAAACATCTCATTGTGGAAGCTGTACTGTGTCACAATGTGTCACAGTGTATCACAGTGTATCACGGTGTGTCACAGTGTGTCACGGTGTGTCACAGTGTATCCCCAGTCCACAAGGCTTCACTTGCAAATGTTCATTATAATGAGTCATTGGTCTGCTTCAAAATTCCTGGCTTCTGTGACACCATCAATATTGGATCCTCACTGGGACTCCTTTCGGCTATCCTTCTGTTGTCCTGTGTCATGAAGGTCCTGCAGCTTTGGATCAGCAGGACCAGCCTTTCATGGACCCAAACCATTCGCAGATGATATAGATTTGGGGGTAGGCTGACTCAGAGTCCTGCATCTGGGCCTGGATGGTAGCTAGGTTAGTCATCTCACTGTTTTTCCCTTATCTGCACCACCGTTGAGCTCTCTAGCACTGCTCCAGCTGGGCCACCCAATGCTGCCACTGGATGAGGCGGGGTCAGCTCCCCTGCTCCCATGTCAGAGCCAGTTCTACTGTGTTGCTCAGTCAAGGTGTGGGGCCCACTCTCCCAAGTATTGCAGTCTATGAAGGGCCAGCTCTCCTGTCCTCACACCCTGGGAGCTAGCTCACCAGTGCCTTCGCTGTCAGGGACAATTCCACTGTGTTGTCCAGGTGAGGTTCAGGGCCTGCTCTCCCAAGTGCCAGTGTGGAGGCTAGCATACTCACAAAGCCAGCTCCCCTAACTGCCAGCTCTCCTAACGACACAGCAGGAAGGGCATCTCAGCGCTCTTGCCCTCCAGCGGGCTCACCTGTGTCTCCTCTACCAGGGCCCGCTCTATAGTGCTACCCAGGCAAGGCGCAGGCCCTGCTCTCCTGGGTGCTGCAGGTGGTGAGGGGCAAGGTGGGTGGGGGAAGTCTTCATAGTCTATATATTATTCTAAAGGGATTTAGAACACAATCTATAAATAATGAGGCATAAAATATTCATTGTTGTAAATTCCATTTAGCTGATTAATTCTCATAAAATACCATTGATTTTATTCAATTCCTGTATCCGATATAGTCTCCACTGACCCATGAACAAAACTATGACATGTGCATGAAGAGGTTGCTTGATATTTTTGCTTGCTCAGACTGACAAGAAAAAAAGTGAAAAAAAAGTGTGTGCCAGGACCTCACTCATTAGAAAACTCACTACTTCCTGTGTGGTGATACAATTTCATTCCGTCCAGACTAGCTTCAAATACATAATCCTCCTGCCTCAGACTTCTGAGCTCTGGGATTTCAGACAGGTGACATCAAACTTGACTAGCCACAGCAATGTCTTTGCTGAATCAAGCAATAATTTCAAATACTGCGAAAACATTTTCTCAGATTCCATGCCGTTTACACGTCTTCTGTAGATCTAAAACGCGTTAAGGTTTAGACTATATTGTTAACATTTACTCTGTTATTCTTTTACACCAGAAGAATAAAGAAAATAATGAATCAAGCCCAGTCTGTGAAAGTTACTGATTGTTGTGGGGTAAGCACCGTCCCTGTTGCGAGTTTCAAATCACTAACATGACCAAGGGATGCTTGGAGCTGAGATATTTTATGATGTTTCTGAGTGCAGATACAATAGGAAGAAACAACTTCAGGAAGAGCACAGCAACTGCACAGAATCCTTAGCTGGAAGACTCACTACCTCTGTTTTAACGTGGCTTCATCAGGTTAACGTAATTTGATTTTTTAAATAGTGGCTACGTTTCACAACCGCTTTGCAGAATTTCCTGGAAATGAGCATTTGGCTCTCACGAGCTTACCCAAACTCTCTTCTGCACCCTGTTGCTTCTAACACACACCAGGAATTCAATATGTGACCGCTGGTTTTCTTCTATTACAGAATGGGAAAATGGGAAAAGATCAGCAGCAGTAGAAGAAACCAGTCTACAAAGGTTTCTGGAAAGCCCCGGTGATGGCTGCCAGATTCATTTTCTTCCAGAAATGTCAGACCTGCTCTGCCCCACATGTGTCTGCCTCCTTCCTAGGCGGGCTGAGCCAGATGGACCCTTCCCACCCCCACCCACATGGAGCTCTCAATGCCACCGAGCTCAGTGCACACCCATGTCTGATTTCACACACTATTAAGTGACGCCAGCAGAGTGTCTCCAGCAGGTGACCATGGGGTGACTCTGACCATCTTAGTCTACAGTGACACTTGGAAATATTTGTGGCTTTGCCACAGAGAGCATTTCTAAGGTGGAATCTGGTAAATCTGACTCCGAAAACTCACACAATGAATGAAGCTCATGGAGGATGCACTGCTGAGTCGGAGATAACAAAATTTGTGTGTTCAGCATGGCCCTGTGCACCGAGTACTTACCCCAGGACTGCAAAGTGTTCTGGGTGATGAGCCCAAAGCTGTTTAGAACAGAGCAGTGCCTTTTATTTTGAAGCCTCAGCAAGTCATGTCTGTGGGCTGGAGGCTGCAATCAGGTTTAAATAGTCAGAGTTCAGAGGAAGGTACATCCATAGCCAAGTAAGCTGATAATGTAAGAAAAATCTAGATAACCTTGACCAGAGTAGTGATCTTTTTAGATGTCCAAGACCTTTTTGCATGGTAGTGTCATGGAGGATGCCTGTCATAAATTCCCCAAGTCTGCCACTATACCGTCCTAAGTCTGTGGAAGCTACAACACCAAAGTGAAGCCTAACGTGCATTAGTTTTTAACTTGATAATGAAATATCAATGCGGGTTCGATAACTGTAGCACTCTGGTGGTGTGTTGATAATGGGGCTATGCATGTGTGGAGGCAGACAGATTATAAAAAATCTCCATACCTACTGTTCAATGTTGTTATGAAGCTAAGACTTCTCAAAATAAATAAACTTTAAGAATACAATGCTACTCGAATAATAAATTTAACTTAATTCTTGATTATAATGAAGATAAAATGGGGGGGGGAGAGTATGATATGCCACTAAAAGCATACTTTTAAAACTGAGACATTATCCCCAAAATGTGGGGTCTTAGTCATAGGCAATAAAATTTACACAAGCATGCTTTTTTTCTACAGTGAAGTAGGTAACAAACACCTCTATCACATACTACCACCATTGTGATATTATGCCTTTCAACATGCCCAGGCAGGTGACCATGGGATGAGCCCTCTAAAACAATCAGCCAAAATAATACTTTCTTATCATAGGTTGATTCTGTCAAGAATTTCATCATATTGATTGTGGTGGTTTGAATAAGAATAGCCTCCCTAGGCTCATATATTTGAATACTTAGTTGTCAGTGGAACTGTTTGGGAAGGATTGGGTGTGGCCTTGTAGGAGGAGGTGTGGCCTTGTGGGAGGAAGTATAGCTTTGCTGCAGTATGTGTGGCCTTGTTGGAGAGGAGATTTATCATTGAGGGTAGGATTTGAGGTTTCAAAAGACCATGCCAATCCCAGTCTTTTGGTTTCTCAGTCTCTTTCTCCTTCTTTCCTCCTTCTCCTTCTGTTTGCTGCCTGTGGATAAGATGAAATGTTCTTTGCTACTAGCTGTCACTCTAATGCCATGCCTATCTGTTTTCCACCATGATGATCATAGACTAACTTGTAGCAGTAATTTTCAACCCCAATAAGCCCATATAAAAAAATTCATGGTCCAGTTTTTATTATAGTTATAAGCTATATGCTTAGACTGGGCAGATCTAGCACTGTACTAACGTATTCCTTAACTATGAGACCTTTCTCTACTTGCACTTTCTCCTAGCCATGTGGTTCTGGTCCATCTTCTTCCATCCACTCCCTTCCCTTCTTCTCCTCCTCTACCTGCCCCCATCTCTAAGACTTCCCATTCCACCTTTTCCCTTCATGGGCCAATCACAGGCTAAGCCTTTATTGACCAGTTAAAAGGGGAGAAGGTTCACATGAGATCACCTGAGTATGTGATGGACTGTTTGTCATCTGGCAACCCCTCTTGAGGAAGGAGAATTAACATCAGAATTCAAAACAGCATCAGAACAACCCACAAGGTTAACCCTCCAAAACTGTAAGTGAGGCTCCAGTTAATGCCTGTATGCACACAGACCCATGTACCTGAACACTCATAAGCATGCACCAAACACAACATATACACAAGAAATCTTGCACTTTGCACTAGACAATAGGAAAATCTCCTTGAGGATGAGTCCCGGCCATTGAAGGGTCCCTTGTGAGAAACTAAAAATGCATTGAAAGATTTCCTTCTGAAGAGATCCTCAGTGATTCCTTTTGCAAAGGGCGCCAAAAAGGTGCCTCCCCAAGTTCAGTCATGCAAGCACTTCAAGAATTCTGCAGTGTGGTCCGAGGGGGACAGGATACTTCTCAGGCTAACAACAGAACCTGGCACTGGCCATGATGCACTTGTGTTCAGGTGTGCAAAATGAAAAAGTTATAAGACCCAGAGGTTTGCACCAAGACCTTTGACAGGAGCATGGAAGGTAAGGCAATGCATAGCTAGATCAAAGTAGGCACCTCTGAATAGGCTATGTGCAAAACTGACGGTAAGGTCCAGGTTGTCCTGGAGACAATAGGATGCTACAAATTCTAAGAACATAGGAGAACTATTGCTAAAAGATATAGGCACTGAATGAAGCCAGCATTTGTGTGGCAGGAACTAGGGCCATAGGGGCAGGGCTTCTCAAGCCTGTTGGTACCTACATCTTATATCATGATGCCTGTATGTAGGGTTCTGAGCACAGAGCTATAGGATTTACTGTTTGCCTCCCTGAGTTTCAGTCTTACTTGCTCCAGTCCTTCCTTGACAGCCTCTGTTCCTGTCTTTTGAAATAGAAATGTTTACTCTGCCATGGTGTTTTGGAAGTACATAGTTTTCTTTTTTTTATTTTACAGGGGCCCACAGCTAAGGGTTTGCCTTCAGTCTCAGAAGAGGCTTTGGACTTAGTATTGAACCGTTAAGACTATAGGGACTTGGGCTGGGCACAGTGGTGTGTCCTTCATTTCCAGGATTCAGAAGGCAGAAGCAGGTAGTTCAAGACTAGCCTGGTCTACATAGTGAACTCCAGGCCAGCCAAGGCTATATAGTGAGATCCTGTCTCAAGTGCCCCTACCCAGCAAAAAAGAACTATAGGGACTCCTGAAGTTGGACTAAATGTATTTTGCATTATGAGATGATGTGTCAGGTGAAAAATGTTGTAGTTCAGATTTTTAGAATCCTGACACGCTCATATTCTGAGTGATGGTTTCTCATCTGATGAGTGATATTTGGAGGTGGGATGTGGAACATTTGAGACTTCGAGCCAGCTCCCAGAAGTAGGTCAGTGGGGTGGGCCTTGAGGATTATAGCCCTTCCCCGGTTTCAGCTAATCACTTCTTTGTTGTTGTTTAACAAAAGCTCAGTTGTTTGATTTTACCAATGAAGACTCAGGAGTCAGATGCTGGGGTGAGAGCCTTCCAGCTCAGCCGGGCAGAGAAGCCCCCCAGCTGGTCTTCCTCCTCAGATGGCATCTCAGTCAAAATGCCTTCTCACAAGCCATCTCAAAAACCTGGCTTCAAATAGAGTGTCTCTCCTTTCTACTTCCTGTGCGTATCTCTGCCCTTTCTCCTGATTTCCTCTTACTCTCTATGGTTTTGTTTTTGCTGTTGTTGTTAATAATTCTATGTCACTTCCTGTCAACTGGCTGCTTGCTCTGCCTCTTGACCTATGGTTGACTTTATTTAATCCTGTTTACAATATTCAAGCAGAAGGCGCTTAGATTAAAGCCATGTACTAAGGCTGATCCACACCACAACTGAAAACAGGTTTTTCCAGTAAATAACACAGTCTCAGGGTTCACAGTGTGATCAAACATGTGCAGCACTTCCTGGTCTGTATGACATGGTGAACTTCCACCCTGAGGTCCTGTAACCATCAACTCCATTATGATGGACTAAGAGCCCCTGAAACCAGAATAACTCTTTCCTCTCAGGAGTTTCTACTATAAACGTTCTCACAGTGACTCAAAACATAGCTAGCCCCATACCATAAGAGTCTTCCCTTGGGCTTGGCTATTAGCAAACCATATTCTTCTTTTGTTTTTTTGCAACAGGATTTCTCTGTGTAGCCCTGGCTGTCTTGGAACTACATGCTCTGTAGACCTGCCTCTGCCTCCTGAGTGTTGGGTTTAAAGTCGTGCACCAACACTGCCTGGCCAGTGATGCAAAGGCAAAGAATCTGTAAAACTGAAAAGGAAGAAATGACATCTTTATTCTCCCTCGATACTAACCAATGTCCATTTTGCATTTCCTTCGATCATGAAAATAGGCAACCCCCCAGCAAAGAACCAGCAGCACCTGTGAATGTAACTAATGTTGCAGTTACCATAAATGACTCAGAATAGCACCTCTGGTGTCATTGTTTGACATTATTACAGTCATCGGAGTTCACTATTTCTTGCTACTAAAGCACATTTATTGCTACACTGTGTTTCAAATATTTTGATAGTTGCCTCTTAAGGTAATGTTATAGCGTATTTTAGACATTCAAATTTGTATTCAGCAACTTCACTAGAAGGGATGCCCATCTTAGAGACAGCAAGAAGCCTATTAGTGCGATTCTTTAACAATCCTTTAAACAAAAGTCTCCTCCCAACCCCCACTCAGCTCAGTCCCTTTCTTCAGGGGCCTGGGGTTGTGCTGGCCTCTCCTCTTGGATGCTGATGGGAAGACTCAGGATTGTACTTTCAGAACTCATTAGAGCATAGACCACTCAGGGTCCCAGGAGAAAGGGGAAGCTGGGAAGTTTGTTCTCGTCTGAATCCTGGGCTCCCATTAAATCACGCCTCAAGCAGGAACCATGTGGACACTTTTCCAAATGACCGGAGGGCACCTAAGCGGCAGCAGCTTGGTTCTTCTCTCCCAGCAAGGCAAGCCCAACCCAGGGATTTTCTCCTGACCAGATATGCCTTTTCAGTGTGATATATGAGACCTGCTTTTCTCCTGGCCAAACCCTCTCAGCTTCTCCTCGAGCGGCTCCAGGAGATGTTAATAAGCGCTATTAATTGGGACCTAATTTGCATGCCTTCTGTGTAAGTGGTGGTTTGTAGCCAGAGGGGATCAAAGCTTGCTTGTACCGCTCTGCCCCACCCACCACTGCATGGGGCCTGGATTACCCTAGCGTCTGCTCCTCTCCGCTTGGTGAGCTCAGAGGAAGACCGCGTTTAGTATGCTAGGGCCCAGGGCGTCCTGGAAATGCAATTGACACGCTTCCTCCAGACCCTGAGCGACACAAAGGAAACTCATCCACAGTGCCTGATTGGGAGGGAAGCTGCGTGACGTAGGGTGGGCGCTGTGTGATTCATTCAGCAGTGGCAGATTTTTGCAAGCATCTCTGCTCCTAAACCCCGCAACCACAAGCACGGTGACATTAGAATTCTGAAGAGGTGGGGTGTTTTTGTTGGTTTTCTTTTCTTTTGTGATTTTTTTGTGGTTGTTGTTGTCGTCATCATTTACTGTTTTGTTTTTGTTTTTCCTGTCGGGATGGTGGAATCGAGCCTTTAAGCACTTTGCATTTCTAATGAGTCATACGCCTGGTGACGGCTCAGTTGGTATCACTGCAAATGCCCGCCCCCTTGCTTGCCCAAATCCTTGGTAATTAGCCCTGCAAAGACAGGCAAGCCTGACTGGCAGCAGCTTTGGCAGAAGGCCCCCCAGCCCTCTCAGCAACAAAGGAAGCCCTCAGCGTCTAGCCTTCTTGCTGTCATCTGATCCTTCGCTTACCTCTCCGCCACCGCTGAGGATTTGGAGTGTGTTTGTGTTTGAAGTGTTGGCACTAACGTTTTGGTGGAAATTTGTAAATCTTACATGTGTGGGCAACGTCTTGTTTGAAATTTGTCCTGACTCCTAAGAGAGAAAGGAGGTGGGAACACTCACTTTTAGATTTGAACCCATATGGAAATGGCTTGGTTAACCCTAGACATCCCCCCTGACCCAGCCATTCCACGCCCAGAACAACACAGAAATGGGACAGCTTCTTTCCCACAGAAACACTGGGATGTATCCACCTGCACTGTTTGTAAGAATTTCCCAAACTGGAAATTGACCAATAGTTCACAAGAGAATAAATATGTAATTGTAACAATTTCACACAATGGCGCATTATACAGCACTAAGAATACATACAGTTACATATAAGGAATCTCATAAGTTTAAAGTTGACTTGAAAAACCGTAGCCATTAACAACAACAACAACAAAGAGCTCTGCATCAACATATTTCCAAACGCACGAAAGTAGAAACTTGGCAGTGTGGTCTCGGTGGCGCTGGGAAGGTTCCCTGGGAGTGAGCAATTGTACAAGAAAGAAAGAAAATCTACAGAACTGTACAGGCTGTATAACACGTATGGCTTCAAGCATGCACATTAAACTCCAGGAAGTTGTTGTAGTTTGAAATGGGGGCTTAATAGTTAACTCCATCACTCAGTGATTGGAAGAACAAGACTGACCTGGCCTCCCTCACCTGTGAACTGGGTCAAGGTGTCCTAGGGAGAAACTAGGTCTGCTTTAAGGGATGATCTAGCCACGGACCATCTCTGTCTTCCTTAGAAGCACCCTTCAAGAAAAGAGAGCCGGATGGAAATCAGAGAGCCCATGGGAAGCAATACAGCCATGGGAGGGAAAGCCAGGCATTAGGACCCTAGAGGATGCGACTGTCTCCAGAATTTACTAAGGCATTTCCAGGCATTCCTGGCATGGTGCCAAGGACCAAGAACACCTCTAAGTCCAATGGAAATATTTAAGGGTTTAAACAATGTTTAATGATCTCAAAGTGAAAAATGGAAAATACAATTAGTATATGTTGTGTTTATAAAAAGATAAGGGGGTACGTTTTATGGAGGTGTGGTGAGGTGTGGGGGAAGGGGGTGCCTCCGGCAGACCCTTGTTAAGGCATCCCTTCCCCCTGAGGAACCAGCCACACCGTATAGTATAGAATAGCGTTTATTCAGGACATGGGGAGGGGAGTTAAGAGGGTAGTTGGGGGTGGGGAGGATGGGGAAGAAGGAACAAAGTGGGAAGAGGGTAAGAGAGCAAGAAGGCAAGAGTAAGAAAATAAGAGAGTGAGGAGGGGGCAAGCAGCCCCTTTTATAGTGTCAGGCTTACCTGTCTATTGCCAGGTAACTGTGGGGTGGAGCTTAGACAGAATGCTAACAGTATGTGTTTACTTGAGTGTCCACAAACAAAACAGCACTATGCTGAAATAATTCAGTGTTTTTCATACACAAACAAGTACATTAGTGTCAGGGTTTTTGGCTAGCTGCAGGGTCTGATTCAGGGCATGTAGTTAGCCAGAGAGTCTGCAATATGACAGGCTCCCAAATGATACCCTCACGTCTGGCCTTCAACCTTTTAATAGCATGGGGAGTTAGTTACCTGTAACACAAGTCAGTGCTAACATGTTTATAATACACTGGAAAAAAGGTGGCATCAAAATTTCATGTTCACACACAGTTCAGAACTATGTTTTTATTGTGGTAAGAAATGCATAATACATTCACTTACCATTTAAGTATTTTAAGTGTAGAGTTCATCAGATTAGTCAGAATTAGTTACAATATTTTTATTTACATCCCCAAATGAATCTACACCTCAGGCAGTCACTTCTGCTCCCTTCTCTGGCCCTGTAGCCTCTGTTCTTTCTGTCTGTAGATTTGGCTACATTAAGCACCACCTATCAGGAGACTCACACAATGTTCTTTTCTTTTTCTTGTTTTTACCTAACATAGGTCTATTCAAGGCTCATTCACGTTACTATTTGTGTCTGAATTCCATTTTGTTTTAAGGATAAACAATATGCCCCTATGGACACAAGTCTAAAATGGTCTGACCATTTGTCTCCTCCACAAATTTATAGGCTGAAGTCCTAGCACCCAACATGGTATTAGGAGGTAGAGACTTTGGGAGGTGATCGGTTACTAGGGGGACAGGTATAGAAATAAAGCATACCACACAGAGATTGCTCACACTTTCTATCTCGTAAAAATTCTACAACAAAAAAGGTTAAAGAGAGCCCCTCACCAAAAAGTAAATCTACCTATAGATTTAGTCTTTAACTATAGATAGAGTCTTAGATTGCCTACTCTCCATCACATTAAGAAACAAACTTCTCTTGCTAATAAGCCACCCAGCCACTGATATTTTGTTACAGTAGGCCAAAGGAATGAAGACAGCATCATATTTTGTTTAGCCATGCATCCACCAATAGGAACGAAGCCTGTTCCCACCTTTTGGCTGTGATGAATGAAGCATCTATAAACACCAATATGCAGATGTTTCTTCCATCTCTTTACCCAGAAGAGGGATTCCTGGGCCACATGGTTATTTATTTCCTGTTTCATTCATCTGAGATAACAAAAGAACAGCTAT
Organism: Micromys minutus; assembly: GCF_963924665.1. NCBI lineage: Eukaryota > Metazoa > Chordata > Mammalia > Rodentia > Muridae > Micromys > Micromys minutus. The sequence continues at coordinate 27,914,243 of NC_137981.1, forward strand.
TTTTAAACATCCTCAACTACTATTTGAACGACCCAGATGGACACATTCCTCAGTGGCCATTCCGCAGTTCTCTCCTGCACCACTGACTGCAGGCCAGCTCCTCGGAGCTCTCACTAATAAAATACAGAGGAAGTGATACTTGGCCGGTTCCCAAGCTGACCCTTAATGGACCTGGCAGCTTCTACTTCCTCCATCTTGGAATGCTTACTGTTGGCATAGTCCTTCTTGGAAGCCAGCCACCATGCTCTGAGGCGATACAGGAAGCTGCATGCTGATGCCACAAAGAGAACCAAGGTCCGAAGCAGACAGTCCTGACTCAACTCCTAGTCAAGGTCCATCCAGGTCCTAAAACATCCGCATTCCAGCCATTCCAACCCCAGCCCAGGCCCTGGTCAAGCTTCCAGAAGACTTCAGAGCCTTACTGTCCCAGCTTAATGCAGAAGATCCACCCTGTGAGAGACAACCCATTGTTATTTTAAGCCACAACATTTTGAGGTCACTTTTAACATTGCATTAGATAAATAAAACAAACCCACTTCAAGCATTTGGAAAAAGCAAAACATGTCATGTTGAATCAGTATGGGTGGAACTTGAAATATCATTATAGGACCTTCTGACTTTATCTTGGGACTTTACCAAACAGTTATAAGGCACATGGTGAGAAATGACCCCCTCGAATATTCCAAACCTGTGTGTGTGTGTGTGTGTGTGTGTGTGTGTTTAGTTTTATTGGGGGGAGCACTTTTTTGAAACAGGTCTCACTATATAGCTCTCTGATTGTCTGGGAACTTGTTATGTAGACCAGGCTAGCCTCAAGCTCGTAGAGATCCACCTGCCTGGGTGCTAGGCATAAAGGTGTGGCTGGAATTTTTTTTTTTAAAATACAATTATGATGGTGATCATTTGGTTAAAGATCCAGCTACCCCAAAACAGAGCATCAGCTAGCTCTTCCCATCCTTTCACTGAAGGAGGCAGCCAAGCGCTTCTCTTACACTTGTGGCTTGGCTTTAGGGGTATCTGAACTCTCAGTCAGAAGCTTCCTTTCACCTAGAAATTACTTTGCACCTAAGGCCCTGGTCACTCTTTTGGGAGATTGCAGGTGAGTTCAAGCAAGTCTGCCTCAGACACCTGTCACCTCAGTATGAAACCGTCCAAGGGTTGGCAGAGGCGTGGCCTCATACAGGCAGTCCTGGATCCCTGAGCCTGCCACTGCCAGGCTCTGGGAGGAAACCAGCTTCCTCCTCTCTCCGTTCTTCCACATGGGCACAGGGCCCAACCTGTTCTGTTCTGCCCTTGGGAAAGGACGGATGGTAGGTCACGGGTCCTTTGTTATTCATTAACAGATCCAGAGTATAAACTGTGTACCGAGCAGGCGCTGTGTGTGGGCACTGTGCATATGTTGGTAAATAAAGGAGACATTTTTTTTCTTGTCACAGAGACTATTACCCTGTAGAGACATGGGAAAATGAGCTGAAAGATAACACATGTGCCACCCCCTTCCTGCACTGGGAGCCATTTGCATGGCTTTGTTTCCTTGGGGTATTGTCAGTTGGGGTCAGTGTATGTGACCTCATTGCAATCCATCTTGAGTGGTGGTTCTCAACCTTCCTAACCAACATCACATTGGGGTGACCCCTCCCGTTCACAAAGTTACTTTTACTGTTACTTCTTAGCTGTAATGTTGCTACTATGAATCATAATGTAAATATCAGATATGTAGGATATCTGATATGCAACCCCTGTGAAAATATTGTTTGACACCCCCCAGGGGTCACAGGTTGAGAACTGCTGATCTAAAATGCTCCTCAGAATGCAGTTCTGAGGACTAGAAATTGAGAAAATAGTAGCTGCTGGTTTTGTATGTATTCATTGTTTTATTATCTTTCTCTCCCATAGAAAGTAGTCTCAGAAAAGGCAGTATCTGGTCTATTTTTGTTCCTAAAGTTTCTGGAGCATCAAAGACAGTAGCTTGCATAATAATAGGCACTCAATAAATCCAAAGAGATGAGGAAAACCACAAAATTGGTATCTCCTTTTTTTTTTTTTTACCACCAAAGAAACTTAGTTTTTAAATCCATGTAATGTAACTGATAAATTTCTTACTCTTCATTCAAAACAAAACAAAACAAAACAAACAAAAAACCAATAACCATAGGCACACATTTATCCAAGATCAGTTATTGATTTTGTTCCCTATAAAATATCTGAGGCTATCAAAGAGTATTCTAGGCAGAAATTTTGTTGTGGTAGTATCTTGACCCAGATGAATGTGTGATGTCTAGTAGATGGTTGGGATCATAAATAAGGTGCTGGGGCCTCATCATCACTGTCACACTTCTTAGTGGCTTTGCTTCCCTTGAAGATATCCAAGGCAACATTCAAGAGTTCGTTAAAACGTCAGTGCCTCATCTGCCTCACGTGGCCCTACACTGGATTTGATTCAGGTGTGTAAAGATGAGGCCAGCTTGACATCTAACCCTGATGTGTTAAGGCCCAAAACAACAAACAATATATCCAGTGAGTAATAGAGCAATGGAGATCCGTAGGCCTTGTGGGAACGCACATGAACACCTCAGCCAGGGTGAGGCTGCCTGGAGGTGGTGTTTCTACCTTTAATGTAAGAGGAAGGAGAAAGTGGATGGAGAGAACCCAGCAGAGGGACAGAGAGGTGTAGGCACGGGGTGGGGTGTGAGGAAGAAGCAGCTGGAGGACACAGTCTTCTGGGTGCTGCTGTAGAGGCCAGTCGCAGAGTCTGAGTAACGCAGCGCTGAGCCGGGTTCTCACCCTCTGATGGTGACTTGTTTCCTCCCTGTCTTACTACCTCTGAGACCTAGGGACCCACAGGTTGTGTTTTGGGGTTCAGATTTATGGCAACAAGCCTGATCATTGTGGTCACAGTCTTTCAGGTCTCTAGGAAGTCTTTGCTACCCATCCCAGCGAGTCTGTGCGCGAGCCTCTTTCCCTTTTATTTCTCTTCTCCCTAGTAACAGACAGCTTTTTCAAAAGACAGCATATGTCCACTGACTTTGAGAAACTGCAGCAATGAATTCAGGAAATTTCCACTATTTGGACAACTGGCAAATGCAACAGTTTTCTCTGAGTACCAGGCAACACTGTGATTAGACAGAACCAGGGAACCAATCAAAGAACAGACTAGCTATTCATAGGATTTGTTACTTTCTGGTTTATATTGGGAACCTTGTGGGCCTTGATTCTGTTTCCTTTGGTTTGAATTAAATTTATTCTAAGTAATACATATAGGTTGCCTGTACTAGTGAGCTACTATGTGATATCTCCACCAAGTAATTCTTAACTTGGGTTAACCATCTCCATCTCCTAAAACACAGTTATCAATTCTGGATGGTGAGAGTGTTTGGAATCCCTTCTTTTTGTCTTCTGAGGTGTATGGTTTGTTTCTGTCTCCTGTCTAATTGTACCTTAGTACTCGTTGATCATCATCTCTCATTCCTCCCTTCCATACTATGCCCAGGCCATGGGAACCCTCATTCTAATGTCAACCTCTATGTGACCAAGTCTTTCAGAGGCCAAATACCAGTAAGATCACATAATATTAACCGTTCTACGTCTGGCTTGTATCACCTAGCATAGTGATTTCCAGTTCTATTCATGTTGTCATAGATGACAGCAGTTCATTCTTTTTTAATGGCTGAATAGTATTCCATTATGTAGATGTACCACATTTTCTTTATCCATTCATCATTTGGCGAGGATTGATGTTGTGCCCATTTCTTGGCTCTGTGGTTTATGCTCCAATATATATGGGAGTACAGAAGTTTTTCAACACACTGACTTCAGTTCTTTTGGATAACCCAGACATGGGTTAGCTGGATCATACAGAAGTTCTATTTTAAATCTCTTGAGGAATCTCTTCGAGGGCTGTACCCATTTACATTCCTACCCAAAGCATTAAGACTCCCCTCCAGCTGTAGTCTTCCCCAGAAAACAAAAATGTGAATATCTCTTGTGACTTCATCTGCTTTATTAATCAAAAACAAAATTATTGAAATAGGTTCTTTGGGGGAGGAGGGGTGGCGGCAACAATGACCTTTAATCTCAGCACTCAGGAGACAGAGCAGGTGGAGCTCTGGGTTCAAGGCCAGCCTGGTCTACAGAATGAGTTCCAGGACACCCAAGTCTACACAGAGAAACCCCTGTCTCGAAGGAATTTTTGGAGTAAAGCAAGACACAAGCTGCAGGGGTCTGAATAGGAATGTCCCCTAAACTCATGTGTTTAAATGTCTGGTCATTAGGGAGTGGCACTTCTTGACAGGGATTGGAAGGTGTGGCCTTGTTGGAGGAAGTCTGTCACTGAGGGTGGACTTTGGAGTTTTAAATGCTCAAACCAGGCCCAGTGTCTCTCTCTTTCCTATTGCCTGCTGATCCAGATGTAGAACTCTGAGCTACCTCTCCGGCACTGTGTCTGTCTGTGTGCCACCATGTTTCTTGCCAGGATGACAATGAACTAAACCTCTGAACTGAAGCAAGCCTCGATTAAATGTTTTCCTTTATAAGAGTTGCTGTGGTCTAGGTGTCTTTTCACAGCCTTAGAAACATCGACTAAGACACCACCTGTTCCCCAAGGAACTGGTCTCATTCCTTTTAGCTTGAGCTAAACAGCAAGACCCTGCAGAGGCCCTGTTGGTTTCAAACGTAAGGGTCATGCTGAATTCACACACTCCACAGCAGGTACTGACACTTGGACGTTCAGCACCTCCAGGGCAGTGCTGAGAACTATAAACATGCTGCAGAGAGCTGGGTATGGTCACACAGGCCTATCATCCCTACTCGGGAGGTTCAAATGAGTGGATTATGAGTTCGGGGCCAGCCATGACCATATAGGAAGAGTTTACGCCAATCAGTTAAACACTTGGCTGATCAATCAACCACTGGGATAACAGGGGCAGAAGCAAGTGAGCGTGGCAAAGTGGACACTGTTTTTGCTGCTGTTTTCTCATTCCCCTTCTAGCTCCGTCCTTCCTTATTCTTCATCAGTACAAGAAAAGCCCTAGCAGCAGCTTCCACACACGACGCTCCTTTAGTACCAGGATGCTCTTTTGCCTCTGTTCACATGTTCAGTTTTTGCTCTTAGAAGTTTAAAGTCCAAATTCCTTGAAAAGGGACCCCAAGGCATCTGTGGCCAGTGAAGGGGGAGTTAGGGACAACCTGTTTTAATAATGCACATAGGCCATCCTTAGTGCACACAGACCGTGCTTAGTGCACACAGACCATGCTTGGTGCACACAGACCATGCTTAGTGCACAGAGGCCATGCTTAGATCACACAGACCATGCTTAGATCACACAGACCATGATTAGTGCACACAGACCATGCTTAGTGCACACAGGCCATGCTTAGCGCACGCAGGCCATTCTTAGTGCACACAGATTATTCTTGAACTGTTCCTGCCAGGTTCGCTGTCAGCACCTCCCTTAAGAAACCCAGCCTACAGCCTCTTGTCCCTTAGTTTTCTTCAGGGAAGGGAGAAAATGCAAACACGGGAAAGAAGGCAGAACACCCAAATGCTGTGGGCCAGTAACTGGAAGCGCTGTAATTTAGTTTACATGTCAGAGTTTACATGGGGTGATCATGTGGTATGCAGCATTAGAGAAAGCTATCAAGATGGAAGCCGGGTACTGGAGACACAGCAAACAGGAAACGTTCAATGGCTTTGACCATGTGGAAGTGATACTAATTATAGTCATCTCAGCGAGGCTCCTACCACAAGGATGTCCGATTGCCATACAGTGCCATAACACTTACGGGGACCATTAGATAAGCCATGAAATAAATTTGTGATTAAAGTGTAATTTGATTGGAGCAGGAGACTCAACAGGTACTGGGCTGAGCCTTCCCAGTGCGTTCCTCTAGCAGAATGGGTGTCTTGAAAGGTTAGCACGAGAAAAACGGGGAAAAAAGGCGACCGGAATCAACAGTCTAAGAATGACACCCAGTGGCTCTCTCTTCCCTGTATCCTGACTTTCTTCACTGGTGAAGGAGGCTGGGCGTCACCATGGTCCAGCTTCACAACCCAGAGGATGGAATGAACGTTACAAACACCTGCTTTGACAGCAGGCTCCTGGCAGGGCTCTTGGCAGAGATATGACAGATGCTAAGCAAATGCTCTATCACTGGTCCAAATGCCCAGCCCTTGGGTCTCTTGCTTCTTTTTTAACTGGTCCTCTAAGCATCACCCGCTGTAGCAACTGTAGCTCCTTTGCAGCTTGTTCAGTGCCTGGAGAAGCAGTTCCATGCTGACCCTCACTTGAGACACCAGAAGTGGGTGTCTTCAAGAGGCAGAGCCCCAGATCCTAACACTCTCTTCGGAGTTTCTAAGCTTTACCAACCCCAAATTCTTCCCCTGGTTTCTCCAGCCTGTGAGCAGAGGTTGTTTTCTAAAGCTGTTCCTTACATTACTCCTTGGCTCTACCTGCTTGGTTGTCTGTCAACAGTTATTCCTATTAAATCCCCTCTGAGGAAAACCAACTGGAGGCTGGCAAGATGATTTTGTGGATAAGGACACTTGCCCTGTAAGCTTTACAACCTGGCTTCATTCCCCAGGACCCACATGGTGGAAGGAAAGAACCAAACCCTGCAAAGTTGTTTTCTAACCACAGAGAGGTAGAGGGAGAAGGAGGGGAAGGGAGGTGGAGGGGGAGAGACAGAGAGGAAGGAGAGGAAGGGGAAGAGAGAGAGGGAGAAGGAGAGGAGGAGAGGAGGGGGAGGGGAGGAGGAGGAGGAGAGGAGGGGGAGGGGAGGAGAACGGGGAGAGGAAGAGGGAGATGGGGAGGAGGGGGAGGGAGAGAAAGAGAGAGAGCACCCCTGATTCTTTCCCCCTTCTCCTAGACAAGCTCCTTCCCAGTTTTCCACATTAGCCTTAAAGAGTGGCTGTCTACCCTATGCTTATACAACCTCATGATAGTGTCCTTCTCTTGGGGAGTCCAGGCTGTATACCATTCCTGTCTAGATCCTCAGTCAAGTGCTTCAGACCCTTTAGACTTTCTACTCATGCCTGCAGCCTTCTTCTCCCCGTGATAGCCAGCTCAGTTCTCTTGTGTGGGTTTGTGTGCAAACACCAGCTGACTGTGAACAATAGAAGTCTCTAGCAGTGTCCGTTGCCTTACTGTCTGTCTTAGTCACTGTTCTTTTGCTGTGAAGAGACACCATGACCACAGCAACTCTTATAAAGGGAAGCATTTAACTGGGGCTTGCTTGGAGTTTCAGGGGCTTAGTCACCACGATGGGAAACAGGACAGCAGGCAGGCAGGCAGGTGCTGGAGCTACAGCTGAGAGTTCCACATCCAGGCAGCAGGAGGAGAGACACTCTGGACTGGGAATGAGCTTTTTGAAACCTCGGGGCCCATCCCCCAACGTCAGTCACATTTCCTCCAACAAGGCCACACCTCCTAATGCTTTTCAAATAGTGACTCTCCCTGATGACTAAGCATTCAAATATATCAATGGGGACCATTCTTTTTCAAACCACCACATTGTCCTCTACAATACTTATCTAAGCAATTATTTACAATTACGGGCTGCTGATTGCAAATCTGCTCAGCAGTTTGCTGTTATTTACCGCTTTTGCTATTTGCATCTGGTACCCACCCATTCATTCATTTACTAACTGCCAAGGGGCGTGGACTATATAATTAAGCAGAATCAACAGTGGAGATAGCAGCATAGCTCTCTAGAAAAAAGCCTTCTAGAGAGGCCTAAGAATGGGCTCTCAAGGGGAAACCCCAGAATGGGCAAATCATAGAGTGCACAGGGAGGGCAGGCAGATGATGTGTCTCCAAGACATCAGCTGTGAGAGTTAATGAGGCAGGGGCCAGGTGTGTATCAGATCAGGACTGTCCCTTCTGGAAGTTTGTTCTTCAGAACACACATGCTTGCAGATCTATCCATGTAGAATTCACTCCCAACTGTTTACAGGAGCCAGAAAAATAAGGTACAACATTGACAAGGAGAAAAAGAACTGGATAAATAAAAGAGCCCCATACTGTGAATTATTGCCTCTGTTAGAGTTACTTCAGAACATAAGTATGGTGTGGACCGAGGCAGGTGACAGGAGATTAATTGAGAAAGGGGGTTCCAGAACATGATGGTTGTGTTGAGACCCATTTTGTTGAACTACACACACACACACACACACACACACACACACACACACACACACACACACACACAACACATACATTTGTGTGTACAGAAACATAGGAAGTCATCTATGAAGAAAACTGCTCAGCTGTTGACAGTTCGGGGCTATGGGACTAGAATAGACAAAGAAAGACCTTATTTTAGGGTATCGCTTGAATTTGCTGTCACATAGGCTAATCTTCAAATTAATGCAGAAAAAAAAAGTATAAGGGGCTATGGCCACCAAGCACCAGGGGCAAGCCCAAGATTCATAAGTCCATGATTGGCATGGTTGGATCAAGCAAGTCAGAAGGATAAGGCAAATGAGACAGGAGTCAAGCAGATGAATTAACTTCAGACAAGGTCATTGGCAGGGTAGTGAGGAAGAGCAGAAACCTCTGTAAGCTGATTCTAAGAGAGGAGATACTGAACTGTCCCTGCAGCTCTCTAGTCATGTCTCACAGGCATGTAGAGCCCTGACAGTCACAACCACCCGTAGTGAAGCCCTGACCCTGATGGAGACAGAAATGGAATTCAGATGAGCCTTTTGGCTGCCTGTAACTTAGTTCTCCCTAAGTTCTTGAGAAAAGAAGTGGTTTGTTGCAGGATATTTGATCACATTGGGAACCTGAGGTTGTATTATTTACTGGAAAAAAAATTGTTTCTAGTTGTGGTGTGGCTCAGCCCTTAGCACATGCCTCGAACCCATCTGGCTGGAATACAAATATGGCTTTAGTACACACCCTTAATCCCAAACAATGAAGGTAAAGTTAGTTTTCAGAAAGAGCACCATGTTTGAGAGTGACATGTAATTGAGTGGCAGACAAAGTGATGAATCAGAGAAAGATTTGCCAGAGTAGGCTATGCCCAGCTCTCATGAGGAGAAAGAAGGGAAGCTAATTAACTGAGCAACACAGAAAGAGAAAGGAGGGGAAGGCAGTTTTACTGAGAATGTTGTACAGTGGCAGGTTGAAGTCAGACACAGGTGAAGACAGAAGGAGCCAGAGAATGGGAAGGAGCCAGAAGAGATTTCCAGAGCTAATCTTTGGCCAAGCAGAGCAAAAAGTCAGAAGCTGAGAGGGAGAGAAGCCAGGTAAAATCAGTCATCGTGGAGAGGAATTTGAGTCTCAAGAGCTGAGTTGGATCAGCCAGGAAACTGAAAGAACTAGGAAGGGTGAGCTTATTCATCCGTAAGTCTCGGAGGCTGAAAACATTCTGGTTTAGAAAACAGTGCAAAGAGGCCAGAAGCTTCCAGGACTAAATCTAGGTTAGCAGTGAGCCTCGGAGACAACAATTACCTCAAATACGAGGTACATTAGCAGAGGTTGTGCCACTTCTCCATATTTTTTCACTATCAAAAGTCTTTTCTCTGATTCTTCCAAAGCTTTCAGAGTTTTAAAGTTTTAAAGAAATCTGAATATCTCCAAGGGGAACTGTATGCAGTGACCCCCCAGTATGAGTACATCTTTGTTAATTAAAACAATTCAATTACCATCACACTTTAGTTACACAAATATTGTTTGGGTTCTGTATACTTAGAAAGAACAAATATATCTTTCTGGAAGAAAAGAAAAAGGAAGAGGTGGAGGAGGAAGAAGAGAAAGAAGAGGAAGAGAATGAGAAGGAAGAACAGGAAGGAAAGGGAGAGAAGGGTGGTAATACCGTAGGAGGATGGTGAGAAGCAAGGTGCAGAGTCTGCGGCACTCCTGCAGCTCACAGCAGCAGTTCAGACTCGGATGGAGAGGAGGGCCCATCTGAACACTGCAGGCAAAGACCTTCATCCATGTAAGAAAGACCAGCCAGTTATCCTGCTTCCACCGCCTGAAGTCTTGACCTGGAGAATCTTCAGCAATCATTGGTCGTTGTTCTGAACCACTTGGCCTTGGGGTGTCGTGTTACTCAGCAAGAGAAAACTGACAACATCCATCTTGTTCCCAATATAAATTTCTTCCCTTCCTAAGAAAATATTAGCTTCAAGGTTATACATATATATGTATATATAAACAGAAAATTAATAAATGGAATATTACATGTCAATGTTAGAGGGCTGGCTTAGCATGGCAAAGCCCAAGGTGTGATGCTCATCACAGAAGAAAAACATAGCCAACATACTAAAAAAAACACTAGGGCTCACCTTTCTATATAACTAATGAACATTTCCTCTTTTCTGAGTGTATGGTTATTTTCTCTATTTTTCTTGCAATTTTTTTCTATAAATATATCAGATCTCTTCCTATATGCTAGAAATTGTCTCCTAAGAGTGAAATACTAGGGCTTGCTTAATTTTTTTTAGAAACTCCCAAGAATAGCATTAAAAAATAACAGACAAGTAAAATCACACCGTGTAAGGTCCTGCAAAAGAAGAATTACACATGTGCTGGTGCACATCTGCAGTTGCAGCTTTAGGGAGCTAGAGTCTGAGAAATCAGGAGTTCAAGGACAGCATTAGGCACAGAGTAAACCTCAGGCCAGTCTGAGTCACAGGAAGCCCTGTCTCAAAAAAATCAAGGAAAAAAAATGAAAAAGCATAAAGAGGCAATAGAGTAGGAGATGGGGAAGAGGAGATGGGAAGGAGGAGGAGATGAGGAGGAGGAGGAGGAGATTGGGAGGAGGAGGAGATGAGGAGGAGGAGATAGGGAGGAGGAGGAGATAAGGAGGAAGAGTTGGGGAGGAGGAGAACAGGGGAAAAATAACAATGGGGAAAATAATACAACTTACACAAGCTCTTTGAGTCCTTGGTGGACGTTCCAAGAGGCTGACATGCACCAGGGCTTTGAGACTTTAATGCCCAGAAAGGAATATAGAGGTTCCAATTTCATATTTTCCTTGCTACCAAAAGGATATATGTATAACTTAATTTGGATATGGCCCCTTCAACACATCCTTAGGATGAATCACTGTTCTTGGCAGTTAATTTAGATGGCACCAAAGAAAACTAGACTCCCTTTTCCTCTGAAGAATCATATTTCCTTCACTAAGGTCACTTGACAGAACCATTACAGACTCAGATAAGACACACGGGACTCTGTTAAATATCTGGCAATTTTCTTGAGCCTCTTTATTTATTAAAAGAATGTATTCATTAGCAGTCATTAGTACATTCTGTCTAGATGGGGGTTAAAGCCTCCATAAGTTGAAAGACCATGTTTTTTCATTAAAAAAATTAGTGACATTAATTGCCCCATGGAATAGATACAGTTTCTTATAAGCTCTCCCCCTCCTTCCCTCCTCCCAAGAGGAACTGGACACTGCCTACTTCTGTCAGAGATCCAGGCCATTTTCTCCTGGGCTATGGGTCAGCTCTGTCACTCCAGCCTCTCTGGTGACATGCCACTGTCCACAGGGAATAAGTAAGCTCCTTAGCCTGTTACACTGACCCTTCTAACTCTACTTCATCTGGAGAAGGGACAGGAGACGTCTCCTTTAGTTGGCAGTCTCATCTGAAGGGACTGGGTTTTAGCAGCAGGAAACAAATCACATTAGAGAAAGACTCAGCTTTCCATAGCTCAGGACTGAAACTGATCCCCTTTTTGACCTTTAGTTTGAGACACATGCTCTCCGGAAAATGTACTCAGGGTAGACCAAGGGAGAGGGAGCTCTACTGGTGAACAGGGATCCTGACTTACTTATTATTATTTTTTTAATTAGCATGCCTATCGGTGGATTTTTATTATGACATCTCAAATATATATTAATATACCTTCTTATCTGTCACCCTCTCCCACTGCCCTGCTTACCCGTCCCCCAACTTCCTCTTTCTAGTTCCCACCATCCTTCAAAACAGAGGCCTTCTTTGCTTTTATGTCAGGCATATCTTGGTACACTCTCTCCCATGTTCCTTCTTAAGCTCTTCCTCATGTTCCATGATCTCTCTTAGGTTTGTAACACACATGCACACACACGCACACACAGAGGGAGAGACAGAAAGAGTTTTTAAACCTAAATTATTCGTATGAGATAAAACGTGTACATTTTTTTTCTGATTTATTAGACTTGTTTTACTTAACAAAATAATCTTTGATTTTGGCCATTTCCCTAAAAATGTCATGTTTTCATTCTCTTTAGAGCTGAATACAATTCTATTGTGAATATATTCCACACTTTCTTTATCCATTTGAAATGGCTACTTTTCTCTTGCTGTGACAAAACACTGTGACCAAGGCACCTTACATAAAGAAACATTTAACTGGGACTTAAAGTTTGGGAGGATTAGGAGCCCATGGCCATCATGATGGAGATCAGGGGAGGGGGAAATCTGGCACAGCATTGAAGCCCCAGCTAAGAGTTCACATCCCAGTTCTCTAGGAGGAAACAGCAACAGAGACTTCTTTTTCTCTTCTGACTCACACAAGGCTAGCTCGATTTTGCTGCTGAAATCTCAGTTATTCCAGGTTTTGAAGGTTTCTTTCCTGAAATCCTACATACTTACCACCCTTATGAACTTAAGATCTATTTTCTTTAAACAGACTTAAGAATTAAATGATCACATACATGTAACTATCCTACCACTGGTGCACAAAGATACCTGTGTGACAACCAACAATCGTCTGCCATCTTTAAATATTTAGATAGTATTTAAAATACTATTCATTTTATATGTATAGTATATACATCTAAAAGCCATTCAAATATTTCATTCTGATAACTAAGTAGCAGCAAGTCAGGAGCCCCGTTAAAAGCCGACAGTGACCATTGACACAGGGCTGCAACAGAGTCTTCGAGAGCCACCGCAGTGGGGGCTGAAGATGGCTCAGTGGTTAAGAGCATTTGTTACTTTTGCAGAGGACCTGGGTTCTGTTCCCAGCACCCACATGGTGGCTCACAGCAAACTACAAGTCCGGTTTCAGGAGATCTTGATTGATCTCTTCTTCTGACCTCTACAGGCACTAAGCACACATGTGAGATATATATAGGCAGAACAGTCATATTCATAAAATAAAGTAAATAGATCTAAAACTGTTGTTTTAAAAGGACAGCAGCCGTAGAGGTCTAAGTATGGTGATGTCATCTGTCAGTGGGGAGATCATTCATCTGTAGCTGGAAAAATGCAACTGTGTCTCCTGGCACCTTCAACTAAATTCAGCAGGCAAACTCTGTATTTAGGAAAACAGCCCAACAAATTGCTTTGGACTAGGAAATGGAGGCCGGAGAGGATCAGACTGATTATTTGAACCAATGGGCCAAGCAAGCAGTGGGCTGGTTGATAATATTTGAATGTGAAATGTCCCCCACAGGCTCATGATTTGAACATTTGGTCCTAGCTGGTGATGCTATTTTGGAAGGCTATAAAGCTGTTGGGAGGGAGGACCTACTTGGTGGAAGTAGGTACTGGGGATGAGCCCTCGAAGGCTACAGCCAGGCACTTGGTTCTTGGCTCTGCTCAATCTGTTTACAAATCTATACGGTCTCTGCCATGCCTTCCCTGCCATAATGGATAGGGATGTCCCGAGACCATGAGCCAAAATAACTCTCCTCTCTCAAGCTGTCTCTGTCAGGTGATGTAGTCACAGTGACTCCAAAGTAATCAATACACTTGACTTCTTCTGTTGGTTTTTGTTTTTGTTTGTTTGTTTTGAGACAGAGTCTCCCTACATAGCCCCAGCTGTCCTGGAACTTACTGTAAAGACTAGGCTGACGTCAAGCTCACAGACATCTCCCTCTGCCTCTCTCTCAAGTACTGGAATCAAAGAGATGCGCCACCATGCCTGGCTGCTGCTGCTTCCTCCTCCTCCTCCTCCCCCTTCTCCTTCTCCTTCTTTTTATGGATTATCTTAACTACATATTCATAAAGAAACAGAGCTGCTTCAAGAAAGATAGCAAGGTTGTCAAGACAAAAAGTAAGTCACACAGGACTATGTTCTGGTCAGATATAAGACATTTAGAAGAGGTAGAGGAAGGGGGAGGGGTGGAGGAGGAAGGGGGAGGAGGGGAGGGAGAGGAGGAAGAAATGGAAGAGAGGAGATAAGACTGCCTCAGCTTTAATTGCTGAGGAGATCTGTGAAGACAAAACCTTGTATGAGGTTGTCCAACGAGCTTCTCAGAAGGACTTTGTCAGAATTCACACAACAAAGGCGTTCTGTTGTTGAAGCTGGAGTTTGAGGGCTAGCAGAAGCCCTTGCTTCCCTCATTTCTTTCAAAGGTGTCTGGGATACGCTGTTCTTTGAGACACAGGAGGGAGGGCTCGCATCTCTTTCCTGTCTGTGTGTGCTCACACACTTCTGCTGAAGGCGTTTCTGAAGGCTGAGCTCTTGATCTTGCCATTCACATTTCTGTGGCAAACGCTGTCTGTGCTGGTGTGGTGGTTTGAATATGCTCGGCCTAGAGAGTGATACCATTAGAAGGTGCAGCCTTATTGGAGTATGTGTGGCCTTTTGAGAGAAGTGTGCCACTGTGGAGGTAGCTTTGTAATCCTCCCCCTAGCCACATGGAAACACTTTTCCATTAGCAGCCTTCAGATGAAGACATAGAACTCTCAGCTCCTCCTGCACCATGCCTGCCTGGATGCTGCCATGTTCCTGCCTTGATGATAATGGACTGAACCTCTGAACCCGTAAACCAGCCTCAATAAAATTTTGTCCTTATAAGAGATGCCTTGGTCATGGTGTCTGTTCACAGCAGTGAAACCCCAACTAAGACAATTGGCAACGATACTTTGGGCCCCGACTGACAGAAAACCCCATATTGATTGGCATATGCAGTAAAGGGACTTACTGGTTCACCAAGCTGAAAAGACCCAGTTGCTGGACTACACCACCCATGGGCCTGTGTGCCGTTAACTCTGACTGAATAGGATGCTCTTACCCCTTCTCTGTGTGGGTTGGACATGGTCTCAGGCTGGCAGCAGGATGACTATTTCACCTTTGGGTCTTGCCATCTGTCTGCTTTTGCTCTATTAGAAAGCCCGAAGACCTGAGTTTGACCTTCTGGTACCCACATAAAAAAGCTAGAGGCAGCAGGATGTGCCTGTAATTCTAGTGCTGGGGAGGTGGAGACAGGAGGATGCCTGGGGCTCTCTGGCCAGTCAGTTTAGCTGAATTGATGAGCTCTGGGTACACACACACACACACACACACAGGCACTCTTCTCATATCAACACTCTTCCCCTGAAGTTTCTATAAAACTTTTCCATCTTGGATGGTTTGTTGGCTGGTCTGTTTGGATCAGAATGATCACATGTCCATTCCGGAACCAAGCTGCTTGACCTGGAGAACACCAGCCGTTCCATAGCTAAGATCTGGGTTTCTAAACTTCTCTCTGCAGTGAGGCAGTTGGGTTCCTCCATAGACCTACAGGGCCCATACCAAAAGCAGGACCACCCTCCCTCACTCTACACCAGACTGGAGGTATCTCTGAACAAAATCAGAGAGCTGTCTAAAGTGTGCAAAAGACAGTAAACATGAGGTCACCCTTTAAAGTCTTTCCCATACACAATTATAAAGCACACTACTCCACCAGAGGCAGCTGAACAGGATGCTGCAGCTTCTGACAACCCAAAGGCTCCACCCCTCCCAGAGCGGAGCCTGCCAGATCTTTATCTATGGAAGTGCAAGGATTTCCAGGAGGAAGTGAGAACCAAGAGAACAGCCACAGCTCCCAGGCTACTGGGCAAAACCAATTGTTCCTGGTCCATATGGGATACGAATTAATTCCAGTACAGGGAATGAATAAAGGGGGGAAAATTGGAGATCCAAAGTCTCCACCGTGGCATCTGAAGGGGAAAAACAACTTTAAGAATAAACTCTCCTCAAACGAGAAACCAGATAACATTTGGAAAAGAGTCTATCTGAAGTGGAACAGTCTTTAATTGCCTCTCCCCCCAGTATCAGGGGACAGAGAAGGCAGAAAATACACTGTCTTTGAGTAGTAAAAATAAGAATGATGTTGGAAAAGATCCATGAATTTGACTTTTTGTTTGTGTATATATGGCTGCCCCCAGAACGTGCTCTGTAGACTAGGCTAGCCTAGGCTAGCCCGAAACTCACAGAGCTCTTCCCGTTAGTTCTGTTTTTAACCATCCACCATCAAATTCCTTTTTCATTTTGTCACCAGGGTGTTTAGCAAGTGCGGTGTTTGTCCATTTTTTCCAGTGTAGGTGGGGGGTAGGGGTGGGGTCAGGGGAGCAGTCTGCCAAAGCCCCCTTGCTGTGGGCTAAAATCCATTTAACCTCAACTGTACATCTGACCCATTCTTCAGGCATCCATTGAGGGCCGCTGATGCTCCTGGTTTCACTGTCACAGAATCCCATGGTCACACCATCAACAGCTGTCTTTCTTCCTTTCCACAGGAAGAGGGTGCTTTCAAAGATTACCGTCCCCAGAGGCATTAGACGCTTCTCAGCATCTAGGACCTTCCTCTGGTGTCTGTTCAAATGGGTCACTGAGTGACTAAGCTCTCACTAACAAGAGCCCGGAAGCAGAGAGAAATCACTGGTTTAGCTCTGGCTTTGAGAACCTCACAACCTTTCCGGCAATCTAGCCCACCAGGAACATAAGAGGATTCTGTCTACTTCAGAGTTGATTAACAGGCCTAAAAAAAGAGAGGGGGTGAGAATGATACCTTTCCTCAGCCTCCCAGAAACCAGTGGGAAAGGAAAACCCGGTGAAGGCTACACTGTAGAAAGTTCTGGAAGCCGGAGTTCTATAGATCTGGTGAGCTAAGGAAAAATAAAAAAGGAATAATCCCCATCTCAAAAGCAGGGTGTGATGCCTGTAGTGGTAAATAGTCAATTCACTTTAAGCTCCCTCCCAGAGGGTGATCGAACCTCTATCCACTTGCCAGAGCTCTCTGGATTCGTGAACACACACACACACAGGCACACACACTCACACACATGCACACAACTCACATACACACACATGCACACACACTTAAGTTTTAATATGTCTAACTAGCTCAATGACTGGGCACTTCTAAACCTCCCCACGACTAGCATCACTCCTCTGATTCTTACCTGTCGATGGGCCTCTTAGTCTGATCTTTCTGCTTCCCAGTCACAACAATTCTCTCTGTGCTTCTCCTCCTCCATCCCTTGTTCATGCAATCTAAACGTCCCACCTTTGTTTCCCTACTATATGGAAATTCTTTATTACCACTCAAAGCCAGCTGGAGGCAGGGACCCTGTGTCTGGAAGCTTTTGGGAGCTGAATTAAGACAAAGCATTAGAACAGTTTCCCAACAGATGTCAGCGTGTCTTCCCCATCCTGTCAGATCCGCAACACAATGAAGGAAAGGGTACAATCTTCACTTTTGGCCAGCTGGTTTCATCCTGGTTCAGCTACTTAGCAGCCACATGATGCTGAGAACGCCGAGTACACACACTCTCTGATGGGCAGGGGCTGTCAAACTGCTTACACCACATGCACTCTTGCAGCTCTTGGGAAATCTCAGGATATCACTGGGCAAATGAGTCCAGACTAACTCGATGGATGACAAGAGGGCCAACCACCAGCTATGTAAGTGGTGTTGGTCCACCGGACCCACAAACCTGTGAGAAATGATGACGGTTTAAATGTGTTCTGAGTGTTTCATTTCGCTGTACCTCAAAGGCAGCTGATAGGTTGTAGATGGACCTGTAGCTATCTTGTTAGGAGAATCTTCACTTGGTGTGCATGGGTGTGCATTACATGTGTGTACGTGCATGCATGCATATGCATGCATACATGCTCATACAGTCCTTGTGGAGCCCAGAAGAAAATACCTTACAGAAGCTGATTTCTTCTTCCTAAGTAGATTCTGGGAACCTAACTTAGGTCATTGTTCTTGGAAACAAACACCTTTACCAAATAACCCATCAAACCTGCCCCAGTTTCTCTACTCTTTAGGGTATGAAACTTTTCTCTGATAACAAAAATCAGCTGGAGTCTACAGAGATGGCTCAGCACTTAGGAGCTGAGCTCTTCTTCTAGGGGACCCAGGTTTGATTCCCATCACCCACAAGATGGCCCACAACCATTTGTGACTCCAGTTTAAAGGATACAAATCCTGTCCTGGCTCCTCTAGTCTCTTCCAGCACCAGACATGCACAGGCACACATGCAGGAAACGCTCTCATAAAATAGTAATATATAATTTAAAAAGACAAATCACCCGATACCTGGGCTCTGGCTGGCATTTCCCAGCATCTGTTGATCAGGAACATCCAGTCTACTGAACTGGTGTACCCCCGAGATGGGTGGATCGGTTAAAAGACACTGCAACTTCCTCTCAGGGCTGGTTCGACCTT
This sequence comes from Micromys minutus, assembly GCF_963924665.1. Classification (NCBI taxonomy): domain Eukaryota; kingdom Metazoa; phylum Chordata; class Mammalia; order Rodentia; family Muridae; genus Micromys; species Micromys minutus. Next base: position 27,932,618 of record NC_137981.1, read on the forward strand.
CATATAATACAAATAGTCTGTGGAGGTGGGAGTTTACCCTTTGTATGGACCCCTTAGCTAGATGTCCTTAGGCATATAATGTGGCCCTGGTAAGCTGCAGACACTGAATGTTCAGTTTAGCTTTGAACTGAGATAGTTTGATTCCTAACAGTGGTGCTGGGTGAACTGGGAAAACAGTCAGTCATTCTTTATTCTGCAGGCAAAGCTTTGGAGGCTGGATTGGATTCAGACTTCCTGCCATAACTGAGCGCCTCCCTCCCCGAGGATCTTTGTCCCCAGCCAGGCTTAGACCATTCCAGATTGGGTTCGAGGTCCAGATTCTGGGTTGAACTTTATCCACCCATAGCCCAGAGGCACAGTTCTCCACTTCAGAGTGCGTGGGAGGATTGGGGAGGTGACGCTGTAGCAAATAAGTCACAAGATTCAGTGATAAATGAGGCTTTACATTTTGTTCACATGTTCTGAAGAGTGTAAAAATGCCTATAGCTGAAGAATTTCGACATAATTATGAACTATAATAACCCCGAGTTTTAGCTAGGAGTTAAGTCCGGTGCTCAGGTAACCCAGAACGACTACAGTCTAAAAACTGTTATGTGTTACACACCTGTGATCTCAGTACTTGGGAGGTTGAAGCAGGAAGATCATGAACTTGAGGCCAGCCTGGGCTACATAGAGAGATACTGTCTCAAAAACACACAGTCAACTGCATGGTTATATCGTGGCACAGGTTCCAAGGATGCAGTGTAAGAATGTTGTCACTCATCTGACCTAGAAACAAGGTCAAAGCAAACCTTACAGGAGCCATCTCCCAACTTCCTGAATTGCTGTCTATTCACTGTTCCCTGGGAAGTGTTTGCGCTTTGGTAACAATGGCTCGTGTAGATACAAGGTTTTCACTTTTTAAGTTTAAATTTGCTTTATTATTACTGGGGAAGGGTCACGCATGCCCCAGTACACATAGATATGCCAGAGAGCAGCTGTGTCAAGGGCTCCCCTCTATCCAGGAACTGAACTCAGATTTGTCACCAGATTTGCCTCAACAGGCAGCAAACACATTCACCTTGTTCGAGAGACCTAGTAGTGCCTGCTTGTAATCCTAGGGGGTAGAATTAGGAGAGTGAAGAGTTCAAGGCCAGCCTGGGTTACATGGGACCCTATTTTAAAACAAATAAGAGAAAAAAAAATAAACCACAGAATTATTAATTTTCATACTAAAAGTACAACATATTCACAACAGTCTTCTAAGATGACTTAGGAATGTATAATGCTCTCGTCTGCTTGGGAAGTGGGGAAATTGGAAACAGGCATGGTATTGAGCTAATCAATGAAGACTTCTCTCCACATGGAATTGCTTTGTATTGGGCAAGGAAAAACCACACACACACCATAATTTCTAGCTTTTCTGCTAGTCCACACCAGTGGTGGGCTGGAAAAGAGTTAGTACCGGATCTTCACGTGAGAAGGCTGTGGTGTGTGAGCGCTGGTGATGCCCATGGTGTAAGCGCTCCCAACATGGCTGATTTCCAGATGTCAGATGCTAGCACTGAACATAGAGTCAGGGAGGGCTGTGGCTTGCCCGTTCATCCCAGGGTTTCTACCATACGAATGCATTAGATATAATGGCCTCAAGAAAATGATAATTTCGGTATAATTAAGAAATGAAAACATTTGGTGCTTATGACATTTTAATATAATTTTTTGTAAGTTTATAAAGAAAATTTTTAACTAACAATACACCTTGTTTATTTTTTGACAATATTATATACATGGACAATGTATCTTGACCATATCTACCCTCAACTTTCCATTCCTCTTATTCCCCAAATGCCCGCCCACCTTCATGCTCTCTCTCTTCTCCCTCAACCCCCTCATAGCTCACTAAATCCAGTTAGTGCTGCATGGTGTAATGTTGAATGCCCTTGTCAGCTTGCTCTTGTGTGGGTCTTGTTCATACAATCATAGCTTCAGCAGGTTCAAAGGCACTGCGTGTCACATCCAGAAGACAGGCTTTGACAGCAGACCGACCACCCCTCCTCCCCTTTTCCGCCCCTCTCACTTCTTCTCCTACATTTTCTGAGCCTTGAGGACATTTTTGAACTTTTGAGACAAGGCTTCACCAAGCCCAGGCTGGTCCCCTTGCTACGTGCCTGAAAACAAAACTGAATTCCTGATCACTCTTCCACCTCCCAAGTGCCACCGGGACAGGCTCTAATTTAATTTTAATGACACCGTATTTTACAAGCAGCTGCCCCACGTTTTGAAATTTTAAGGACCAGTTCTCACCAGCCCACAGGCATCAAATCTAAACACTCTGATCCAGGATCTACGGAGTTATTTGAAATTTAAAATGAAGTAGGATAAATGTGCCCCGGGGTAGGGGGATAGTTAGCTAGATGCCTTATTATCTGCCCTTATCAACTCACGTGTTTTGAAAAATTCAGGATTAAGCAAGAAAAATTTTCATCATAGGGTAGAGATGTCATTGAAACCTGTCTGGAGTAAAAGACAAAAAAAAAAAAATACTGGAGCCCACGGGGCTGATGCTGTGGTGGGGTTAGGTATGGGTGGCTGGGCATTGTTTCACAACTTTCCTTAATCACAGAGGAAAACAAAAAACCAACAAAAACAGCAGCAACGACAAAAAGCACCTTTTTAATATGAAGAAGGAGGACTTTTTTTTCCGTTTGAACTATTCATCTTTGCTATTGGCCAGATTCACCTGGATAAGTATGAGTCTTGTTTTGATTGGCTCTCTGTTGGCCTAAGCTTTAAGTGTGGGGCATACAGCATTAGTACCAGGAAAGGTTGTGGAGAGAGGCAAGCCTGCCTTGCTTCACAGAGAACAGACTTGGGGTCACAGGAAGACAAGACACTCAGGGTACAGAATAGAAGGAGACACTTTTTTTCCTTTTGTGTGTGTGTGTGTATGTTTGCCTGAGTGTAAGCACACCTGTGTAGTGTGTGCACATGGGGGTAGGCATGAAGATTGATGTCATGACTCTTAGTCATAGCCACTGGAAGCAGGGTCTATCAGTCAAACCCAGACCACCCCAACATGGCTAGTTTTGATAGTCAGCTTACTTTCAGAATTCTCTGCTCCATCTTCTGAAGCTGTATTATAGACCGGGCCTCCAGAGTCACCACACCCTGGATTTTGTAGGTTCTGGGGATCTGAACTCTGGTCCTCAGACAAGGCAAGTGCTATAACCACTGACCCATCCCCCTGCCTCAAGAGACACTGATTTTCCCAATCAGGTCAACAAGGTCGACCTTAAGAGTATCTTCTTCAATTCTGCACTGGGAGCACCTGCGGATCGTTACCCTTACCCCTGCCCTGCTTCTGATACTAACCACAAAGGCCAAATTCACATGGCTGGCTGGGAACAGGACTGCAAGTACTTCAAACCTTCAGGCTTTTGCTCTGGGATCCTCCTCTCGCCATTTCTGACCACTGTGCCAGGGAAAAACCTCCAATATGAAGCAACAGCTGCCATGTACAGCTGGGGCAGTGCTTTTGGAATCTGGTTGGCACATTAGAGCATTCTAGGAGAGTTTTTTTTTTTTTTTTTTTTTTTAAATGTTTGATTCTTCTCTCCAGCGGTTTAACTCCAGTGCTCTAGAACAAACCCTGGGGTATTTGTTGTTGTTAATCTCTTTTCCAAGGTCCTTTGTAACTATTACACACAGCCAGAGTTGAGAGAGCCGAGTCAGGATAGTAACAACGATAATCATCTTTTCAGACATGGGGGTACATACTTGTGATCCTAGCTCTCGGAAGGCCAAGGCAGAAAGATTACAAGTCAGAAGTCATCTAGAGATTATACCACCAAGACTAGGCTCCACTTAACTAATAAATAAAGATAAGAACTGACAACTTTAAGGTGTACAAAGAGTAAACGATGTTAGTAAACAACTGTGTACAAAGACAGGTTTTAACTGTGTGAGGTGTTGGAAGGTTGCCTGTGTGTTCACTGTTCTCGGAAACTCAATGCCTGCTTCTGTGAAGAAACATTATCTAAGGGAAAGGAAAGGGAAATGAGCAGGGAGTTCCTTGCCCTGGATTGAAACCCTGAGCCCAATTTAGCCACAACACAGTGACCCAGAAAACACAGCAAATTCTTCCAAACTGCACAGAATGTCTGGAGCCCTGTCAAGCTAGTCTTTCATGCTTTCAGTGGGGAAAATATACATCGAGCAACTCAGTTATGTGTGTGTGCAGAGGGACGTCTGTCTTTCTTAAGAAGGAAAGCCAACAAATTAAGTACCTACTACAATTTTTTATAAGGCATTGTGAACAAATGCTGACTTTGCTAGTCCACAAATTGTACCTTTTACTGACTGAAACACTAAGACACCAGACAATTTTGCTCTTGGCGTCTTTACCAGATGATGTTTGCTGTATGTATTGAGTTCATTAGAGAGGCAGAACTAAGAGGAAATACACATGTATTCTGTATGCTATAGATGGACATTATAGCAAGTGGCTTGCATAATTACAGAGGCTGAGGTATCTGCTGTCCACATCTGGATACCCAAGGGTACTACTATCCATGGGCAAGATACTGTTCAGCTCACAAAGGTGGTGCAAGCCCCACTCAATTCAGGTTTTACCATACTTGGGTTCTTAGCTGAAAGAGAAATGCTTACCCGTCATGGGGAAGACTATCTGCTTTAGGCATTTCACCAATTCAGATGCTAATCTCGTCTGTAAACACCTTCAGAGACATTTTCAGATATAAAGTTTTGCCAAAGTCCAGTCAAACGGATACCAAAAATTAACTATCACATCATGGATAAGTGTTTTTTATGAATTTATCTGAGAATACTCTGGAGCATAAGTTTTTCCATAACACAAGACCTAGCAATCCAACGTCACTTAAAAGCAATGTAAGTTTCACTGGCTTGCGGTGGGGGCACCTAACTGGATGTACTCACCCAGACTCATGGAGCCGAACCTTACGGAGCATGGATCACACCCGCTCTAACTCACACCTCATTATTTCAGACAAAGAACTTAAGGATAAATATGGGTATTAAATGAATGTTTGCCGAGGAGGCAAACGGCAAGGAGAGTTTCTATTCATTTTGCTAAATCACAAACTTTGCAGTCTAAACAAGACAATGAAATGAGTCTCCCTTATAAGAGCTGTTCTGCAAATATTCCAACCCAGCATCCCTAAGGCTGGAGACGGCCACAGCCATGCGCTGTGTTCTTGGCACAAAGTACTCATCTTTGAGAACCAACAACAACAACAATCACAAAACCAGTATTAGAACTCACATAGGAGAACAGAGACCTGTTAAACTTAAGTGTGGCAAGCTAGCAAGTGGGCTCAGAGGGAAAAAGTGCTTGACCCCAAGGCTCATGACTGGAGTTTGATACTTAGGACCCCACATAGTGGGAAGAGAACAGTCTCAGGCTCAGGCAGTTTGTCCTCCTCTCCCCCCACCGTATCTGCATGCCCTTTACCACTCATAAAACAAAGGTAATATTAATTTTACTGTGTTGTATTTATTGTGTTGATAATTGCTAACAAAAAAATACGTATTTCCACTCGACAGACTCTGGGATGGCGCAGAGGGCCCGTGCAACCTTCGGTTTCCTTGTCTAGCTTCTGGGTCTCTTGTTCATCTCAATATTTCCAGATCCTAAGGGGTGCTTGATTTAAAAAAATAAAATAAAAATGAATAAAGATGAATGAATGAGTGTGGTTGAACCCACAGAAGTTTCAATGTCCTTTGTGCCTACAGCCAGAGAAAACACGGGCTGTCTCTTAAGTGCCATGAGAGTTAATGACAACCTGGAGCCACTTGTCTTGGCTCAAGTGAACTACATGATAATTAAAATTCCAGGAGCTCTGCCAATTTGCTGTTGAATGGAGTCATAATTAAAAACCAAATGATCTTAGCTTACACCTAGAAATTATATTAAAAATTAAACTAAAGGCACTAGGGATGTAGCTCAGTTGGTAGATTGCTTGCCTGGCACGCACCAAGCCCTGGGTTCAGTCTTCAATAAAGCATAAACCAGACATAGCATTATACACGTTAGTCCAGAAGTGAGGAAATGAAGGCAGAGGTCAGGAATTCAAGGTCACCTTTAGCTACAAAGTGAGTTCAAGCCAACCTGGAGTATGTGAGACATTCTCCCCGCATCAAAAAGAAAAGAAAAGGTTGAAGTTAATAATCATTCCGATGCTCTGCTTCCTGATTATTCACTGCAGTTAGCAATGATCACCAGTCTTATGTTGCTTTATAGATATCAAATCCAGGTACTGGGGACCAGTGGTGTACACACCAGTGAGTGACTCCCAGAATCACACTCAGGGAAGTCATGCCACCGACAGTGGGAAACTGGTCATGGGAAAGAATTCACACTCTTCAAATGAGCAACTTCTGTAGAACTGGCTGGTTTTGTGTCAACTTGACACAAGCTGGAGTTATCACAGAGAAAGGAGCCTCAGTTAAGAAAATGCCTCCATGAGATCTAGCTGTAAGGCATTTTCTCAGTTAGTGATCAAGGGAGGAGGACCCAGCCCATTGTGGGTGGTGCCATCCCTGGGCTTGGTTGTCCTGGGTTCTATAAGAAAGCAGACTGAACAAGCCAGGGGAAGCAAGCCAGTAAGCAACATCCCTCCATAGCCTCTGTATCAGCTCCTGCTTCCTGGCCTGCTTGAGTTCCAGTCCTTACTTCCTTTGGTGACAAACAGCATGTGGAAGTGTAAGCTGAGTAAACTCTCCCCAACTTGCTTCTTAGTCATGATGTATTATGCAGGAATAGAAACCCTGACTAAGACAGTAGATCAAGAGTCCCCACTCCCCAGGCCTGCCATTAAACATTTGCCAACATGATACTGGCTACACTGTATTTTTCACAAGATCTGTCCTACAAGGTAGCAGCATTCTTACTGGGAAAGAAACCACACACACCAATCTTCCAGAGTCAGCAGTTTCTTCTGCTTTTCTGCATTAACAGTTTTCCTTTCTCTCCCACCCATGCCTTGATGGTATAACGAAAGTTAGCATGCACTGCTGTCAATCAGTGGTTTCCACCTCAGTAAACGTGACTCCTCCCCAATCCTCACACCTCTGGGTTCTGAGAGGAAAAGTTTAGATGTATGAAAAACCACTCATTCTGTCTGAATCGAGGATCAATTGAACTCATTGTAAAATGTGTGCTTCTATATAAAGTGCAGGTTCAGGGTTCCCCAACCTTAAAGAAATGGAAAAGATGTCCACCCCAGCAAAGTGAAATAAATCAGGCCTGGAAAGACAAATATCATATGCTTGCTCTCATAAGCAGAATCTAGACTAAATTTATCTGTATATGACATGAAGATAGGAGGGTGCTATTTGGGGAAAGAAGAGATCAAGGGGAAGAGAGACAGTGAGTAACAGGTGAAGGTGAGCAAAGCATAGAGTACATACCTATGAAAGGCTTGTGATTCTGTATGTTAACTAAAATAAATTTTAAAATGGAGTAATTGATTTAATCATTCCTTTTGAAAGAAACAGATGGGTTGACAGATCTACTGGAGCTCAATGTATTTATTTCAATGTTTTACCATGTCTGCCTCGATGCTACCATGCTTCCCACCATGATGATAATGGTCTAGAACTCTGAAAGTGTAAGCCACGCTCAATCAAATGTTGTTCTTTACAAGAGTTTAAACTCAGACTACTAGGATTGGCAAAACTACTCTGACCTAGTTACTACCTCACCAGCCTCACAACAAAGCTTTAGCTATCCCAATAAGAAGCCTGAAGCTAGATTGTTCTATACATGTATGTGGACAGGTCATTGAGTACAGGCTACTCCTGAAAGCTGCATGAACTTGGGCCAAGAGGCTGCATGCAGAAAAGAGATCTCAGAAGGTCAGCAGTAAGGATCATCTGCCCATAGGACTTCTCCAAGAGCTGCTGCTTCACATAGACTCTGTGCCTTTCAGAAATGAAGGGTCTCACAGCTGTCAAGTTACAGCTGTTGTCTAGTTACTAGAAGCTCTGAGGAGCCCTGCTGTGGGCAGCAAATGGTATGGGGAAATTGGGATTGTTTCTTTGCATCTCGGTCTTGTTAATAGAAGACTAAAAGGAAGCTTGAGGACAACTTTATTAGACTTTGAGAGAAAAATAACATTTTTTGAGCAGGCAAACTGTAAATCGTGGCAGCTGTTGAGATAGGGGTGATGGAAAAGAGGAAGAAAGCAAACCATTCCTTTTGCAGTGGAGCTTAGCAGGCAATAGTGTGGAAGAGACAGGGATGCATGTAAAACTTCAGATGATAAAAAGGCCCATAGCATCAGAAAAAGCATTCCCAGGTCTTGGTCAGTATCTGAAAGAGATAGAAAAACATGAACAGAAGTCCCAGAAAAGAGTTGAACCTCCCACTGAATCTTCTGCAAGGCTGAGAGCACCAGGTTAGAATTTTGCCCAGCTAGAGCTAGATTACAACATATTTTGGCCTTTTTGTTTGCTTTTATCTCTGTTTTTAACCAAACATCCCTATAATAGATAAGCTTTTAAAACGTATTAACTTAAGGGATCATTAGCTTCCATTAACCAAAAGCTAAGTGACATCAGATAGCATCTGAGGCCTACAGCAGAGACTCCCTGCTTTGCTTTAACTCTCCTACCTACCTAATGTGTCCACTAGATGCTTGCAGGTGGCGTTCCTAGAAACAATACTTATTGTAACTTAGTAAAAGGATAATTATTCCTCCCATCTCATAATCATGGCTTTAGTGAATTTGCCTTCCCAAATAGTGGTTTGACTAGATTAACTCTTAAGGAAGGAAACAATAGTTTGCAATGTTCCAATATTTGGGAGCAGATCAGAATGTTATATCTCTACCTGGGGATAGAGGTAGAGTCCATTCTTTCAGCCAGGAGGAAAGAGCTTTCTCTTAATGGGACTTAATAGAGATCTGATATCCATCCTCTATGGCTCCAAGGCAACTATAACAATTGTTTGAAGTATATGTTTTTATGCAGGAAGACAGGTACAGGATAGAACAAGGCCTGTTATTGGACAAGAAGGAAGGATGAGTAGGAACAAAGTTTTAGAAAGAGGAAGAGCCAGAGTGAGGAGAAGGAGCTGGGAGCAATATGGCGGCAGATGTTAAATTTTTTCTCTAAACATAGATACAGGTTGTTATGAATATATTTAAGGGATGGGTGTGTACAAGATTTTGTGCCATCTAGATGGGAAAATTATATCAATTTGATCAGAGGTTATTGTGTGGTGTGTTCCTTCATGTGGCGAGTGAATTGAGTTCTAGAGAAGGTGCAGTGGTGGGATGCACCAAGCCCATCACAATTGGGATGTATGAGCCTGGTGTGGTAACAAACTACCTAGGGAATTGTGAGTGAAAGCAGTGTCACGAGGTGTCACACTGAAATGGCTCATGGACCACCCAGGTCAGAGAGAGCTCTGGGAAGTGCAGAGTGGTACACGTGGGAACTGGAGCGTCAATTTTTTAAATATTTACCACAACAATTGTTCTTCCCTGGAACAACTGAAGACTATTCACCTCCTATTATGACATGCAAGGCACCTGCAATTGGGCCCCTGCTACCTCTTCAACTCCATCTTTTACACCCCTGTGCTGGCTAGTTTTATGTCAACTTGATACAAACTAGAGTCATCAGAGAGGAGGGACTCTCAATTGAGAAAATGTCTCCAAAAAACCAGGCTGTAGGAAAGCCTGTAGAGCATTGTCTTAGTGATTCAGTTGGGGGAGGACCCAGCCCTGTTGTGGGTGGTACTACTGATGAACCAGCCTGCCTCCATCTTAGGTTTAATAGCTATCTTATAGTAAAGAAAAACTAGGCTCATTGCTATTTATGATTAACCCTCTGTTTCTCAAGGATTGGCCTCTGCCCCAATCCTAAATGTAGCCCTAACTACGAACGGTTTGATACTGCCTGTTCCAGGAAACAGAAACCATGTTTCTGTCTCAAATCTCATTACAACCATCTTATAACTCTACCTTTATTTCAAATGGTTGTTATGACTACATGCTGTTATGACTATCTTGTTACAGCTACCTTACAATTTTGTTTTTGTTTCAGGAGGTCATTATGACTAACTTGTTCTGCTCCTTCAACCCCACCTATTTTGCCCCATTTAGAAACCCCCACCCCTGAGCTATAAAAACCTTGTCTTCCTCATATCCAGTGTTGATCTCTTGAACCCTACTTTTAGGGAAAGACAGCTTGTGTACAGGGTTTTTTTTTTTTTAAAGTCTTGCAATTGCTTTAACTAATTTGGTCATGATTATTTGGGTCTGTGGTCTTTCTTCTCACATATTTGGGGGTCAAGAGCCAACCCTGGGCTGTTGGTCCTGGGTTCTATAAGAAAGCAGGCGAAGAAAGACAAAGGCACGGGAGGAAGCCAGTAAGCAACACCTCTCTGGCCTCTGCAGAAACTCCTGCCTCCAGGTTTCTGCCCTGCTGGAGTTAGTTCCCTCACTACTTTTGATGATGAACTGTTATGTGGAACTGTGACTGAAATAGATCCTACCCTCCCCAAGTTGCTTTGGTTATGGCATTTTGTCACAGCACTAGTATCCCTAAGATAACCCCCCTCTCTCTCATGCATTGTTTGTATATAGAATCCTACTTACTAGGACTTTCTTTCCTTTTATACCAGTGTCCTGTGGCTGCTTAAACAAAGAGTAACATATCTGGTGGGTTATAACAACACACATATGCTCTCTAACAGCCCTGAACATCAGAGATCCAAAGTTGGCTTCATTGAGCTAAAATAAAGGTGTCCACAGGACCTGGCTCCCTCCGTATGCTCCAGGAAGGAGTGGGATTCCTGGGCAATGCTTGTTCCCAGAGCTGCATTCCTCACATACCTTGGCTTTGGGTCTGCAGGCAACTGTCACTTTGTGCTGATGCAAGTCCTTTGTCTTTTTGTAAGGATGTGATTAGCAACCCCTGATGTCATAAGACAACACCTCCATCTCAGCACACCTTGATCACATTTGGAGGGGGAGAGAGAGAGAGAGAGAGAGAGAGAGAGAGAGAGAGAGAGGAGACATGTGTAAGTGTGATGAGCAGAGGCCAGAGGTTGCCATCAGATACTTTTCCTCAATTATTCTCTACCTTTATTTTGAGACAGGATCTCTTGCTAAACTTCACTGATTTGGCCAAGCTGACTGGCAATGAGCCTTACAGATCATTCTGTCTCTCTCTGAGACACAAAATCCTGACCCTGTCTGGCTACTATTCTGTTGAAGAGTGATAAACATTTTCTTTTCTTTTCTTTCTTTCTTTCTTTTTTTTTTTTTTTTTTTTTGATAAACATTTTCTTAATAGAAAAAAATTACCACGTCTTAGTCAGGGTTTCTATTACTACAACAAAACACCATGACCAGAAAGCAAATTGGAGAGGAAAGGGCTTATTCAGCTTACACTTCCAGATCATAGTCCATCACTGGAGGAAGTCAGAACAGGAACTCATGAGCAGGTCTCTGTATCAGTTCATGGAGGTATGAACTGATACAGAAACCATGGAAAGATGCTGCTGACTGGCTTGCTTCCCCTGGCTTGCTCAGCCTGCTTTCTTATAGAACCTAGGACTAGCAGTTCATGGATGGAATCATCCACAGTGGGCTGGGCCCTCCTCTATTGATCACTAATAGAAAATGCCCTACAGCTTTCATGGAGGCATTTCCTCTGCTGAGACTCCTTTTTCTGTGATGACTCCAGCTTATGTCAAGTTGACAAGCCTGTACACTGAGTTAAAAAGAAATAGCTGCTAAGGGAGAAACAAGTAGAACAGGGTATAGATTTGAATGTAACAGAAGGAGGTAGAGATAGCTGAAATTTAAAAGAGGCCATCAGGATAGGCCTCATGGAGAATGACATTTGATGAAGCCTTACAGGAGATTATGGCAGTTATCTGGCCAAAGAACCTTCTAAATAGAGGGAACCGTCACTACACAGGCCCTGAGGTCAGCATGTTGGAGAGCAGAGAGGAGAGCTCCCAGAGACTTCTGAGCAGGGAAATGACAAAATCTGGCTTTAAAGTGCTTACTCTTCAAGGGCTGTAAATATAGCCACACAGAGCACTCATTTCATAATACAAGTGGTGTGTGTGTGTGTGTGTGTGTGTGTGTGTGTGTTTTCCTCGGGGATCATGGGCAGAAAGCCACAGTGTTCAACAGACCTCACCAGAGAGACTTATGAAAGAGTCAGAAAGATGATTTGGCATGTTTCGTCTGGCTGCTCTTAACTCCAATTAGCTAGCCCTTATGGCCATTAAGGTTCTTACCCCATGGCGTCTTCTCTCTCAATCTTCCTTTTTCTCCTGTGGTCTCTTTAGAACCCAAGTCTCACCTATGTCTCTTCTGTCCAACTCTTAGCTGCCGGCATCTTTATTTAACCAATAGTTTTAAATTAAGAACAAGGACACATTGTACTAGCAGATTCTCTCACTCCTGGGGGCAACCAGGCCTTGGGGCCCAAGAAACCAAACCTCAACAGGCTACCTGTGAGCTGGGAGGGAAAAGGAAAGGGGCAGGCCATTATGGCTCAGGCTTTATAAAGGGTATACAGTGCATGCACGTTGGGAGAATATGAGACTTGGCAACAGTAGAAATGTGTCACATTTGGAGGCTGAGGATGATGTGGCCACTGGTCCTAGTCACTGAAGGTGGCCACTGGCCTGAGTCATTGAAAGTGGGCTGGTGAAGGATCTGGTTCTGGAATATGGGTGGTTCTTGGTCTACCAATGGTGGTTGTGAGGGAGGGTCTCCTACTCCCGGACTGTGCATTGATTGCAGCAATCTTAAAGCATAAGGCTAGAGAGAATCAACAGAGGAAAGGCCAAGGTAGAAGTAGGAAGGCCCACAGGAAGGTCTTTGTAATAATCTCTGGACTGTCCAACATGAGAATAGTGCTGGGTGCCTGGTCAGCTCACAGAGGACGAATGTCTATGGATTTCCACTACAGTATAGGTGGGACCCAAGGGACAAAGTGTTCTTTGTATTTCAGGATACTGACTAGTTACAGCTCTTGAATGAAAGTCAGACAAGATGATCTTTCAAATCTAAATTTCTGTCCCTTCAGCCTTCTCCCCTAGGCCATTCCACCATTGTCTCCGATTCTGCTTGTTGAAAACAGTTCATTTGTTTCAACCTTCCATCTGAATCTACTCTCTCAGCTTCCTTGCCCGTGGGCGGAAACATCTCTTTGCCATCCACTTAAATCTTTTCCAGTGTTGCCCAGGCTGGTGTCTTAAAGCATCTCTTTTCACTCCAGGGCCCACACCCTAGTCCTGTGCTCAGTGCATTTTCCCAGCATTCTCAGTTCTGTGCCGATCTCTGCCTCCTATCAAGACCCCACATCTTGTCATCCTCCATCCTGGGGATGCTCACAGCATCTATACATTCAGTATCTCCCTTCAAGCCCAGCTCATTTATCAATCTTGTGTCTTGTTATTTTCCCTTGAGACACTAAGTAGCCCAGGTTAGCCTGGAATTCACCATCTTCTTGCTTCAGCCTTCTGTTTACTGGGATTATAGGTTCATACGCACCTGTGGCTCTTCATGTATTAATTGTTAATTGATCCTACTTCTTTCTCCATAACCTTGTTCTGTTCTGAGTTCTGTCCTTTATGGTTCAGTATTAGGTGAGAGATCATGAAAAAGACAAATAGTACGAGTTCGAATCCCAGCTCCTCCATGTCCCACTGTACAATCTTGTGAATTCATTCATATCAAAGAATTTAAAAAATTAAAACGAATTAAGAATGTTAGGTGTTACTTCCAAGAGCTGGGTGAGTACTCAAAGCCTGTGGTTACAAAGACAATGTGTTAGGCTCATACCTCTTCCTCCCTGCTTGCTATGCCATGCCCACAGTTCCACCAACTGCAGTTTAGATTTCTTTCTTTATTGCCTTGCTATATTTTGATAACTCTTTACTTCTAAATATATATTAAAATCACACTTATTATCAGTGGTAGTAATAATAACAACATATGAGACCAGACTAGTCAGAATGCAAGGTTATGGAAATTTTCCATGGTAATCATATACTTGAATATGCACCAAAATCACTCCCAAGAGCTCCAACCTTTTGACATGGTGACAAGGCACTGTGGTCTATAAGTGTGTTGGGCTGTGGGTTGCCGGCTGGACACACCTGAGCTTATATTGCAGTGCTAATTTAGGGCTGAGAATGTGGTAGAACACTTGCCCCACCTCTATAAGGTCTTGAGTTAAATTCTCAGCAACACACAGAAAAGTAAGTAAATAAGAGAATCGGCCTTTTACTCAGACACTGGACAGCAGATAGGAACAGTATATGGCTCTCTGGTCACGTCCACCCGGCTCCTATACCACGGTCTCTGAGCCGGTCCTGTTTGTCTCCTACCCTCAGCTTTACCTCTGGAGTTTAAAAGCGTGCCTTGGAGATCACGCTGTTCTACCCACGGGTGATCCTGTGGGTGTCCTTACTATAAGACTGAGAGTGCCAGTGTCTTCATGACAGACAGCACGGACTTACACAACAAAGGGTTTTTTTTTTTTTTTTTTTTTTTTGTAGATCTGGAAGCCAGAAATCCAGATCAAAGTGCTATCAGGGTTAGTGTTATGATTTCGGGAGGAAATGGCCCTGACAGGCTGTTTGGGGCATTGTTTCCAAGCTGGTGGAACTATTTTGGGGATGCTGTGGAACCTTTGGGAAAAAGGGCCTTCTGCGTAGAAGTTGGCACAGGGGCAAGCCTATAAGATTAACTTGGAACCCCGGTTTTTACTGCTCTATTTCCTAGTCGGCCACAATGTGCACAGCCTCCAATACACAATAGTAACAACAATAACAATACCTTTAAAAGGTATTTTATGTGTGTGTGTGTACGGGTACAGGTATGTGCATATGAAGAGAGGGGACTGCTGGAATTAGGACTATTTGGGGACCACCTGATACAGGAGCTGGGAACAAAACTCCTGTACTCAGGATCAGTGCAGGCCTTCAATCATTGTGTCATCTCAGCCCCGTAAATAAAATAACTTAGAAAAAAGAAATGCAGATTCCCAGATCCCCCACAGAAAACTGACAACAAGAATATCATGGTGATTACCTCAGCCTGCTAGATTACCGGGACGGAAGTCTCTGGAACAAGTGGGGTTGAATGAGGCTTGTTGTCAGTCAGCATCAGCTCTTAACTAGTTTTTTATTCATTAATTTAGAGGAGTTGTTGTCATGGATACCATTCTTTTTCCCACAAATTTTGATTTGTCATCATCCCCAGTTTTATCTGCTCTTAAAACTTCTGTTCCCCCACCACAATGTCAGTCAAGGCTTCCGGATCAGACTCGGCTGTCCACATCTTGTGGTCGTCATGCAAGTCCCAATAACCATTTTGCCCTAGACGATTTTAGCTGCTGTTAATTTTTGTTTGTTTGTTTTATTTTTACCAACAACATTTATTATTACTTTGACAAAAGACTGAAAACTTGGATTTACTTCATTACATAGCCACGAGGAAAAAAAAAAAAAAACTAAACTAAAAACCATTGTGTCTAAGAGAGAGCTAGGGAGACTGAGTGGGGGAAGCAAGAAAGTGACAAGGGCCCTGGAAACAGACCCAGGAAGAAGCTACAGCTGTGAAGATCCTGTTTGCTAAGCTCCCAGGGCCAAATGCCTTGGGGGTCAAAGGGCATGCTTAGAACAATATGGGCTCTACAACAGGACAACCCAGAGAGGGCTGGTCAAATAGTTCAGAGCTTTAAATCCTGGGAAGTTAAACACACAGCTGTCCTCTTGCCTCTCCTGCTCCCCCTACCCCCTTTTATAACTTTTTTATTTGTCTGCTTTCTTCTCTTCAGCTCTCTCCGTTGTCCACAGTGCACCCTTAGAAGAGGTGACCTCCCCTTTGACTTCCACTCTTGACTAGAACAGTTGTGCATTGGTTTATCTTAAAGTGTCCTCTTTATGATTGCTACTCCCCTAAGTTAGGCAGCTTTGAACAAATCACAGCTTCAAGAACTTGACCCACCATCTCTGGGGGTCCGGGAAGATGGGTGTAGGTGGGTGGGCACAGTCCAATTCAGCAATTCTGAACTGTGCAGCCTCTCAATATGTCTAGGGAGTCGGCGCTTGAGAAGTTTTATTTTTTACCAGCTTTCCCTAGGAAAAGCCTGCTGCACACCCACACACTTAGCCAGCACTGGAAGAAGAAAGGCTGCGGAAGCATGAATCACAGCCACCCGAAGCTCTCCTATCAGACTAGGACTTCTAGCCCAGTCTCATGCGCGATGGGGCAGAAGCTACGGAGGGAGGCTGGAAGGAGGTATAAGGAGAGGGACTGCACATAGGGGTTAGAGAGGAGACACTGAGGATATCCTGGGAGAGGCACTGGAGAGGCTGGAGGAGGGGCCAGAGACTCCGCCCAGCAGTGGGGTTGGGGGCGGCAAGCCTATGAGAGAGAGCACTCTCCAGGCTGTGTTTAGCTATTATCTTCAAAGGCTTGAGGAAGCATCCCACTGTAAACTGTGTGGCTACTGTGCTCAGACCCAAGGGTTAGCAGGAAGGAAACAGAGGAGGCTAAAGTAATGGGGGAAAAAAAGATTTTTTGTTTGTTTGTTTGTTTAAAAAAGAAGGGTGGAAAAAGGACCAGCAATCAAGAAGAGGAATTCAGTCAAGAGTATGGCAACTTGAAAGGAAAGAAGGGAACAAACATCTAGAGTACTCTGGGGCAGGGGAGTCGTCAGTACCACCCAGGGAGTGTTGTGACGCGGCCTGGGCCCCAGCAGAGGGCACGCACTCAGTGGAACTCTAATACATGCTGGAGCAGGAACCAACAGAATCTCATCCCTGAAGACTGGAGAAGAGACAGAGGAGGCGTGTCCTCCCTGCGACTTCCATGTGCTGCCGGTAGAGACAGCATTGGGTCTGACTGTCCTCTGGTGTTTCTGTGGCATGTTCTGAGGGTCAGTGCAAAGCACAGTGGTGCCATAAGGCCTGGGTTCTAGTGTGACTCAGGCCTATGGTCTCTGGATCCACAGTGTGCTGGGCTAACTTCTCTCAGTGTCTCAGTATACACCCCCCTCCCCCCATGAAAACCAGTAATGTTGATCTCCAGCTCGGAAACATCCCCAACTCTCATCAAATTAGCCCAGTCACTTCTAGTTCAACGGATTTCCCTGCATGGATTATTCAAACTGGATATGGATGTTGAAAATACAATGTTCATGTTTGTTTTTTCCTAATGAATACATAGTTTTCTCATTAGGAAGTTGTTACCTGTAAATCTCCCCCCCCTTCTCTCTTTCCCTCCCCCACATATCTGCTGCCTTTATAAAGCCTGATTTCTGCAGGATTTTACAAAAATCTCTAGAAAATGTCACATAAAAATAAAGAATGTAATGAACACTTAGCTTATAACCAGAAATGATACAGAAAAGAGTTCGGTGGCCTTAAGCACATCTCCCAGCCTCACAGACTTCAAGCCTAGCCATAGCAGTGAACCTCTGCCTAAGGAAAACAGACAACCTGGGTGTAAGAAGGTCTGGAGAACTGAAACAAAGAAAATGGGAGTATAGGAGCAAGGGTCAGAACTCAGACTTTTAACTAGTTTCCCCCTGACTTAAAAATTTATGACATTTATTGACTTCTTTTTTTGCGTGCGTGCACATGGGTATACACGTGTCACAGTGGAGTTCAGAGGTCAACTTCTGGAAGACTGTTTTTTTCTTTCAACCACCTGGGTCCCAGGTATCAAACTCATGTTGTCACGTCTGGCACAGAGCACCTTTACCCACCAAGCCATCTTGCTGGCCCCTCTCCTTGATTTAACCATCAGACCATGGTAATGTTCAAGTTTCTTCTGCAGGGCATCATATCCACGGATGTCACCACAGCCCGGACAGTGTGGGCTTCTAGAGATGGGAGAGTGAAGTGAAGACAAGTAAACCTGGTGGTGTCTGTAACCTGTGATGCATTTACAAATTAATTACAGAATGGCTATTATAAAGAGCAGATTGTGTATGTGTCTGGTGGCTATAGGGACAGCTCAGTCAATAAAGCGTTTTTCTCACAAGTTCAAATCCCCGGAACACATGTAAAAAGCAGGTCAAATTGGCATTGGGCAAGGTCATGCTTTTAATCCCAATGACAGAGAGTTGGGAGGCAGAGACAGGAGATCCCAATGAGCTTGCCAACCAGCTAACCTAACCTACTTGGCAAAGTTGCAGACCAATGAGAAATGCATAGAAGTCCCGAGAGTGGGTACAGAGTCAGGGTTTGAACTCGGGGTTGTTCTTGTCATATGCAGTATTATTGTTCTTGGTGTGAGAACAAAGTAATAATGTCAGAGAAACACTTCCTCCCACAGACTGTTCATGGCTGTCCAAACTTCCCCAACACTCATGTGTTTACATCCAAAAGGGAGGCTTTGGCTCCAGGCACCCTGGTTTCTGATCTGGAATCCCACACACAGGAAAAGCAAATTCAAGGCCAAGAGGGTAGGCAGAGGGCTACGCCAAGCTGCAGTAACACAGTTGCCAACACAACAGAAGTACAGAGAAAGGCAAAAGCATTTCTGGAATATAATCAGCCATATTCCTTTTTTTTTTTTCTTCTAGAAACAGCAACCTTTGACCTTCTCTTTGAATAGGCTTGTGTGTGTGTGTGTGTGTGTGTGTGTGTGTGTGTGTGTGTGTTAGAATAGTCTGTCTCTAGCCCTCCTAATGATAAGGTCACAATGCTTACAAGGTGATCAGAGGAAGCCTCTCTGTGCCCAATCTTAACATCCACTAATTCCCAACCCCATGTTCTAGTGACATTCGATGGATAAGGATCTCTTGCTCAAATCTGATCACTAGTACCAGGAAAATGATGCCATCAGCCACCAGTTCCCAGGGTCCCATGGCTTGCCATAGGCAGTTTTGGAATGGCGCACAGCGTCAAAAATGCCACTTCAGGCAGCCCCAGGAGAATCCCTGGAGATCCAAAGATACAAGGGGAGATGCAAACTGTGGCTTCCTGGGAAGGAGCCTGCACACACAGTCTGGGTTAGGGACTAGGGCTTTCTTCAGCTTTCGCTCATTGCGGATTCTGCCTCAGTGGGTCTGGGCTGGAGCTCCAAGTTCAAATTTCTGTATCACCTGAGCACACTGCAAGTGCTGAGGGTAAAACTTTCCACATGGAATCCTGGCTGGCTTTAGGGGCTTAGTTTCCAAATTCTCTTTGTTCACTCGTGCTGTTCCCCAAAGACGGGGGATGGGCTGGGGGGAGAGTCCTCATTTACAATGTTCCCCTCATTCCACACCTCTCACCCCCTCTGCACCCCCCCATCCACCTCGAATCTAACAATTGGCTCTTTGCCGCAGGACAGGACAGTGAAAACTCAGATTTCTGAGCAAAGCCACACTCTGAAACATTGGCGTCATTGTTGAGAAAGTGACTAACACTGTAAGCCAGTGACAAATATTTCCACAAGTCTGATGGCGTTGATTCACTGCTCTCAAACTTGCAAGAGGTAGGGCTTACCTTCTGTTTAAAACTAATCTTAAGAGAAAAAGTCACGAAATTCTTTTCACTATTTAACTCAGAGAGAATTCAAAAAATTAAATGACATTTCTACAATAATGTTTCCAATCCTACCCATTAAACAGGAATAGAAATTCTCAGCATTTCTATCTACAAATGGGGTAAAAGAGAGAGAGAGAGAGAGAGAGAGAGAGAGAGAGAGAGAGAGAGAGAGAGAGAGAGAGAGAAGGAGATATTGGTGCTGAAATTTTCTGATTCTAGCAACAATAAATATAACTAATTACAAGACAATAAAACAAAGAAAAATACCTATCATTAAAGAACCAATTTCCAATAAAAGTTATGTTTCATAATTAACACTGGTTTGTTTGTTTTTTTTGGGGGGGGGGTTGGTTTGGTTTTGGTTCTTGTTTTCTGAAATAGCATTTCTCTCTGTGTAGCCCTTGCTGTCCTGGAACTCCCTCTATAGACCAGGCTGGCCTTGAACTCACAAAGATCCACCTGACTCTGCCTCCAGAATGCTGGGATTAAAGACGTGTGCCACCACTCAGCCTCTGTGTGTGTGTTTTTAGCTTTATTTATTTTCTTTTACATGTACATGTGGGAGCCTTTGTGAATGTATGTTTCTCTCTCTCTCTCTCTCTCTCTCTCTCTCTCTCTCTCTCTCTCTGTGTGTGTGTGTGTGTGTGTGTGTGTGTTAGAAGCCCTGGGAGGCCAGAAGAGGGCACTGTATCCTTTGAAGCTGGAGTTACAGATGGTTGTGAACCTCCGTGTGGGTTCTGGGAATGAAACTCAGGTGCTCTAAAACAGCTGCAGTGCTCCTAATTGCTGAGTCATCCCTTCATCTGCTTTGTGTTGTTTTAACTAAATATACTTCAATAATCATTGTGATAACCAAATCCAGAAAGATGTTCTAACTCTCAGAGCCTTATAGACTCCAGGACATTATGTTTAATAACAATGATGTTCGACAGGGTAAAGAATGCCAATATTAATCTAGCCAGAAGAATGATATGAAAATTCAAAAGGAATGGATCCAATTTCTAAGGATATCAAATTACTTGATTAAATATTAGTTAATTAATTAATTTGGAGACACCATTCTACTGTGTAGCCAACATTGACCTTAGGCTCAGGATCTTCTTGTTTTTGCTTTCTGAGTGATGAGATGCCGTAGACATGCACCACCACATTTAACTTGGGAATCTTTGGTCTAAACTATCTATCTAAAAGTATTATTTTAATTATCAGTATTTCTTTTTTCATTTAACTTTTTATTGATTATTTTGTGAATTTCACATCATGCATCCTAATCTCACTCATCCTCCCATCTCCTTGTACCTGCCCGCTGCCTTTGCAACCTTCTCCTGAAAAGGAAAAGAAAAATGTTGTGGAAACTGTAGTGCATCAAAATGTATCCTACAGTAAACCACACATCTGGAAACTGTAGTGTGTCACAGTGTATCCTACAGTAAACCACACATCTGGAAACTCTAGTGTGTCACAGTGTATCCTACAGTAAACCACACATCTGGAAACTGTAGTGTGTCACAGTGTAGCCTACAGTAAACCACACATCTGGAAACTGTAGTGTGTCACAACGTATCCTACAGGAAACCACACATCTTTACTTGCAAATGTTCATTGTAATGAGTCATTGCTCTGTTTCAAGGCCTCTGGCTTCTACTACACTAACCAATACTGGATCCTCACCAGGACTCCTCTTGGATATCCCCCTTGTTGCCCTGTGTCATGGCGATCATGTAGATGTTGGGGTTAGCCAATTCATAGCCCTGGATCAGCTACCTGGGTTGGTAGGTGAGTTGGTCAGCCCACCAGCTCTCCTTCACCCCCAACCCCAAGGTGAGCTCTCCAGCACTGCCCTTGCTTGCTCACCCAGCTGAAGCTAGAAAGGGACAGGTCCTACTGTCCTGCTCTCCTGCCCTTGGGGCCAACTCACCCACATCTCTGCCACCAGGGTCATCTCTGCTGTGCTGTTTAGGAAAGGTTCAGGGCTTGCTCTCCCAAGTGCTGCAGTCTCTGAGAGGCAAGAATAGTTCTCCTGCTCTCCTGCCTTTAGTAGACTGTTTGCCTGGGATGCAGGAAGCTCACAGGGTGTCAAACCTAGAATCAGAACATTGGGGTTTGGGGGCAGGAAGGCCGGAGTTCAAGGTCATTCTGAGCAACAGATTGTCTCAGAACCAGCCTAGTGTACATACATACATACATACATACAGACAGACAGACAGACAGACAGATTTCTTACTTGTAATCACAATTCTGTTTTGCTTTCCTGCGACTCTACCCACCTCTTCAGCCACCCAGTGAATGACTGTGAATCAGAGAGATTTTCTTCTAGGTTTATCCCAAGCATGTTCTATAGAGGTTAGGGATTTGCCTTGTATCCATCACCTTGGACTGCCCCTAGGACCTTCTTATAAATATCAGATCAAATCTTACAAGTGGAATAGTTCCTAATCTTAAAAGTCCCAGTCTAAGGATTAAAGTCTTATATTCTGCATGTGTCTATCACACCATCCTACAATAGTGTGGATTACTGGAGGATAGCCAGGAAGGCACATCTATTCCTGGATGCTAATCTGAAGTTTTCACAGAACCAAGCAACTAATGAGGTTCTAGGCCTTGAAGGATTGATCCCGTATGGACAGACACAAACCTCCCTTGTCTAGGTAAGGCACAAGGCAAACAGAGAATGCTGCTAATACTTCCTGTCCCGTAAGCCCCAAAGCATTGTGAATAAACAAGAAAATAGAGAATTTTACATGACCTCTCCACTTTAAAAGGAAATATGCGGTGGCCGCTGCTGGGAATCACCAGAGATGACCATGGGGATTGACAAAGAGGATGGGCATGTGGTTCTGGCTGGAGAGAATGGTGTCACATAAAACCACAGCTCAATTTTTTGACATTTGATTTTTTTTTTTCCTATTCAATAAAAAGTCTGTTTCAAAAACTATTGAATATGGGCTGGAGAAATGGCTCAGCAGTTAAGAGTACTGCCTGCTCTTTCAAAAGACCAGGTTTTACTCCCAGCACCCACATGACAGCTCACAACTATCTGCAACTACAGTTCTGGAGGATCCAGATTGCAATTCTGGATTCCATGCACACCAGGTATGCACATGGTGCACATGCACACATGCAGGCGAAAACAGCCAAACACATAAAAGAAAGCAATTCAAAGAAACTAAATCATTCAATATGTTTTCATAGACAACGTCTCTATCTTTTCAAGGAGGAAAGCAACTTGTCAATGATTTATCTTTTCCTGACCACTGGTAAGTAATACCTTCTCTCCGTGAGTCTGACTCCCCCCCCCCCTCTGTCTCTGTCTCTCTCTGTCTCTCTCTCTCTGTCTCTCTCTCTCTCTCTCTCTCTCTCTCTCTCTCTCTCTCATTCTTGGTATAAAAAAAACGGTAAATAGAAAAAGCATCCGAGTCCTTGGTGTCTCAAAGACCCTAACAAGTTTTCTCTAGGCTAAAATATTGTACAACAACAGTTCTTAAACTTTAACCTTCGCAAAAGCTCCTGAGGGACTTACTAAAATCCCTATTTCTGCCTCAGTGGGTCTGGGGAAGAACCCCAAGAATTTGCATCTCTAACAATATCCCTGTGTTCTAGGTATACTGAGCCAGTGCATCTATCCTAAGCCCTGGGGTGCTAGTTAAGTACCTTGTTTGATTCTTTTTTTGTTTGTTTGTTTGGTTTGATTAGCTGTGTTTTTGTTTGTTTGTTTTTTAAAATAGGGTTTCTCTCTGTAGCCTTGGCTGTCCTGGAACTTGATCTGTAGATCAGGCTGGTCTTGAGTTTATAGAGAGCCACCTGCCTCTGTCGCCCAAGTACTGGGACTAAAGGTGTGTACCACCACCTAGCTCAATATCAAGCTTTAAGCAACTGCAGTATGCCAGACTCCATGCAGGAGATACCAAATGGGAGAGTAACAGCTTGTACGCTTAGGATCACTCCCCAGTCAGCCTCTAAATGTCAGAGTTTTACAAATGTAACCTTGGATTTCAGGCTCCATTTGATGCTACCCATTTCTCCTCAACCCTCACCCCCCACACACAATTCCCAACAAATACCCTGTGTTAGCTATTGTTATATTGCTGTGACAACATATCAAAAGCAACTTAAGAAAGAGCTTATCTTGGCTTATGGTTCCAAAGGGCTACACATTCATAATGGCGGAGAAAAAGTTGAGTGATCACATCGTAACTGCACACAGGAAGCAGAAAGAGGGAGAACTAGGAGTGGGGCAGGTTTTACACTCTCAAAGTCCATCCCCAGGGATATACTTCGTCCAGCAAGGTTTTGCCTTCTGAAGTTTCCATAGCTTCCCAAAACAGGAGATCAAGTGCTCAAATGAATCTATGGGGAATAGTTCTCATTGTAAAAAGAACATACTCTGAATGCAAACAATTGGGTTTCAGTCTCACTGTCACGTCTTACCACCTCATAGGATAGCCTGGGCTTACATCCTTGGCTGACTTTGAGCTCTCCATCTTTTCCCAGAAATTTCAAATTGCATGCAGTATTCAGTACACATCAGATAGTTAAATAATTCTTTAATTCTGAAGACTTATTCCTATAGCAGAGTCCATTCTACAAAAAGTATTTAAGTCTCCAGGCTCACAGCGTGAAAAGGAGGCTGGGGCAGAGAGGAAGCTGGAGAGGAGGGAATCGGAAACAGAGATAAGCAGTTCCAGTGTTCAGCTCTAACGGGCTTCGATGTAATTACAGGCTTGCCTGGATCATAATCAGTTAGTAAAGATCATAGAAATGTGGATTTCGCTTAGTCATTTGTTTCATTTTTCTTTATTTCTCTAGCACCCCACATGTGGGCAGGTTCTCTTGGTCTGTATCTCAGATCCTCCTTGAAATGAAACTTGGCATCTGATACAGACTCCTCCCTCAGAGAACATTCACCATGTGTTAACAAAAGAAATCACTTACTGAAGAAGATGCTCTTTTTGTTGTCGATTTGTTGTTTAGCAGAGAGAAGAAATTGGCCATATACCACACAACAAACTTAACCAAATTCCTCTCTAGACTGTCAGCCTAACAATGGAGAGTTACTTTTGTGTTGTTATGGCAAGATATCTCGGGGTGGGGGGGACATATGGAAAGGAAAATTTGGCTTATCATGTCAGGCCATCCCAGCCCATCTTGGCAAAGGGAGACCAAGCGTAGTGGCTCACACCATGACAGCAAGAGCATGTGGCAGAGGGTCTGTGTGCATCTGGGGTGGACCATGAAGCAGACGGAGCTGGGCCAGTCCCTTGTGAGCTACTTCTGACAGCTACACTCCACCTCCTAAGGGTCCCACAGCCTCCTAAAATATTATCCCTCTCTGGGGAACACGAGCCTATGGGAGACATTTCAGACTCAAACTACAACACAGAGAGATTCCCCAAAGATGATGGATTTACTCAGGAACAAACCCTGTGGTCGGAATGCACATGGGTATATCCAATGAAGGGAAGGAAGACAAAAGCTTTTAAAGGTAAAAATGGAAAACATTACATAAGATTCTTTTTGAAAGCATTATCTTTGGCCTCAAAGATCAATAGCAAAGGTGGCTGTGAGCCAAGGTCAGATGGGAACTTACTGGGCATATGCCCTTGCAGAAGTATTGTTGTTCTTCGAGTGGCCTTTGTGCAAGGCTGTGGCTCCGGAAGGATTTTGTTGCAGTTTGTAGGGCAGATGCACATGAGTTCCTATCCTTCGCAAACTCTTGGCTTTGTGCCTTTCCTTGTTCTTGCTAAGGTTGACTCCACTTTGTTCTAGCAGCTTTCACAGGGCATCTTGGCTTCCTTCGGACTCCACTCTGGTCAGCCCTCCAAACGCATCCTGCAAACGGTCTCCACAGTTGCACTCAGCCTGTCTCAGATTTGTCAGATGCAGTTCTCCTGCCTGTAGAATGGAAGCCTGCCCTTTAACATGGCCATGGTGGTGAGCGGCCAATCATGTTCCTTTAGGAATTCCCCCAGCATCCCTTCCCCAGGTTGATGCCCACACTATATGAGATAAATAAACTTATATTAACCAGCCTTTGAGATGGGTAATAGTTGTCTTTGTACATAGTCCCCAGCCTCTGAGATGGGTAATAGCTGTCTTTGTACATAGTCCCCAGCCTCCAAGATGATTAATAGTTGTCTTTGTACATAGTCCCCTCATGAGAAGATTTAGGGCTTTCCCTGAGCAATAGCCTGAGGAAAGTCAACTGTGATGTGTGGAGACAGTGCAGGCAGGCTTGGGATTCCCTCCCTGCTCTCCTGGTACAGCTACCTGCTGGAGGGGATGACCAACTACCTTGAGATCACCACGAGAAGCCTCACTGCTAGTCACTGGGTCTACATGAGTGAAGAGTGAGAGGCCCAGCCAACCCTCACTCTTCTTCTTCCCAGGCATCTCAGTGACTCAGCCAAGACCCCAGAGATGGTGTGGGGCAGAGCATCTCACTAGGCTCTGGACAAATCTCAGTTTCCTAAGCAATTCCTGTTTCCATAAGTCACTAAAACTTGTCAAGGCTCATTTTTAACAACAGATACCAAGGACCTACCCAACTGACAGCTCGTCAGACACTGGAGAAGCTACTGACTCTGCACCCCTTGAAAAATGTCATTAATGTTGTGAGGCCCCAAAGCAGTTCTAGGAACCCAGACTAAAGACCACCCTCCCAACCTGGTCCTTCAGAGCCTTCTCTAAACTTCCACTGCATGAAGCAAGTCAAACTCCCTAATGATCTGCATTCACAGCTTCTAGAATCAAATCCAAATGCCTTCCTCGGGTTCATGACTTAGAGCCTGCCTGGTTTGTGGCCTCATCCTAGGTCCTTCCCTCCTGGGTGTCACCACGCCTCAGTCATCCTGTTTCTCCTTAGTTCCCCCAACACACCGAACCTAGTCTGTGCAGAGCCTTTGCTCACACCTCGACTTTCCCTGCATGCTCTCTCCACTTCAGGCCAGCTTTCTTCCCATTCTATGGCCTCTTGGTTTACAAGATACCTTCTGTGAAGACATTTTGTCGGCAGCCAGGCCTATCCCAGCCCGTGTGCTTTTTACAACAGTCATTGTTGTGTTAAACAACTTCTTTTTTAAAATGTATTGGCTAATCATGACCAATAAAACGTAAGCTCTGAAAAGTCAGGACTGTTATGGTTTGCAGACAAAGGGAAACCAATAGACAAATACACACACACACACACACACACACACACACACACACACACACACACACAAAGCAGATACAGCATTAAACAAGCCACATAAGCCCAACACCAGCTTCAATGGTTGTTCATTCCTCAGCTCACGTACTCTCACCGGTTACTGCCCCATACCATGGTTTAAGCTAACCACAGATGACATGTCATTTTAGCTGTAAAACTTTCAATAATGAACAATTCTCCAAAGCTATGTCAATAGCTTTGTTACACCTAAAGAGAATAATAAAGTCTAGGCTGCAGTGACATACACATTCTACTTAGTCTAAAGAGTACACACTTATCTTCCCCCTGTTCTCTCGGCTTTAAGTTCAAGATAAAAGGACAAGTAGAGTTGGTATCCGGGGATGGCCTCCCTGCCTGAATGGCAGCCAGCCAGCCACTGCTGTATTGACCCATGCTCAAGCGTGCTGGCACACAGTTAAAGTTCTGGCACTTGGGAGGATGAAGGAAAAGCATTAGGTGTTAAAGACAGTCCCTGTCTCAAAAAACAAGTCAATAAATATATAACTCAACTGAAATATACTGTCAACCTAATTACCATCTTAGAGGCTCTGCTGCCAGGGTCACACTGGAGCCGAGGGCAGCGGTACATAGCTTTGGGGAGAGCATACCTCAGGCCATGTGAACACCGTGCTGATCTCATGCTACAGACACACGGTGCTGTTGAGCGTGTTCTATGCCCTCCATGGTTTCTGAATCTTAGTTGTTGGATCTCGAGGCTTGATATAACTAAGACTTAATATCTTGACGATTTTATTAAAATATTGTCATACGGTTTATATCTATGATTCTCATTCTTATAAACCATCTAAAACTGAATTGTCTGAAACTGGAATCCGAGTCCTCAAAGCAGTCAGAAATGCCGAGTGGCACATAACCATCTGTAATTCAGAGTCCCTGGGCCCAGTGCACACGCATACAGGTAAAACGTTCAGGCACATAAGATAAAAATAAACGTGTGTTAAAAAAACAGAAACATCTTAAACATTTATCCAAATACTAAATTGTTGGATTCTGGGTTTTTGTTTTTTTTTTTTGTTTTTTGTTTTCCTAAAAAAGCTGTGAATTTGAGACTGAAGAGATGGGCCCGGCAGTTAAAAATACACACCGCTCTTGCAGAAGAACCAAGTTTGGTTCCCAGCACCCGGGTTCCCAATGCCTCTGGCCTCCACAGACACCCCCACTCATGTGTACATACTCTGATGCAGAAAAACACAGATAAATATAATTAAAAATAAAATAAAACTAAAAAATTAGTCCAGAAAGAAAATACTGTGCATCTGATGATGATGAGACACTGGCTCAGGACAGTGCCCCCGGCACAGCTGTAGCAGATTGCTGCTACGTGTTCACAGAGTTAATGTTGAGTTTTACTTCAGCAAACTGATCCATGGCAAAATCGGGGGTGGGGGTGGGGGAGACCTGGAGGCACCCAACTTGATTCGGTACAGTCTCTGTTAGTTGTATTCCCACTAACAGCCAACATTTGCTTCTGTTTCATTATATTTATTTTACTGTGCTCTTTTTTCCTAGCTAAATAAATATATAAAAAATCCTTATCTGATTAGACACTGGGCCTGCCAGCATTCTGATTTTTGTTCTCCTCTGGTGACAACTGTGTTAGTCTTTGACATTCTTCAATGGACCTTTCTCATTTTGCTGGTGTGGGAGGACAGAGTCAGGGTGGTCCTGTACTAGTCACTGTGGCTTGTCCTGTCCTGTGCTTTGAATTCTGACCCAGTTGAATGCCACCAGCCAGGCGTTCTGGCCAGCTAACACCAGACTGGATGACCGAAAAGGACACTGGCTGATGACTAGGGAGGAGAGAGAAGGCAGGGTGTCTCTTCCCTTTCGTCTTTGTATACATCCAGCCATGTCTGCACCCTGCCCCCAGGTATAGTTCCACAATAGCGTCCCTCTGGTAACTCTTTTGTGGTCTTTCCAAGTTTCTAGTTGTATCCGCTTCCTGCTGCTTCCGGGTGCCCCTCCCTCCTATCTGCTCAAACTTGACTTGACTGAAACCTCTGCAGCCAGTCTCTTCATCAAAGTCTCTTCAACTGAAGCCAGGACTGGTGGAACAGACCTGTAATCCTAGGACTCTGTAGACGGAGACAAGAAGACTTTGAGGCTAGCCTGGACTACCTATCAAGTCCCAGGCTCAATCCCTTTCCTACTAGTACAGTTGTCTTCAGAGGGTAACATTAAGATGAAAGCTTCATGGTGGGACTGTAATTCAGGCACCAAGGTGGAATGTGTGAACTTGGGGAGGTGACCTGGCATGGTACAGAATGGGTGGGGTTGTTTGGCCTCCAAGTGTGTCACATACTCCACAGCTGTGGTGCCTACTGAGCTCAAGGGATGGTTTTGACCTGCTGTACTTACGATCTACTGGGAGCCTCCTTCCACACGAGAAGGATTGCCCCACGTTTCTTAAGGTCCTTCTTGTGGCTGGCGAGGACACCATTATTCTAGGACAAGCTGCCAAATCCTCACCAGCACTCTAATGTTTGCTGTGGCTCCAAACAAGCCCTTTCTAGTTCAGATGCCACTACAGGGTCAGAAGCAGGGTGCCTCTGCGGGACCATGGCTCTACCTCCATATTGACACAGTGATCTCGAGTAAGTTGGCAATTCCTCTAGGCCTCTGTCTTTTCATCTGTGGAATGGAATAATTAAGATAGAGTTGGGCCACAGTCTTAATGACCTGTTACATATAAAGCTCAGAATAGCATTTGACCGGTTACCTCTGCCACGTATGAAGCCACACAGCCTTGAGCAACTTACTCAACTTGTGTCTCTGAATCCTCCTCTACTAAAAGAGTTGATGACACTGACTTAAGTGGGTGGGATTATACAGAGGAAAATGCAAAAATGGAGAAAATGCCAACAAAAGCATTCTAGGAACGAAAACGTCTTGTGAATGCACGGTCTTCTTAAAAAGCATAACAAGACTTCAGTACACCTCAGCACCAAACCCATAATAACAGAGGAAGAAACTTAACAAAAAGGTTATGAGACGTTCTTAAGGAACAGACCATTTAAGAGGAAAATGGAAGAGGAGGAGGAGGAGGCTAACAGGTCTATTAAGAAATAGGTTCGGCTTCATTAAAACTGACTGCTATAAAGTAAATTTTATCACAACATATACTACCCAAATTAACTGATCAATGAACTATGAACAGCAACTTAAAATATATTGGACCAGATGCACTTCACTGAATGTAGACAACCCCAAGAAAATTCCCAGAGCCCATTTAATATCATTTGAATATGAAGCATCACTCCAACAGGCCAATGTGATGTCATAGGCATGGCTGCCAATAGCGTATCCAGAGGCAGGGCTTCTGGAAGTGGTTGAATGAAGCCATCAATGGGCTCATAATTTAGCGGCATTATTGGGAAGCGGGAGAAACTTTCAGAGGTGAGGTCCAGTTGGAGGAAGTAGGTCACCAGATTATGTCCTTTGGGATCTGTCTTCAGTCTCTTCCTCTCTGGCCACTCCCTGGCTGCTGTGAGGGACACAGCTGTCCTCTGTGCGGCAACGTTCCTTCTTACCACAGGAGAAGCGTTTTGTTCTTTAGGTTGTGTTACTGGAGTGTTTTATTGAAACAAAAAAGTTAACTGAGTAAATACAAGAAGAGAGGTCACTGGTGTGACCATACCTGATAGCATCCAGAGAGGTCACACTATCCTCACAACAGTATTCCTGTCATTCAGAGAGGTCACACTAGCCTCACAACAGTATTCCTGTTCTCTCCCTGCCCCCCTCTCCACCTTTTGTATCTTAATAAAAGTATTGACTTTTGTGGTCAGGTTTTCCTGTGCTTCCCCCTCCCCACTTTTATTTTCGTGTGTGTGTGTGTGTGTGTGTGTGTGTGTGTGTGTGTGTGTAGGCATGCTTATGTGTGAGTACGTGTTCGTGAGTATGTTCATTCATATACATGGAGGCCGGGTGCTGACCTTAGAGAATCACCCTCTATCAGTCTTCAACCTTATTCTTTGACACAGGGTCTCTCAATCAAACCTAGAGCTCCCACTATAGCTAATTCTTGCTAACCATCTTGCTAGGGATCCCTAGCTTCTCCTTTCAAAAGCTGGAATTACATATATACCACACACACACACACACACACACACACACACACACACCAATCAGTGTGTTGTGGGGATCCAGACTCTGGTGCTCAGGCCTGGTTAGCAAATGCTTTAACCATTGAGCCATCTCCCCAGTCTCATGGTCAGGGTTTGTTTGTTTGTTTTTTCGAGACAAGGTTTGTCTGTGTAGCTCTGGCTGTCCTAGAATTCTCTCTAGACCAGGCTGGCCTAGAATCTCACCAATTTGCTACTCTGTCACCTGAATGCTGGGATAAAAGGTGTGTGCCCCCTCTGCCCACTCTTAGGGTTTAACCTCCTGTCATTCCCACCATGGTCTGTGGGCCAGCAGTAACCAGCACGATGGCCTAAAGAACTTTAGAACTGTACCATCCTGGATGTACCCGTGGACTTGTTACATTAGAACTTGAATTGGATTATAAATCCTGGAGATTTGTACACTTCAGAACACCTGAGCTTTGCTTTTCTGGACCATCTTATCTTGTAAGGCTGCTGTAAGGGTTCATGTGTTCAACAGCCTGGCAAACTGCGCTATCTGCCTTCTCCCCAGACCCTGGCAGTGCCCACATCTCTGCCTGTGCCCTTCTCCCTGGCTTGGGCTCCTCAACGGTAACCTTAAGTTGCTTTACTAAACTCTGCCTCATGGCCAAAGAAGCCTGAAGCCCTGACCTCAGATCTCTCCCTGGCAGTCTGGGTGTGGCTTCTGCTCATTCTTTCTCACCCTTTCCAAACTCCACCTCTCCTGGCCTGTCCCTTCCTGGGGACACTTAAGAGCCTACAGTATCGCTTATTTTAGTCATGCTGCCTCTTCACAAAATGACCTTGGAATTTGCCTTCCTGGCCTCAGAAGGAAGCTAGCCCAGTGCATGCACTCAACTAAATATTCCTTAGGAGAAAGAAGGATGAACAAGGAGCTTCTTCATGCTGAGCCTCTGCCTCGGCATACGTGGCTCCCTCGGGAGAGTTCTCTCTGCTTTTTCTTAGACTAGCTTTTTCTTGGATGTACCCAAAGGTGTGTCTCAGGAGGCTGAGATGTAACCTACCTAGGAAGAGAAATACCTGGCTGGTTTAGGTTCTAGACCTTAAGCTCCCATGTAAGAGAGACCTTAAACCCCTCAGGGTCCTGGCCCTGTCTGCTGACTCTACCTTAAGACCTGAGGCCCATAATTGCTAAACTGTTTCTGTCCCTCTGTATGTAGGTTATTATAGGCTATTGGTATCCTTCCCAAATCGATTCACTAGCAAGCACACCGTCTCCTAGCTGCTCCAAGTGCAATGTAGCCCAGCTTGGATTCAAACTCATGTCAAGCCTCCTGCCCAGCTGTACCTTGGTTTTGATCAATCACCTTGGTTTTTTTTTTTTTTTTTTTTTTTTTTTTATCTGTCGTATCTTTGTACATTTTCACAGCACATGTTTTTGCCTACTACTTAAAGACTAATGCGCTTAGTAGTTCCAAGCTCTTGAATTTACAATTATGTGGGCTGGCTAGTCTTATGCCAACTTGACACAAGCTAGAGCTATCTGAAAGGAGGGCACCTCAGATTGAGGTTCAAATCCATTTCCTCCAATTATTGAGGGCATGCTTCCAGAAGATCCAGCTGTAAGGCATTTTCTTACATTAGTGACTGATGGGGGAGGGCCCAGTCCACAGTGAGTGTGGCTATCCCTAGGATGGTGGTCCTGGGTTCTATGAAAAAGCAGGCTGAGCAAGCCATGTGAAGCAAGCCAGTAGCCAGTACCCCTCCACGGCCTCTGTATCAGCTCCTGCCTCCATGTTCCTGCCTTGTTTGAGTTCCTGTCCTAACTCCCTTCAATGATGAAGACTGATGTGAAAATGTAAGCCAAATAAACCCTTTCCCCCACAACTAGCTTTTTGGTGATGGCGTTTTGTCGCAGCAATAAAAAGCCTAATTAAGACAGCATATAACACAGTCTGTTATAGGCAGACAAGAGTTGATATTAATTCTGTGTCTTCAATTAATTCTACGTACTTTCACTGCAAGAACAAGGCTGAGACCTCTTACACTGTGTTGTTACCCTGACAATACTCTGCTCCTAAAAACAACCTTGAGTGAGTCACTGTTGCCACATTTCTTCAGACTCACAAAAGTTGTGTATCCTAGAGAGGATTCCAGATAACCAGTAATTAACTGCCTTACCCATCTTTTTTTTTTCCTTTTTTTTTTCTCCTGTCAAAGATGTAAAGGATCCCATTCCAGCGTCTAGATAGGAACAAGGACCAGTAGCTGACCTACATTGTAATTTAGTGGAAGTGCATCCCACAATAAAGAGATCAATTGCATCTGGGGTAGCCTGGGGTAAAGACCTGCCGGTCAGAGCTCTTCTGTGGAGCACAGGGGCATAAGGGCAATTACATTTTCCTTTGCAAAGGATGAATGTGAGGATCACAGGGGCCATGAAGGTCATAAGAACCCAGGATGAAATATGATCAAAAAGAGACTCAGAAACACAGAAAGACCTCAGAGCTGTTGAGACGTCTCAGCTGCCCTTGTGTTTCAAGTTGGATTCCCTGAAGCAAATACTGAATAAGGATTACTGTGCAAAGCATTGTTAGAGCCCTGTTTCAGAGAGAAGCTGGTGGGAAATGAAGGACTCAGGACAAGACCGAGGGAAATACATACAGTGCCATGTCAGGCCAGTCTACTGAGGGGAAGGCTGCTGGAGCCCGATCCAGCTAGCAAAGTCTACAGTGAGAATTACACACTGGAGGTGGTCTCAACTCAAAGTGGGTGCTACTGGGTTTTATACTTTCCCACAATCAATCCTTGACTTGAAGGCCTTTGCAAGATACATAAAACCCTAGACACTTGCAACCTTTCAAAGCAGGTAGGGCAGTTCTAGGAGTCCCAAGGAGAAAATCACCAGAAACAGTGATGGGCCATATGACCCCAGTGTCTCAATATTCTGGCAATGGAAGCACACTCCTGAGTTTGTCCTGCGGTTTCCAGGGTGCGTGTGGGTCAGCATGCTTACGACCTTTGTTAAGTTTAGCTAATGGCTTCGAGACCTCTCTATTGGACCCCTAGAGAATCAGCTGATAGGAAACCCCACTCCCTTTACTCAGTTGTAAGCAGAGAAATGCTGGTTTTATTTGTTTTATAGATTGGGTATCCATGTGTGCCTTTGCTAAAATACAGTTTTCCATGGCTACAGGAAGACTTGAGACTATTTTGATAGACTATCATTCACAAGAGCATAGGAGTTTTCTATTGTGGTGTAACAAGCTACTGAAAGCTGAGATGATCATAACAACACATTTATCATCTTACTGTAGACAGCTCAGAAGCCCAGGCTCAGCCCTTCATGTTTGCCACAGTCTATCATTAACCAGCAATCTGGTCATAAACATCAAAGTTCTTTCTTATGTCTATCCTGGTTGGGATGGCTGTTGTAGCCTGGGCTGGCCTAGAACTCAGTATATAGCTCAGGCTAGATTCAAACTCATGACAGTCCTCCTGCCTAGCCCCATCCTAGTCTTGATCAGCTGCCTTTGGTTTTTGACCTGTCATGTCTGTGTGCATTTTGACATCTTCACCCGACCCCTGGTTCTGTCATGCCTCTCTCTGGTTATTTTACCTGAGCATGCTAATATATGCTGCTCTGGACCCACACTCATGACTGTTATAAAATTAATGTTCTGGCCTCAATTTTTCTATAATTAGTCCTAACTTCCTCTGAGAAAAGGTTAAAGTTCACTGAACTGAACAAAGAACATCGTATTTATTTTAAAACAAAATCTTTACATTGCTTTCTTTCCTTTTCTTCCCCTCTCTCTGTCTCTGTCTCTCTCTGCCTCTCTGTCTCTGTCTCTCTCTGCCTCTCTGTCTCTGTCTCTCTTCTCTACTTTTCCTTTCATGAGTGATGAGATGGACCCCAGGACCCTGTGAATGGTAGACAAGGACCCTACCACTGAGCTGTTTGGTGGCACACACCATTAATCCTAGCACTTCTGAGGCAAAGAAGCAGGTGGATCTCTGAGTTTAAAGCCAGCAAAGACTACACAGAGAAACCCTGTCTCAAAAAAACAAGAACAAAACAACAAGGGAAAAAAAAAACTTATTTAGATTAATTATACCCAACCACCTTAGTAGTTTGACATTATCTAACTTTATTTTTAGCACTGTGATAACTTTGAAAAGACCTGTAGTGTATTTGGGTAACTTGGCTGACATCATTACGAGCCACATTTTACTGAAAGCATTTGGATTTTATGTGATGCTTACATTTTATATGAAATTTGAAAGGTTGATTTTTTTAATAGCTCCAATTTATCATCTCTCTTTCCTAAGGTTTTCAAGTGTCACTATATTTTATTTCACCAGTAGAAATAGTTAACAGGAAAGATCAGTGAATGAATAATAAGTTACTCACCCAGAACTATCAGAAAAAGAAAAAACAAACCAAAACAACTAATAATGCATCAGAGAAACAAAGGGCATTTGTGAGTGAGGTCATTTCAAAGACTGACTTATCAGGAGCAGGAAATATTCAACACAAATACTTCAGCCTCCAATCCTGCACCCATGACAGACATCATCAATCAATCACTGCATTCTCATGTTGAGTCTGAGTAGAGCTTCAGGGTTTTTATCAACTCTAAGCAATTATTACTGATTTAGACATAGTTCTTCTATATTAAGTAACAGAGACCAAACTAAGTGTACTTGGGAAAATAGGAATTTTATCTAAATGTAAAAGAGTGACCCAAAAGTATAAAGTAGAGGAACGTAGTCAGGCTTTCGGAACTTGGAGCCACAGGCCTGCCGCCAGGACTCTGCACGTGTCTGCCTGCTTCTTTTGCTTTTGCCTCCACAGTTTGCTTCCTCTGCATCTCCAGCAGGCTTAAGAGCAGATAGCTACCCTAGGCACCATATTTCTTCATCTTCACCGCATAAGCATCCTTGATGTAGGAGGGCCCAGACCACCGATGGCCCTTAGGCTTGGGCAGTGCAAGGAATTTACATCTCAGTCTCAATACCAAATTTCCAAAGGAGAGTCTCTGACTGACTGTGCTTGCGTCAGGTGACCACCCCTGATCCAAACAGCTCAAATCCAAAGGGAAGCATCCAACACCAGATATGGCTGCCTACGCTTATCCTGTGGAATAGAGAACAATTCTTAGAAAAGGTATGGCTGACTCCCAGGGAGAACTGACACCCAAGATGCTCTATGGGATTATAAATCTTCTATAGGCAGTGGCATTAGAGACTGGACAAACTTTCTCTTCAGGATCTTCAGTGAAGATCCAAACTTCCTTTAATAATGTGTGTGTTTTATACACTCTGACACAACAGCTACTTAGCATACATGGAGCATTTGAGATATATCTGAGGAATTTTTAGTCTGTATTTAAAATTAACTTAAATTTAAGTAGTTGTTTGTAATACTATACCAGATAACATAAATCTAGGCCTTCCCTTAAAATTTTTCATCTTATTAAGTGAAACCGAAGAAGTCTACGGGACTAATCTTCTCACATAATTCTAATTTTCCATTTGATTTTTAGTTAATTTGTCTGTATTATTTTAAAATTTGTGTTATTGCTATTTTCATTTTAGGGTTTTTTGTTTGTTTGTTTTGTTTTTGAGACAGAGTCTCATTATGTGGTCAAGGGTGGCCTGGAACTCGCTCTGTAGCTTATGATGCCTTAAACTTTGTCATCCTCCTGCCTCAGCCTACCTATTGCTAGGACACACACAACCACACCTAACTTTAGTTTGCCACTGAAAGTGTCCATCATATCTAAGGCTGGAGCGATGTGTCATAGGTTAAAGTATCTGCTAAGCAACCATGAGGACCTGATTTTAGATTCCCAGCATGCCTTTGTAATCTCAACACTGGGAGGAACAAAAACAGGGTCTCTAAAGTTCATTGTCATAGTTAGCTTCAGCTGTTATGTACACCACACACACACACACACACACAGGGTTTGGTTTTGTTTTCTTAAGGAAATGTCTTTAACCATTCCTTGTTGTAAAGAAAGTCTTCTAACATGATTGCACACAGACTCTCTTTCAAACCGATTGGAGAGAACTTAATGACACAAGGTCACAGCGGGAGCCTCACTTGTCACTCTGGGTTATAACAACAATGCCTTCAAAACATTACCTAGTGAGGCTTCCAGGCCCTTCTTCAGTTCTGTCTCTGCAGCTGGGGGTGAGCTGGCAGCTTCCTCTCTCCTTATCGCTGCTTTTGACAAAAGGCCTGCTCTCTCTGATAGCTCTAGCTCGGTAATGAACCGAGGGTAGACGTGTGACATGTCATTGGGCTTGATTCTTGATTTCACCAGCACTTGTGAGCCATTAGGCCTGGGGGAAAGGTGGCTATTCACTACTGAGCTAGATACACAGACTTCTGTGCCAAGTTTGCCACTACGTTTCAGGTTTATTTCTAGGTTCACAATGAACGGCGAACACCTCAGAAGGCCAAGTGCTCCGTCAGTAGTTTGCCTCCGTGCTTAGGGTTCATTATGCCATTCTGGAGGGGTCAGTGTAGTAATGTGTAGGGTGCCAAATTTAGAGAGGATTGTCTACAAAATATTTTGAGAAATGAGATTCAAGTAGGTACAGAGTATTTTAGATTAGTTTCCTGGGCTGTTTCTCTGAGTGTATTCGGGAGTCACAGGCTGTGAGTTATTTTAGAGTTTCTTTGAAAATATACAAAAATCAAAGTGCAATTTAAGAACACACACAAAAGAAAGAAAGAAAAGTAATTCATGCCCTTCAGTTATTTTCTAGACCTGCAGTAATTATATCTGTCCTCAACAATTTGTAAAAGGACTCAAAGGGGAACACAAACCTGTGCAGAGCCTAAGGCCCATCATTTTGTAGCAAAGCAAAACAATATACTCTGAGGACTCTTGGGGTCTCCTGCCCTGGACGGGAGACTCAGCCCAGTGTGTATGAGGAAGACAGAAGGTAACCCAGGTTCTGCCTCTGAAACCTGGACCTCTAAAAGCCAACGGCTGGCCATGCGCGCTCTCGAGAAAGAACATCACTCATTTCAGAAAGATTCCAAGAGGCCAGCTGAAATGCCAGGTGTTTGGGGCATCTACAAGAATAGCTTTTGGTTGACTGGAAAAGATACTTCGGTAATGCGCCTCTGCCAAGCAGGTGTTCCTGACTTTTGGAAGGGCTTGAGGATTTGTCCCAGGGAAACACTCATTTTGCCTCTACACCGCTTTAGAAAATAACTTCGCCAAACAGGCTGGCCCTTCCATTTGTTATTTATAGCCGGGTTTTGATTATCCGCTAGGCAGGTTCCTGGCTCAGCTTCCAGCTCCCTGTTTGCCTTTCTCGCCTCCCACTGACACACACTTGCTGTAGCTTGTAGCATCTTAGAATTTCCCCTGAGTCACATCTCTCCTTCCCTGCTCCAACTCAGCATCTCCTCCCCCCTCCAACACCCAAAGCAGCTAAAAACCAAAACAACACCTACCTACCTCTGACTTCCCCCTCATCCCGGGAACAGTCGAGGTCACCAGAGACAAAGGTGCTGTGAGAGGGCCCTGGGGCTCAGGTGTCTCTGAAGCCAGAAGCCTAGGAAGGGGTCACTAGCCAGGCAATCCTGGGCTATTCAATAGCTCTCCATTTCTTTTCACAGTGTGGCAGCATATTATGGGCTAGAGTGTTCCGTATTCCCAAGACACACCCACCGGTACTCAAATTCCAGATGCTCACAAAAACACATTCTTCAGTCTCATCTGAATTCTTTCACACTTCTCTGTACTTTGAACCTCAGTGACGGTGGCCCTGGCACTTGTTTGTGCTGAAGGACTTTTTTCTTGGCTTCCCATCTGCCCCAGGCAGAGTTTCAATGCTTAGAGTAATGGGTCCCAGCTATGGCACTTTGATGCCCACCGAGGCATTTTGGTGTCTGGGCCTTTGCTTCAGAGATTCTGAGGTGGTGAAGCCTGAGATTTTCCACCGTCCCCTAAGACACCCCTAAGTGCAGGCCCTGTTGAGAAGCACTAACTTGGGGCCTCACAAATTAAAGTGATTTCACATGGGGCTCTTCTGGTGGGCACTGAGGTACCACTGATGTAGGATAACGTTTAGGCATGAAGACCAATTCAAGCGCTATTGTGTGTGTTGCCAAGATCAATATTTCATTTACTCCTTGGTTCTAACATTTATTAAGGGCAGCTACTAGGATGTGTGTAGAAACAAACACACAATGGAAATCCTGCCTTTAGACCTAACCATCCCCTAGAAGAATCCCACAAGCCTCCCCTCAACACATCCTCCATTTCCCCAACTTCCCTCTGTGCACAGACAACTCTAGCCTTCCCTGCTCCACTGACTGTTCCTAATTAATGTCTCTTCTCCCCTCCATTCCCATATGATTGTGTGATTTTGTGTATGTGTGTGTATGTACATACTTGTGCATATGTGGATGCCCATGTGCTTGTGTACATGTGAGAAAGGAGACCAGACATCCAGCATCTTCCTCAATCACTCCTGAGCTAGGTATGTCAGTAAACCCTGAGCTTGCCAGTTCAGCTAGACTGGCCGGCAAGCAGACACCAGAAATTGCCCTGTCTGTCTGCCTCAGGACTGTGTTTACTGGAATGCACCGCTCCACATTGCTTTCACGAGTGTACTTTACCCATTGAGTGGTCCTCCCAGTCCTTCATATATACAATTCCAATGCCTGTAGTTCCTAGGTGTGCCTTAGAATACAACTGACTGCCTTATAACAGTTTTCTCTGCTAATGAAGATCACATTTTTTGCTGCCAAGTTATAAATATATTTGGCACTTGAGTATTTGAGGAGGCAAGTGGGAGGAACACTGAGCGGTGGGGCCTCTCTAGAACAGAAGCTAAGCACCTCACATCCAGAGCCTTCCTGATACCCTCCCCAACCTAGCTCCGAGTCTCTGGCAGAAAGGATTTACTCTCCGGGAGTCTATCAGAAATCAGCATCCTAACACCCGAGTCTTCCTTCTGGCTTCCAGGCTTCCAAATGGGTTCAGAACCAGGTTTCTTTTCCCAAAGGGGAACTGGCCCTGTGGTCTCCAAGAGACTAGAACAGCACAGAACGTGATGTACTCTGACAGCCAGCAGCCGCAGAGATGAGAGGGCTGAGCCTGTAAACACCAGCCAAGCAGATAAGTTCATTAATTTTAGGATGTGCAGAGATGCTGGTACAACCCTTGTAGCTACAGCAGAGCAATAAATTTGGCCTGCTGTTTGGAGAGGAGCTAATGAAGGCACTTTCTAGAAGAGCATTAACTTTTTTACCAAGCAGTGTAACATTGTATATTACCAGTCAGCTCATGGGAATCTTAGAGTTCAACCTGGGACTTTTTTTTTCTTTCAGGAGACTGTACTTTGTGTGGGAAACAACAGGCACATATATAACAGATGAGTGTTAGTCAGCATATTGTAAAAAGTACATAACTAGCTACTTTGGTAACAAATATGTTTATTTTCGATGAGAATTATAATTACGGCTTGACATGGCAGCTAGGAAGCACTGTTGATTGTTTTGCTTTGTTTTTTTTGTGGTTTGCTTTTTAAGTCCCTTGCTAGTTATGCCCTAATATGGGAGGACAGTGGATGGGTGTCAGTCTATACACACACTGTGGCTCTAGAATAAGCCTGAATAGGCCTAAGGCAATCCCAGTGGGCTGTTCCCTGGCCAGGGCTGTGTCAAGAGTGGATGTTCTAGAATGCCTGCTGTCAGTGTGATATCATGACCCTCCTTCCTAAATCCAGGAACAATGCTTCCTAGA
Source organism: Micromys minutus (assembly GCF_963924665.1). Taxonomy (NCBI): domain Eukaryota; kingdom Metazoa; phylum Chordata; class Mammalia; order Rodentia; family Muridae; genus Micromys; species Micromys minutus. The sequence goes on from NC_137981.1 coordinate 27,973,238, forward strand.
GTCACTTTTTCAGGTCAGTTATCATGAGAGTAACTAACACAAGATACAGATATGGAAAAACACTTCCTCAGGGAATGGTTGTAGCTATATGGGCAGATGCAGGGTTTCTAGCAACTTCCTGGAACAGTCTTAAGGATATGCACACCTAAGTATTTCAGCCTGGGGTCTGCAGAGGCAGTTTCTTAGCTCTCTGTTCTCCCACACCCCTGCTCTCCCGGCAGCCAAGACTGAGTCTATGCTATCCCCAGAATGCACAGGGCGACTTGAGAATGTTCTATTCTGATCCCCTGATGCTATCTGTGGTGTTTGGGGATACAGTTCTAGCCAGTAAGAGATGAGGGGTGGTGTGCTGGAGGGCTTCTTCATCTTGAGAGGGCTCTAGAAAAGCAGCTCTTGTCTGCTTCGATGCCTGGGACAGCTGTCATGATTTCCTGTCAGCCTGAAATAGAGCCAGTATGCAAATGGAAGGCAGAGCAGGAGAAATGCCCAGAAAGAGGAGGCAGAGTCCCGAGGTGTCTGTACCCAGCAGCTTTCTAATTGACATGGACTCATGTCTCAAGAAGGAGAAGATTTGAGACAGTCGGCTGCTGGCTGCCATGGTTCCCGGAGAAACATCATATAACAACTCACACCAGAAGATCTTAACTACAGCCCATAGCACTGACATAACTGTGCAAGCTATTGCTTTGTATTGCAGATGTGTCCACAATACTGTAACATTTACCATTTTTTTGAATTTCTTCTTGCCTTGCCTTGCTGGACCACCAGGCAGCTTTCATTTTGCATGATAACACATAATCCTCAAAACGGCACTGCGAACTGAGCCGGTGCAAAGCAATCTGAATAATTAGTAAGTGGTGCACGCCTGTATTTCCAGTGCCCGAGATGGCTAAAACAGGAAGATTATAAATGTGAGACTAACCTGGGCTACGTGTCATGAATCTGGCTCAAAAAGAATAGTAAAATATCAAAAACTCTTTTCTGCATTATGAGTGCACAGGGGTAATTTTTAAAGCAAGGCTGATATTTAATAGTTTTAGATTGAGACCACTAGAAGCATTGATAACGTATTCTTATTTCCTTGTTTCTAAAACCTCAGCAGGAGTAGCTTCACCTTCAGAGTACTTTCTGTGCTTTGACACGCTCACTGTCGAATCCTTCCTCAGCTTGGATCCACTCCCAACACTTTACCCTTTGTGATTCGGCCCATCCAGACAATGTGAGACTGTCTCCTTACCGCTGCACCTCTAACTTAAGTCAATGTTGGGGTGTCCTTTATGCCTTGCAAGGTGACATGCAGGATAGATAACAGTGAGACCAGAGAGGACATCTTTGGGGAAGCTGGTATTCCGCTTACTCTAACTGCTTAAACAGAAGACAGAGAACTGAGCATGTCTGTTTGTCTTTCCTTCTTCCTCCCTGGTAGGATTGTGTTTCTGTAGTCACCATAATCCATAGAGCAACCTAACTACGCAGTAAAAATGGCCGAACAGGCAGAAGACACTTAAATTCTTAACAACCTTGGAGTCACAATGAACTCCAGGTTTATCTTCCTCTGCAGGTTTTTACATTTTTTTTAATATTATTATTTTCTGTTTTGTGTATGTATGCCTGTGTGTCTATGATACATGTGAGTGTGGGTGGGCACATCACTACTAGGGCACATGTATGGAGAACAACTTTTGGGGGTCAGTTCTCTCCTTCAGCCTTTTTGAGGATGGGGACTCTCTGTGTTTGTGCTTTACTGTTTATCCCATCCAAATGGTCTGCTCTGGGTGATTTTCCTGCCTCCAGGCTGTCTGTAGGGTGCTAAGACTACAGATGCGCACCCCTGCATCCAGCTTTTTATACGGATTCTAAGATGGAATCCAGGTCACCAGGCTTGTAGGCCAAAGGGCTTTACCTAATGAGTGATCTTCCCAGATAGTGGAGTCCTTTTTTACAAGAAGAAAAAAGAAAACCCCATTACAACCACTGTTTGTGGGCCACACCTGTTACTTACGGTGGAAATAATCAAGATGTAAGAGCCATCTTTACTATCTTATACGAAAACATCTTGTGGCCTCTAAGTCATATATTGTCATATCAAAAGCCTTTCGAGAAACCTTTGATATTATTTCTGGGCAAGAGAGAAAATATGTCCTGTGAATTCTCACATCCTAATGAGTCTTAATGTTCTAAAACACCAGCTCCTGTCCCCTTCCTGGAGGTTCCCATTGTGTACCACAAACCTTCTGGATTGGTAGTCAGTCCTATTTTTCCCTTCTGAGAAAAATTAAAGAAGGGAATGAGGCCACAGTTTTCCTGAGGCTGCACATTAAGACAGTTGGTTTTGTTAGGTCACTATGGTATGGGCCAGCAAAACTGTACTGTTTCATGGGTCATGTGACAGTAGCTTCCTAGAGTATTCTGTTTAAAAGGACTTCAGGCTATGTCTAGACTCACAAAGAAAAGTACTAGAATTGAAGATGACGGTCGATGTAGTTAAAGGGTCAGAGAGCAAACGTCTGTGTACAGACAGCTCATGGACTAGTCTGGCTTTCTATAGTTAGGTCAGATATCAAGTTCAACAGTTTATTAAAGGTATCCAGACTCTTGAGGATAGATTTGTACTAACAAAATTCAGAAGGCAATGATTTATAAATCCTGGGCTGGAGAGATGGTTCAGCAGTTAAGAGCACTTGCTGTTCTTCCAAAGGAAGCTAGATTGAGTCCCACAATTCATGGTGGCTTATGGCCAGCTCTGGCTTCAGCTCCAGGGGATCTGATGCCATTTTTTTTTTTTTTTTTTTTTTGGCCCCAGTGAGCACTTGCCCACTCATGGCATACACTCACATAAATGCACAGTGCACAAATAGAAAATTAAAACTTTAAAAATAAATAAACAAACCAGAAAGCCAGGTTTGGTGGAGTGGATGGATCATTTGGTTTGTAAAGCATTTGCCACACAAGCCTGAGGACCTCAGTTTGACCCCCAGAACTCAAATGAAAAAGCCAAATGAGGGGACTGCAGAGATGGCTCAGCAGTTATGAGCACGTGTTGCCCTCACAGAAGAGCTGGGTTTGGTTCCCAACACCCAGATCCCAAAGTTCATAACTAAGCGTAACTCCAGCTCTAAGAGAATTCCATGCCTTCTTTAGCCTCTCTGGAGATTTTCATGCATGTGCACAGATATATAAATATATATTAAATATTATATATTATATATTTTAAATATTATATATATATATATTAAAGTCAGATGTAGCATTAGAGAGGCAAAAACAGGCAGATGCTAGTGTTTACTGGCTAGTTGTGCTGACCTAGTTGGCAAGTTCCAGGCCATGAGAAGCACTGTCTTTAAAAAAAAAAAAAAACAAAACTGTATACAATGCCTAAAAAACAATGTGAAATTGTTTCCTGGCCTTTGTGTACATTTTCACACAGGCACACCCACCAACACAAATAAATGTGCATGAGTACACACACACACACACACACACACACGAAGCAAAAATAAATATTAGTCAGAAAGCCAGTACAGTAATCTAAGTTATGAACAAACATAACTGTGCACTTGTTATGACATGGTATCCCTGTGGTATAATGAAAGAGCCTGTTTTGGAGTCAGGCATTTCCCCTTCCGCAGTGTGCCTCCGGGCCTTGTAGCCACTTAGCTTCTTGGAGCACAGCTGATAAGGACGTTTGCTTTGCCTGCAGTCAGTGAAGGAGAAAAAAGTGTCCTGATCAAATAACTGAAATCCTGAAGAGCAGGAGTGGGCGATGCTCCCGTTGGCACAGGCTTCCACACAGTCTAGATCTTACCCACCACCACACAGTCTAGATCTTACCCACCACCACACAGTCTAGATCTTACCCACCACCACACAGTCTAGATCTTACCCACCACCACACAGTCTAGATCTTACCCACCACCACACAGTCTAGATCTTACCCACCACCACACAGTCTAGATCTTACCCACCACCACACAGTCTAGATCTTACCCACCACCACACAGTCTAGATCTTACCCACCAGTACATCCCTCCTAATAGAGATGTCTATTTTTCTAAAACTGGAAAACTGTTTTGTGGGGACAAAGATCTAACAAATCCGCCTTCTGGGTGCTTTTAATGGCTTTTATTATTGAGTTCTCTTCACAGTACAAACCAAGAGACTCTGGAATAAGTGGTGGCTTGTGTTTCTGGATGCCCAGAGCCTTGTTAAGAACTGGAAGAAAGCCAGGCAGAGGCATCACACACCTTTAATCCCAGAACATAGGAGGCAGAGGCAGGTGGATCTCTGTGAGTTCCAGGGCAGCCTGGTCAACAGAATGAACAGCCATATCCACAAAGAGACCCTGTCTCAAAAAATCAAAACAAACACCTGGAAGAGAACATAACCAACAATTTTCTCCTGTTCACTCTCCATATAAAATGCCTTATTGACCAGTATTAGTAGGAATAAAACACAAGTCATGGGAGTGAACTACATAGGTTAGAATTTTCTATAGCCATGTGAAAAACAGGATTGTCCCATTTATTCTCATTCTCAGACAGTAGTAGCTTTCATACTTAGCCCATGGCTTTTGGTCTCTCTGGCTAAGAACTGCTGTCTCAAAAAGGATGCTGGAGGCCTGCTGCTCCCCAGCGTTAGATTTCTCTAGTCTGCTCTTACTCCTGGGTGGCAGGGAATAGCTGCTCAGCCTGCTATCTGTGGTTCTGTTTGTGGGAGCACAGGTTTTTCCACAACTACTGCTCTGCCTTAGATTCCTTCATAATGTTCCCCTGTGATCAGCGAAACACTTTAAGTATGGGTAAAAAACCAGACTTCTTCTGGGGATGTTTTTACACTGCATTCACTGACCCACTAATTTTATCTAAATCAGTGGCTCTTAAACTTGAGCGTGCATCAGCAGCACCTGAAGGCTTATTAGCACACAGGTCACTGGGCCACCTTCAGACTCTCAGAGAGTAGGTGAGGGTGCAGTGTGAGTGTTTGCATTAACCCTTCAAAGGCCACGTGCTGCTGCTGGCCCAGGGGGTCACACCTGGAGAATCACTGGAATGTGGAATTCACCTGATGAGGACAAGAGGAAAAGAGGTTAGAAAAGGGAGAGATGCTATCAGCTGAAAGGCACCGGGTTGCATCCTTCCTCTCAAATAAGCCATTATTTTTTTTTCAGAGACAGTATCTTAGTGCACTCCAGGATCCCCTCTTTCTATCTCCTGTGATGGTTGGTCTCTTCCTCTATCCTTAAGAAGACTCTTCTTTGTTATTTCATGGTTATAGTAGTTTGTTTTACTTCTGTAATAAAGAAATGGGGGGGGGGGTAAGTACTTGTTCAGAAAAAAAATATGGGGTTGGAGAGATGGCTCAGAGGTTAAAAGTACTGGCTGCTCTTTTAGAGGACCCAGGTTTGATTCCTAACACCCACATGGTGGCTTACAACCTTCTGCAGCTCCATTTTCAGGGGCTCTGGCTGCTTCAAGCACTACCAGGTATACACACACACACACACACACACACACACACACACACGCACACATACACATGATTATGGCAACTTTTATAATGAAAAACATTTAACTGGGGGTTTGTCTACAGTTTCAGAGGTGAGTCGATTAGTATCATGGTGGGGAACATGGAAGCATGCATGCTTGGTGCTGGAGAAGTAGCTGAGGGCTACATCCTGATCCACAGGCAGCAGACAATGAATGAGAACTGAGTGTGCTATGGGAGTTTGGAACCTCAAATCCCACCACCAGTCCACACTTCCTCTAACATGGACACACCTCCTAATCCTTCTCAAATAGTGCCATTCTATAATGAAAAAATATTCAAATATATGAGCCTACGGGGACCATTCTTTTTTAAACCACCACATAGACAAAACACCAATATACAGAAAACACAATTAAATAAATATATTTTTTTTAAAGATGGGCTTATGTAGCTCATAGATCTGGAAGTTCAAGAGCAGAGCATCAGAGTCCTGGCGAGGGTCCCCAAGGCCGTGTCACAACATAGAAGAGAAAGGGAAAAAGAGCTAGACTTGTGCAGTAAGGAACTTCCTTCCATCATGCGAACTTTGGAATACACACTCTCATAGCATCTAAAATATAGTAATGGTATTGTAAGCACTCAGAAATGAGTGTTGTTAGTTCTCTGGTGCAGGGAATACAACGGCAGCTTCACTCTCCCAGCAGCAGCTCTCAAAGAGTCACTCAACACACAGGCACAGTGATTCTGGGTGTTGTGGTGCATAGCTATAATCTCATCTCTTTGGGAGGCTGACGTAAAAGAATTCTGAGTTTGAGGCCAGCCTGGACCTACAGCAAGGCCATATCTAAAAAGATAGTGTCAATAGACTAAATGAGTGATAGATGTTTGAAAGACAAGGGACCTTGAACACATTAGTTAAAAGTTTTACTAAGAGATAACAATTACACTGGAAATTATTAAAAATAAAGCAAAACAACAAAAACAATTGGTTCTCTGAGAACTCATTGTAATTTTATAACATGCAGGTCTAAATCTCTCTCTTGATCTTATATATGTACCTTCGAATCAATCTAGACATATTAAAAGTGTGGCACAATAAAAAAAAAAGGTATCCAGTGTTCTTGCAATACTAGCCCCAGAGGTCTTCCTTTCTATGTTAACTTTTTATCTTGGAAAAATTTAAATACATGAAACGTAAAGAAGATAATAAGAATAAACCATAATGAATCATCTAGTCAAATTCATTGATTACCAACGTCTGGGCAATTTTGTTTTGGGTATAACTTAACTGTGTAGTGAGAATTTTGGTTTCTTCTAAAACCCAGTTCTGTTAGGTGATTACGTTTTTGCTTTAATCCCTGATGTGGGCTATGGGGCTGCTTCAGATTGTCCACAGTGTTTACATTGGCCGGTGACTATGATTAGTCTCGTGCTCTAGGAGGGGTGTGATTTTTTTTTTCCAGCTGCAGATAGTTTACATTTGGAATTCTGGGGACTCTTGAGAAGGTATAAATGTGAGAACTTGAGCAGCCTGTGGCAGTGGCCATTTCCCCTGCTGCTGTCGGTTCCTTCTGGTTCCAGCTGTTGCTGGTTTGCCAGATTGCTGGTTGAAATATACTGATTCTGAAGATTGGACTTGCCCCTAACCAGCAGGAGGTAGTCTAAAGAGGTCTGTGCCCCCTTTGCCATCTAACCTTTCTCTTCTACCTACTGTTGTGGGTTGGAAGGGAGTGGGGGTGGAATGATGGTGGAAAAGGATGGTAGACAATAGAACCCAATAAAGTAATGCAAAAAGTCATGCTACACAACTCATTTTTACCAATCTATCTATTCTAAAAAATTATCACTGGAATAGTCTTTTTATTTGTTGTTTGTTTGTTTGTTTGTTTGTTTCAAGATGGGGTTTCTCTGTGTCACCTTAGCTGTCCTGAAATTCACTCCATAGACTAGGTTGGCCTTGAACTCAGAGCTCTGCCTGCCTCTGCCTCTCAAGTGCTAGGATTAAAGATGTGCACCACCACTCCCCAGAGCTTTGCTGAAACTAAGGAATTATTATTTAGATATGATAATGGTAGTATATTTAGACATCAAATACATGGCAATTGTTTACATTTCTCAGTACCCCATGGACGCTTTTTAGTACATCTGTTCAAATTAGAATTCAAATAAGATCATAAGTTCCAGTTTGCTGATATACTCTGTGAGGCCCTTTAAAAAATCATTAGGTTCCCTTTTCATTTCCTTTTCATTTTATTTGTAGAATAAAAAACTAGGTTGAGTCAAGCTTGGTAGCACAAACCTGCAACCCCAGGACTCAGGAGGTCGAAGCAGGAGGATCCTGAGTTTGAGTATATATTTATGCAGGCTGGGCTACATCAGGAGACTATCTCAAAACAAAAACAGTGGTCAGTTGTAAAATGCTTGCTAAACAAGCCTGAGGACACAAGTTCAAATCCAGAGTACCCAGGTGAGAGCCTAACACAGCAGCTTGTCTATAACCTGTGCCACTTGGAGGTGCAGAAGGAGACAAACTTTTCTAGCGCTCACTGGTCAGTCAGCTTAGCTGAACTGCTGAAATCCAGGTTCAGTGAGAGAGCCTGTCTCAAAACACAAGGTAGATAGTGAGCAAGGAAGAGACACAGCGTTGACCTCTGGCCTCCAAATACATCTGTGTACCTGTACACACACACACACACACACACACACACACACACACACACACACACACACTACAGAATAAATAGCTAATATATCCCTTTATCCTTTATTTCTGTCAAGGTATCTTTGACATAGATTCCTAGAAGGAAAACTATAAAAACAAGGAATAATTACTTTTATATAATTCTGCTATGAGTTACGGAAGCTTTGATATTTAAGTTTTACTATGTTTGTAGAGACTGTGTCTTAAGAGCAGTCTTGAAACAGATCCTTTCTTAGCTTTCCTGGAGTCTGAAAAATCACCCCCCAAAGTAAGATTGCTTAAAACAGCTTAAAATCGCTACTAGATTTCCAGTTCACGCAGTTTGTGTGGGAGTGTTCAGTGACTTGTCCTGCCTCGTGTGGTTGGCTGGGACAACTTGTTTGGGACTAGGGAATCTAGATGCTTTAACAATACCTCAAGTGTCACTGCAGCAGCTGCAGCAGAACACAACCACATAGTTTTTCTCTGTGTGTAGTTAGTTGCACATTAAAGTGTCTAAGCCTGGTACCCATGTCCTGGGGTATTCAGAAGCCCCGAGGTCTTTGAAGGCTCAGATCCAAAAGTTACAAACTATAACTTTTACTACTGTAGTCTTATGGTTAAAGCCAGTTACAAGGACGCCCTTGAAATGGCTCATCAGGCGAAAGCACTCCCTGCTAAGCCTAATTATCTGGGTTCGGTCTCTGATCCCGAAAGGTGGAGAGAACCAAGTCCTGCAAGCTGTCCCCTGACCCTTATATACACAGCACTCTCCAATCCCATGTCCGGCATGCCCGAATTCGTGTACAAATGAAGTGAATAAATGTGAGTTTTTAAAAAATTCTGTTACAAATCCATTCAGATTCAAGGGTGGGTAAGGATAGACTTAGTGGAGATAAATTTATTTATTTAAATAAACAAATCTTTGGAGCTAATTCTCCAAAGAGCTCAACTTTTATGCATTTATATGCATTATACAGGTCATAAATGTGTGCCCTGGTCTTACCTACTCCAGCCCCAGCAGAACTTGTGGAAAGTATCGGTGGTGCTGAGAATCGAAGCAACTCTTCTCGTGTTAGAGTCAGTTGTGCATCGTGGCAAAGCTTAACGGGGTCAGAAGCAGAAGTTACACTTATCTATGAAAAGAGAGAAAACCCTATTTTGTGATGAACAGGAAAGTCCATCATCAACCTGGGACATAAACCTATAATAGCTATTTGAGTCTTTATTCCCTTGTTAATTCAAGAACACTGCTTCAAGTACAGGCTGGAGCATCTAGAGTTCAAGGCCAACCTTGACTGCAAAGTAAGTTTGAGGCTGGCCTGGATTATGCACCTAGAGAAATGTCTCTAAAGCAGCAGAGAACGCAGGATTGAAGAGAAAGAGGTGTCACTACAGATGGGGCTGGGAAGGTGTCTTAGTTAGGGTTTTATTGCTGGGAACAGACACCTTAACCAAGGCAAACCTTATAAGGACAGCATTTAATTGGGGCTGGCTTATAGGTTGAGAGGTTCAGTTCATTGTTATCAAGGTGGGAGAATGGCAGCACCAGGCAGGCATGGTGAAGGAGGAACTGAGAGTTCTATATCTTCATCTGAAGGCGAATGGCTGGCTTCCAGGCAGCTATGATGAGGGTCTTAAAGCCCACACCCACAGTGACACACCTACTCCAACAAAACCACACCCACTGCAGCAAGGCCATGCCTACTCCACCAAGGCCATGCCTCCTACTTGTGCTACCCCCTGGGCAAGCATATACCAACCATCACAGAAGGAAGTGGGGGAGAGAAACACAGAGGTGAGCAGAGTCTTTCCTGTGTTTGTGTGATGTTTCGGCAAGTGGGGGGGGGGTGAGGGGAGGCTGGATGGTTTCCTTCCAAAACGGTCCCCTACTGCTCACTGAGAGGATATTAACACCTGTAGAATTGCCCTTCTTGCAGAAACCAGCTCTTTCTTTCTACCACTTGGGTCCACCACCAGAGACAGGACCGAAGTCATTTGGCAGTGCTCCAAGTGCCTCCACCTGCTGATGTATCTTGTGAGCCCCTCAAATCTCTTAGGAAAGAGAAAAGGGGGGTTGCACCTGACTTACTCTTCATAATCCCCTACAAGGGTACATGGCAACATAGCTGGACCACTAATGAAACTTAAAACGTATGCTGAATGTTCTTAGACACATTTAAAAATACAGGCCTAAAATTACAATCACAAAGAAAGCAATTGTTAAAGTATCTCCTTTACTTGAATTATATCCTTCAGATCTTGATTTCCAATCCAACCTCAACATTATTTTAGACAGATTGTTTTGCCATATTTTTCCCTTGTAGTGCTGGGGGTTGAAGCCAGGCCCTGTATATGGTCATCTAGTACTCAACTACTGAACTATACCCCTAGTCCCAAGGGTTATTGGACTCATTAAGTTAACTGCCAGGGAAATAAATATATGTTGATATAATTTCACCAGAGTAGCATATGGTTCCTAAATTGTAATATCCCTCTTTGCTTCCTGGGGAAGTATTTTATTATTTGGGGTTTGAGAGAAGGATCACATAGTTATTAGCACTTTCTGCTCTTCCAGAGGACCTGAGTTGGGTTCCTTGCACCCGAATCAGGCAGCCCACAACCGTCTGTAACTCCAGCTCCAGGGGAGCAAATATCTCTGACCTCCCAGACACCTGAACTCATGTGTCTATAAACACACACACACACACACACACACACACACACACACATACACACACAATTTAAAAATAATAGAATCTTTAAAAAAGTACATCATTTGAGTGTGTATTACACTGGAGTGTGTGTTACACTCTGATGCTCCTGTAATACATTCCGCTGCTATCCTATTTCTTTGACATAAGCACTTATGGTGTAGCTAGAGACAGTCAGAGATAGTTGAAAGGAAAACACAGTTTTATGAAGGCAGATGCAAAGAAGCGCAGGTTACAGCCCATGCTTGGCGCCCTGTGTATTCAAGCACAGACTGCAATAATCATTACAGCACATTCTAAGACTGGACAAATCATGGAGTCCTTTGCTCTTCACTTTCTTCTTTCTGTACATTCTGGAAAATTAAATATTTTTCCTAATGTTGTTAGAAATAATCATCATTTCATATTATGGAATTATGTGATGTTAGGAGTCTTAGGAACTTTCTAATCTGTATCCAGTGTAGAAACTGAAGTCTGTTAAGGTTAAGCGATGTTTCTATGCCTACATCTTATTGCTGGTGGGGCTGAATCTAAGTTTCGCCCCCTTAGACTGGTTTCACCATACTGTAACATGTTCATTACTTATAATGGGACTCTCTCAACCCACCAAAGGTGCACATAATGACATGAGACCTTTATTATAGTTTAAAGCTTAGGCCTTTTGCTAGGGCAGTCTCCTAGCAAGCTAGCTCATCTAACTTAATCTGACTATCCGGCCCTCAACCCACTACGGGGCTAGCTCAATACCACTGTACGCCGCTGCAGTCTCTGTTCCCTCCACTTCAGATCTCAAATCTCCTGTGTCTGCTTTCTTCTCCCAGAGTCTCAGTCTCTCTCTGTCTCTGTCTCTGTCTGTCTGTCTGTCTGTCTGTCTCTCTCTGTCTCTCTGTCTCTCTGTCTCTCTCTCTCTCTCTCTCTCTCTCTCTCTCTGAAGCTCCGCCCCCTACTTCCTGTACAGCTATTGGCCACTATCTTTCTTATAACCAATCAGCCGTGAGACAATCTCTGATACACTAGGAGATTGCCTCTAGGCATCGAGGGCTGTCTGACTTTCAAGTTATCCGCGCAGTTATGGAAGGACACTTATTTCCAAACTCAAGGCCAGTAATGGGCCATAGAAATGATAATACCAGCATCCTACCAGCATTTAGTTCTGAGCTGCACAGAAGTAACAACTGAAAGGACAGAGAGACACACCTTCACACAGGTCAAAAAAGGTTACCCCAATATTTACTGAACATTTTTTGTTGTTAAAATTTATATCTTTGTGTGTGTGGATGTTGAGCAACAGAAAACGGGAAGAAGTACCTCACACTCGAGGAGGTCAGAGACAACCTCGGGTGTCAGTCCTTGTCTTTCTACCTGTTTGGAACAAGGTTTTTTATTTGTTACTGCAGGTCTATGTGAGGTAGCAGGTTTGAGAGGGGCCACCCATCTCCCAGTGGGAAGGCTGGGATTACAGACACAATTGTCACTTCTGGCTTTATGTGAGATCTGGAGATGAGAAGTCAGATATTCATGCTTGCATAATAATCGCTTACCCACTGGATTTTCTCCCCAGCCCCTGCCGTTCATTTCAAATGGGCGTACACGTTATCTTCCAGTTAGCTCAGATTCCTGAGGTCGTGCCAATAATTTGTTTCCCAGAGTGCTGTGCAAACACGAATGTTTATTCACTGAAGGACTGGTCTACTATGGCACCTGGCACTCTTCTTGGCTGGACTCTTCTCCTACCTTTGCACTTACTTCTACTCCTTCATTGACTGTCTTGGATCTGGTTTTGTTGTCTTTCTCTTCACTGTGGTCTGTTACTCGTGATGACTTCAACAAGTGCTAAATGAGCCCAATGCCATTTTGCCCACTGTTTCCTGAGGTTTTCACCTGTGGTGTTCCTTTTTCTCCATTCCTCCCCGGCCGTTTGCTCCAATGCTCTTTTTTATAGCACAACATGACATCCTTACCTAAAGCATTTCATTATAATGCCTACTTTATTTATTCTTATGATTCCCAGTGCAACCATTCTGTGGTCTCCCTGGGACCAGGATCTTTGCATCAATTTTTCCTTGACCTTCCCTCTCTCCACTCCCTTGTTCATCCAGCCTACAGCCATCACTGCGATCATTCCCTTCTGTCCACCCACAAAGTCCTTACCAGCATCTTCCTCTATCACATGTGCCAGCAAAATCAGTGATCCTGGGGAGCAGGAGGGATGTCTCAGTGGTAAAGATTCCTACTGGTCTTTAAAAGGACCTGAATTTGGTCCAAGCACTCCTGTCAGACAGACAGCTGCCTGCTATTCCAGCTCCATGGGTATCTAGTACCCTCTTCTGTTCTCCTTGGGCACTGCACACATTTCCCTGCTATCCTTCAAAGCAGGAGCCCCTGGGAAAGTGCTCTGTTTTCCCTCTTGTACACTTGTTCCTCATTCTCTTCTAGCTTGCTCCATCTCTCACTTGTCATATTTCCCCCAATACTTATGGTTGCCATAAATCTGTGGCTTGATTCAGTGGTTGAGTCTCGCTTTCTTTCTGGGGTGGTGGGGATTGAACCTGGGGCCTTGTGCTTACTCAGCATGTGCTCCACCATGAGCTGCAGTCTCAGTTGACTTTTCGTTTTTGTTGAGAGTGTTATCAGTACTCTTCTAGTGAACATTCATTTCATTTCTTCCCTTTATTTTTATTTCCATGAATCCCCCCCCCCCTTTTTTTTGGCAAGATCTCTCTTGCTATGTATGGCTCAGAGGATCCTTCTGGATCAGCCTTGGGGTGCTGAGATTGTAGGCCTGCTACTGTACCTAGGTTGTTCCTTCTTTCTTGAAATATACTCTTTTAAGTCCTTGGTTTATCCTATTCCACATAGTCCCTTGCTGGAACTTCTCTGTATTGAGAATATATTCCACCCACCTTCTTCATCTCAATAATATTTTCTGTTATGTAAGTTGATTTTTGAGATATTAAATTCACCTTGCATTCCCTCAATAAATCCTACTTGGTTATAACATGTAGTTGCTTTAGGTTGCTGATTTCATTTTGATAATATTTGGAAGAATCTTTCTATGTCTTTACTCTAGAGAAGAATTGGTGTATAATAAATTATCTTGTTATATTCTCTGCCTCATAAAATAAGTTTGGAAATGTCCCATTTCCTGGAATAGTTTATGAAGAACTGTCATTATTTCTTTTTAAAATATTTTACAGATTTCACCATTAAAGACATCTGGTGTTGGCTTTTCTTCACGAGAAGATTTTGAATCATTAATTGATATATTTTCTTCTTATAAACTTACTCAAATATTTGGATTTTTCCTGTGTCTATGTAGCAGTTTACACAGTTCTATAAATTTGTCCTTCTTGTTCATGTTGGTCAATTTGTTACCATTAATCTGTTCATAATATCACTTTGTAATTCTTTTAAGGTGTGTAGAGTTGACAGCAACAATATCTCTGCTTTCATTCTTGATTTTAATGATTGGTGCTATTTCTCTTTGTTGTTGGTTGTTTTGTTTTGTTTGTTTGTTTTGGGTTTTTGCTGTGTTTTGGTTGTTTCCAGTCTAGTGAGCTGCATGGCATACACACATACATACACACACATTCACACACACACACACACACACACACACACACACACACTTGGAGTTTAATTTCATGTATCTGCTGTCTTTCTGCTACAGAATGTATCACTTTGTTTCTTCTCTTTGCTCTTTGGATTCTTGCACCAAGGAGAACAGGTGTGGGTTCTTAACCTATGACCTCTCTTCTCCTCTGACACAGGGATTTCCAGTTTCACATGCCCTCCAGACAGTGCTTCAGCTCCTTGCACGCATGCTGCTGTGTTGAGTTTGTGTTCATCCTAACAATTCCTCCTTGTGACTTCTCCCATCATGGGTTACTTAGATGTGTTTTTAAATTTCCAAATACTTGGTGTTTTTCCAGATTTCTCTCTCACATGCTCTCACATAATTCCATTATAATCGGAGGATGTTCTTTATGTAATGTGCTCCTCTTTATTTTATTGAGATTTATTTTGGGATCTAACATATGGTCTATCCTGGAGGATTTTCTATGTGCTTTTGAAATGATGTGTTGAATCTTTGGTGAAATGTTCTATAAATAGCAGCTGAATTGATGTTGCTGTCAGTCTCAGATTCCTTAACTGTCTGATCAATTGGGAATGGAGTGCTGAAATCACACCTTTTAATACAATTTTTTTGTATATTTAAAATTTAAAACATGACATATAATAAAATGACACATTATATGATATTGGAGACATACCCATATAATAGAATATAATGAAGAAAACTAACACCTCCATCACCCCACATAACTCTTTTTGTGGCAAGAACAGCTACAACACTCATTTAGAAAAAGGTCTGAATACAGTGCATCTTTATTAACTATGGTACATTCAATTTGTAGACATATGCATCCTACACATTTGATCTTTTGCATGCAATGACTAACTTCTCCCCTTTTCTCCTCCTCCCTGGTTCAGGTGGGTAATGCTTTATCATCTATGTCTATATATTTGGCTGGGTTTTGTTGTTTGTATTTATGCTTTTCAGGCTCTTATGAAAGTGAGATCATGAAATACTTTTCTGTGTTTGGCTTATTTCTTTCAAGTTCGTCTATTGCAAAGAGTAGATGAGATGATGATGGTGATGATGGTGGTGATGATGATGATGGTGGTGGTGATGATGGTGATGATGTGCATCTGTGTTCACATGCATGTGGAGGTCAGAAAAATTAAAACTCCTTTTTGATCACTCTGGACCTTATTTCTTGAGATAGGGTCTCTCACTGAACCCAGAACTCACTGATCTGGCTAGTCTGGGATCCTCCTGTCTTTGTAATCATACGTATGCTCTATTGTGTCAGGTTTTTTACTTTTTAAACTTGAATGTTGTCTTAGTTTGAGTTTTAGTACTGTTAAAAGACACCATGGCCAAGGTAACGCTTATAAAGACAACATTTAATTGGGGCTGGCTTAAGCTTCAGAGGTTTAGTCCATTATCATCAAGGCAGAAGCATGGCAGCATCCAGGCAGGCATGGTGCAGGCAGAGTTGAGAGTTCTACATCTTCATCAGAAGGCAAACAGGAAAAGACTAACTTCAAGTCATCTAGAAAAGAGGGTCTTAAAGCCCATGCCCACAGTGAACATCTACTCCACGACTACACCTCCAAATGGTGCCACTCCTTGGGCCAAACATATTCAAACCATTGCAAAGGCTTAGGCACCTTAACTCTTCCCCAGAAAGCACTTTACTAACATCCCTTTCTCAGCCATCCTGCTGATTAAAAACAAAACCAAAAACACAAAACAAAAAACAGTTATATTATGGCTTATACCAATTCTTTTTAAATTTAGACATTAGCTCTTTATCAGATACATAGTTTGCCTATTTTTCCAGTTCATAGGTCATGTTTTTTATTTTTATTTTTTTATTTATTTTTGTATGAAGAAACTTTTCAGTTGGGTGCAGTTCCATTTATTTCTGCTTTTATTTCATTTTGTAGAATGAACTTTTGGATGGAATGTCCATATCATTGCCAGGGTCAAGGGGTTTCTCTTGTTCTCACCTAACAGCTTATGGTTTCAGGTCTTTTCTCCATTTTGAGTTGATTTTTATATGCAGTGTAGGGAGGAAACCAATTTTATTAATTTGGTTATGGAAAAACACTTTCCCATTATTTACTGAAGCCATCTGTTCCTAGTGTGTCAAGACTAAGCTGGCCATGTATCTTTAGGTTTACTTCAGAGTCCTTTAATCTGTTCCATAGCCTGGAGCTGTCTTTATGTTAATGCCATACTACTTGAATTACAATAGCTTTATAATATAACTTTAAATCATGAGTGTACACGTGAGGCCTTGAATGATATTTTCCTTCTTTAGAAATGCATTGACGATTTAAGATTGTTTTGGTACCATAAAAATTCAGGATTTCAAAAACAATCTCTGACGTGTCCTGGACTTTTGATAAGGATCACACTGAATCTACTGCTTGGGGTAGCATGGACATTTTTGACAGTATTGATTTATGTGATCCATGAGCACAGGCTTTCCATGTGTGCCTTTAATTTCTTAATTCAACACTTAATAGTTTGTAGTATACAACTCTTTCATTCCCTTGGTCAAATTTATTCTATAGGATTAATTCAGTCATTTTAAATTATGGGTAGGTGTGTGTGCGTGCACGTATGTATGTACAAGTGCCCATTGGAGTTACAGAAAGCTACTAGCTAACCTGCCTGATATGGGTACTGGGAAATGAACTGGGTCCTCTGAAAGAGCAGGAAGTAAGCTTAACATGGGAGCCATCTTTCCAGCCTCCCTTTGATACATTGACTCTATCATAAGTGAGATTGCTCGTTATGAAATCCCCCTCTCCTCATTTGTGTGCATGCATTCATACATGTGTATAGTGTGTGTGTGTGTGTGTGTAGCTACCGTCTCTGACCAGCAGAAAAGGAGCGACGACACAGCATTCTTCTCAAAGCGGTTTATTCAAGAACCTTACAGCATGCAAGTCAAAATCTTTCTGTCTCTCTTTGTTTCTCTTTCCCCCAAGCGCAGTCCCTTTTATCCTCTCTCAACTCCACCTCCTCAGTCCATGTTGCGTGGCTGCAGTTCATAGGTCTGCGTCATCTGGCCTGATCCCACGTCATGGGTGCGCCTGTGCAGCTCGCACGGTGGGAGTGGCTAATATGGGGGGGCAGGAGGAAGTCAGGTGCTAGTCACAAGACTAGGCTGGAGTCCCAAGCGCCATCTTTGAACTGCCGCCACACCTGCTCTCCACGTGTGTGTGTGTGTGTGTGTGTGTGTGTGTGTGTGAAGAGAGGTATTTGGCAGAAGGCATGTATTAGAGAGAGGTAGGCATGTGGAGGGTGTTTGGGTGTAGAAGAGACAGAAGAATTGTGTGTGTGTGTGTGTGTGTAGGGCCAGTAGAAGGCATCTGGTGTCATCTTCCACCACTCTGTACCTGTTTTGTTTTTTGAGGCAGTCTCCCTGAACCTGTGGCTTTTTTGTTTTCTGACTAGGCTAGAAAACAGTAAGCTCCACCAGCCTCCTGTGTCCTCTGTCTACCTCCTTGAAGCTGAGGTTCTAGGCATGTCTTGTTGAGAGCCATTTTGCCTGCTTCTGTGAAAGTCGGCCTTCCAGGCAGAGTCAAGGTGGGTCAGAGTCTGTTGGCAGATTTTCTGGCCTGCTGAGGCATGGAGGGATTAGAGGAGATAAATCTGAGGCTCAAGGCAAGGGGCTGAAGGTTCTATTCACCTTGGTGGAAGGAACAGGGAGGACTCTGGATAAGAAAAGACAACCTGGGTATATTTTAACAATTGTTTCTGTTAGCTTGTGGCTTTGCTTCCTACAGTACTGTGGGGTATAAAAAGGCTGTGGCAGTATTCACTGGCAGTCCTCTCAAATTTATCTCTTGTCTTTGTATCTTGCAATGGGAGGCTCCTGCATAGGTGGCACCTAGAGTGGGGCTCTAAGAGTAGGGGATCAAGTGAAGGACACTATGGAAAAAGTGAGTGCTGGGGGTTGGAGAAAAAGGAGAGCAGAAAAAGGGAGCCAGGTGTGGTGGCATTTGTTGTAGTCCCAGCTACTCCAGAGGCTGAGACAGTAGGATCACTTGATGTCTTAGGGTTTTTTTTATTGCTGTAGACAGACACCATGACCAAGGCAGTTCTTACAAGGACAACATTTAATTTGGGCTGGCCTACAGGTTCAGAGGTTCAGTCCATTACCATCAAGACAGGAACATGGGAGCATCAAGGCAGTCACGGTGCAGGAGGAGCTGAGAGTCCTACATCTTTACCCTCTAATAGTGCCACTCCCTGGGCTGAGTTGTATGTGAACCATCACACTTGAGTTCAGGAGTTCACTACTACTGGGCTGTAGTGCGCTATGTTGATTGGGTATATGAACTAAGTTCTGCATCAATATGGTGACCTCCTGGGAAAAGGGGGATGAGGGTGTGTGAGGGGTAGGGAGTGAGGAGTGGGGTGGGGTTAACTACCAGCTTACTTAAGCAGGTCTGAAATGGAGCAGGTCCCATGCTGGTCAGTAGTGGGATTGCACCTGTGAATAGCCACTTAACACCAACTTGGGCAACATAGCAAGATCTGTGGTGGATCTTGCCCTGTGACTACCACTCCCTAAATCTTTTTATTTCCTTCACTATTATCTTTTGGACAAGCTGGTTTATAGTGCAGCTGCCTCTGTTCCTTTAGATCTGTGAAGCTCCTTATATATGATTCATACCATATCTTTCTATGTTGCATAGTTGAGAAATTATATATTTTTGAACTCATGTTTTCAGAGTTCTTTCTCACAGCCTTAAGAGTTGTTCTGAAAGTCTCAGTGTTTACCATTTTGCTGAGACACAGACACACTCTCAACTTTTTCTAGTTACAGTGGAGTCATTAAGCTTGGCAGGGAGAACATTTCCTGATAACCTTGGCAGGAAGAATATTTCCTAAAGGAAGGAACTTGAAGTAAATGATATTTGTTTTAATACAAACAAGCCTTACTTCCACCCAGCCCACAGCAACCATCGACATTCATGGAGGCCCACACCCTGCTGGCTCTGTTCTAGGGGAGAGAACCATGTTACAACATCCTTGCCATGGCCCAGTTAGACTCCGAGCTACTCATAGCTGCTATTTTTTTAAGTTGAGTCTGAATGTGAATGTATACAATATCATGCTTTATAGATAGGTGTAACCCATTAATATTTAAGGTTAGACTAACTAATATACTTGGACTTCTTTCCATAATCAAGTTAAATATTTGTCATGATTTTAATTTGCTCCTTTCCCCCACCCCATGCCAGGCTTCTCTTTCTCTATCATCTTGATTTATTAATTAAGTTTTCTTTAGACTATGTTTGTCCTTTATAGGTTTGGAAGTTACATAATTTTCCTAATTTTGGTATCTCCAAATGTTATGCATTCGTGTCAGTAACAGTTTATTATATTCAAGACTGTCATATATTTTAAATATTCCTTCTATTGTAGGATAACTTCCTGGTTAGAAATTTCATCTCCCTGGATTCAGCATTCAGAATTCTCGTTTTCTGCTTCTCTTGTAGCTAGCATTAGGCCTATTGTGCAGGCCTTGTAAACCAGATAGAATGTGAAATGTGAAAAATGGGTATGCACAAGCTTTGCACACAGCATCCATTTTGATCCACCAAAAGGTTAGATTTCTGGCAGAAAATTATCACTGATGTTGAAAGCAAAGGAAAAGGAAGCTAAGTTGCGCTCTGGGTAAACTGGTTTTTCAGACAGATAAACTAGTTTTTCAGTTATAAAATCAAGAGGAAGAAAAGGAAAAGAGGAGAAAAAAAGAGTAAGATGAGAGATTTTATTGCATCATTTTTGTATTTGGTCCCATTGGTTATGTGTATGTATATGATATAGGTAGAACTTTCCAGGAATATAGTTATTTTATTTATTAATTAATATCAGGGTCTCCCTATGTAGCTTTCTGGCTAGCGTGGTCCCAGTGGTTACTATGATGTAGGTAGTACTTTTCATGACTATAGACTGATCTTATCTATCTATAAATGACAGGGTATCACCATGTAGACTCCTGGCCAGTCTGGAACTTGCTATGTTGATCAGGATGGCCGCACCCTCACAGAGATCCACCTGCCTATTACTCCCAAGTGCTAGGACAAAATGTATATGCTGCCACACCTGGCTGAGCTCTTTATAATTTTAACAGATGCAGGAAGAAAACTACATTTTAATGTTACTAAAACTTGAACACAAATATTTTCAATTTATTGCTCACTTATGTAAAAGTTTTATTTCTATTTTTTCCAGAATCAATAGTTATTATCTCAACAGCTATAAAAATAATAGTTGTTATAATACTAATATTGAATTTGAATGGTCCTTAAGAATTCCCAGTTTTTCATATTATTATCTTGCTTGACTGTGTGATACAAGTGGGCTGGGTAATATTAAGCTGGGTAATATTAAGATGTTAAAGTACTCAACATGGAGAAAGGTGAGCCCACCTAGGACTGAAGCACCTATGCAGCATAATCACACCCTCTCTAGTGCAGAGATGGAATGCTGTAAAATACTTCTATCAATTACTCTTCATTAGAAATTTTCATCACTTCAATCCCAATACACTGAAATATATGTTTGGTCCATTATCTCAACCCATACCCTCTAAAACACTGTATGCTCCCCATAGTCAGTCTGTGCTGTGTTCCTAATCAAATACCTATTGTGCTTTAAAATTTTTAGAACTTTAACGCAGAGGAGAGTTTACTGAGGATTGGTGTTTTTGTTCAGTTGTATTAATTGCTGAGTCAGCATTCAGTGTTAAAAAGGCATACATATAGAAGAGAGTAAATCTTTCATCCTCGAGGAAGGTAAAACTCGATTTGCTGTAGCACATGGACAATTAAAATCACAAAATATTGTAGTAATGTGGTCACAACACCTTTGTTTTGGAGAAGCCAAAGGCTTTCATACCGCTAACCCATTCCCCTTCAGTGCACTGATAGAGAGGCATGGGGTGACAGAACCCTCATTTCATCTGCCAGAGTTGATGCAGAAAGAAATTAGGTACTGAAGAAAATGCAAAGCAGGATTTTTTTTTCTTTCTTTCTGGCTAAGCCTCTTCCATCAGTCATGAGAACTCCTCCATTTTAAAGTAGCAAATAGCATCCATGGTAAAAATGTAATTTTAGAAAAGGGATTATTTCAGAATTATGGCATAGTTATGTTAAGAGATAGGGGAAGGCTCTTAGTGCATTTGATCTTGCACTTTGATATTTTCTGTTCTTCTGGGGCTAAAGAGTTGTTTTAAATAGCAGCATTCTAATAAACTGACAGTCCTGGCACAGATCCCCATTTTTCTAGACTGCCATTAGTCTCAAATCGATTCTCTAAATAAAGTCTGTCCCAAGAGACACACCAAATGCAGGGAAAAGATGAAGTTTGTTTTTGTTTTTTAAACCAAGTCCGATATCTGACGTTTGTGTTCTAACCATCTGTACCTTTTATTAATCAGGGGCTGGAGCCGCCCAGGCTGACAGACACAGGAGAACAACAATCTTCTCCCACACAAGCCTGGAATGGTAACAGTGTGCGGTTGCCTAAGAAAGAAAAGCCTTTTCTGAGCTGTGGGTTGTCGTGGGTGTGTGTGCCAGGGCGAGGGAGTCATTCCTCTTCTCCATCCAAGGATGCTATTTATTATTGGAAATCCTGCACATCTTTTTGAAAAAAAAATTGATTTCTCTCGAGTGGGAGGCAAAACCCTTTGGATGATAAAGAAGAAAAGGAAAAAGAAAAACCAACACATGCAAGATTGAAAGGGGCGCTTTGGAGAGAAATGCTCGGCTGTCACAACCTGTTTAGGCTATGAAGACCACGCCCTTCAGTCCCGCGTGCCAGCAGCCCCCCCATTCCCTGGTGACCACATGTCCCCCAAAGGCGCCGAGGCATTCTCACTCTCGCTCCACGTGCGAGTCCGGTTCCCCGCTGCCCTCGCTACTCTGATGGAAGCATCAGCATCAGGTCTCCCTCGCTCGCATCGCCTCCGGCTGCCTTCTCCGCACCTGACTGAGCTGAGCTGGTGCACGCCACCTCCACGTGCCATCCCGGGCCGTGACCCGGTACCCAGTTTCCGTGCCTACACCTCCAGCCCCGGCTCCTCCCACCGCGCCCCGGGCGCGCGCCCAGCCACCTGGCCCGCCCGCTCCGCGCGCCGCCGCTTCCTGTGCCCCGCCCCTCTCCCGGCGGGGAGGCGGGGCCTGGGCGCGAGTGAGCGCGGCGGCGTGGCCAATGGGCGCTCGGCTTACTCTGGCCTCTCCCCCGCGCGGCCGCCAATCGCGGCGGGCGGTGGTGGTAATATTGTGGAGTGGAGTTTGGATGCCGCCGCGGCCGCGGGCTGGAGCGGCGCGGCGGCGGGGGCTGCCGGGGTATTTCGGGAAGGGGGTGTGAGGCGGCGGCGAAGGCGGCGGCTGCGTGTGGGAGGTGGCTGAGAGAGAGGGGGAGAGAGGGAGAGAAAGGACGGAAGAAAGAGGGCGGGAGTCCTCGGTGAAGGAGGCGGGACCGGCGGGGCTCTTCGCGGCGGCGGCGGCGGCGGCGGGCGGCCGGGGAGGCGGCGCCGCCCCCTGCCCGCGCTCTCTTCAACGTAGCCGGCCACCTACCCGCCGGGCGCGGGTAGTGGCGGAACGGCGGCGACCGCCATGGCGTTCCTCAAACTCCGCGACCAGGTAGGTGAGGGGCGGCGGGGCGGGATCGCGCCACCGAGGAGCCGGAGGAGGGTGGACCAGCGGCATGGGCCGCCCGGGCGCCCGCTCGGCGCGGTGGCAGCGAGGGAAGAGGGTGTCCCAGGCCGGGAGCGGTGCGAGCTGTCCGCCTGTCAGTGCAAGCCCCAGCTCCGAGAAACCCACGTGCCGCCGGGGGGATCGCGGCCGCCGCCCTCGCGTCCGGCGCGCTGCCGGGTAGGCGCCTCCTCTTTCCTGCCAGGTGAGGCTCGGGCCTAACAGGTGGCTTTGCGGCGCTGAGTAGGAGCGGGGCTGGCGGCGGCGGTGACCCGGGGTCACGACCTTGCTCTCGGCTCCGCTTCGTGGGGTGATTCACGGTCCACTGCACTGTCTCTGCAGAGAGGTGGTGGCAGAAGAAAGCAGACCCACCAGTCGGGATTGATTCTGCAGGAGACTAGTTGTTACGGTGCATATCCCCAGATTCGTTTTCTCTTGGCATATTCTGCACCATCTTGATTTAGTTTTCTTGACTTATGAAGAGCTTGTCAAAGAACACCTGAAGTGCTCAAAGGACTGACATTTGTGGGCTGGGAAAAATAATTCTGTATCTACCAATGAAATAGCAACTATGTCTGAATGAACGCTTGTTACCCTTAAAAAGGTGGGAAGGTGAATCAAGACTTTCAGGAGATGAAGACGCTCCCCAGCGTTTGTCTCTCCTAAGGAAAAGGGAAATTAACTTGTGGAATTTAGAGTCAGGGGAACCTATTAATGCTGAGTACCTATTTTGCCATTGTTTTTCTGAATAGGAGATATTGAACAGTTTTGAAGGGAAAGTTACTTGCATGGATTGGGAAACCATTCACAAAGTGGGCACAGGCTTAGCAAAAATGATAGGGAAAAGCTTAATGGTTTATGTAATTTTCTACCAATTAAAACTTAAGTTCTGAATCTAGCTAATGTTAATTCTCAAAAGTGAATATTCTATTTAGGCTGAATGCTGTCTTTATGTATCATTTGGTATCAGCAGAATTTTAGTTGATATTAACAATAGGTTATGATACTCTGAAAAACTGTGGTTGATAAGTTTATATTTCAAATTGTGTGAATAACTTTACTGTCCAACATGTTACATTAGCCACACATAGAATCTTTAAGCTGATTAAAATTAAAAAAAACATAGTTTCTTAGTTGTGCTAGTCACTTTTCAAAAGTGCTCACTAGCCACAGGTAACTCTTGGTTACTGTATTAAATACAGCAAAACCTTTCATTGCACAAAGTTCTGTCAGAAAAAAACAAACTTAATAACAAGCAGAGTTCAAGCCTAAATCATCTAATTCCCATATAGTTAATACTATGAAACTCAAGATCTAGATTTTCAACTAATCTTTACTACTCTTGTAACACTTTGTACCTGCATATTTGCTTTTCATCCTTTCTTCACTTTTGGAAATTTATTTTGTGATTTGGTCATTGTGTGTGTTAGGTATTTGGTAGACCATTACTTTATAAAAACCATGAATAAAAAATAAAAATCAGTTTGCATCTTTGCATTTGAGTGTTTAGTAACTACAGTTTTGAAGCATTCGTACACTGATTCAGCTTCATGTGATTTGTTAATACCCAGAGGTGCAGTTGATCTGTAACATGTCACCTGTAAACTTGAGAATACTTGAGTAAGTTAATGAGATGGCCTTGCTGGGGGAGACTTACTGTATTACTAAATACTTGGCTCATCTAGTTCTTTTGAAAGATGAACTGAGTTTTGCCTAGTGTAAAGGGAATTACACTTTTATTTTAGAAATCAGTTTATGCATTGATAGGTTACAAGACATTATAAGTGATGATAGAAATGAAGTGGAATGCAATAGTTTAATGTTTTCATTTGTAGGAAAAGCACAACAGCTAGACAAAGTGTTTGGAGGAAGAATAAGAAGATCTGGATATGTACACAGGATTTTAAACCTGGAAGGTAGTTGATACAGCTTTATATACTTTTGAGATAGAAAGTAGTATAATTTTTTTAACCTTGCAAAGAATAGTAAAAAAGCTAGATATGAGTAAGGATTTTCTTCAACATTAAAGTATGAGAATAGTTCTACATGGTAAAGATATAAAATCAGAGATGGGGAGATAACACAGTCAGTAAAGAGCTCACCATCTACAGAAGCATGAGGATCTGAGTTTGATTCCCAAAACTCAGAAAAACCTGAGCACAGTGGCATATGCTTGTAATCTCAGCCTTGGGGAGGCAGAGACGGGGAAATCTCTGGGCTTCCTAACCAGCCAGTCTAGCCTCCTTACTTTACTCCTGAAGAGTAACACTGGGGCTTGACTTCTGGCCCCCACATGCACACATGTACCCACAGGAACACAAACACATATACATATAAGATGATACATAGTGACAACATAAAAAAATCAGTAAGCAAATAAAGGAAATTGTCCTCATCCATTCTGTAATCAGAATATGCCAGCATTTATTTTGTGGTAGCATGTAATTAAGGGGATAAGAATTATTGCATTACTTTCTGCCTATGAGTAGATGAAACTATTTTTTAAATTGTTAGTAAAATGAAACTTTGTTTTCTGTTGGTAAAAGTAGATATGAACTTTTTTTCCTGAATTACTTCACTTTGGTTTATATAATATTCATCTGTAACAGTGGCAGGATTTTTCCCCTGAGGTTATCACTGTCTATTTTTTCTCCCTATGTGATGAAAATTAAATCATTAGCATTATGTTCTATTAAGGAAAGTTGTTGGTCTTTGTTTAGGTTTCCCATTTCTGAAGCTAAAAAGCAACTGGCCCTTGCTTCAGTCTGTAGAAACTGATGGGGAGAGGTGGAGGTCATGACCTTACTGTCAGGCAAGCTAGTTGATGCTTAGCCCTGGGCCTTTGTTGTTGTGAAGGTGTGTCCAGTATTCCTGGAATTCTGTTTTCCTTTATGATACCAGAAGTCCAGATTGTTAGGGAAAATCTATATAAATGTTAGGAAGTGGTAACTACCAGTGACAGCAGCGAATACTAGCATGAAACTAGTTTGTAACCCATAATTCAGATGAGTTTGAGAAAACTCCAGAAATGATACTCATATTAAACAGTGTTCTTTAACAGAAAAGGGCCACAGCAGTCATAATCTCACCCCCCCTACCCTGAGTGTGTGTGTGTGTGTGTGTGTGAGAGTGAGTGATTGGATCTAGGACCTCTTATGTGTTAGGCAAGCACACCACCAACTTGGTAATAAACCTTTTAAGAAATTGAGCTAGAATTTTTATACATAAAATTTACACTCTTAAAATAAGTGTTTTTTTTTTTAGTGTTTTCACAAAACTGTAATCACCACTAATTCTAGAACATTTTGCCACTCCAGAAAACCACATGACCATTAGTAGTCTTTTTCAACTTTTTATACCTGGCAATCAATAGTCTACTTTTTATGAATTTGCCTGTTCTGGATATTTAATTTAAATGGAATCATATAGCATATGGCCTTTTATGTCTCATTTGATGTATTTTGCAAATACTTTGTAAATGTCTATTTACTTGTAAAGGTTTATTCATGTTGCATTAATCTGTTGGTCATAACCTTGTGTGTCTTGTATAGGGCTGGTGGGTTAAATCCAGACCATGTGTCTATTATGCTAAGCAGACAGTCCATCACTGAGCTACATTACTAACCCTGGCCATAAACTCTTGTAGCATGCTTAAGAGTTTGCAAAAAAAGCTTAAAAATACTTATACCATTTTATTTGCATCTGAAGCTTACTTAACGTTAGTGTGGAATAGTGTTTTCCTGTTTTTCAGAATTTGTTTATAACTGGAGGTAAATTTTGTTTGCAGTAATACTAAAGGGTTGTGGGTTTTAATTTTAGATTTCATTTTTTAAAACTTGTATTTAATATGTAGGTTTTTAAAAATACTGCTCTCTCATGTAAAAATGTTTAAATTTTAGGGCCCTATTAGGTAAATGATTATAAGATATAAATTAAAAATATTGTATACAATGTGTAATGATTAGGTCAGTGGTTGGTATCAGCCCTGGCTATCCCACAAATTGCTGTGTAGACTCAGTTGGCCTCAAAGTCACAGAGATCTTCCTTTACAGACATCTCCTGAGCAATGAAATTAAAGATGTGTACCACCATGTACATCAATGTTGGGAGAGGGCAGTTTGTGGCAGGGTCTCTTTGTATCCCTGGCTAGCCTAGAACCTGGTTTGTACACCAGGGTAGCCTTGAACTGTGTGTGGTTACAATGTATGCATTTTTAAAGAATGTATTAAAAATCTACATAAAAACTTAATAGCAAACTTATTTTGCATAGTATAAATTCTCACTTGATCAAGAATCTACTGAGAACCGAACATGATAAGGCTTTTTATGAGTAGGGGGAAAAAAGAAGAGAGAATATTTGGCAGCAGTTTGACAAGAAGGACCCATAGGCTCATACATTTGAATACTTAGTAACCAGGGAGTGCAACTGTTTGAAAGGGTTACAGGGATTTGGAGGTGTGGCCTTGTTGGAGGATCTGTGTCACTGGGGGTGGGCTTTGACTTTCAGAAGCCCATGCCAGTTCCAGTCTTTCTGCCTGTGAATCAAGGTGTAGCTACTCAGCTGCTACACAAATGGCATGCTCCCCACCACCATAATGGATTAAGCCTTTGAAATTGTAAGCAAACCTCCAATGAAATGCTTTCTTTTATAAGAATTGGCTTGGTCATGGTGTGTCTTTTCAACAATAGAACAGTGACTAAAACTTTGAGATACCTTTTAATTATATTTACAAAATACATAAGATGCTGAAAAACTTTGATGCTCATATATTCAGGTACTCTAGATTTCTCTTTGCTTTGTCTTAGAGTGAGTAAACAGGACAGAAGAGGCATAATCTCTGCCCTAAAGGGTAATAATTAGCTAAAAGAGGGGGGAAGGCTACATAAATGCACTTTATGTGAGTTACTTCAAGTGTAAAATATATAGAAGTTGAAGGAAAACATAGATTATATTAAGTGAAAATGTAATGGACAATTGAAAATTAAAAGTTCATTTGTATCAGTGGCTTTTGAATAATGTGTCATACAAAGTAATACGTACCATATTCCATAAAAGATGGAGATAACATGTTCAGCATCCATCAGATTCTAGTTAGATAGAAACTCTTGGGGCAAGTGAACTAATTTAAGTTCACCAAAAGTATATATATGCCAATGTCAGAAGCAAATAGTTATGCTTGAAAATGTCAAGAGAAAAGTAAGGTGGTAGGCCAGATACTAGGCTAATGAGACAGTCTTGCTAAGTGTAGTTGTAAAGAATGGCCAAGTTAACAGTGACTGTTATGAAGTACTTTGAATATTAGGCTGAGAAATTAGATATGGACAGTAAAAGCTGAGCCTCCTGCAAATAAAGTCAAATTTCAGCAGGATTGTACATGTATGTATGAACATAGTTTTTGAGCTTTACGATATCCTAGAGAGGTTTGGGACACCCAGCACTTAATCACTACATTTTAAGCTTTAACAGGAATGGGCATGGTGTCTGCGATATCAGCACTTGGAACATGGAAGCAAGTTTTAGAAGGGCATATTACAAAAGGAAGAGATGTAGACATCCGAGACACTTAGTTAGTTGGTGCTATAATTTTGAGAATGTACATAAAATATATTATCACAAACTGAGAACTTTAAGTATGAAAGGAGAAATAGGATGGGAGTGAGAACATTTTTTTCATTTTGATATTTTCATTAGCATGTGCTGTGCAAATGAACCCATGTCATTGTGATATTTTCACACGTGCACATAGAAAGCACTTTTACTGTATTCAACTTCTCCCATTGCTGTCCTGTCATACCCTGCTGATCCTTGCTTTCCCATGGACTTAATAATCTTTCTTAGCTTTCTTTTCCCCCATCTAAATTCTACATATAAGAAAAAAACATATTATTTTTTTCTGAGTTTGGCTTATTTTGCATAGCACGATACTCTCCATTTCCTCCCAGAATGTAGCTATTGTAAATAGTGTTGTGATAAACACAATTATTTTTCCTGTTTTCAGACCCTCATTCCTTTGGATGTATACTTGGAAAGTAAACTATATATGTTAACTTTTTGAGTAACCTCCATATTGATTTGCATGGTAGCTGGATTAATTTACCTTCATAACAGTGGCTTACATTAGTGCACCTTCTCCCACATATTGGCCAGCTTTTTGTTGTTTTCATTGTTGTTCTTTATGATAGCTATTCTGACTGGATAAAATGGAATTTTACTATAGATTTGACTTCACTTCCCAATTTAAACTTATCCCTGTTTAGCTTATGGATGAGTGAGATTTGAACTATGATTATTTTATTTGTCTTTGGACAGTTACCAGGCGTAACCCCTAATGTACTTTTCTAACTGCTGACCTGGTTACCTCCCTATGCCCCAAATACTTGCTGTTTCTCCTGACCATGGTGGCTTCCTCCTCTCTCTGCTATACCTTTCTCCCTCCTCTGCAACTTTCAGACAAGTAACACAAAACCCACCAATCTCTAATCCCTCCAGTAGTTGGCTGTGTAGCCATTTTTATTTAGCCAATAGTTTTAAATTAAGGAGCAAGGGTTGCACAACAAAAGCTGGTAAATGTTAGAATTCACTTGTAGACAACTACACTTTTGGTACAGACAAAAACTCAACACAAAGATATTGAGCATTTTTTTCTCATTATTGGCCATTTGTGCTTCTTTGGAAACTGTTTTGTTCATTTGCACATTTATTGATTGTATGTGTGTGTGTGTGTGTGTTATTTTGTTTTATATTGTTTTATATTCTGGATATTAACCACTTATTAGGTAAATTGCTTGGGCGAGATTTTTTTTTTCTATTTTGTCTCTTCATTCTGATAATGATTTCATTTTTTTAAAAAAGTATTTATTTATTACCAATATTCCTGGAGCTTTCAGAAACCAGAATTGGATCCTCTAGAACTGGAATTAGAGATGGTAATGAGCATTTATGTGGGTGCTGGGAATTGAACCTGGGTCCTCTGCAAAACCAGCAAATGCTCTCAACCACTGAGCTGTCTTTCCAACTTTGGAGACAGGGTTTCTCTAGGTCAGTGGTTCTCAACTTGTGGATTGTGACCCATTTTGAGAGTTAAGTGACCTTTTCACAAGGGTTGCTTAAGATCATTGGAAAACAGATACCTAGATTAAGATTCTTAAAAGTAGCAAAATTATAGTTATGAAGTAACAATTAAAATAATGTTATGATTGGGGTCACCACAGCACGGGGAACTGAATTAAAGGTTGCAGCATTGGAAAGATGAGAAACGCTGTGGTAGGTATTCCTTGCTGTTTTGGAGCTAAGTAAACCAGGTTGGCTTTGAACTGCCTCTGCCTCCTGAGTGCTAGTACTAAAGATGTGACTCACTGCCTATTAATTCTTTTGCTGCACACAAGCTTTTTAATTTCATGCAATTTCATTTACCAATTCTTGATCTATTGGAATCCTGTTTAGAAAGTGGTCTCCTATGGTTCTTTCTTAAAATTGTTTTCTTCTAGTAGTTTCAGATCTTAAACTAAGGTCTTTGATATGTTTTGAATTAATTTTAATACATAAAGTGACAGATAGGGGTCTAGTTTCAGCCTTATATATACTAAGTTTTCATAGTATCATTTATTAAGAGCCTGCCTTTTTGCTAATGTATGTTTTAGCCCCAGTGAGAATCACATGGTGTTAGCTATGTGGGTTTATATCTGGGTCTTCTCTTCTTATCCGTTGGCTACTGTGCACTTGAAGCCTGCTGCCTTTTGACAGCCACTTCACAGTATAATTTGTCTCCATTACTTTGCTTATTTTTTTCATATGACTTTTTTGATTAAAATTTTTTTTTCTGAAGAACTTTGTTAGAATTTTAATGGGGATTGCATTAAGTCTGTAGATGCCATGTTGACCATGGGACCATAGATAATCTTTTCATCTTCTGTTGACTCTTTCATTCTCTTTATTGTTCATACTTTTCATCATCAAGATCTAGTTAAGTATATTATTATTTTGTTGGTGGTGGTGCTTTGATTTCAGGCAATTATGAATGAGATTTTTTCCTGATTTTTTTTTTCCTTCTCAACATTCATTATTGGTAGATAATGTTGTACATTTCCCAGGTGACTACTAATTTTAGTGTATTAATTTTATATCCTGCTATTTTGCTAAAATTTCTCTTAGATCTTGAGTTTTCTGGTGGAGCATTGGGCATCTTTTAAGTATAGAATCATGCCACCTGCAAATATGAGTGATTTTTTTTTTTTTACTGTTTATATCATTTTTATTTCTTTTGGGGTGTTTTGTTTTTTGAGATTAAAATCTTGTTATGGCCCGGAACTCCCTATACAAACCAGATTTGAAGAGACCCACCTGCCTCTGCTTTCAGAGTGCTGGGGAAGAGGGGACAGTTCTTTTTCATTTTTGATGCTTTCAGTTTTTCCCCCATCAGTATCAAGTTGGCTATAGACTTTTTTTGTAAGTAATCTTAATATTTTGAGGTACTTTATATTAATGATGATTAATTAATAGGATCTTTGTATCACTAGTTTCTAACAGACTTTTATGAACAAACATGAATTTGTCAAAGGCTCTTTCGGTTTCTTCTAGGATCATTGATTTCTCCCACCCACCCAATCTTGTGTTTGTTATATTACATTTATTGATTTGTGTATGTTGAGCTGCTCTTACATTCCTGGAAACAGATTTGATCATAATCTCTTAGTGTATTTTTGTTTAGTCTGCAAATATTTTAATGTGGCTTTTTTGTTTATTTTGTTTAATTTAAGGAAATTGGTCTGTAGTTGGTTGTTCTTACTGTTTTCTTCTATCTGCTGGATTAGTAGATAAGTTTGTAGTGTTCCTTCCCTGTCTATTTTATGGAACAGATGAAGGAGTATTGATGTTCTTTAAAGATCTGGTAGAGTGCAGCCATGACTATCCGGTCACATGATTTTTCCTTGTTGAGATTTTTTTATTACTTTTGTAATACTGCTTCCTGTTGATCTTTGAGGTTTTTGTTGTTATTGTTTTTATTCTTGGGTCAATTCTGGTCATTAAAAAAAAGATTTATTTATTTATTATATATGTACACTCTCGCTGTCTTCAGACACATCACAAGATCCCATTACAGATGGTTGTGAACCACCGTGTGGTTGCTGGGATTTGAACTCAGGACCTCTGGAAGAGCAGTTGGTGCTCTTAACCAGTGAGCCATCTCTCCAGCCTAATTTTGTTAATTTATTCTAAAAATTTCAAATTACTGGAACACAAGATTTCAAAATATTCCTAATGATCCTTTGTATCTCGCTGGTATTCTTTTTTAAGAGATACCTTTTTGGCCTTTCCTTTTATTAATTCAGGTTATCATCTTTGCTTATATAAGGGTTTGCTAATCTTGTTTAACTTTTCAAAGAGTGAGCCTTTTGTTTTTATTGGTACTTTTTATTGTTGCTTTCCATTTTCTCTCTTTCCTCCTTGATTTTCTTTCTAATTTTGTGTTTTGTTTTTCCCAGACTATGATAAATCATTAGGTTATTCTTTTGAGGTGTTTAGGTTTTTTGATATGTACAACCGTAGGTATAAATCTCCTCTTAACAATGCTTTTGCCTTATCTCAACTGCTGTAATGCGTTTTTATATTGGGTTGCAGTATATTTTTTATTTTCTTTCAATTTCTTTAAAATCTTGCAGGTTCATTCTCTGTGTGTTTGTATATTTTCT
The DNA here is from genome assembly GCF_963924665.1 of Micromys minutus. NCBI lineage: Eukaryota > Metazoa > Chordata > Mammalia > Rodentia > Muridae > Micromys > Micromys minutus. The sequence continues at coordinate 28,006,106 of NC_137981.1, forward strand.
GTAGTTCCATTTGGTATTGATTTTATTTTGATTTGGAGAGATAAAAGAAAGTATTTCAGTATTTTTGTATTTACTAATACTTATTTTATATCCTAAAATGTAATCAGTTATGGCCGCATGTATTCTGTAAAAAAAAATCCATATGATATATAGTACAGTTTAACTCAAAAGTTTTTTTGTTGATTTTTTTTTTTTTTTTTTTTGGTCTAGGTAATCTGTCATGAAAGAGAAATATTGAAGTCACATATTGTAATATGTAGACAAAGTAGTGTTTGATGAAACTGAATGCAAAATTTTATATATTTACAGTCATAGCTTGACAAATAGCTAACACTCAGTGTTACAGTCTGCTTTTTTTTTTAAAAAGAATTATGTATTTTATGTATATGAATACACTGTAGCTGTCTTCAGACACATCAGGAGAGGGCATCATATCCCATTACAGATGGTTGTGAGCCACCATGTAGTTGTAGTATTTGAACTCAGGACCTCTGGAAGAGCAGTCAGTTCTCTTAACCACTGAGCCGTCTCTCCAGCACCCTACAGTCTGCTTTTTAATGTACAAGTATAACCTATTCCTGCTTACTCTTGGGTTCTCTGTTTGCTTGAGATGCATGCACTGGTAAGGTGATTTTCTTGCATACAGTTGGCTTTTGTCTTTTAAACCAAACCCATCTATGTGTTTCAACTGAAATATAAAACCTTACCTTATTCACCTTAGATGTTTGCTGGTATACTGAGTTTGATCCTTTACTAATTCTCATTTGTTTATTCTCCCGGTGAGGTTTTATTTTTGAGCGTTAGTGGTCGTCTGTCTCCCTCATTGTGTGGTGCTGCTGGAAGTGTGCACCGCTGCCTTGGCGTCATTGCCTTGCTTTATGCTCATTGTGGACTTTTTTCTTTAATTCCTCCTTCAGTTTTCAAAGATAATTTTGCTAGATACAGAAATTGTGGCAATTACTTTCGGGATGTGAAATGTATTAGTGCATCTCCTAGCCTTTAGGATTTCTATTGAATATTTTGTTATTTTGATAGGCCCATAGTAATGAAGATGTAAATTCTGTCCCCCCCCCCCCCCCCCCCCCCCGGAATCTGGGCATTGTAATTGTAAGATGATATGGGAGGATTTCTGGTCACGTCTAAATGTGTCCTATATTTGGATATTTCTTTTTTCCTTAGATTTAGAGAGTGTTCTGCTACAGTTTCTACTCCTTTCTTCGGGGATAAGATCTTGCTATATAGCATAGGCTGGAGTGGAACTCACTGTGGTGATTCCTGTGCCTCAGACTCCCAGGTGTAGGGAATATAGGCATGTACCATCACACCTAGCTCTATAGCTTCCTTCTATACCAAAGACTTATATTCTTATTACATCCTGGAGATATTAAAAGTTGTGATGACGATACATTCCATTGCTGTCTGAATGCATTCTCAACCCTTTTCATTGAGTATCTTATTTTCTTGAACTTTTCATTACTAGTAGCTCCTGTTGTGGATTGCCCTAGTGCTGTTTGTATTTTGATTCTGTATGTCTTTGCTGAATTATCCGAATTTCTTGTCCACGTTCTAAATTGACTTCTATTATTTGTTTATTTGATTCCTCTTTGAGGTCATTGAACATTTTAAAAAGTAGATTTTTTAAAAGCACATGTGCATGTGTTTGTTCGTGTCCCCAACATTCCAGCCATTTCCATAGTTTTGAATTTGATTATTGAAGATTTATTTCATTTTGAAGGGATTCTGATGTCTTTCTTTTTCATGTTGTTTTTCTGCTATGATTATGCAGTTATTGGGATATATATTGCTTTAGGTTTATATGTGACTGTCTCAGTGAGGAACCTTTTCCTGAAGACTCAATTCCCAGTACTGTTTAGAGGAGAAAGCCAGTGGTGGTAACAGCAGTAACACCCAACCAAGCAAACCAAATATAGAAATATAATAAAAAATAAATCATTAAAGACTGCTGTATCACTGTTAACCAAAAGGGGGGCAATGTGGAATAAGCTATGAAATTAATACTATGAAGGTAGAGTTGAATCAAAGAGAGAAGAAGGTAAAGAGAAGAATGAAAAGAGTAAGATAAAAATTTGGTTACAAAGTTTAAAAAAGCAAAACAAAACAAGGTAAATGTGTTAGATGGGGGAAGAAGAGGCTGGAGAGGTAACATAGCACTGTTGGATCACCCTAGCATGCTCAAGGCTCTGGGCTTTAATCTCCAGGACTGTTAAAACAGCAATAATACATAAAAAACCAAAAAAGGGATTGTTTTAAATTTTAAAAAGTACTGAAAGTAATATAAAGAAAAAAGTAAAAGAAAGAGTTAGAGAAGGATTCTTTCTAGCTTCTATAAAAATTGCAGCCTGCCAGGTCTGGAGGGGGAACAGTTAGTGCTCATTCTCTTTTCCTACCACACTGGTTGGTACTGTATGCAGGTCCTCTAGACCACCCTCCCACCCCCCATGGTTCATTGTTAACATCTGGTTCTCAGTTAGTTTAGATGTTTACCTTCTGTGCTGTCTCAAATGAGCTTTGAGACCTTTGGGGTGGCTCCCAAGTTGATGTGCCTATGGGTGATAAACATCCAAACTGAGGGATCTCTCCACATGCATGAGAGAATGCGGAAAACAGTACCGAGATCCACTTTGGAGAGAACTTAGTTATCCCAACAATCACAATATATACTGGTGACTTCTTAAACATGAATATCACTTGTTTTATCCAGACTGAAATTATTTTAGTAAAATGAAAACAGAAAGAGGAATCTTGCTTTCCACCAAGATTGTGTTATTAATACAGCTTTCCCCTCTTTAAGACTTAACAAACACTTTAATTGTGATTCCCAAATTTGTGATTATAGATTTGAGTTTTTATTTAAGCTCAAATCTCTCCAACATTTATTTGATATTTCAGTCAGTTACATTTTACTCCAGATGTAATGTAATTTATTATTCCTCTGACTGACTGATTTTATTTTGCATCAGATTCTATAACCAGATTGTAAAACGTACAAGAGTGTACTTGGAGAATTGTTGGCAGGAAATCTGGCCAAGCATTTAGGGAGGTTGAAACAAAATTTCTGCAAATTCAAGGACAGTCAGAGCCATGGTAAGTACCAGCCCACCCAGGACTACATGGCAAGACTTGGTCTCAGCGACACCTCCCCAGTGCCCTAGTCAGAATTTTAGCATATACGGTTGGAGCATAGGACACATGGAGTGTGAGGAAGTGACCCTGGTGAAGAGAAGGACCAGGTCATAGAGGGTCTGTGGTCTGGATTATCACTGAAGTATCCAAAGCAGGCACTGTAAGATTGTTATTTTGATTGGGATTCTGGGAAATTGATAAAGTACAGGATGTTAAATTCATTTGAAATAAGGTTTGACTTTAGCCAGTAAGATGAATTTTATTTTGGAAGTATTGAAGTTGGAACTTGTAAACATTGAAATGTCTTTGAGTAAGCTGTTAAATATGAGGCTGATTTCATAGAAGAGTTTTAGGTAGTAATCAAAGTAAATGAACTTATTTTAGAAAGAGAGGGGCTCATGATCAAAAAGATTACAATGAAGAACACAGAAGGGTGGAAAGGGAATTCTGAAGCCACAGGAGGTAGAAAAAAGCCACTAGAGATTGCTTGTCACAGGTCAAAGGGAAAAGGCTTTGCCAAGTGGCACCTATATTCTCTTGGGCTTTGTTTCACCTAGACTTAAATTGCTCTGATTAAAGAAAGTGTTTTGAAGTCTGGAGAATAGAAAAGCTCTATCTAACATGACCTTGGTTGAAAGCAGAGTTTTCCTTCCATGGCTTTCAGTTTATACAAATAGTTACAGTGCCTAAGACAGGAATTACTATTGAGTATCCACCATAATCCAATACATTGTTGTAAACATTTCTCTGAAAATGGTCTTTCTATTTACACCAAGCTCTTTACTGCTTAAGTCAGTGTTTATTTGTGTTTATATTATATCAGAATCACTTGGCAAGCTTAAATACAAATTTTTAGAATGTGCATTGGGAGAGCCTAGTTAGACCCACAGACCAAGAATTACTTCCACAGTTAACTAATATTTACTGCTTCTTGATGTGTGCATTTGGTGGTGGTGGAGATAGGAAATTTAGTCCAAGTGTTGAATGTTAATTTACTTTGTCTCTTGAATAATCCTATTTACCATTTTACCGGAGCAACTTCAGAAATGATGGGTTCAGATCCTGAACTTTTGTCAGCTTGACTAGATTCCAGCTTCCATAGTATCCCAGGTGATCATTCATTATTGGACTTTTGGATTCAAGGAAGTGTGAAATAAAAGTAAATGTGCTAACTCTACAATTAAAGTTTATCTGCTGTAGCGTCTACATCCATCAATATAATTCCTTAGAATATTTCCTAGGGTCAACTGTTATCCTTAGATGTGCTATTTGTGCTTAAAATCTCATTCATATGGTAGGCAAGTCTTCTACAGTTGACTTCTAGTTCTTGTATATTGTTTTCTTTGTAATACTTTTAATGAAAATGGATATAATAAACACCCTGATTGTTGGATTAAAAAAAAACTTCACGTCTACTATCTGGTGGTCCTTGATACTGGGGGTATATCTGTAAATCAAGATATCTACTTTCTGTGATGGGATGAATGAAATTAGATATGGACAGTTATTTTAGCTGTGAGTTGGAAACATTAAAGAAGTTGCTAATTGTACCCAAGGGTGAAGTTGGAATGATTTCTTGAAATTTACTCTAATAGAATTTTACTTACTGGTATTACTTTCACAGTTTGCCATTCTTTTGTGACCCCTCCCCGCCCCCTTGTTGTAGGGATTGGACCCCCAGTCTCTTGGGCATTATAATAAGTTCAACTCACTTTTCTTTATTTTGGCTCAAAAAAATTAACATCCTCCCAGAATTTAGATAATTAATGTCTTCTTTTGTTTTTAGCTCCCACCTCCTTCTTACATATTGTTTGCAAATTAGTGTCTATGTGTACTATGCCTGTTAGCAAGTCTGCAGTATCCAGGCAGGACAAAAGCCAGGCAAAAATGCCCATTATAGTACTCAGACTGCTTTTGTTTAGTCTGTTTTGTTTTGTATGTAGTATAGGCTGACCTTAAACTTAAGATTCTTCTGCCTCCGCTGCTCCAAGTACAGAGATTGCAGGCATTTCCTATCATGCTTCTTAGTCAGAATCCAGTTTACTTCTTCAGTGTGCTGTGTACTGTAGTACAACTTAAAAAATACTACTTACTTCAGCAATTAGTGAAAACATTTTCCATCGTCATATATCATATTTGAGTATCTGCATTTGTGAAAAGGTCTTTTTTTTTTTTAAAAAAAAAAACTTTTTATTGATTCTTTGTGAATTTCATATCATGCACCCCAATCCCAATCATCTCCCCAACCCTTGCAAGCCCCCCTTGCAAAAGAAAATTAAAAATAAACAAAACAAAACATTTTGTGGAAGCTGCAGTGTGTCACAGTGTGTCCCACAGTGTGTATACCCTTTTAGCCACACATCTTTACTTAAGAATGTTCATTGTGATGAGTCATTGGTCTGTTTCAGCCTCTGGCTTCTGCTACACTATCAATACTGGATCCTCACCAGGACTTCTTGGATGTCCTGTTGCCCTGTGTCATGGAGGTCCTGCAACGTTGGATCTGTACAACCAGTTAATACCATTCCTTCTCCTTGCTTTGGGTTTAGCCTGCTTTTCTTTTTCTAATTCTTAAGGTAGGAGTTTCTTATGTTTAGTTATAAACTGCCTTCTATAAATATTGTTAATTGTATCTTAAGCTTGTGCTGTCTTATTTTTATCCAACCTAAAATATGTTCAGAATTTTTTTGTGATGCCATTTTTGACCTGAGTTTTGTTATTGTTGTTAGTTTGTTTTGTTTTTGATTTTCAAATATCCTTTTTTTTTTTATTTCTACTTTATGATTGGGGGAGTTCTTTGTATTGCTGACATGGTTTGGAAAATGGTCTTTGGGACTTAACAAGCTTTTGTTTGCATTTTGCTATTGTAGGATTCTTTCAGGTGTCTTTTGGGTCAGAGAAGTTGGTACTGAAGTTTAAATCTTCATTATCTTTTCTAATTTCCTGTCAACACTTTTTTTTTCTAAAAAAACATATTGAATCTTATTTTTTTTGCAAAGACTTACGTATTTACTTCATATACATGGGTACACTGTCTCTCTCATCAGACACACCAGAAGAAGGCATCAGACTCCATTACAGATGGTCATGAGCCACCATGTGGTTGCTGGGAACTGAACTCAGGACCTCTGGAAGAGCAGTCAGTGCTCTTAACAACTGAGCCATCTCTCCAGCCCATTTTATTAGGTCTTATGTGTAGGAATTTATCCATCTCATTTAGATTTTCTAGTTTAGAATAATAGAAGTCTTTAGAGCATTCTTTTGGAGTTCTTGATATTTGCTGCGATGTCCTTTTCTCAACTGTTCAGAGTTGAGTGTTTGCTTTGGTTTGTTTAAGTTTGTCAGTCTTGCTTGTTTTATCAAAGAGCCAACTTCATTGATTCTTTATATTTAGTCTTCATTTTTAAAAGTTTCTACCCTAATTTACTTTTATCTGCTAAGAATGGATTTGGTTTGTTTTTCTAAAACCTTGAAGTACACCATTGAGCTGTGTATTTGATATTTCTCTGTTCTTTAAATGTAAGCATGGACATTTACTTCCTGTTAGGAAATGCCTTTTCTGTACCTCAAAGTTTCTGATGAGTTGTGCTTTAAATCTAGGAGTTTGTAAGATTTTTTTCCCCTTAATTTCAGATATTTAGAGAGTCAGAAAATTTCATGGACTGCTGAGAAGATCCTTCAAGCTATTGATTGGAATCTTCTATAAATGTTGAGTTAAGTGCATTTAGTCTGTGGTGTAGTTAACTCTGAATTTCTTTTATTGATTAATTTTTTTTTAACCCAAAACAACTATCTATTGATGGGACTATTGATGGGAGTACAGATGTTGAAGTCACAGACTGTTAGTGTATCTCTTCTATGTAGTAGCACTTGCTTTATGAAATTGGGAACCTCAACATTTAGTGTATATGCATTTTAAAATGTTCTATCTTTTTAGATCTTTAAATTTTAAGTGTGCATGTGTGCATGCGTGTGTGTGTGTGTGTGTGTGTGTGTGTGTGTGTGTGTGTGTGTGTGTGTATCACTTACTTGCATGCCTGATATCCACAGAGAACAGAGGAAAGAGACGGATTCCCCAGAACTGGAGTTACAGAAGGTTTCCATGTGGGTGCTGGGAATTCAGCCTGGGTTCTCTGGAAGAACAGCTAGAGAGTGCTCTTAACCACTGAGCTATTTCTCCAGTCTCATAAAAATGGTCTATTTTCTTAATGAATTACAGTGGTTTTCTTTATCTCTTCTGGCTAGTTTTGGATGGAATTCTTTGGTATTATTTGGGAGTTTTTCTTTTCAGGGCTAGATTTCTAGTTCCATTGAGAAGAGAAAACAAACTGTTGTAACAGCAACGTCAAACTGAGGAAATGTAGATTTAAAAATTGGTTAAAGGGGAACTAGAGGGATGGCTCCATGATTGAGGCCTGAACTGGTGCTCTTCCAGAGACCCCTGTCAGGCTGCTTATAATCATCTGTAACTAGCTGTGGGGGTTCCTCCAAGGTTCCAACACTCATGCTTACGTTTACGTATACATGTGCATGTACACACACACACTCTCACACTCACACATGTGTGCGCACCAAATTAAAAAAAATACATATCTTTTGAAACCCACTAATAAATCAATACTCAGTGACCATAAAATAGAAAATAAAACTATAGCCAGGCACGATGATGTTTTGTATGCTTTTAATCCCAGCACTTGAGAGGCAGAAGCGGATGGATCTCTTTGAGTTTGAGGCCAGCCTGGTATACAGAGCAAGTTCCAGGATAGCCAGGACTACATAGAGAAACCCTATTCAAAAAAAAAAAGAAAAAAAAGTGTCTTGTAAAGCTAAAAATCATTTAGAATAAATGTAGGAAATGTTCATGAATGAGACAAAGGAAAGAGATAGGAAAAGGAGAAATACAGAAGATAGAGGGAGGTTAAATAATAGAATGGATAAAAAATAAAACCCAAAAATGTTATGAAGGATTAATGGGAAGAACAGCATATTTTGAAATTAAGAAAGTGTTAGATGACTATAAGAAAGACTCATAAGAACAAATGCAAAGGTTTAAAAATGATATCCAAAATACTAGTAAACTATAGTAAACTTTAAAAAAAAAAGGCATGGTAAAAGCAAAAATGAAATGCTAGTATCGCTTCTTTCTAGGTAGATGATGGGACAGAGATGGGTAAGTCAGTGGATTTGTAGACTTGTTTTTCCTACAGTTTACACTTGTGCCAAGTCAGTATTTTCGGGTAAGTCTTGTACTTGCTTTCCCCTCTGCCTTCTTCCTCTCTGGAAGCTTATCCAGGTGAAACTTTACAGCCTTCTTCTCCAAGTCACTCTTCTGTTTTTCTCTATTACTCCTTTTATGAATTTTTGGCTTATTCTCTCTTTCCCTTACTTCTCTTTATAACCTTTATTACCTTTAATTGGGTCACATGAAAGCAGGTTTTCATCCACCACCTATCTGTAAGTGTTGTTGACTTTTTCAAATAAAATTTTAAGGCTTTTTTGGTAGTTTTATACTCTAAAAGTATTAATATATAAAATTATCTTCAGGTTGTGTGGAAAGGTGTATATGAAATTGTATTTCATGTTTAGACTATGATATTATCCTCAGGGTTGTCTGTTATTATAAATATTACAAAACCCAAAAATTTTAAATCTCCAAATACTTTTAGTCCTAAGCATTTTGAATAAGGAACATTATTCCGTCTATACCACATTTTCTTCATCTATCCATTCATAGTTGCTGAGGTTGATTTCATATCTTGAGTTTGTGAGTAGAGCTATAAACATAGTACAGATATTGACATACTATATTCTCATAATATTCATCATCCTGTTGTCTATGTATCCTTGATACAATGCTGGATCCTTGATACATTACAGTTCCTCTTTAATTTTATATATCTTCTGATCTCTGACATTTTACTTGTGTGAGAGAGGGGGCAGTGTTGAGTGTTTTCCCCTGTTACATTCCCATGTTATTTTTTGAGACAGGGTCTCTCACTGAACCTGGTACTGAACTTAATTATGAATTAGTCTTATCAACTTGATGAGACTTGCTGAGGAGCAAACACCAGGAATCCTTCTGTCTTCCCAGTGCTAGGATTAATAACAGGACATGATCTGTTCTGTCTGGCCTTTTGCCTGGTTGCTAGGATTCTGAACTCAGACCCTTAAGGTAGTTGCTTAGAGAGTAAGTTCTGGTATTTTTCATGGTTTTGGGTAAGTTTGATACTGTTACTTGGTTTTAATAATAGTTCTACTAGTATACATTTCCGCAGGTAGTGTGCAGAGGTTCTCTTTTTTGCATGTTCTCGTTCTCACCAACACCTTTTTTCCCCCTCTTTGGTAGTAGTGGTTATTTTTACATACATGAGTGATAGGTGCAATAGTTAGTGGTTTAATTTGCTCAATTTATAAAAACAATTTATATGTGCATAGGTGCTTTGCCTGCATGGATGTCTGTCTGAGGGTATCAGATCTTGGAGTTTCAGACAGCTGTGAGCTGCTGCCATGTGTTGCTTGGAAATGAACCCACGTCCTCTGGAAGAGTAGTCACTGCTTTTAACTGCTGAGCTATTTCTCCAGCCCCAATTTGCTGGTTCTTAATAGTGAGTTACTTTGAGCATCTTTATATGTAACTGATTGTCATTTGCATGTCTTTATTTCATGAGTGTTTGTATACTCATTTCTTTCTGTCTTTCTTTTTCTTTTTTGTATACTCATTTCTTATTGCTTATTTTATTGGTTTCTTTATTTTGAGACAGCCTCTCTCTGAAACAGTCCTCTTGTCTTTGCCGTGTTAATATAGAAGAGTTTTGAAAAAGGAAATGATCCATAGGTATGCAGTGCTTACATAACTGATGGAAGATCTAATTCGTAGCCCATATAATTGATCTCCTTCCCGCTCTTATAGCCTTCTTTCAAACTGTTTATACAATACAGTAAATTTCTGATCATTTTACTCATATTAGCTATGTGTCCTGCTTTGTAACAAAGTACATGACAAAAACACCTAAAAGAGTGGCTTATTTTAGTTTAGAGTTCCAGGGAATACATTCTCTCACTGTAGTTCTCAGCCTTCCTAATGCTGCAATCCTTTAATATAGTGCCTCTATTTGTGTTGCTACTTCATAACTAATTTTGCTACTGTTTCAAATCATAATGTAAATATCTAATAGCCAGGATATCTAATATGCGACCCCTTACCTCACCCCACACCTACCCCACCAAAAGGGTTGAGACCCACAGATGAAGAAACACTGTCCTGCCAAGGAAGGCAAGGCGTCCTGAACAGGATGTGCTGGTCACACCATGTTCATAGTCAAGAAGGAGAGAGAGGGGGTGGGGGGAGATGCATGTACCCAGTGCAAGACCCCAGCCCATGCGTGCCACTCACAGTTTGGGAGGGCCTCAGAACCTCAGTTAACTTAGTCTAGAGAACCCTTCATAGACAAGCCCAATCAAGATTAACCGTGGCAGAAGTCTTTTTCAGTCATACCCCACTGTAGTCAAACTAGTCAGAATGTAATTGAAGATTTTTTTTCTCAAGTTGAAAATTTAAAGTAAAATATATTCAGTAGAAACTTAAGTTCTTATTGCCTGGAATAAACAGATTGGGTAGTTTGCCTTTTTTTTTTTTCCCTAAAAGAATAAAATCATTCCATATAGAAATAGAGCTGTACCCTTATTTTTCCTTAAGTAGCCACCTTGAAAGTAGCACATGGGGCTGGAGAGACAGCTCAGCAGTTAAAAGCACTGACTGCTCTTCCAGAGTTCAGTTCCCAGTACTCACATGGCAGCTCTGAACTGTTTATGTAACTCCAATTCAGGGAAGCCAGCAACCTCACCCAGACATACAAACAGACAAAAAACCAATGTATATAAATAATCATTAAAAATATCATTGATTACTTTTCCATAAATGCTATGTTTATATAGCAATATAACAGTGTAATAAACAATATATACTATCACTTTTATTTACCAAAGGATAAAATATACTTTATCTGTTCTAATACTTCTAAAATGTACCTGTTACTGTTTGCTATAGTTGCTATTTATCTCCTCCAGATAAACCAGTTTATTGCTCTATGTTCACATTATACACATGTAATTACGTAAATGTTGAATTTTGAGCAATCTTGCTATAATAGAAATTTTGGTATATTTATCTTTAGTATTTCTGAGATTAATAGGAGGAAGCAGAATTACTGGGATCGCATGCTCCCCCCCTCTACACACATGTACATGCGTGCACACATACATAAAACGATACATATATGTATTGCTATATTTTTCCCAAGTAGGTGTAGCAATTACATTGCTGCAGGAAATTGTTAATTTCTCTTTACTTCCAAATTTGTTAAGAATTATTTTAAATCTGATATGTGTATATCAACTGCTATGTTGCTGTAATTTGCATTTTTCACATTTCTAGTGAGACTATTTTTGAAAAATGTTTTTTTGATTGCTTTTGCTTTTTTGAGGCAGGGTTTCTCTGGCTGCCCTAGAACTTGCTCAGGATGGCCTCAAACCCAAGAGATCTGTTTACCTCTGCCGAGTGCTGGGATTAAAGGCAGGAGCCATTACTGCCAGGATCATTGTGGATGTATTTTTATCTTCAGTGAATTGCCTTGTTTTTTTCTTACAGTGTAGTTGTCTTGGTTACTTTCCTATTGTAATAAAAACTATAGGACCATGAGAATTTAGGGCAGATCCAAGGCATGGCAGCAGGAATAGCTAAGAAGTTCATTTTGAGACAGAACTAAATGGGAATGTTGTGAACCTCTGAAACCCCAAAGCCCGCATACAACAACACACTTGCTCCAGTGAAGTCACACCACCTAATCTTTCCCAAATGGTTCCACCAACTGGGGACAAGCATTCAACTATATGAGTCTATGGGAGCCATTCTCATTTAAATCCCTCCATATATATATATATATATATATATATAAAACTTTATATTTATATATATGTCTTTATATTTGTATCTGTGTCTATAGGTTATGAATCTTGTTGGCTTTTTCATATCACAGAAAGTGGCTTGTTTTCTTATTTTGTTTAGGAGTTTTTTGTTTAAAAAATTTAATTGTAATGCAGTTATACCTGTTGGTCTTTTGCTCTCCATTCTTGTGTAAGAAACATACCACAGCCCCAAGTATATTTTTCTGAAAAACTTCCCAGTTTATATTCTTAGAATTCTGGAATTAATTTTTTTATATGTTGTCTTTTTTGTTTTTGGTTTTGGTTTTTATGCTGTCTTAAATCCAGCTCAGTTTCCCATTCACTCTATGCTTTTGTCTTCTATATAAATTTAAAAAACTATAGTGTCATGACAAATCTTTGAATCCCATTGAGATCATGGATTTGATTTGGAAAGTTAGTAATACATTCCTGGAAAAAGAACACTTATATTCCTAAGTGTTCTTTATAATACCAAAGATATTTTCTTCTGAACTGTTTGAGTGTTTTAATCATGAAAGCATACCGGATTTTGTAAAATTCTTTTTTTCTTTGTATCAACTGAGATTGTCAGTTTTACCCTCATTTAATTAACATAGTGTGGAATTTAAAAAATGTTAAACTGCTGGGCATAATGGTACTTGCCTTTGATCCTAGCACTCAGGAGGCAGAGATAAGGCAGACCTCTGAGTTCCAGGACAGTCTGGTCTACAGAGTGAGAGTCCCAGAACAGCCAGGGCTACACAGAGAAACCATCTCAAAATCAAGCAAACAAACAAACATAGTTAATTCTAGGGGGTTCATAGTAGATTCGGTGTAATTTTTTTCAGAAACAAGTATTTCATTCTCTGTTAATCAGGACAGTTTTATACTTTCCTTTTCCAAGCTGTGTGTATGTTTTTATTTTCTTCCACAATAAGGTTATGCCTTTCATTGAGTAGGAGTGGTAAGAATAGACATCCTGCCCTGTTTGCTGTCTTAGAAATTAATCAGTGCTGGTACTTTTATATTTCCTTAAATAATATGTAATTTTCAGCATAGTAAAATTAAATAAGAATCCAGTTTCCCTGCTATCATTAATTGACTGGGATATTTTGTAATTCCAGATATGCAAAAATATATTTATGTCCTTTCCTTTGCAGATGTGTACAGATGGAAACATCTATAAAAGAACTTACTGCTTTATAGATGGTTTACCCTTTATTTCTCTTTCTTCCCTATTAGAAGAGATGAACATTTAGGGAAATAGAAATGTTTCCTCTGGGGATTTTATGTTGTGGATTCATTGGTATTAGGTTGGACTGTGTAAAATTGCTCATCGATTTATCTGCTGTAAATCTTGCAGAAACAAGAATAGCCAAAAAAGAATAGGGAAGCTTTTAACAGTTCTTATGCCAAGATATTATATAGTATATTGTATGTAGTATGAAATGTTGATTCGTGAGAAAAAGTCCATCATTGGTTTGTGTTAAGCAGAACACAGAACTGATGTGAATGAGATGTGATCCCTGCTTTTGAAGAAGATGCTCTCTGAAGACTGGGCGTTTACAATCTTCTCGTGTTTTAGCTCCATGGTTTATGTATCAGTTTAACCATATACATTTAATCTCAGCTTCAATTCATGATAACTAGTCCCTTCTACTGTAAATCATTTTGGCAGTCATTTTGAGAACATATTACCAAGAAATGAAACATACTTTGCTAGATGAAAATTTTGTGCAAGAAATTGTTCTATATACATTATTATTTCATCTATATGTCGGTTGGTCAGTATTTTCCTGCATGTATGTATGTACATCACATGATGCAGGCCTAGTACCTAAAAGAGGCCAGAAGATATCAGGACTCTTGGAACTGAAGTTACAAAAAACTGAGATCCACCATGTGGGTCTTGGGAATCAAACCAGGTCCTCTGGAAGAGCAGTTAATGCTCTTAACTGCTGAGTCGTCTCTACAGCCCCCGAAGTAATTTTTTTTTTTTTTTTGGGGTGTTGGTAACTTAAATGTCTAGGTCATGTGAAATTAAGAAGCAGAATAGTCAATAAAGAGTAGCAGGCGCTTTCCCTTCCAAAATAAATATTTCAGCAAAAGAGAGGGACAACAATAAAGCAGGCAAAACAGGACAGTGGTAATCCCGGCTTTCTTTTTCGTGTAATATCTTTTTATTGTAAATTAAATTACAGGTGGAAGAAAGCTACAGTCTTCGTTCTTGTGTTTCTGTTTTTTGGCTCTACAGTCCTTTACCGTCTGTTTTTCATTATACTGTTCTGTATAACAAAACCTAGATAGAAGAAATACATGAGAGACTTTGTATAAGATTCATAAAACCAAAACAAAAAACCTTGTTCATTGATGTAATTTTAGCATATAAGTAATTGTGAACAGGCAATAAGTTGAATAAGTATTTGTGGGGATAGATTGTTAGAGTACCTAATTTGGTTAAAGAAAGTATGATTTATATATTTTTATTTTTGATACATGTTATTTAATAAGCATCAAAAGTCACATACTTTTGAAGTGGCTGCATTGTGTCTGTCAGTGCTGTAATAGAAGGCTGTTTTCAATCAGATTGAGCTCGACTGAAGATGTTAAAGTCATTATAACATTGAGTATGTGGGCTGGCACATGTAGGGAGAAGGATGAGAAGAGTTCAAGGCTAGTCTGGTCTTGTTTATATATATAAAAACCAAACAACCCAAAACCTCTAAAGTTGCCCTGAGTAGTGTTGTGCGTGCCTGTAATCCCACTGCTCTAGAAGCGAAGGCAGGAGGTGGTGTGAGTTTGAGGCCACTTTGAACAACATAATCAGACTCTGTTAATTTGTTTGTTTAGTTTTTGTGTTTGTTTTTCTTTAAGATGAAAAACTATGAAGCTCCTCATTCATTTGAAACTTCTGTTTAAAATACAAGATTGGAAAAATATTTTTGTATTGGTAAAATAATAAAATTAAGAAGTACTGAAGATTTTTCTTTTGTATTTGCTGCCACCAAGTGGCAAATTAGTGACATTATGAAGTTTATTACATGTCTAGACCATGTTCTTGGTTTTAAAGTAGAGTTTCACTATGTAGCTCAAGGTATACTTGCAGCGTAGCTTGGGGTGACCTTGAACTGTCAGCACCGTGACCAGTAGGATTTATAGTTGCGTGCCAACATAACCAGCCACCCTGATACTTTGAACTAGCTTGATTTGCTTCTACTTTACAAGCCACATTTACCTTCTTGCATCAGAGCTATGTCATTCCTGTGTTCCTTGTATTTTGCAGAGGCCTCTTAGGACATTAGGTACTAGTGTTAACAAAGATGGTTTAAAAAATGAATTTTCTAGTGTAGTATGAAACTGGTTGATGCATACTGTTTTACACAGGTTTAATTCTGATACGTATTCTTTAATGATATTACACAGATTTTACTTATTTTGAAGATAAGCCACTTTGCTAAATTAATTACAGGGCAGTTTATTTTTATTCCAGAAAACTGTTACATAAGAATGTATAACATTCTTAGGGGGAAAAAAGCTCAAATGTCTACTATTAGAAAGTAGAGTGCTTACAACATGATATATTTTTGTGTAGAATTAAGTGTTTAGAAAGGACTAACTACATGGAGCCATGGCTCAGTCCCTCTCTTCAGAAGCACACTTACTTTTCTGAGCATGCAGCTGTCCTTAACAGCTTAAAGCCCTATTAAAACTCATTCTTAACAAACTCCCATTTTGTTTTGAGGAGAGAAGAAACAATCAACAAAATATATAATTGAAAGGTTTTAGAAACATACAGAGAAAATACCTAGCAGTATTTAAGTTTCAAGTGATAGTATGGTAAATTTTAAAATTTATATGTTTGAAATTAATGTTTCACATATTAATATATAAACAACATTTCATACATCACTGACAGCCTCTTAAGACAAACCATGTATAGACAAAGTCACAAAGTGGTTGGATATGTTACCAGAAAATATATGCAGGACTTTTTGCTTGTGTGTGTTTTTAAGACTTAAGGAAATTTGATGTGACCAGTTCTGAAATATGAAAGCCTCATATTTTGGGTTTCGTTAAGAATCCAATAAGAATCAGTTTTTACATAAAGGCAGTCTCTAAAAATATTTTCCTTAAAATATGTGTGCATATGTGTGTGTTTTTATATTATATATATGTATGTGTGTGTGTATATAAATATGGCATGTATACATACATTTCTGATCTTTGTAGTTGAAAACTGGAGGCAGGAGAATTGAAGATTTGAGGTCAGCCTGACTACGTAGAAAAACTTGGTCAACCCTCATAACTGGCTATTTTGTTACTACTTAGACCTTCTCATTATGTATCCTTACACACAATTACATGTGAACGCATAATTAATGTCAGTCCCTTTTGGAGACAGTTCATGTAGAGTAAACCCTGTATGGCTGAAGGCTTCAGTATATATCAACTTAATAATTCTGGTAGATTTTCAGTGGGAAGAGGCCTATAAACCTTACTTAATGTTCTCATAGAAGCTCAGAGAAGAAAGTATTAAGTAGCTGAAGAGAGTGAGCAATACTGCAGTTTGTTTTATTTTGTCCTGTAAAGCCAGTACATGTTTGTGTCCTATTGCCCAGCTACCCATTACTTTCTCCTTCTCTTACATATTAAATGTTGCACAGACTTTAATCATTATTAGCCATAGTAAACACGAGGAGACATTTATGTGAATATCTCCTGAGGTTTTAGTGAAAGTATTTTAGAATCTTTCTCAGACTCCGAAGGAGGAGAGGAGGAGGAGACCATTAGACTGGGGGCACTAGAAAGGCAGTAAGTTTGATAATTGTGCTGAGGTTTGTTGGACTTCACATTTGAAATGGAAACATTTTAAAGACTTTATAGTCATCAAAGGAAGAGCTTGGTTCAATAATGTTGCTTTGTAGGTACCAGGCTGTAGTTTGTTTGCTGTCTTTTTTGTTAGATGTCTTGTGCCCTCTAAATAGTAATGCTGTATGATGTTAAGTAGACTCAATACAAAATTGCTTCAAAACAGAAAAATACCCTTATTGGAGTGTTTTGTTGTTGTTTTGTTTTGTTTTGTTTTTTTAGTTTAACATGTGGTTAGTTTTTGTTTTTAAGAAAAAAGCTGGTAAGTGTTAGGAATGGGGATGTATTATTACCTGTTTTCTAGTAGGAAATAAATGATTTGGTATATTAAACTAGAGTGAATATGATCACATTCAAGATTCATGTGTGTGGTACATAAGTGATGGTGAGTCCTTACTTGGCTCCCTGTTAAGAAATTTAGAGTAGCTTCCAAATGACCTGTGTTTTATTTTGTTTCTGCGGTACTGACAGACACCCACTAGGGAGTGTCTGTCACTCCTATTCCCACTCCCATTTCCCTGATTTTTCCTTCATGTCTCATCTCTCCTCACCCCTTACCAACACCTGTGAGACAGGGCATCATCCTCTGCTCTGGTGAGCCACAATACTTAACTATTCTCTCCACACTTTTAAAAGCATATTGAATGATCAATTTGTTGTTAACTGGGATGGTTATTGATAACTAGGTTTTTGCTAAAAATTCTCTGCCTCCTCTATATTCTGTTATTTGTAAACTACTTTGTAACTCTTGGAGTCTAAAGACTTTGGACATAAAATGTACTTTATTTTAATTCTTTTCTTAGCCTAGCTTTTAAGAAATGGATGGGCAAAACAGAAAAGCAAACAAAAAATCCTATGTAAAACACAAAGATGGACATATCAGACTGTTAATGATTTTACTTGAAAAAATTGCACCAAATAGCAGATTACTAATCTCTCTCTCTCTCTCTCTCTCTCTCTCTCTCTCTCTCTCTCTCTCTCTCTCTCTCTCTCTCTCACACACACACACACACACACACACACACCTTTTCTCTGTTAATAAGTCTTTGAGACTACTGAATTTCTAACCTTTTGCTATTATCCTTGCAAAAGTTGTAGTTCTAATCTTTTGCCACTGGGTGGTGAGTTTGCATTGTTATTATAAGCCTTTCTAAATGTTATAAGGGAATCATTTGAAAATCCATAGTAAAATGAAGGTGGTGGGATAGTTTCATACAGTTTAAGTGAGTTTAAACAAATTCCAAAAAAATAAAAATCTTGTGGCATACTATGCATTGGAGTGTGAGTGTGAGTGAGTGTGTGTGTGTGTGTGTGTGTGTGTGTGTGTGTGTGTGTGTGTTGACAATATCTCATTATATAATTCTAGGCTGGTTGTGAGCTCTTGGGAAACACTTTCCCCAGCCTCCCAAAGTTTAGGATTATGAACATGTGCCAACATACCTAATTTACATTTTTTACCCTCTCAAAGATAGATCCTTCTATGTGAGTAGAATGTTCAAGAAATATTTCACTTATCACTTTTAAAACATGTTAGATGTTTTGAAGAAGAGAATGGTGGCATATGCTTTTAATCTCAGAATTCAGGAGGCAGAAGCAAGAGGACCTTTGGGAATTTGAAGCCAGTCTTGCTCACATAGTGAGTTCCAGGACATCTAGAGCTACATAGAGACCACATCTCAAACCAAAAAAAAAGAAAGGAAAAAAAAAAAAGGTGCTTTGATACTAAAGGGGACAGCTTCACAAACTAAAGACCTTTTACATTCTAGGCAAGCTGTCTAGCCTCAAGCACACAGATGATATTGTATTTTAAATGACATCTAAGGAAAAAAAATCACAAAAGTTGTCTTTAATGATCATTTTGTCTTCTCCTATCCCATAATTATTTATACCTTTATGACTAAACTTTTTAAAATAAATGCTGCATTTAATTCTGCTTTAAAGGTAGGTAGCAAATGGTTTATTGACATTTCTTATTTGAATGAGTTGAGTAGTTTGGTATCAAGACTGTATTTGAGATTATAACAAGGTTTAGTTCAGAGGAGAAAGCAAACATAAAAGACTGTCTATCTTGGAGTCTGCTCAGATTATCTGAGAATATGTGTTTATGTCCACATATGAATGCAGATGCTCTCAGAGGCATCAGATCTACTGGAGCTAGAAACATCTGTGAACCACCCGTGCTTGGTGTTGGGAGCAGAATGTGGGTCTTCGGCAAGAGCAGTTTGCCACTGGGCCAGTTTTCTAGCTGCTATTTTATATCTTTTGAGGGATACATTTAGAGGATTTTATAATCCAGTGAATTTAGAAGAGTATGTTTCAACCTTCCTAGTGTATCATCCTTTAAAACAGTTCTTCATTGGTGCTGTGAATTATAACATAAATACCTGGTATGCAGGATCTTACATGCATCCCCACCCAAAGGGGTCACTACCACAGGTTGAGAACCACTTGTTCAGAGTGTCACAGCATGGATGAAGAGCTTCGTAGCTTGTAGCTTTACTTTTTAGCAGTGCATCTTAATATATGCAGTCTTTAGGCTTTGGTAATGGGAGCTATTATCACATAACCTTTCTGGGCCTTACTTTTTCTTAGTTATAGGATGATATTTCAGTTCAGAAAAACAGGAGTCATGGCTCTAAGGGCTATCGTTACTCAGAAGTAAATATGTGAGCTATTAAGGTAAGATTAAGAAACCCATAATCTTGCTATGGCTTAGTTGGTCTGTTGTTGCTTTTTAGAAACATTAAAAGGCAAAACATATACATACAGACACACACAGACACACACACACACCAACACCATACCTTCTCCTGGGCTTAGGAATCTAGCTCAGTGTTATCCACTTATCTAACATGTGGAAGATCCGAGTTCAATTCCCAACACTCAGACTTAGTATAACTAAGACTGTTCACATTCTCTCTCTTCCTCTCTCTCTCTCTCTCTCTCTCTCTCTCTCTCTCTCTCTCTCTCTCTCTCTCTCTCTCCTCTCTCTCTCCCTCTCTCTCCCTCCCTCCCTCCCTCCCTCTCTCTCTCTCTCCCTCTCTCTCTCCCTATCTCTCACTTTCTCTCTTTCACTCCCTCCCTCCCTCCCTCCCTCCCTCCCTCCCTCCCTCCTTCTCTGTTTTATTCTGTGTAACATTTATAAGTGTATTGTGTTTCTAGAAATCTCTACAAAGGAGCAAATAGCTAGCTCAGTGGATAGAGTGCTTGCTTGACCTTGTGAGGCTCTTCACTGCAGGGGCAGAGGGGATTTTACATAGCAGATGCATGTACATCTTATGGCATGTGTTATGTCTCAAATCATTCTTTTAACCTGCATTAAGGTGGTCTTCATATTCTGACTGATGTTCCATAAGATCTTCCTATGTTTGCTTTGTAAGCTCCATGTTCTTTACTTCTGTCAACATCTTAGTAGAAGTGCTAGCTGAAAAGTTGGAAAGGCATAGTCATTGCCATTGACAGTTGTCGGCGGGTTTTTGTTAGGTTGGTTGGTTTTTTTTCTTCTAGAAAAATTGTTCTAAGTTTCCATCTTTCACTGTCTTATGGTTTCTGGCTTAGACTTCTGCAGTAGCATACTGCTGGTCATCTCTGCAATTGTGGCAGCCTGTTTTGGGCTTACCTTTTATTTTTTTGTCCACAGTGAGTTTTTTATGTATAAACTTGATTTTCTCTTTTCAACTTGGTTTTAAATATGTATTTCATCATTTTTCAGATTGAAATATTTTTGCTATAATATGGCACTCATGGCCCTTCATGTCTTAGCTGCTATCTAATTTTCTACCTTGTTTTATACAGTCCTACTGTATATTCTATGGAGAGATAGCCAGAAAGAGGGAACAGCACATATACAAAGGCAGAGCTGTATAGAATGTCAGCATATTCTAAGTGCAACAAGTTGGCATATATAAAACTTAAGACAGTGTAGTAATGAAAGTTGTTTTGAGACAGAGAGAGAGTGTGTGTGTGACACCTCATAGAGGTCAAAGAAAACCTGTGGGCGTTGGTCCTCTCCACCCATCACATGGGTTCTAGGGATCAAGCTTAGGTTGTCAGACTTGCTATCAAGTGTCTCTACCCAGTGAGCCATCTGGCTGGCTCTGAGACAAATATCTAGATGAACTGAGTAGTGATATCTGACAGGTACACCGACAAGAAATAGAAAGATTGCTTAATAAGATGGCATATGCTATATAGGCAAGTATATTGGTAACATTTACAGGCCGAAGGGGGGGACTAAAGAGTGCTGTGTTGCCTTTCCTCTCAACACACAAACACAGGCATTCTGGAGGTAACACTGAATAGGAACAAAGCAATAGCCAACAGTAGAGAAGACCTCTAGAAAAGCATGAGCTTAGGAAAACTGAGTTTTCTGTTTTAACAATAAAAGGTAAAATGCCCTTTTTAAGGTAGTATATATTGAAGAGTTAAGCATAAGAACTTAGGTTCTTATTCAGAGTCTAAATGAGTACTTTGAAAAATCTACCTTTATTTCCTTTCATTAGAGTATAAACAAAAACAATTTTAATAAGGCTAAACAGTAAGCAGAGTCTTTTAGAGTATTCCTAGTATGCCAAAAGTAAAGGAGATGAAAGGGAAGACTGTTCTAATATGTATGTATTTACTACTACAATATTTTGAAAAGTAAATTTATTTCTTCATGTCTCAAGAAGTAGGTTGAAAGTAAACCAGGCCACTTGAAGCCAGTTTGAATTAGTGGATCTTTTATTTTCTTAATGTCTTGTTACTCTCAAATCTCTTGTTTGATACTAGTTTTTTGTTTTGTTTTGTTTTGCTGTCTTGCTGTGTAGCCCAAGCTGGCCTTGAGTTCATTTTCTTCCTGTTTCAGCCTCTTGAGTGGGATCATCGACAATTACCATAATACCCAACTGAATGTGAGGTTATTCTAAATAGGCTAAATTTTGCTCATTGAAAAGGACTAAATAACACTGAAGAGATGGCTCATTGGTTAAGAGTCTTGGCACTCTTACAGAAGATCTGGGTTAAGTTCCTATCAACCACATGGCAGCTCATAGCTGCCTGTAACTCCATTTCCAGGGGACCCCATGTCCTTTTTCTGGCTTTCATGAGCAACGGGCACTCATGTGGTACACACATGCATTCAGGACTCATACATACATATTAAATTCTTTTAAAAGGCTAAAGGATGATTATTTTTACAATTTGTGCTGGTTTCTATGATTTGAAAATACCCGGGTAAATGTAGTATTATGTTACTGTACTGCAAAAGTTGAGAAGAACAGTTTGCAATTTAAAAGCAAGTTGCTATGGTTACCCAGTGTTTACTTTTTAAAGCAATAATTACAGAAATTACCCAGAGAATTTCCTCTAGTACAGAAAGATCTGTAGCTATGTGCATGCTAGTTATTCCACTCACAAATCGAAACTGTATATATCATTTCCGTTTTAAAGTGTCATTTGGAAAATACTAAAGAAAATGATTCATGTCTTTTTGAGCTGTAGCAGGGTGGATACTATTTTAAAATTCAAGTAATGACTCAGATAGTTTATAACATTTTTCTTATTCTTTAGTTCCTTTTATCAGATAATGTGTTTCTACATGACAAATTTATGGTTTAAAAAAGGGAAAGTATTTTTTGGTGTGTTTGTGGTGTGGGGGTTTTTTTTGTAAAATTTTTAAAATACATTTTATGACTTTAATAAGCTTATAAAAAGCCATGCTTGTAACTGTTGATACCATTAGTTACACCTTGTTCCAAACTTCTTAAAAACAAAGGTGATATCTTATTAGAATATATGATTAATCCATTCTTAGCCAACAATCATTATGCAGTTTTTATTGTTTTGTCAACATATTTATAATATTCGGCATCACAGGTAGACCTAAAACCTTTTGAGACAATGTAAGGTTAATTGTTAGATTTTAATGGTCCTTTTGTTAGAATAATAATAATAATAATAGTAATATCAATATCATTGGTATTAGGATATCATTTGTTCTTTAATGTTAGGGCTATTTTAAACTAAGAATACTTTATATTTGAAACAGAAGCTGGGTTAAATAGTAAAGGTCCTATCACCGTAAGAGTAATTGAAATACTGTGCTTTAAAAGGTTGAGTGCTTTAGTTACTCAGTGCTATGACCATAGGAAATTAACTCTCTGCTTTTCTCTCATTCAGACTTAGTATGGATTCTAGGATAACTCCAGTCATAAGATACCCAGCAAACTTCACATTGTTATCAAACATGCTGTTGTTCAGGAGGAGGGGGCACCCCCCCTTTTAAGTTAAAAAACAAAAGTTTCCTAGAAACACTACAGCTGAATTTCCTTGGCATGTGACAGAGCAAGCTGGTTCAGAGCATGTCATTTCCCACATGAGTCACTTACTAGGTAGAATAGAATTACCATGATCACCTTACACTGTTCAAGATTTTTCCAAGTTATATGGAATATAGCAGTGGCATCCAAACACAATTGAAGGTAGTCTGTAAGAAGGCAGGGTCAGTGATGGTTGGCTGAGTAGCAAGCTGCATATTACATAGACAGGTTAAACCTTGTCATTTTCTTTCAGGGTTAATTTTCCCACCAATTAAAATTAATTCACAACACACCAATAATGGAAAATACTATGAGGGTTCTAGAGTTTGGTTTTTGGCTTTTTTGTTTTGTTTTGTTTTGTTTTTTTAAAGTAGGAGAAAAACAGACTGAAAGAAAGCATTGTATAAATGCTGCCGGCAAGAAAAATGTCAAGTATAAGAGAACAATATATCTGTGAATCTGAAATAGGAAAATTAACTCCTTAATTGTGGCCAAGTACAATGAAAAATTTACTTTCAAATGTTTCCTATTAGTTTACTCTACGGAAACTGTTCTCCTTTCTGCATCCTTGTGGTCATACGGTTGTCCGTGCTCACTCTGTAGCTTGGCTATTTCTAGTGCTGTAATAATGATGGGTATGTAGTCACTGTTACATTCTGACTTTGATTCCTTTGTGTATATACTGCTGGGTGATATATAGATAGGTCATATAGCTCTATTTTTAATTTTCTGAGGAACCTCTATGTTGATTTCCATAGTGGCTGGGCTGATTTACATTACCATCAGCAGTATATAAGGGTGCCATGTCCTCATACTCCTAACATTTGTTGTGTTTGTATGTTGGTTTTGGACAAGGTCTAGCTCTGTACTCGAAGCTGATTCCCCAGTCCTGGATTAGAAGAGTGTACCTCCTCTCCCTTCTGGATCTACTCCGTTTCTGTTTCTCATTAGAAAAGAGTAGTCTTTTAAGAGATAACAACCAAATATGACAAAATGAAATAGAATATGATGAAGCAAAAATTACCATATCAGAGTTGGACACGGCAACCTGTCAGGAAGACCCAAGGATGATCACAAGAGTCAGTTCTCACAGTCTGGAGTCCCATAGAAATACTAAGTCAATTGCTATAATTTATGCACAGAGGACCTGGTGCAGACCCTCATAGGCCCCGTGCTTGCTGCTTCAATTCAGTCTGAGCTCATGTGTGCCTTGCTTAGCTGGTTCAGGAGGCCGTGTTCTCCTGGCGTCCTTCATCCCCTCTCCTTTCTGCTCCCACTTGTAAAGGATTCTCTGAGCTCTGAGTGGAGGAATGTGGTAGAGACTGTCCACTTAGACTCGGTCTCTGCATGTCTGACAGTGGGTATCTGTATCTTCTTTTGCACATTTAAAATTTTAATTTTACCAGTTTTGCTTATTCACATTTTAAAATGTGATGACCATATAAGAACATTTAAATTACTCCTGTAGATATTTTTGTATTTCTATTAGATCATACTGGCCTAAGATTTGAGTAGCTTATTCATTCAGTACAATTGATGTTTTAAATTTTTTAAACTTTTTACCCAGATGTGAGAATGAATTCTGATACTAAAAGCTCAACCTATATGTTATGGTTTCTTTGAGAGAGAAAAAAAAATTCATTAAGATCAAACATTACCAATGAGGATTGTGGAAGCTTTATAAAGCATGCATCACCCTTCCACCACCACCCCCCACCTTTTTAAGAGGCTGTGCAGTTGGAAGGTATCATACATGCCAGTTAGCATTAATGACTTTGTCAAGAATGTGTGGTCTTTATTTCATATTGAAGCCTCTGGTATTTGTTGCCTTTCAGTGACTTGTGTTCTGTAGTGCTTATTATTTATGATACAGTACCCTGTTTATATATTTTACAACATCTTAAAAGATGAGGGTTTTTACATGCACACATTTTCTAAGTATTAAAAATAAGACTATTTGTTCAATTAGCGCTATGGTGTTTTTTGATACGTTTTTAAAATAAATATTCTTATTCAGGATGTTTTTACGTATGTTTTTAGATGACTGTAGTATATTAGACTTTGAGTAGAATTGGCCAGGTCTTGCCATCATTTATGAATTTTCCTAATTTCACTTGATTTGTGTAGTACTGATGTGTCAATACTTTATTTTCCAATCATGGGTGTAGATGCTGAGATGGGTGCTTTAAGTTAAGCTTTATAAAGTAAATTTTATGTAAAGGATGATTGGGAAAATGTAAGTATAGAAGTTGGGCTCAAACAAAAATAAATAAGTTGTAACTTAAGTCAGTGTAGATGAATTTATACCCTAGATACTTTGGAACAAGTTAAAATTACTCCTATAAAAAGAGGTTCTATTTTGGAGAAAAACTGTGAAAATGAACAGCAGGATATTACTATAATCTCATTTTTATGTTTCAAGTATTAGGATGATACATTTGATATTAAACTATATAGAGGTGGATAACGTCATTCATATGTTACAATATTTGCATATTTGTCTTAAAAACATTTTATATATTTTAAGGTAACCAGTAGAAGCAGACATGGTGACATGTAGCAGCTAGAGTCCCATCCACTAGGGATTGAAGCAAGCAGGTCTGTTGAGTGCAGAAGTTTTAGGCCAGCCTGAGCAACGTGCAAGAGCCTGTGTTGTTTCTTCCTTATATGAATGTTTTATAACTTTAAGTAATTTTTATTTATAATTTCTGTCATTCTTACCTATACTAAATGTTTCTTTTCCCCTTTGTGATTTTTAGTAAGTAAATTGGCTTAAACAGGGAATAGCAATGAAATGCTCATTTAAAAATATTTATTCACACCAGCTTGGTAGTGCATTCCTTTAATCCCAAGCACTCAGATGGCAGGTGAATCTCCAGGTTCCCAGGGCAGCCTAGTCTACAAATCAAGTTCCAGGACAGCCAGGAATACATGGAAAAACCCTGTCTCCAAAACAAATCAACAAAAACAGCTTATTCACAAGTAGATAATTCTATCGTTACCTAAACTTTCAGCGGTCATTATAGGTTTTCTTTAATGATCGTTTTAATAACATAGAAATAAGTTAGAAATCTTAGTGGTGGTAGAAGTATATGTTTTTGGCATTAAGCATTTTAGTCATTTGGATGACCAGGCAAAATACTTAGTTTCTGGATTATTTTTCCGATATAAAATGAGACTGTGGGAGATTTAAAGTGAGGATATATAGGAGCTAGGCTATCTGAAATACTCAAAAATAGCATAAAGTCACTTGTAAGAATATGGGACGACTGAGGTGGGCAGAATATTTCTTTGTAATTGGGAAATATTTATTTATTTAAAAATTTTAACTTAGTAACTTTACATCTCACTGCCCTCTCCTGGTCAACCCTTCCCAAAATCCTTCCCCCACTCCACCTCCTTCTCCTCTGAGTGGGTGGGGCCCCCTTGGTATCTCCCCCCCCCCCCCCCCCCCCCCCCCCGGCAATATTCAGTCTGGGCAAAGTGAGAAAGGTAGTGAAAGCCAACTCCAAAGTGATCTGGGTGGCTTTATGAACAGTGTTCGGATCAAACCCATGGCCCGGTGCACACCAGACAAGTGCTGTAGACACAGACCCAAATGGTTGGTTTCACATTTAATTGTGGCTTTTGGAAGTTCATTTTATCAGGAAGGAGTTGTTTGTTTTCTTTGTAAGATTTGGTACTTTTTTGACATGTTGGTAATTCAGGACAAAAACAGTTTTATGCAGCTGCTTAATGTGTTTTTTGAGGCTTTAGAATATATTCAGATATAAAGGTATTTAATTTCTTCAGTGAAAATTCAAATGGTTCATAAAATTTTAAGATTTCTTTTATGAAGTTTAAATTTTTTCCTTTAAAAAAGTATGAGTCAATAAATGATTGATTTCTTTAACTTAGACATAGCAAGCCTTACGTTTGTTTTCTTTAAGCCTCTTTTCATTCTTGAAGATAACACACATCCATAGGAGGAGAGAGGGTAGACAAAGAGAAAGGTCTTGGCCCACCTTAACTCAGGGTCATGGTTTTTAGCCTTAGAAAATATTTTCTGTTCTCTTCAGATCTCTTTTATGAGTTCACTACAGGCACTGTTACTGCAGCTGCTGTCATGGAGTTAAACATTTGCTATACTGTCTCATACAAAAGCAGTTAAGCTGTTTGGAATTGTTTACTTGCTAAAACCAGTGTTAGTCAGCAGAGGCAGTACACCAGATTTCCTTGTGGCTTTTAGTGGAAAATGTTAAAAGCGCACTTATTTTTCAGTTAAGAATTTTTCAGTTTGATCTGGATTAGTCACAGAACTGGCATGAACCTTCTAATTGTGAAGGCTGTCCAAATGTACTATTTTTTTCTCCTGCTAGAGGAAGTTACATCCTGAGCAGTCGCTGAGCTCTCTGGTAAGTGTAACATGTGAGCATTACTAGGCATTTCATCCTGCGGGTCTGCAGTCTTTGCTCTTCAGGCTGTTGCTTGGTTGAAATGCTTCTGCAGGACCAGTCGATCCTTAGGTTGTATAGCTATTTCTCAAGGGTCTGCTCGTTTGAGGATATCAGCGGCATTTTGCAAGATCGTCTGAGGAACAGGAAAGCATTTGAAATCAACTGAAGGATAACTGTAGCGGTTTTCACCAGGGAAGGAAACTATATTGGCACAGAGGCAGATGACTGAATAAAGTAGTTGGCTCCGAGAAGATGCACAGTCTGCTGGTTTTTCCTCTGAATGAAGACTATTTAATGGAAGCTGTATTCATGTAGAGATCAAAGGAAATACTACAGTGATAAACTACTTTCTTCTTTCTCCTTTTAAAATGAAAACCCTGAAGCAGTAATTGGAGCTCAAAGGTCTTCAGATTCTTTTGCTGTCTGCTCGTTCTATTAAGATTCTCCACTGACACCATTTCTGCCTGGTGCCTGTGCCTTTTTTGCTGGACTGCTAGAAACAACTGTCTGATGGAGAAAGAATGAGCCTTCGCCTTGCCTCTGTTACTGACGGATAAAGCTAGCTCTGTTTCGCCTATTATTGGGAAGTCTGGATTAGTCAACTTGTGTTCTCGTACCAGTGGTCCTATTGTCTGCTGTGATCTGACTCACTACATGTAAATGTGCTGCAGCTTTGCTGCTAATGCAGACTGGTGGTTTGCTCTCCTTCTGTCTTCTCTTTCTTAACTAAACACAGAAAGAACTGTCAACGCCTGAGCTTCGTTTTCAGGATTGAAGCTAAATTTTATATATCTTTGTTTGTTTGTTCCCTGTGTAATATCTCTATTATAAAGTCAGTGAAGCTGAAGAAATGAAGACCAATTAGAAGTGGAAACAGAATAGTGAGATTCTGGTTTTAATTTTCAGCTACAGACTGCCCAGCCTACTGGTAACTATATGACCTTGCAGACAAGAGTGGGGATATCTGCAGCCACCTCTGTCACAGCAGTTGTTTTCTGATTTCATTCTTTATGGTGTGGTGCTGTGTCACCTAAGACAATGATTGTTTTGTACAAGTAAATTTCAGAGCTCAATGTAACTATTTCGGTGGAAGAAACAATTTTTTAAAAGAATAGTCTTAGACTGAGTTTTAATTATTGACACATTGATGTGAACCTTTTTATAGATTGCAGTAACCTGGCAGAAAGAAGTAGGTTTTTATTTTTAGGAAGTTATGTATCAATTTTAAACTTCAGTTTTTCTAGTATTACTAACTATAAAACCAGCTGCACTGTTCAGAGAATGATTATAAGTGGTGTGCAGAAGAGGAGGAAAAACTACTTGTGCTCTTCCCACTGTGACTTTTACCACATAGCTTGGAGGTTAATGTTTTAAAAGAGCGAATGAGTCGAGTGTGTATTGTTGTTTTGGAGGAGGTAGAAGATGATTCTCCTGTATTCATTTCTAAGTTGTCCCAGGAAAGTAAATATCTACAATCTCCACCTTCTGGAAATGTGTTGGTAAGCTATGAGAGTTTCTGTTGCTTTTATTTTATAGAACTAGTCCTGTAAATGTGACTTTGTAAGTGCACACAGAGTTAATGTTTTCTAATTTCCTCTGTGTCACTGGTCTCATACTTCAGGTACTATGTGGGTCTGTATGATGCAGTATTATTTGTGTGTAAAATTAACACATTTCTGAGTTTTTCTCTTTCTAATGCTTAGGTTTCACTTTAAATTTTTATTATCTGTTCATCTTTTTATGGGGTCTTGAAAATAAACTAAGAAATAGTGAAATAGTTATGAAATATGCTCTTGTTTTCATTTGGTTTTAGACTGAATCTGAGGAGAATCAGGGACTCTGCATATTTTTCAAAAAGCTGACTACTACCAGCAACATCAAGGCATAGCCTTTTGTGTAAAGAATTTTACCTATTTGCATGCAAGACTTTATATTAAAAAGAATCAGGCTATATCCTTAATTTTATTTTTAACACTGTTGCCAACTAACTTTGTATTTGAATGGTATAACATGATACCTTCAGAGGATGAGGAAATTATGGCTGGGCCTGCATATGCTTGTCCTCTTGTGTTATTCAGATGTGTACTGTTTTCTGGTCTTTGAATAGTAGTTATTTTTTATCAGTTGCCAAGTTTCCTTTCTGGGATTTCTGTCGTTATATACATAGAATAAAAACCACATGCGTGTGATTATCATGCCCTGAATAGACCTTTTTAAAATGTCCCTCTTTCATAGCTCCCAGTGGGCTAGGCAGCTTATTTGACTGCTTTCATTCTATAAATAGATTTGAATTATCAGACTTACATTCATATGTCTTTTCATCATTTATAAGCAAAAGGCTTTTACTTAAATAAAGTGAGTGTTCTACTTAATCTTGGTCAAATTACATTTGAATAGATTTATTAGGTAGTTTTATTTTTATTACCCCCACCCAGGATGAACCCTATACTTCAATAAAAGTGGGCTGTATGAAATATATAATTCATATTTCCTACCCCTTCAGAAAGATTATGGTTTAGAGAAGGAAAAAAGATTTTGAAGTCATACAGAAATACCTTTAAATTTATACTTAATATGATTAATGTTTTGTTACTTTTATTTTATTTTATTTTATTTATTTGTTTTTTAGCCATCACTGGTGCAAGCTATATTTAATGGTGATCCAGATGAAGTTCGAGCACTAATATTTAAGAAAGAAGATGTTAACTTTCAGGTAAAGCAATTGATTCACTTACATCATCCTTCTTAACTTACTTAAAAAAAACAAGCAAGCAAACAAAAAACCTTTCATAGAATTGTGATTTTGTTTGGTAGCTTTTTATGTTTTTGTTTAAAAGCATTTATTTTGTTTAAACATGCTTTGTTTTGTTGCTGGTTTCATTTAGAAGCATAATTCTGCAACAGTTGTTTTTAGAGAAGAGAGGAGAGTCTTGTATGAAACCAGGAGTACTCTGCTAGTGTGTGTCTTGGTGTGTGTATCCAATGTATACGTTATATATTTATTTGTATATGTCACACACACACACACACACACACACACACACACACACACACACACACACACACACACACACACAACTGAAGATTCACAACTCCTGGAAGCAGATTGAAAGGTTCGAGTTCTCTGAACGTTTTTCTTTGAAAATTTCAAACACAGGAATGTTAAAAAATACTCTAAAGACCATTATCCTTGCTTTGGTTCAGTATTGATAGTGTTTTGTTATTTACTCTCATACATGGGGGTAGGGGACACACATAATACACTTTGCTGAACCACATTTTGACGATAAATTGCAAATATGACATTTCATAATTATTTTAGATATGAGGGTTTTTTTAAAACTTGACAGAAAAGATTTCTGTAACATTTAAATGTACCTAACTTGTTTATGAGAGCAGATGTGATTTGTGTACACAATTGTGGTGAGTTTTACCAAGAATTTTTATTGGTATATATTGATGAGGTTCATTAATGACATTTTGTTCAAGTAAATCATGGATCTCTGTTACTCTTTTCCTATTCTTCCCATCTCTTCCTCTTCTCAAATAGTCTCTCCATTTTTGTGTGTCATATTTATGTGATTCTATATCGGTAGGTAGATAGACACAAAGACTCTTGATTTCTGATTAGGCTCAATTACAAGGGACTAATTGAAAACCTTTTGAACTTAAGAATATAGTATATGTAATATTCAAGGCTAGCATGCTGGAAAGTGTTGAAAGGATACACATACACACACACAAACACACACACATATGGTGGTATGAAGCTAATTCTCTCTTGCTCTCTCTTCTATATAGGATTGTTTATTCTGAAATAGGGTCTTGTTTTATAGCCAAATCTGATCTTTTTTCTTACTAAACTTGCTTAAAGAACATAATTTAATAATACAAAATAATTTCATTAATTTATAAGTTTTCTGGAAACAAATGTTTCTCTGAGCTAAGGATGAATGAAAAGTCTCATGACTCCTAAAACTGGTATAACAACACTAAGATGTTTTAGAATTTTTTTGTAATTATAAGAAAGCATACATTATGCACACATCTTGGACACTGGTATTTGCTTTTTACTTTCATTGAGTAGTGTGACCACTTAATATTGGTAGACACTTAAAAGTTACACACATCTTGGACACTGGTATTTGTTTTTTACTTTCATTGAGTATTATGATCACTTAATATTGATAGATACTTAAAAGTTTACCTTTTTAAAAAATTCTGGTTATCTGAATAGATTTGCATTGTTGGCTAAAATGGTTGATTTCTAAGAACTTGGAGTCTTGACCTAGAGACTACTTTCATAACTTTTTTTTCTTGAACCTTTTTAAGTAAATGACTTTTCAGTTTATATTTAGTTGGAGAAGCATGCACCTAATTCAGGATGTATTTATCTTAGATGAAGTGCATGATTCACTTTGCCTAATTAGGCTGTCTTTGCAGGTCTGCTTTTCCTAGCACAGAAAATAGTTGTAGGGCATAGATGTGTGAGCAGAAGGGAGACAGACGTACACTATTTTGGGTTCTTTTGTTTTTTTGTTTTTGTTTTTTTTATTTTTTTTGAGGTTTGACTTAGAGTAGTCTGATTGCCATGGCCAATTTCTTAATCTTTACAAAGCTTGTAGCTGCCATTGCTTTTCTGCTTTATTTAATCAGGATAGCTTACATGGAAAATACAGTTGAATCTAGTCTTGTTTTGGGACATCATTAGCACCATAAGAAATATCAGTGGCCCTTCTTTGAGGAAGACTATAACAAATTTCTAATAATAACAAGGGCAAATGTTGAAGAATAATATTCCTTGAAATTCATACTTCATGTTTTTAAAAGTTATTTTGTGGAAGTGTCTGAGTGTGTGTGTGTGTGTGTGTGTGTGTGTGTGTGTGTGTGTGTGTGTGTCTGCCTGCTTGTAGAGTCGAGATATAGACATTGAATGTCTCCTCGAGCTGGTCTTCACCTTGTTTTTTGAAGCAGGGTCGTTCATTTACTTTAGGTATTTAGCCTGTCTCTACCCAGAACTGACTGGAATTGCAGATGCTTGCCTCCACCCCTAGTTTTTGTATAGCTGCTGGGGATCTGAACTCAAACAGGCATTTTACTGACTGGGTGATCTCTTCAACCCAATTTTATATTTTTAGGATGAGTGTAAATTCAATTTTGTTTCTATTTATAATTTTATAAATTTCTCTTGTCAAATCCTGAAGTTTAAAATTTTATGGACAGCTAAACAGTATTTTTCTTTTTCTACAGTAGTTTATTTTAAATAAAAGCTAGAATTTAAGAAACATATATTAATATTATTTGCCATGAAGATATAACTAAAACAATTCGAAGGTTTTTAACCGAGTAAATGGAAACTTACTTCATGTATAATTTGTTGATGGTCATAGTGTTGGGGATCAAATTCAAGACCTTAGCATGCTTGCTGAATAACTTACTTTAGAGCAAGATGGTTAGTCTTATGACAATGCAGAATTTAGGATCCAAACCTTGTTCTGATAGTATGAGATGAGTAAACTGCACATGCTTAAAACAGATAAAGCAGAAAGAATATTCTCTAGGTTTCCTTTCAAGTCAGGGGGAGATAGCTTTTTCCAGATTACCAGCAGAACTGCCCCTGAGGTCTAAGTGGTTGCATGCCTGCTCTATCAGCAGTCAAAATAGAAAATGATTATTTATTTAATTTACTTATGTTGGTGGTTTGTTGTCTGCTTCTTGAGGGAAAGAATAGGAGCTTGTTTTCATTGCTGTCTGGAATGCATCAGAATTTTCAAAGGAAGAAAGGAAGGAAAGGTAAATAGTTGCTTACATCTGAAACGTAACAAAGGTAGATAATTGGTAATTTTACAACAGAATAGCAGCCTTTTAGAAAAATGAAGTTACTTATGAAAGAAACAGTATAAACCACTAAGGGTAAGTAAAATAACAATGACAGCTGTATTGGTAGTTATAATATAAAGAACATTTGAACTATGAATCAAATTTTCTTCATCCTTTAGATCTACAACTTGGAATAGATGGTACTAGCTTCAGCACTAACACTATACTTTTGTTATAAATGTGTAGGGTTACATTACTGAACTTCAGAGTCTTTATGTAACCAAATTAAGATTCTCTAAACGTCCTCAATGAATAATAAAATGCTTTTCTTAGAATTTATAAGAATTTAATATCAGAGTTCTTGAATAGTTTAATCTGAAATATTGATGGTACCCCATTTCAGAAAAAAGTCTGATTTATACTTAGACAAAACTTGTTTTTCTACAAACAAATTTTTTTCTATCCAGACTGGTAGAAATTAGTGTTACAAAAATTGACCTTAAAAACAGACATGTATGGGCTTTTAAAAATGTTACTTAGTTTTACTCAAATAGTCTGAATAGTCTTATAAAGTTAGTAGAAAAATACTTGCTTCATCATTTGGTGTCAAAATAAGATTCACAAAAGTTAAAGCTCTTTTCAGATCAGTAGGTATAGCACAATATTTAGATATTTTTAGCTTATATATTTAGGTATGTTTTAGGGTTTTTTTTGCTAATGTTTTATACTTAAAACTGAGTATGGTTTTGTCAGATTTTTCTATATTCTGTACTTTTTGTTCCTAGTGTGAATAGTATTTATTTTGAAATACTTCATTTTTCCTTTGTACTCAACCTGTTCAACAAGCTATCTTTCCTGTAACATAGCCATTGTCACTGCAGATGATACCATTTCCAGCTAAGCAAAAAGGATTTTATATGTATGTTTGAAATTTTTTACATTTTCTAGTAGTCCATGGCAAACAAAAGTGTATAAATTACAGACACTATAATTTTAACGTTTTCACGCCGGAGATAAATCAGTTTACGTGGAGGAAAGGCTTTCTGGTGATACACTCCACTGGCCAGAGTGAGGGCTACCACTGAGATGCTCAAGCTTGACTTCTGTGAGCCTTACCATCCTCCTTTGGATCGCAGGTGGTCTGCCCCTTCCACCCTGGTGCTTCCCTAGGGTAAGACCTTATGCAAAAAAATATCAGAGAGTAGAGATTCTGGATTTAGAGTCTACCCTCAGCTTTCTTTTTCCACTATAGTAGGAACAGGGAGTCCAGAAGAATCCTCCTTATTCTATTTCAAGTGAGGTTACAATGGAAGCAAAATGAAGCTTAGCTTACTTTTTCTAATGTTCTTCAGCTTGTGTCATCTAGTTGGATTCCTAAAACACACTATAGTTTATTTGGGACATTTTCTAAGGTAATATTTATAGATAGTTGCTAGCTGTTGTAGTTTCTTTTAGCAGTTACTTTTAGGGGGCAATTGGTATGAGGAAAAAGCTGCTGTCCTTCTGTAGATGAATGTCAATCTCGGTAAAACTTGTGTGTATGTGTATATGTGCTGTCGTGTATACAGTTATAAATGGAGATCAAAGGTCTGCATTGGGTGCCTTTCTCAGTCACTGTCCACCTTACTCTTTGATACAAGGACTCGTTCACTGATCCTGAAGTTACTGATCCAGCTAGGCTGGCTAGCCAGTGAGCATCAGGAGTCTGCCTGTCTATGTGATGGAATTATAAATGGACATCTGTGTATGCCAGGGATCCGAGCTTGGATCAGGCTTGTGAGCAGGCACCGTGACCCATTGAGCCATCAGTCACCCTTCTGAAAACTCTTATCACCTAATCATAATAGAATGCCTTATCTCTTAAACCTCCTTCCCATTTACTGTCCCATTGGTAACACCTAAAGTTGGAAAAGATTACATTCAAATCATTTGGCCCTTGGTGCTCATGTCAGGTACCTCGACTTCTAGAAGAGTCATTTACTAAGTTTTTACTATTGGAGCTTTTCTGACAAGCTGAGTTGTTTTTGTTTTTGTTTAATTAGATTTATTTATTTTATATATGAGTACACTATAGCTGTCTTCAGACACACCAGAAGAGGGCGTCAGAACCCATTACAGATGGTTGTGAGTCACCATGTGGTTGCTGGGAATTGAACTCAGGACCTCTGGAAGAGCAGTCGGTGCTCTTAACAGCTGACGTATCTCTCCAGCCCAACAAGCTGAGTTTTGATTTTTTTTTTTTTTTAATTATAGAGAGGAAACTTAAGATGACAGGATTATCAAACATGGGATCATAAAAGTTAACTTGGGAACTTAGGGAAACCTGGGATAGGTGAGGGAGTGGAGACAGGGTGAATGCTGAGCACTGCCATTCTGTACAAACACAAAGTGAGCCAAATGTGTAGTTTTTGATAACATGAGGCTTGTATTTCAAATCATGCTGCCAGATTACTGGTACATATAAACTAGCCTAAGAAGCTAGTATGTTCAAAACTTTGTAAATCCAAATACCTTTTTTACTTTGAGTCTGGACTGAAAGGGGGAACTTGCCTCATCCCACTCAAATGATCCATTCACAAAGAAAATATTTTACTCTGACTACATAATTGTGATTCTCTACTATGAAATGAATGATTATAAATTAGTTATTAATATGCAGTTTTTACAAAATCGAGAGAAGCCTTTAAACACACTTTTATATCTTATAATTGTAGAATTTATTTGATACATTTAAAAGTAACACGATACTTTCTGTTCTTGTATTGGTACTCATTTGCCAAAGTTATAGGCACAAACGGACTCACCTGGATGTTTACAGGCTGTCGGTTTGGATTGAGGTCCTCCTGTTTGCATAACAACCACTCTAGCACACTGAACCTTCTCCCCAGCTTTTGTTAGTTTTATAGAGAATCAAGGATTAGAATATATCACACCAAAGTTATTTCAGAGATACTTTCCTGTACCAGTCAAACATAGTGAATGACCTGGGCAGTTGTGGAACACACCTTTAATCTCAGCATGTGAAAGGCAGAAAGGCAGAGGCAGGCGGATCTTTGTGAGTTTGAGGTCAGCTTGGTCTGCAGCGTGAGTTCTAGGACAGCCAGGGCTGTTACACAGAGAAACCTGTTTCAAAAATAACAACAACAAAGAGTAAATGAACTGTTTTAGAATATGTCATATATATATTTTTTAAATCAAATACAAATTGTAATAGAGCAAGTATATATCATTGTTTTGGAAAAAAACATTTACGGAAGGGTTGTAGTTTTGTTTAATGTAGAAATTGGGTTGCTGTTTTGCCTCTCGAGGTTGCTATACATGAATCTTCAGTAATTCTTCTGGTCTTAATGTCCATATAGAATCAAATTGGTATTTACATATATAAAGAATGAATATACTATTTTGATTTTTTTTTTCTGGGAACTGTTTTGAACTCAAAGGAATTAAATATCCAGTAGGCATGTTTGTTTTTTGGAAAGTGGGTTTTAGTGCTAATGATTAAACATAGAATCTTACATGAGAGGCAAGAGGTATATCCCTAGTTCTCTTACTTACCTTCTTAATTTAGAAAACTGTTTTATGCATATGTTTGCCTGCGTGAATTTCTGTGAACCACATGTATGCTTGGCAGACAGAGGTAGAGGGTGTTAGATCCCCTGGAGCTGGAGTTACAGTTACAAGCACTATGATGATACTGAGACCCAAACCCTGTTCCTTTGGAAGAGAGGCAAGTGCTCTTGACTACTGAGCCATCTTTCCGGCCTTCTGTCTTAAAACTTTGAAACATGGGGTGATGGTGACACACATGGTACTCAGGAGGCAGAGGCAGGCAGATCTCTGAGGGTTCTAGGATGGCCAGGGTGATACAGACAAACTTTAAAACATGTTCTCACTAAGTTTCCCAGACAAGCCTTGAACTTTGAGTATTCCTGCCTCAGCCTGCAGAGTATCTGGAATTATGTAGTATGGCTTTAGCTAGTACTCTTAACTTGGATATCCCATTTCAAAGCCTGTACATTGTGTCAATACCAATACACCCCCCTTCTTAGTTTAAATGGACCTTAGTTGATAGTTTGTAAAAATGATTATTGTTGTCCATTTTTCACCTTTTTAAAATTGTTTTGAATATTAGCACTTCAAAATTACTCTTTGTATCTACATAACGATTTACATTTCACTTTCGGGACTAGCGAAATGACTCAAGCAGTTAAAAGTATGTATTACTCTTGCAGAAGACCCAAGTTTGTTTCCTAGGTGACTCGACACTATAACTCCCGCTCCAGGTTGGATATCTATACACATGTGTATACATGTGCAGAGATATACACATATATAATTAACATTAATTTTATTTAAAAATTTTTGATCTTTAAAAATATGACCCAATAGATCATATATACAATGTAATATTACTTGGGTCTAATTCCCCTGCAAGGCAGGGTTTCTCTGCATAGTCTTGGCTATTCTAGAACTCGCTGTATAGACCAAGCTGGCCTCAGAATCAGAGACCTTAGAGTTCTGCCTATTTCTCTCAAGTGCTGGGATTAAAGATATGCACCACCATCGCTTGGTCTGAGTTCTTTTCTATAGTAGGCTTATTTTGGGTATTAGAAACAAATGATTTTTAAACATGTCTCTGATATACATGGTGTGCATAAGCTTGTGTTTCTATAGAATATACATGTGACCTATAGCATGGTGTGTGTACATAGCACTTTATGATATAGATTACTAGTTCACATCCTCATGAGTGTTGAATCAGAATTCCTTTTGGTGTACATCTTTGGATCACATTTGTGTGTGTGTGTGTGTGTGTGTGTGTGTGTGTGTGTGTGTGTGTGTGTGTTTAAGTAGAATCTGATATTATAAAGTATTTGACTTCCCATTTCTTAGCACATAGCACTTAAAGCTTGAAACTTTAAGTGTTATAGTATCTTTTTTATGTTAGTCAGATGACTTAAGTGTCTAAGGGCCTCTAAATAGCATCAAGATAGGAGTTGATTACCTGAAAGACCAAGGCATTATTTTAATTAATTGATTGATTAATTAATTAATTGAATGAATGAGTACACTGTAGCTGTCTTCAGACACACCAGAAGGGGACATCAGACCCCATTACAAATGGTTGTGAGTCACTAAGTGGTTGCTGGGATTTGAACTCAGGACCTCTGGAAGAGCAGTCAGTGAGTGCTCTTAACCGCTGAGCCATCTCTCAGGCCTGACTAAGGCATTATTAATGGTCTTTCATATTTACCTTATAGCTTCTAGCGTGTAAAGACTGAAGATTGGTATGGTTACCAATGTTCAGTAATTTAATTAATTTTATCTAGCATAACAAACATATACAAAACCAAAAGGACTACTTCTGAGAGGCTTCTAAAGCTGTGCATATGAGAGTTCCTGTAATGAACGGCCTATACACAGAAAGATAGGAGGAGGCCATGAAACTTTACTTATAGTCAGAAGCACAGAAAAGACAATGTGGAACTTGCAACTAGTGTCTGAATTTAAGGAAGTTTGAACGAAGCTAGCCTTTTTCTGTGTCATTTACTACTACCTCCTAGGTAGGGGATGTTAGGACTGAATTTGAATTAGTGGTCATCCAAACAAGTCCACAGCAAGAGTGATTGCTTGTTTCCTGATTGTAATAGGAAACCTAAATGTGACACATTGGTCACAAACATAGGACAAACTATTTTGTATATTCCTATCCTTAATAAAAAAAACAAATAACCCAGTTTTTTTTTTTTTTAATCAAAGGATGAATAGACAAATCTCCGAAGAAATTGAGTAATGGTTAATAAGCAGATGAAGACATGCTGAACACCATTAGCCATCAGGGAAACGCTAATCAAAACCATAATTGAGATGCTACTTGTTACATATGGGGATGGAGTTGTGGATGTTTGTTTGCTTGGTTGGTTGTTTGCTCTGGTTTCCTTTTTGCTTTTTTCTATTTTAGGGAAGGTCTCATTTCATCACCCTGGTTTGCTTAGAAATCGATATGGTAGACTAGGAACACTTGAACTCATAGAGATCTGTTTGCCTCCTGAGTGAGATTGGGATTAAAGTGATGGAGATAATTCACAGAGATAGACAATTCAAATGATGTCAAGAATTTCTAGATATATAAGTCTTCATTCACTCTGCTAAGAAGTCACTATAGAAGACAGATGGTAGTTCCCCAAGTCTAAATAGAGTTGCTATATTACCCAATTCTTTCATTCCAAAGGATGTCCCCATAAAGTAAAAAAACAAGTCCACATAAAGACTTTCTATTTAGAAAGAAATGTTCATGGCAGTATTTGTACTCTTGGTAATAGACAAAATAATGTAAGCAATTCAAATTTCTATAAATTAATGAGTAAATAAAAAGTGTGGCATATCTCTACAGTGAAATATTAC
The DNA here is from genome assembly GCF_963924665.1 of Micromys minutus. Classification (NCBI taxonomy): domain Eukaryota; kingdom Metazoa; phylum Chordata; class Mammalia; order Rodentia; family Muridae; genus Micromys; species Micromys minutus. The sequence goes on from NC_137981.1 coordinate 28,046,022, forward strand.
TCATCAATAAAATGAAATACTAACCAAGCCCTGAGGATATATAAGCAAAGTAGGCAAACCCATAGAGATGGAGTGTTGGTTTATCTATTTATTTTGGTAGGACTAGGGGAAATGGAAGTGAGGGAGATGGTTTAAGACCGTTATTCTCAACCTTCCTAATGCTGTGACCCTTCAATAGTTCCTCATATAATATGCTGACTCCCAACTTTAAAATTACTTTGTTTATACTTCATAACTAATTTTTTTGTTATGAATCATAATGTAAATATCTGATCTGCAGGATGTCTGATATATGTTCCCTGTGAAAGACTGACCTACAGGTTGAAAACCAATGGTTTAAGAGAAAGAAGCTTCTTTGTGGCATGATAAGGTGTTCTAAGATTGATTTTTGCAGATGCATGTATAACTGAGAGTACTACACAGCACTGAATTGTATATTCAGTATGTTTGTACATAACATTTTAATAAAGCTGCTTTAAAAAGAAAATGTTACCAACCTTTTTAATCCCGAAATTAATGCAAAAGGGCCACCTCAACAAACTAATGTATGCTTCCTGTTACAGCATTTATTTCTTTTTTTAAAATTGTGTATATGCACGTGTTTGTGGAGGACAAAACAACTTTGAGAAGTGGGAAGCATCTTTAGGAGTATCCTCCTCCTTTGAGACATGGTCTTTCATTCTCAGGGAATCACTAATTAGGCTAGACTGGCTGGCCAATAATTTGAAGAGATCCTTCTGTTCCACCTCTGCAGCACTGGGATTGATCCCACATTACCATGTTGGATTACAGTAACTCATGCTTACAAGGTTAGCACTTAACCAACTGAGATAGGTTCCCAGCCCTATTTGAGATCTGTTCCTAGTCAGTCCTATTTATATCTTTGGGGGAATCACTTTCAGTTCCAGGAAATGAAAGGCAGTACTCAACTGTAATAGCTCTGATTGCAGGAGTTCTGTAACAGATTTTCTTTCTGATCCTAAATCCTGAAATGTGAAGAATTGGACTTTTGCCAAGCTTGGTGGCACATACCTATAGTGCTAGCACTCGGGAGTTTGAGGCAAGATAATTGTGAGTTCCAGACCAGACTAAACTACTTAGGAATTTTTGTGTCAGCCTGGGTTACAAACCAAGATTCTGCTTTAAGAAAGAAAGAAAGAAAAAGAAACCTTTACATTTACGACAGATTTAGGTAAACCCTAATTGATTAAAACATAGAGCCTGAGTTTGGTGTCTTGGCTTATACCTGTAAGTACAGCACTCAAGGGGATAGGGCCAGGAGGACTATGCACACGTTTGAAAATGAAAACAGCCTGAACTACAGACTGAGACCATGTCTCAAAACCAGAATTTACAGGAAAAAATGTTGTTTCATTGCCTGCTGAGTTACACATGGAAGAGTTCTACTAACATTTTTGAAAATTAATATTGCGTAATGAGTGAATCAATTAATTGTACAAGCATGCCTCATTTTATTGAACATTGCCAGTACAGTGTTTTTTACATATTAATATAGCAACTCTAAGCAAGCCAGTTTACAGTGTTTTCAGTAGCTCAAGTGATCATTGGTATCCTTAAGCCATAAAGTATTTTTAATTAAGGTTTTATCTTTTTTTTCAGAAATAAAGTTTCTGCACAGTTAATAGGCTACTGTAAAGTATTAACATTCTGTTAGTTTCTTTTTTGTTTGTTTTGGTTTTTTGAGACAGAGTTTTCCTGTATATCCCTGGATGTCCTGGAATGCACTATGTAGACCAGGCTGGCTTTAAACTCACAGACCCCCTTGTCTCTGCCTCCTGAGAACTAAGGTTAAAGGGCTATGCCAAATTATATTATAATGCTTTTGTTTGTTCGTTTGTTTATGACAATGTTGCGCTGCTTTGAATGGGTTTATTTAGACCTACATACACAGAGCCAGCCTTTTCAGTCTCTTGACATCTTTCTTTTGAGTTTTCTTTTTGATTTGCTTTTCATATTCTGAATGTAGCTCCTTGGAAATGGATATTATAAATTTTTGTACTTCAGATTGCCTTAATTTTTCATGGAATTATGAAGTATTTTAACTTCCTACAGGTTTTTGGGGTTTTTTTTTTTTTTGATATCTTGTTAAAGAAGTCAGCCCATTTAAAATATACGCAAGCATGCTCGCTCATACACGCTTAAAAAAAGCGCGCACGCACACGCGCGCACACACACCTCTCTACCTAATGCATATAAAATATAAAGGCCAGAAAACAGTGTGAGGTGTTACACCACAAAAACCATTTACTTGTTTGAAACAGGATTGCATTGTTCTAGAGTTCACCAGTTAGGCTAGTGTGGTTGGCCAGGAATCTTTCTGTGTTTGCTTCTGAATGCTGAGATTACAAGTACTTGGCTCTGTGCCCCAATCTTTTAATAATGTGTAGTGTTGAGGGGAATCAGTAGCCACATGGAAATTGCTTGTCTGGCACTTGGAAACCTTAAGTGTGAGCCCTTGAGAACTTTGCACCTTTTCTTTGAGACAGGATCTCTCATTGACAGGCTAAGCAATTCCCAGGACCCCTTTTGCCTGCTTCTCAGGCAACACTCAGATGTGCACTCAGATGATAAGCACATGCCAGAACTCCTTTGTGTGTATGTGTGTGTGGATGGTTATGTTTGTTAGTGCAAGTGCTTTTCTGCACATGGAGGCTGTCAATCCTCAGAAACGTCCCACCTTCTGTTTGAGACAGTATCTCTCATTGACCTGAATCTTTTTCTCTAAGCCAGGCTACATAGTCTAGGAACTAGGAATCTGCCTGTATCTGCCTTCTTCTGTCTCACCTTTACTGCAGTTACGGGCATTTTACTGTACTCTGGTGAGTTCTGGGGACTGAAAACTCAGATCCTCACATTTGCACAGCAAGCAGTTTATCACATGAACAGTCTTCCAAACCCAAGAAATCTTTTCTAACTTGGGTCAAAGATAATATTTCATATTTATGAGGACCTCTAAAATTTTGTTCATTACATTTAAAAGCTCTGCAACATATTTGAGGTTAAATTTTGCATATAAAAATACAGAGTAGCAAGAAGGATATTATCTTGCTATTTGAGGGGATCAGTATATGTTAAGTATTTATGTATACATGTTTATGTGAGATATAGTTTCTTTCTCAAGTCTCAAGTTTTTGACTTTATTAGGAAGGTCTTAAATGTCATTTAATGAAACAATTTATTTGTCTTTCCTTCTGTATTTTGTTTTGGATTGTTTGGACAGTGTCATGTAATGAGGGTGGCTTTTAATGATGCTCCTGCATCTCTGTATCCTAAGTACCTGGGTACACATGCACCAACAACTCCACTTCTTTTTTTTTTCCTGGAACTTCCATAATGCAATGTTATTCTCCTGTGACACCTCACACATGTGCACGCGCGCAAACACACACCTCCCATTTCTTCTTTCTACCCCAAATCCCCAACTGGACTAATTAAAAGGCCTGTCTACATTCAGAAATTCTGCTTGACATATCTATTTTTAAGACTTAAGTTTTACATTTTCATTCATTGAAGGTTTCGATTGCAAGCCTTCTGTTTGGGGCTTTTGTTTTTGCTTGTTTATTTTGTTTTACTTATGCTTTCTATTGAATTTTTTTATTCAGGTCATGAATTGCTTTTCTGATTTCATTAAATTATCTGTCAGGTTTTATTTTTTCCTTGACTCATGTCATGCTTCACTAAGATCATTCAGAATTCCTTTCCAGACAGTTTGTAAACGTGCTTTTATTTGAGGTCAGATAGTGAGTTTTCTACTAGCCTTTCTACTGGGTAGGTGTGTAGACTCTGATTCTGGGTTAACTCTGTATGACTTCTGCAGTTCTCTTTAACTGTGATTCTTGTAGGAACCATCTGTACTATACTTATCAGTGATCAGGCTTCTCAGAGTTTCCTCCACTTGAAAGGCCCTGTCTACTTCTGGCTTTCACTGTGAACTATGTGTTTCCTAGGCATGGTCACTGAGTTTGGGAGCAAGGGTTTCAGCTTTTCTCCAAGAAATAGATCCATGCATCATATGCAGACATGCTGGAGTGACAGCTGTCTCTCAAGAATGGAGATACATATAGTTACTGGCCCTCAAGGGAGGGTGCACTCTAGCAGTAGATTCAGTTTCAAGATGGCTTCAAGCTGTAATGGATTAGACCATGGTTGTGAACATTTATCATGGGCTCCTACTCTGGTAATAAAGTTACACAAACTCCAAGCAGCTTTCTAAGTTATAAAGAGCAGATGAGGGCCACAAGAATCATCTGTGTTGTCACCCACAGGGCAATAGAGACTATTGATGACTTGTTCTTTATGTCTTCTTAAGAAATCCATCTTAGCTGTCAATCACGATGGAGGAAACATCTCAGGAAAGAAACAGTATACTTCACTCTTCTCTGTGGTGTTATTTGGGGACTTTGTGCTCCACAGCAATCTCACCACTCACTGCCTCAGATTTGTTACTTGCTCTTGGGTATCCTCTTTGTTTTGGAAGCAGGGGAAGGGGCGGAACTGACAACAGTGAACAGCAGACAGACAGCTCTAGTCAGTCACTCTGCTGGTGTCTTTATTTTTATTTTTAAAAGCAAGTATGTGGTAAGGACTCCCTCTCCATCCATCCCTCCCTCCCTTCTGTGAGTGTGTGTGTGTGTGTGTGTGTGTGTGTGTACAATGTGCATGTCTGTGTGTGTGTGTATGTGTGTGTGTGTGTGTGTACGTACACAATGTGCATGCCGTAGCTCATACGTGTAGGTCAGGGAACAGCTTGCTAGAGTATGTTCTTTCTTCTAACATTTGGGTTCCAGGGATTGAACTCAGGTAATCAGGCTTGTTGGTACATGGTTTTACTTTATTATGGTCTCTGTTTCTTAATTTAAGTTATAAGTACAGCCTTTCATTGTGTAGATGTCCAATTGGTAATCTTCTCTTCTGATATGTTGAAAGTGTAATGATTGCTAAGCATTTCAGTGTACCGATATATTCATTAGACTTTTTTAAAATTAAGCTCAAGGCTTTTTTATTAATTATGTATAACTCAGTAATAAAAATATTTTTCTTGAACTATACCCACAATACATTATCTATACCTTCCATTTTGAGTTTATTTAAGTGGTATGAGAAATTAAGCCCTTAGCTGACCATGCTAAGCCAGGTCTGGTAGCAGTGTCTGTAATTTCTTCACTATGAAAGCACAGGTCGGATCATGATGAGTTTGGGCCTGCATGGATCATGTAGGAGCTCCAGGTCAGCCTGTGGCACGTAGGGAGGCTCGCTAGGACAAATAATATGTAGCCTGCTGATTGTGGAAATTTTTGGTTCTTCATTCTTAATTTAGTTATTTAAATGTCATTTAAATAAGCTACAAATACACAAATTACTACCACATTTTATTATTAGCAAGCATGACCCCAGTGTATGATCAAGGGTGTGTGGATTTATTAGTGGAAGACTATGAGTCAAAGAACATTGTGTAAAAACTAGTTATTCATAATATCCAGGAGTCCAAGAATATTGGTTAATCTTGTGATTTAAATAAAGGTTGGTTAAGAGTTTGTGTTCTGTTATTTGTAACTATTTAGGAGACATCTAATTTTGTTTTTAGCATTTGCTTCCTACAATGATTGAATAAACAGGTTGGAATTCATTTTTTAAAAAGTAAAATTTAAAGCCATAAGGGGAATTTTAGCTTTTTTATTGCCTAGTTTTCAGTGTTGAACTGTAGTAGAGTGAAATAAGGTCTGTATTTTTTTCTTTCATTATAAATTAATTAATCCCCTTTTATTTTGATTTGCATAGAGGACTCTTCTGTTCGTATGAGTCATAAAATAGCTTCATAGTACTGTAAGCACTGAGTCACAGAACCCCAGGCATCTCTCAGACACGGATGACTCAAGCTCTGTCGTGCTTCCTGTGGTGTTTATGCATTGTGTTAGAGGTGGTTTTCTGTGTGACTGGGTCTAATCACATTTTAACATCAGCAATATTTGTTTGTTTAATGGGTAGACCAAAAAGCCTAGACGAGTTCTAAATTAGTCTTCAGCTTTCAGTAAATCTTTATCTTTCAGTGTTTGCTAGATCTGTGTGAGCTTTTTAACAACTGTTTGGTGCGTGATTTCTCTCAATCTATTCAGTTTCCTGGGATGAAAATTAAAATAAAATGCATGATGTAGTGGATTCTAACTCTGATCATAGAGAGGAAAAACTCTTAGCTCACTAACTTATTTAACATTAATAGCACTAAACTAATTTCCTGTGCAGTATTTTTTTCTCTGCAATATTTTTATATAGTATTACTCAGCCTCCCCAGGCTCAGCTGTTCTTTCTTAGAGTAATTTAGAAATTCCCAAACAAGAACATTTTACAATCTTGAGCTGGGGAGATGGCTAGGTGATTAAAGACCTTGTTAGACAAGCTTGAGAAACCAAGTTTGATATCTGACTACCACATAAAAGACAGATGTCCATGAATACCAGCACTAGGAAGGCAGAAAGTCACCTGGGGCTCATTGCACAACCCTTCTCAAACCAGCAAGCCCTGGGTCCCAGGAACTGATCCTGTTTGAACAAAGCAGACGGTTCTTGATGAATGATCCTCATGTTAACATCTGGTCTCCTCATGCACACGCACTCGCACACACACACACACACACACACACACACACACACACACACACCCTAAAAAACTGTGAAGACTGGGGTAATATGTAGCATATTTAATACAAGCTTTTTCTTCTGAATAGGCTACAAGTCAATGTTCCAGGATGATGGCTTGGCTCTTGAGATGATTCACAATCACATTTAGTCTGCTGTGAGAGTGACCTCCCTCTGCATGTTCAAAGCTGACTCAGTTTCAATCTTCCTTTCAGCCTATAGGGAGTGGGAAGATACTCCAGCTATAATCTAGTTTTCATTTCATTTTGTTTTTTAAGACAAAATCTTGCTAGCCTGATCCAGAACTCCATTTTGTAGCCCAGAGTGGAGTTGAACTGTGATCTCTGCCTCAGCTTCCCTAAATGCTGTTGTGCATGTATCATCATCATCTAGCTCCATAGTTACCTTTTAAAAGGTCTTCGGTGAAGCAACCTAACTAACTTAAGGTAATCCAGGGATATAACCTCTCACCATGTAGGTAAATGGCAAGTTACAACTTGCTTTCTTATAGACAGCAAGAACAAAATATTAAAGAAAAACAAAACAACAACAAAAAATCTTAGTCTATTACAAAAGCCTTCATGAACAATACTAAATGTAAATTTCAAAATAGTTATCCCTAAATAAATAATTTTTACAATATAACCGTGTCAGTAATAGTCAATTATAAATTTGTATATATATATTTATTAAAAATATCTTAATGTGACATTACTTTGTATCTTGCTTCATCAATTGGAGTACACTTGATTAGGAGGAAGATTTGGAAAAAGATGGTTTTTGGGGTTTTTTGTTTGTTTGTTTGTTTTGTTTTGTTTTTTAAACAGACATGTATGTATTCTGGGTATGAAAGCAAAAGCTAACAAATGTTAAGACTAACCTTAGTATTGTGTTAAAGGATAATTTTAAATTCACAAAGGCAATTTTTTTCTATGCTTCTAATGAGTACTCCTATGGAAATATTTTGATTAGTGAATTATCTGATCATTTGAAGTTTGTATTTAGTGTGTTAAGCTGACAATTCTAAGCTGTTTTAAAATTGTGGAAGTGTATTGGGAGGAAGTAGCATATAAAAATCTTTGCTCAAGCTTGCGTAGCATGCACTCCTTTAATCCCAGTACTTGGGAAGCAGAGGCAGGTGGATCTCTCTAGTCTACATAGTGAGACCCTATCTTGAAAAAACGATGTGTATGTGTGCGTGCATGTGTTTGTGTGCGTGGTTAAGCATGTGGAGGTGTCCGTGTAAGCCCAACTGCAGTATATGAATCAATAAAGTCTTAAACTGTCTTCCTGTCTGTATTTTAATTTTTATTTATTCTTTGATGGACTTTATACAGGTTGAATATATTCCTTATTTAAAATTCTTGGGATTAGAGTATGTGAGATTTAAGATTTTAAAAAATATTTGGGGGATATTCATTTATCCATCCATTCATCTATCCATCCAACATTATTTTGAGGATGAGATTCAGGAATCAAATCAATCATGAGATTTACTATTTCACGTGCCTTATATACATCAGCTAAGGATAGTTGTGCACAATATCTTTAAGAATTTTACATGTGAGACAAAATTTTTTCAAAGTTAATTTTTCATTTATGGTGACATCACCTCTAGAAACCTTTTGGAATTTGTTTTATTTCAGCTATTTTAAAAATAGGACTGGACAGTTCAGCTCAAGCCATGGTTTTATAGCCAAGTACCATGTAAAGGCCTTTACTTGTCTTAACTATAAAACACCCAATCTATTTATTCATTTATTTATTCATTTATCTATTTATTTATTTATTTATTTATTTATTTATTTATTTATTTATTTATTTATTTATTTATTTATTTATTGGTTAGACTTGGGGAGTAGAGTTGTGGAAATAATAATTTGGTGGATTATGTTGAATTTTATTTACACTCCAGTGTTTTTTTATTTTAAAAGTGCTCTTTTATTTTTTTCACAGGACAATGAAAAGAGAACTCCTTTGCATGCTGCTGCCTATCTTGGTGATGCAGAAATCATTGAGCTGCTTATTTTATCTGGTATGGCAACTCCTGAGTCATGTGTTCAGTTCTGTCATAGTGAGCGTTTGTCAGGCTGGAATGCCTACGGAATGCATAACCTGTGTCTTAATATTGGTTTCATAAGTAAACCAGTTTAATTTTTTACTCCAAAAATTTGCTCATATAGCCTGTTTTGAGTGCTTAAAGTACTTTAAGAAGTAGAATGAAGATTGGTGTCCTTAAATTCATTAAATACAAGTCACTTTATAGTTTGTCTAAAAATAATAATTGCTATTATGGAAAAATGAAAAACATAGATAAGGAGGAATAGGAAAGAGATAAATGTTATAAAAGGCATTCTGTATTGTAATTTTAGTGGGCCTCATTGAATATAGAGTTTTAAGGAGACAATTATATCTCTCCAAAGGAAAGGGAGGACTAGTGGCCCAGCAACTAGATGGAAAAAAAATAAGTCTTACTGTGTACAGAAATGAAGAATGTGCCAACAGAACTTCTTTAAATGACATTTTTTAAGAGCTGAGGATATGCTTCAGTTGGTAAAGTGCTTATTGTGCAAGCATGCAGCTTAAGTTCAGAATCCTAGCACCTTCGTGAGAGTCCAGGCACAACAGTACAAACGTGTAATCGTACTAGAGAGACAGATAGTGGGTATCTGGAGTTTGCTAGCCAGCCAGTCTGCCAGCAGAAACAGTGATTTTAGGTGCAAAATGACTAAGGAAGACAGCCAACATTGGCTTCTGGTTTCCACATGCATGTCTATACCGTAGGCACCTATATCAGGACACACACACACTGAAAAGAAAATAGCTTTTATTTCAATTTTTTGAAGGTCTTTAAAATACTTTCTAAGAAATTATGCTTTATGACCTGAATATGTAACTCAGCTGGTCTAACATAGAAAACCCTCAGCTATAACATGTAATATGCAATGATGGACAACAATAGCCAGTGGGAAGAAGCTACAACCTGAGGTTGTCTCTGACTACCACACACATCATAGCAGATGCTCATGTGTATTCTAACACACGGCTACATGCACATATCATATAGGTGAGTACACAAAAAGATAAGAAAATGGCTGTGTAAGAAACAGTACAATTTTGTTTCTCTTAATGTCTAGGACTTTTGATAGCTATTGCTATGGGTTTTTTAAAGAATCCTATTTGTTTTTATTTTAATATACATGCTATTTTATATGATCTTGTATGAAGGGGTTCATTTCCCCATTTAGTTAATTTTCTTATGGCTAGAAAAAAACTTCAGATGCTGGGGCTGAATCAGACTCATTCTTTCTTGTAAAAGTGAATATTTCCAGTAACAACTTTAGTTACCAAATAACAGCAGTGTAATAACTAACTACAGTGCAAGTGAGTTCATTCAGACCGAATCCACTCTGTTTTTGTAGCCGCACGGCCTCCTCTATTGAATCTACTGGTGGAACTGCAGACAGCTGTTTTTCCTCACGTCCATCAGTGATCTGTTGATGGTTGGCTGCTAACCCTCCATCACTAGTGTAAGAAGTAACCAGGTTGCCTGCTTGATCTCTTCTTTAGCAGTGTTCTTCTGTGGAAAGATTGGGGCTTAGAACATACACAGCTAGGAGAAAGGAGCACATTCACAGTAGGACAAAATGTTCTTTTGGAGAACTCAGTAGCTTTCCCTGTATCTGAAGACGCTTCCCTTGAGTCAGTGACCATGCCCATTGGGTACATATTTCTTATAATAGGTAGACATTTGTATATTTGGGTTTATAGTAACATGTTAGTTACTATTGTATTTCTCTGATAAAATGCCATAACCTGTTAACTTAGATAAGGAAGGACTTATTTGGGGGGGCTTATGGTTCCAGTAGGGTCCATAATTATGGGAACAGCATGAGAGCAGAAGTCAGACTGAAGGTGGACTCTGACTACTCACATCTAAAATCACAAACAGGAAGTGGACAGCACTGAAAACTATACATGGGTTGGATTTTTTTCCCCCACATGGCTTTTAAAACCTCAAAGCCAACCCCTATTGACACACCTCTTCCAGCAAGGACACACCTCCTAAGCCTTTCTCAGACAACTAGGAAATCAGGTACTCAAATATTGGAGACTTATGGGGGCCTCTCATTTGAACCACCACGTCTACTTGTTGGCTCAGATAAGCTCCTGGTCATCTCACAATGCAAATTAACTTCAAAACCCTCCATAGCATTTTGCAGACTGTGAACACACTGTAGACTTTCACAGACACTGACACTGTTTTAAAGAATTAAGTCTCTTCTGAGATTCAAAAAAGTGTCTCAGCTGTAACCCCCTATAAAATAAAAACAAATGATATACTTACATCACAAATGACTCAAGATACACATTCCTAAAGGGAGGACTAGAGGAATAGTGGGAAACATTAGACCAAAGCAAGACCAGAACCTGGCAGGACAAACTCCAAATTCTATAGCTTCTTGTCTGATGTCAAAGTGTGCTTAGATGGAACTGCTGTTCCAGCTTTTCTACCTGAAAGATTACAGCATCATCACCACAACCACCACTGCCACCATCAAGCAGGTAGCCTAAACAACAGCATTTTCTCATAGTTCTGGTCAGAAGCCTGAGATGAAGGTATAAGAAGGATTACTTCCTTCTCAAAAGAAAAGGCTCTGTTGTGCCTCTTCCCTTGGTCTGTGAATGTTGTAGACAAAGGCCTTCTCCCTCTGCTTTCACTCCATCTGCATCAGTGTCTACATTTCTTGCTATTTTAAAAATATCTTTACTACTTCTTTAAGAACTATGTATCGAGGGCTGGAGAAACAGCCCAGTGGGTAAAATAGTCAACACCACCATCTTCCTTAAACGGCTCTCTCTCTTCTTTACCTTCATATTGCTTGCAGCGATTCTCCTGCCAAAACATCTACCAATAACCTAGTGGGAACAGTGGAGATGGACTTGCTACTATATAGTGTCTGTTTGAGTGACCAGGATGTAGTGAAGAGATGAGTCTTTTCTCAGTGACTTAGCATCTCTGAAGCTCACAGATTTTATCTTTTGTCGTGTGTAAAACATGTGATGATACTGAGAAGCTGTTACAGGTTTGGTTTCTTTTTTTTCTCTCTCTACAAAGAGAGTTTATGTTTTAAGGGAATATAATGCTCTCCCCCAACCCCTGTATTTTCCTTTTTTTTTTTTTAATCTTTCTTTTAAAAAATTAATTATTTATTTTATTTATATTAGTACACTGTTGCTCTCAACAGACACACCAGAAGAGGGCATCAGATCTCATTACACATGGTTGTGAGCCACCATGTAGTTGCTGAGAATTGAACTCAGGACCTCTGGAAGAGTAGTCAGTGCTCTTAACAACTGAGCCATCTCTCCAGTCCCTCTCTTCATCTTTCTTGATAATTTTTCTGGCTAGTATTTATACTCTCTACTAGCAGTTGAACTACTTAACTTTACTCTGGCTGTGTCTTGCATTATTAGAATGGCTTTGCCATCTAATGCATATATTAATGTATGGCTAATTTTAGGAGAGTTCTTTATTGAACAGAAACTGGAAATATACTGCCTTCAGAGAGATTACCAAAAGAGGCTCTAGGAATCTGAAACAATAAAAATGTGCTGCTGTACTGTGGCTCTTTTATCATTATTGTTGTTTATTTCCTTTGATAGAAACACAGCCAATTACATTCTTGAACAAGTACATCATCACTATGTCATGATTTGTTAATATGCAAATCCCATACAATTTAATGCACGTGTGTAAGAAAGAGACCTTTTTCATTCATGCCTGCAGATTATTTTCATAAAATTGGCCTTTACATCATGAGAAATTAAAACATTTGATTAGTGCTTTTAAAAGAAGCACAGGATATAACAAAAGATAGCTGTTTTCTAAAACAAATAAATGATAAGTTTAAAATCCTATTATTGAACAAGTTTTAGTATTGTTTGTTGTAAGCGGCTGTGTCATTCATTATACCTTCCGTTCACTTTTAATGGATTCTTTATTGTAGTCGCTTGTTTTAATAAATTAGTTTTGACATATTGAAACATGAAGAAGAAAGACTGTCAGAACAAGACAATGAATTGGAAGTTTTCTTTAGAATTTTCATCTCCTTAATGTACCATTAAATTAGATTGTTTTCAGGTAGTTATATATTTGATAACCTATATCCAAAAGAAATACTTAAATTTCTACCCAATTTATGGTTCATTTTTTTATTGTCTGTACTTGGAGTCAAATTCTTGAAATATTTTTATAACTATCTTTTAATTTTTTTCTTCAGTATGTTTCTTTTTTTGAGTAATATTTATCATGATTGAAAATAGTAGAAACTACAATAATAGAAAATAATAGTGAAGAAACACACACATACACACACACACGCACACCAGCCTTCTGTTTGCCTGCCCAGTATAAGTGTACCCGGAAACCAGCCACTCAACCACTCAGGTTCCTACTCTCTTGCAATCTTGTCATCCCTCTGTGGTTTCAGTATTCATACAAACAAATATGAATATGACTTACCTCTTCCTATTTATAATTACAGGTAGAACATTATTGACTATTGATTTTTATTTTCATCTTTTTTACTTTTTATTTCTCAGGCTTTATCAGCACATGGAGAGCTACCTTAGTGATATGTGTGTGTAAAACACAGTTCTGTTCTCTTTTAATTACTTCAAAGCTGACTTCCTGAGGTATTAATGAGACCTCAGTTTTTGCCTTTGTTGGCTCAGGTACTATCCCTTCTAGTTTTCTGTGTCTGTACCTTCAGGCCTGTATTTCTATGTATAGACCTATATGTGGGTATAAGTACTTACGTAGAAAGAGCTGTAGGGATTCTTGAGAACCTTGGAATTTTTCAGCAGGCAATTGAGAGAATCGAAGACCCCATTGTTCTTCACTAATTTGACAATGTGAACCTTTAAAGAAAAGTGAACATTTCAAATGTTTTAACCTTGACTAAAAATAGCTTGACTTTTTATGGTCAGGTTGTCTACCTCAGTCTTCTTGGCCTCCAGGGGCCTGACAACTAGTTGCCTAAATATTTATTCCACAAATACACTGTTGTTGGAAGTGTTTCTTATTGGTATGCACAGGACCCTGAGGTGGATCCCTCGCTCTGCAGAGTACTTTTTAAATATATACCCTGCTTTCTTTGACCAGTTGTTTTATTGGCTTCACTTCGTTTTGTCTCATCTTCATGTTTTATATTCTTTTGTGTTGAGCACCTCTAGACCATCAACATGTGCTATATGTTCTGGATTTATTACAGGATAATTTTTGTACCAAGGTATTATAAAGTCTGTTTTTTAGATGAAGAATCTTAGGTACAGAGGGGTCACAGCACTGTTTAGAAGGTTTGTCCTGTACCTCTAAGTGTTAGAGCTATATGTAGCCACTGCATTTTATTATCTATCCCCTGAACTCTCACACTTAAAAACTGAGAAACAGTGTATTAGGAAGTATGAATTTTAGTAATACTTGACTCTGGTTTGTACACACAAGTATAAAACTACATCAATTTATTAAGAATTATTCAACATATTCTTTTGTTATCATCTAGGAAATTAGGAATTGGGATTTGGGGCATAAAACTATTAGAGTGATGTATACATCAGGAGCTGACGACCAGTTGAATAGTCAGAGCTGTGTTCTTTCTGCTCGCAACACGCTACTTATAATGGATGTTCTTATCTTACTGGGTCTATTTATATTTTGTTGGTACTTTGTCTGTTGACTTAATTTTAATATTTGATTTTTAAAAGATACTTTTTAAAACTTTAGGTATAACCAATAAAGACTTGTAAATTGGTTTATTTTCCTACATCTCTAAACATTGGATTCATTTTTGTATGATAACCTATAGTATTAATGTGTTTGTCGTTATACCTGTAATTATCTTTATATTACTTTATGACATTATATATTTATTAGTAAAGAAATACAGTAAAGAAATAATATTTTAAGTATTTGAGATTAACATTTTAAAGTGGGATTTGATTTTATCATGAATATGCTCTGTATAAAGGTGGCTTTTCTAGCCTAACTATAAAATGCTGTTTATTTCCTTTTTAATACAAAGAACTGACTCCTTTTGGGTAGTTATATTAACTCAGAAGAATAATTTTGTTTTATAATTTAAGGGTAATAATACATCGGAAGAAAATATACAAGTAATTTCTCAATTGTTACCCCTTGGAACTACATAACTTTAGGTTTATTAAAAAGCACTTCATGTAAGATATTTCAATTATTTTTTTCTTCTTGTTGCAGGAGCTAGAGTTAATGCCAAAGACAGCAAATGGTTGACACCTTTACACAGAGCAGTTGCATCTTGTAGTGAGGTATGACGTTTCTCATCGTGAATGTATATAAATGTACATAAAGAAGCACTAAGTAGGTCTGCATGGGTCCAACTTAAAACTGTATTTTTTTAACAGAAGGGAAAAAAAAAACTACTACAAGACCTAGAACAGTCTTTTTACTTCAGAATTTGTACAATTAACAAGCTAAGTTAATTGTTACATCTCTTCTTTTGTGTGTCATATTCGTGAGAGAATTTGAAGTAAATGAGCACATGCCCTTATTTCTGCCCCTCCATCATAAGAAAGTGTTTTCTAACACTTCCAGTCTTTTCTTTGCTGGTTCATAATGCCCTGTCACAAGACTCTGCTTAGCACAGTCATCAGTATTGTAGAATGATAAATTTCAACATTGAAGTTGAAATTTAGGAATTACTTTTTTTGAGATTTAAACTCATTTTAATAAAAATTTTTGAGATGTGGAATATTACTTTTAAGTGCATTTTATGAATGGTGTATGTGTGTACTCATGCATGTTCACATGTGTTTGAACACACAGATATATGTGAGTGTACTTATATTTGTATGCACATATGTGTGGAGACCCAAAGTTGATATCCGATGTTTTTCTTGTTCACAATCCACTTTATTCATTGAAACAGGGTCTCTTGCTGAACTTTACCAACTTAGGCCAGGCTAGCTGCCCTGGGTATTTACTGTTTCTGCTTCTAAAGTTCTGGGATTACAGGCAGCTACTACACTGGCCTGGCTTTTTAAAAAAATAAAACAAAAACAAAAACAAGGGTTCTGAGGATCCAAACAAGGGTCCTCACACTTGTAATTTATCAAACACTGTGCCATTGCTCCAGCCCTTGATGCCCATTGCAGCAGACCCAAAAGTATTACCTTAAAAAATGTGAGGTTTCTCACATGGAAAAAAGACTTTTCCTATTTATAGACCTATCTATATATTGTATGTACATTCAGACAACTGGCATTTGTCCTGGTTGGGTTTGGGTTGGCTTTGTTCAAATTAGCACAAGATAGTCATCTAAGAAGAGTGTTTTCTTTTGTTTTTTTGGAGATAGGCTCTTACTCCTTAATGTAGGCTAACATCAAACGCTGATCTTCCTGCCTTATCTTATCCTCCCAAGTATCAGGATCTTGGTGTATACCACTGTGCCTAGCTTGGTCTGTTTTGTTTGTTTGTTTGTTTTTGTTTTCAATGTGTATGGGTGTTTTGCCTGCATGTATGTCTGTGTGCCACAGATACCCCTGGATACTAAAAAGGAGTGCCAGATCTCCTAGAGTTATTGTTTGTAAGCTGCTGTGGGTCTTGTGAATTGATCCCAAGGCCTTTGCAAGAGCAGCCAAACACTCTCAATTTCTTAGCCATCTTTCCAGCCCCAGAAGAGAGAATCTTCTTTGAGAAAATGGCACTATTAACATTTTGGCCTGTAGGCAAGTCTGTGGGATGTTGTTTTTATCCGTGATTTGATGTGGGAGGGCCCACCCAGCTTACAGTGAGTAGTACATCCTTTGGCAGGTGGTACTGGGTTATATATGAAAGCACACTGAACAAGTTGTGAAGAGCATGCCTGTAAGCAGCACTCCTGCATGGCCTTTGTTCCAGTGTTTGCCTCCAGCTTCCAGCTTGACTTTCTGCCCTAACTTCTTTCATGATAAGCTATAAAATGAAGTTAATCCTTTCCTCACCAATTGCTTTTGGTCGTGGTGTTTTTTATCACAACAGTAGAAACCCTAACTAAGACAGCATTCTTAAACAGGTCTCTTTATTTTCTCTAACTGTAATGGAAGTGTAGGGTCATAAGTCTCTGTGTGTCTTTGGTTTACTCTCTGTCTTCTCAGATGTTAGTAGATTCCTGAGCATATCTTCAGTCTTTTTGCCAACAGATACTAGTGTTGTTTCCTGTATTCAGTAATCCTTGAGCCCTAATGTAATAGCTATTCACACTTTAATGTCACCACTGTGTGCTAGCTATCTTTCAGCAGTCTTCAAAGTCTGCTGGTGCTCTGTTAGTGTCCTCTTTCTCCTAGAGAAGAGCACCAAGGGGTAGTTTTTGTAAGACTGGAAGTGATAGTTCTTTATATATGCCCAAGAGTAAAAACTGTGTATAGTAGTTCCATTTTTAAGTTTTTAAGGACTTTCCAAAATAATTTCTATAATGGGAGTATTAATTTTCATCTCCACCAGTAGTGAATGTGTTCCTCTTCTCATTCTCCTTAACATTTGTTGACTGTGACAAGCAAAGCCAGTGAGCTATTTGTCATCTGCTGGGATGCCCTTCTGTGTTAGATCTAGAGGGTGCCACTGTAGAAAGTTCCAGAAGGTCCTTAAGCCACTAGCTCGGACAGGCAGTCCTGTGTCCTCAGCAATTGTGCAGGTAATTTGTTCTAAGAGAGAAAGTCATACAGTAGCCAGGCTCAAAGTGTCTTTGCATATTGGGATCAGCACAGTGGCTTGAAATGCCCTGAGCAGTAATATCTGGATGCCACCATGAGAGGCTACCTCCAAAGTTCTAGTTTCTGTATGATTCGATTGAACATTAGCTTTTTACTATCAGGGTTCCCAGCTTAGGATTGGTTCTTTAACATATCAGAGAGCTTTATACCAGCTGCTTAACACCTGTTGCAAGCATTACATTTAGATCTCAAGAGTTTTCTAGTAAACTATAGGTTTTTTTTTAAGTCAAGAATCATTGCATCTATAATAAAAGTTAAAAAAAATATATATTAAATATAAAATATAATAAAAGTTAAACATAGTTTGGCTTTCTTCTTATTTTTATCCATCTCCTTTGTGTCTTTCTTTTGCTGTAGCTAAAACTTTGAGTACTGTATCAAATAAGAGAAAAGAATGGGAATTCTTAGGTCTTGTTTCCAACTTTAGAGGAAATGGTCTCTTTTGTTTCTGTTTACTACAATGAATTTTATAGTTTTGTTGTGTATACTCTATTATTTTGATGTATATTCCATCTACTCCTAATATCTTCAAAACTTTATTAGGAAGGTGTGATGTATTTTTGTGATACGCCTTTTTAGTATCAATCAAAATGATTATGTGGTTTCTTCTATCCATATGCTACATTATATTTATTAATTTATATACATGAACCAGTGTTGTCTTTCTGCAATGAAGCACATTTGGTCATAACATATAATCTTCTTCATGTGTTCCTGAATTTCATTTTCAAATATTTTGCTGAGAATGTTTGCATCTGTTCATTAAAGAAACTGGTCAGTAACTTTCTTATTGTTGTTCTGTGTCTTTACCTGGTTTGGGAATCAGAATATGAGCTCATAGAATGAACTTGGTAGTGCTCCTTCGTTTTCTGATTGTGGAGCAAGTCTAGAGAAATAGGTATGAGATCTTTCTTGAAAGTTTGGTGGGATTCAGCAGTTAATTCATCTGGTCCTGGGCTTTTCTTTTGATTGTGGCTTCCAAGATATCATCACTTATAGTGGATCAGTTTACATTATTTCTATTTTCTAAGTTTAATTTTTTGGTTATAGTACATTTAGAAATGTTTCTATTTCTTCTGGGTCATCTAACTTCTTAGAGTATACTTTTTCATAACAGTTCCTAGTAACATTCTGTAGTTTGCTGAAGTATATTGTAATGACACCCTTTGCATCTTGAATTTTGTAATCTGTGTCTTCTCCCCTTTTCTTTCACTAGATTGGCTAAAGATTTGTCTGTTTTACTAACTTTTTCAAAGAACCAATTCTTTGTTGATTTTGCGTTTTGTTGTTTAAAGTTAATTTCATTCATGTATTCCCTAATCTGTATTATTTCTTATCATCCACAGAGATATTTGCACTCCCATGTTTATTGCTGCTTTATATACCATAGCAAGGAAGTTAAGCCAATCTAGTTGCTTATCAGTAGATCAATGGTTAATTAAAGTATGGTACAAATGAAATATTATTGAGCTTTAAAGAAAAGAGAAATCAAAGTTTGCAAAAAGGTGGTGGACTTAGAATATATAATACTGAGATCAGATAGTTTCACAAAGAAACAACATGTTTTTTCTCATGGACTCTGGCCTATAACTTATGCATTATATATTCACACATGATGCGTATAAGCAGATAAATGGATATATGTACTTGTCTAAAGGAGAACAAGAAAAGGTAAATATTAGGTGATAAGGAAGGGTGGAATGCAGATATAGCTCACAAGTATAAACAGAAATGAAGCTCATTGTGTTTCTAGTTTTAACTCTCATGGATTTGGAGGGTGTGGCAGTTAAATGCAAAAATATTGAAGGTAAGATTCAGTGTTAAGTTTCTTTCGGGATGACCTTTCTAACTATCACATTGTGATCTATAGACTTTGGGTCTGGCTGATTTCTTTGTGCGATGGTGTTTATTCTCAAGTTCTTTACAGTAAAGTTTTAGTTAAAGCCTTAGTATTGAGATTTTATTCTAGTTCTGCCACTTTTTATTTTTATATTTGGTTTCATAATTACTAAACAAGATTACCACTGTGACCAGAAAATTTTGCTGTTTAGTCATGATTATATTGCTTGATGTTCATGGCATATAAGTTCCTGGAATCCTAACGAACATCTACACTATAAAAGTGGTACTATGGGATTTTTTCATGTACTTCTAGGAGATGAATGTTTTGAAACAGTAATTCTTAAGTTGCTTCAACACTAACATGCTAAATAAATAGCATTACAATAAAAGAACTTTTATATACTAACTTAATTAACCAGACCTAGTGATTCTTTTCCACTTGATAAATGTAACAAATAATTCTTTGAGCTATGAGAAATATCTTTTTAAATTTGCGCATATTTAATATCAAAATAATAAATCTTATTAAAGCTCCTTAATGTATATGTTATATTTTGCTAGTAAGAAGTATATGCTATTAACACTTAAAAAACATGCATTTCTTTAGGCTTTTTTGTCTATACATTTTTATAGAAAGTACAGTGCTTTTAGTAAGAAAAGAGAATATGACTCTAAGTAGTATCTTGAAATTCAAAATATTTTTTTAAATTTTCATTATTTATAATGAACTCTTTCATAACTTATTTTCTCTAACTGTGTACATCTTTATAAATTTCTCAAAATATTCAATCCTCTCGTTTATATATTAGGAAGCAGTTCAGATACTTTTGAAGCATTCTGCTGATGTTAATGCTCGAGATAAAAACTGGCAAACCCCTTTACACATAGCTGCTGCTAATAAAGCTGTAAAGTGTGCTGAATCCTTGGTACCTCTTCTGAGTAATGTGAACGTGTCGGACCGAGCAGGAAGAACTGCATTACATCATGCAGCTTTCAGTGGGCATGGCGAGGTAGGTGCATCCATTTAGAGAATGATTGTCTCCTAGCCTCTAGTTAGTAATGAGTTTGCCTTCCTTTCTTTCATTCAATTCACAGGAAAAGCAAAAAATTCTCTTGATATTGCCCTTAGAAAGCCTCCTAGCCTTTTTTCTGTTTTCAGTGATGCAAGTGGTCCCAAATTAAAAGATTTATTTAGTACTTAGTACACATGTACTAGAATTTCATAATGACCTAGAATGAGAGGATTGTCAGCTAGCTATAGAATAACATAAGAGATATTCTGTCATTGTGGAGAAAGTGCAGGAAGACAGCAGTTCCATTGTTCTTTCGGAAGGAAGTATAATTGCAAAGAAAGGTGATGTTTGGCAACTATGCTTTCTTCTAGTTTATTATTAAGAAAATTCCTTAGTAACGACTATCAAAAGAAAACAGACTTAAGAAAATTAGACATCACAATGCTGGGGAGATGACTCAGTCCTTATCTGTGCAAGCAACAAAGACCTGAGTTTAAATCTCTTGCACCCACATAGAAAGCTGGGGGTGCTTGTGTGTACCTGTGGTCCCAGCATAGGTGGACAGAGACAGCCAGAGCTCTTCAATTTGTTGATTAGCCTGCCTAACCAAAGTGGTGAACTCCAGGTGAGAGACCCTGCCTCAAAATAAGGTGAAGCATAATGGAGGAGAACAACCAATATCAAGCTCTGGCCTCCACACACACGCTCAGCCCTGCGCTCACGCGCGAGCACACATACACTCAAAACTTTACATGACATGCAAAGCAGGTGGTTGTCTTTCATCAAGCATCGGCAAGCCTAGTTGAACCGGAGTTAGAAGAACCTTCGTCCGATCCCCCCAACTCCCACTGCCTTCTTTTTTATTTCTTTTATTACTGTTGTTCTTACTCTTCATTTCCCTTCCTTAATTTAAGATAAAATATTGCTATGTTCCAAACTCTTAAACTTCAAGCTGTCCTCCTACCTCAGCCTATTCTAAGCAGTAGGAGCAACAGTGTACCCAGATCCTAGTCCTTCATTTTGAAGACACAGAATCACAGTTTTTGAATGGCATTCTCCGGATTATACAGCTTGAAGCCTAGTGGCCTTGTTGATTTTGAACTGCAGTGCTCTGAATCCTTGCATCGACTATAGCATAGATCACAAAATGGAAAACCAATTATAAATATGTTAGTATTGGTTCATTATGAGCTAAGTAGACTTTGTAATAATTTGTTTTAAGTGTGGTCTGTCTACCATGGACAATTAAATTAAATTTCAGACATTACTGGTATAAGATGGTTGTTACATCCTAATAACACTTTAGGTGTAAATAACAATACAACTTCTATTTAAGTATTCAAACTTTCGATTTTCAAGACTTCGATGTTCTTAAAATACTGAGTAGTTGCAAAGTGTCATCTTAAAAGAGACTGCAGCTTGATTTCAGTAACACAGTGAACCCTCTTCCATGTTATTATACTATATTAAATGTCCTTCAACTAAAGCAATTCAGTGTGAGAATCAAGTTAAATAATCACAAGGCATATTTATGAATAATTTTACTTCTGAATCTCAATGAAACTATTCACTTTTATTCCAGATGGTCGAACTACTTTTGTCCAGAGGTGCCAATATTAATGCTTTTGACAAGAAAGATAGGCGCGCAATCCATTGGGCAGCATATATGGGTATGTACTTTTAAAATTTATCTTTAACGGTATATATAGAGAAAATAATGCATTTGGTGCTTTTGCATTTCTGCATTTTTAATCTGAGTTATACAGTGTCTGAGATTGCTACCCAAGCAGAGCAGGTAGAGAAAAAATGCTGCAACCGTTCATTAGATCTAGTTTATAAAAACTTAGAGAAGAAGGGACATTGCAGATGGTGGCCTGGGATGTTTAACTTACAGTAGGTGCTTTCTAAAAGCTCATTCTCATATCCATTCCCTTTTTACTGGATTATTGCAGTATAAGTTGTGAAGATGCATTAAAAAGCAGCTTATTAAGCTGGAGGGAAAGCTGAAGTGATACTGTGTTTGCTTTGCATGCACAAGGCCTTGACTTCAATCTGACACTGCAAAAAAAAAAAAATCTGAATTGTATTATTATGAACTAAGAGTATGTGTGTTTGTGTTCACGTATGTACATGTGTGTCAGGTCAGCTTCCAGAATCATTTCTCGGGAATTGTCCACCTTATTTTCTGAGTCATGGCCTCTGACTAGGATCTAGGGTTCTATTAGACAGACTAACCAAAGAGACCTGCTTGTTTCCAGCTCCCCAGCACTGGGAGTATCAGTGCACACTCCCATCCCTAAGGGTACCATTTTGGTCACACACTAAATAGCCAGAACCTGAAAATGTGATAGTGCCAAAAATATGTGACTCTTCTTATATAGGGAAATTTTTTTCTTGTTAATTGAAGGTATAAAAGCCAGAAGGAGTTCTGTTTAATCCTAGAGTCTCTTATTCTATGTGGAGTTTTTTTATATCCTTAAGTCTCTGAAGACTTTTTGAGTAGCTTAGGTTGTAGGTTATTCATTATAGGTTACTTATTGGGACAGTTTAGAAACGGTGTATGTGCTTTTAAACAACAAATTTTGTGTTTAAAAGGTATGCACAGTCAGTAGAGTATAGTGAGCCTTTCGCTTTGAAGTAATTAGGTTTGACTTAACAGACTGTTTTCATGAAATGAAGGCCAGAATAATATTGTTTGAGGTTGAGCTTCTGAAATAATCAAGTGTGTGGACCTCAGTCTGGGCCTTACCATGGCTTGGTTGTCCTTGGTTCAATTGATTATGATTAAAGGAATATTCTTTGTTTTGAAGATAGCAGTACATTCTTTATCTACCTTGTGTTGCTATAACAGAATACCCAAGGTTAGGAAATTTATCCTGAGCAGCATTTCATTTCTTTCAAACATTGGAGCTTTGGAAGTCCAAGTGAAGGTTCTGTCATCTGGTCAGTGCCTTCCTTCCTGCGGTGTCATGTCATGACCTGACAGAAGACATCATCACAAGGTAAAAGAGAAAGAAAGAACGTTAAATGATACTGAGACAGAGAAACACGATCTAGTGAAGGTTAACAGTAGAAGTAAATTGTATTGTTTTAGTTACTCTCTACCAGTATTTTTCAAAAATATTCTGAATTCTTAGATTTTTTTTCAATTGTCTTTAATTACAGCATGAATTATTAGATATCATGCATTAGAAATTTAATGTGTTATTTTACATTTCTTCAAAGGTATTCAGGATATATTTAATAATTTCTGTATGCTGATGATTTTTTGCTTCTTTCTTTGTTTTTTTGTTTTTATGTATTTTCAGGTCACATGGAAGTAGTGAAATTACTTGTATCTCATGGAGCTGAAGTGACGTGTAAGGATAAGAAGTCTTACACACCTCTTCATGCAGCAGCCTCTAGTGGAATGATCGGTGTAGTCAAGTACCTTCTAGATCTTGGAGTTGATGTAGGTATACAGATTGAGCAGTGTAAATTAGTGTTATTCTGCTGTCAAAACTTAGGTTTGAAAGATAACTAAAATCTTTGTGCTCTCATCAAATCTTTCTAACTCTTTTTACTAGCTAGTATCTGATATGATCAATATATATGTCTAAGAGAGGATTGTTCTCCTGTGATGAAACACCATGACCAAAGCAAGTTGGGGGGGGGGGGGGAAGGGGATTTATTTGGCTTATGCTTCCATATCACCATTCATCATCAACGGAAGTCAGAACAGGATCCTGGAGGCAGAAGCTGATGCAGAAGCCATGGAAGAGTACTGCTTACTGGCTTGCTCATCTCACTTTCTCAAGAACCCAGAATGACCATCCCAAGGGCTGGCATCACTCATAATGGGCTAGGCCCTGTGCATCAATCATTGATGAGAAAAATGAAATAAAGGTTTGTCTACAGCCCAATTTTATAGAGGCAGTTTTTCAATTGATGTTCCCTCCTCTAAGATGACTCTAGATTGTATCAAGGTGACATAAAACTAGCTAGTATGATAGATAATTAGACAAACTATGTAAAGAGTTAAAACCTATTCCAAAGATAAGTGATTTGCCCAACGTTTCTGTTTTCAGTTCCTGTTTCTTTCAGTTCTCTAGGAGCTAGTAAATCAGATAGATGTTGACTAGTTAGCTGTGTTATTGTCAGTTTTCTGAGCCAGTAAATCTAACCTTATTTTAAATGATTATAGCATTATGGGATACTGGCAAAAGCAAGAGAAGAAGACAACAAAAGATGTATTTTATACATACAATGTTTGTGTTGTACACTACATAGTACTATCATTCTTTTTTGGCTAGGAAGGGATGCTAATCTCTTGATATAGTTGATCCCTGAGTAAAAATCCATCCCGCTTGTATATATGATGCTTTAAAAACATTTCCTTTACTCCCAGTTGTAATAGATTTACTCTTTTGATTTTGGGGACAGTCTCATTGTGTAGCCCAAGTTGGCCTCAAATTTGGAATCCTCCTGTCTGAATTTGCAAGTGCTTGGGTGATAAGTGTATGCCACCTTCCCTGCTCTGATGTTACTACACTCACTGTAGGAGCATGTAGATCAAACTTACTAGTTTTTAAAGCAGTAGATAAGGAGAAAGGAGAGAACAAAGAGAGCTTTTTACAAAAGCTGTCAAAAAGTATGTGACTAGTTAGACAAAACATGGCAGGACTGTGAGAAACACTTTACTGAAAACAAGGAAGACATGGAAAATGTGGGAATTAGGAGACGTTGGAAAACACCCAGACATATCATTGAATGGGACCCTGAGAAGTACAAGATGGCTACAAGCTGCATTTTGTTAACAGTTCTTGTAGTGTTCTTTCTACCAATTAGCATAATGGCCTTAAAGGACCTCTGAAAATGATGAACAAGGTATCCTTGCCTCCACTCACCATGTACAGTGATGAATTCTCTCTTAGCCTGAAGACATTTTTTTTAATGTTTTTGTTTTGTTTTTAAAGATTTATTTTATGTGAGTACATTGTTGCTGTCTTCAGACACACCAGAAGATCCGGTTACAGATGGTTGTGAGCCACCATGAGGTTGCTGGGATTTGAACCCAGGACCTTTGGTAGAACAGTCAGTGCTCTTAACCACTGAGACACCTCTCCAGCCCGAAGACTTTTGAAAATACATTGTTTTTTATTTTCTTAAAATATAACTCTTGTGGAGGAATTTAACATTGTATGTGTGAAGTACATTCTCTAAATGTATGTAGCCTGTTTAAAACCAAATGTTTTATTGTTAAGTCTATTATTGTAAAACAACCTTAGCATTGTAAACCCCATCTTTGTATTAATCTCATTTTTTATAACTGATAATTTAAAATAGCTTATAGTAGTAATAGAATTGCTTCACATTCACATTTTTTTCCTATAGATGAATGAACCAAATGCCTATGGAAACACACCTCTTCATGTGGCCTGT
The DNA here is from genome assembly GCF_963924665.1 of Micromys minutus. Classification (NCBI taxonomy): domain Eukaryota; kingdom Metazoa; phylum Chordata; class Mammalia; order Rodentia; family Muridae; genus Micromys; species Micromys minutus. The sequence continues at coordinate 28,071,742 of NC_137981.1, forward strand.
TATAATGGACAAGATGTTGTCGTAAATGAGCTTATAGACTGTGGTGCTAATGTAAATCAGAAGAATGAAAAAGGATTCACTCCTTTGCACTTTGCTGCTGCATCAACACATGGAGCACTGTGTTTAGAACTTCTGGTTGGCAATGGGGCCGATGTCAATATGAAGGTATGAAACAATTAGAACCTAGGCTTTAAGTATGTAGTTAACTGTCTAGAACATTCATAACATACCATCCAGAATTACAAAGACCTACTCATAAACTTAAGAACATGGATAAGGCCAGGTGTGGCACACTAACCCCAGCACACTGGAGGCAGAAGCAGGCAGGTCTTTCAGTTTGAAACCAACAGAGCTGTACAGTGAGACCCCGTCTCTACCATTAACACCTCCCAAAAAGAACATGGATACATTTTTTAAAATTATTATGCTGTATCAAAGAAATAATTTTATACATTTTTTCCTCTATGTAAGATTCTAGAACCGATGGAATTCTGTTTATTTGGAGTTCTAGAATTTATAGCTAGGGGAAAATAACAGATCAGTTGTTGCCCATGGGAAGAAAGGAAAGGTGACCTGGGCAAGGGGCATGAGGAGACCTTATAGGGTAATGGAGCTGCTTTGTACTTTGTCAGAGTTTGTGTGCTGTAGATAAGCACTCACAAAAACCCACCCTGGGTGCTTTTAGGATTAGTGCCCATCATTATCTGTAAACTTTGCTTTAGTAAGGAGACTCTAGATATTGAATAGTGATACATCTGATTGGCAAACAGTGATGACATTTGTGACTACCTCTAAAGTATCAAATAATTATATTGATAATGTGATAGAAAACAGTGTTAGAATCTAATGGTGTGTGTATGGATAATCATCATGCTGTGAGACTTTTTTGAAATTGCTCTTGTCTGAAATTTCTGTTACAAGATTTTTTATGGTATTGGAATAGAAACATCAGTGTCTTACACATAAAGATTAGTCACTTGGCTTTTTGTGCATGATTGCTTGTAGGAGTAATGTAAGCATATTAGAAATACATTAAAGTTCAGGAGTCAAAATAAATTTATCTTCACTGTAAATCTGTGAGAAACACAGGTAACCAAGATTTCAAGCATTATTATTTTATAGTACACACTTATTTTTGATTGTTAAAAGGTATTTTCACTGTTTGTTCCTGGGTTTATTCATCTGTTTGTCATTTAAGCACTTGACAAAAACCCATCTTGTGTTATGAAGAAAACCGCAATCAAATTTGAATGATTTAGGATTAGTAAAAAATACGTTAGCTTATAAATACTGTTTGCAGAGAATTTCAGCCCACTTTGTATGTGGTTACAGGTGAGCACTGCCTTGCCTAACTACAGCAATAGCACTGACCCTTTGAGAAGTGAAGCATCTTTAACTCTACCAGGACTCATTTACTTTGATTTCCCCCTCCCTCCTCCCCACCCCCTCAACTGAGGGACAGGGTTATTTCCATCACTCTCAAGGAAGGAAGACCAGAAAGTATCATTAAGAGTCTATTATGCTTTGGGTTAAGCTGTCTTTTTTAAGTTATTCTAAATTAACTTATTACTTTACCTGTATGCATATTTTGCTTGCATATATTCCTGGTGCCTATGGAGGCCAGAGCAGGAGTCAGATCCCGTGGAACTAAACTTGTACTTTTTAGTTGGCAAAGGGTGTGTCTTAGTGATTTAACAGATCTGAAGGCAGCGGCCTACAATAGATACCATGAAACTTGCTTTAATCTTGCCCAACAATTTGTAATTGCCCTTTCAATTCAGTTGTCTGTGTTATACTGGGGTGAAGTTCCATTGAAGCATGTTTCTTGTGTTGATGACTTCTCAAATGTCATCTGGTCCTGAAATTGTACAAAGATTATTGATAGCTCTAGGTTTTCAACCCACAAGAAGTCTCAGTGCCCACCCCTCTCTCATGCTGGCAAGTCTTTACTTTACACAAGCTAGAATCATTTGAGATGAAAGAAACCTCACTTGAGGAAAATGCCTTCATAAGATCCAGCTGTAAGTCATTTACTTTTTTGATTGATTGATTGATTGATTGATCGATTGATTGATTTCTGGTTTTCAATACAGGGTTTCTTTCTCTTTGTAGCTCTGGCTGCCCTGGAACTCACTCTGTAAACCAAGCTAGCCTCAAACTCTCAGTTCTATCTACCTGCGTCTGCCTCCTGAATGCTGGGATTAAACATACATCGGGCTTTTATTTTCTTTATTAGTAATTGATGAGGGAGAGCCCAGCCCATGTGGGTAGTTTCATTCCTGGGCTGGTGATCTTGGGTTCTCTAAGAAAGCAGGCTGAACAAACTATAGAGAACAAACCAGTGAGCAGCACTCCTTCATGGCCTCTGCATCAGTTCCTGCCTCCAGGGTCCTGCCATGTTTGAGTTCTTATCCTGACTTCTTTCAGTGGTGGACAATGATAGGGAATTGTAAGCTGAATAAACCTAAACCCTTTCCTCCCCAAGTTGTTTTTGTCTTTGTGTATCGTCACAGTAATAGTAACCCCGACTAGGACAGTTTTCCTCACTGTTTTTGGAGACAGGTTCTCATGTCACCCAGACTGGCTTTTAACTTGCTATATGCTGAGGTTGGCCTTCCTCCGCATCATAAGTGTTGGGGTTATTTATAGGTGAGTATAGCCACAAAGCCTGACTGTCTTTATTTTGAGACAGTTTCTTACTGAATACCCCAGGTCTCATTGGTCTTCCTGCTTCATCTTCTTGAGTGCTGAGATAGTAAACAAGACCAGCTGTTCTGTTCTTAAGAACAAATTTTTCTTCCCAGCTGTCTATCAGTTTACTTAGCCACAATGCCAGTAACCAATGATCAGTATTCCATAACCTCCCTGTTCTTGCAAAAGTTTTATGCAAAGAAATTCAAATAATTTAATTCCCACTTTGTAAAAGGTTTATGAAAATGTTTTAATCTCCCCCACTCTGTAACACTTTTGTCTACACAAAATCCTTGCTACTTTTAACCTCAGTTCCTTCATTTCTGTGCAGCAGTTCTTTTAAAACTAGCCCCAACCCCTCAAAAAAGGTGTCAGATGCCTTTAATTTCAGCGCTCAGGAGGCAGAGGCGGTCAAATCTCTGCATGTTTGAGGCCAGCCTAGTCTACAGAATGAGCTCCAAGACCACTAGAGGTACACAAAGAAACCCTGTCTCAAAAAACAGAAGTTTTTTATGCTGGGTAGTGGTAGCACAACTTTGATCCTAGCTTGGAAGGCAGAGGCAGGTGGGTCTCTGAGAGTTTTGAGGCCCTGTTCCAAGAAAATAAATAAATAGGTAAATAAAAGAATAAAAAACTTTAACCAAACAAAATATATCACACTGAAGTTTAAGCATAAGTCTACTATAAAATATATGACCTTGATTCTTATTCCTGGGTTTCGGTAACAGTTCCTAGAACATTGATGATCTCTTTACTTGCTGGCAAGATGGCTCAGCATATCAGGGTACTTACCACAAAGCCTCACAACCTAAGTTTGGTCTCTGGAACATAATAGAAGACGAGAAATAATTTCTACAGGTTGTCTTCTGACCTCCACACATGCACCATGATATTAGCATATGTGCAAAACATAAATAATACATAAGTAGATGTAAAAAAAGTTAACTTCTACCTTGACTCTAACATGATTTTAGATAGTTAAAGACAATCATTTTTCTCTAATTTGAAGAGAAATAAATGTACTTTCCTACTAGTGTTAAGGCATGTTTTTCAACTGGCAACCTTAATTTCTTCTTTCTTTATATGCATACTTTCTATAATCAATATGTAGAAAGTAAGTATATCCTAATGTTCTCTATAAGCTTATAGAGGTCTTTCTCTTTTTAGCTAGAAGACATAATGGAATTTTTTAATCTTGGGCTCTGTTTCCTCACTTATAAAATAGAAGATAGAGTCTGTATTACATTTTATTTATACACTTAGAGTGTGTGTGGTACGTGCGTGTGTGTATGTGCGTGCATGTATGTAAGTGTGTGTAAGTGTGTGTCAGAGGACAACTTGCAGTATTAGGTTCTCTCCTCCTAGTGTGTGTCTGGGGATCAAACTTAAGTCATTCGGATGGTTTAGCAGTGAGCTCTTTTTCTACTAGGCCATCTCCCAGGCCTGAAAATAATAGTATCTTATCTATCTGAGGATCAAATGACTGGCATATAAGAACTATTTTAAAATTATTCCTAAAATGTGTTTATTATACTTCAAAAATGTTGACTGAAGTCATATCACATTTTACTATATTATGAATCTTGTTTATATTTTTATTTGCTTTGCTTTTTGTCTACAAAAGTGGATGTGTAACCAGTCATAATGGCTAACTTCAAAAACTCAGGTGACAGCAGATGCTGGTGAGGATGTGGAGAAAGAAAAACACTTCTCCACTGTTATTGGACTTGTAAACTGGTAAAAACCACTCTGTAAATCAGTCTGGCGGTTCTTCAGAAAATTGGACATAGTGCTACCTGAGGACCCAGCTATACCACTCCTGGGCATATAGCCAAAAGATGCTCCAACATATAACAAGAACACATGCTCCACCATGTTTATAGCAGCCTTATTTATAATAGCCAGAAGCTGGAAAGAACCCAGATGTCCTTCAACAGAGGAATGGATACAGAAAGTGTGGTACATTTACACAATGGAGTACTACTCTGCTATTAAAAACTTCATGAAATTCCTAGGCAAATGGATGGAACTAAAAAATACTATCCTGAGTAAAGTAACCCAGTCACAAAAGAACACTCATGGTATGTACTCACTTATAAGTGAATACTAGCCCAAAAAGCTTAGAATACCGAAGAAACAATCCACAGAACTTGTGAAGCTCAAAGAGAAGGAAGGCCAGAAAGTGGATGATGCCTCAGTCTTTCTTAGAAGGAAGAACAAAACGTTCATGGGAGGAAATAAAGGGATAAATAGAGGAGCAGAGATTGGAGAAAAGATCATCTAGAGACTGCCTTACATGCAGCCACTAAACCCAAGCACTATTGCTGATGCCGAGTAGTGCTTACTGGCAGGAATCTGATACGGATGCCTCCTCATAGGCTTTGCCAGAGCCATACTGATATAGAGGAGGATGCCTGCAGCTAATCATCGGACTAAACACGAGGACCCCAATGAAGGAGGTAGAGATAGGAAAGGGTCTGCAACTTCCATGGGAAGAACAAAAAAAAAAAAAAAAAAAAAACTAACTAAACCCACCACAGCTCCCAGGGACTAAAGCACCGACCAATGAGCACACATCAAAAGACCCATGGCCCCAGGTGCATATGTAGCAGAGGACAGCATTTTCTGAAATCAATGGGAAGAGAGGCCTTTGGTCCAGCGAAGGCTCATTTTCCCAGTGTAGGGGAATGCCAAGGTGCTGAGGGGGGAAGAGGGTGATTGGGAGAGGGAGCATCTTTATGAAGGCAGTGGGAGGGGGAAGCGGGGATTGGAAGAAAGGGATAACATCTGAATTGTAAATACAGAGAATATCCAATTAAAAAATGGGTGTGTAAATAAAATTAACACTGAGTTGAAATGTCTGTCATAGTGAACACTTTTGGAAATGTGAAGGTAGAACGCTTTTGTTAAATATCTTTGTGCTTTTTTCCCCTCCTGGTTAAAGGAATAAAATACCAAATAAAATAACAAGTATAAGTATGTTTTATAAGTGGTTTACAAAGGTGGTAATATTTAGACTGCAACAGACTTATAATATCCTCATTTTCATTTTGAGGAAGTAAAGGCTCAAAATTGTTAGGCAGCTTGTTGAAACTCACGCTCTGCTTCTGGAGTCCACATGCACACAATGCTTCTCATCCTTCTTGCAGTGCCTTAGAGTAGGTTAAAGAAGTAAGCTGGGCAAGGGAGTGCATCCCTGTGATCTCAGCACTTGGGAAGCTGAGCTGGGGGGATCACAGGCTCAGCCATTCTGAAATATATAGTGAGTCTGAGGTGACTGTGTCCCAAAACAAGCTAAGACAATTATAGATTCAAACACGTTGGTAACCATCCGTGTGTCTCTGTAACATGAAAAGTTTTACAGGGTTGGTACAGACTTGGAACATTTATCATAGTATATGTATGGAAGGCATGCTGCATAGAGCTGAAGGATTAGAATACAGAGCATTTTCTTTCCTGTATAGTTAACTCCCAGCAGATTTTAGAAATTAAAAATATCATTTAACAGGAAGACCTATCACATCACCTTGGCATTATTTGCATTTGAAATTTCTTCTGATAAATAGAAAAGTACAGCCATCCAGTCTGATATTCTTAAATAATTCAAGAAAATAGCTAACAATGTTGATTACAAATAATTATGAACAAATTAAGACATGGTATTTGAAATAATTTATCGTGATCTCAGGAGGTATGAGGTGGAAGATGGAGGTGACACTTGAAGCACGTCATGATTGTAGCATGTGGGGTTTCAGCACCTTGGCTGAACCATTTAATAGCCTCTGTTCTTTCTTCCCGCCTGTAGAATAAAAATTTTAAAGTTAGACAGTTATAAAGTGCCACACAGGATTTGTACAAATAGTAAGCGTGAGGATCTTTTTGTGTATTTGATATATATTCTAGAAAAATAAGCCACATTATGCTTTAAATAGCTGGTTTAACTTCATAAGACTTACTTCTTGTATAATATTTATAAATTTATATAAGAAAATACCTAAAGTTCAACTAAGGAATGCATATTCTGGGTATAGCATAGTAACTGAACAATGTTTCTTTGTTCATTATTTCAGAGTAAAGATGGGAAAACCCCCCTACATATGACTGCCCTTCACGGTAGATTCTCCAGATCACAAACCATTATCCAGAGTGGTAAAAAGTATTTCTGTTTGTTTCTTTTATTTCTCCAATGTAGTTTGGGTTTTTGTTTTTGTTTTTTTTGTTTTTTTTTTTTTTTTTTTTTTTTGGTTATTGTTTGTTTGTTTGGTTAGTTGGGTTTTTTAACCCACAAAGTGAATGGCACTGTGGGATTGCCATAGAAGTGTGTACAGTTAAGATTTTATTTTAGATCTCTTCAAAATCATCACAAGATAAAATACTATGAATCTATGACATTCCGATTTTTCTATTCTTCTGAGTTAGTAATTTCATTTCTTTCTCTTTTGAGGGAATAGTGGGGAAGAACCACCATGTATAGCTTAGGCTGGCCTTGAATTAACAATGCTCTCAGCACATGGGCCACCTTGCCCAACTATGAATGGCATACATATGTAGTGTTAACATTTTCTTTCTCAGTATCACTAGTTGGGAAACTACCTTGCTACATGTAGTAAATATTAACATGAGCTTTGCTGCATTTTCACTTTTTCCTCTTTGAACTCTTCTTAGGGTTTTAGTTTGTTTTCTGTACTTTATTTTCTTGTGTTTGAATTAGTACTAGACAAATTAAACTTTTAAATAATTGTATGGATATTAATGCTAATCTGTTTCTCAGACCACATTCCAAAGGACTGTTTGTTAATAGTCCTTGAGATGTTTTATTAAGTTTTTATTTGATCTACATGCATATTTGCCTGAATGTCTGTTTGTGCACCACATGCACATGATGACCAGAAGAGGGTGTCAGATTCCCTGGGATCAATTACATATAGTTGTGAACTTCAATGTAGGTGCTGGGAATTGAACCCAGGTCTTCTGAAAGAATATATCCTGTGCTCTAATCAATTTCTCCAGCCTCTTGTTGGGCATTCTTTAGTGTGTAGGTATGCTGTGTGTATATAAGAGAGAAGGAAAGAAAAGTGTGCAAGTGCTAAGGAGTACATGTGGAGGTATGAGGACAACCTCAGATATTAGTCCTTAGCTTCCCCCTTGGTTAAGATAAACTTAAGACGTTAGCTCCAGATTGTCAGGCTCGCAGGCTTCCAGAGATTCTCATTTCCACCTCCCAACTCATCTTACAGATGGCCACTACCACATCCAACTTTTCATGAGCTCTGTTCCTCGTGTTTATTGGCAGGCATTTTGCCTACTAAGCCATCTCCTCAAGAACCTCTTTATCAGCTTTTTATTGCTAGAATTCTGCAGGGGTGGGGAAAGCTCATGATCCAAAGATTTTTAAAGTACTGTAAGCAGTTGTCTTCATGAAGCATAGGATTGCTCTAACGTGCTGCTCTAAAGCAGTGTCTTTAGACTAGTGGTCTCTAGACTCATTGTTTCCTAGAACCCTTCTGATGATTTAAAATATGTTTAAATCCTATACTCAATTAGTAAAACTTTTAAATGTACAGTTGGTAACTCCAACTGTTGTGAATGAAATTAGTTAGAATATGTTCATTACTTTATTCTTAAACAGCATTTTATATTACATTGCATTTACAGGTTTTGGCCAATCTGTATATAATAATCTAGTGTCTGACATCATATCCTTTATTTCAGGAGCTGTAATTGACTGTGAAGATAAGAATGGAAATACCCCTTTGCATATAGCAGCCCGGTATGGCCATGAACTGCTAATCAACACTCTTATTACAAGTGGTGCTGACACTGCAAAGTAAGTAGTGCTCCCAGGAGTAGTGGGGGTGGGGTGGGGCGGGGCGGGGCAGGGCAGTCAGCATTGTAGTAATTGGTCGGTTAGTTGCTTTTTCTTTACCTTTTGTTTTTGACACTGATAGATTTAAAATGTTTTAGGAAAAATTTTATTTGATTAGTCAGTGTGACATGTTTTAACATTTCTGTTTCTTCCCCCCCCCCACATTAAAAATACAAAGTTTTGATAAGAAATTTAACTTTTAACCCTTTGTTTTCAAACTAAAAGTTCCAAATTGTACACACCCAAATGTTTTTCCTTGGACCATCTGTAAACAGTGGTTTCAGACTAATGTGCAGAGCCTAGGAATTCCCAGTCACTGGTTCAAAGTGGTCCCTGCCCTCCACCTTCTTCAGTTAATAAGAAAGTTTACTCTTAATTGTCTTACATATTAAAATTGCCCTATAAAATTTTAAAGTATGAATTATTTTGTATATATTTTGCAAAAATCAAGATCATACTCCAATTGGTGTTTTTAAGTCCTGTATGTCATGTTATATGTATTCATGAGCAATTGTTAGCTTTCTACATATTCATAAGTAATATGCTACTATATTTATGTTCTTTGTGATCCAAAGTATATATTAATGTTCATTTAGCAATATATAGAGAGGCTTAATATTTTTCACATTTCTGTAGATAGCTCTAGTTTAAGTTATGGGATTTAATTTTAATAAATCAGGATACATATAATATTCTCCTTATTTACAGTTAAGTTGCTTCCCATTTTCAACATTTCAGAATGACTGGGATGGTCGCTCTTGAGCACATTATCTTGCAGAAGTGGTTTAAAATGGTGGGGTGAAGTGGGACAGAAATTTTGTTCCCTGAGCAAATGACATAGCACAGAGGTGCTGCTGGGCATTCAGCATTTACAGCATGGACTCATAAACATGGGTGAGGTGTGTCTACAATGACGATGGTGCGGAGGTTAGAAAAACCGATCTGGGTGATGAATTAATGCTGCTTTTCAGTGACTGCACACATTAAGATGTTTCTACACAACCAGTTATCTTTTAAGTGATACCTTTATATTCTATTTTAAATTATATTTTTCATGTGTTGTGATGTAGTTTCTGTTCTGCCCATTTAAGGCGTGGTATACATGGAATGTTCCCACTCCATTTGGCAGCCTTAAGTGGTTTTTCAGATTGCTGCAGAAAACTCCTTTCTTCAGGTAAGTGAACCTTCACAGACCAGTTTGCTTGTGCATGCTTGCCTGTGCTCACACTCTTTCACACACACACACACACACACACACACACACACACACACACACACACACACACACCATGTCACAGTTGCCTCATCAGCTCTGAGCAATGCTTTATTGAGTCCCTTTGTTTATGGGGTGTGGAGTGTCCGTAGAGCAGCTTTTACCCAGTGATGGCAGTCTGCTCTCCTCCTGTTCAACTGGTCCTAGAAGCAAAACACTTTGCCTGCATGTTTCATTCCTTTGAATCTTCATTTTGAGCATTAAATATCTTACAGGCTCATGAAATTATTAATTCATTACCAGTATTTAGGGTTTTTTAAAAAGATTTATTTATTTTATGAATATGAATACAGTACACTGTCGCTGTCTTCAGACACACCAGAAGAGGGCGTCGGATCCCATTACAGATGGTTGTGAGCCACCATGTGGTTGCTGGGAATTGAACTCAGGACCTCTGGAAGAACACTCAGTACTCCTAACCACTGAGCCATCTCTCTAGTCCCAGAACTTAATTTAAAATGCTTTAACTACTTGGTATGGATTTTTGCTAGTGTTACTGCAAACTGTGATTCTTATTAAGTGCATTGAATTGCTGACTGTAAAAGATTTAATTAATTTTAAATTATTCTTTATTTCTCATTATATAAGAAAGTTAAATATTAGTATTCATGTTCACTGAAATAAAGTAGTGAGGTTTCAGTAAAAGTATTAATAGAATGAGACACACACCCTTCTGAGGTTTAGGGGGAAGTGTTTTTGTTAATGTGTGTAAATTCATTGTTTTGTTTGTTTTGAGTATCAACAAGGTATTCATATAAAGCTATTCGTCTCCACTTAGCATGAAAAAGAATACTAAAAGTGCTCCCCAGTATTAATAGCCACATTGAACAAAGTACATATACTCTTTTAGAGGGAGGGGATGATGAGTGGAGAGTCTGTAAAGCCAACAATAACCTTGAACTTGCAATTCTCCTGTTTCTGCTTCCCAAGTGCTCAGATGACAGGTGTTTACTGTTATACCTGGCTAAAATGCTTTCTTGAGATACCTGTATACTATACACTTAAATGTTTACTTGTTTAATATGTGCAGTTCAGTATTTATAATGTGTTCATGTGCATATATAACCAAAATAACATCCAGTTTGGAGTATCTTTAATCCCTATAAAAGAAACACCATTAGCATAGTGTGGTATATTAGCCATGTAATAATAGTTTTTATAGAATCACCTAGCAATCTTTTATGGCTGGCCTTTTTCACTTTATGTTCTTGAAGACTCATATCTGTGTCTGTTAGCAATACATCATTCTTTCTCTTGTTGACGATTATTCCAGTTACATCCTATAGCCTTTTGGAAATTAGAATGGTTTTGTGGGCCTGCCTGTCTGCCTGCTTGTGACAGACTTTATACCAAAACTCAAGAGATCCTCCTGCGTTAGTCTGGAACTGAAGGTGTAGCCCTTCAAACAAGCACTACAGGAATTGTTTGCTTGCTTGCTTTATAATGTTGTACCTTACTAGTATATTTTCTTTATTTATTTTAAATAAATGTTAAGAATATGCTTGCTTAGGGTTGAAAAGAGCAATGTGATTTAACATTTCTTGAAATACTATCTTATTGCAAAATAATACATCTATAAAATTACATATGAGAAAGATATATACTCATTTTTACAGGATTTGACATAGATACCCCAGATGATTTTGGCAGAACCTGTCTACATGCAGCTGCAGCTGGAGGGTATGTTAATAGTATTTTCACTTCTTTTTAAAGGTGCAGAGGGAAATTATGGAAGTAATTGTCAGAGTATACATTTAATATCTCAAGATTGCCTGGGGTCAGTCAAGAAAGGTGGGGGAGAGGGAGAGTGCAGTCACGGAGGCTGTCTCTTTGTTCCTTTTTATTAGTTCTCAGCTGCCACAAAATAGAAACCGAACCATGGCTGGATAGTAACAAAAGACAGTCCAAGGCAGCAAAAAATTGTTTTTGTTTTGTTTTGTTTTGTTTTTTTGTCTTCCTTCAACTAAGTCATAAGTATTAAGCAGGAGAGAACAAACCTACAAAAGGAAATGTTACTTTTTATATGAAAAAGTAATTTCTAAACAAATAAAGGTGTTCATGAAATGCTGAGGACATCAAAAATGTTATGACTGTCTGAGTAATAGTATAATATCAGAGAGAAAATATTGATGGTGCAGTTATGTCTTGGTTCAGAAGAAGAAATGTGTTTAAGACATTTTAAACTAAATTTTAATTTAAATTATTTTAGTTCCCCAATACCCCCCCCACTTAGATTTTTGAGACAGTCTTGCTTTGTAGCCAAGGCTGCTGTAACACTCCGTCCTCCAGCCCTTGCCTCTGAAGCGCTGGAACTGCAAACGTGCAGCACCCTCCCTCAGGAGAGCCAGTCAGTCAGTTCTACTCAGCGAGCAAACGTCCGCTCTGGAAGCATTATTACCTAATGCTTCTGATCATTTAGAATTGTGCTAAGCCATTTAATTCATGATTGATCAAAAGGGACATTTTGTGAGCATGTTATTTTTAGTGATAATTCTTGATATTTCCTTTGATTTCAAAGAACAATGTGCTGAACCAAGAATGCCACCAAGTCTAAATTACAGAAATGAATTGGACATATATGAATCTCTTCTTTATTCTTCTAAGGTCACAGAGGACATTTCAGTTAAAACCTAATTTGAGTGTAACTTGCCTATAAGAGAAGTCAACAGGCATACTTTTCATTATAATATACAAAGTTGATGTTGGGTTTATAAAAATATATAACAATCATATAAGAATGTCCTATAATTTTATGTAAGGTTCCGTCTGAATAAATAATTAGAGTATAGAAGACAGTGGGGAGATTGACTTAATTATTATGTGTTTTAAAGGTACAGGACTTTATATTGTTTGTTTTTAATTCTTTTTAATTTACTGTTTTAAAACCTTTTAAATTTAGAGCTTCTACCCTGTCTTTGGTTATTGAATTCCCAGATAAAAAACACACACAGCCTTTTATATTTAGCACAAGCCATAAACATCACAGCTAGGCAGTTCCGATCTAATAGCACCTTAACCTCTGTGCTATTAGAATGTACTTTCCTATCAATAATACCAAGTTGTTATTTACTATTTACTGCACTCCATCTGGGCTGCTCTTAACTCCAATTGGCCTGCCCACATGGAGTAAATGTCTTTACTTCTAACCCATGGCGTGTTTTCCCTATTCCCTCCTGAACTTTCTTCCTCTTCCTCATCCTCCCCTCTTGTAAGCCCTTCAAGCCTGTGAAGCCAAAACTCCATTTATGTCTCTTCAGCCCAGCTACTGGCTGTTGGCATCTTTATTTACCAATCACAATTAACTGAGGACAAGATCGCTTAGCTAGCATCTATGTCTGGACTCTTTTCTCTGGGGCAACCAGTTTGGGGGGGCCCAAATTAGCACTAGAATACAAGCAGCATCAGGTTAAACCACTATAAAATAATCTCTTAGAATCTCTTAAAAATGTGATCTTTCTTTTCTACAGTTATATAATTTGTTTATTTCTTGTATGCCAGTATTTATCAAATTTTAAATGCTAAATATAATGTGAATTAATCCTCATTTTAAAATATGCATTTATGCTGCTTTTTTTTTTTTAAGATTTATTTATTTTATGTGAGTACACTGTAGCTGTCTTCAGACCCATCAGAAGAGGGCATTGGATCCCATTACAGATGGTTGTGAGCCACCATGTGGTTGTAGTATTTGAATTCAGTACCTCTGGAAGAGCAGTCAGTGCTCTTAACCACTGAGCCATCTCTCTCCAGCCCTGCATTTATGCTTCTTTAAGCCTACCCTTTTTATTATAAAAATCACTGACAATTATACTTTAAAACCTTTTCTCTCCCCCCTCCCCCAAACTAGAAATTTGGAGTGCCTAAACCTTCTGCTGAATACTGGTGCCGACTTCAACAAAAAGGATAAATTTGGAAGGTAATCTGTGATTTGGCTCCTGTAGAGCAAGATTAAATTTGCTTATTTAATGGCTTGCTTGACCTTTAACTGACTTCTGAAACTTAACCTTTTGTGTTACATAGCATCTTTTGAGTTATAATTATGATTACTTCAGAGTCTGAAGTGGGGCCTGGTATGTGGCTTATCTTTCTCAAATGCACAGGGTTGGGTTTGCTCCCTAGCACTGCTGAAAGGAACAGAAAAAAAGAACACATATGTATACCAGTCAGCTGAAGCCAGTGGGTTCTAACCCCAATTTTTTTGGTTGGGTTCTTCCTACAGTCCTAGGCTCCCTCTGTCCTTTTCTTAAATTATTAAGGATTTGTTTTCTCTGTATAGGTGTTCTACCTATATGTATGCCTCTGTACCACATGTGCACAGTACTCATGGGGCCAAAAGAGGATACCAAATCCCTTGAACCTGGAGTTCCAGATCATTGTGAGCTCATCTTGTGGGTGCTGGGCATTGAACCCAGGTCCTCTGCAAAAGCAGCCAGTACTCTTAACTGCTGAACCCTCTCTCCAGCTTTATGCCTATGCTTCTTGATAATAATTGTCCTTTTCCTATAATTATGGCATGGACATTTAAAACTTCATTGTACCAAAGAACCTTCAAAAACTCAAGAGTACCTAGAAGTTTTCCAAGTCATTTTTGTGTGAGAGAGAGATCCTTCTTCCCACTACTAAAAAGAAAAAAAAAAGTTACAAATTTATGTGTGATATTTCCCCCTTCTTTTTTATTCACATCCCTATACCCACTGAGTACAGTTTGCAGGAGAGCAGCTATAAAAGGACAAAATCTCATTGTCTAGCCCTACTGCTAGAGCATTTATAGTAATAGCTTTGAAGCTCCTACTAGCTGTTCCTACTTGTCACAGGAATAGACATACAGAATACATTAAAACCATTCAGAAAAGAGGTGCACTTGTTTCAAAGATGTAGATTACAGTCTAAGCACTATGTGTCGGCCAGAAAAAAACTGTATATTCAACTGTGTTCTGGGAAGGTGTAAATCAGAAGGAGATGTGTGGGAATATATCGGTGCATATGATAATACCAATGCAAAGGAAAAAGGAAAAGGTTTGTGTGTGGAAGGACGAAACGGTGAGAAGAAAGCTAAATGCTACTTGACTGTACAATACTGAGGATAGTCTGAGCTCAAATGTTCCAACAAAAGAAACAAACAACCTACAAAATAAAATTTCATAGCTAATTTTCTTTTTATTTGTAATTATTTGTACATTCTATGCAACAAATAGCGTAGAGGGTTTTGATATTATGAGCTTAAAAGCTTTTTATTTACAGGGCTGGCTGCATTTTTAAAATTTCCCTCATTTGGGAGGAAGATTTGCGTAAGTTCTAGGCCAGCCAGGGCTGCATAGTGCATGAGACCCTCTCTCAGACAAATAAACTGTATAGTATTATTTAATAAGGCAAAATAATACTTTGCTATCATTTTTCTGACTCAGTGTATTAGAGGGAAAAATACACTGTAAGGAGCTCTGAATTAACTAAAATGAGATCATGGAATCACCTTATTTTTATCATTCTAAAATAGTAACTCATATGTTTAATAGCATTCTGTGTAATTCTAGTAATTAGAAATTAGCTGTGGTTACTCAGTTTTCAGCATTAAACCAGTACACTAGCTCTTCTGAATAGGAAGCTAGTCTGTAAGACTGTGCCTAAGTTATTACTCCAGGAACTGTTTAGATTTGATAAAAACAACTCTTCTGTACTTCTGCTTTTTCTCTCTTTGCTTTTATCACTCAAGACATGGACTGTGAGGCATTTTTGTTAATGTAAGGCAAGCTTTATTAAAATGAAAGTCTTTTACGTTTCTTAGCAAAATACAGCAGTTGTAATTGCCTTGAGTGTAGTGTGACTGAATGAGTGGAGTAAGGGCTGGCTGTGGTCTGTTTACACGTGTGTTCCTGACTTATATTTTTCTTGGGTTACTTTGGTCACAAAAGATCCCCACTGCACTATGCTGCTGCCAACTGCAATTACCAGTGCCTGTTTGCTCTTGTGGGATCAGGAGCAAGTGTGAACGACCTTGATGAGAGAGGCTGCACACCCCTGCACTATGCAGCCACATCAGACACAGACGGCAAGTAAGTACCTTGTGGGCAGAAAAGCACTATTATTTCTACAATGGACATCTTTGTATGGGGACTGTTTTACTGCAACTGTGTGTTTCCTTTATGTATTTTACTATTGTCCCTGAGCCCACAGTTTATAAAATAAGGACATTTAGTAATTCTACCATTGCTGTCTTCCAAGTATCTGGTCCTTCCTTGAAAAATCTGGTAGTCTTTTCTCATTCTTCCTGCAAAACAATATGTGTTTATTTGGTTTGTGGTTTTTCATTTCAGGGTTTCTCTGTGTAGCCTTAGCTGTCCAGGAACTCCCTCTGTAGAAAAAGAAATAGGATTAGCATTACAGTGTATATGCCTACACACAGACACATAATTAAAAATAAAATTTATTTATTAATTATATAAGTGCACTGTAGCTGTCTTCAGACACACCAGAAGAGGGCATCGAATCTCATTAAAGATGGTTGTGAGCCACCATGTGGTTGCTGGGATTTGAACTCTGGACCTCTGGAAGAGCAGTCAGTGCTCTTAACCACTGAGCCATCTCTCTGGCCCAAAAGTATTTTCTTTTAAAAACTACAGAGCTAAGGTATCAAGATCTATATTGCTAGGCAGTGGTGGTGCTTGCCTTTAATCCCAGTACTTGAGAGGGAGAAGGCCTATCTCTGCCAGCCTAGTCTACAGTATTATCTGAAAGAGTGAATAACACCACACACACACACACACCCTTGGGCCAAGTTTTAGCAAGTCTAATTTAGTCTCAGTAGAGTAGTGGTTGAATTATAAGAAACTATAGTTTACAAATCTGTTGTATATGGCTTAGCAGCTTACAAAACAGTACACCAGATGTAGGTTGTGAAGCATTTATGAATTTTATGTTGTTAGAAACCTTGTACCTTGATTTATCAAACACAAAAGCATTAGTAGTGTCATAGTTAACAAAGAATTATACATTAATTTAGCCTGTATTTTGAAACAAAATTAAGATTTAGAGATTGAGACCAAGTTAAGAAATGGCAATAATTACCATAAACAGACTTATCTGATGTGCAAATGTATCTGACATATATAATATCCCTATTGTTTAAGTCTACTAGTGGTCATTTAGACTTCTTCCTAAATAGTTGTATAGATGGACCCTTTCATTGTTAAAAGCCTGACAAATTAACAATTCAAAACAACAACAACAAAGGTACTATAGCTTGAATGTAATATTTACATTATATAATCATGAGTATGAAATACTAATAACAAGATAATAATCACCAGTATTTAATCATTGGCTTAAAATATAGGTGGAAATGCTAGGTGTGGTGAGAGGCAAAGGCAGGAGGACCTCTTAAGTTCAGACTGGCCTAGTCTGCATAGAGAGTTCCAGGACAGCTAGAACTGTATAGAGAGACCTTGTCCAAAATAAACAAATACATGCATGTATACATACATACTTGCATACATACATACCTTGTCCCAAATGAATGTAGGTGGATAAGTAAATAAAAATATGTTTGATGCTAGAGATATAAAATCCAATGTAAAGTTCCACAGCTTCCATTCCAAATGCTTATTCTTACTGTAGAGAAGTCTATTGAGTTTTATAGTCTTTGGGTCTGGTTTATTTTGGCATGTAATTTTTTTAATAAAGTATTTAAATGTAGATTTTAGAATCTTCATTTTGTTGTTCTTGCATTTAGGTGCCTGGAATATTTACTAAGAAATGATGCAAATCCCGGGATCCGGGACAAGCAAGGCTACAATGCAGTTCATTACTCAGCTGCGTATGGTCACCGTCTGTGTCTTCAACTGGTAAGATCCTGAATTCTCATAACAGGACTAGTTTTTAGTTTAGTGATATAACTAAAAGGAGACTGCATGATCCAGAAAACATTAAGTTTTCAGACCCTATTTACCTCTTAAATTCATGGTTGCTTCAGTAAAAGAAAAAAATTAAGTCACTGAGCCCTATGTGTTGGTACATACCTATAATCTTGATCCTTGAGAAGCTAAAGCAGGAGCATTGTAAATGCATGCTAGCCTCTGCTACAGTAAGATGTTGTCTAATGATGTAGTATTTAATCCTTTGAGGGGAGGCCACGCACAGCAGTATACCCTTGCAGTCCTAATTGCAAGGCTGAGGAAGGACACTGGCTTGAGTTCAGGACAACATAGTGAAATACTACTTCAGCCAAACAAACCAAGGAACAATAAGAACAAAATCAGATAAATTTCTGAAGAAGGCTCCTAAAATGTTGTTGTGTTTCTTGAGACGGTCACACATAACCAGGCTGGCCCCCAACAAGCTATATAACTGAGGATGACCTTGAACTTTTGTTCCTCCACTTCCTGAATTCAAACATGCACCATCACAGATAGTTTATGTGATGCTGGGGATTCGATTCATGCAAGCACATATTCAATAGTCATGTACTGCCAGCCTTCAAACCTCCTAATAGTCAACATCTAGGTCTATTGTGTTTATTTCTATCCTTCTAAGTACATATTTTCCATATTTCTTTTAAAGATGTAATTTTATCTTACTTTAAAAATAAAAATAAAAGCCTCTAAAAGAGTTAGATTTCTCCCATATGTTCAGAGAACTCTGTAAGGTTCTTTCATTTCCCAGTTCTTCCTTATAAAGGATAGTCTACTTCTATGATAGAAGCTTGAGTTTCAAGTGTTGCCAGACCCTACTGTGCCAAACTGGAAGGGAAGGAATGAGTTAAAATAAACTCTGTGTGACTTCCAGGTTAAGCTTCCTTTATAGACATATAATAGGCATTGCTTCATTTCAATAGAAAATAAGTTTCAAGGAAGGTATAAAAGACAGCCAACATATTTAATACAGCATTTAATGTGCTACTATAAAAATAACCCATATTTCATTGATTACTATGGTTCTTTAGAATAAAATCTTAGGCTATGTGTATTGATGTGTTGTCTACTGTAGTTTCTAATTATCTGTGTAAAAGACATCTTTTTCTGGAGGCAAAGAAAGCATGAGTTTAAAACTAACAAAGATGGCAAATATATTAATATATATACATACATAAAAATAACTTTGTAAAATGTCATTTCTTACTTTTATTTCAGATTGCAAGTGAAACTCCTTTAGATGTTGTAAGTATCAATCGATTCTTCAACTTTCAAAATAGGCTACTGCCAGTCAAGATAGTGCATTTCTTGGTTCTCAGTAGAACTGAAGTTAGGCACTGAGACCAAGACAGTGACAAGAATGTATTGAGTAAGGAAAGGCATTTACCTGATGGAAGAGTATTTCCCCCAAAACCTGCTTAATAAAGCTCTTCTGTCTTAGGGGGGTTTACTGCTGTGCACAGACACCATGACCAAGACAACATTTAATTGGGGCTGGCTTATGAGTTCAGAGGTTCAGTCCATTATTATCAAGGCAGGAACATGGCAGCATCCAGGCAGGCATAGTACGGGCAGAGTTGAGAGTTCTATATCTTTACCTGAAGGCTGCTAACAGAAGACTGACTTCCAGGCAGCTAGGGTGAGGGTCATAAAGCCCACACCCACAGTGACACACCTATTTCAACAAGGCCACACCTCCTAGTAGTGTCATTCCCTGGGCCAAGCATATACAAACCACCACATTTTACTATACTTTCATATTTCTCCTGTTCTGTAGGTATACTTATTGTTGTACTCTACAGTGGATTGGAGTGAGGGATGGGAAAAGTAACTACTATGAAATATTTTAAAGTATCGTTTCTAACATTTTAAAATTTCTCCCTTTCTAACTTTTAATGTCTCTTCTTTTTTTTTTTTCAGTTAATGGAAACCTCGGGAACAGACATGTTGAGTGATTCAGATAATAGAGCAACAATAAGCCCTTTACATCTAGCTGTAAGTACTGCCTTTGTAGCCAACTTGATAGGTAGTTTACCATAGACCTCCAGTATCTACGTGTGTTGACTCAAACTAATGCTCTAGGCATTTGGTTAGTATAGTGATTATCATGGAATTAGAACTTTAAGAACTGTGTAGTGCATTCTTGTTTATCTGCTTCACACTTTCCTTTAAACAGTGGTTCTTGGTTCCCTCAAGCCCTGCTTTGAAGAGGGAAAATATAATTTTGACATGAATTTAAAATGTGCTGCCCTCATAGGAGGACTCTAATTTGTTAAGCAGATAATAAATACCACCAGTTTCCGTAACTGTCACAGTGCCCTAAAGCTTTCTGCTTCCCTGTCTCCTCTCTGACTTGACTGAAAGTACTAAGTCAGAAAATGTAAGTCAGAGTGGAGAAAGTAGCTCCTTTACTGTTGGTGAGAAGAAGGGAACTTTTTGAATGGATAACTCAGTGTCTCCTGCATTTTCAGTCAGTCGTTTGTTTCTTGGGCATTTGCTAGGTGCTAGATTTACTCTCTGGTAGAGAATCAACACGTCTCATCAGTGGCGTCTGTTCTCCAATTTGACAAGTTCTCTTCATTGCTCACAAGCTAGCCTGAAACTGACAGTCTCTTATCTTAGCCTCCCATAATCTGTGATTACAGCCCTGTGTTCCTCATTAAATGTACTTCCTTAAGCATTTCTTGGAGTACTGTTCAATTGTGTTAGAACTCTAGTACTTTTGTGTCTTAAAAATTGAAACTAAATTTATTAACACAATAGTTGTGTATTTCCCCTCCTCCTGGGTGCTACCATAATTTTGGCTAAATACACAGTTTCTTCATTTTTGAACTTACATGTGTGCATTGCATTTTGTATTCAATCAGCTTATCAGTGGTCACTTAGATTGCTCCATCTCTTGGCTATGTCAGTATACCTGTGTTAGATAGGCTTTCTAAACTGAAATGGGCACAGTTTTGCCATTTAGTAATTAAGTTCAATGAAATGTGATTATATTGCAAGTTTTGTATTTTATATCTGTCTTACTTAGGGTTTCCATTGCTGTGAAGAAACACCATAACCAAGGCAACTCTTATAAAGGAAAATATTTCATTGGGGTGGCTTACAATTTCAGAGGGTCAGTCCATTATTATCATGGTGGGAACATGGCAGTGTCCAGACAGACATGGTGCTGGAGAAGGAGCTGAGAGTTCTACATCTTGATGTGTAGGCAGCAGAGGGGGACTGTGCTACACTGATTGAAACTTGAGCATAGGAGACCTCAAAGCTCACCTCCATAGTGACACTTTCTCCAACAAGGCCATACTTCCTAATAATGCCACTCTTCATAGGCCAACCATCCAAATACAAGGGTCTGTGGGGGCCATACCTATTCAAACCACCACATATCTTATTCTCAGAGACTTTCAGAAATTAGTTGAAATAGTTTATTATTTTCAACTCACCTTTTCAATATGATACAGTGGAACACTGGAATAAGGTTTTAGGAAAGTGTTATTCCTAAATTTGTTGGTACTCGACATACAGGCTTTTCCTTTGGTCCTGTAGAGGAGCTGATGAAGAGCCCTATAACAAAGCATTATTTATCATTTTTCTCTCCGTTTTGGTTAAGTCTGTCTTCTGTGTCTAATAATTCCTCAGAGCTCATTCTTAGAGGAGCATCAGTTCTTTCACCTTATATTGATTGCCAGGTAAAGTTGGATATGAATCTAGAATGAATTCTGTTGTCTACATTCACTTGAATCTTTGAGATAGCTAACCTTTTGGTTCATTAACCTCCCTGCATAGACAGCAGTAGAACCAAGCTTTCTTTATGGGTATACTCTCTGACATTTTCTTATCTTCTTTTAAAGTGGATATCCTGAACCTTCTGTACCCCATTATCAGTCCATCTTATAAATGATTCGATTCTGTCCTACCTTTGCATGCATTCTGGAAATTAAACTTAGGTCACTTGGCTTGTGCATCGAGTGCCGTTAACACACAGAACCATTTTGCCAGCCTACTTTTTGGATATTTTGCACAAGAAGTACTGCTTTATTTTTCTTTGAAACTTATTCCTTTATTCCCTATATAGTATCCTGTCCACTATAAATAATATATGTGCCATTAACATCTTGATTTTTACAATAAATTGTCTGCAAAGCTTCTTTAAGCTGTGTAATAAAAGGAGCTCATTTTTTTTTTGACAAGATGTTTAAGTCTCACTGTTTTTCACAGTTATCACAGTGCCTGACAAATTTTCTACCAGGTCTCAATTTTAAAACTTTTGTGGGGAAGATATGCTTATGTTTGAGCTCTAGCACATTATGGAATAAAGGTAGTAGCTTTAGGAGGAATAGGAAAAATCAAGACTTGAGACCTAGCTCATCTCAAATTACCCTTCTGTCCTTGTAGTTTAAGTCTAGTACGTTCTATCTAGGACTCAATGTCCCAGTGACTACACTGATCAAGAGCATGAGCTTTCTCGTCCTGGCCTTCCAGCCAGAGCTTCAATGACTTCATGTCACAGCCACGTTTTGATGTCTGCCATGATTCAAGCATTGTTACCACCTGTCATTTGAAGTTTCATTATGTATAGATTATATAGTCCTTAATATGGGAGAGTACTAATGACTACTGTAAAATAAAAATATATAGTTTAAATTCTCTAGCTTTTTAGTCTAGAAGTTTATATTATGTCAGGCATAACAATGTAAAGATAAATTTGCTACTTTACATTTTCCAGTGCAGTGGGGTATTGGGCATGTAACTCTGGTAAAACTTGCTTACTTCCTTACTTACCTAGCACACACAAGTTCTTGGTTCCCATCCCCCGAACTGAGAGAAGGGAGGCAAGGGAAGGGAGAGGGATCTACTTAGAGAATTGGTCTAACTTACATATTTTTATTTCTAGGCTTATCATGGTCACCATCAAGCCCTGGAAGTGCTGGTACAGTCTCTGTTAGATCTTGATGTAAGAAATAGTAGTGGTAGAACACCCTTAGATCTTGCAGCATTTAAGGGCCATGTTGAATGTGTGGATGTACTCATTAACCAGGGAGCTTCAATCCTCGTGAAAGATTACATTTTGAAGAGAACACCTATCCATGCAGCAGGTATGCCAAATATTATACTTGATTTGCTATTTATAATCTTAATGTACTTTTTGTACTGCTACTGGCGATTGTGTTTACTTATGTTAAGTAGTCAAATGATTATACTCTGAAGGAAAAACAACAGCAAGGCACTTTAAAAAAACATAAAATGGAAGTTATCTTAGATTAACATATACTCTAATGGCAATAATTAATGTTTTAAAAATAAATATTTTTATTTTTAAGACTTATTTGAATTTCATATGTGTGAATGGTTTGTCTATATGAATATATGTGTGTGTCACTTATGTGCCTTGTGTTTACGGAAGCCATAAGGCATCTGGCCCCCCAGAACTGGAGTTACGGGTGAGCCATCATGTCAGTGTTAGAGCCCAAACCCAGGTCCTCTGCAATAGTACCAAACACTCTTGGCCACTAAGCCATCTCTTCAGCCCTAATAGAGATTTTTGCGTATTTTACTAGTCTAGTATACTGCATTAAATGCTTAGAAAAAAATTTACAGAATGTGGGGTGTCCCACAGCACCTGCACTCAGTGTACCCTCGGAGTCCTTATACCTCCTGCATTTGCATTTTTATCACAGGAGCATTGCTGCTGCTTTACAGGACCACATCCACATCTGAGATTATAGCAAGAGGGCCTTTCATTATCAGAATTAAAATGATTTGCCCAAAGCTCTCTAGACTTCTCAATCTCTAGTGGCTGGCTGCAAAAACCTTGTACTCACCTTGCAGCTAATCACTGTTGGAAGAAAATATGATTAATATGACTGACTTGGTCTGACATAGTTGATTTGATTCCACCCCCTACTTGGAGACAGGTCACTCTTCTAAGTAAAATGAGGATTCTGTTGGCATGGAAGGTGATGAAGGGATAGGTGTGGAGTGTGTGTTTTGCTTGCTCTGAACAGATACAATTCTCTTAATAGCAAATACAGTATAAAATCTACTTTGTGAATAGGTGCTGTCCTGGTGCTTAATAAATTCAGTGAAATTGTCCCAAAATTGTATTCTGAAAGATGTGCTAACACTATTTTTGTTATATTGTATATATTAATTTTTTTTAACTTTACAGCAACAAATGGTCATTCAGAATGCTTACGGTTATTAATAGGAAATGCAGAACCACAGAATGCAGTAGATATTCAAGATGGAAATGGACAGTAAGTTTCAATGATTTTTAAATGATTTTTTGAGACAGGGTTTGAGTATATAATCCAGGCCTTTGTTCCATAATCTCTCTACTTTACCCTCTTTAGTGTGAGATTACAAGCATGCGTCACTATACTTTAATTTTAAATTGATGTTAAAATGTTAAATAGTCTAATACTTTGGACCCTATTTTAGTAAATATATCAAAGTTTGTAACTGAAAATGTCAAACATAGATTTTCATTTAAATACATATAAAATTATGTCACAAAAGTAGATATAAGAGAAATAAGCCATCGTATCATTGCTGTTTTATAAGTGGTAACACTAACCCTAATTCTGTAATTGCTCAGGACACCTCTTATGCTGTCAGTTCTCAATGGGCACACAGACTGTGTATACTCACTACTGAACAAAGGAGCAAATGTAGATGCCAAAGATAAGTGGGGAAGGACTGCGTTGCACAGAGGGGTGAGCCAAAATTAAACATAAATACATTATGTGCATGTGCCTTCACCACACACGGAGTATTTAATACACCCAAATTATATTTGCAGGCAGTGACAGGCCATGAGGAGTGTGTAGATGCATTACTTCAACATGGTGCTAAGTGCTTACTCCGGGACAGCCGGGGTCGGACTCCCATACACTTGTCGGCAGCCTGTGGACACATTGGAGTTCTTGGAGCCCTTTTGCAGTCAGCAACATCTGTGGATGCAAATCCAGCCATAGTAGACAATCATGGGTATACTGCACTTCACTGGGCTTGCTACAATGGTTAAGTATCAGATAAACACTTGCATTGAGTGTCTGCCTACTAGGTACTAAGCTTTAAAAAGAAACGGTTCTTTATCTTGCTAAAGAGAAGTCACTTATTTTCAAAAGTGCTTGGAATAAGCCTTTATAGTTTTTTCTTTCAACTCACTTGGATGAATGTCTAATAATTATAGTACAGTAGCCAGATTGTCTCTGCGTCAAAAAAATTGCCATACATTGCCACTGAAGTTCAGTTTGTTTTTATAATATGAATTAACAGGTTATAAGTGTAATATACTGAGAAAGTATCCACAGATATAAATTTTATATAAAAATCAGTGAGATAAAACTTTTGAGGCTTTTTGTTGTTTTGGTTTTGGTTTGGTTTTTTAAGGCAGGGTTTCTCTCTGTAGACCAGGCTGGCCTCAAACTGCAGCTGCCTCATGAGTGCTGAAGTTAAAGGCATGTGCCAGCACTACCTGGCTAAAGCAAAGTTTTCTGTTGGCTGATTTTTTTTTTTAATGTATCAACAATGAGAATAAACCATTTTAAAAGGTTGCAAAGAAGTATATTTCCTAAGGTAGGATTTACTTATCTTTTAGAGAGTTATTTTGTCTTACATTTCTTACCAGTCTGTATGAGGAATGCTTTTCTTACTCTATCACTGATGAACTTAGTAGGCTTTCTAAGTACATTCTGTATAAGAAACAGAATTTTGCACAAACTTCATGCCTGGTTGCCATTTAAAAAACAGATGTGTCTGATTTTCAGACAAGCACAATTTTGGCAATTCTGAACTGAGCTGGAAGAAATGGATATTAATGTAGTAAGAGACCAGACAGACTAAGATGAATGCTTTATTTATAGCCAAATGATTGCGTTACAGTAGTTTGACATATGAAAATGGAATATAATGAATGGTTTTACTCTGATTAGTAACTTTTGTACAGTAAAATAGAAACACTTCAATAAAATCAAAGAAGCTTCTTTCTCAGAGTAAAATGATGATCAGGTTTTAGAAAAGAATTAGCTATATACTTACTAAGCTTAAAGTTTAAAATTTCAGTTTATATAGTCATATGCTTG
This sequence comes from Micromys minutus, assembly GCF_963924665.1. Classification (NCBI taxonomy): domain Eukaryota; kingdom Metazoa; phylum Chordata; class Mammalia; order Rodentia; family Muridae; genus Micromys; species Micromys minutus. Next base: position 28,097,566 of record NC_137981.1, read on the forward strand.
TATCATTTTGAATATTTTGATTATCTCATTTATTCTTTTTAAAAGTTAACCAACTTTTTGACTTAAGCACCCTCAAAAATAGCTCTGTGAAGTGTTAAGAGAAATAGTGAGATTGTCGGCGTGGCCCACCCAGTGCTAATTCCTGGAGATGGCAGGCAGTAAAGTCGTTCTGACCCGACTCAGAGGATGGTGGCTCTTTAACCCTTGGTCTCAGGATTTGAGAGTTGCAGCTATTGATAATGTCTGCATTGTTAACAGGAACTGAGAAGTTTATAAAATCTTCACAAGAATAACTTTTTGAGGGACCCACAGACTACTTCATCAAGTAAAGGTGCTTACCACCAAGCCTGCCAGCCTAAATTTGCTTCCTGAGAATCCATATGATAGGACAGAACTAATTCCCAGGCTAAGAAAATCTGAAGTTTTGGTTGGGCTTTATTATTTTGTTGGAGTTTTTGTTTTCTGTTTCTAAGGTTGCTTTTTAGAAGGCTATCTGTACCTCTCAGAAGTCAGTGTGTTTGTCTTTTTTTTCACAGTACCTAGTGTTTTAGGAAATTGTCCTATGTGTACTGTTTTAGAAAGGTACATGCCATTTACTAATTGAAAAGAAAAGTTGCAAAACAAAATATATCATTTGAACTGTTTTTAAAAAAAAAAGTGTGCAGGCAGGTGTATATGCCTAGAAATTTTCTAGAACGTTTGAGATCATTAGTTACATGGTCTAAGGAGTGGAGATAGGCCCAAGTGGCAACTTAAACTTTTTCCTTCTAGATACTTCTGTGTTTGAGATTGTTGCAAGTATGTCTTGTATTTTAATATCTAGTTCTTATGTACCTATTAGGTCATGAGACATGTGTGGAACTACTTTTAGAACAGGATGTTTTCCAGAAAATAGATGGAAATGCTTTTAGTCCACTGCATTGTGCTGTGTAAGTAAAGCCATAGTGAATCAAATTGATTTGGATCTTTTAAGAAACACTGTTACTGTGAGACTGATCACCTTTTTATTTTGTCCAGGATCAATGACAATGAAGGTGCTGCTGAGATGCTCATTGATACCTTAGGAGCCAGCATTGTGAATGCCACAGATTCAAAGGGAAGGTAGGATTCCAATTAGTATCATCCAATATTACTTTCAATAAGAGAAAGTATGGTAACTATTGGCCTTCTGTTTAAGAGCGTATAGAGAACTCAACAACTGATTGAAAACAGGATTTTGCAGATGTAAATTATCTAGTCTTAAATTTTTCACATTATTAGGGAATTTTAATTTGTGTCACTTTATTTTTAAATAAAAGGTTACTCTCCTGTTTGAAGAAATATAATTTTAAACCCAGAGAAAATTGCTTTAAAAGTTAGCTGTTTTCTAAGTTGGATTACAGACTGAAAAAACAGTGCAACAGTTGTAATAAGTAGTAGTTGGGGTAAACATTTATTTCTTCTAAGTTTTCTTTAATGACATAGTGTTAACAGTCTTATGTAGTTCATTTTAGGGAAGTTGTAGTTTAAGATTTTTTAGATTATGTAAAGTGTACATACCTAAAATAGAAATTAGCTCCATTGAGCTTATTTGTTTCTTAGCAATGCTTTTATAACATAATAAGCTCTTGAAAAGTGTTTGTTCTACATTAGGGAATATTGTTTTCAGTGTGCTTGTGCCTTGTATTTTACTGTGTCCCAGGACTCCTCTCCATGCTGCTGCCTTCACAGACCATGTGGAGTGTTTACAGCTGCTGCTCAGCCAGAATGCTCAGGTCAATTCTGCAGACTCCACTGGAAAAACACCTCTCATGATGGCTGCAGAAAATGGACAAACCAACACAGTTGGTAAAGAAACAGTTTAGAGATGGCTGAGGCAGTAGAACCGCCTCTAGTTTGAGGGTCAGCCTTGACTATACTGCTTAGAACCAAGCTTAGTTTGCTCCTATAAACTCAGCTGCCCAGAGTCTGTCAGAAGATTTAGGTGTAGAAGGCTGCTGTGGGCTAGTTAAAGCACAACCCATGAATTAAAACCGGGCCAAAGGAGAGCTGCATAAGAATTCCTTGAATTCTGTTCCTGTGTGTAACTTAGATTTTTAGTGCTTCTCTCACATTCTGGAGCATTGCCCTTACTGGCTGAAAAGCTTTTCTTATCATGGTAGTTTAACCTCATGATTTAATTAATAACATTGGTTGTGGGATCAGATTGCATGAGTGTGAGTCCTAGATCTAATTAAGTGACCTCTAACCTCAGGTCTTTTACTTGCAAAATAAGAAAAATGACAGTATCTACTTTAAAAGATTGAATATATTCCTATAAATCTAGAGCACATAAAACAATGTTTGAAATTTATTAACACTCCAAAATGTTAATTGTTATTGCTACAATCTGATTTGCATAAGAATATATTAGTTCCCTATAATTATATGGTAATATGCATCATAATGTTTAACTTGCAATTAAGTATTTACAAGAGGGATATTTTGTGCTCTGTCTTCATTTCTCTACAGTGAGTTACTGGTAATTTAAGAAACATGTTCATAAGCATAAGAATTGATGCCCCTTTTTTCCCCAGAGATGCTGGTGAGCAGTGCTAGTGCAGATCTGACATTGCAAGATAAGAGTAAAAACACAGCCCTTCATTTGGCTTGTGGCAAGGTATGTGCATAGTTTAAGGATGGGGTCTCATGGTTACTGTTGATTGGCCTTTTTCCCGGGTCACTAAAATGAATGGATGTAGGAAACAAACCTACTGATTACTTAGGTAGGGGTAGGGTTATAGAGGAGCGTTGGCTTACTAGGTTTTGAAATACAAGCTTACACTTCATATTGACCTGTCTTCTTATTCCCATTTCTGATACCTGTGAGTAGATACTTAAGACATTAACTTAGAAAATTGCATATATGTGTAATATTGTACATATATTTGAGATGGTTGGATTTATATGTTTATTCTTAATAGTGTGATGTTTTTAAGAGCTATTTTCCACAATTTTAGGGTCATGAAACTAGTGCCTTGTTAATTCTGGAAAAGATAACGGATAGAAACCTCATCAATGCAACCAACGCGGCCTTGCAAACGTGAGTACTTTGAGTGTCTAACTAAATTTAGTGATCTCTACAATTTTTTTAAAAAATAAATTCACTTTTAAAATTGTGACAAATAGATAATTTACAAACCATTTAAAGAATAGTTTTTACAATTGTCAGAACTCATTTCTGAAATCATATAACTAAAAGCTCTAATATTTAAAATCTTTTAATGTTGCAACATTGTTGCGATTTGAAATTACAGCATTGGTAATAATGATTTTTTTTTCCTCCATCTGCTCATTCCTATAATTTTCTAAAGGAGGGTTCTGTTCTGTGTGTTATCAAATCAGTTGAAAAGTGCTATTTTATACTAGCTGTATGGAGATAAAAAGTTTCCCTGTCTATGTGTGTGTTTTAAGTTTAAAACGGTTTCAGAAAAAAATCAGCCTCTGAGTATCAGCAGTATGACTTGAGTTTGGCTAAGACCTTAAACCCATGTCTGCCATCATCCTCTTACAATTTCCAGTGGTTTTAAAAAAGAAAAAATAAAAAAGATTGGATTAGTTCACATTCTGGGTTCAGTCAAATCCCTTAAAGGTCCAAATGTTAGTCACTGGGCAAGTAAACATCTTCTAAAGACCATTTGAATTTGTGTTACTGCAGTATAAAAGTTTATAGCCTTGGTTGTATATTTGTTAACTTCATTTCTTAAAACAGTAAGTTAAGACTGTAGCTCACCCAGTCCCAGTCTATAAAATATTCCTGCACCTAAGATTCAGGGAACATTGTGAAAGAGAGGACTGAAAGATGGTAAGAGCCAAAGAGTTGGGGAAATTTTGTTAGAGTGTGCCATGTTATGAGGTCAGAAACTACACCTATAAAGTCTTGCCAAAATGACTGCCTCAACATGACCTCAACAAGGACAATAATAGCGATGCCAAAGTGGACCAGGAAAAGCCAGGAGACCTCAAGCCCTTCAAAGAACTACCACTGATAGCTAAGGAATGCTGAGAATATGAAATGATCTTCTCTAGGGAAGAGTACCTCAATCCAGTACCAGTGGTCAGGCCTGAAGAATCTGTACAGTATATAAAAGTAGTATTCTACCAGCCCAGCAGGTTATATATATGAGTATATTTGTATACTCACATATACATGGAATAGTAATAAATGAAAACAAGAGACCATGAATTTGGAAGAAAGCAAAGAGGAGTATATAGGAGGCATATAATGAAGGAACGGGAAAGGGAAATGATGTATGTAAATATAAACTCAAAAATACAAGAAATTTATGTATATAGTTTTTTAAAGAATATTTTAAAGAATGTTCATTTGGCTAACTCTTTGAATATGAAGTCTTAGAAGGTACAGTAGGTTTGATGAGGTCAAGAAACTACTACTGATGACCAAGGCTGAGCTTTCTCTGAGGTGCTATCTTTCTGTCTTCACTGATTGAGAACTGGGGGAGCTCAGGTTTGTATCTCTAAGTCTTCACAATTTGGCCAAGGGTTCGTTGGCAGCCAAGTATGCGTCTGTACGTTCACTGCACATATATGTACAATTTTTCCCCACAGACCTCTGCATGTTGCTGCCCGAAATGGGCTAACAATGGTTGTTCAGGAGCTCCTGGGGAAAGGAGCAAGTGTACTTGCTGTCGATGAGAATGGTAAGTAGGCTCCATGGCCCTTCCTTTAGCCAACTTCTTGATTAGAGGTTTTTTTGTTTTGGTTTGGTTTTTGTTTTGTTTTGTTTTTGATGATGCATCTTTGAAGGAAAATGTTTAGTGGGTTTTTTTAATTGGGCAAAATAGAGCATTGGGATTAATAATTGAGTTCTATGTAGTAGAGAAATAAGAGCAAGAGAAACAAGAAAAATATGTCTGATAGGTAAGCCTCTGAATTCACATATCTTTTGTTAGACTGAGCTTGATATTTCCTGTTTGCTCACCACTACTGTTAATTTTGGAACTCAGGGTTCTCTTTTAACAAATATTTACCTACTAAGATGATTCGTAGACAGAGCCCTACTAATGTGTCCTATTCATAGACAAAGGCAGTTCTTCTACTCTTAGATTTGATTCTGTCACCTTTTTCCTGTTACAGACTGTCACTTTAGCAAACACTCCCTATTAATATGTCACTTTGTGGTGTTGGAACCAAGGACTGGAAGTACACTACTACTGCACTGCGCCCCAAGCCTCTTACCCTCAACACAAAGATGTTAGTTCTGCCACCTTAAAAATTACTAATCTCACAACTTGTGCCAGCTCCCTGTCTTCCACTGCAGCAGAACTACTCGAGCTGGCTTTCTATATGCAGGGCTCTGTCCCCACCAACTGCAGAACTCTTCCCATCAGGGTTCCTGTGGTCCTCAGTGCTCAGTCAGACCCTGGCAGGCCAGTGTGAGTGTGTGAGTACTCCTTTCTTGGTAAACTTTCTTTACTTGGCTTTTAGGGACTCTACACCAATGCTGGCAAGTTCTAAAGGCTGGAGTCCTTGCTGCTTTTCTTGCCTGTCTACGTTTGCCCTCTAGATGATCCTCTCTATCCCTTGATTCTGAAAATGACTTGCTGGGACTTGCTAACCTTTAATTTAGGAATAGCTTTCCCCAGTGTCTGCATTCATATATATATATATATCTGTCTACCTGCTTAATAATACCATGATATCTACTAGAACTGTCGGCCTTTTTCCTTGCCTTCTGCAAACTTACCCTTCCAACAGCCGTCCTGGTTTCAGTTGTCGACAGTTCCCTTCTTCCTTGCTTGAGGACTCGTCTTTGGCTCCTCCTCATGCCCACTGTACAGGCTGTGCTGTGGTTCTTCCTCATGTCCTCCTTTTTCTCTACTCACTACCCTCAAGGCAGTTCTTTAAACACTAAGAAATGTTTCTCCATCAGTTGATTTATAGTTTTCACAGTGAGCTACAAAATATCCCACTCCTTTCTGAGCTTGTTTTCTCTCCCTGTCTTTTCTGCTTCACTTTTCCCTTCCAGCTCTCCCACCATGGAATAAGTGCATATATTATAATCTTCGTTTTAGCTCTGTCTTCTGCCTGGAACACTCTGATCTGCAGGTATTCTGTGACTAAAGCCTTCACCTGTTTCAAATCATAGCTCAAATTTTATCCTCTCAGTGAAAGCTTAATTCCACCAACCCATCTATGTTACAGCATTCTTAGTCCAGTCAACCTGACCATCTTTCTTATCTTCAGTAAAACTGTGTAACTTAGAGAATATAATGTGCTTTTTTTTCATGTTGAAGTCTCTCCTCCATAAGAATGGATATGCACTCCATAAGAGCAGAGGATCATCTTTGTTGTCTATGTTCACTGAAAGTTTGTAAGTGTTAGAAGAGTTCAGGGCCCAGTTACTTGTATAACTATGCCAAAACTGTGTTAAGTTCTGAGGTGTCTATGTGGAATGACAGTCTATTCCCTATACAAGCATATTAAAGAGTCTTTACCTTCCTTACAAGATCAAGTGAGACAATTCAAGACAGCAGATGGAGAGAGAATCTTTTTTTCATATATTTTGACCATTTCTCCCTACCCACCCAATTTTATGTTCTCCCTCTCCCTCCCTCCCTCCCTCCCTCTCTCTCTCTCTCTCTCTCTCTCTCTCTCTCACTCACACACACACACACACACACACACACACACACACACACACACACACACAAACAGAAAACACCAACATACAAAATAACTAAAAAGAAAAAATGTCTAAAACAGAATGGGCATAAAGTCCTATAAAATATAAAAAAAAATATTTAAAAATAATAGTCGTTGACTAACTACTCAGGGCGTGGGGCCTGTCCTGCAATGACACTCTAATGGAGAAAATTGATTTTTTTTTCCTTTGCCAGTGGTTATAAATTATAGACAGCTTCTTTGTTAGAGATGGGAGGTTTGGAGTCATCCATCTCTTCTGGCTCTTACAAACTTTCCCCTCCTCTTCCACAGAGAGCCTTATTGTCCAGTTGCAGGTTTCTGTGTTGGTTTGGAGAGAACCCTGCTGTCTTTTTCCTGGTGAGGAAGCTGCTAAGGGGCAGAAGTTGAGGACAGGCGTGAGAGCAAGTTGTCTTGGGATTAGGAAGACAGCAGTTCTTCAGAAGGGGAGCAACAAGACCAGATGAGGAAGTGACAGTAGAGGGGCAGGTCGCTTCAGCACTTGGACTGAAAAATGTGGAGATGTTTTCTAGAGGGTTCTTTGGATTTGGTGAAGGAGAGATAAGTGTTTGAAGGTGAAATCATACCCACTGAAGCTTGTGGATGACACTTGACAGTGTCATTGAACCAAAAATACAAGGGAAAGAATAAAGTTCATTTGGGGACATATGCAAAGCTGAATGAAACTAAGCAATGAGATGTAAGGATCTGAAGCCCAGAGCAAAATCTAGATATTTCTAAAAATGCAACAACTACTTGCATAGATTTACATGCGGAAATAAAATCATTAATATTTGGCGACATTTTGCACATTATGATAGTTACTGTTATGTCTGTCTTTGTTGACTTTTTCTAAGAGTTTATATTGTCTTTTTAAGAAATTAAAAAAAGATCAGGTGTGATGGTGCATACCTTTCATCCCAGAACTCAGAAGGAAGAGGCAGGAGAATCTCTGAATTCAAGGACAGCCTGGTGTACATAGCAAATTCCAGGACAGCCAAGGCTACACAGTGAGGCCCTGTCTTAAACACATGCACACGTGTGAGACACACACACACAGAGAGAGAGAGAGAGAGAGAGAGAGAGAGAGAGAGAGAGAGCACGAGCACGAGGTGGGGGGGGGATGCCAAACCTGTTGATAAGTCTCTAGTGGTAACCTAGTTAGCCTCCCTTTGAATTATTACATAGTAATGTGGTTTTAGTTCACAAGTTAAATAAATACCAATTTTATTTTATAATTGTGTGTAATGATAATTGTAAGTTAGTCTAATAGTAACAGTTTGATGAGTAATTATGTTCTGAAGACTAAATAAAGACAACATAAGCCACATGGTGGTGGCTCACTCCTTTAATCCAGCACTTGAGAGGCAGAGGCAGGCAGCCTGGAACTACAGAGCTAGTTCCAGGGCAACCCGGAATATACAGAGAAACCCTGTCTTGGAAAACAAACAAAAAGGACAAGATGAAGGGGCCAGTACATTCTTTATTCACTCCCCAGAATGGGGTTAGTGGTATTGGGGTGTGGTTTCTCACTCTATAACCAAACCACCTCATGTAGAAGAGAGGCTTCTGTTTACATTTATGTTCTTTCTACAAATACTGCTAAAAGGTATATTCCCACTCATGAAGGCATTCGGTCCTGTCTAATGACTTGCCTTCTGCTTGCTAGTGTCAGAGTAGCAATAGCTGGAGCCTCACATTTTCAGCAGAACCTTTGAAAGATACGTGAGAATAAAGCCCTCACTTGGGCATTTTGAGGAGGGGATGTAATTAAGTTGTGTTCATCCCTCAGTCACTGCTGCCCATTCCTCCAGGTACTTATTAGTTGTGCCTTTGACCTTTAACAAGTCACAAAGGTTAATAATGCCTTCATCATCATAATGAAAATATGGAAGAGGTAGAAATACAAAATGCCTAGTAATTAAATGTATATAATGTGATATGATCATACATTGAAATACTATACATCAGTGAAAATTATCTGACTATAGTTACCTGTGACAATATTAAGTCTCAAGTAATAATAAGAATTCAAATTTTAAAATACGTATATGATATGCTTCCGTTAATTTATTGGAAAAACTGGACAACAAGGAAATTGTTATCACAGAAAGAAAAGATCAGGATAGTGCTTACTTACTGCTGTGAGGAGGAAAAGACATGTAGTATTTGTGGTGCACTGTGATTCTCTTCATGTGTCCTCATTCTGGCTGGTGTCTTTCTCAGTATTTGGCTTATGATAAACCATCCTATTTTAAAAACAAGCTGTGTCTTTTAAAGCACATGTGTATGTGCTGCTAAAGCGTGAGCACAGTGATACAAAGAACAGTGTGACAGTGGGCACGACTAGGCTAACAGTCCACGGCATCTGTGACACTAGTTCCTGTCGGCTTCACATGGCTTAAAACAAGGAAAACCCAGCACTTACGGGATAATTGGAACGTGCCACCACACTGCTGTGCTTACTGTGCTCTCCCATTGAGGAAATTTTTCTGCTAAAATAAAAGGAAATACTTGTCTAGGATTCTGGGCTTTTAATGTTTCATTTGGTTTATCATTTTCTTACATGGATGTATCCACCCAGTGGGTCTAGGAACTTGTTTTTTCAGCAGTGGAATTTTAAGTGGATATCACCATGCCTGGCTTATTGACATGGGATACAGGATTGAACTTAGGTTCTCATGCTTACAAGGTACTTTACCCACTGAACCATCCCCCCACCTCCGCGCCCCTCCTCAGCCACCGTCTTCATCTGAGGGTGACTGACAAGCACACTAAAATTTGACTTAGTATGTAGTTAGTGACCATCTCCTTGATGTTTAATTTGTATACTTCCATATTTAGATGTTCACATGTAAAGGTTGACTTATACAGGTATGAATTACAGTCAGCCTTTATGAGTGTCCATTATGAGGCTTTAGTTCCCTCTTCTGTTATTTAGTCTGAGAGCTCTTCTTCAACCCCACAGTTTTAGGATTGTGTTTCTTTCTGCTTACTAGATAGTTGTGAATTTATCTACTCAAAGATTTGGCTGTAAGCCATAAAATCTGTGTGTGAAGATTGCAGATCATAGGATGTTGACTTTTAAATTTTAAATTGAATTCTAGGCTATACCCCAGCTTTGGCCTGTGCTCCCAATAAGGATGTGGCTGACTGCCTGGCTCTCATTTTGGCCACCATGATGCCTGTCTCGTCGAGTAGCCCATTGACATCCCTGACATTCAATGCCATTAACCGTTATACCAACACCTCAAAAACAGTTAGCTTTGAAGCCTTGCCTGTCATGAGGAATGAACCCAGCTCCTATTGCAGCTTCAACAGCATTGGGGAGCAGGAGCACTTGTACACCGACGTGGACGAGCTCAACGACTCTGACTCTGAGACCTACTGAAAGGCCGCTGCAGCTCCAGGGAAGACCTCACACTGAAACTCCAAACCAGGCTTTTTCAGGAAAAAGGCACTTTTCTTACCATACACAAATTCAACCTGAAGAAAGATCACGCAGTGAGCGAATAGAAGAAACGTGATGACAGTAGGAAGAAGAGTCTTAAAGGCAAGTTTTGCAAAAGGAACTTCTAGAATCTTAATAATGACTTGACCAGTGGAAAACAGTGATGTCAATTGCTTTGTGGGATCATTTAATTGGCTTTGCAGTGCCAGAAATTGGGACACTGCTCCCTGACTTGCTTACGTGGGCAACACTGCTATAAAGAAAGAGATAGAAACACTAGATAAAATTTTACCCATAAAATTACAGCTAAATTTAAATGCAATAACAGTTTGGTACAATAGGCATTGTGTACACACCAAATTGCCAAGGACCAAATAACGTAAGTTTTTTTATTAGAACTTCATTTTGTGGAAACAGAAATAGATGAAATGAGAAATCGTCTAAAGCAAACTTCAGTGCTTCTGAAAGTGAAGCCAGATTTAGTTTGATGTTGATTTTATAAAGAAGACATCTCAAAGTCTCCAAGTATGTGTATTAAACCATGAGAGGAAGCAGATGTACTTTTACATTTTTTATATAAAAGTTTTTAAATTCCAGCTTTTATAGACTTGAAAGCCAGCGGACGGGGTGCAGCGTGGGAGAGTACTAATGACAGTCGCAGAGGAGAGCAGGGCTGCTGCCCATTGAGGGTTTGGTTCTAAACTGAACGATTTTTGTTTACGGAATTCCATGGAGGAAAATTTTTAATGAAATTAAAGACAGACTATTTTATCTCCTGTAACCCAGTGGTCCTGGGGAGAAGACTGGGCACTCGCTATGCACAGCACACCTCCATCACGTCGGTCACTCTGGGGCCTCCAACCTTTGGCCTGGAGGAATTCTGTTGTCATTTATTTTATATTTTAATCTTTGAACTTTGCAAAGCAAGAATCAAAATTTTCAAAAATGTTAAAAACTCTTGTTATGAAACATTGTCAAAAGCTGGTTTTGAATTCTATACAAACTGGAATTTTAAATGTTTATGTAAAAGAAAATATTGTAAAAATATGTCTGCTTCCTCTCATGCTTTAACACAGTACTGGAAGGTTCTTGAACGCATCCTTTCTTCTGTTGTTTGTTGTTTTAAGACAGGGTTCTCTCTATGTAGCTCTGGCTGTCCTGGAACTTGATTTCTTAGGCCAGGCTGGCCTTGATTTCACAGAGATTCACCTGCCTCTGCTTCCCAAGTGCTAGGATTAAAGGCGTGCACCACCAATGCCTGGCTTCAGATGTTTTCTTTATAAAAACCAACATCAAACCATTTGGTTTCATTTCAGAAGCATTGAAGTTTGCTTTAGATGATGATTCAGAACATAAACAGAATCAGGAAGGCATTTCTATATTGGGCAAGATTTAAAATACTACAGGCTCTAGGTCCTACTCAGATCTAGAGTAGCAGTTTGCAGCTCTTGCTGTCAGAGAGATTGCCTGCCAGACTGTAGACTGCCTTTCAGGTAATAGAGAAGAGGCTGACGTTAGGCTAATTTTAAATGACACATTTCTGTGGTTCTTTTACTGTAACTGTCACTTTTCCAGTAACAATGATTTCACATTGGGGAGGGGTCTTAATAGAGCTGGGTAAGGTTCCATGCATTGCAACAAAATGATACCCAATTTCATCTTACCCTTTTTGTATTGTGAAACTGGAACTTTATGACATTGTAAATTATCAGCTGGTTTTTCTGAATATAAAGTGTGAAAACACAGAACAGTATTTTGATCTATTTGATAATTTTGTGGGTTTTTGAAGAATTAATGAGCATGTACATAGAAATAGTGACTGCTTGAATACTGTATTTACTTGCACTCTTTCAGTACATCAAGATTCCTGTATATTTTAGAGTATAATAAAACACAGATGTGAGTTGTATTTAATGAATAATGTATTTGTATCTGTGCATATTACTTAAAAATCTATAAAGTTTCTAGGGCATTGACTACTAGATTTTAAGCATTTTTCTAAAATATTTACAAAATTATAAATATAATCTCCATCTTTTCTTTATAATATAAAGAAGTGGTAATGAACCCTTTCTAATTAATAGTGGGACAAGGGTAAATATGCATTTTAAAAGACCGTAGACTACATTTTCTATTGTACCTTTAAAAAAAAAAAAAACTCAAGAGGATTCTAAAAGTATACCATATGTGTGCTTTCTCTTTCCTTTTAGGAATTCTCTTCTGAATTCCCTGAGGGAATTTTCTAGAATCTCAGAATTGAAAGAGACCTGAGGTTCATCCAGTCTAACCTCTTAACAAATGCAGGAGTCCCTCTCCAAGGTTGTCTTTCCACCTTGAACACTTCCAGTGACTCTACCTCACGAGCAGTCCATTCATTGTTGAGCAGCTCTGTTAGGAAGGTCTCCTTAATGGAGTTGAAGCCTCCCTCCCGGTAACTTCTGTCCTTGGGCCCAGCTCTGTCCTCCAAGAGAATGTTGGAAGGATGGATCTTCCACCCTCTGCCATGTCTTCTCTCTCGCAGGCTGTTGACTCCTTTGCTGAAGCGATTTCCAGATGGACTCATTAGACACATTGTCTCCACATCTATTGAAATCAAAGGTGTAGCTATAAAGTAACAAACTCATCTCTTAGTTTATCCTCATGTGTATGTAGAGACCAAGATCCTGCATCACTTTAAATAAATGATGCCCAAACTGAAAATATTCGGGAGGTGTTTTGTGCTGTTACCAGCCAACTAGAAAAGCTGTTCCTTTGCTTTGTGGTAGTCTGTCTCTGGCTTGAGCAACCCACTTCCTTCCGTGTGCCCCGGAAGAGGGAAATTGTGAAGTACTATCCCAGAAAGTGTTGACCTACACCAGTATTCGGAGTAGATACAGGAGCAGAGCACAGCGCCATATGTTACTTTATAGTTACATACACCTAGTGTGCACAAAGCATCCGACCTGGTTCTCTCCTGCTTTTATCCTCGTCCACAAGGGGAAAGCCTGTCCGCCTTTAACTTCTACGTGAAAGGTGACATCTGAGCTATGTATTACAGTAATACCAGCTTTTGCTCAGAAACAACTTCGGGGGAGATAACGATGACAGGTGACCTCGACCAGTGCCATTTAGTTCAGAGATCTCTAAATGTAGCTGTAAATTTGGGGTTAATTTGGCTTCATATATTGGATCTTTTAAATGAAATAAAAAAATTTTAATGCAAAAAAATCAAGTGTCTTTCTTTTTTACATATAAAGAACTTTTCCTTTTGAAATGTGTTAAGTTACGGCAGGTTTTCAGGCAAGTTTTTTGCAGGTTGTGAGTCTCATACAGCCCAGGATGAATGAATTCCTGATTGTTGTTCCTCCACGTCCAGGTGCTACGATTAACAGGTATGTGTCTCCATGCCCAGTTGTGGTGGGGTGTTTTTTTTTTGTTTGTTTGTTTTTTTTTGGGGGGGGGTCCTTAAGAACTCAATCGCTTCTTAATTACTAAAGTGATTTTAGACTTTTGAACTTACCAAAATGGATCTTTCAAATGTATTAACAAGTATGTATTCTGTACCTGATGTGTACTTGGGAGTATCAGTGGGCAGAATGGTGGTGGCATCCTTTTAACAGCTGACAGTTTCAGTTTCATCATGAGATGCTGTAGACAGAAAGTGATAAAATGTGACAGGTGAACTGCTGAGGAAGGCAAAAAGAGGACACCTAAGAGAGAAGACAGCGAGCTTCATGGAGGAGGCAGTACAGAATCTGGACATTGAGGAACAAAGCTGATTGAAGCAGGTGAAGAAGGGCTAAGAGCAGAGCTAGCGTCTGGAAGTGGTTGGAAGAGGGCAAAATTGGGACACAGCCTTCCTGACGGAACCGAGTAACATACTAATGGTTGGTTGGGGCAACAGATAAAGGGAGTTTTAATAATCTTTGAACTCATCTCTGCAAGTAACAATAACAAAAGGCCAGTACAATGTTGATCATGTACCAGGCAAAGATGTAAATGCTTGAAATATGTTCTCTTAATCCCCATGACTATCTTATGAGGTGGGTACTATTAATAGCACTTAACGTGGAAGAAGACAAAATAATTTTTGACCACAGTCTTGATTTTCAAAACCTGACTTCAACCGCAGGCAGTCCTCCTTTACCTATAATGGTCTCTAACATGTGTGCTGATTTTCTGGTTTTTATCTTGACTTCAGAGTTGTTAAATTCCCTTCAGTCTTATTCTCATAGCTCAGTGTCTTTAGAATAAACAGGTTTGGTCAGAGCCGATACTGCACACCTGCTGTAAAGGAGAGAGAGGGTATCGCTCACCCTTGTGACAGTAGAGCCCTCGAGCCTGCCATCTGCTCACCTCAGTCACTGTTGCCATTTTAAGCACCCTGCATCTCACTTGCTTAAAATAACCCTCATGCCTTTGTAGGTTGGCTGACACAGGCTTGTTGGAGGGGCTGCTTCAAGCTGGAGCCTTCACAGGGTTTTGCCACCTCTTAGGAGCTGATCTTCATCTGTTTTATCTGTGTTCACCCTTGAGCCTGGGTTGAAATATAGTAAGTTACATGGAAAGTTTTCATAAGCCTAGAAGGAATTCTGAGCACTCTGACATGGTTTGTCCTCTGAGCATCACATCTGCTGCCTTTGGGCTTAGCAAAGTAGCATGGCAAAACCAGCCTCTAGGGTAGGGGAAGGTGGTTTGGGAGCCATTTTCATAGTTTACCTAGTCCTGAGATGGACCTGGAAGCCTTCATTTCATCTCTGCACCCTCTTGTTTCTGTGCCCCACCTCCTGTTTGTTTGCTTGTTTGTTTTCTTTGAGGCAGGACATCAAACATGTAATCCCCGGCTTCCACCTTGTGAGTGCTGCACAGGTGTGTACCACCTTCATGTTAAGTTCTTGACTCCCTTCTAATGTGGGCAGGATCTGGGGGTTGGAGAGGCTTGGGGGAGTGCGGAGGAGTAATTTACCACTGCCCACCACAGCCCCCAAAAGAACTAGTCTCTTGAATCTCTGTGCTCGGCCCCTCCAAAGCAGATGCTAGACTAAAGGGAGGAGAAAAGGTTTGGATAGTATCTGCTTTTAAAAATCAGGAAAGATGATGATGGTGTGCAGTGCCAGCTTTCCACTGCGTCCCTGTGTTTGCCATTTCCTTCTGGTTACCTCACTGCTGCAACCTGAGTCCCAGTTGGTTTGGTTGTTCTATTCTGTTTTGTTTTGAGAAGGAAAATGCCTTTTAACATATTAATTGTAGAAGATGGGCTTTATTTCTGTCTGCTGTTTTTATTTTGGTTTTGGTTTTACCAAGGCAAGAAGTTGGACTTCCTCAGAAGGTTTCTAATTCTTCTCCTGTCTTATGTTTCCTATTTTAAACATAAAATGAGTTTCAGGCTTTTTATCTCTGGGTCACAGCCCCTGCCCCTCCTCTGAGAAAAGGGAGCCCCTCACCCACCCATGCCACACAGGAGGAATGACAAATGGCTTTAGAATCCATGGAATGCAGCCCACAGGTTACCACAGCCACATGGGTGAGCCTTGGCATGGCCCAACCCAAAGGACTCTGTGCTCTTGAGTTCTGCTCTGCTTGCTGCCTTCACATTACTCTTAATCTAAGAATTATATGAAAACTTTAAGGAGGCTTCAAGCCCCTCACTGGGCAGTATTTCTG
Organism: Micromys minutus; assembly: GCF_963924665.1. Lineage (NCBI taxonomy): Eukaryota > Metazoa > Chordata > Mammalia > Rodentia > Muridae > Micromys > Micromys minutus. The sequence continues at coordinate 28,113,341 of NC_137981.1, forward strand.
GCACTCACGGTAATAATGCTTGATATCTTTCAGGCATTGCTGCTGGAGCAGATTAATGATTCAGTCACCACTCTAGGAAAGGACTTAGAGATGTAGATTGTCAGCAGTGACCACCACCCTTTGAAAGAATTTGGAAAAATAAGATTGTTAGTGAGGCTTGGTTTTTACTACTGGCTCTTATTGGGGGGAAAAAAAAGATCTTAGAAAGCAGGCTGAGTTGAGAAAGACAGTCTTCTAGTTAACTAGGGGCCTCTTACGGTCAGGAACAAGAACAGTAGCAGCACTGGCTGACCTGACACTGAAACTGGACTTGTCCACTTTCATCTCTTACACCCACTTTTCGGCCCCCAGCTACCTCCTGTGGCGTAATAAGAGTTGCTGAGGATTTGAAGTAGATATGACTGCTTTTTTTTTTTTTTTTAAATAAAAGTTTAGATTTGTGATTCTTTTAAGATTCTTAGAAGATTACCTTTAAAGATAAATAATAAAATAGTTACTCCTTTCTTTGTAACTGTAAATTTGCTTCCTGCCAGTAAGAAACTGGCTGAGAAAGAAAATCTACCTTGTTTGCTTTTATACTTTGTTAGCCTCTAGCAAACAAAGTTTATTTGTTTAGTTGCACATGGGTTTTGGGAACTAATTTTTCTTTACCTGTACTATGTAATGTTATTTCTTGTAAAGCTATTGGAGAATACATTGTTTATTCATAATCATTCACTAGAAGAAAACGAAAAAATAATCACATTGTAACTTTATACTGCTTAAAAGATTTTTCTATGGAAATATAAGCTATGGAAGGAAAAATAAAGTATGGGGGTCAACACATTGTTCCTTCCATCTGTCAACTATGTGTATGTTAAGTATCTGTGTAAAGCTTGTCTGGGTGTGAGTTGGAGCTTGCTCCATCCACCAATATTGTGTATTTATGTATATGTGTGTGAAATACTTAAAGCCTGCTTGTTGGCGCTTGCTCTAACCATTCTATGTGTAAATATGTATGTCTGTCTATAGTTATATAGTATATATAGTTATGTATATATTTGTGTGTATGAAGTTATTGAACTTTGTTTCAGTGTGTGTGTGTATGTGTGTGTGTGTGCGTGTGTGTGTGTGTGTGTGTATGTGTGTGTGTATTTCTTCCTCTTCTCACCAGCCCCAAGGAGTTAAAAGAGTTCATAGTTTATCCACTGGCCACAGGGAGTGCCAGTCCCAGTAAATTAAGCTTTGTTCCCTCAGAGAAAAGTCAGCTGAGTAACTTCTCTAATCCCTGGATGCCATTGGCAGCAGCCCCTGTAGGTATCTGGATCCTCCACCGTACCCTCCTACCCCCATCAGCGGTTCTAAACACGGACCCCAAAATGGCTACCCGCCTCAGTTTACCCACTACATGGATGCCAAAACTGGTTTTTGGCATTGTCACCCCAACAAGTCTTGAGGAAGTAGGCCCCCTGTTGTTCTGAGTAGACTGGATAGAGAGCATGATTGGGTTGAGTTCACCTAGGCCCCGTAAGTCACCTGTCACCTGCCTCTATAGGTGGGGCTCCCATCAGCGGGCTTCCTCCTGCTGACCATCAACCCCACCCAACAGGACAAGCAAGTCTATGCACAAAAGGTTTTCTCTGGTGTTATTAAACATATATTTAAAAAAAGGAAAGGTTTGCACGAGTCAGCTAATTGGTTCTCTGTAGCTTGTACTGTAAGCCAGTCCTGGTTTTCTAGATCAAGGAACTTTAGATAGTAAAACGTGGGAAACAGCAGGATTGGGGGGAAGGATGCACCTCTCACTGCACTTGCTATTTGGAATATGCTTCAGCAGACATTGGCAGATAAAGAGTTCTGGTCTACCTAGGAACCTTCTGCTCCCATCATGAAGGGATTTCTCTTATTGATTTCTTATTCAGGATCTAAGAACAATGTTTATTAAAATGCTTTCCACCCAGATTGACAGCATGGGAGTCTAACAGAGAGAGAACCATCTCCCATAAACTGTTCTCTGACCTCCATATGTACACTGTATTTACACACACATAATCATTTTTGTTAAAAAGATTGGAGGAGCTCCGTCTTCCTGACTCCATTACCTGTGAAGATGAGTTAGAAGTCTCAGCTGTCCTGAGACCCATTTGGCACAATATCGTACAGGGGAGAGCCCCTTGGATCTTATGTTTCCCCACCCCTCTACGAGGCACATGTGGTCATGGAGGAACTGCCTTTGAAGCAGCTTCTACTGTCAGCTTAAGAGGATCCTGCACAGCTAAAACACCCCAACTTAAAGCACAAAAGACAATGATTGTTTTGAGCATCAATGGTAGCTCCTTCAATTATCAGTAAATTACAGTACTAGCTATAAAAATCTAAACTTCCTAAACAGGTGAGCTAAAAGTAGGCAGCTGGGCTAGCGAGGTGGTTCAATGGTTAAGGAGAGCACTAACTGCTCTTCCAGAAGTCCTGAGTTCAAATCCCAGTAACCACATGGTGGCTCACAACCATCTGTAATGGGATCTGATGCCCTCTTCTGGTGTGTCTGAAGGTAGCTACAGTGTACTAATATATAATAAATAAATAAATAAATCTTTAAAAGAAAGTAGGCAGTCTTCAGCCTTGGGACACAGGATTCAGGTGCCAAATTAGGTCCTTGTTTTTGTTTACTAGGCGCCAGTCCTGTGTGTGCTACTTACTCCTATTTACCATACCAAAGAATGGAAGTGCCTGAGGGAACTGGCTTAGTCTCCCCCACCCCAAAGGAAGGAACCATAGGCCCAGAGTGGTAAAGATATGTGTGTCCCCACAGTCACACAGCAGATTTCTAAGACACCAGACTTAGTCTTAACTCCCCAAAATTCTCTTAGATCTGGTGTGTCATTTACTTCTTAGTTTTTCATAGAATTACTTTTCAGGGACGAGCCTATATTTACATGTGTCCGTTTTACATGTTCAACATATATTACCCATTCTGTGGGAAGATCTAAGATAGAATGTTCAGGGCTTGTAGAATGTAATAGTCACATGCTATATTAACTGCAACTATTCTTTCTTATGCTTTTTAAGCTCATTTATGATGCCAAATTATTGGTTCTCATACAAGTACATCTTTGTTTATAGTTCATTTGCCTCATGTATACGTCAGACTCTTGGCATGGTTCAGCCTCGTTTGCACCAGGTTTCATGAAAAGCAGACCATGGTCCAGAGGACACAACTCTCTTTGTTCTTTTAATGGTTGTGGAAAATTCTGGGTTGCAACTATTCTTTGAAGATGAATTAATTTTTACTGAAAATATATGCTTTTCTATTATCTATAGGTATGGGATTTGGTTTCCTGGCTTTTATGTATCTGATAATGCTTTAAAAACTTGGGCTTCATCACCCCCTAACGTTCCTTAAAACTTACCCGACAGCCCCAAATACACCCCCCCCCCAGAGCTCTGTATTTCAGCCCACAACTCAGGCAGATTTCTGCTTTATCAAAGGCCACTCTGTACTATGGAACCCCAGATAAGATATAGTACTTAAAGCTCATCCAACATCCCCCAATAGCACCCTTTGCCCTGACCCCCATATTTGGGTTCTCAACTTTGGCAGAACACTTCTGTTTTACTGGAGGCCATGCCATACTGGGAATTCCAGGGACCAAGCATTACCCAGGACTCCAGAGGCAACGTTGGCAACAAAAACCAGGAGGTCACACAGGCCACAAAATCTCCATCAGAGACACCCTACTAGGCCTGAAGACCCACTGGCCAGAACCCCAGGCCAGAAAACTAGAGAGGAAACAGAAATCAAGGGGAGAAACATCCATTTAAAAAGATAAACACTGAGTGGAGAGATGGCTCAGCGGTTAAGAGGATTAATTGCTCTTCCAGAGGTCCTGAGTTCAAATCCCAGCATCACATGGTGGCTCACAACCATCTGTAATGGGATATGATGCCCTCTCCTGATGTGTCTGAAGACAGCTACAGTGTACTCATAAATAAAAACACACACACACAAAGATAAACTTTAAAATCAGAACAGATGACTAGAGGCCAGCAAAAGAAGACAATACCCAGGGCAATATGAACTTAAATCCAGTTTTATAAAGATGATTGAGGCCCTTAAAAAGAAAGTTAATCCCTTAAGTACAGAAAATGCAGTTTAAAAGATGGAGGAAATGAATAAAACCACTCAAAATCTGAATATGGAAATAAAAGCAAGAAAAAAAAAAAACTGAGGAAACCCTGGTGATGGAAAATCTAGGTAAGCTAACAATCGCCAACAAAATACAAGAGATGGAAAAGAGAATCTCAGGGATAGAAAATACTGCTATCAGAACTCACTGTCTGCCTAAAGAGCCAAACACCCAGGGGGGAATCCTCCTGAGCCCATGGGCCTTCAGACCACAGGAGAGACAAGCACCAGTAAGAAACAAAAAGATCACCTACAACCACTGACAAGATGGCAACATCAGAACCCAGTTCTCCCACCACAGCAAGTAGATTTCCCAACAGCAGAAAAACAAGATTTAGACTTAAAATCATACTTCATGATGATGATGGAGATCTTCAAGAAGCGCATGAATAACTCCCTTAACAATTACAGGAAAACCAGGAGAAAGCACTCAAAGAACTACAGGAAAACTCAGCCAAACAGGTGAAGGAACTGAAAATGGAAATAATACAATAAAGAAATCACAAAAAGAGACAACCCTGAAGATAAAAAACCTAAGGAAAAGAAATCAGGAGTCACAGATACAAGCATCACCAACAGACTACAAGAGATGGAAGAGAGGATCTCAGGGGCAGAAGATAACAGAAAACATAGACAAAACATTCAGAGAAGATGCAAGAAGCTCCCAACCCAAAATGTCCAGGAGATTCAGGACACAATGAGAAGATGAGGGATGCGTAAATCTCGCTGTAAAGAAAAAAAATAGACATCGAGGGTGGTTGGTGGTGTAGATGTGATCTAATGCTTATGTTAATTGGGCTTCCATCCACCTGCAAAACACTAAGGGTCCCTTCCCCCAATTGGTTTTGATTGGTAAATAAAGTTGCTGTTGGCCAATAGTTAGGCAGGGAAACAAAGGACTTTAGGGTTCACAGACAAAGTGACTGAAAAAGAAGAAGGAAGTTTTAGAATCGCCATGCCAGGAAAAGTCCAGGCCTGAGAGGTACAAAAGAGAGCATACCAGTTACATAAGAGCAGATTCGTGGAGAGAGCTTGGCAGCCATGGGGACTATGGCAGGCAAGTGGGAAAGCAGTAAGAGACATACCATGCCATGGGCAGCACAATGGGGCCCTGAAGGGACAGAGAAGAAAGAGACTTCCTTCCAAATCAGGAGAACAAAGGGGGTTTGTGACTTTAGATGTTCAGGACAGTGGGCATCTTCATTCCAATGTCATCCAGCCTAGGCTGCCAGGCATCTGAGAGGACAGAGGCAGGTGCCTGATAGGGCTGGAAACCAACCTTGCAGCTGCAAACTGGGAAGGGGGTGGAACAAGGGAAGCCAGAGGAGCGATGATCTAACAGTGGAGCACGCATGTAATCCCAGTCCCAGGAGGTGGAAGAAGGGAGCAGAGAGTTCAAAGCACACTCTCCCTCCATCCTCTCCAAACCTGGTCTCTCCTGTTCTGATCCCTACCTTCCTATCAGAACCCTATCCCAACCTGTTGCAGTAACCAATTAATCTCTACACAAATCTCCCTGGTGCATTCCTTGCTACCCATCCCAATGTTCTGGATTCCCTAATGAAACACACAACTTATATCTTAGTATTCCTTAAATAGCTCAATGGCTGAGCCACTCCCAAACCTACATGTTCACTTGGGAGTTCAAAGCCAGCCTGGCTCAGGATTACAAACTGAAAGACTATTAAAGTTAGAATGAGTAACTCAAAAGAACTAACTCCCTCCCTCCCTCTCTCCCTTTTTCTTAAATTGTTCCTTCCTTATTCTAAATTCCAGCAGTTCTACTTCCTGTCCTGGTGAGCCCACTAGCTGCTCATAAGGTATGTGTGACTTAGGAGACAGGACTTCTGAGACTCAGCAGCAGCCAGGGGAATCATTTCAAATGGCCATGTCACCCCAGCTTAGCACTGCTATTATTGTGTACAGACCCACAATCCTCCATGTCCTGAAGGGCACACAGACAGTAGCTGCTAATATCTCTTCACTGGGTGAAGAGATATATATTTTTATTTTTTTTAAGACTGTCAAGTAGCCCAAACCACGTGGCTCACCGATGCCAGCTATGACTGACGCTGCATAAAAAGCCATCCTAGAACTTAATGGTTCCAAACAACAACCGTCCTTATTTTTGTTGCCAAGTCTGCAGCCTGGACCTGGCAACGTGGAGATGGCTTGTCATAGTTCCTCTGAGGCTATGGAGTCTGTTTCTCAGGGGGGCAGCAAAATGTTTGCTGGGGCTGCAAGCCAACCAGGACTGAGTCTGGGGACCCCATTCTCTCACCCTGTGATCCTGCACACGTGGCCTGCATTTTCTCAGAGAAGTGGTGTCATTGTGCATAACCTGGTTTTGAAGCAGCCACAGAGTCCTTTCCAGAGCTAAAGCACAGAGTTCCTCGATGAGGCCCGGCAATGTTCTGGAAGAATGGGCGTGACTGAAAATGATGGCTTAGACGTTTGTGGAATAGTCTATGGGAATGCAGTTACTGTCACCACAGGTTGCTTTGCTTTGGTTTTGGGGGTTTTGTTTTTTGTTTTCGTTTTGTTTTTTGGTTGTTATGGTTTTTGTTTTGTTTGATTCATGATTTCAATATGTGTGTAGTTCCTGGCTGGCCTGGATCTTGCTATATAGATCAGGCTGGCCTGGAACTCAGAGTTCTACCTTGCCTCCTAAGTATGAGGATTAAAGGCATTCAGCACCATGCCCATGAGCAGTTTGTTTTGGCACACTCACATTTGTGTGTGAGTGTGTGTGTGTGTGTGTGTGTGTGTGTGTGTGTATGTGAATGTGTGTATTATAGTGTGTGTCTCTGTGTGTGTGTGTGTATGATAGTGTGTATATATGTGTGTATGTGTGTGTGTGAATGTGTGTGTGTGAATGTGTGTATTATAGTGTGTCTGTGTGTGTGTATGATAGTGAGTATATATGTTTGTATGAATGTGTGTGTGTGAGTGCATGTGTGTATGATAGTGTGTGTATATGTGTGAGTGTGTGTGTGTATGTGCATTGAAACCCAATATTTATGTGAACCAAAGTAATAAGTAGTCTCTAAGAAAATGACCTTTTCTCATGTGATCCACACCACAGTTTAACATAACCTCTTTCAAGTCTCTTCATTCTCACTGTGTGTTTTGGGTTGCAAAATATCTTTTACCCCTGCAACAGGTTTTAAAGAATTAGAGCCTCCCCCATTGCACCTGATCTTCAAATCACACTGTTTATAAACTAAATCTTTCAGTGACTATTCAGGAAAGTTTAAAAGCCTTGGCTTCTTGTCATCCCTATAGATTCTGATCCTTAGAGACAGTGTAAGGCGTGGACACTCATGTTATCTTAGATATGAGGAAAGAGGTGTTTTTCTTGTAGCTTAGTGAAAATTGAGGTGACACATTAGGACCTCAGGACAACAGATAGGCATCCTTGTGACAAATAATGACCGGTAACCTGCTTGGGCTGTTTGTCAGGACTAGGCAGCTGATGTTGGCCTTGAAGAGAAGGCTGAAAGCAGAGCACAGGCCTGCTCTCCAGCCTGGAAGCAACCCTGGGTGGGGGGGAGGGAGGGCTCTAAGCACTGAGTTTAAACACTTCTCGTTGGTTTATCCTGTATGTTTATGGTATATGTTTTTTGAGGCAAGAGCTCACATGACCCAGGAAGGCCACAGTCTTTCAATTCTCCTGCCTCAGCCTCCTAAGGGCTGAGATCTCAGGTGTGTGCCTGGCTGGTATAAACCTAGTCCTTTTGTAATTTTTAACTGTTGTGACTTTATTTTGCCATATATAGAACCCGAATGTTGGATGTTGAAAATCCATGTCTGTCCTGAGGTCGTTTAGGCAGTGTAGACCTCAGTGGGAACTAGAGGGGTGGCTCTCTGCTGTCCCTCTACATGGAATTTTTGCACTAGGTCACCTCTCATGACAGCTGGCTATCTGGCTGACTAGTTTTAGGTCTTGTGCCTGCCCTGGCCAGTGTGCTTCAGCCAAGGGGTGGCTCCCTGGTGCCTCTAGCAAAGTCCTGGCCCTTACTAATACTTTGGCAGCTGAGTTAAGGCTTCTTACCATAACCATAAAATCCATTTGGCAGTTACTGAGAGCTATTGACTTGTGACTTGTTACAACAAACATAGATAACAGCAGTCTGTGCTGTCTCACCCAGGACAGGGTCACCAGGTGGGTCTTCTTCGGTGGCAGCAGCAGCATGTCTGCCCCTGCAGCACGGGGAACACTGGAACTGGGCCAGTCTTCCTGAAGCTTTTGTTTGTTTGTTTGTTTGTTTTTTCCTTCTTTGGGGTACAGATCAGTGTGAATATATCTTATTGTGCCCTAACTTCCTCTGTGAGAAAAACCACAGCCAGGCACAGCTGCACCCACGGAAGAACCCACACAGACTAGGCCACTTCCCCAAGTCTGTTTCCTTCAAAACTACACTTGGCTTCCTGCCTCCGTGCTGTGGTCAGAAATGCCACTTGCTTCCTGAACTTCAGGACCATAGTTAAGGAAAGCACAGCACAGTCATTAGTCATCGGTGTGTTTCCCCTGAAATGGTTGGCTTTGTTCATTTTCCCATCCTTTGTTCTGCCATCTGGCAACTTCCTTTCACCGTAAGAGTCCTTTTGTTTGACCCCCATTATTTGCTGTTGCCCTTCTGTCTGCAGAGTGACTCATTCTGAATTGTCATTAGCAGTCTGGGCGCTAGTCAGCAGGGACAAATGAAGATCCGACAGATCTGAGATGTCACTTACTGGGAGGACTGGATGTAGCGGCTCTGCACTCAGGATGAGGCTTCCGGTACCTGCTTCTCATGCGGGTTTGGGTCATCTTGGAATGGAGTAGTGCATCTTTAAGAGACTTTGTCTCCTGAGGTTTGGGGGCAGGGAGGCAGCATGGACAGTGGGCAGCCACATCTGGAGCCACAGCCAGTCTGCCAGCAAAGTCTGCACTGGGAGGGCAGGCAGGAACTGTCATCTGGTGGGAGAGGTCCTGCACTATCCCTGGGGGACTTCCCAGGGTGAAGGAATCCCAGGACTTCCTGAGGAATGGTGGTGTTCATTTCCTCAAGACTTGACTCATCCCAAGTCTTTGCAAGCAGTGAGTCAACCCAGGATGGCGCCGGTGCCTATTGCTTTTGGCAGGATGTCTGTGCTTGCCCCAGGAGTGAGACAGCATCCGAAGGTTTTAAACCCACTGCCTAGGCCACACTTGTAAGAACTGTCCACTGGAATTCAGGGTACACGCTCAGTTACCCCAGCAAGGACCAGGATAGGGCCTTCCCTGCCAGAGAATGGGAAGAGAGTTCCCGTTTTCATCTCATGCAGTTTGGCGATTTTTGCTGTTGCTATTTTGGGATGGAACTCACTGTGTATCCCTGGCTGTCCCGGAGCAGAGATCTGCCTTTCTCTGCCTCCTTCTCACAAATACACTCCATGGCACACGCATACTTGCAGGAGCACACACACACACAAACATAGATTTTTAAAGGCATTAAATAGCAACATTACAAGGCAAATATCAGAAGACCATCCATTCTGATCTTCCTTTAAAAATTATAATGGAAACAACTACTCTACACAGGAGCAACATCTTTTTTAAATGGCTCTGAAACACTGGATGCAGGTTAGAAATCGATGGCCTATAAATGCCTTCACTGTCAGTTTCTAGTGTGGAGCTGTTACTATGGGCAGCCCTTGCCCTGCACTCTTGTGGGGCCTTGGAAAAGATCTCCTGCTGCTGGGTTAAGTAAAAGTGCGGGACCTTGGCAGGCTACCGGGCAGCTCCTGTAGGGCACCTGGCCTCTCTGCACAGGGGAGACCTATTTGGTGCAAATTTAACTAAACCAGTATCACTGTGTCCCACACAGTTGAGCAAAGCCAAGCCGATGTATTAAAGTCTCTGGAATCCCTGGATGAGATGCCTCAGACAGAATAATTCTTTTACTCATGTTTTCCTAGCCTCGCCTTGCCCAAGATTTCCCCTCCCGCATTCCCCAAGGAGGCAGCCTTCCAGTTACTTGGAGGCCCGCCCACACACCCATCTACTGACAGCAAGGCAGATGCAAGAAAGGCTGTTCCTAGGACTACATTTCTGATACTGCTGGTGGCTCTGGCATTGCCACCTCATCTGGACAGAGTTCCTGTTCACCAGAATAGGGACAGTCACCGAAGCAGCCTTTTATTTCCTTTGCTTTGAGACTGTGTTTCTTACACAGAAAGTGTTTGGGCTTGGGGAATATCCATGTGGTGTCTCTAGCTCAACAATGAAAAATACAAAACAAAACATCCAGTATTCTGTGGATCTGTAGAACAGCAACTGATATTTATTTATTTATTTGGCTTAGCATTTAAAATTGATTGTGTAGTGGTAAGAGGGTGTGGCTTGAAAAAGAATAATGTGAATAGAAAGTACCAGAAAATGTCTCAGTCATTATGTAGAAAGGAAGAAGGAACTGCCTCTCCCATCTTCCTGCAGTTCCCCAGAGTGGGATCCAGTTCCACAGGGGTGGCTTTCCCAGGGCTGGGGATCTGTGGCGTGTGGGAAGAGCCCGCCCAGCTGACCACACCAGTTTCCTACTTCCTCTCATACAACCGCCCATAGAGTGCTGCTGTCACCAGGCCAGAAGACAGTCCCTTCTTCCTCAAGAAATAGTGGCCATTCTCCCACCCAAGCTGGTCAGGGGTGTCCAGAGTCATCCCCGAGGTGAGAAATAAAGGAAAGACATACAACGTGCTGAAGTTCCCCCACAGATGAAAGTCAAACAGGCCCTCAGCTTCCGTGATCTCCTGCCCGCAGGTGTCAAAGCCAAGGCCCCCGCACTTGACCAGGGCACAGACTTGAAGGTAGTAGGTGCCATGCACCGTGTGGAGCCCATCAAAGACACCCAGGGCATATAGCTCCCTGGACAGGGTTGGCCTGTCGTAAAGTAAGTGGCAACAGAGGCTGTTGGAGCACACCTGGAGGTGGCCTTCCTTTCCCCAGACGGGGACCAGAGTGAAACTGTCGTACATCATATCCGAGTGGAAGGTAGGTGGCACGTGCATGTTCCACTTGGCAGACTCATCACAGTGCACTTCCTGGGCATCCTTCTCACAGTATGGATCCCCAGACAGGATTTTTAAAAACTCCTTATGAGATGGGTCCATTTCACTAGTTGTATTTTCTGTCCCAGTGAGGCCCTGCGGGTTTGTGGCTACCTGTGCAATTAGAAGGTGACCTTTGGGATCCTCCATGTTATGGTACCAAAAGGACTTGAGAGGGGTGTGTATGCCACTGCCGGTCATCCCCAGAGTCGGGTGGTGGATGTTAGCTGCCAGAACATTGACACCGAAGGCGGTGGCGAATGCTTTCTGAATTTCAATGGCTGCCAAGAGTGGCAGCTGGTTCATCCAGGCCGTGGGGTATACAATGTGCTTCACCCCAAAGTCTCTGAGGAGTCGGACGGCAGGGTCAAAGAACAGGATGTCAAAGCAAGTGAACATGCCAAACTTGCCTGCAAAGGGTGTGTCAAAGGTGATAAGGTCCACGCCAGCAGGGGTATCGAAGGCCTCCTCAAAGTACAGGTTGTGCTTACGGTAGCGGGCAACAAGGGTTCCGTTGTCACTGAACACTACGTTTGTGTTAAACTGGTATCTCCCGTCCTGTGGGCACCCAGGGTCACTGCTGAGGCAAGGCTGTTTGGTTCCAAGATTGGCCACCAAGAACATCTCTCCCTTGATGGCCATGCAGCTTAGGCGCTGCAGGACCTGAGGTGGGTAATAAATACGGTACGTTTAAATCCTGCCTTTTGTGGCATTATCAATAAAATGTTCCTTACTGTGTCTACATTAGCAACTATCAGAAAAGTCAGTAAGGAAAAGCTTCTGAGAACATACAAAGGTGACTCACAGGACAAATACATGAAGCACCTAGACGGATGCTTGGATTCAGTGGTGATGACTAGACAGAAATCCAAGTGAGATGTTTGTCACCTTTGTTAGAACGGCAGAAGCTCAAGGGGGTGTTCCATCTTGTGTTGACCCGAGAGCAGAAAAAACAGGTTCATAAACTAGTGCTGAAGATATTTAAAGCGAAATAAACACCTTTTAATCTCTAAATTTAGCACTTAAAAATATACTAAAGTGTGTGTGGCCTTTGAGAAATTCCATTGCCAAGGGTTTTACTTAAGGGAAAACTTAAACATGCTTACAAAAATATACGTACTGGGTAGTCATTGAAATGGTGCTTAAAATAGCAAGAGTTAAAAAGAAGGCTGCACACCTCCTACTAGACAGGATGCTGGGGGGCGGGGCACAACACAGCATCACCAGAAGCCTCTGGAGTGGGATAAGGTCAGGCAGTGGTGGCGGTGAACTTGTAGAGTATTTTTGTTTTAAGATTTACTTATTTATTATGTTTAGTGTTCTGCCTGAATATATGCCAGTACACCAGAGGAGGGTGTCAAGATCTCATTACAAATGGTTCCAAGCCACCATGTGGTTGCTGAGAACTGAACTTAGGACTCTGAGGACCTCTGGAAGAGCAGTCAGTGCTCTTAACCACTGAGCCGTCTCTCCAGCCCTAGAGTATTTTTTTAAACTTGACTTTTTTTTTTTTCTTTTTCTTTTTGGATATGTTTTGATTAGTGTGGCTCTTGTGTAATTCACCAATGAAAAGATCCATATCTGTGTGATAATGTCCCATATCACCACGGGGCCTGGGGTTTGGGCTTGGTGGTTTGGATCCCAGAACCTCCTTCAAACCTCAGGCAGCACGCTCAGTCTGCTGGATTCCTCACCTACCTCCGTGTCATTGAACCGGAAAGGCTCCAGACAGGGGTTCCACCTGACCAACTTGGGAGACGGCATAAAATCCAAGAACGGGTAAATGGATGTTCTTGTGAAGTTGAATCCGTGGATACCGTCTTCTGGGAACACTATAATCTGCACACCCTGGAAGCAAGAAGACAGAGAGTGTCATGAGGTAAGGGGCGCGTGTCCTTCATTGCCAAGAATCAGCAAGCTGACCAACCAGGGCGCTAATGATGACGGCTTGACTCAGCTCGGATGGAAAGGCTTGTTCTCAGGTCATACAGTTAGGCTGCGCTCTGTCTCACTGGTTTACAGTGGAAGCTGGGCCAATTGTGAAACACCTAAAACAATGGACCTATTCACAGATGGGACGTCTTTAGTCCAGCGGATTTCACCCCGATTGGGGAACTTCAGGAAGAACACTGGGCCCATCTGTAAAATGGCTGACTGGAATGTGGCTGAGTCCTGGCTGTAGTAGTTGTTTAAGGACGATCCAGCTGAGCAGTCCCAGCGGCGACCCTGCGGTCCATGCATGAGCATTGAGTGCGCTGTATTAAGAGCGTCCCTTTAGGGGCTCTGGCTGTGCCCTAGAGGCTTCTCCCCATGCCATCCACTGCAACCTAGGGAGAGAGAAGAAACAAGCAGGCTGCCCTCAGCTCTCCCTTAACGTCTCATTCTCCTGGAGCTCTCGAGTTCTGCAGACTAAAATGTCAAGCCTAGGAAGTTGGCCCAATGCAAAGGTGGAGGCAACAGGCAATAGCCCCTACTTCCTCAGTGCAGTGCACCGTTATTCACATATGTTGTGTAGCATGTGTCTTTCTCATCAAGAACATCCAGAAATACCGTCTGTAATGGCCACCCTATATGTAAGACACCACTGTATCTCCTCTATTGATCATCATCTGAATCCAACCTCTGTAATAAAAAAAAAAAATGCAGCAGGTCTCTGCACGTGGGGTGATCGCCACCCTCACTGAGGGCTGCACATGCCTTTAGTTGACTTGAGTTCCTTAGAATAAACGTGGATTTCACATGTGAAACCGCTGGGTTGAAGAGCAGGGAAAGTTTCCTGTTTTCCTGATACACATCGGCAAACCAGTGTGGCTCCCACCACAGAATGACAGTGACTTCCCATTGCACACGCGGAGCAACTGTGCAATGAAACTGATCATAAACTCAGAAGCCAGTCAAGATGAAGACTGCATGCCCTTCCAGATCAGCAGGCTCGCTTTAGTTGAGTGACTTCGATGTGTACAGAATGGGCCTCTGTTGGATTGTTGCTTAGGTCACCCTGGGAGGTGGAGGCAGGAGGGTCGTGAGCTCAAGGCCAGGCTAGCTAACAGATGAAACCCTGTTTCAAGACCAAATTGAAAACAAAGGTCTTCACACCAACGACTACATCTGTGCCTCGTGGAACATTAGCCAATTCTTTAGCTAGCAGCGAATTCCCCCGGCCACTGCTGGGCAGACAGGCAACAGTTCAATTCCTCAAATTCCCACCATTATCTAATGCGTTAAATAGAAATGTCCGTTCTGCATTTGCATGGGTCTCACCTCAACTTCTTGAAAATTATATTTGGAGAGAGCTTTTCCTCTGTTCAGGAAAACAAAAACCTTAAAGGGCATCTTATGGCAACTGACACTTCAGTTAAGTCTAAGCATTGACTATGTTAATTACTTCAGCAGTGATCAGGAACTTCTGAAGAACGAAGGTCACCAACCCCAGGAACGGACCATTTAAACCTTCTTCCCTCTGTACCAGGGGAGCATGTAAGGACTTCCTGTAAAGTCTGATGTAAAACTCTGTGTCCACAGACATAGCCAAGATGCTGAGGCACCTGACAGCCCAGAAGCATCCCTGGGAGCAGCTGGCATGACTCACCGAAGCAAGCTCCAAGCAGGGCATTCGGTTAGTCACCTTGGACAGATGGAGACTCCAGGAGAGGTGAAGCTAAGGGCACTGAGGTGGCACTGTGCCATTAAACATCTTCACCACAGGACCTGCCTTTATCTGGATCAGTGTTGGTAGGAGAGACCTGAAGGTACAGTTGGGATTTATTTTACACAGACTTCAGCAGGGACATAAATGGGATAAGTATCAAATGCATGGATGCTATATGGATGCCAGGGAAGGTCCCTAAAGATGAGGCTGACTAGCAGCTCAGGTGGGAAGGTTTGCTCAGGTTGTCTGCTGACTGCCCAGGTACAGTAGGGCAGCACGCAGCTCGGTGTGTAAAGGAACAGGAGTCACACGTGCCTTGGAAATGCAGTGTGATATCATTGCCAGAAGTGTCCTGGGAACATCTGGAATAAGAGAGCTGAGAGAGGCTTGCTCATCTCCCACCCCACCCCCACCCGGGTCACACAGCAGCCAGATTGTGGGACTGTGGGCCACAGTTCTAAGCAGGAAGCCTGGAGAGCCTTAGAGGCCTGGAAGCTAAGGCTTTTCCTGGGGGGAATTGGGGTAACACCACTTTCTCCAGGTGCACAGAAGATGGAACTCAGGTACTTTTCTGAGCTCAAGGTCGTTGGAACTGTGGGGAAACCAAATCAAACAACCCTTTCCCACGGTCACACAATGGAACACGTGGGCCTGAGAAACTGTGTGCCCGGAGCTACTGAAGGTGGTCAAGAGAGGAGGGCCGTCAATCAGGTGTGCTGAACCATCCACACTGACTAACTTAGGATTTTAACACGCACCAAGAGGAGGTAGCTGTGTCGTTTCAGATCATGTGGTGCAGGGATGGGCGTAAAGGGACCTTTCTGGCAAGACCAGCTCTGTGCCAGCAGCTGAGAAGTTTGGCTCACTGGCTGCTTAGCACAGTAGGCTTTCCGCAAGCAGCAGGCTCAGAGGCCCCACCTACCGGGAGAAAGCCCAGACTCCCTTGGCCCCAGGCTTCCCAACCCACAGCTTCTTCTGAAAGCAGCACTTCCTGCCCTGTCCCAGGGGAGCCCTTATCCTCCACCCCCACCCTTCCTAGCTGGCAGGAGAGAAACTACAGTCAAGCTGGAAGCGCTTAGGAAGGTGTGGGCCTGGGCTAAGGGCTCCCCATCTAAATGACGTGTGTCACAGACAATGCACAGACAGCCTTTGTTGTGTGGGCTCTTTCCTGTAAGCTTTGAATGCTTTTCGGTGCACGAAGTTCACGGTCCTCGATGGTTTTCAAGGTTGTTTGTTTGTCTTTCGAATATCAGAATCCCCCAGAGATGGGCTTTGAAAATCCCCACTGCCCGAACTTCATCCATTCTGGACCAGCTGACTGCAGCCCCTGGTGAGTCCCAGGCACAGTCACATGAACCAGTGACCTAGGCACTGCTTCTCCAACTTGGGCAAAACACTCCACGGGGAACCTTGCTTAATACGCCAGTTCTGGCTCAGGAGGCCAGGGGCGGGGCCTGATTTAACAAGCTGCCACGTATGGCTAGGAGCAAGATCTGCAGGCTGACCCAATTTCTCAGGACCTTGGGAGCCGGGGGTTTTTCCTCACACAGAGCCCTGAGCCCGGTCAGGACCAGAAAGCTGCTCTTGCCTTCTGGGCTGCAGACATCACTTGCTGCTCATAGACGTCGAGGTTCTGCTTCATGAGCTCCAGGGCCTGCTGGCGGCTGCTGAGCTCCCGGGGGTTTGGGCTCAGGACCGACCAGTGTTCGTACACCGCAGCCACGTAGTACTCAGCCTTGCGGTGCTCCTGGGAGGCCGAGCAGACGCCCAACGCAAGCGCAGAACAGCCGAGGAGGAAGAAGAGAGCTGGTGCAGTGCGGGCTCCAGACATAATGCAGACCATAAATCTGAAATGAACCGGCAAGGAGAGAAGAGCTGAATAAGGAAGGCTGCCAAGGACTGAACTTTCGCAGCTGTGATTTATTAATCCTGGCAATTACACTCGCCCGCGGCCATGCTGGGGCTCAAAGAGTTTGTTTCATGTCCCTAATAAAAGCCCATGTGTTTCTCTCCAAACACGTAGAGCTGCATTTCAAACGGCTCGCTGTGTTAATAGACTGGCTCCAGAACATTTCCAAAACAGACGCGATGTTTGCCTCCGTTTTCTAACGTGGCCCTGCAGGAGGCCCGCAGTGCGCTGCTGCCTTGCTAGTCAGGCGCCTACACTGCGCTGCAGGAACTGTGCTGAATTTTGCACAATTCTCCCATATATTTGACGCTTTGCCGGAGACTTCTTTTTCAGCATTTCAGGTCAGCCCTCTAGGACAGCCTTAAAGGTCCTGAGGCTCCCCAGGGCAGGGCAGCGTCTTAGCTGATATTCTTTAGTTTTTACCTGGGGTGGTCTGGAATTCTAGTATCTGCTGTGTCACCCCCAGAGCAGCCATAAAGAAGTCTCCCTGACAGTCCCGCACAGTTTTCACTGTTTAATGCTTTGTCTGCTACTCCAAATCACTTGCTTAAGAACGGACCGGTTTGGAAAGAAAACCCTTCTCATAGTGGTAACATGGGATTTTCTAGAAAATAAACTGGAATTTTGTAGCAAGTAGACTCTACTTAGCATGAGAAAGCAGACAAAGTAAATTACATTTCTGTATCTCCCACCTCCTTCCACCCGAGGACAGAAACACTTCGCATAACCGTGCGTGTTACTAATTCGCATTACTGGATGCACCACCATGCCTGCAAGGCTGGGATCAAAGCCATTCTGAAAGCCACCCTGGCCTCCTGACTAAAGCCCCTCCCCTGGCACAGAAATTGATCAGGCAGTATACCACAGCCAGGCAGGCAGCTGCCCTGTGGAGACAGACAGGGGCTGACAACTGCCCAAGTATCCCAATTCCATACTAAGGTAACTGACAATCCAAGGAATTCCACTGCTGTTCTTCAAGAAGAAAATAGCCCCTTGTCCAAAAATGACATCTGTCCAAACCTCAGTCCAGGACTCCTCTCTTTGCATTCCCAAACAAGCTTCTCCGGCTACTACAAGTTCTGTGTATTATTTAGCTAAAACGTTCCAGAAACAACCCACAATTAATTATTTCAGCAACAGGACAGACCTAGAGATCCTCACTCCGAACCTTTCACCAGCAAATGCTCCTGGGGAGAAGCCTCCCACCCCTCATCTCAAACTGCTTCTTGTTTCCCTAAGGGATAAATGTACCACACAAAGGCCAGGGCCTGCTGCCACTCATCCGGACGCACACTGTAAGCAGTGTTCTATGGTAGGAACAAGGGGCCTCTGAGCGAGCAGTCATGAGGTTTGGAGTGGAAACAAAGGTATAATTGATAAGCTTTCTTATTGGAACACTGTCTCTAAAGACATCAAGGAATAATTTTAAATGACTCAAAAAAAATCTACTTTGCATCCCATTGAAAGGATAATGGGGTAGTTTGGGTGACGTCATGGTCATAGTGACAATACTTTTAAAGTCCAAGTCCATGGCCTCTTGAAGAGCTGAGGTAGAGACACATGAGGCAGGCCTTGGTGGGAGTAAGTCAGGACTCCTGGGCTAGGAAGGCCGTTCACGGTGTCTGCATAACAGATGTGGGCCAGAGGGTGCATAACAGATGTGGGCCAGAGGGACTCTGCGAGTGCACTGGGGGTGGGCTAAGACTCAGGGTCTCACCTAGGCCAGCCTAGGGCTCTACCACTGAGCCTTAGCCCTGCCCTGGAATACAAAACCTAACTCTAAGAACATGTAATCCAGCAAAACAAGGAAACTGCAGAGCCAGCAAGAAACCACATTCCTTTCTATTTTCAGAAAATAAAATCTGTATTATTTTCGGAAAGAGTCCAGTAGGAAAGCTCTAAGTGGTAATCATTCGTGTGTGTGTGTGTGTGTGTGTGTGTGTGTGTGTGTGTGTGTGTGTATACAGCAATAATTAGGCACTATGCACATTTAACCAGATATTCATGCTTGAGAGATTCAGGCTTAGTGGGGTAGGAGAGAATGAATAAGTGCAGTAAAAATAGCTGCATGAGTTTGCCCTTCCCAAACAGCGGTGAGGCAGGAGACATTTCACCAAGGCTGTGAGGCTGGCTTTCCCTCCGCACTTGGCATCTCAGGAACAACCTAACAAGGCTGAGCAAGGACACTGAAGGGCTCAGCAGCAGCAGAGAAGGTGCTCAGTCTTAAAGTGACAGGCCCGGGGACTAGGAATGTAGCTCAGCTGAGAGTATTAGCCTGGCACACACAGAGCCCTGGATTTGTCTTTAGTACTGGAAAAAAAACCAAAACCAAAAAACCAAAAACCCACCTGGGCCTGGTAGTCCATAGCTACAATCCCAACACCCAAGGAGCGGATACAGGAGAATCATTAGTTCAAAGTCGTGGGTCAGAGGAAATGGCTTGGTAAGTAGGCAGATCTAATAAATGTGATCCCTGGTGTCCACAGAAAGCTGGGCATGGTGGCACACTTGTAACCCAGCACTTTGTCGGGCAGAGGCAGGTGCATCTTAAGGGTTCACCAGTCAGCAGTTCTAGCCACTGAACCCAGGTCCACTGAGAAGCCCTGTCTCAAAAACACAGAAGAGAGCTGAGAATGATAGAGGAAGATTCCAGATGTTGACCTCTGACCACCAAGACACACATCTGGGCACATGCACCTGTAGGTACTGCACAGAAAACCAAAGGAAATTTAAGGCCGTCCCACCCAGGAGTTGAAGGCCAGCGTGTGAGCGGGAGGGAGGAAGGAAAGAATTGAAGGGTTCACACTTGCAGATATGTACTAGTGAGGCAGTTTCTAGGTGCTGGCTCATGGCCATTTGTACAGGGAGACAGGGGTCCTTGGAACAAGGGCTCTGGGGCCAAGGAGTTCTTGGAAACCCAAAAAGTAACCCATCTTTGGAGATGGTCAGGACTTTGACCTAAAAAAAAAAAAAGAGAGAAGTAACTGGCCCAATGTGATGGTAGCAGTCTTTTTGCTGAAGGCACCTGCCTTCTGTGGGTGTCCTCTGCTCTGGGACAGGAGTCCCCCTTCTAGGAAGGTACTCACATCAGACATCTATATACGAGCCAGCTGAGCCAGGCCTAGGCACATGCCCGAAATGCCTCCACAGCAAACAGGGTCTCCTGGAGCTCATCCCCTGCACACAGGGGGCTGGATACAGAGCAGTCAGTAGGGCAGACAGCAACAAGTTCGAAGCAGAGGCAGGCACTGGGAGTGGGTACCATTTCCAACACTGTGGGGGAGGAGTGGGTACCATTTCCAACAGTGTGGGGAAGGAGTGGGTACCATTTCCAACAGTGTGGGGGAGGAGTGGGTACCATTTCCAACAGTGTGAGGGAGGAGTGGGTACCATTTCCGACAGTGTGGGGAAGGAGTGGGTACCATTTCCAACACTGTGGGGGAGGAGTGGGTACCATTTCCAACACTGTGGGGGGAGGAGAGTCGGTGGAAAGGTGATGCTACACAGAGACTTGAGTGTGCAGAGGTGAGTGTGTGGCACACATGAGATCAGGAGGAGGAGCCTCCACTCAGAGGGCCTGAGGCAGGAGACATGGCCAGAGGAACAGTGGCTGGAGCCGGGGTGGGAGGTGGTGGCCAGTAGGAATACAGGAGGACGAGCAGATATCGTCACTGGCCTGAAGCTCTCCACCCACACCCCACCCCACCAGAAGGGTTAGGCCACATTATGACTTGGTTACTGTTTTCATTTGGAAATGAATCACCAATAATGAGATGTCACCGTGTGTCAAACTGACAGGAGGCGGACTTGTTATGACTAATTCTGGTTGTCAACTTGACTGCATCTGGAATCAACTAAAACCCAAGCTGCTGGACACCCTTCCTTCGAGGGATTCTTAGGCAGATTGTTTGGAGCTGGAAGATCTACTCTCTATCTGAGCCCCACCTCCTGATGGCAGCCCACATACACGGGGATAGAAGAAGGAAATGTTGCCTTTTCTCCACTGGCCCTCTAACTGGCCAGTTCACCTGTTGCCGATGGTGTTAATCCCAACTTCTTCAGGACAGTGTCACTGAAAATCAGCCCAGCCTCAGGCCGGGACTGCAGAGACATCCAGCCTCGGGGGCTGGACAATGACCTGATTCTTGTCCTTCCTATTGTGAGACAGCCATTGTTGAGTTATCTGGACGACAGCCTGGAAGCCAGCTGGAAAGGTCACGTGTAAGTAAACACAGTGTGACGACCAGTGCTGATGGGAATTCTCTGCTGAACCCACACGGAAAAATAAGGAAAGGATCCAGTCCTCCGAGGGACGTCGGTAAACTGTGGCTTCACATTCTCCCTTTCACAATGACAGGCAGAAATAATTCTGCACTGTTTTTGGACAGGGGCCAGGCTCTGCTTTACTAACTAGAACAACTTATCTTAAGCTACAAGAGAAATCCAACAACCATGACATGTTAACTTAAATGTTGTCTTTCAGATGGGGAATATCTTCACAATTTAAATAGAATAAAACCTCCTGGACTAAGGGTGTAGCTCCAATACAGCATTGATCAGCATGTGCAGGGCCCTAGGTCCAGGCTCACTACTGTAAGTTTCTTCATTCAGTGCCACAGGGTTTAAGGTAAGGAGGGACTTTGTGTGTACCTTTGAACTGGGGGGGAAAAAAGGCCAGCTGACTGATTTTGCAGGTGTGACTGCCATCTGGTGGACAAACTGAGTATAACACCAGTAGGCGATTGACTCAGGCAGTAGCGATGGGTTTTGGTTTTTTCTCTTTACCTTCATTTTCCACTTCTAATATCTCACCCATCTACTTCATAATGAAAAAAAAAAAAAAACCCGAAATGTCTGGCTGTCTTAAGATTCACTCTTTCAGGGCTGGAGAGATGGCTCAGCAGTTAAGAGCACTGACTGCTCTTCCAGAGGTCCTGTGTTCAAATCCCAGCAACCATATGGTGGCTCATAACCATCTGTAATAAGATCTGATGCCTTCTTCTGGTATGTCTGAAGACAGCTACAGTGTACTTATATATAATAAATAGATACATCTTTAAGAAATTTACTCTTCCTAAGCCAGGAGTCACAAATGTAACCTTTATTTCTCAGGTGTTTTTCCTTAGCCCTGATTTGGCAACATTTGGCTGGTGTGCTGGGACACACGCAGAGTCTCCTAGGAAAGAGGTCACTGAGGGGTTACCTAGGCTGGGCTTCTGGGATGTGTGTGCTGCTAATGGATGCCAGAAGCTCCATCTCATTTTGTGCACTGTTCTAGGCAGGGACCATCAATAGTCTAAGACAGGAGGAAGCCAGTAGCATTCAAGCTAGCAAGGATCCAGGTACTTCTCTCTCGGCTCTAGACTGTGGGTGTGACGCGCCTGCCTTACTTGCAGCTGTAAAGAACTGTGACCTGGAACTGTAAGCCTGACACAGTCATTCCTGCCCGAAGTTACTTTGGGTCAGGGTGTCTTAGCAGTCACATAAAACAAAGCCAGCCAGTTAACAGACTTCGTGCTCACCTTAGCCAGGGACACCTCAGATAACCAACATCACCGAGAGTCCCTGATTAAAAACAAACAAAACGGGAGCAGAGCATACTGAATTCGTTGAGAAATCAACCAGCCTTATTCTATAAAGCATAATGTACTTTTTTCACATGTGTATCAGAGTTCACAGGACATGAGGAAGAAAGTCCAAAGATGCCAGTGGCTGAGCAGAGTCCACAGGCGACAGCTCCGGGTAGTTTACTCTTCTGTAAAGCTCGCAGCTCCCAAGAGCCATCACTGAATCCAAATGCCAACAATGACATTACAGGATTCCAGGCGTCCAGGAGGCTGGGCAAGAGAAAAACCTTGTCCAGGACCAACCAGGGCAACATACTGAGAATTCATTTTAAACAGAATTATTTGAAATGAGCCTCAGCAGGCGTCAATGGGGAATTGTTTTGGGAGTATGTGTGGAAATCTCTCCTCTATTTTCCTATTGAATTCATTCAAATTAAAGTCATAGGAAGCACCTTCATAAAAGAGCAGAAGGCCGCAACACAGGCTTAGAGCTGCCTATCAACCTTGTCTGGGAAGATGAACTCAGAAGACAGACAACATAAAGGCTGACCTTTCCTATTAGATGCATGGTGGGCACCAATCTCCAGATCTGTCGAGTAGAAGCCATCGCCTACACTAGGCCTGTGCTCCTGCCTGCTGATCCTCAGGGTGAGGAAGGAAGACGCAGAAGTGGGCAGTAGGGGGTAGTACTGAAGAATCCTGTCCCTCACATCCACACGATGAACTCAGAGGACAGTCTGTAAGAAACACTACCAGAGCGATGGCAGGGAGTGTGGAAGAGATGAAACACAAAAACCAAAGCAAGAGGCCTATAGGCCACATGCAAAGGCCCCTTCTCCATCGAAAAGCTGGGGGGGGGGGGGTATATTGGAAAAGATAACTAGGTTTAGCAAGAGAGAACAGACAAACTCATGGATCCTGATGTGGTCAGTTCCTAGATCAGGAGGAGGCGGCATGTGACACAGCTTTGTGTGGGACACAGGCACACCACCTTGAGAGAGGCTGGTGGTGTTCAGTCAGAAGGCAGAGCATCATAAAAATGGCAGCCCCCCCTCCCTGCCCAGGCCTATTTGTCTGGTCAGCAGTACAGAGCTGTGAGAAGCGAGTGGTATCTGTAGCTCTGCCTGAGAGGCGCTAGGCATGTCTGTCTGGTCTGATGTGGTTAAAGTCAGGAATTATGTGGGTTGCTTCTTTTTCTGTAGCAAAGGTCTCAGCTCAGCTATAGCCGCCTCCTGATCCCAATACAAGTCCCTCTGTACTTCCCAGTGTCTTGGCAGGACCTCCCAAATCCTGTAGCTTTACCAGGTTTGAGGGGTCAAGTCCTCCAGACCTGGAGCAGGCCATGGGCACTGGGGATATGCTGAGAAGAGAGGTTTTGGTCTCTCCCATGAAAGCTGCAGGTTCTACACTGCTCAGCTTCAACTACAAAGCTGAGGAAGGTATTCTAGTTCCTTGGTTGGAGAGAGATTACCCTTTAGCTAGAAAGGGACTTAAGCCACAGGCAGGACCTCACTCACATCTGTCTTTGAAAAAGCCCACACAGTCTTTTTATGCCGTGCTCAAAAAAATGGAGGAAAGTTTGGCTGAATAAGCAAACCACGGATGACTAAATAACAAATTGGAAAGGAGCTGAAAACACCCCATGACCCACACAAACAAACCACCCTTACTCGGAATTAATATATCATAAATTGGAACAATATTGAAACAGTTAAAATGATGAAAGCAAAATCAATATGTAAAATATAGATATCAAGATAGCACTTAAGGTGCACGCCTTTAATCCCAACAGCAAGGCAGAGGCGGATGGATCTCTGTGAGTTCCAGGGCCAGCCTGGTCTACAAAGTGAGTTAAAAAACAGCTAGGACTATGTAGAGAGACCCTGTCTTGAAAAAAACAAAAGAAAAAAAAACATTTAAACAGGCAATGATGGAGGACAGATTTTAACCAGAAAGCGAATCATAAACACTTCAAAAGCCTTTGAACTTACCTACAAAACAGAAATTCAAACTGGTACCTTCTTAAAATTTAAGTTTAGAAAAAAAAAAAAATTAAGGCCGGCAAGCAAAGAGATAGTGGTGCTTTCAATGTGGCGTGAACAAGTCTGAGAGTTTGTATTATGTGTCGCAGTTCGCTCTGGGACTTTATCTTAGGAAGTCATTCAAGTGAAGTCTGAGGGTGCTGGAGTGAAAACATCCACGGACACAAATGCGCTTTCCAGTTTCAATCTACGGAAGTTTAGAATCGACTCTGATCCTTGTGATACGACCAGGTTATAAAACCAAGTTTCCACTCCTTCATCTGTAAGCATAAGAAAGCACTAAGGTAGAGTGTTCGGTGTTCAAGGCACTGACAGGGCTGATCCGGATGTGAGCATGCAGGCGATCCCACTAGGCTCTTCCCAGGGACCTGGCAAGGGCTTACGTCATTACGTCATAACGTAGCAGGTTTGGGCCACAAATAAAAGGACTGTCTATCACCCCAGTGACCTCTCTGTGTGTCTGTTCCCCTGTGTTCCTGGCAGGTCCCTCTTTCCCCCTTTCTGTTCTTTTCTGTCCCTCCCCCAATGGCTCTGCTCCCCCCCCCCATCTGTCTGTCTGTGTACATGTCCACTTGTCTGCCTCTTCCCTTTCCCAGGTCTTCACTCCTTTCCTGTTCGGCCCATAACCCCCCTTTAAACCAGATCTGTTGCATAGCACGGTTACTCAGGGCACACCTTGGTACGGCCCCACCAGGTTCCTCTCGCGAATTACATCCTAACACTGGAGATCGTGTCTAAAGAAGAAAGCTACGCGCAGAACAAAACACAGTGGGAAGAAAGTCACGGAAATTGTCACATATCAGCCCCACAGAACAGGAAGCAGACGTTTGAAACAGGATTAAGACCCTGACAGTAATACGCTCGATTTATACCGCGGTGGAACTGTCTACAGCTAAGTCACAGTGAGTATGCTGTCAACAAGGACCCAGAAGAGTAGCAGCATGCAGGCCATTTTATGGTGACTTACAATGTTTTACTTTGTCTTGAGACAGACTCTTGACATCATATACATACGGCTGGCCTTGAATTTGCAGTGATCCTCCTGCCTCTGCTTCCTGTGCCAGGATTACTTAAAATAGTTCCTTAGCTGAGCACGTTGTTGGTGCCTACTTTTAGTCACAGCACTGGGGAGGCAGAGGCAGGAGAGCACCATGATTTGGAAGCTCGCTCTAAGGTTTACATAGAGAGAACCTATTTTTTTTTAAAAAAGCAAAACATTCTCTTCAATGTTACACTATTTTTCTAATAAAACCATTTAGAAAATAGCAAAGAGTTCAAGTTTCTAGTTTGGCCCACAGAAAGCACAGATACTGTGGCTCTGTCCTAAGAAGGGCTGGACAAGCCGGGGACCAGGGTCTCTCTTCAGAGAACGTAACCCCTGCAGCACTGGGAGTTCTACAAAGATCAGAGAACGCTCTGCCACTGCTGGGCACAGCACACCATGACAGGGATTGCCAGACATCTCAGAAGCCCGAGGCAGCTCTTTGTTAAAAACTGTTGTTTCCATTTCTCCTAACCCTAGCCCTGGACAACAGCTGTATAGATTTTATTTGTGCATGGTTACTTTTCAGTTGGCCTTGCTGTGCAAAATTATCCTATTATATCTGACTTTCCTATGTCTTTCTCCTTCTGCACTGATGAATTCTGTGAAACTAGATATTCCTTGATGTAATGATTCTTAAACAATTAAAAATTGAGGCACAGGGCACCGCACAGTCCTAATGGCCCAGCTGCATGCTGGGTGTTCTCACCTGGGAAACAGGGTAATAATTGCACAATGGTAGTTCCAGATTAATGCTTGACTTGCAAGGAAAGTTTGAGGAAATTGTTAGAAAATGATTAGAGCCAACACTGGAACCCCAGGAAAGGAAAAGGCTATTGAAGTTATGAAACAAGTTTTGCACAACATTTGAGAGTGGTTCCTGGATGAGGAATTATAGAATGTATAAAATTACACACTAGTGGTAAGCCCTAAGCCTGCCACACACTCTCACCAGCTGTCCGGCAAGGGAATGCCTGGTGATCTCCTGAGCAGATAGGGTGGTGCACTCTGGGATTGGGTCCTTTCTGGCCCAGAGAGAGGGCCAGGTGACCGCCATCAGGGCTCAGGACCCGCCCCCAGACAGCTGAGTCCCCAAAACAGCCTTGGAACCGTTCTTCCACCAGAGCCCACAGGGGACCTTGCCAAACACCCTACAGGATAGCTTGGAGCTCCTGGTGGACAGATTGCATGGTGCACTCTGGGATCGGGTCCTTTCTGATCTGGCTGTTCCTCCCAAAACAGCCTCACAAGAACCCTCCCACCTGAGCCCACAGAGACAGAACGAAGTCACTGCAATCAGAACTCACTGCCTGCCTGCAAAGAGCCAAACACCCAGGAGCAATTTTCTTCCTGAGTCCATGGGCCCTCAGATCCACAGGAGAGACAGGCTCCAGTCAGAGACAACAAGATCACCTACAGTCACTGACAACAAGAAGGCAAGAGGCAAGCACAAGAACCCAAGCAATGGAAACCAAGACAACCTGGCAACATCAGAACCCAGCTCTCCCACCACAGCAAGTAATGGATTTCCCGACATTCCAGAAAAACAAGACTTAGACTTGAAATCATACTTCATGATGATGATGATGGAGATCTTCAAGAAACTCATGAATAACTCCCTTAAACAATTACAGGAAAATCAGGAGAAATCACTTAAAAAATACAGGAAACACACACACAAAAAAACATATGAAGGAACTGAAAATGGAAATAGAAAAAATAAAGAAAACACAAAAAGAGACAACCCTGGAGATAGAAAACCTTAAAAAGAAATCAGGAGTCACAGATACAAGCATCACCAACAGATTATAAAAGAGATGGAAGAGAGGATCTCAGGGGCAGAAGACAACATAGGAAACATAGATAAAACAGTCAGAGAAGATGCAAACACCAAAAAGCTCCTAACTCAAAATGTCCAGGAGATCCAGGACACAATGAGAAGACCAACCTAAGGATAATAGGTGTAAAAGAGGGCGAAGAACATTAACTAAAAGGCACAGTAAATATCTTCAACAAAATCATAGAAGAAAACTTCCCTGCCTTTAAGAACGAGATGACCATGAACATACAGGAAGCCTGCAGAACTCTAAATAGATTGGACCCGAAAAGAAACTCCTCCCGACACATAATAGTCAAATCACCAAATATTCAAAACAAAGAAAGAATCCTAAAAGCTGTAAGGGAAAATGAACAAGTGACATATAAAGGCAGACCAATCAGAATTACAACAGACTTCTCAACAGAGACTATGAAAGCTAGGAAATCCTGGACCGATGTCATACAGAACCTAAGAGAACACAAATGTCAGCCCAGGTTACTATATCCAGAAAAACTCTCAATCACTATAGGTGGAGAAACCAAGATATTCCAGGACAAAACTAAATTTATACAGAATCTGCCCATAAACCCAGCCCTACAAAGGATAATAGATGGAAAAACCCAACTAGGAAACTACACCCAAGGAAAAGCAAAAATAAATAAATAAATAAATAAATAAATAAATAAATAAATAAAAAAAAAAAAAACAATCATGCAAGGAAACCAAAAGAAGAAAAGCACACAAACATAAGTCTACCTCTAACAACAAAAATAACAGGAAGCAACAATCACTATTCCTTAATATTTGTTAACATCAATGGACTCAATTCCCCAATAAAGAGACACAGACTATCAGACTGGATATGGAAACAGGATCCAGCATTTTGCTACATACAGAAAACTCATCTCAGAGACAAAGACAGACACTACCTCAGAGTAAAAGGCTGGGGAAAAAAAAAACTTGCAAGCAAATGTTCCAAAAAACAAGCTGGAGTAGCTATTCTAATATTGAATAAAATAGATTTTCAACCAAAAGTTATCAAAAAAGATAAGGAAGGACACTTTTTACTCATCACAGGAAAAATCTATCGAGATGAACTCTCAATCCTGAACATCTATGCTCCAAATACAAGGGCACCCACATTCATAAAAGAAACCCTACTAAAGCTCAAAGCACGTGTTGCACAACAGACAATAATAGTGGGAGACTTCAACACCCCACTCTCATTAGTGAACAGATCATGGAAGCAGAAACTGAACAGAGACACAGAAATTAGCAGAGGTTGTGACCCAATTGGAATTAACAGACATCTATAGAACATTTCATCCTAAAACAAAAGAATATACCTTCTTCTCAGCACCTCCCAGTACCTTCTCCAAAACTGACCATATAGTGGGTCACAAAATAGGCCTCAACAGATACAAGAAGATCGAAATACTCCTATGCATCCTATCAGACCACCATGGACTACGGCTTATCTTTAATAACAACAAAAACAACAAAAAGCCCACATACACATAGAAGCTAAACAATGCTCTGCTCAATGATAGCATGGTCAAGGAAGAAATAAGAAAGAATTTAAGGATTTTTTAGAATTTAACAAAAGTGACAGCACAGCATCCCAAACTTATGGGATGCAATGAAAACAGTACTAAGAGAAAACTCAGAACTCTGCATGCCTCCAAAAAGAAACTAGAGAGAGCATACACTAGCAGCTTGACAGCACAGCTGAAAGCCCTAGAACAAAAAGAAGCAAATACACCCAAGAGGAGTAGATGGCAGGAAATAACCAAACTCAGAGCAGAAATCAACCAAATAGAGACAAAAGGAACTATACAAGGAATCAACAAAACCAGGAGCTGGTTCTTTGATAAAATCAACAAGATCAATAAACCCCTAGCCAGACTAACTAGAGAGCACAGAGTATAAAAATTAACAAAATCAGAAATGAAAGGGAAGACAACAACAGAAACTAAGATGAAATCATTAGATCCTACTAAAAAAGCCTATACTCAACAAAACTGGAAAATCTGGAGAAAATAGACAAATTTCTAAACAGATAGCAGATACCAAAGTTAAATCAAGATCAGATAAACCATTCAAAGTGTCCCATAACACCTAAAGTAATAGAAGCAGTCATCAAAAGCCTCCCAACAAAAAAAAAAAAAAAAAAAAAAAAAAAAAAAAAAAAAAATCAGGACCAGGTGGGTTTAGTGGAGAATTCTATCAGACTTTTATAGAAGACCTAATACCTATACTCTCCAAACTATTCCACAAAATAGAAACAGAAGGAACACTACCCAACTCGTTCTTTGAAGCCACAATTATATTCATGCCTAAACTACACAAAGACACTACAAAGAAAGAGAACTTCAGACCAATTTTCCTCATGAACATTAATATAAAAATACTCTAGAGTTTAGCTTCCTGAGTTCTAGAGAATCAAATAATCCTATTTAAAAAATGGGGTACAGAGATAAACAAGGAATATTGAATGTCTGAGAAGCACCTAAAGAAATGCTCAACATCCCTAGTCATCAGGGAAATGCAAATCAAAACAACCTGAGATTCCACTTCACACCAGTCAGAATGGCTAAGATCAAAAACTCAGGTGACAGCAGATGCTGGTGAGAATGTGGAGAAAGAGGAACACTTCTCCACTGTTGGTGGGGTTGTAAGCTGGTATAACCACTCTGGAAATCAGTCTGGTGGTTCTTCAGAAAATTGGACATAGTACTACTTGAAAACCCAGCTATTCCACTCTTGCGTACATACCCCAAAGATGCTCTAACATATAACAAGGACACATGCTCCACCATGTTTATAGCAGCCTTATTTATAATAGCCAGAAGCTGGAAAAAACCCAGATGTCCTTCAACAGATGAATGGATGCAGAAAGTGTGGTACATTTACACAATGGAGTACTTCTTAGGTATTAGAAACAATGACTTTATGAAATTCCTCAGCAAATGGATGGAACTAGAGACTATCATCCTGAGTGAGGTAACTGGGTCACAAAAGAACACACATGGTATGCACTCACTGATAAGCAGATACTAGCCCCAGAAAGCTCTGAATGCCCAAGAAACAACTCACAGACATTATGAAGCTGGAAAAAAAAAAAAAAAGCTAAAATGGGGATGCCTCAGTTTTTCTTAGAAGGGAGAACAAAACACTCAGGGGAGAAAATGCAAGGTCAGATAGAGGAACAGGGATTGAAGAAAAGATCACTCAGAAGCCACCTCACTTTGGGATCTACCACATATGCAGCCACCAAATCCAAGTGCTATAGCTGATCCCAAGAAGTACTTACTGGCAGAAACCAGATAGAGATGCCTCCCTCAGGGACTATGTTAGAGTCATATAGATACAGCTGAGCATGTTTGCAGCTAATCATCAGACTGAACTCAGGGACCCCAATGAGGTTGCTAAAGAAAGGAGCTAAGGAGCTGAAAGGGGTTGCAACCTCATGGGAAGAACAACATTATCAACCAACCAAACCCTCCAAAACTCCCATGGACTAAAACACCAACCTTTGTGCACACATTGAGAGACCTATTAATCCAGTTGCATATGTAGCTGAAGATAGCACTGTCTGGCATCGATGTGAGAAGAGGCTTTTGGTCCAGGGAGGGCATGTTTTCCCAATGTAGGGGAATGCCAAGGCAATGGGGCGGAGAGGGTGATTGGGAGGGAGTGCACCTTTGTGAAGGCAAATAAATGGAGGAGGAGGAGGGATGGGAACAGGTCAGGGGAAAGGGATAATATCTCAAATGTAAATACAGAGTTTCTAATTTAAAAAAATTACACACTAGTAAAACTAAGTCAAAATACTGGGATTCTTGGAATCATTGTGTGCAATGTACAGGAACAGCAAGCTAGCGGAACTGCTGAGTTAAGGGTTAACTTGGTTCTTTCTGGCCACTGCCTGGCAGATTTGCCCATGTCATTAGAGCTTCACAGGAAAATGCAGGTAGCTGACCTCTGAGCTCTGAAGTAAGTGAAAAGTTGAGGATTAAATAATGGTAAGTTTGCAATTATTATTATTTTGGCCACAGGCCTGGGAATAGGGGAAGCTTGAGACTGTGGGGGACAATTGTAATTCTTAATTCTTTGTGGAAATGTGGTTATTCTTTTGAATTTGATTTGGCAATGATTTCACATTGTCTTTTTTTTTTTCTACCTGCTTTTAGAGTATCAGTAAAAGACTGGGGCAAGAGAAAGGCGAGTGAGTGAGCTAGTGAGTGAATGAGCAAATGAGAGAGAGAGAGAGAGAGAGAGAGAGAGAGAGAGAGAGAGAGAAAGAGACTTTAAGCCTGTGAATTTGTACCCATACTGTAATTATTTTTATTTAGTATGCACCTTCCAGATATCCCTGCTTTCCAGCTGAGAACTCTGATCCTGTGTCTAGGCTAGACCCCGACACCCCGCCAGGGTCAGAAGGAAAAGTAGCCAGAGGTTCTGCTCTCGAGCAGGCCCACCCCGGTAAGGAATCACTTTATTAACTCACCTTATTGGAGCTTAGCCCTGGAGGTCTGACCTGAACCTGCCTGACCGGGGAGGAAGAGACAGCTTCCCGGGGAGAGGGCAGCGCTCCCCATCAGCTCATCCCACCTCACCTGGTGGGAGAGCCCATGCACAGATGAAGCCCTGAGCCCAGGCTCAGAGGCACAGGAGACAGACTGGACACGGTGTAACTGTCAATTCCAGGGCACCTATCTTGGTACTGTGACAGAGCAAGACAGTGCAGAAGCTCTTCCGACCTGCTATGGCCACTTTACATTTAGCTAGACTCTGATCTTCTCGGTGGTAAGCCCTGTGGGAAATTAGCCAACCCTATTCTAGGAACCCTTGGTCAAGATGCCCCAGATAACTTATGTTAGCTTCTGTTAAACTGCCTGCTTGTGGAAACACCTCCCCTCACATGCCCCCAGCTAACCATTTTATCTTCTGTTAATCTGTTTGCTGGGACAAAACCTTCCCCTGCAACTGCTGAGAGAGATATTAGCATGTGGTCTCTGCCTTAAAAAACCTAGTACTCCAGGGCTGGAGACATGGCTCAGCGGTTAAGAGCACTGACTGCTCTTCTACAGGTCCTGAGTTCAATTCCCAGCAACCACATGGTAGCTCACAACCATCTGTAATAGGATCTGATGCCCTCTTCTCATGTGTCTGAAGACAGCTACAGAGTATTCATATAAATACAAATTAATAAAAATAAATTAAAAAAACTCATTACTCCAAACACTTGCCACTACACTTGGGTCCCAAATACCTGAGTGTAGTCCCAGCCAGCTGTTGTCAGTGTCTGAATGGTCTTCTCTGGAGGGTTCCCCATAACACCACCTCTTTACTAAATGCCTGGTTACTGTATCTGCTTGCTTTACCAGAACATGTCCTTCATCTCTCAACAACAGCAACAATAACAAATTACAAGGATACTAAAAAGTCAAGTTAAAGCTGGAAGAGATAGCAAATGTCAGAACAGACACTGGGAAGTCAGGCGGCAACTATCAGCAAAAGAGGGGAATTCTAAGAACACATTTTAAAGGTGATGAAGTTAAAACAAACAGGCAAAACCCCTATGGAACAGACAAAGAATCCCTTCGATGCTCATTAGAGCAGATGTGGCTGAGGCTGAGGAATCTCTCTCCTTCACCTGGCTTCAGATAAAAGGAGCCAAGACAGGGAGGACTGTCAGTATAAGGTAAACAGAGGTTACACAGTGAGCCTGTCTCAAAACAAATAACACCAACAACCAAACCTCAGAGAGAAAACACAGAAACGCAGATGTAAACACCTACTGGATGCCTTGCAAAGGAAGTAAGTGGTACTCAAAGCCATGGCTGAGCACTCACTCGGCGTGGATATTTGAACGCTTATTTCCCAGTTGGTGTCACTGTTCGGAGAGGGGGTGCGACCTTGACTAAGGCTATATGTCACTTAGGGAGTGGACCTTTGAGAGTTCATCATCTCCCACCACTTCCTGTTTGACTCTTCCTCTTTGTCTTTGTGGCTGAAGATCGGGTTGCCCAG
The DNA here is from genome assembly GCF_963924665.1 of Micromys minutus. Taxonomy (NCBI): domain Eukaryota; kingdom Metazoa; phylum Chordata; class Mammalia; order Rodentia; family Muridae; genus Micromys; species Micromys minutus. The sequence continues at coordinate 28,146,638 of NC_137981.1, forward strand.
CTTCCCTGCCATCTCCGTCATTACGGACTCTAACTCTCTAAAAGTCAGAACCCAAATAACTTTTCAGTAAGTTGCTTTGGTATTGGGGGAGGGGTGTTTGTTTGTGGTTGTTTTTATCACAGCAACAGAGAAGTAAGTACCACACAGCTGGACAAGTAGAGTTGGATGCCCAACAGCTGTGTTTGGACAGAAAGGAGCTCACGCAGCAGTCAGTGGCCATGCCTTCTGGTGACGAGTCAGACCTGTCACCTCTGGAATACAGCAGACAGGATCTCAGACTGAACAACCGCTTGGCCTCAGGAGCAGCCTTCCTCATTGCTATGTGTACCTGAAGCCAGGTGAACAGAGCTCTGGGCCTAGGTCTGGTGGACTTCCACAACCATGGCATCTGTCACCAAGAAAGGTCTGCAGATGCTACGGCAGAGTACATCTAATATAAACCACAGGCTCTGGAGGAGGGTAGGCTGATGCAGGCTCATCAGCTGTACCCAATGCATAACACACTGGTCCGGGATGCTGAGAATGATGCAGATCATACATGGATGAGGACAGTGGGGGCAGGGTAATAGTTTTTCCCTTCCATTTTACTATGAGCCTAGAGATTCTCTTAAATAAAGCCTTTGGAATATAAAATAAGCTAGAAATTAAAAACCAGACTGGTGAGGTAAGACTGTGACATTTCCCAGTCTTGATAGCTAAGAAGTTTGATATTTTAATACTTGATATCTAAGAAGTTTGATATTTTAATACTAAGAACACTGACAAGCATGCTGGGAATCGACAGACCAGGGCTGTCATCTGTGAGAAGCAGGGAGACTCCTTTTCCATGCGTCAGCTTGGCCTTGGGATGCTGAGCACACAGGAAACAAGGATATCTAACAAGACAGACCCATGTTTAGTCAGCAAACCTACAGCTCCTTTTGTGATGTAAGCAGTGTGAGGAAGCACTTAGAGGGAATGTCTGCTCATGGCTTCCGGTCTGCCAGCACTGGGCCTTCTGGGAAGATCACCCCTCCAGCCAATCATCACGGGACTCTCCTTAAAAAAAAAGTTTGGCTATGGGAACCACACTCTAGAGACATTACAGCCAAAGGTGTTGTTTACACTGAGCTTGGAATTCAAATTATTTTCTTTTTAAGATTTATTTATTTATTATATTTAAGTACACTGTAACTGTTATCAGACACACCAGAAGAGGGCACCAGCTGTCATTACAGATGGTTGTGAGCCACCATGTGGTTGCTGGGAATTGAACTCAGGACCTCTGGAAGAGCAGTCAGCGCCCCCAACCACTGAGCCGTTTCTCCAACCCATGGAATTCAAATTCTTACAATATACATGACCCAGGGAACAGGATAAAGGAGTACCAAGTGCTGGGGATGTTCATGGTCCTGAGATGGCTGGAAAAGCCAGTCTACACCCCTCTGTAGGAACTCTTAACCCAGGCAATTCAGGACAACCGCACAACTAATGCCAACAAAATGTTCAAAATTATAAAACAGTCAACGAAATTATTACTCGGGAGTTAAGAAGAAAAAAATAAAAAGCTCAGCAAAATGGAACCAAGAGATTCAGATGTCTGCAAAGCAAGTTCATGACTGACAACTAAAGCAGTACCCAGTGGGCTCTAGAGTGCATCAATGAGTAAGATACTAGTAAATAAAGTCAGATGAAGAGGTCCCTAAAATGTGAGAATTAGAGCTGCCAACAAATAATGCTTAAAACAGCACAAAGGGGCTGGAGAGGCACTCAGGGGGCAAGAGCACTTGTTGCTCTTGCAGAAGACTTGGGCTTGGCTCCCAGCACCCACATGGCTGCTAACCATCTGTAACTCCAGTTTCAGAGGATCTGATGGCCTCTTCTGGCCTCCTTGGGTACTGCATACATGAGGTACACAGATATGTATTCAGGCAAAACACCTATACACATAAAATAAAATTTAAAAAATAAATATTTAAATTAGAAAAAAATAGCACAAAATGACAGAAACAAAGAATAAGGGTAGGAGATGGGGCAGTCCATACAATGTCCCACAATATTCCTAAGAAGCAGTAAATACAGAAAACACACAGGAATAATAGCCTCAAGTTTGATAATAAAATGCAAAATAATAAATCCAGCATAAGGAAGAAGAACACTATAGCTAGACACAGCATTGTGAAACTTTGGATCTCCGAAGATTTTAAGAAGGAAACACAGAAGCAACCATGGGGAAACAATGCTCTTTAAGGATACAGTTATTTGGCATCATCCTGATGGCTCAACAGAGAAAGCTGAAAGCTGTGGCAACCCAAGTTCATTTCACAAATCCAAATTAAAGGTGGAAGGAGAGGACCAACCTCAGGGGACTGTTCTCAGAACATCCGCACATGTGCCTGGTTAGCATGGGCTGCCCCCACCCCACAACATCTTTAAAAAAAATGACTCAGTGCTTTATTTTACAATAAACTTCTCAGTGTCAGAGACAGAAGTGAGATTATCTCCAAAGTGCTGAGAGAAGGTAATTATGAACACAGCCTTGTTTACCTCCCACACAAACTCTGCCAAACAAACCCAAGCAGTACAGCAGGGACTCAGTCACTCTAAAAAGAGAAAACAAAAACCAAAAGATGTTTTGAAGAATACAGTAAGAAAAAAAAAATAAGATTACTCATCAGAAAATCTCCCTAAGCACTTTAAGAACTGTAACTAAACACTGCCGTGAATAAAGACAAAGTAACATTGAAGGAAGACAAAGTAACAGGGAAGGAAGACAAAGTAACAGGGAAGGAAGACAAAGTAACAGTGAAGGAAGACAAAGTAATAGAAAATGAAGACAAAGTAACAGTGAATGAAGACAAAGTAACAATTTCTTGGTTTATATTTAAAAATAACAGCACAAAATAGACAGGAGATAAAAGCATTAAAGGGAAGAGGAGGAGAAAGGGAAAGAAGAGACTGAAGAAGAAAGGGAAGAGAAGAAAAACAGGAAGGAGAACAGAATAGAAATGTAACCTAATTTTAAAAGTAGGGAAAATAAAATAAGGCCAGAGACACAGCATGGTAGGTAAAGTGACTGTACACAAGCATGAGGACCTGAGTTCAGATCCTACCTAGCACCTACCTAAGAGTATGTTGATGCGTATCTGTAACCCCAGTCAGTATTGATGGGTGAAGACAAGCCAATTCTAGATGCTTCCTGGCCAGCTAGTCTAGCTTACTCTGCAAGTTCTTGGTTCAGCAAGAGATTATGGATAGCATTAGAGGCAGATACCTGATACTCCTAGTAGAAATGTGAGCAACACAATAAAGACCTAAAAAGGAGTCTTGAAAAACAATCTGCAAGGACAACAGTTGGTAAGCTCCGACGAAAGCATAGGAGGAGATCCAAGAAAATGAAGGGGCTGTGTGATAGGCACACTGTCAGGGCCCCCTGTATAAGCAAGCCTCTCTTCCTTGGGTGCACACAGATATGACATTTTGCTTCTAGCCAACAATGAATGAAACTTTAAGAGACTTCACTGTGAAATTGAAGTCCCATGCCAGTCAATTCTGCTCATCCAAAGAGACCATCCCAGATGCACCAAGTCTAAAGGCCTTGAAAAGATGGCAAACACTTTTAAAAAGACAATTCCAGCTGTTCTTAAGTAAGCAAGTCACCATGAGTCCCAGGACTGTAATGAACGTCATTCTTCAGATGGTAGAGTTTGGAACTCTAGCTGACACCTCACTTGCAGCCTAGAGGGTGAAAGCCAAAACAGGTCCCAAGTGTTACTCAGACTCCAACCCACATAACATTCAGATGATAAATGATTCTTATTTTAAGCTGTATAGTGGGTGCAAAGACAATTTTTAATACAATACTATATAACAGATCAGAAAAGAATATTTAAGGATGTAATTGACGAATGTTCAAGTGGCCAAAAAATAGAAAGCAAAACTCAAGAAAGGAAGACAATGCCTAGGAGAAGTCTTCCTACCAAAGATAAAGAATCATTTGGGGGCCAAGTTAAAAGGTCAAACACATTTTTGTTTGGTTTGGTTTGTGAGACATGGTGTCTCTATGTAGCCAGTGCTAACTTCAAACTCAAACACCTCCTGCCTTGGCCTCCCAAGTGCTAGGATAACAGGCTTGGAACACTATACCTGGCTAGAGACAAACATTTTTACAAAGACTGATTTAAGTGTATAGGTATTTTGTCTGTATGTATATCTATGCACCACATGTGTGCAGTGTCCGAGGAGGCCAGAAGAGGGCATCAGATCCCCTGGGACTGGAGTTACAGATGCTCCTATGCCACCATGTGGGTGCTAAGAAGAAAACCTAGTCCTATGCAAGAGCAGCCAGTGCTCTTAACCACAGAGATGACTCTCCAGCTCTGGCAAAGGCCTTTATAAGGGCAAAAAGTCAGTCTGTTTCTCACACTTTATCACAATAACATCGATGTGAACAAAAGTCCACAGAATCATTTCTAAAACAGAAAATATGACTTAGAACTGTTATAGGATGCTAATATTTGGTTGAAATATAAAAGTACCTCATAATGAGTTTGAAGATGTAAGAACTTGGGAGTCTCATCACTTTGACCAGCCATTCTTTAAAAAAAAGAAAAAAGAAAAAAGCATTAAGTTCTGCAGAGCAGGAAGTGGATGGAAAAACTATGGCAGGAACTTCAGATATAAAATAAACACAAGGATTCTGTTTATAGAACAGTATGCAAGCATTGTAAACTTGGCAATGCAGGCCCAAGGAAACCAGCCAGAGGTCCAAGAGGGAGGGAAAGGAAACTGAACATTATCAGCCTACCTGATTATGGTAAAAATGGAGATGTATAAAAATAAGCAATAATAAAAAGGAAATAATAAGTACGGAAAAGGGAAAATAATGAGGAATTGTAGCTAAAATGAGGATCTCCTAGAAAATCTCTAGCAATTGGTAGGCTGAGGCAGCAGAATTGTGGTAAGTTTGGGGTCAGCATGGGCTGCAAGGTACAGAGTTCCAGAACCTGGGCCATATCCTTCCCAAAAACAAAAAACAACCCCTCTCACCCCTGCACGACACCCAAAATTTAAAAAAACTACCCCCCTCACCCCTGCATGACACCCAAAAAAAAACTACCCCCCTCACCCCTGCACGACACCCAAAATTCAAAAAAACTACCCCCCTCACCCCTGCACGACACCCAAAATTCAAAAAAACTACCCCCCTCACTCCTGCATGACACCCAAAATTCAGATAAAAAAAAAAAAAAAAAAAAAAAAAAACTAAGATAAGGCGAGAATTACAGGAACACTTATGAAACAAGCACTAACCCCAGCTTGTCATGGTCCTGCCATCCCCATCCCCCCTTCCCCACCACGGCAGCCTCATCTTCCAAGCTCAAAATAGGCCCAAAAGTTTTTGGAGGAATTCTGGGAAGCAACAGAATATCCGGATGTTATTGGGAGCATCCCAGGATAGTAAAACTTTTTTCTCATGAGGGATTTCACTAAGACGCAGCCTTCTCTCTCCATATCGTTGTCCTTGGCAAATGTGCAAGATTATGTTGTGGTGGAAAGGCAGTCTGACTCTAGGTACCATCTGGTACAGAAGGAAAATGGTACTTCCAAGGACCCCCATTTTGCCCCCAACACCCTGCCTGGCAACTTCTACCGTTACAAGGAAAGCTGGCCAAGGTAAACTACTGTGCCATCTTGGAATACAATCATGGTTTAGCCAGATATAGGAAGCCCAGTTAGAACTGAATTTCACATAACAAATGTTAAGAGTCTCTTTATACTAAACTTTCCCCCACAGCTAACCAAAAACTAAAGTCCAGGCTTTGATTTTACTTCGTTAAATCTGACAAACCTTACCTATAAATGCTCATGCAATTGTGACCCTGGCTTAAAAAAAATGGTTTATGTGAGTACACTGTTGCTATCTTTGTACACACCAGAAGAGGGCATCAGAACCCATTACAGATGGTTGTGATCTACCATGTGGTTGCTGGGATTTGAACTCAGGACCTCTGGAAGAGCAGTCGGTGCTCTTAACTGCTGAGCCATCTCTCCAGCCCCCCACTTCTGTATTTTTAAAAATAGTTTTGTCACCCACTGTACATTAATTTCACTTTTTGAAATTTAGTCATTTGAAAAAAAAGAGGTCTTTTATGTGTCTTTAGTCTATAGGTTCTTCTCTCCTCACTGTTTCCTTAAAACTAATAGAGAAGACGGTCTGTCAAGTGCCTACCACGGAATCATGAGGACCTGGGGTCAAACCTCCAGTGACTGTGGGGCACAGTGGTGAATGGTTGTAATATCAACACTGGGAAGAAAGGGAGACTGTACCCAAACTAGCTGAATCGATGAGCTCCAGGTTCAAGGAGAAACCATATCTCAAAATGCAAGGTGAAAAGCAGTTGAGAAAGACGTTCAACATCTACCTCAACACACAACTGCACACTCTACAGAAATATGTACATAACTGATATGTGCATGCACACAGAGAAATAAAGCAGAGGACCTCAGATCTGTGATCCCAGCACCTTGGAGGCTAAGTCAGGCCCACCTCAGCTACACAGAGAAACCTTGTCTTAACAAAACAAACAAAACTATGAAGACATTGTCAAAATAGACATATACAACTGTATGATATAAGTATTAGATGAGGAAAATAATAGAAAGTTTTATTTGGTGTATATATATATTATTCATGGAATATATATGTGTGTGTGTGTGTGTGTGTGTGTGTGTGTGTGCATGTGTGTGTGTGTATGTGAAAATAGACCATATATATGATTTTAATTAGAAATGCACCTCATAGGTTTATGTATTTGCATACTTGACCCCTGTCAATGGCACTGTTTGGAGAGGTTATGGTACCTTTAGAAGGTAGAGCCTTTCCAGAAGGATTATGTCACTGGGGGTGGCTTTAAGGGCTAAGAGCCTCACTCCATTCCCTGCATATGGTAACCTTCCCTCCCCCACCCCAATAGGAAATGTGATCAGCCATCAGCCAGCTTCCTGGTGGCCATGTTGGCCTCTCTCCCTCTGGAACTGTAAATGCTCTTTCTTTTTGAAGTTACTTTTTGTTACAGTGGCTTATATCAACAGAAAAGCAATACACACATGAAGCTAGGTATGCATCTAAAGTATCTAAAGGAATAAGAATGAGCTGTTGCAAATGGTGCTGGAACACCTATTATGACAAATGGACTATTATAAAAAGCAATCAGTTAGTTACCCCGCTATTTCCTCATAATGTAATTTAGCTCAGAGCCTGGTCTAAGTTCAGCCAGGTAACTGGTGACTCCTGGGACATTACCGAGCATACAAAGGCTTACACAATGGGTCTTGTTCCATTCTACACATGAAGAAACAAGGCGTCGAGATGGTGAGAGACACCTTTTCAGTGGCAGGTGTGCCAAATGCCCAGAATGGCAAACCTGTTCGTCAACTGCCAGTGTAAAAAGTAATCTAGGTGACAAGTAAATGACCACAGACCTCTGAATGAGCCCAGCTAGAGTGGTGACAAGAACAAAACCAACCAACCAAACAAACAAACAAAAGCACTAAGTTTCCAACTGACAGAGAAAATGGCCATTCTCACATAATGATGACATGAAGTTCTTACGGCTTTGGAGAATAATTTGACAACTTCTGATAAAACAGGTAATACCTGCCCCATTCCTGTATTATACACAGAAACTCTCACATAGGTGACAAACACACTTTCAGGGTACATTATTATACTTTGAAAAGGTTAAGTACCCTAAACCTCTGCTCCTGTTTGAATGCGGTCCCTTACATCATGTGTTGGAGCCCTCAACACAGCCATGCTGGAAGCTGGGTCTACTGAGAGGTGTCTGAGTCATCCTTCCTCACAAATGCTTTTGGTGTGGGGAGGGGCTAGCCATCTCTAGTTTGGCCTGCTGTTTCTCTCTTCATCTATCTGCTGGCCTTTCTGCTCTGAGGACCTCACCAAAACCAGATGCTAGCAATGGGCTCTTAGACTTCTGAGCTACTAGACAAATGAGCAAAAAATAAGCATCTTTATGAATTATTTTGCATTGGCTGGGGTTGGTAAAGCAGACTTCATAATCCCCAGCTGCTTGGGAAGCTAAAGCAAAAGTAGTTCAAGGCCTGCTTGGGCTCCAGAGTGAGTTAAAGGCCTGCCTACGAAACTCACAGACCCTGTCTCAAAATAAAAGCAGGGGAAAGGAGAGGGATCTAATTTAGAGGTAGAACAACTGCCCTCTCAGCACCACAGAGCAAATACATAATTCCTATTCTCATATATTCTCTTACAACAACAGAAATAGATTAAGAACCTATAAACAATGTGGATAATGCAGGAACTAGAAACATTAAATTCAAAGTAATGGCTCCCTCTATGGGATGGGAGGGGAGATGTAGTCAGGGAGGGGCACATAGGAAATCATTTGTGTATTTATGAGTATGTAGTAACTTCTAATCCTTCCATGCATCTGAAAGATATCATAAATAATAACTATGAGAAATCAGTAAGTTGTTGGTAAGCTCCAAGAAGGAACTCAAAGGTTATGATGAAGAAACAAGTTTATGGCCTTAAGTCTTTGATTATGAAATGTCCCCAGGCCAACCTCACGCTGGGAATTTCACAGTTTTATTCCAAGGTATGTGGCTAAAGCTATACCACACTTGTCACCATTTTATATACAAGAAAGAAAATCATTGTGGTTATTGCCAATGTTAAACTCTCTCAATTTTACTTTAAAAAGAAAAGAGAAACAGACAAAGCAGGGAAAGCAAAGTCTTCCTATTTTCTTTCCATTTTGCTGCTCCCTGCTTCAGTGCCAGGTCACGGGGGCATTAAACTGCTAAGCAAAGTTTAGTTTGGGCAGGAATCCTGCATTCTCTAGGTCAAAGAGTACCTGGGAAACATGCTCAGGGCCTTTCAACTTCTGTAATGGAGTTACTACTAAGCTGCCCCTGAGAACTCCACAATATAAACTTGCTTTTTTCTTTCTTCAAGCCTATCTCTACGCTTTGTTACAGCACAGTTCATAAATTTTATGAGAAGTAAACAAAATCAACTTAAGCAGTTTTACTTAACAAACCATCTCATTACATTAGTTGATGCCTGTTCCTCCTCTGTTGACATTTCTCCTTCAGCACAGTTCTGGCAGTATCATTTTTAAGTGTTGTTTTGGGAAAAAAAGCAGCGCTTTATATATTTTTCCTCTTTATATTCCTGGTCATTTTGCTTGCAGGTGGCATAGCACGGAAATCTCAGCTACTCAGAAGGCTTAGCTAGGAAGATGGAAATGCCCACCTAGACAACTTTGTGAAGCTTTTTTTAAACATAGAAAAGCAAGCTACTATACTAAGCTACTAGGCAGCTGCTAGAGTGATTTATAGATAAGAAAGAAAATTAGCATTGACCAGGGTTAGTAAAGCAACCTTCATAATCCTGTAAGACTATAGTGGTCTATCTAGTACACTGTGATACTAGAGTAACACTGTGGGGTATACCTACAATAACACTGTGGGGTGTAACACACTGTGATACTACAGTAACACTGTGGGGTCTAGTACACTGTGATACTACAGTAACACTGCGGGGTATAACACACTGATACTACAGTAACACTGTGGGGTCTAGCACACTGTGATACTACAGTAACACTGCAGGGTATAGCACACTGTGATACTACAGTAACATGTGGGGTCTAGTACACTGTGATACTACAGTAACACTGTGGGGTCTAGTACACTGTGATACTACAGTAACACTGTGGGGTATAGCACACTGTGATACTACAGTAACACTGTGGGGTCTAGTACACTGTGATACTACAGTAACACTGTGGGGTCTAGTACACTGTGATACTACAGTAACACTGCAGGGTATAGCACACTGTGATACTACAGTAACACTGTGGGGTCTAGTACACTGTGATACTACAGTAACACTGTGGGGTCTAGTACACTGTAATACTACAGTAACACTGCAGGGTATAGTACACTGTGATACTATAGTAACACTGTGGGGTCTAGTACACTGTGATACTACAGTAACACTGTGGGGTATAGTACACTGTGATATTACAGTAACACTGTGGGGTATAGTAGCTGTCTAGCACATACAAAATGCTGGTTCAATCCACATAACAGAAGATATGTATTAAATTTCCATTTTCTATTAGTTGTCAGCCAGTTTCATTTTTAGCCATTCTACAACTTGACAACTAGCCAAAAATCACCTGAGAAATGAGTCTCCGTAAAGTAACCCACTTTACCAGGTTGGTCTCTGAGGGACAAATCAAGACCAATATTAACCAATACAGGAGGGCCTAGCCTACAAGACAGGTAGTCCTAGGCTGAAAGAGAAAGCCAGCAAGTAGCTTCCTCTGTGGTTCCTGCCTTTAGTTCCTACCCTGACAACTGTCTCTCACAAATGGCTGTGACTTGGCAGGGGAAGAAAAATGAAAAAACCTTTCCCCTCCCCTAACATGCTTTTACTCATAGTATTTGCCATAACAACCAAATGATGTCAGAAGACAGCCACAATCCTTTCTTTCTTTGATAACCAAGCACTACACTTTGGTAAAGCATGGACTGTTTTTCACAGGTTCAGCAAATTATGTTTAAAAACAAGCACAAGGTTCCTAGTGTTTTTGTGAACCGACTGAGACAAAAGTCACAATAGGGACCCACAGAGTCACTGTCTACAGAAGCTGCCTTCTTTTGAAAGTTAATCTTCTTTATACATATTACAACTCTTTAAAAAAAAAAAAAAACATTAGTTTGTGAGACAGGGTCTTACTCTGTTGCCCAGGCTAGCTTCAAACGTGAGATCCTCCTGCCTTAGCATCCTGAGAACAGGGGACATAGGCCTGCCTCACCACACCCTGCTTACAACTCTTTCTCAATTACCTGGCCACCTAGTAATTCACCCACTTGGAATAAAGCTGTCAAGTCATTCCTCATCATCCCAAAGCTGGATCCCTAAAGCAATCACTATCTGGACTCTGACCTGGATTTGCTCTGTGGAGAGCTGGTCACTAATACTACCTTTATTATTATTATTTTATTACATGTGTATGACTGCTTTGTCTGCATAATATAAGTGTGCCCCGTTCCTCACAGGCCAGACGAGGGCATCAGCTTTGCTGGAACAACTGGAATTACAGATGGTTGTGAGCCACCATGTGGTTGCTGGGAATTTAACTGAGGTCCTCTGGAAGAGCAGCCGCTGCTCTTAAACACTGAGCTATCTCTCTAACACCCTGCATTCTGATTTTTAAGAAAGTTAAAATTTAGGGCCTGGGATATAGTTCAGTGGTAGAGTACTTGACTAATAAGTACAAAGTCCTAGGTTCAATCACTAGTATTTTTTTTCTAAGATTTATTCTTCCTTTGAGTAGTAACATTCTTTTTCTTTTTCTTCCTCTTTCCTTCCTTTCTCCTTTCTTTTTATTTATTTATTTATTTATTTATTTATTTATTTATTTTTAGACAGAGTCTCTCTACATAGCCCTGGCTATCTTGAAACTCACTAGGCAGATTAGGCTAGCCTCAACTCACAGAAACCCATATGCCTCTGCCTCCCAAGTGCTGAGATTAAACTTGTGAGCCACCACATCTGGCTTTACAATGGCAAATTTTACCACGATATCCAACAAATAAAATTCCAAGCACACTGACAACAAAAATAACAGAGTATGGTTAACATACTCGAAGTGCACGCAGAATGCTTTGTATCAATTACAGCTCCTGGGATCCTTATACTGCATTTGGATGGGACAGCAGTGACTTTTGGCCTTGGAAGAGGGATTCACATCACCTCTGCTCAGTCTCTGCAGGCAAGGTAAACACAGAATGCTGTAACTTGAACCGCAAGGTGAAGGAAATAACCAGCTCAATGATTTTTCTCTTTGCCAGATGGCAACATTGGCCAGTTGAAGATTGATCCTTAAAAAAATATATAAACAAACAAAAGCCCAGTCAATCCGAATTACAGTGATTTGTTCCCATCAGATCTCAGTTTGCACTTCATATGGTATTCTGCCAGTAATTCTTCTGGCAAAGGAATAGATGTAAGGTGCTCTCAACTGACTAATGTCTACACAGCATATCATGCCAGGGTCACGCAGGCTTCACCTTGAACCAGTAAGTAGAAAACAACCAACACTATTACTTTGGTAAAAGTTAAGCAATCGTACATTAATTATTAACTAATGGCTCTAACAGACCTTAGCAATACCCAACTGGAACAAAATATAAATCAGGCAGAGGTCAGGAGCAGCTGCCAGGTTAATAATAAGTTTATCTCTTGACGAGCAATTTTGGTGTCATCTATGATTAAGGATACACCTCTCTGCTCACAGACTTCTATAACGTGCACATGATGTGCGGTGCAAAAACCACAAAGGTATGAAACCAGAGGACAAAGGCGCATAACACTACCCAGAGGCCAGTTTTCCCCGATTTTACACTTTCCAAGATCCCCGCGTCCCAGCAGTCTTTGCGCAGCTCGCTCCCAATCAGCTCGAAGCCCCCCGCGGGGGCGGGGACGCGCGCTGGGGCCACGCCCCCTCCTCGCGTGGTCTCTGTTTGCTTTCATCCTCCAGATGCGCATGTGCCATTCCCCCCTACAAGAGACTGAGCTGCCTCCCTACCCTAGTGGAGGACAGAACCACGGCGAGCAGCCTCAGAGGCTGGGTTTCTTACCTGCTCGGCACAGGACACGGCCTCCGGCTTGTCCCGCCTCCTTCTGATGGCGGAGTCCGGAAAAGACTGCTTGGAGAATGGGCGTGCTTTCCTGATCGCCTCACCCAGTTCTGACTTCTTGTCCCGCCCCTTCTCCTCTTTGCTTAAATCCGTTGGGCTGCTCTCCTGTCTGTCAGAAGCGGGTGTCACCAACAACAACGTGCGACCGACTCTTCTTCGGCTAGTGAATCTGTGAGTCGCGAGAGTATCTTGAAGTAACTTTACGTGGAAAATGCCAGAAAGTAACTCGGCAGAAGCTAGCGACAGAAGCGAGGAGCAGGTGTCTGGTGCTAGGGTCATCGCCCAGGCCCTAAAAACGCAAGTACGATGGATCCCTCGGGGGTGAAAGTCTCTCCCGAAGCAGACAGGGACATGCTAGCGTTGTCATAGAGACGGAGGGCAGGGAGGCGGGGACGGGGGTCCTGTTGGCCTTTCCTTTGGACCTCCCGGGAGGGCAAGAAAGCTGGGTCACCTGATAACCGGCGTTTGTTCCCCCTTTCCCATCCTACCTCCAGGATGTGGAGTACATGTTCGGTGTCGTAGGCATCCCTGTGACCGAAATCGCCCTCGCTGCCCAGCAACTGGGCATCAAGTACGTCGGAATGAGGAATGAGCAAGCGGTAAGTGTTACATAGGTACCGAATGGCAGCTGTTGGATGCACACAGCGTCCCATCGCTTCTAAATCCTACCTGGCGGGAAAGTGAAAAGCAGAGAGACCAAGTCAAACTTGCCCAACGTGAGTCATGTGGTAGTGACATTTGAACTCGGGTATTCTGAGCTTGGAGATGTGCTTATAATGTTCTACTGTAGTGTGCTAAAGAGAAAGGTGTATTTGGTTATTGCTTGATTATTGTCAGGTCCTTAGAGTAATCAAGACACTTGTGTGGCCAGCAGATAGGAGAGTGTCAGGAAGTTAGCTAGACATTTTACATGTCTGAGATTACTGACTTTTTCCTCCTTGGAGGGCTCAGAATTATATTCATTTTGTAGATGAAGAAGCCAATGTGCAGAGTAGTTTGTCATAATCACACAGTAGGAGGTAGGAGACCTAGGCTCTGAACCAGAACACTTTGACTCCAGACATAGCTTGAGAATTATGTGTTCAATGAAGGGGTGTAATTTGGTAGAAAAATGGAGGTTTTCTGTTTTGTTTTAATGGTAATAAAGTTGGTTATTTCTCATAGGGCAGTGGTAATTCATGCCTGTAATCCCTGAACATGGGAGGCAGAGGCAGGTGGATCTCTGAGTTCAAGGACAGCCTGATCTACCAACTGAGCGAGTTCTAGGACAGCCAGGGCTACACAGAGAAACCCTGTCACAAACAGCAACAAAACCAAACCAACAACAGCAATCTGTTATTTCTCAACTTCTGGTGTATGCCAGAGAAGTGTTCTTTCTATATGTTAATGCTATAGGTGCACAATCATTCCAGTTTTGAATAAGTATATTAATTTTAGCAAACATTTTATGCAATTTACCCTTATTTTTAAGATAAGACAGTACTGTAGTGTTCTAGACAAATAATAATTCTGAAGTGCACTCACTACTCTTCCTGGGCAGCTTGTATTTCATTTAACTTAGTGTTTCCCGTGTTCCTTGTAAACGGGAGGGAGGACAGTTCAGTGAGAAATGGCCAGGCGTGGTAACTCCCAGGTGTATCCCAGAGCTTAATAGGCTTCTGGTGAGTCAAGGGCAACTCCATAGTGAGAGCTTCTCTCAAAACTAAACAAACAAAAAAACATGTCAGCCGTAAAGAAAATGCCACCAGCTCGCTTGCTAAGAATTGAAGACATACAGTAAATAATGTGTAATTTGACCATGTGAAAGCAAACTCAGAAACAGTGATAGCAGAAAAATCACATTTAAAATGGAGCAACACTCACTGGCGTATGTAAGTATCTGCAAACTTGAAGACAAACTGATGAGGATGAAAGAGAAAACAGATTGATTGCCAGTGTGAGGAATGCAAATTCGGACATCATTACAGACCCTAATGTGCAAATGGGCTGAAGATGGAGACCATTTTTAATCCATGATAGTGAAATGAGTATCAAATATAATTCATAAGATAAAATATCTTTTAGACCAAATAGCCGAAGTGAATCATTAGTAAAGATTTAAAACCAATGCTGTCAGCTTTTTTTTTTTTTTTCAAAACACCAGGAAAGGAAAAGCAAATGAAACTCAGGGAAAGATGTCGAATAATGAACGCATAAGCAGATACTAGTGAAGGAGGAGACAGTCCAGAAAAACAGAAAAACTAAAGATGCCAGACTTGGAAGGCTCAGACATGTGACTCACCCTGGGATACTTGGGTAATTCGGGGCCAGCCTAAGTAATGGGACCAGGCTCTAAACAAGAAGAGTGAGAGAAGACAGACATGATCAATGAGAAATCAATCCCTATCGATTCTCAAGGTACTCAGGCAGTTATGAGTTGATAATATGAATAGTATAGATAGTATTTTCCTTGAAAAACTAAAACCTAGACACTGTGCTGGCTGGTTCTGTGTCAACTTGACACAAGCTGGAGTTATCACAGAGAAAGGCGCCTCAGTTGAGGAAATGCCTCCATGAGATCCAGCTGTAAGGCATTTTCTCAACTATTGATCAAGGGGGAGGGCCCAGCCCATTGTGGGTGGAGCCATCCCTGGGCTGGGAGACCTGGGTTCTATAAGAAAGAAGGCTGAGCAAGCCAGGAGAGGCAAGCCAGTAACATCCCTCCATGGCCTCTGCATGGCCTCTCCTGCTTCCTGACCTGCTTGAGTTCCAGTCCTGACTTTCTTTGGTGAACAGCAATGTGGAAATTGTAAGCTGAATAAACCTTTTCCTCCCCAACTTGCTTCTTGGTCATGATGTTTTGTGCAGGACTAGAAACGCTGGCCAAGACAGACTTAAGCCGGTCCTTGTAGTTTATGGCTATCACATCTCATAAGAATGAGTAGATTCCAATTCTTCCTTTCCTTTACTTCTCGAATTCTCGTCCCCACCTCTCCCCATGAGACAGGGTTTCTCTGTGTAGCTCTGGCTGTCCTAGAACTCACTCTGTAGACCAGGCTGGCCTCAGAATCAAAGAGCCATCTGCCTCTGCCTCCTGAGTAAGTGCTGGGACTAAAGGTGTGCACCACCGTGCCCAGCCCAACTTCATAGTAATAGATTCTCTTGTATTTATACCCAGGAGTCCTGTGTGTGTCATTAAGTCCTGCTGTCCTTTCTTCGTAGGCTTGTTACGCTGCCTCTGCAGTTGGATACCTAACGGGCAGGTAAATCAAGGCTGCTTCATTTGCATTCATTGAGTGTTTGGGGTAGAAATATATATTTCAACTGAAAGCTTAGTTGTTATGGAAAGATTATAGAAGAAAGTATTAATAAACGTGAGATCTTTATACAAAGGCTCTGTTCCCAAGTGAGGTTTCCAGAGCACATTCTAGTCTACTTGTATTAGCCAATTACCCCTCATTTTTATTAAAAATAATTCTTTTTTAAATAACCATTTTAGAAAATATATAAGGAAGAAAAACTAAAATCCTATACTTCCACAACCATTAAGATTTTTCGTATATATTCTCCTTTTTTTCTACATTCCCATAGTTTTCGGTGGAATTCAGGTGAAATGGGTATTATCCTTTTTTTGCCACTTATATAAGTTTTTTTAATTCCTAAAACTGAAGTTAATAACCACTAAAAAATATAATCAAACAAGATTTCACAGTCCTTTCTTTTTAATGGGGACCTTCTGAACTTGAGCCCGAGGAAAATCATGTCATCTAAAACAGTCTCTGTGTTACTGCTGTTGCTTTATTTACATGTAAACAATATTTAAAAATTTTTTTCTGTCCCTGGAAAACATTTAAATTACAGTCATTTATGACTTAAAGTGATTCTGGACTAATAATTATTTTAACAAGCTAAAAAGTTAATTTTGAAAATTTTATTTTGAAAACACTGGAATTACACTGACTAGTGTTGTTGCAGCGTTAGCAGTGGGTGACGGAAAACAAGTAATGTTCTAACTAGAGCTCCTCGTTGTCCTGGAAATGTTTTTAAGTGTTCAGTGAGTGGAGTCCATGTCATGGCAAACCGCACGGGGGAATGACCACTACTGTGGAGCGTTCTATTGAGTGGTGCCGTTCTGGGTGTTTAATCTCTGGTGAGGATTGTGTTAGTGTTATTTTAAAACTAAAAGATTATTAAGTTAGAACTGAGAAGTGGCACACTGAATGATGTAGAGGCACTTTATTACCGAGCACTTTAAGCTCAGGAAGTTATGTCCAGAGAAAGCGTTCAGAAAGATCTGGAGGAAACCGGGCATTTAGAATGTCTTTTCTCACAAGCATTTAGTATATTGTATATATTTATTAGGAAATGAAAAAAAAATCACAGAAAATGAATGTGGCTGTCAAAAATTGCTTCTATAATCAGTCAGCTTATTCTAACCCAAATATAATTAGAGCAAAATATGAAGAGGTTAGTAAAATACAGTGGAAAAGTAATAATGTGCATTATATCTTAATAAAAACCTGATGTTACTCTTTTTTAATTAAGATATTCTAACAATTGTTTAGCAGTTATAGTAAAGACCTACATGTCTTTCCTTTGACCACTAAAAAGTTCCCATGGAAACCCTAACACACTATGTATTGGTAGTTGGCACGTTCCAAGCTAAGGTGGCTGGCATCTACACCTCTTTTTTTATTTTTTTCAGTTGTTAGGTTTGATCTGCTGTTGATAAACTCTACTTTGCTTCTAGGCCAGGAGTGTGCCTTGTTGTTTCTGGTCCGGGTCTCATCCACGCCTTGGGCGGCATGGCAAATGCAAACATGAACTGTTGGTAAGTCAGTCATTCTTGCTTTTTAATATATCTTTGCATAATTTAACCAAGTAGAACTGATCTAGGGTGGAAAGAGTTGGGAAGGGAAAATAAAATCCACCTTGCAAAGCTTAGAAATAGAGAAGCGGGTGATTAGTTAGGAAGTGGTCTGGCCATCAGGAAGAAGGGGCTACAGCAGGAGGACAGAGTTAACAACACTGCGCTGAAAGTAGAAACTCACTAGGAGGAGGACATTAGGTGCTTCCATGACACACAAGAGATGTAACTGTGTCACGATGAGTGTTAATGTGCTTGACCACAGTATCAGCTCACTGCGGACATCAAGACATAATGTGCCTTTAAATGTTTGCATCCTGAGGAAGACGAGACACTATTAACTCCTTTACTAACAGTTAACATTTTAGAGTTTCATTCTGTGTGTTTGTGTATGTGAGCATGCAGCATGCATGTAGTTTTAAATGAAGTACTTTTTAAATTTGTAAATTATTGAACCTGGGGCTATGTTATGTAGATCAGGCTAGTCTGGAATAATTCTCTTCTTCTTCTTCTTCTTCTTCTTCTTCTTCTTCTCTTCTTCTTCTTCTTCTTCTTCTTCTTTTCTTTTTCTCTCTTCTTCTTCTTCTTTCTTCTTCTTCTTCTTCTTCTTCTTCTTTTCTTCTTCTTCTTCTTCTTTTCTTCTTCTCTCTTCTTTTTCTTCTTTCTTCTTCTTCTTCTTCTTCTTCTTCTTCTTCTTCTTCTTCTTCTTCTTCTTCTTCTTCTTCTTCTTCTCTCTTCTTCTTCTTCTTCTTCTTTTCTTCTTCTCTCTTCTTCTTCTTTCTTCTTCTTCTTCTTCTTCTTCTTCTTTTCTTCTTCTTCTTTTCTTCTTCTCTCTTCTTTTTCTTCTTTCTTCTTCTTCTTCTTCTACTTCTTCTTCTTCTTCTTCTTCTTCTCTTCTTCTTCTTCTTCTTCTTCTTCTTCTCTTCTCTCTTCTTCTTTTTCTTCTTTTCTTCTTCTTCTCTCTTCTTCTCTCTTCTTTTTCTTCTCTCTTCTTCTACTTCTTCCTCCTCCTCCTCCTTCCTCCTCCTCTTTCTTCTTCCTCCTCCTCCTCTTCCTCCTCTTCCTCTTCCTCCTCCTCTTCTTCCTCTTCCTCCTCTTCCTCCTCCTCTTCTTCCTCCTCCTCCTCTTCCTCCTCCTCCTCTTCCTCCTCCTCTTTCTCCACCTCTTCCTTCTCCTCTTCCTCCTCTTTCTCCTCTACCTCTTCTTCCTCTCCCCCCCCCCTTCTTTTTCTAGACATGGTTTCTCTGTATATCCCTTGCTGTTGTCCTGTAATGTGCTTTGTACACAGTCTAGTCTTGAGATCCACCCACACTTCATTTTCTGTCTCTCAACCTGTAAGCCTAAGCATCTAGAAGCTGATGTGAGAAAAAGCACATATATCAGTGGTTCTCAGTCTTCCTAACATTGCGACCCTTTAATACAGTTCCTCATGCTGTGTAGATCCCCAACCATAACATTATTTTTGTTGCTACTTCATAACTGTGATTTTGCTACTGTTAATGAATTGTAATGTAAATATTCTTGGAGATAGAGGTTTGCCAAAGTGGTTGCTACACACAGAACCTCTGTGTCTTAGTTAGAGTTGTACTGCTGTGAACAGACACCATGACCAAGGCAAGTCTTATAAAAGACAACATTTAATTGGGGCTGGCTTACAGGTTCAGGGGTTCAATCCATTATCATTAAGGCAGGAACATGTCAGCATCCAGGCAGGCATGGTGCAGGAGGAGCTGAGAGGTCTACATCTTCATCTGAAGGCTGCTAGCAGAATACTGGCTCCCAGGCAGCTAGGACATATGCTCCCACCTGAAAGCCCACACCCAGAGTGTCACACCTACTCCAACAAGGCCACACGTCCTAATAGTGCCACTCCTGGGCCAAACATATTCAAACCTCACACTCACACATTTTCTATTTTTGTGAACTTGAGGACAGTATCTCTCACATCAGATTGTGTCTAAAATTGCTTTAGCCTCCAGCTTTTTAAGGAAGATGTAGTTTTCTCCGTCTGTTCTGTCTTAGTTACTCACAATTATTGTTCATTGTACACTGGACACTGCTGGATGCTTTATATATTCTCTTTTTGTTTTATTTTTTATGTGTACTGGTATTCTGCCTGCATGTCTGTGTGAGGGTGTCAGATCTTGGCGCTACAGACAGTAGTGAGCTGCCATGTGGGTGCAGGGAATTGAACCTGGGTCCTCTGGAAGAGCAGTCAGTGCTCTTAACAGCCGAACCATCTCTCACACCCCATATATTCTCATTTGTAATGACAGTTCTAAAATGTTACTATTTCAGGCCCTTGATTGTGATTGGTGGTTCTTCTGAAAGGAATCAGGACACTATGGGAGCCTTCCAGGAGTTTCCGCAGGTACCCGTCTGCCACTCATGTCTAGGCCACAATTAAGTCCCACTGAAGTAAAACACTGTCTTAGCTGGGGTTTCTGTTGCTGCAATGAAACACCGCCGGCCAAAAGCAGCTTGGGGAAGAAAGGGTTAATTTATTATTCAGGGGAGTCAGGAAGGGCCTGATGTACACGGGCCGTGGGCAGGACACTGCTTACTGACAGGGAGGCAGCGGCATTGCCTCCCTGTATGCTCGGCCCACCCATAACCATTATTAATCAAGAAAATACCCTACACACTTGCCTATAGGCAATTTTCTCAATTGAGGTTTTTCTCAAATACTCTAGCTTGTGTCCATTTGAAAAAAAAAAACAAAAAAAAAAAGCCAAACAAACAAAAAACAAAACAAACAAACAAAAAAAAAAAAACCCTAGCCAGCATAGATACAACTTATAAAAATCTATAAAAAAATAAATAAAAATCTGTATTGCAAGCAAGGTGGGTCTGTGGGTAAAGGCTCCTTTCCCAAGCCTGGACACTAGTGTTCCATCCTTCGAGCACACGTGGTAGGAGGAGAGAGACTGATTCTCACAAGCTGGTCTCTGACCTCCACATGTACTAAACACTCCATATACAACACAGCTAAACAAATAGAATTTTAAAAAATCTAATGTGTAAAAAAGAAAGACAAAAAAGGGAAAATTACAAGTGGGTGAGGTAGTTCTCTGAACAAGACATTGTCAGGTTGAGCTAAGAAAGCTTAGGGGCTGGAGAGGTGGCTCAGCAGTTAAGAGCACTGACTGCTCTTCCAGGGATGGGAGTACAGCTCCCGGTGCCTCTCACCCTCTGCAACTCCAGCTCTCGGACTCGGATGCACCCTCGTGGCTCCTGTGGGTACTGTGCTCAAATACACAAACATATATGTAGAATTTTAAAGCAGGGGTCTAAAGAAATATACCAAAATTGACATGATTTGAATTTTTCATTTTATTTATTCATATGTATGTCTATGCACTGTGTGTGTGGTGCTTGTGAAGTGCAGAAGAGCGTGTCAGATTCCCGAGAATTAGAGCTGTGGATGGTTGTGGTCCACCATATGGGCGATAGGAATGTAGTTTGGTTTCTCTGGAAGAGCAGCGAGTGCTCTTAACCACTGAGCCATCTCTCTGGCCCTTAAAGTAGATCTCTTTTATTATTTTTAATTATGTGTACGTGTGTGTCTTCATGTGGGTATGTGCACATAAATGCAGGTGTCCAAAGAGACCAGAGGTGTCAGACCTCTGGAGCTGGAGTTACAGATACTTGGGAGCTACCTAGCATGGGTGTCCTCTGGGAGAGCAGTACCTGCTGTGAACTGCTGAGCCTCTCGCTAGTCATTCCAAAGGTTACCTGACTTGTAAACTGAAGTTAATTCCTTGACATAGTAAGAAAGATATAAGAATAAAGATGGCTTTGAGGTACATCCCTCAGACTTCTCAGAAATAGTTTTTAAAAAAATCTTTTCAAAAGTATCAGATTTGGTATATATTTATTCTTTTTTTATGGAAAAAGAAAGTATTTCAAAAGTTGGAAAACAATAAATTTGTCAACAAAATGTCACAGCTCCAAAAATAATTTGCAGAGGGATAAAGAGATGGCTGTTAAAGTATAGTTTCCTACAAGTAATAATAGTTTATTAGATTATTAAATTAAAACAGTTTGATTTAAAATTCAAATATCATTTTCTTAGTGGAAGGTCGTAAAACTGAAAGACATGGACATAAGCCTCTGAAACTGGAAGGATGGCCTTGGTTCTGTCAAGCCTGTGGGACAGGGGCTGCCATCCTTCCCACAGATCTCACACTGAAAGGCTGAAGGGAAAGTTTCTCCATGTGCCTCAGAGTCTACTAGACAGTGCAGAGGTAGAGAGCCTGAACTCCGATGTTCCCAAGAGCATAGCAACAGATGCACAAAAGAGAAGGCCACAGAACATTGGACGGAGCAGGTGGATTCCCGAGCTCTTGGGGAGCCCAGAATCGTTATCCTTTGTAGTCGGCTGTGCCTTCTGTCTGCTCCCTTGGCAGACAGAGACTGTGCCTGTGCCCCTGTTGTGGTACATGGTACATGGTACATGATGTGTGTTACCTTCATTTTTGCCAACCTGAGAGTTGTATATAGTGTGTCGTTTTGAATTGTTATCAGAATTATCCTGAGGAAGAAATTTGATTGTGATCTATTTTTTTTTTTTTTTTTAGGGAATCTCAAAAAGCAAACAAAAAAACAAAAACCACATTTCTTTCCTCTCTTGCCTCTAAATGTAATAAGAAGCAATAACAAAAAGAAAACATTTTGTCTTCCTTAATTAGAACAATAGTATTGTGGGCTGACTTTAAATAATTTTCATTTTCTGTATAGGTTGAAGCTTGCAGATTATATACCAAGTTTGCTGTCCGGCCAAGCAGCATAGGACACATTCCGTTGGTTATTGAAAAGGTACAATATTAGTGAAAAGCTCTTCCCAGTGGCATAGGACGGACACAGGCTGGCCTCTAAGCTGAGCACCTGCTCTTCTACAGAGCCATGCCTCCAGCGCTGCTAATGTTGTTCTTAATGGAAAGATAAGAGTATACCCAGACTGTGAAAAATAACATTGTTAAAAAGCTATTTACATTCTGATGTTCACTGCCATTACATTTAATTACTGAAACTGAGGTAAAGTAAGTTATTTTTAGAAAAAAAAATTCTCCTGTATGTTAGTTTCTTAAATTATCTTTTTAGTTAAAGTAAAAGATAAATGTTTACTAAGTCTTGGGTAGAGGTCTCTTCAGCATTTGTAAAAATATTGGGACTACCGTAAGGTCATCTTTCTTGAAACAAACAAACAAATAAATCAAACATCTTTTAGCTAATTAAATAGCATGTTGTGGATTAATGTTAGCTAGCAAAGGCTTTAACGTGAAATGAAGTTTGAGCTATTTCAAAACCACGAGTTACAAGGTTGGTTAGACACATATTGTTGTGGTTGAAATCTCTGCCAAGTGATGAAGGTTAGGACATGGGTGAAAGTCCATAAACGGCAAGCAGGGCCTCGGGGCCTCTTCAGCTGTAATGGAGCATGCTTTTCAGAGCCCCACAGGAACTCCTTATCTCCCTCAAGATGACAATATCTTTCAAAATATAGTTAATGAAGGACATTTCTATTTTAATTACAACTTTTTTCTCCAACTAAGAATACCTCAAGAAAAATTAGTTTTCATTTTATAGTTCTAAATTAAATCTCAGGAAGAGTGTGATAATTGAGTCACTAACGTCTCCATTGGTGACAAACACAGGCGGTGAGGAGCAGCATCTATG
Organism: Micromys minutus; assembly: GCF_963924665.1. Lineage (NCBI taxonomy): Eukaryota > Metazoa > Chordata > Mammalia > Rodentia > Muridae > Micromys > Micromys minutus. The sequence goes on from NC_137981.1 coordinate 28,169,898, forward strand.
GTCGCCCGGGAACTTGTTACATTGACATTCCTGCAGATCTTGTGACCCTCCAGGAGAACGTGACTTCTATAAAGTAAGAATTAGGCACATTTCCTCATAAATTATATAAATTTTGTGCTATGATACTTACTCTTTAAAAAGAATTATCTGGTAGTTCATCAGTTAATCTCCAAGTATCTCAATATTTCTTGATGATTGTGTAACTAAACTGAATCCTAGCCAAAAGGCATAGTCTCCTCCTTAAAATAGTATTACCAGTAACTGATTGTGGATTTCATTACTCAATCTAATTCTGGAGCTGTGGCAATTCCTTACTTGAGGTTATTCACCCAGTAACCTCAGATAGATCTGCAACAGTGCACTGGTTATTGACAGGCATCTTCGTGTCAGCCAAGAGGTGAGGGAGGTGACTGTTGAAAAGCTCAGCGGAGAAGGTGTCTGTCTAACTAATCCCCCCAAAAATGTGCGTTTCTATGATTGATCCTCTGCTTAGTGAAAGAAATATTAAAAACTCATACTTGGGCTGGAGAGATGGCTCAGTGGTTAAGAGCACCGACTACTCTTCCAGAGGTCCTGAGTTCAGTTCCCAACAACCACATGGTAGCTCACAACCATCTGTAATGAGATATGATGCCCTCTTCTGGTGAGTCTGAAAACAGCTACAGTGTAGTTATATATAATAAATAAATCTTAAAAAAAAAAAAAACCTCATACTTGATATTATTTATCTTGATAAAGGTGCTACTGTAGTTTTTCAATTCCCTAGGTGATGTTTCTTTAGTCTTAGGAATAAAATCCACTTTTTCTTTTATAACATTTTTAGAAAGATCCAGAAGTGTAGAAATAATTCTTTTTAAAAATGTTCATTTTATTCTATTTACATATACGTGTGTGTGTGTGTGTGTGTGTGTGTGTGTGTGTGTGTGTATGACTGTATGCCTCATGTGTGCAGGTGTCTGTGGAAGTTAGAGAAAACATCAGATTCCCTGGAGCTGAATTACAGGTATCTGTAGGCTACGTGGGTACTGGGAAGACAGGTCAGGTCCTGGAAGAGCCACAAGTGTCTTGACCACTGAGCCTTGTCCCCAGCCCCAAAGAAGTCATTTTATCTAACACTTTTAGCATTGAGTGCCCTGTCTTTTTATCATGCATACTTAGTCAGTGTGTTGGGTTTTGTCTTTAGAGGTTTTGAGGCTGGATCTATTGTATAATCCAGGCTGGTTTCACACTCTCAGTCCTCTCTTCCCTTCCCAAGTCCTGAGATTCGTGCATGTTGTATACATTGTATTCCTGCTATAGTTTATTTATGAACCACCATGGAATGCTTCAGTGTGTGTGTGTGTGTGTGTGTGTGTGTGTGTGTGTGTGTGTGTGTGTGTGTGACAGTGTCTCACTGCAGCCTTCACTGTCCTAGAACTCACTGTGTAGGCCAGGATAGCTCAAACTCATAGAGATCCTTGTGCCTCTGCCTCCCGAGTGTGGGATTAAAGGCGTGCCTCTGTATCCAGCATGTTCCATTGTTTTAAAGTTATTTCTTAAGTGTGACTTTTGTGGGCCTTGCTGTTATGGAAGTGGTTCTCTGATGGCCACAGACAGCGGTCATCCGCTATACTAGGGTAATTTCTGTCTTAGAGAATCCAACACAAGAACATCTATTGAGTATGTACCTGAATATGACCATCACAATAAATACTAAGAATGAAGGACAGTGAGTTAAACGTCTGTAACCTTCCAGTTTTATATGTGAGAACGAGTGGTATGTCACTGTGAGTGTGAGGAGCTGTGGTTCAGAGATACTTAACTCGGGCATTTTTCGTGGTTCTTTAGGAAGGCCTGCTGTGACACCTTACTGACTTTATTTTACTAGTGGAACCAGGTATGGCGGGGTGGGGACAGCAGGGACCTTGCTGACAGAACACTGGTACAGTGCGTCTCTGCCGTACGCCATCTGCAGAGGAGGAATAGAAACCCTCACCTTGTGTTCTGAAAGCCAAAGGTGAACAAATGGCACCTAGAATTACACATTAGGTTATTTCTATATTATCGACCTCTGACCTCTGCTCTCTGTTCCTGCTGGGGTGCCCTCGACCCGGACTTTCTTCCTGTCAGCCACTCATTTGACTGGCCATTGACTGATATTAAGGAACAACTCTTAACATGTTGTAAGGACTTTATAGTTGTATAAAAGTGGGTCCTTATCTTTTGGAGTTACATTTGAACGCTTTTAAGAGTAAAAGATCTATGATTCCTGAAGCGAATTTCAAGATTCAAGGGACAGAGGGCTCTGTGTGTGCATATGTGTGTGTGCGAGTGATACATATGTGGTAAGGTGATATCTTCACTGAATATTTTTATTGTGTTTATGCAATTTCTTTTAAGGTAGAGTCTGTGTATCTCAGACTATCTGTGTAGACCTGGCTGGTCTCAAACTTGCAGAGATTTGCCTTCCTGTGCCCCCTGAGTGCTGGAGTTAAAGGTGTGCATCGCCCTGCTGGGCAGGAATATAGACCGTGTTAACCTAGTTTATACCTTTTTATGTAAAACTTAAAATTTTCACATTAAGAAATTTTAGAATTAACCTCATTATTTTTAAAGATTGATTTATTTCATGTATGAGGGCTCTATCTGCATGTACACCTGTACTCCAGAAGAGGGCGTCAGATCTGATTATGAATGATTACAAACCACCATGTGGTTGCTGGGAACTGAACTCTGGAACAGCAGCTGGTGCTTTGACCACTGAGTCACCTCTCCAGACCGCAAAGTTGGTTTTTTTTGTTTTTTTTTTTTTTTTAAGTTTTGGTTGTAGACCAGGTTGGCTTCAAACTCACTGAGACCCATTTGCCTCTGCCTCCTGAATGCTGGGATTAAAGGTGTGCACCACCACTCAGCCTAAAGCATGTATTTGTGTGTGTAAGCATATACGTGTTCTAGTAACCAGAGGACAATTCGCTGGAATCCACTCTCTCCTTTCACCAGTCCAGGGGTTGAACTCGGGTCTTCAGGCCATCGGACTTGGTGGCAGGTGCCTTTGCTTGCTGAGCCATCTCCCAGCCCCTTAGCCTCCTTGAGGTATTATAACATCATTTTTTCTTTCCAGGTACAAGGAGCGCTGCCTGCCACCTCCAGTTAGCATAGCAGAAACCTCTGCTGTGCGTGCGGCAGCCTCTGTTCTCAGGACTGCCAAGCAGCCCCTGCTCATCATTGGGAAAGGTAGGCGGAGCTGCTGACCCCGGGCTGTGGGAAGGCTGCCTGTGTACAGTCTTCACTGCTGTCTGTCATGTGCTCTCTGCTTGTAATCGGGATAAGTGCTCTTTCCAGCCAATTTCAAATCACAGAACTTACCCGCAGTGGTCCAGAGACCTCACTCTTACAAGGAAAAGTTTCACTTCTTGACTTAGAAGCAAATGCTTTTACAAAAGATTTTGGAAAATATACAAAAGTTTCAGTAAGAAGAGACCTCTCCATCTGGGGAACCAGTCTTGGTCTTCAATACTTAATTTTTAATGTCTATTTTACATGCTATGATCATGTTGTATAGGCAGCTTTATGTTTTATAAGATATTAATAGTTTGGCTTTTTTTGAGACATGGTTTCTCTGTATAGTCCTGGCTGTCCTGGAACTCTCTCTGTAGATCAGGCTGGCCTTGAACTCACAGAGTGCTGGCATTAAAGGCATGCACCACCATCACCACCACTACCCCAGAAGAAAAAAAAAATTTTTTTTAATTATGTCCTAAACACAGTTTTAGCGCTGAATCATAGATGCTGGCACTTGCTGTCAAACATTTGCTTGACAGCTGTGATAAACATTCTTATGTGAAGGTTTCCCATAGTTAGGATGTAAGGTTACGGTATGCCAGAGGGAAATTAACTAAATTAAAAGGTCTTGATATCTGGAAAGCTTCTGGTCCTGTGTTCAAATTGCTTACCCCTTGGGTGTCACACAAACGTTCATATGCATATCAATTTATTTATTTATTGTTGTTTTTTTTTTTTTATTTTGTGTGTGTTTTTTTTTTTTTTTTTTTTTTTTGACACAGGCTCTCCTACATAGCCTAGGTTTGCCTCCGGCTTACATGTACCCCCAGCTTGTGGCAGCTGAAATGTAGTTGTTGTACCTACTTGCCACCCTAGAACCATTAGGGTTGCCTGTGAGCATGCTCGTCCATTCCAGCTGCTTAGGAGTCACCTGTAGACAAGCTTGTTAGTTTTAAGGAAGGTGGTGGTGCTGAGGCTGTAGCTCAGGGCTAGAATCTTTGGTTTTAAATCCTGGGTTCTATAGCCCAGGGGAGGCAATGAAGGAAGAGCTTCAGTGCTGCGCTCAGTGCTTTGTTTGATGTATTGATTTTTTTTTTTTTTTTTTTTTTGGACTGGCAAATAATTGCTTTGAGTCTCATCACCTGACTTTCGAAGAATAGTGGCCACCTAACTAGGATGGGGTTCGAGGGTAATGAGTGTGGAAAGTCCTTGGAAGGTTCTAGTCCTCACTCCTCCCAGAACAAGTTTTTACTGACGATCATAGAGAGGATTCATGAAGGATACGGGGGAAATAGTAAATTCCATCCAAAGGGAAACACACCTGGTGGCAAATAAGTATAGTATGCCCGTGCTCCGTTTGTTCTGGTTGGTTTGAGGCAGGGTCTCTCAATATAGTCTTCACTGGCGTAGAACTTACTGTGTAGACCACACGGGCATTCAAATCAGAGATCCACCTGCCTCTGCCTCTTGAGTTCTAAGATTAGGGTGTGTGCCACCATGCTGGGCTAGTAAACTCTTAACAGTTTTGCCAGAAACCATTTTTACTACTACTGTTTAAGTTTTGTTTTGTTGGAGACAGCCCTGGCTGTCCTAGAACTCACTGTGTAGACTAGGCTGGCTTTGAGGTTACAGAGATCTACTTATCTGCCCCTGCTCATGAGTGCTAGGATTAAAGGAATTCACTTTTAAATTCTTTGTATTTCTTGTGTATGGTGTATGTGTGTACATTTTCATGTATGTGTGTATGTGGATACGAAAAGTTTACCTCAGGTGTTTTCCACTTTTACACAGGGTTTCTTACTGAACCTGGAACTCACCCATTTGTCTGGACTGTGTGGCCAGTGAGCTCCTGGGATCCACCTTCCCCTCCCCTCAGTGCTAGGGTTACAGAAATGTGCCCCCATGCCTGCATTTAAACTCAGCCTCATGCAGGCACCACAGGCACCTAACTGACTGAGCCTCCTCCTCCTCATAGCTCCTGTTAGTGTACAGGGAAGATGAGACAGAGTTTCAGGAAGAGAGGCTCTTCCGTGTAGGGGATGTGGAAGAAGGTCCAGAAGATATGATGCCACAGCTGTACAATGAAAAATTAGTCGTTTTCCATTTAGACAAGGGCAACAAAGGCCGTGAAGGAAGAAAGGACTGGGTAAAGAAAGACTGCAAAACAAGAAGAGAATGAGAACATCTTCTGGAGCTGGGCAGTGGGGGTGCGCACCTTTACCAGCTCTCAGGGGGCAGAGGCAGGAGGATCTCTGTGCAAAGCCAGCCTGGTCTACAGAGCAAGTTCTAGGACAGCCATGGGTACACAGAGAAACCTTGTCTCAAGAAACAAACAAAATAAACAAACAAGCACACCCCAAGACAACAAAAGAAAGAAAAGAAAAGGAAACTTACTGACTGAAATAAAGACTGTCTTTCATCACACCTGGATAATAAAGAATTTCAAGATGGCCTTTTAGTGCAGAAAAATAGTGAAACTGGACGTGTGAAACAGAGAGTGTGCCGTTCGCTCTAAAGAATATAAAATTAAGTAGCTAGAAAACAGTAGTGGTCATGATGACTTCAAACGTGAGATTATTTTATATGTCAAAACAGTAAGTTGTTTTCAGTGTCATTGAGGGCTTGTTCTATTCTGTAGCTTATAGTTGTAAAAACAGGTATGAGCCTGCTCAGGCTAGCTCTGTTACAGCCACAGCATTGTAGAGACTTAGAAACTCATACATACTGCACAGTAGATACGTGCATGCATGTATGCATGCATGCATGCATACATACATACATACATACATACATACATACATACATACATACATCCTGCACAGTAGATGCATGCATTCATACATACATACATACATACATACATACATACATACATACATCCTGCACCGTAGATGCATGCATTCATACATGCATACATACATACTCAAATCCTGCACAGCAGACTGCAGGAGAGTTTACTTGTGTAGAGCGATGCCTCCACAGTCTATCTCTCAGGGCAAAGGTCTTCCCTAGCCACCTATCTTCAGGGAATTGTGGGTAATGGTTCAGAAGACCCAGAGCGTGAAGCAGGAAGGTGGCTGCGGAGGTACAGATACTGGGTTTTTAGGGGAGGTATTTCTCCCGAATAACTGCCACTATTCATTTTGCTTTCAAACTGATGTTTTATGCAGAAGGAGGATTTGGGATGTAAAAGCCTGGGACACATTTGAGGCTCCCGGTGCTGAGTGTAACTGAGTTCACATGATTTGCCTCTCTCCCAGGCGCTGCGTATTCCCATGCAGAGGACAGTATCAGGAAGCTGGTGGAGCAGTGCAATTTGCCATTTTTGCCTACTCCTATGGGGAAGGGTGTTGTCCCTGACAACCATCCAAACTGTGTAGGCGCAGCCAGATCCAGGTGCGTGGCATTTCGGGTTTTAAGTACAAAGGCTTGGCAGGTTTTAGACTGGATTAACTTTTTTTTTACCTTGATGAATTGAAAGAGTTCAGAAAAGCTCATGAAGTTTGAAGCATACCTGTTAGTGAACATTTCCATTTTTAAAGACACTATTGATTTTCTCCTAGCCCTGTGGTTTTAGAAGAAACCCTTCGTAATCTGTATCCCAGTTCTCCTGAACAGTCTCTCACTATCTCTGGCTACTTTCAAGAGTTCTCTTAGCTAGGCGTGGTAGCGTGTGTTTGTATTCCTGTGGGTTGGGTCTGGAGAATCAGTGGCCAGCAGAGTGAACCCCTAGGGAGGGGTGGAGAAGGAGTGTAGTTTGGAAGGAAGACCATTGGAGGGCTTGGAGTGACTGCCTGCTGTTCTGTTTCCGTGGAAGGAGGAAGGGAGAAGGACTATGGGAGGAAAGAAAGGGAGGGGCTAATGGATGGACAGGATGGGGTAACAGGGTGTGGTAGAGTCTGGAATGAGTACATGCAGTTTGGCTTCACTGGAAGAAATGGAAGGGCACAGGGCACAGTACTGGGAGCCATAACGGCTGTGTCTGTGGGCTCCCCTCGGGAGAGGAAGTTTCTGTTTTTCCTTCACTTGGAATCACACTAGCATAGTTCCTACCTCTGGCACTAGTGCGCATCTGTATACACAGTGCCATCTGTAGACTCCTTGGGATTTCCACAAAGCAGCGGACCAGGATTTAGATGAGCAAGTGTCGGAGAATTTGTGAAAACACAGCCTGGTCTCAGTAATTTGGGCATGAGGAATGCGTAGTGTATTTTAGAAAGCAAGTCTATGTTGAGGACGTAGCTCTGTTAGGAGAGTGCTTACCTAGCAGGCGTGAAGTCCTGCACTCATGAATCGGGCATGGAGGTACGCGTCTTTAGTCCTGTCACTGAGGGTGTAGATGTAAGAAAACCAGAAGTTCAAAGTCATCCTCTTACATACCATTCTGGGGTATGTGAGACCATGTCTTGGGGGGAAAAGAAAATTCTGGAATATGAATGATGTTTATAAAAATCCTGTTCCTAGAAAGTGTCTCCAGGCGTGGTGCACACCTGTGACCCCAGCATTGGGAAAACAGGGAAGAGGATCACAAGTTTGAGGCCAGCTTTAGTTAAAAAAGCAATACCCTACCTTCAAAACAAAACAAACTCACAACACATCATATCCTTGTGTGTGTGCATAGGTGAGATGGGGTATGTGTTGGGGGTGAGGCACACACACGCACATGTGAATGTCTAAGTTGATCTTAGCTTTCTTTCTCCTTCACGTTGTCCTCAGTTTTGAGGCAGGGTCTCTCTCACTGGACCCACAGCTTGCCTGTTGCTAGGCACCTGCTTGCAGGGTTCACCTGTGTGTGTCCACCTGCCCTGCTCAGCACCACAGCAGTCAGCCCCTGTGTGGGTTCTCACACCTGCACAGCAAGCTGTCTTCCCAGCTTTCCAAAACTTACGTCAGTCTGAAAGATCAGATTTACTCTAGAAGCTCCACATTATTTAGACACTGAAAATATTTTTAAGAAGTTTAGAACAACCCAAGTAAAAAGTGTCAGTATGCTCTTGTTAGATTATGTTCTTTTCTTTTTAACTAGGGCTTTGCAGTTTGCTGATGTGATTGTGTTATTTGGCGCAAGACTAAACTGGATATTACATTTTGGACTGCCTCCAAGATACCGGGCAGACGTGAAGTTTATTCAGGTATTGAGGGTGGAGCCTTCAGATCGCTCTTTGTTCTTCCTCTTAGCCACTGTAAGCTCTGCTTTCTTCTCTGCTTTTATAAAGAACCTTTTCTCTTTTGACAAAAATAGATTTTTACGAATTATCTAACATAATTACAGGTACCAGAGGTAAGCTGTCCTTTCACGCCTACAAGGGATCTTGTGCTAATTCTAACCAGAAAAGCTTTCAAAGTCAAGTTTTGAATAGTTTGAAAGGGATAATTTGCCTCTTCACAGTTCCACTGTATTTAAAGATAGGTAAAGAGAGGCTTAAGTAGGAAGGGAGGCTGGAGAGACACCCCCAGCTTTGTTAGTGGCGAATCTGTCTTTTAGAGGCCGAAACTGTCAACCTTCTGAAATCTCTAAATGACTTTGCTTTCACCTGCCATTAAACTGAATTCCTGGAAAGTACTCTAACCAGTCCTGTCTCTGTTTGTGTTCCTGCCCTGAGGCCAGATGATTTCACCAGATCCCCTGGATCCAGACTTAGTGATGGCTGTGAGCCTCTGTGGGATCAAACCAAGGTCCCCAAGAAGAGCAGCCGAGCCTCTTAACTTCTAGGCAGCCTCTCTAGCCCTTTTTAAAGTTTTTTTTATACCATTGCTTATTATTTTTATTAATTACATTACTTTATTGTGTGTAAGTGTGTGTGTGTACATATATGGTGTATGTGTACTTGCATGTGCACATGTGCTGAGGCCAGAGCATTGGTCATCGGGCTTGGAGAAAGGTAACTTCTACCTACTGAGGCATCCCAGCAGCCCTTCTTAAAGGGCTTTAGAGCAAGCACAGTGGGCTGGAGAGCTGGCTGCTCTCCCAGAGGACCCAGGTTCAGTTCCCAGCACTCACATGCAGCTCACAGTGATATGTAACTCCAGTTCTAGAGTATTTGATACCCTCTTCTGTCCTCTTTGGATACCAGGCACACACAGACATACATACAGACAAGACACACATACATATAAAATAAAGAGTTTTATTTCGAATGTTCCTCCAAAACAAAAATGACCAAACACAGCTTGTCTGGGCTTTTCTCTTGCTTTAGGTTGATATCTGTGCAGAAGAGCTGGGGAATAATGTACGGCCTTCCGTGACTTTGCTAGGAGATGTAAATGCTGTTTCTAAACAGGTAAGAGCCCTTCTCTGGGCTTTAGTTTCTGTGGATTGGTCCATAAGACAGCCAATTCTGAATAGTGCTCCTTCTGATTCACGTGGTGGCATGTCTAGTGACATCAATTTTAAACTAAGTTTATAATAGAAAACTGACTGCAGCTTTTGAACTTGGTAAATTCAGCTTACTGTACATCAATCATTAGCATTTTAGAATGCTAACTTAACATATAAAAATTTAAAGTCATCCAAACCAGAATTCAGTTAAGTAGAATTTAGCTTTCTAAAAGAAAATTACAGTATAGCCTTTAAAGGAATTAAATTTGACTTACACAGTAGGAAAGTAGGAAAGTCTAACAGTGTGTTTTCAGGTAATAGATTTTTTTATTCTCCAAGCTGTAATCAGTGACTTGCCAGACTTCCTATATGTATATATATATATATATATATATATATATATATATATATATTCCATATATTCCATTGTGGCAGGAGGTCAGACACGGTCACCTTTGTCACTTGGCTTTGTGTAGTTGTCATGTGGAGTGCACAGCACTGAGATGCGGATGCCACCCCTGTCACGTGTGCTATCACCTATGTCACGTGACTCCCCGAGCTACCCACTGCAGGCAGAGGAGCAGGTGTGTGGCGATGGGAAGGGTGGAGCAGTGGGTGGCGAGCCTTCTGCAGTGTGCTTCAGGCCTTCTTTAGGAAGATTTCTATGTTCATGCGACTCAAGTTTATTTTCAAAAAGGAAAGAAAAGTTTGTTTTGTTATTTTTTTAGCTTTTAGAGCAGTTTGATGAAACTCCATGGCAGTTCCCTACAGATAGCAAGTGGTGGAAGACTCTGAGGGAGAAAATGAAGAGCAATGAAGCCGTATCCAAGGTAACGTGGGGCCAGCTGAATTCAAGATCCTGTCAGGTTGATGGGTTGCTTAGTCCTCCCCTAACAAGGCATCCACAGCTCTAGGGAGCACTACTTTGTAAGCTTTGTAATCTCAGGTAACAGTTCTCACAACATCCACAAGGCAAAAGTGGGATGAGAGCTGATAAAAATGGTAGTGAAGCCAGGCAGAGGGCGCACGCCTTTGATCCCACACTCAGAGGCAGAGGCAGGCAGATCTCTGAGTTTGAGGCTAGCCTGGTCTACAAAGTGAACCTCTCGGAAAGCCAGGGCTACACAGAGAAAACCTGTTTTGAGTCTTGCAGAATGCCCCCCCCCCCAAGGGGGAGTTTTTCCCTGTGTAAATAAGAAAAAACTCTGTGCACGCCCTTGTGTGTACACACTGTGGGTAGTGTGTGTTTTACCTTGAAAGGGCCTCAGGCTCTTTGCATGACTGAGTATCCGAAGAGTCCCGATTTGAGAGTGCTGTGTGAACCAGTAGGAGAGGAGCAGTCTAACCTTGGAAAGTTGTCAATTTGATTTTGGTGCACAGTATCGGTTATATTCCAGGGCATGTTAGGAGATGTCCATCTGCCCTTAAGATATCTTTTCTTCAAGGCATGTGAGTGTGTTAGTTCCTTCTTCAAAGTGGAAAATTTGGTCAATGTATAATCTGCCCCCTGTCCCATGCACATACAAGTGTGTGCACAATACACTCACACACACTGCCATTTAACTTTTTGTTTGTTTCTTATCGTTTTTATTGGATATTTTTTGTATTTACATTTTAAATGCTATCTCCTTCCTCCCCATCTCCCACCCCTTCCCTTTGTTTCCATAAAGATGCTCCCACCCCCAACCACCCACTCCTACCTCAGCGTCTTGGCGTTCCCCCACACTGGGAAAATGAGCCTTCACTGGACCAAAGGCCTCTCCTCCCAAGGATGTCAGACAATGCCAACCTCTGCTACATATGCAACTGGAGCCATGTGTACTCATTGATTAGTGTTTTAGTTCCTGGGAGCTCTGGGGGGTTTGGTTGGTTGATAATGTTATTCTTCCCCTGGGGATTCAAACTCTTTCAGCTCCTTCAGTCCTTTCTCTAGCTCTTTCATTGGGGTCCCCCTGCTCAGTCCGATGGTCAGCTGCAAGCATCCTCATGTGTATCAGTATAGCTCTGGCAGAGCCTCTGAAGAGGCATCCATATCAGGCTCCTGCCAGTAAGCACTTCTTGGCATCAGCAATAGTGACTGGGTTTGGTGGCTGCATATGGGATGGATCCCCAGGTGAGGCAGTGTCTGGATGGTCTTTTCTTCAGTCCTTGCTCCACTCTTTGTCCCTGAATTTTCTCCTGTACTTTATTCTCCCTTCTAAGAAGGATTGAAGCATCCACATTTTGTTCTTTGTTCTTTTTGAGCTTCATAAAGTCTGTGAATTGTTTCTTGAATATTCTGAGCTTTTGGGCTAGTATCCACTTATCACTGAGTACATATGATGTGTGTTCTTTTGTAACTGGGTTACCTCACTCAGGATATTTTCTAATTCCATCCATTTGCCTAAGAATTTCATGAAGTCATTGTTTCTAATAGCTGAGTAGTACTCCATTGTGTAAATGTACCACATTTTCTGTATCCATTCCTCTGTTGATTCCTCTGGGTTCTTCTCAGCTTCTGGCTATTATAAATAAGGCTGCTATGAACATGGTGGAGCATGTGTCCCTGTTATATGTTGGAGTGGTTTTTTTTTGGGGGGGGGGTATATACCCAGGAGTGGTATAGCTGGGTCCTTAGGTAGTACTATGTTCAATTTTCTGAAAAAACTGCCAGACTGATTTCCACAGTGGTTGTACCAACTTGCAATCACACCAACAATGGAGAAGTGTTCTTCTTTCTCCACATCCTCGTCAGTATCTGTTGTCACCTGAGTTTTTGATCTTAGCCATTCTGACTGGTGTGAGGTGGAATCTCAGGGTTGTTTTTATTTGCAGTTCCCTGATGATTAGGGATGTTGAACATTTCTTTAGTTGCTTCTCAACCATTTGATGTTCCTCAGCTGAGAATTCTTTGTTTAGCTTTGCACTCCATTTTTAAAATAGGATTATTTGATTCTCTGGAGTCTAACTTCTTGAGTTCTTTGTATACATTGGATATTAGCTCTCTATTGTATGTAGGATTGGTAAAGATCTTTTCCCAAACTGTTGGTTGCCATTTTTCCCTATTGACAGTGTCCTTTCCCTTACAGAAGCTTTGCAATTTTATGAGGTCCCATTTGTCGATTCTTGATCTTAGAGCATAAGCCATTGGTGTTCTATTTAGGAAATGTTTCTCTGTGCCTATGTGCTCTAAGCTCTTCCCTACTTTTCTCTTCTATTAGTTTTAATGTACCTGGTTTTATGTGGAGGTCTTTGATCCACTTGGACTTGAGCTTTGTACAAGGAGATAAGAAAGGATCGATTTGCATTCTTCTGCATACTGACTGCCAGTTGAACCAGCACCATTTGATGAAAAGGCTGTTCTTTTTCCATTGAATATTTAGCTCCTTTGTCAAAGATCAAGTGACCATAGGTGTGTGGGTTCAATTTTGGGTCTTCATTTCTGTTCCATTGATCTACCTGCCTATCTCTGTACCAATACCATGCAGTTTTTTTTATCATGATTGATGTAATACAGCTTGTGACCAGAGATGATGATTCCCCTAGTTCTTGTATTGTTGCAGATAGTTTTCGATATCCTTCAATTTTTTGTTATTCCAAATGAATTTGCAAATTGCTCTTTCTAGCTCTATGAATAATTGAGTTGAAATTTTGATAAAGATTGCATTGAATCTGTAGATTGCTTTTGGCAAGATAGCCATTTTTACAATGTTGATCCTTCCAATCCATGAGCATGGGAGATCTTTCCATCTTTTACTTGCTTGGTTAGGGTCACATCAAGATATTTTATATTATTTGTGACTATTGTGAAGGGTGTCATTTCTCTAATTTCTTTCTCAGTCTGTTTATCCTTTGAGTAGAGGAAGGCTACTGATTTTCTTGAGTTAATTTTATATCTAGCTACTTTGCTGAAGTTGCTTACCAGGTTTAGGCGTTCTCTGGTGGAATTTTTGGGGTCACTTAAGTATACTATTATATCATCTGCAAATAGTGATAATTTGACTTCTTCCTTTCCAACTGGTATCTCTTTGACCTCCTTTTGGTCATGACGTATGATTTTAAATCCAAATCTTGTTTTTCACTATTTGTTGTGGTGAGAGAACTGGGTTCTGATGTTACCAAGTTGTCTTGGTTTCTGTTGATTGTTGTTGGTTTTTTTTTTTTTTTCTAATATTTATTTATTTTGTATTAGACACTGCAGATGTCTTCAGACACACCAGAAGAGGGCATCAAATCCCATTACAGATGGTTGTGAACCACCATGTGGTTGTTGGGATTTGAACTCAGGACCTCTGGAAGAGCAGTCAGTGCTCTTAACCACTGAGCCATCTCTCCAGTCCCATTGCTTAGGTTCTTGCACTTGCCTCTTGCCATCTTGTTATCTGTGATGTTTGTTGGTTTTGCTGTCTCTGACTGGAGCTTGTCCCTCCTGTGGTCCTGTGAGCCTGTGGGCGTAGGAGAGAGAGCGCTCCTGGTGCTTATCTCTCTGCGGGCAGGCCATGGGTCCTGATGGCCGTGGGACTGCCCCAGCTCTTGTCACAGATGGAGACCAGAAGGGTGCCATTTAACTTTTATCTCACTGTGAAAACTCCTGTGGCTTTCACATCTGGTCTCAGGATTTTACCTCCTAGTGAAGGATTTGGAGATGAGTTCTGTATGTGTTGGTTCCGCTGGGTGAAGTGTTCAATCTACACATAGCGTTTCTTCTTTTAAAGCCACTTATTTTCTTTTGAGGGAGATGCATGAGTATTTGTGCGCATGTGCACCATGTGCCTAGTACCCTCGGAGATCAGATGGAACTGGAGTTATGAATAGTTGTGAACTACCATGTTTGTGCAGGGAACCCAACCTGGGTCCTCAGTAAGAGCAACAAGTGCCTTTGACCAGTGAGTCATATCTCCAGCCTGACCTAGGATTTCCTCCTGATGGAATGATACACTTGAAAATCTGAAATCTGAGTTAGGAATTTTGTTCCCTAATGCATCTGTCATCATAGAATAAGTTTGAATTTTCAACCAAATGCAGTAATCTTTACGTGCCTCAGTCCACCATGACTGTTTCTACTGCTGGAATCAGGCTCAGTTCTGTTTCTCAGTTATCATAAATACCGCAGGATCCCCTAAGGGTTTGCCCCTCTGTCTGCTGTAGGGGTGTGCAGAGTCTCTGTGCATTTTGGGTGTATAATCTCCAGCAGACTGGATTAGCACAGGGGAGGCAAAGTGCTGGGACAGGCGGGACTGGTACTGATAAAACACAGGCTGTCTGAAGACACCTACCTCGCAGTGTGTCTTTCACTCAGACACTTCTAAAAGCAGAGTACCATAGCTCCTTTACAGCGTGTGAGACAAGAGTCAGGTCTTCAGGCCATCTTCTGTAATCCAAACTGCTTAGTTTTAAAGTTAGGGCCATATTTTAGATAAAAGTATTCTGAAAATTACATAAGACAGTGTTTTCTAAGAGTGCACCATAAGACACTGTTGTTAAACCTGCTGTTGCTCAGCCAGCTTTACTGAACAGCTTCTCCGGGTGTTTGATATGGTAAGGTGTGTTGGCTCACATGGGCGACTCCCCAGCCTATTCTTTGTGGTAAACTATAAGGCATGCTGTTGTTAGCAAGGTTCTGGATTGTTCATAGTTCAAAGAGTAGCTACTGTGCAGCCATTTGGGAACCTTGTGGCCTATTGTTGGTATTAAACTGTTCTGAAGTAACCATGGTCATAGCTTATTGTCAGAGGTTATTTTCATGATGTCCCAGTATAATTTATTGTATACTTGCTTCTGCTATTTTAGGAGTTAGCATCCAAAATATCCCTCCCTATGAATTATTACACAGTGTTTTACCACGTTCAAGAACAGCTGCCCAGAGACTGTTTCATAGTCAGTGAGGGAGCAAACACCATGGACATTGGTCGGACTGTGCTTCAGAACTGCCTTCCTCGTCACAGGTGAGACTCCAAGGAAGAGATGACAGCATGTCTAATTTGAAACCCCAGTGGTGCTGATGATGAAAAATACTTGAAAACTATACCTGTCTAGTGTATAGGAATGTATTTCATAAATGTATTTTAAGTTTTTCTTTAGATTTATTTCATTTATTTTATGTGTATGATTTGCCTTTGTGTATGTACATGTACCACATATCTGCCTGGTGCCTTAGAGGTGAGAAAAAGGGCTTTTGGATCCCCTGGAACTGGAGTTACAGGGCATTGTAGCCTCTGTGTAGGTTCTAGGAATAAAACTCAGGTCTTCTGCAAAAGCAACCAGTGCTTCTAATCTCTGAGCCATCTCTCCAGCCCCACTTAAGTGTATTTGTTTGTTTTGTTTTATTTTTTCCAGACAAGGTTTCTCTGTGTAGCCCTGGCTGTCCTAGAACTCATTCTGTAGACCAGGCTGGCCTTGAACACAGAGATCTGCCTGCCTCTGCCTCCTGAGTGCTGGGATTAAAGGCGTGCGCCACCACTGTCTGACTCATTAGCATGTTCTTAAGTGAGATTTTATAGTTTTTTAGTCTTTATGCTTCCCAGTCCTTGGTATATTGTGATAATTTGTATATTCTGTGTTCTAAGACTAACAGGTCATCCAAGCAGGCGTGAGTGGAGGTTTCTTTCTGCTTATCCTTGATTAGTTCCTTATGTTCCTAAAATTGTTTAGTAAAGAGAAAATCTCTATTGATTTTTCCAGAGTATAAACGTAGACTGAATGGTTTGTGTCAATACGACACCGCATGATGTGTGTCAGAGAGCTTGACTTGAGCTTTGTTCTTCACAGGCTTGATGCTGGTACCTTTGGAACGATGGGAGTCGGCTTGGGATTTGCCATTGCAGCTGCTTTTGTGGCTAAAGAGAGAAGTCCTGGGCAGCGGGTCATCTGTGTGGAAGGAGACAGTGCCTTTGGATTTTCTGGCATGGAGGTGGAAACCATCTGCAGGTAAAGCAGAGCCGTAAATCATAGCATCTCATGCTCATGACTAGGAAATCCTACATGACTCATCGCTTCACAAGCAGATGTCTGCACAGCATTGTCCAAGCCTTCATGGGGAAACTCCCACATGTCAGCCAAGGACTCTGCCAGCCCCTTTCCCATCTGGATTTCAGCTGTAATCAAACTCTTCTACTTAGAGCTCTTAGTAGGGTTTTGTGAATCGCGTTTTGGGACTTTCAAAGCTTTGCTGTATAAAATTGTCATGATCAAGAAAGCCAGGCTTGGCAACAAAATCTGTAGTCCCTAGGTAGCAGTGGAGGCAGAAGGATCTGGAGTTCAAGGTTATCCTCAGCTATAGCAAGTTCAAGGCCAGCCTGGACTACACAAACCCATGTATTAGGAAATTGTGTGGTCTGTCAGAGGTCTGTATTGACAACTGATTGACATATGCCAAAAGATGATGTATGAGAAAATTTAGCTTTCTAGAGGGTGATAGCTGCCTTCTAGCACAGAGAAGAAATAGTTACCACATTCGTTTACTTAGTTTTATCGTGACTTCAAGCCCTCAGAAATTATATATATTTAGACAACAAAGCTCACATTCTTTTTGAGCTTTTTAGGTTTTTATCTTCGCTATGCTGCTGAAGACATTGTTGGATGCTCTTTCTCTGTTCCGATCATGCTAAGCTATTTTTGGCCAGAGATGTAGATTGGGTATTAGTTGTCTGTGTATCCCTCACGGCATCCAGCGTAGGCTGGTTGTCATCGAGGCATTCAGTAATAGAATGAGACTCTTCAGTGTTCCTAGGAACCATCTAGAAATAGGCCTCAGAGGAGTGGGGGAGGTGTTTTTTTCTTGTAACCAACTGGAAAAGTTCAGTGGTTTTTCTCTCTGATATTGAAATTTTCTTATATAAAACATCCCCTTTTAAGTAAAATTTTCAGTTTTAAGAAGAGAAATTGCTTTAGAAAGAATGATATCTTCATAGTTTATTTTCACTTTAGGTACAACTTGCCAATCATAATCTTGGTAGTGAACAATAATGGAATTTACCAAGGTTTTGATGCTGACACCTGGGAAAAAATGTTAAAATTTCAAGAAGCTGCTACAACGTGAGTAACTCCAAACTCTGTAATTATGTCAGGTACTTCGTTTGTCTTCTAGAAGTTTGCCGTGTTGGAACGCACCTTCATAGCGCACACTTGGTTAGTTCCTCAGGCTCTATAAAGGGGGAAAGCCATCTCTTCATGGTTCCTTTTTATACAGCTACCCAAGATTGTTGATCGTTTATAGTCAGGGAACTACTGAAGACTCAGAGCAAGCTGCGTGGTGTCTACACTTAGGTAACAGAAGTGCTGTTACTGACACCACACTAGGGAAGGCTGTTGCTGCTGTATTAGTCAAGGTTCTCTCGAGGAACAGAACTCATGAGTGTATAAGAATCAGCATATATCAAAGGGAATGTATCGGCATGATAGAGAAGAGCCCCAGTGTTTTCATTTATGTATGGTTTCACAGTTGTTGTCACATAGCCATTTGTGTTAGTTACTTCATTGCTTTGATAAAGTACTGGAGCAGCCCTGAGAGCTCACACCATGAATCATAGTCAGGAGATACAGGGCACACTAGGAATGGCATCATCTTTTGAAACCTCAAAGCCAGTAATGAACCTCCTGCAACAAGGCCACACCTCATAATCCTTCCAAAATAGTTCTACCTAATGGGGACCAAGTATTCAAGCATGAGCCTATGGTGGTCATTTTCATTCAAACCACCATACCATGCCTTCTCTCCTGCCTTTACTATAGTTGACAATACAGACTGTGCTGACGGGTGCCGTAGCTCCTGATCCCATGTTACTGCTTCAGTTTCCAGACTGAGGATGTGGTTCAGTTGGAAGAGCACTTGCCTTTTATGCACAATGCCCTGAGTTTGATCCCCAGTATTTTATATCTTAGGTATGCTGGGGCACACCTGTAATCCTGTCACTAAAGGCAAGATCAGAAGTTCAAGGTCATTCTTAGCTGTATAGCAAGTGCCTTAGTTTCAGTTTCACTGCTGTGAACATACACTGTGACCAGGGCAACTCTTATAAAGGACAACATCTAATTGGGGCTGGCTTACAGGTTCAGATATTCAGTCCAATATCATCACAGCAGGAACATGGCATTGTGCAGGCAGACATGGTGCTGGAGGAGCCAAGACTTCTAAATCTTGATCTCACGGGTAACCAGGAGGAGACTGGTATCGTCATGCAGCTAGGAGTAGGCTCTCAAAGCCTGCCCCTACAAAGACACACTTCCTCCAACCAGTCCATATCTACTCCAACAAGGACATGCTTTCTAACAGTGCCACTCCCTGGGCCAAGCTAAGTCAAACCACCACAGCAAGTCTAGGCCAGCTTGAATTACATAAAACCCTGTTTCTTGTTTTAAAAGAAAAAAAAATCAGTTTCTTTCATCTTTAGCTGAGTTGTTGATAGTTGATGGCTCCGTGGCAGATGATCTGACTCCCTCTCTGGCTTCCTCAGGCACTGCACGCATGTTGCCAGCCAACATGCCAGGACAGTGCCCTTATACATTAAACAAAAATAAATCTTTGGTTGCCAAGCGTGTTGGCACACACCTTTAATCCCAGCACTCAGGAGGCTCAGGCAGGGAAATCTCTGAGTTTCAGACCAGCCAGCCTGGCCTGCAGAGTGAGTCCTGGAGCAGTCAGGGCTACACAGAAAAACCCCATCTCAATCAGTCAATAGATAAATAAAATATGTTTTAAAACTCAACTTCTTGGTTTAGTTAAATTTCAGCTACTCATAGCAACAGACAGCGTGTTCCAGCATACTGTATATAAACCAGCTCTGTCTTTACAGAAAGTTCTCTCAGGCATTGCTATATAAACAATACAATGACTGTAGTCCACCCACTCTTCCTGGAGGCTGAGACAACTCAAGTTGATGAGTCCAAGATATATCAAGACTCACACACAAAGATTCAATAGAAAATATGGAAGAAACTTGGGAGGCTGATGCAGGAGGATTCAGAGTTGAGATTACCAGCCTGAGCTATATACTAAGTTCCAGATCAGTTTGCTACATAGCTAGGTCCTGTCCCAAAACAAGCAAGAATAAGTGGGGTGCAGTTCTGTGTACCAACAACTCAGCTCTGATGGTGTCCTCTCCATACCATACCCTTTGCTGGTTCTGGGTGGTGAACAGCCAGTTGTACCAGAGCTCAGGAAACGTGGGCCAGGGGCTGGAAAGATGGCTCAGCTGTTAAGAGCACTGGCTGCTCTTCCAAAGGTTCTGAGTTCAATTCCCAGAAACCACATGGTGCTCACAACCATCTGTAATGGGATCTAATGCCCTCTTCTGGTGTGTCTGAAGACAGTAATGGTGTACTCATATGCATACAATAATAAATAAAAATCTTTTGAAAGAAAGAAAGAAAAGAAGGAAGGTGGGACAGACTGCTCTGTAACATTGCCAGTTAGCACCTTGATGACTTATATGACCACACACAGCACAGCCTGCAGCCAGGTGACTCAGTACATACTTTGAGAAATGCATGTATCTGTCTGAACCTCATGGAGCCACTGAAAAGTTAGTGTCAACAAGAGCCAAGACCTTTGCAAAGCTAAAACTCTTTTTAAAAATTGAGATGATTAATAACTTCAAAGTTGAAGACATTCAGATTGAAGGGTATACTCACATCCAACAATTAAAATGCAGATGGATATTTAAAATGCTACCATAGGGTTGTTGTATATTGTCTTTAAGGCTAAAGTCCAGTGGCCAACTTACTGTTTCATTGGTTTGGGTTTGGTTTGGTTGGGTTGGTTGGTTTTGCTCTAAAGGGAAACAGAATTAGATTTTTTAAAGTCTATCAGGGAAAGGAAGGAAGGAAGGAAGGAAAGAAGGAAGGAAGGAAGGAAGGAAGGAAGGAGGGAAGGAAGGAAGGAAGGAAGGAAAAATTAAAAAAGGAAGCAAAGGAAAGCCAGCCAGCTTATCAGCCAGTCAGCAAACTGTTGGTTATTGTTGCATTAGCCATTAAGGATATTGTCCCCGGCAGGTACAGCTGCAGTTTATTTTAGAAATAAAAGGCCTGGACTTCATCTAACTCACAAAAGGTGCCTGAAAATCCTGAGGTGGAGCAGAAGAAGGACAGGGACAATGGTATGTGTGTTACATACTGCTGTTATATGGAGCTGTTCTAGGGAAAAAAAAGTTTGCCCTGTGGGTCAGCCTAGGTTGTTTGTAGATAATCTTGGGAAAATTCTTTTTTCCTAGAAGCTTAATGATTTTAATTTTGCTGCCTTACAACTTGCTTTTCAGCATTCCTCCAATGTGTCTCTTGCCAAACTCGCATTATGAGCAGGTCATGACTGCATTTGGAGGCAACGGGTATTTTGTACAAACACCGGAAGAGCTCCAAAACTCGCTGAGGCAGGCTCTGCAAGACACAAGTAAACCCTGCCTTATCAACATCATGATTGAGCCACAAAGTACGCGGAAGGCTCAGGTAGGTCCACTTGCTAAGCAGAAGGCAAGAAATGTATATTCTCTGGGGACTCCTTCCTGAACGGCGTACCCACCACAGTTCAGAGTTCCTGCTAAGTTTGTTTCTGAGTTTGGCAGTTTTGTTTGCTTATTCAACAAAATATTTGCTGAGATGTTTCTATGTGTGCTTGTTTAGAGTAACAGGTGAGCAAATCCAGCCTCTGTCTTTAGCCCACAGAGCTTACAGTTCAACAGGGAAGTGGGCCACAGGCTACCTCACAACTCATGCTACGAGACAGAGCATGGTGACCAGGAGGATATACTTGTTATAGGGAAATCTCACTGGTGGTAGTGCTTAAAAGGCGATCGATGATGAGTTAGCAGAGAGGATGTGGAAAGAGGTCTGGGGCTCTGTGTCCAGAGGCAGCTGGTCAGCTGGGGGAGCTGAAGGAAAAGTGCAGTGAGAACAGTATAGATGAGTCTGCAGCCAGTGGTGTGTGCACTCAGTGGGTCTGCGCAGCCAGCGGTGTGTGCACTCAGTGTGTCTGCACAGCCAGTGGGTCTGCGCAGCCAGTGGTGTGTGCAGCCAGTGGTGTGTGCACTCAGTGGGTCTGTGCAGCCAGTGGTGTGTGCACTCAGTGTGTCTGTGCAGACAGTGGGTCTGCGCAGCCAGTGGTGTGTGCACTCAGTGGGTCTGCGCAGCCAGTGGGTCTGCGCAGCCAGTGGTGTGGTGCAGGCAATGAAAGGATCTATACAGTTGCAGTCAACTTAGTCCCTGTGACCTCTATGGGCATCAAAGTGTGTCATGTGATGTCACCCTTCCATCTTAGGGGAAGCTGATTTTCCTTGCTAATCTGTGTACTCTGGACCTTCCACCTGCTTGTGCTTACATACCTGTCCTCCATGAGTCCACTCTGCCTGTCAGCCACTCTTCAGAGCAGAGATCTACTCAATTATTAGTTCCCTCCCCCTCTCCTTTCCCTGCCCCAGCATGTGTGTATGTATGTGGTCTATGAGCACGTGCATTCACATATCTGGGTGCACATGTGTGTAGTGAGTCCATAGGCCAGAGGCTGACATCAGATGTCTTCCTCAATTTTGTTTTGCTTTCTTATTTACCGAGCCAGGATCTCTTCCTACACCCAGAGCTCACTGCTATGGCTAACTTACCCCAGAGAGATCTCAACTTCACCGCCCAAGCTCTGAGGTCACATACACTTATGTGGGTACCAGGAGTCTGAACTTCAACCCTTACACTTGCCCAGGAAGCACTTTATCCATGAAGCCATCTTTCTAGTCCCTCTCTCTTGGTTCTTATGAACAATCAATAAAATATACAGCAACCAATTTGGAAACTGTCAGATACATAGAATTCTGCTGAAATTCTGTTTGTGTAAAAGTAGACAGCGAGACCTCAGCATCTACATTAGAGCTGAGAAAAGATGCTCAGAGCACCCTGCTGGTCGTGCAGATGGACAGAGTAGGTGAGGAGAGACCAGGCAGCGGCATTGGCAGGGATCCTTCCAGTCCTTTCAAAGATCTACAGTTTCCCTGGGAACATCATCTGCATATTTCTGGAGAAGTATAAATCTTATGTGTAATTCTGTAGGATTTTTCTTATATAAAAAATGTCAATGTTTTTTATCTTCCTTCCAGTGGGATTCTGACCTAATTTTATTTCCAAACTGTTATTTTATTGACTGTTTGTCTTATCACTATTTGCCATTGATGCACGCTGGCTGGCTGTGCCCTGCTTTCTGCAGGAATGTCTCTATAGTGATGTGCGTCTGGGCCTGGTGGGGAGGGCAGTATTAGTGAACTGGTCTCACAAATTAATGTCCAGTTCTTTTTTATTAGACCAAACACAAACCTGTTTTACCACCATTGTATAGTTCTTCTAGATCTTAAAGGGATTACGGTGAGGATATAGTGTAATGCAGTCATTTCTTCTTTTTCCCTCTAGGATTTTCACTGGCTCACCCGTTCTAACATGTGAATAAACAACTTGGTGGTTTTGAGGAAATTTCTCTTTTCCTGCAAGGTAGAATTTTTCATAGCAAAATTACCACAATGCTAAAATTGTATTTAAAAATACACTTAAAATTGTGTTTTATAGTAAAGAAATTGATTAAAGCCAGACATTATTTGTTATGACTTTGGAGTTTTCTTTTTAATGTACATTGATGTTCTATGTGCTTGAATGCATGTGTGAGGGTGTCGGGTCCTCTGGAACCGGAGTTACAGTGGTCAGCTGTAACTCCATGCAGGGAATTGAACTCAGGACCTCTGGAAGAGCAGCCGGTGCTCTTAACCACTGAGCCACCTCTCCAGCCCCGTGATTTTGGATCTTAAATAGTCCCAGAGGCTTATATGCTCTAAAGGCTTGGTCAGCATCTCCTGGCTCTGTTAGATGGTGGAGGGAGGTCACTGGGCATTAGGACCCACACACCACGAGGTGAGCAAGCCCTTTCATGAATTCCCTGTCATGATGGACCACGGGCCCAAAAGCAAAAGGAAGGAGTGACCATGGACTGGAACTGTCACCGCTGAGCAAGGGCTGGGGCGATGACTACTACTCTTGCAGAAAATGTGAGTATGATTCCTAGTAACATTGGGGGGGGGTCACAACTGCCTGTAATTGCAACTCCAGGGACTCCAGGGGGACTTTGACACCTATACCCTCATTCATATACCCACACATGAATTCATATACATACAGTTTAAAATGAAATAAAGCTTAAGGCTTAAAAAGCTGTGAACCAAAATAAATATTTCTTCCTTTTAAATTGATGTTCTTCAGGATTTTGTCAAGGAATGCAGATCTACTAACAGGATCCTACCACATAGATAACCAAATAATAGCATCCTAAGTGTCTAACCGCCAAGTTACACATCACTTCCCTTTTATGTACACCCAAGTTAATTTCCCAAGTTAAACCTATATCCTTTAAAGACACTTTCTGGAGAAAGGCATGAAGGCTGTAGAGATGATGTAGCACTCAGAGATGCTGAGAGTGCCTCTCTGTTGCAGTATGTTGGCTTGTTCTATTTTGTGTTTTATTTTTAAAGTCCTGGTTCTGATCTCAGTTGTTGTGGAGCTTGCCCTGTAGTTGATGAGTTGAATGTTTTTCCTGGAAAGGACTTACTGATCCAGAGAAGTCACACCACCTCCAAACTGACCACTGCAGATTAGCTACCTTGTGTGTGTGTGCTACACAGAGGCCCATGAAATTATCTATGGTATATTGTCATGTGCGATTTTGGTCATTGACAGGCCACACAATGATATTGTTGCCTTGTGATTATAAAGGAACTAAAACATGTTCTCTCACCAGCCTGGGTTACACTGAGAGCTCAAGGTGAGCTTGTGATGCTTATGAAGAGACTGTCTCCAAAAAAAGAAAAAGAAAGAAAGAAAGAAAAAAAAAGCGAGGCTGGAAATTTGGCTGAAGTAGATTGCTTGCCTTGAACACACCAAGCCCTGAGTTCAATATCCTCAGCACTGCCAATAAATAAATAAATAAATAAATAATAAATAATAAATAAGCAGAAAGAAATCAGGCAAATGGTTCAGAGTGTAAAAGCACTTGCCTTGTGGAGTCTGATCTCTAGAACCTACATAAATGTAGAAAGGGAGAACCAACTCTACAAAGTTGACCTCTGACCTCTACACATTGGCTGTAGCACATACATACCCACATATGTGCATGTGCTCACACAGAAATAAGAGCTTTTAAAGACAGAATCGTGGTGCATGGCTTTGCACCCACTCTGGGCTATACCACTATGGGAAAAGGACAAGCAATATTGTTTGGAATGTCAGGATTTTAGCATAGGTTTCCTAGTTTTAATGCAACCTACTGATGGAAGTATTTTTATATCATTTTTGTCTCCTAGATAATGTTAAAAACAAGTCAGGCAGTGGTGGTACGTGACTTTAATCCTAGCACTCAGGAGGTAGAGATAGCCAGATCTTTGTGAGTTCAAGGTCAGCCTAGTCTACAGAGCAAGTTCCAGGACATCCAGAGCTACACAGAAGAACCCTGTCTGGAAAACAAAAAACAAAAACAAGAACAGATGGATAGATCAATCAATCAATCAATCAACCAACCAACCAATCAATAAATAAATACATGCCCAACAACAACCGGAAGAAAATGTTGAAAGTGTTTTTGCAATTGTTGGAAATTGAATCTAAGACTTCGTGCATGCTAAGCAAAGAGCTTACCACAGAGCTATCTCTTTACCTAAAAGTAAACATTTTTTTAAAAAATCAGAACTATACTTTAAAATATATAATAGGAGCCTAAAGAGATGGCCCCAAGTTAGCTACTCTTGGAAAGGTCCTAGGTTCAGTTGTGAGAGGCTCTCAACGGTCTACAACCCCAGTTCCACAGGATCTACTACCCTCTGCTGGCCTCCCAGGAACCAGGCGTACACATCATGTGCATAGATAAATGCAGGTACTCAAATCAAAATAATAGTGATAATAATAATAAATGAATAAACAGATCTAAAATATTACAAGTGGACATACCTGTTATTTTTGGAGTTTTTCGTGAATCAGAGCACAAGACTTTATATCAAAACTTAGTTTATATACATTACACTTGATTTGTCTACATTGGCTAAGTTGAGACCACCTCAGTGTGGAAAATTTCTAGCTTTAGATTGTATGGCTCTGACAGGGCCCTGATGCAAGCCTGCTTGTGTAGTTTTAAATGTAGTGAGCCCAAACTGCATAGGAGGAATCAGGAGCATTTGGCTTGGGTAGCCACATAACCTCAGTAACCTCTGCCCATGGACACCTACCTGACAGCCTAATGTAACACAAAGTTTTGACAGATTCTGTGGAGGGCTTGATATTTTTTAGTTGAACTGTGTGACTCCAGCTAGATATAATTAAGGATAAATGTCCTCGTTTCTAATGTGTTATCCTTAGAAGAAGAAAAAATGTTAGCTGATTAGTAAGTAGTCTGGCCAGCAGAGGTCAGTCTAGATTAATCCAAGAACACCATTCCTGATCACCAACTCCAGGCTTATTTTGTAAAACAACCTTGTACTTAGGTGTTTGTTTGTTTGTTTATCATAGGAGTTACTTCTTAGAAGGGTAAAATATTGATAAGTTCTCTCTAGTTGTCTGTACCTGTCATCCCAGGACTCAGGAGGATAAACCACTAGAATCTTAAATTTGAGGTTGGCCTAAGCTGTATACTAAGACCCTTTGTCTCAGAAACAAAGCTTCTTTAATAAGTCAGGTTGTTGATAATCAAAATCATAAATAACTCTTAGCATGGTAGCATACCTCTTCAATCTCAGCACTAGGAGAAGCAGAGTCAGGCAGACCTCTCTGAGTTTGAGGCAGAGCCTTGGATTACACAGGCCAGCCAGAGCTGCATAGCGAGACCCTGACTCAAAAACAAAGACTCAAATATTCTCATCTGATAGCTGCATAACATCCATGCTTACACAGTCCCTGGAATAACTCAAATGTGATCTCTTAGATCAGCCCCTCTACTGCTGTGATTGTTTATATTTCATGGTTATTTGGGGAGCCCAAAAGCTACCCAAAGCGCTAGAGTTTTGCCTGGCAAACAGAATGCAAAAAAAAAAAAAAAAAAAAAAAAAAAAAAAAAAAAAACAGAAGTCTTTGGAAAGACTGGCCCTTAGCAGGGAACAGAAACTGGAATCTAGCAATGACTCAGAGAGAAGCGTAGTGACTTCTTTTTAAAGGAAGTGGCTCTTTCTCCCATATACAGTAGATATTTTCAGGAAAGTGGGTCACTATGTCTGCAGGGGTTCACTAAATAAGAGTTGTATGAGAACTCATAGTAAAAAGCAGTTCTGTGGACATTATATGAAGTCAATAAATTTGATCCCACCTCCCCCTTAGGGAAAAGTCTCAAGTCTGTTACAAGGAGATGATAACCCTTGGGATGCCAAAGAAGAGAAGAAATCAAAAGTGAAAATAAAAACTGCCTGCCATCCCTACTCACCTCTCCTTTGGCAAGATGCCGCCATTAGCCAAGCCTGGAACTCAGTGTGTAATTCAGGCTGGCTTCAAACTCATAATCCTTCTCCCAAGTGCTGAGTAATTTTTAAGAGACAGCGGGGAAGTACTGCATCACTATGAAGAAGGTCCTGAAATAAATGCAAACTTGGACTACACGAGAGTACCATATGAGTGTATTAAGACGCCTGAAAACCAGCTAAGTTCTAGTTGGGGATTTGGCAGAAAGCCTGAGGCCTGCCCTGTCTGCTGTAGGGAGTGGAGTGCATGCTGAGGGAGGTTGAGCTGCCAGGTGCTATCTGTTTGGTAATTGCTGCCATTAGGCTAAAACCGAGTCACTCGGAAGAGAGCAACTGATGGCCCGCCACACTCTACCAGTAGAAGGAACGGTAAAGACAGCCATGGATCCCATTCTGACAGACACCACTGCCTCTGTTTGAGGATTCCATGGATAATCTTCCGTCTTCCCTCCTCAAGGTCGTTTTGTCCAGTAGGAAAGGGTTAGCTGGTCAACAAATCCACAGCAAATTCGGATGGTGCACTAACCCTTCCGGTTAAGGAGCAAAGAAAGGCACACCTAGAAATTCCAGTGTCTCCGGTTTACGGGAAGGGAAGCTTGCAAGTTTGGCCCATAGCAGAGAAATAGCCACAGAGGTGGCAAGACTCATCATTGCTGTCCTGCTGTCATTGGAGCCAGCTCTGTGGCGTGGTTACTCTCTAGCCACGTGGGGTTTTTCTCCCGAGATTTGTTCCCTTGGTCCCCGAGTGTTTCTGATGGTGGCCTCTCCACTCATGGTCAAGGGTGAGCCAGGAAGCCAGGTGTGGTCTCAGCCCAGCCCTGGCTTAGCCCCTGCTGTTCTTGCTTTGGTGCACTGTGTACCAACATCCATTCTTATCCCATAGAACTGCAGAGCTGCCCTCTAGGGCCTCTGCTACACTGTAGCATCTCTGTAACACACAGTACTCAGGTTAAGTTAACTCCCATCTCTCCCTGTTGGGGAACACCGGTGTGACCCAGGTCACCTCCCCCATCCTCTAGAACTGCATCTTCTTGCCCTGTTTGATCAGCTCCATGGTGACTAACCCTACTTACACCAGGCAAACAGCAATAACATACCACCGTCCTGGGAAGGGAGAGACTTACATCACTGAAGCCACAGCTGACTTTTAAATAAGTACACAGGTGACTGATGACCATCTTCTAAGGACCAGAAACCTGTCCTAATGCTTGGGTATTGAATAAACCCCACAATGCTAAGGGCAGAGGCCAGGGCATATATATATATATATATATATATATATATATATATATATATATATATATATAAAGCCTGTTATACCATCCACACACTCTATGGGTTCCTCCACCCGTTCCCTCACCCTGCCACTCTCTGTTCCTCTCTCGAACAGGTTTTGTGTGTGTGTGTGTGTGTGTGTGTGTGTGTGTGTGTGTGTGAGAGAGAGAGAGAGATTCTTTTTTAAACATGTTAATTGTGATGACCAATCTTGTCAACCTGACTGAATTGACTGGAGAGATGTTTAGTAAAAGATGAGTAAGTGTTCAGTAATGTTTCTAAAAGCCATTTTGGCTGTATATTCGAGAAAGAATTTTCGAGAGAATATCAATGAAGGGAAGAAAACTCCCCCTGAGTGTGGGTGGCACTGTCCCAGTAGTCTGGAAGGAGTAAGGAGCGATGGCTGGGCAGGGAGAGGCGCTTCCTACCACACCTGAGGAGCGTGATCCCTGGAACTCACATGGTAGGAGACAACCAGCTCCTACACGTTGCCCTCTGACCTCACACTGCACCACGAATGCTCGTGTGTGTGTGTGTGTGTGTGTGTGTGTGTGTGTGTGCGCGCACACACACACACACACACACACAAATAAATGCAGTTTAAAGTTTCTTTTAAAAGCTTAAAAAGTAGGAAGCCTGTTGTCATGTCACATCCTCTCTTGTCGCTGACTCCATCGCTCGAGCTGGTTTTCCCCACTACCTCCTTCCTCCATGACATTTCGGCCTTACAATGGGCCTAAAAGCCATGGAGACAACCAACCATGAGCTGAAACCATGAACCAAAAATTTTCCCTCCTTTAAGCTGTTGGTTGGAGTAACAAAAGACTGATTAATTTAGACAGGGGTGCAGAGAAGTGAGTGTTGCTCTAACCACCTGACCATGTGGTTTCCATAGTAACCAACCACCTGACCATGTGGTTTCCATAGTAACCAACCACCTGACCATGTGGTTTCCATAGTAACCAACCACCTGACCATGTGGTTTCCATAGTAACCAACCACCTGACCATGTGGTTTCCATAGCGGTTTTTTATTTTAAACTGGTTTGAATAATAAATGTGGAGAAGCAGCCCAGAAGAAGGTTTAGATGATTAAAACAGGATCTGGTGTGAGACCAGGGAACAGGAATGCTGATAGTATGAACAGTATACAGTACCCGTGAAGACTGTTGAGACTAAACTCTTTTAATGAACTAATTTTACAGGAAGTTCCAAGGCATTGAGACATGGAGACTGTTGCACAAGTTTTGCTGGAGGCTTCTAGCCAAGTTTAAGCTAAAGCTTGAAGCAAAAGCACAGTTAAAAAGAAACAGTTTTCCCAGAAAAGCAGCTCAGCAACATTAGCGTTGAGGAAAGTGTGGCTGTTGAAGAGATGGGACTGTTAAAAGCAAGACAAGTGGTTTATATCCAGGGGATGGGAAAGATGCCTAGATCCTGTCTTAGGACTGAGACCATACCTACCTCAGGTGCTCAGAAGTGAGACTGTGCCCACCTCAGTGCTCAGAAGTGAGACTGTGCCCACCTCAGGTGCTCAAGAATGAGACTGTAGCCGTCTCAGGTGCAAAAGTTTTAACTCATCTTGAGTTTGCTTCAAGAGGAGAGCTCACACAAGACCATGTAGGGAACTGTTCCCACAATCAGCTGCGTATTAAGCACTATGAGGTCCCTGCATTTTCCTAGAACCAAGGGTTTCCTGCCTTTAAGGAGGCCTCGCCCTGGTCCTTAAGATGTGGGTTACACAGACAAGCAGAGTCCATGTGTTCCTAAATCATGGAGGTGCACCCAAACTTGAAGGCTGGATAGAAATTGCAATCCCTGCAGGCAGTTCCTGAGAGGTCTGTGTGCAGAGCTGTGAGGTGAAGCCAAAGATACAGTGGAAAACCCCAGGAACCATCTGCAAGTAAAGGTACGGGTAGTGAGCACAGAGCAGTCTGAGAAAGAAGCCTGTGGGTTGTAAACTGTGAGGCCATTGATGTGGGACTCCCTAAGCCTCCCTGGTCTCTCATCACATCAGAGCTACAAGATGTGATGTTTTCTCTGCTGGGCTTTAGCCTGCCTTAACCCCATTCTTCTCTAAGAATGGGAATGCTTACTCTGGACTTGTATGTTGGAAGTATGAAACTGGCTCCTTAATCTTATGGGGGTTCACAGCCTACCCTTAAGTCTCAGAAGAAACTGAACTTGGACTTTAGCTGTGCCAGAACAGTTAAGACTCTAGGCACTTGAGATGCACTAAATGAATGGTTCTCAGCCCAGGGGTTTTAACCCCTCGAGTTGAAGGACCCTTTCACAGGGGTCACATATGTATCAGACATTTACATTACAATTTATAGCGGTAGGAAAATTATAGTTATGAAGTAGCAATGAAATAATATTATGGTTGGGGAATCACCAACCATATGAGGAACTGTATTAAAGGGCCACAGCATTAGGAAGGAGGAAAACCACTGTACTAAATGCAGCTTAGGTTATACAATGGAGACGAGGGTTTGGAGGCTGGGGGTGGGGCAATATGTTTGGAATAGGAAATGTATTCCACAGCTTATAGGTTTGGGCCTTGGCTGCCGGCTGATGGACTTTGGGGAAGTTATTGGGTCTGAGGGGTCTGACCTAATCAAAGAATTAATTAACCCATTGACAGATTCATGATTTGTGCTCTTGCTGGATGGTGGTGAAAAGTAGGTGGGGTATAGCTGGAGGGAGGAGGTCACTAGGGTGTGCAGGAGAGCTGTATGATCTCCTCTGCCCCTTCCTTGGGTCTTTCTGCTTCCTATCTGCCACAAGGTGAGCTGCCTTGCTCTACTACACACCGCCTGCCATGACGTTTAGCTCATCCTAGATTGGAACCTCTGAATCCAAGAGCCAAAATAGTTCCTCCATTTAAGCACAACTCCCTCCATACCAGAAGGACACTGACTCAACTATGTTCGTAGCAGCTTTATTAGTAACATCCAGAAACTGGAAACAACCTTTGACTAAAGAAGGGATAAAGAAAATGTGGTTCATGTAGACAATGGAATACTACTCCTCTGTTAAAAACAACATCATGACATTTGCCAGAAAATTGATGGAACTAGAAAAGATCACCCTGAGTGAGGAATCCAGACCCAGGAAGACACATGTGGTGTGCACTCATAAGTGGATATTAGCTGTAAAGAAAAGGAAAACCATGCAGCAATCCACAGACCCAGAGAGGTTACGTGTGGTGGATTGAATATACTTGGCCCAGGGAGTGGCACTGTTAGGAGGTATGGCTGGCTCTGTTGGAGTAGGTGTGTCCTTGTTGGAGGAAGTGTGTCAGTGTGGGGGTGGGCTTCAAGACCCACTTCCTAGCTGCCTGGAAGACAGTCTTCTCCTGGCTGCCTTCTGAACAAGATGTAGAACTCTCAGCTCCTTCTCCAGCACTGTGTGTGTCTGCATGCTGCCATGCTTCCTGCTATGATGATGATGAACTGAACCTCTGAACCTGTCAGCCAGCCCCAGTTAAATGTTGTTCTTTAAAAGACCTGCCTTGGTCATGGTGTCTCTTCTCAGCAGTGGAAACCCCAAGACACTAAGTAACAAGGAGAGCTCAAGTGGAATGCATCGATCCTGGGAATGGGAAATACCATAGATTTCACCAGTGGACTGGGGCTTGGGATGGGAACAGGAGGGAACAGGTTTGAGGGAGAGAGTACATGGAGAGATGACTGGAATTGGAGGGCATTTGGGGAATGAGGTAGAGACCTAGAGTGATGGAAACTCAATGACCTCTACAAGGGTGACCCCATTGAAAAGTCCTAACAATAGGGAATATGAAATCTGAACTGACCATCTTCTCTAACCAGGCAAGACTTCCAGTGCAGGGATCAGGACACCAACCCAGCCACAAAACCACTGACCTTAAATTTGTCTGGTCTGCAAGATGTGCTGGAGTAAAAATGGCACAGAACTTAAGGGAGTGGCCAACCAATGACTGGTCCAACTTGAGACCCATGCCTCGAGAGGGAGGGAGCCCACGCCTGTCACTGCATGAAGGGCCAGGGTAGCCCCGAGACCTAGGATAGACCCAAACACAATCCCGAAGTCAATGAAATGATTCCTATTGATACTTTGCTGTACTTGTAGACCGGAGCCCCTTCTAATCCTCCTCAGGGAGGCTCCATCCAGCAGCAGATGGAAATAAAGGCAGAGACCCACAGACAAACCTTAGGCAGAGCAGGAGGAACCCAGCAAAAGAGGGGGAGGAAGGATTGGAAGGGTCAAAGGGATCAAGGACACCCCAAGAAACCCCACAGAATCAACTAACCTGGGCTCGTGGGGCTGACAGAGACTGAAGTGACAATCAAGAACCCTGTATGGGTCTGACCCAGGTCCTCTGCGTACATGTCACAGTTACAAAGTTTGGTGTTCTTGTGGGAGTCCTAACCACGAGAGCAGAGGCTGACTCTGATCTCTTTTGCCTGCTTTTGAAACCCCTTTTCTTCTACTGGGTTGCCTTGTTCCAGCCTTAATATGAGGGCAGTTGCCTAATCTTACTGTAACTTGATATGCCAGGGCTGGTTGATACCCTTCGGAGGCCCACCCTTTTCTGAAAGAAAACAGAGGCGTGGATGTGGGGGAGAAGTGGGAGTTGTGAAGGGGGGAGGGGAGACTGTGGTCAGGATGTAATGTGTGAGAGAAGAGGCAAGGGGAGAACAGATGTACCACATCCCACAGAGATACAGGAGACAATGCTCAAGTAGCTCTCAAGCAGAGAGCATTACCGAATTAGTCTAGCTGGGTAAACCTGTTCCAGGACAGGTAGTGTGGGGCTGCCCCCGACTGTCTCCAAGTGGCCCTGACAAAATTAGAGGAGGAGGGTCCAGAACGGAGAGCAGATAAGTGGGGGTCACAAAGAGGAAATCTGGGGTGCTCCGCCGTGGCTTAGTTGGTTTACACATGAAAAGCCACTGCAGGTGAAGTTTGCCTTCACTGGGAGCAGAGCATCCCACTAGGAGGGGCAAGCCCTGGGGTCAGTACATCCAAATTACAGGAGGGAAAAGATGTGGCTGCTTTAATACAGTGTCCTGAGAAGTCAAGTAAGTGGGGAACTGACATTTGAGAACTTTGGTGTCTTGTTTATTACTTCTTGTTTGTTAGTTTGTCTTGTTGTTGTTGTTTAGGTTTTGTTTGGTTTTTGTTTACTTGCTTGTCTTTTTTTTTTT
The DNA here is from genome assembly GCF_963924665.1 of Micromys minutus. Classification (NCBI taxonomy): domain Eukaryota; kingdom Metazoa; phylum Chordata; class Mammalia; order Rodentia; family Muridae; genus Micromys; species Micromys minutus. Next base: position 28,203,364 of record NC_137981.1, read on the forward strand.
TTTAAGACAGGGTTTCTCTGTGTCCTGGAGCTTTCTTTGTAGACCAGGCTGTCTTCTCATTCAGAGATCCGCCTGCCTCTGTCTCCAAGTGCTGGGATCAACTGCGTGTGTGCCACCGCCATCTGGTGTTCTATTAGAAAATAACATCTTTAGATTTCCTGAAGAAGTTGTTGGTTTGCTTGTTCGTCCTTCGGCAAGGTTTTTAAGGGTCTATGACACCGGCATCACAGAATCCCAGATCTTTTGTTGAGTGTGTTTCTGGACACACATCCGATGACCGTGAACTTCTAATCCTACCTCCTTCACCTTCTGAGAGCTGGGCTTGCGGCCCCCAGGACCATGCCCCATTTACTCATTGCTGGGAACGGAAGCCAGGGCTTTGTCTATGATATACAGCTTCAGCCCTGAAGGGATTATCTAGAGACCTTCCCTTTCTCATCCAGAGGCTAGTACTCGAAAAGCAGCGGTCAGTGTACTGGCGAGCAGGTGTGCTTCTAGAGGTTTTAGAATCAGCACGTCCCCTACCTACATCCCTCCTTCAAAAGCAAAACATGATGAGAAGCCTCCAATAAGCATTTCCTGAGGCTGCAGAGTTTTCATATTACAGTATAGATTTTAAATGTTCTCCAAGAGCCCACATGCTAAATGTCTGTGGTATTTTTGGGGGGTGGAGGTACCTTTAGAAAGTGGGGCCTAATTGGAGAAAGTTATGCCTTGGACGTGTTTGGTCTTGAAGGGTGTATTAAACCCTAACCCTTTTTTTTTTTTTTTTTTTTTTTTTGCTTCCTAATAGCCACAAGACCATTAGCCTCGCTCTATTACATCCTCCCTAACACAGTGCCATACTTTGCCACAGGCCCCCAAACAGTGGGGCTACCAATATAAACTGAGTCCTCAGAAACCATATGCCGAGAGAATGTTTCTTGTGTTAAGTTTATTTTCTCAGGTATTTTATTACATCAGCGGGAAAGCTGACTATCAAATGTCTGCCCCAAAGGTATATAATGAAGCTGGGGGTGGAGGGCGGGGATTCTACCATTGCTGATCAGTTACTTGTTACATGAACTGCCTTTCTTCCAGGAACTGAGACCAGTGGTAAAGGCAAAAGCTGAAACAGCTGTGCGCGTTTACTTGCTTGCTTTTTTTGTTTTATTTTTGGTTTTGCTTGTTTGCTTTGTTTTGTAGTCTTAACCTTTAAAAGTCTTAGCCAGCTTCCTTCGGTGAATTTGCCAAGGGGACAGTTTTACTTCCTTTTCCCAAAATAGGAGACACAAGTTTAAAAAGGCTGTGGTAGCCCGGATCCTCTTGAGAGACCAACGATAATGCATTGACTTAGCCTGGGTCCTCTTGGGAGACCAATAACCAAACCTGGGGACTTTTGAGAAGGCTGGCAGAGCTGTGAGGAGATGGGACCTCAGGGGAAAGGCTCAAAGGAGGAATCCATGCTTGAGGAAGCCAAGGAAAATGGAACCAAGCTTCCCCCAGAGAGGTCCCATGTCTCTCAGGAACAGGGCCACCTTCCCATCCTTGCCTGACTCTTTTGGGGAATAGCACAATACCTGGAAGATGTGGCCTTGGTTCAAACAGTCATGGAAGACTTCAGAGTGGGAGCTGGGGCTCTTGTTGCAGTTCCACATCCTGGAAGGGTCTCTAGGCTGCTCCCAGCAAATTCCTGAGGTCTCCTTGCCTTTAGATCAAGATGAAAACCTGGGCGAGGGGGCAGAGTCCATTGTGCAGGACAGATCTGCTGAATTGGGTCTGACCCAGTCTGTCTGCCATTTTAGACAGACTGTATCTTGGGGAAAGGCCTTTGTGTACCATGAGCCTGTGTCTGGACTGTTTCTGCTCTAGGAGGGTTCAGCCTCTGGGGCCCTCACTTTCTCTTCTCTCTAGGGAGGGTAATAGATGAGCTTAGAGTTGTATGGCATATATACTGCTCACAGAAATGCTGAGCAGCAAACAGACACTCCCATAGCAACCTCTGTTCACATGTTGGGTCCCAACCCACAAAGAAAGGGGGTCAGGAGAAGTTTAACTTTGTCTCCACGTGGAACCCTTTGGGAAGCAAAGTCCCTATAACCGCGTCTGTGTCTGGAGAGGGCACATTTCACTTGGCAGTCTTCCTTCCACACCTCGGCATGAGGCTGAGCTGTATTGTTAGCTCAGTAAAGGCCCATTCATCTGAGCCAAACTGAATTAGCCAGGCCAGTCAGCAGCCAGGAAGTCACATGCTACATTCCCAAACCAAGTAGAAATTAGTTTTAAATTGTTTGTTGGTTGCTATTATCCATGCCACAGCTCCCTCCTATTAGGGCACATCAGAGAAAATTGGCTGCAGTCGATGAATGGATGTTTGGCAAGCCCTTTGCTAGTGTGGGGCTGGGTCTGTTCACGTGTGAGGAATGGAGACCACAGCCCACATCAGCAATGATGCCAAGCGAGGGTTCTGTCAGGTGGGACCCACACAGCCATATTGGTTATAGCTCCCACCCTTGCTAAATTTCCAGTGCGCTGCACGGTTTAAGAACAGGTGAAAGGAAGTTTCAAAGCATCTTCTTCTAATCAAAGGGACAAAATGACCTTGAAGAAAGCACGGCTTATCTCCAATTCCTTTAAATTTACTTTATTTATGTATATAGGAGCTTCGCCTTCATGTGTCTGTGTGCACGTATGTGACTGGTACTTGGGGAGGTGGGCTGTGGTGATGTGGACTAGAATGGCCCGCACTAACTCTCATACTGGAATACTTGGCCCCAGTTGGTGGAATTATTGGAGAAGGATTTGAAGGTGTGGCTTTGCTGGAGGAAGTGCATTACTAGGGACAGGCTTTTAAGGTTTCAAAAGACTCACATAATTCCCATTCTCCCTCCCTCTTCCCCTGCCCCCATCTCTTTCTCTCTCTGCCTCATGGTTGTGGACAAGATGCAAACTCTGCTATTTCTCCTCTCCACCCACTATCATGGGCTCCAACTCTCTGAAATTGTAAGCTAAATTAAATGTTTTCCTTTTATAAGTTGGTTTGGTCGTGGTGTTTTATCACAGCAATGATAACTAAGACAGAAGTCATTGTGCTTGCTTGCCCTCGCTCTTGCTAGAATGTGTGTTTACCCTGTTACTGACACATTCCTACTTTTGTGCTAAAACCTACTTCCTTGGAATTCCAACAGACTGAAGACCAGAAGCAGCTCTCTAGGACTTCCCAGGGAAGGCCTATATTCCTGTTCCAACACTAGATTGGAACTTCTGAGACATCCAGTATTATGGACTGAACAACTAACATGTTCTTGACCTTTCAGTTGTGAGATGTCCATTTTTGATTGATCGGACCACAGACTGTAAGCCACTTGAATAAATCCCATATGTGTGTGTGTGTGTGTGTGTGTGTGTGTGTGTGTGTGAGAGAGAGAGAGAGAGAGAGAGAGAGAGAGAGAAAGAGAGAGAATATATTCTATCATTTCTGCTCCTTTAGAGAACCCTAATACAAGAGCATTTGATCCCCTGGATTACGGATAGTTGTGAGCCACCATGTAGGTCCTGGGCACCCAGGTTCTCTGTAAGAGCAAGCTGTACTCTAACAGCTAAGCCATCTCAGCTGCCCCAAAAACTCATGTCTCTTTTAAGTGTTTAGTCTATCTTAGCATTATGATTGACTATGAAGTATACTCCAAAAAGGCCCATATGTCTAAGGCTTGGTTTCCAGTCAGTGTTCAAAGGAGAGCCTTTAGGGAACTGATTAGATCATGAGGGCTCTGGCTTAGTGGGCTAAGCCCCTGTGGACCCATAATTTGACAGTTTTATTTGGAGGTAGTAGAAACTAGGACCTAGCTACAACATGAACTTGAAAGTCTCTCTCCTTCCCTCCCTCCCTCCTTCCCTCCCTCCTTCCTTCCCTCCCTCCCTCCCTCCCTCCCTCTCTCTCTCTCTCTCTCTCTCTCTCTCTCTCCTTCCCTCCCTCCTGCACTCCCTCCCTTCCTGTTCTTTCCCTTCCCACCTCTTTTCTCCTCCCTGTCCCTTTCTTTCCCTTTCCTCCTCTCCCCTCCTCTCCCCTTTCTTTTTTGTCATTGGAAGATCAGCAGCCCACTGCAGCTTCCATTTGCTCTGATAATGAGTCACCTCTCACTCCAGGCATGGATTCTGCCAACTAAGGGTTGAATCCTGAAATCGTGAACTAAACAAACTTTTTCTTCTTAACTTTTTTCTCAAGTATTTTTGTCACAACAATAAAAACTTAAGACACTTGCTTCTTTCCTCTCCCTGTCTCCTCCTCCTTTGTGGATGAGTTCGTGGGAGATAAGACAGTGTACATCCCACCCTGCCATCATGGAGAGATCTGCTGCACTTTCTATTCCAGTGTGAATGTGGGATACCTCCCACTGTGTCTGCCCCATTGTGATACCAGAATGTTCCATGGTATCCCACTGTGACTTTAAAATGCTCAATTATGACATCACTCTACTCTGTGACATCACAGGTGTAAATTGTGATGATTCAGTGCACCACTGTGCCATTACTATTTTAAATTGTGATGTCAAAGTTCACCATTGTGTCATTAGAAGATGAGTTGTGGTATCACATCATGATGCTCTCTCCTCTGCCATCAGTACGTCCCCTAGTGTCACCCCAGTGCTGGTGTTTGTCTTCACCGATGCACAATGCCCTGCAATGATGCTGTGATCCTTTGTGGTGGGATAATGCCACGTCATGACTACCCAAGGCTTTGTGGTGACATCATAATGTGACATCATCATTGGGCCATCATGATGCGATTGTAGTCACCCAGTGCTCTGTTGTGACAGTACAGTGTCCCATTTGGCCACAGACATTAGAACATTTCATTATAACTTCACAATGCACCATTCAGGCACTGCAAGGTTAAGTGTGTCATAATTCGGGCACCATGATGCCCACTGTGTCAACACAGCAGGACAGTGATGACAAAGGGTGCATTGTGACATCACAATGCTACCTTGTAATGGTAAAGCAGAGCCTTTGATAGTGCTGCAACATTGAGGCGTCATAATGTAATGTGGAGATGGCATGATGGGACATCTACTCATCACAGTCCACACTTGTGATCCCATAATAGAGGATTATGATGTCATAATTGAGCACTGTGGTGTCATAAAGGGGGGCATAATTCTTCTTTATAGCACTCAAACATGTTCTGTGTAAATAGATGTGCATAATGTATTTATATGAATTTCTCATATAAGATATATGAAGGATATATATATATATATGTATATATAAAATTTTGGTTTTTCAAGATGTTTTTTTTTTTTTTTTCTGTATCACCCTGGCTGTCCGGAAACTTGTCTTGTAGACCAAACTGGCCCTGAACTCCCAGAGATCCTTCTGCCTCTGCCTTCTGAGTGCTAGGATTTAAGGCATGTGCCACCACACCTAGCTAGAAGGCTGCTCTTTTCGCTTTCATTTCTTACTATTATCAGTGCTAGCTTTCTGTCCTTTTTATGGTAGCAGTCCTGTGTGTATGTGGCATGTACACATGTATGCACTTGTGCGAATGAATGCACACACACGGCAATCAGAGGTTGACTTTGGGTCATCACAGCTTTTGAGACAGGGTCACTCCACTGAACTTGGAGTTTGTCTTTTGGCTGGACTGAGTGACGTAAACTCCCAGAGATCCTGCGTCCTCTACCAACCCCCGCTGAGGAGTTGCAGGCCAGGACTGCCATTATGGGCTTCACTGCCCGATTTTTCCTGTGGGCTGGGGAGGTTTCACTCTTGTGTGCATGATTGCAAAGTGACTTTGACTTTATGAGCTTTACACTCTATTTTCTGAGCCAGGTCTCTCACTGGGACTGGGGCTGGGTGTTCAGACTAGCCCAAAGATCCTGTCTCTCCCTCTGCAGTGCTGTGATTTCTGGGAACACCTGACTTTATGTGAGTATTGGAGATTGAATTCGGATTCTGCCATGCTACGAGCACCTTCTCAACTAAGCTATCTCCTCAGAACCCATAAATAGCCATCATAAGGGCAAGAGATAATATCTGTGGCTAAAATTTCTTCCCTAGAGATGTGGACAAAGTATACCCCTTACCCTAAGGTCCTAAAGGAAAGCAAAGTAAGATCCCGCCACAGTTCTTAATGGAAAACCAATTCATTGGATTTGCTTATGGAGCATGGATGAGGAGATCCTGATGGGGGAATGGGGAGCCCCCAAAATGGCTGCAGTGCATCTCATGTCCTCACAGAACCCCTTTATCCAGTCTTCCCCCATATACACACTCTGGCCCCTCCCCAAGTCCCAGGACCTTGTGTAGAACTTCCAGGAGGGGTGGCCAGAGGATCAAGGGAGTTCCCAGGCCCATTTGTGATGAACAATTACAGACAGGCATAGCTGATCTCATGAAGATGGGGCAGCTCGGAGAGCAGCGCTGAATAGCAGGTCTCACTGGGGTTCTGATCTGCCTGCCTCTGACAATGAGTGAAATCATGTACTTGCTGGACATTTGCATATGCCTTCTTTTGAGAAGTACCTAGTACTTTAGCCTAATTTAAAATTTTTTGGCATTCATCTTTTCAGTGCTTTAGGAATTCTGGGCATCATCTCTTCTAAGATGAATAATTTATAAATATACTCTCTGGTTTTGTTGGTTGTCTCTTAGCTCTGTTGATTATTTCCTTTCCTGTGCAGGAGTTTCTTGTATATAATATAGTCTGACATAATCCCATTACCTATGCCTCTGGTCCTACCTAAATTATTGCTGCCTACAGCCGGCCTTGTGTGACCTTTTGACATTGTAACATGGCATTGTCCTCTAGTGAGTTCATATTGAAGACCTGCCTAATTGAGTTACAAAAACAGAAAGCCCAGAAATCTCGAAATGTCTTAAGAACGTATGATTTTCTGTTGGACTGCATTGATCTCTGGGTGTGTGCCTGTAAGTGTGCCCCTTACGTTTTCTTGTAGTAAACTCAGTTTCAGGTTTAAGACTTAGGCCCGAGGCACATTTGGGGTTGATTTCTGTGTCTTATCACTAGAGGAAGAGATCTACTTTTAACTTCTGCATATTCAGATCCAGTTTTGCCAGCATCATTTAGTGCTGTGACTTCCTCTTCTCAGATACATGTTCTTGGTGCCTTTGGATAAAAGTAAGCCAGCCGTGTGAATGAGGATTCGTTTCTGGTTCTCTAGTCTGTCCCTTTGTCCTGTGGGTCTGCTTTGATACTAGTATCATGCTGTCTTAGTAACTATAGCTTTGTATTATGTTTTGAAATTAGATATTGTGATGCTTCCAGGTTCCAAAGAGTGTTTTCTTGCTTGTTCGTTTGCTCTTCTGACAGTTCTGGGACTAAACGTCGGACCTCATACATGCTGAGAGGTGCTTAGCTCTCTGCCTCCAGTTCTTTCTGCCCTCCCCCCCCCCCATCTTGGCCCTGTTCAGAATTGTTTGGGCTATTCCAGGTTTTTGTTTGTTTGTTTGTTTTAAGGCTCCAAATCAACTAGAAACTGTAAGTTGATATTTGACACAATTGCATTGAAACTATAAGAATATGGTTACTTTCCCCCTCCTTTGTTTTTCAATTTTATTAGATATTCTCTGTATTTACATTTCAGATATTATACCCTTCCCCCCAGCTCCCCTCCCACCTCCCCCTCAACTTGTTTCTATGAAGGTGCTCCCTCTCCCATTCACCCTCTCCACCTCAGTGCCTTGGCTGATGATGATGTTGTTCTTCCCATGAAGCTGCAAATCTTTCAGCTATTTCAGTCCTTTCTCTAGCTCTTTCACTGGGTCCCCGTGTTCAGTCTGATGTTTAGCTGCAAGCATCCTCATCTGCATCTATATGACTTCGGGAGAGCCACTGAGGAGACATCTATTTACAAACTAGAACATATTGTTCCATTTCTTCTGGGCATGCCCTCTATAATTTCTTTCATCAGTATTTTTAATTTTTATTGTAGAGACCTTTTATTTCCTTGGTAAGTTTGTTCATAAAATTTTTATATAGATATTATGAATAAAATAATTTTCCTAATTTCTCTTTATGAGGCTCATTATTTGTGTATAAACTATTATTGTTTTTATATCCTCCAGCTTTGCTAAATATCTAAATATGTTTATAAACCCAAAGTTTTTTGATTGAATACTTGGTTCTTTCTATGGATAGCATCATGTCATCTGCAAACATGGATAATTAAACCTCTCCCTTTCCAATTTAGGTGCCATGTGTTTCTCTTGATTAATTGCTCTTGTTAAAACTCCTAAGACTTTATTAAATAAGGGCCTTGACAGTGGACATCCTTGCTAAATTCCACATCTTAGAGGAAATGCTTTCAGCTCCCCCCTCTCCCCCACATTTGGTCTGACATTGGCTGTGTGTGTGTGTGTGTGTGTGTGTGTGTGTGTGTGTGTGTGTTACTTTCCTTCTAACTTGATCTGCTCAGTTATTGTTCTTTATGCCGTGAAGGGATATGGAAGCCTATCACATGCTTTCTCTGTGTCTATTGAAACAGTTGTGTGCTTTCCCGTTTCCCCCTCCTCATGTATTGCATTCATTGTGTGTTTCTGTTGGAGCATCTGTGTATCCCAGAGACAGATCCTACCTGACATTTTATTTGTTTGTTTGATTTTGGGTTTTTTTTGGGGGGGGATAATTTTTAATTAGATACTCTGTATTTACATTTGAGATGTTATTCCTTTACCCTGCCCCACTCCTGTCCCCCCTCCCCCTCCATTTACTTTCACAAAGGCACACTCCCTACTGACCCCCCTCTCCATCCCATTGCCTTGGCATTCCCCTACACTGGAAAAAAACGTGTCCTCCCTGGAACAAAAGCCTCTTCTCACATTGATGCCAGACACTGCTATCTTCAGCTACATATGCAACTGGATTAATAGGTCTCTCAATGTGTGCACAAAGGTTGGTGTTTTAGTCCATGGGAGTTTTGGAGGGTTTGGTTGGTTGCTAATGTTGTTCTTCCCATGAGGTTGCAACATCTTTCAGCTCCTTAGGTCCTTCCTTTAGCAACCTCATTGGTGCTGCATGACCTTGATGCATGACCTTATTGATGTGCTATTATTACATTCAGCTTGCTGGTGTTGTGTTGAGAAGTATTGCATCTATGTTCATCAAAGACGTGGATCTATAGTTTGTGTTTGTGTGTGTGTGTGTGTTGGTTTTAGCATGAGTAATGCTGGCTACAGAAAGAAGTCTGGCAGGGTTCTTTTCTTTTCAGTGTTTCTCTTACTTTTAGTTCTTAAAACTTTTGTTATTTTTTAGTCAGGATCTCAGTATGCAGCCCTAACTTGCCTAGAGCTCACAATGTTAATTAGACTGGCCTGGAGCTCACAGAGAGTCACTTGCATCTGTCTCTTGAATGCTGAGTAAGGTATAAGTATGTACGTGTGTGTGTGTGTGTATGTGTGTGTGTGTGAGAGAGAGAGAGAGAGAGAGAGAGAGAGAGAGTGTGTATGTGTGTATATGTGTGAATGTGTGTGTATGTGTGTGTATGTGTGAATGTGTATGTGTGAGTCTGTGTGATTGTATGTGTATGAATTTGTATGTGTGTGTATGTAAATGTGTGTATATGTATGTGTGTGTGAATGTGTATATGTGAGTTGTAAATTTGTATGTGTGCATGTGTGTGTATGTAAATGTGTGTATGTGTGTGAGTGTGTATCTATTCTGGTAGTTATTATACTTTTATTTCTTTTTTGTTTGGTTTTAGAGACAGGGCTTTTCTGTGTAGCTTTGGTTGCCCTGGAACTCTGTAGACCAGGCTGGCTTCAAACTCAGAAATCTGCCTGCCTCTTCCTCTTGAGTGCTGGGATTAAAGACATGTGATACCAAGCCTGGCCTATGTTGACCTATAGCCTATACTTTTACTCTCTCTTCTGAAATATTTGCTGTAAATCTAGTGAGAATCTTCCTGTACACAACTTAATGCTGCTTTCTTGTTGTTGGACTTTCTGCTTAACGAGTTAGCAATCTATTCAGAGGAAGAAAACACATATCTGATTACTGTTATAGACCAAAGATTTATGTCTCCTTTAAATTCAGATATGGAACTGACACCCTTGGCGACAGTGTGCAGAGACAGGACCTTGGTCCGACGATTAGCTGTAGAGATTAAGCCATCACAAATGGGGTGGGCGTGTTTATAAAAGAGACTCCAAGGAGATCCCTGCCTTTTTCTACTCATTGGGAACACAGCAATAAGACAGACGCTGATGACCCAGGAAATGAGCTGAGTCAGCCTTGGTCTTCAGCTTCTGGCCTCCAGACCTGCGAGAGACTGGTCCCTGACGAGCTGCCTGTCTGTGGTACTGTGCTGTTGCAACCCAGACAGACTAATGGAAGGCATCAACTAGAGCCACTCAACAACGTGACAGTCTCCCCCCACCACACACACACACACACACACACACACACACACACACACACACATATCCATGTTTCCGAATGTGTTAAATGGTTTATGCCACGTAGCAAAGCATTCTGCTTCTTTGGAAGAATTTTTGTTTATCTCTCAGATCTGGAGACAGTTTTGATAGATGTAGTGTTCCTAGTAGATTTTTGTTTTGTTTTTGTCTTAGTAAATAAAGATTTATTTATTTATTTATTTTTATTTATTTATATGAGTGCACTGTAGCTGTCTTCAGACACACCAGAAGAGGACATCAGATCCCATTAGAGATGGTTGTGAGCCACCATGTGGTTGCTGGGAATTGAACTCAGGACCTCTGGAAGAGCAGTCAGTGTGCCTAACCACTGAGCCATCTCTCCAGACCATGTGCAGATAGGTAGGTGCCTGTGGTGGCCAGTAGGTGGCATCAACCCCGCCCCCCCAGCTGGAGTTAGAACCAGTTGTGAGCCACCACCCCACCTCTCCACTGTGAGTTCTGGAACTAGAACCCCACTAAGTGATGCTTGAAAAATATCAGTTACATTGGAAAGCATGTTATTACACAATCTGTATAAGTAAATAGATTTTCCCCCATCATTCTACAGTTTTAAAAAAGGGCATCTGCTTCTCTTGTTCTAGATTGTGTGTGTGTGTGTGTGTGTGTGTGTGTGTGTGTGTGTGTGTGTGTGTGTGTATTTTGTCATTGGAGAGAAACCTTGTCCTGTAGGTTAAGTGTTTGAAAATACTTCAAAGCCTATAACAGTAGATGAAATGCTGGCCACATTGAGTCAGAGGTTTGCAGACTTATTCCACCACAGTCTTCAGGGTGGGAGCCCCAGGGATTACAGAACCCCTGGGAAAGCAGGTGGGCTGACAGGTTTGTGACATTCTCCGAGTCTTTAGTGACTGTTTCTCAAGGTTGGCCTAGAATCACAGCTGGGATTGCAGAGTGTGTAACTGCAGGTGGCAAAGGTGGGCAAGGTCCTTTACAAGGGTGGGGTCTGGATCACCATCAAACTTTCCATGGTTTAGGAACAGAAGTTCTAAGGCCTTGCCAAATACAGCAATATGCTCTTGAGCTACGATTTTAAAGTGACCTTGGGCCAAGTTAAACTAAATGGCTTTTCCCCTATATCACCTAGTCGCTTGAAACATAAGGGGGAATAAGCTCTTGGGAGGAGAGACTGGAGTGGGGAGGAAGTTGGGGTAAAGCAGGGCTCAGGAAAAGGTCAGAATCATCAGTCCCAAATGTTACAAACCACTCAGGCTCTCCTGTGATGTCCTCAGCCACGGGCTGTGACATTCCCATGTACCTATGCGGATGCACTTCCACATCCCACAACTGAACTGTCTGTCCCTGGGCTCTTGGCCATTTCTGAATCTGGTTTCTAGTAACGGTTGATCTGTGTTTCATGGCTCTAAAATGTACTTCAGAAGGCCGTAAAGCAAGGCAGACTGCAAGGGCCAGCCTCTCTGGAATCGCTGTGCCTGCCGCCCACAGACGTGACTCTCAGCTGCCATCTCTGATCTGACATTGACCAAAGCAACCTAAGGAAGGCGTTTTTCTGGCTCACACTATGACGGTCCAGTCCATTTCAGCAGTGAAGGCATAGCACTAAATAAAAATGGGTTCGAGTCAGATACATTTGGGGGACCGAGTGATCAGTGGGGTTCTTTACTGCAGGGGTTCTCACTCTTAGGGCATAGAACAGGTAGCAATTCTCAACGTGAGAACTGCTCTACTCTTTATTATCATTTTAAAGTTTTGTGTAGTACATGATGTATATGTAGCTAGCTAGATACATAGACATGCACATATACATCACTACAACACAATATATAGGTGTCTGCATGACATGGGGTGCGTGTAGAGGTCAGAGGACAACTTCTTGGTGGAGCTGATTCTCTCCTGTTAGTTTCTCTGTAGATTTTGAGGAACTTGGGGATTGGGTTTGTGTAACAAATGCTTAACTTGCTGAGCCATCTTGCTGGCCCTCCTCTACCTCTTAAACAGTGTCTTTCAGAATGAGTTCCCAGCCCAGCACTATTGGGGAAGATTGTTGCCACTGTTGTGACTAAGCTCTGGGTGGTGTGATTCTTCCCTGAAAGAGGAAGACTGACCTCTGGTCTCCCGCTGAAACTGCAAACTGCCGCCTCTGTGTGTGTGATTTGCCTGAGCTCCCAGGCCTTCCACCCAAACAGTTGTGAGGCTCCAGCTTATACAGTTCTGGTCTTGATTTAAGATGAAGTTTCCAGAGGACAAACTGAGGCCTCTCACTGCCTGTGTCTTGCCTATTGGTGCACTGACAGAGGTCGCTGGGACCTCTGTGGAATCGAACCACTGTAAAATCTGGGCCAGAAGGACCAGCTTTGGAGCTGTGTGTGTAAGCCAGGGCCACTCAATAACTCCGTCCACCCCTGTGAAATGTGCACAAAGGACTTGAACTTGAAACATACAGAAGAAATGCTATTTTTAATTTCTTCTTTACTCCTTGGTTGGATAGAATTTAACCCCTTGCATTGTATAAAATGAAAGTTTACATTTTTGTAAGAATTTGGGCTGGAGAGTTGACTCAGTGGTTAAGAGCCCTTGCTGCACTCTTAAAGGACCTGGGTTCAATTCCCAGCACTACATGGAGAGGCTCACCACTTCCTTAGGCACCAGGCATGCATGTGGTGCAAAGCACACATACGTACAAATAAAAGAATTAAAAAAAAAAAAAAAAAGCCAGGCAGTGGAGTCACACACCTTTAATCCCAGCATTCTGTAAGTTCAAAGTCAGCCTGGTCTACAGAGTGAGTTCTAGGACAGGCAGTGCTGTACACAGAAAAATCCTATCTGAAAAAACAAAAGAGAAATTTTTTTTTAAACATCTTACATAATACAACAATTTATAAGATTAAAAAGGAAGTCTCTAGTAGGATTTGAAACATTCTAGATCTTTCTATCTGTGTATATAAATAATAAAGTTTGCCTGACTGTTCAGCAGTGGAAGGAATGAATGTAGAGTGTGTGGCACATGGAGAGGAGAGTAAGATACACTGCCACATCCTTACACTCCACAAGAGTCCACGGACAGCCTCCGTGTCAGTACACAGGTCTGAACTTTCTTCTGAAAAGTATTTATTTACTTAATTGTGTATTTATTTTGTGTGTATGTATGTGCATGAGTATGTGCACATTGTATGAGTATGCATGTGTGCAAGTATGTGCACATGTGTGGGAGTCAGTGTGCATGTATATGTGTGAGTATGTGCATGAGTGTGAGTGAGTGAGTATGCATATGGGAGTGTTCATGTGTGTGATTATAGGCACGTGTGTGAGTGTGCATGTGTGTGAGTGTGTATGTGCGTGTGTATGTGTGTGCATGTGTGTGTGCATGTATGTGAGTATGTATAAGTGTGCATGTGTGTATGTGCACGTGTGTCAGTGTACATGTATATGAGTGAATGTGTGTGTGCATGTGTGTAAGTGCACCTGTGTGAGTGAGTGTGGGTGGGCCATAGCACACACATGGAAGTGAGAGAACAACCTTTGGGAGCTGGTTGTTTCTTTCTACCTCATGAGTCCTAGGAACTCAGCTCATTGGGCTTGGTGGCAAGAGACCTTACCCACTTAGCCATCTCATGTGTAACATGTCTTTTTGTCTGTTCTTATACATAATGTGTGCACCTAACATACTAATTTACTGTTACTAAAGGCGATTGGTTAATCCTAAGTGTTAATTTGATGGGATTTAGAGTCAGCTAGGAGATACATCTCTAAGCATGTCTGTGAGAGTAAATCCAGGGAGGCTTAACCGAGGAGGGAATACCCACCCGGATTAGTGGTGGCACCGTCCATGGGCTGGGGTCCTGCACTGAATACGAAGGAGGGAACCCCTGAGCACCCGCATCCAGCTCTCTCTGCTCCCTGACAGCCAGTGCCATGTGACCAGCTGCCTCACACACTGCCATGCCTTCCCCACTGAAAGCTGAACCCTCAAGCTCTGAGCCAGAATAAACCCCTTAAGCTGCTTCTGTCAAACTCAGCAACAAGGAAAGTAGGAAAGTAATGCACTAAGATTCATCCTATATTTAGGTCTATGGTTTATTTTGGACAGATATTTTAGGGTAAGTCTTGCTGTAATAGCCTGCGACCCTCCTGTCCAACCTCCCAAGAGCTGTGATCATAGGCTTGTTCAACTTGAACTAATTATTTTTTATTATATTTATTCGTTTATTTTTTTAAAGATTTATTTATTTATTTTATATACATGAGTACACTGCCATTTGCTTTAAACATATCAGACGAGGGCATCAGATCCCATTACAGATGGTTGTGAGCCACCATGTGGTTGCTGGTTCTTGGAAGAACAGTCAGTGCTCTGAACCAATGAACCATTTAGTCTCTATTTATTCATTTATTGTGTGTGTGGTGTGTGTGTGTGTGTGTGCACTCGTGTAGTGTGTCTGGTGAGAGCATTGCAGGGTGTACACAGGCGCGTGTGCATGTGCAAATGTGTTTGTGTGGAGTTAGAGGTTGGCATTGTCTTTCTCACCTACCTTTCCCTCTTAGTGTTTTTAGTCTCTCACTAAACCCAGATCTCATTGCTTCTGCAACACTGCTGGCCAGCCCTCCCCTGGGACCCAGCAGTCCCAGCCCTAGGTTTACAGGCATGTGTCACCCTGTCTTCTTTTACATAGGTTCTAAGGATCTTATTAGAGTCCTCATGCTTTGTACAGCAAGCACTGAACCTTCTTCCTAGGTCCTCATCTTACTTAGGGTTTTACTGCTGTGAACAGACACCAAGACCAAGGAAAGTCTTAGAAATGACATTTAGTTGGGGCTGGCTTACAGGTTCAGAGGTTCAGTCCATTATCATCAAGGTGGGAGCATGGCAGTGTCCAGGCAGGCATGGTGCAGGAGGAGCTGAGAGTTCTACATCTTCATCTGAAGGCTGCTAGCAGAACACTGGCTTCCAGACAGATAGGGTAAGGGTCTTAAGCCCACACCCACATCAACACACCTATTCCAATAAGGCCACCCCCTCTAATAGTGCCACTCCCTGGGCCAAGCATATACAAACCATCACACTCTTGAACTAATTCTTACAAGTGGGATAAGGTAAGAAAGGGTTAATCTTCGTTTCTGTTTTGTATGTTGAAGTTCCATTTTTTTCTAGCACCACTTGGTACAAAGACTTTTGCATCTTTTCTGTGCTAGGGACTCAAACCCAGGGTCTCCTACATTCTAGGCAAGGGCTGTACCACTGAGGTATACTCCCTTCCTATATTATTTTTTAGTGACTGCATTCCATAGGCTACTGTTTTCATTCCTACGAACAATGTATATTTTTTAACCTAGACCACTGGGCAGTTGACTGTTTCCCACAATTCTTCAGTCAGGTGGTACCTATGTTTAACAGGAACTATTTTCTCCAGCCGACATTCCTATCTGAAATAGGGTATCATCACAAGAAAGAGGTTCACAAAATACACTGGAAAATGGAAATTCCCTAAGAATTCCTTTAAGAGTGGCGGCTTGTAGGCACATCTCTGTGGGGCCCCAAAGGGCAGCTGTTCCTGTGGTGACAATGACAGCTTTTTATCAGTCATATCAATTAGCCTCACGTGAGTGACAAACACTCAGAGACGTAAGGTGTTTGGGTTTTTTGTACTCCCCCTACAGCTCCTTGGGTTTCACTGGGCTGCCTCTAAGTTCTAGTTTGAGTACAGTTCATCCCACAGCTTTCCGACAACCCTGTGAAGGGAGCTGTCTCTGTCTCTCGGATGAGACAGCAAAGGCACACAGTGGGTCAGACAATTTGTCTTCTGCCACTTAGAGCTGAATCAGGGCCAAGTGTGGTTCTGAACCATAGAGTGTGGCAGCACCATACTCTCTGCCCCAGCCTCAGCTCACCTTGCCTAAGATGAGTACCAGCACTCACTGGATCCGAATAAACCTTTACAATGAGTATATTTCATAAACGAAAGCTAATCAAACAACTCTGTGAATTGGCATTTTGTTTTTTGTTTTTTTTTTGTTTGTTTGTTTTTTTGTTTTTTAATCTAAGGATCACTATAATAGTCTTTACAAACTCTTTTAAGAATATTTTTGGTTTTTTATTTATTTTTAAGATTATGTTTATGGGAGGGGGGTATGGGCGTGGGGTACGTCCACATGAGTGCAGGTGCCCAGGGAGAGCAGGGGTATCGGTTGGAGCTGGAACTGGAGCCACAGGCAGTTGGGAGCCACACAGCACAGGTGTCGGAAGGAAACTTTTGTGTGTACACGCTCTTAACTACTGAGACATCTCTCTAGCCCCTGGAATTACTTTTGTTCCTGGAAATTTTGTCTAACCAAGACTAAGTTGAAGCTGCTGTTGCTCGCTCCAAGAACAATTTGGTGGCAAATGGCTCACTCTAATGTGCTTTTTACTGTTCTCCATCTGCTTTGTTTTGCATGAGGTTAAAGGGTTGCGGCTTCTGGGGGTGGGGGTGGGGGTATCTTTTCATAGCAACAGCTGTTTGGAGATGCAAGTTCCCCGGCAGAAAGTCCCAGTTCGGCTTGCATTTGTCACTGGTGAGTGAAACTGTCCCAGGCCAGCCGCTTGTCCTCGGGGGAAGGCAGTTTATACCAGAGACTTGATTAGTGCTAGGGCAGGACACCTGTGTCCCAAGTCTATAGCTCATGGTGGGTAATAGAGCAAGAAGCCCATCTGCTCTTGGGGGTGGTGGCAGGTAAACATTGGAGACTTGGCTGCCCTCTTTCTCATCTTTTCCATAGCTACTTACCTCAGACTCCAAGGGGGGAAAAAAAAAGAAAGAAAATTCTGACATCTTAATTTTAATGTGGGCATTTGACCCAGTGCTTGAGATAAATATAACCCTGTGTAGTGCGGAGAAGGTTTAATGGGACATGGTTGGCATTCTTTCTTGATAAAGGCATGGGGAAAAGAGAGGGAGGGAGGGAGGGAGGGAGGCAAGCGGAGGGGGGGTGCGGGGAGGGAGGCAAAAAGCAGTCAGGACAAAGCTGAGCCAGGAGAGGCTCCCAGCAGCCTTGTCCTCTACTTTGATATTTACCAGACCTGGCAGCATGGTTGTCCTGAATCCAATGACTTTGGGAATTTATCTCCAACTCTTCTTCTGCTCCGTCGTGTCTCAGCCGACTTTCATCAACCGTGTCCTCCCAATTTCAGCAGGTAACTGATTGCCGAGACTTCCCTCCTTCCGTCTGCAAGGGGGTGGGGGGACCAAGATTGTCTTGCAATATCCTGGTGTTTCTGCCACTCTACTCTTAGCAGAGGAAGGCTCTGGGGCAACGACCCCCCCTAAGTGCTTCCTGTCACCCGAGATTTCTCCAAAGGCCCTTCTGCCCTTGTTCCAACCGTCCGCTACTTGGCTGCCCAAAGCCAGACTAAACCGTTGCTTCTGTGTCTGTATCTCTGCTGCCTGTTTATTGCATGAATCATTTTGATCGGGGAATTGGGAGCTGGGGATGGAGAAGTATACGTTCTAGAGAAGTGAATCCCAGATGTTTCTATAAATCTCTCTGACCTCCTCAGGCATCTCTGTCAACCTTGCTGAAGGGCAGGGGATTCTGCCTGGCCACTGTCAGCAGGGCTTGCTGTCTCCTCAGCCCTAACTGCTCTCCTGTTGGACTTTCTTCTCTTCAGCTCTGACAAGCCATCTAGAGGTGCTAGGAGTGGTGAGGGCTCCCAGAGGGGAGCCAGATGTGTCTTTCTGAGTGCGGGGCTGGGAGATTGAAGAAGGCTTGCTTGGTTGGCCAGCCGGGCAACATTTTCTGCAGGCACCACTAGGCTGTTGCCCTTGTCCGAGCTTACGCGGTATAGGGGAAGTATTGGGTTACTGTCATAGCCTTTTCAAAGCTTTCTGAGGAAATCTGAACATCTCTGGAGGGCCTGAGGAAGCAAGCAGAGCCCGAGGCTTACTGCTTTTGCTTCCTCCATACCCTTCTCAGCTCATCTCAGCCACTGTTCTAAGGCACCCGTAGTCCTTAATTTCTATGCACTGAAGTTGATTCTGTGTCTTTGCCTGTGAAACACAAGGAGAGCATTCCTCCGGACTCACCGCCCACCTCCCTCTCCATTCATAAAAACAGCTCACGGTCAAGCCGTGCTGGCAAACCGCAGGCCCTAAGGGAGTGACAGGGAGATCTCCATGAGGCTAATTATAAAAGTGTGAGAAACAGAAGAGGCAGGGAAGAGAGACAAAGAAGAGAGGGCTGGAGAGAATACCGGAGGGGGGGGGGCAGAAGCAGGTGGTTGTGTCAGCAAGAGTGTGTGTCAGCGGGCTTTTCTCTCAGGAGTTCATATAGTCTGTAGATCATTATTCTCTGACCCGCTGGGAACTTGGGCAGCTGAGCACAGTGCCACCCACCTGAAACTGCTCTTGGGAAGAAGAATGATGTGTTCAAGACTGGCCTGGGTTACATAGTGAGACCCTGTTTCAAAAATCCCAAGAGGACTTGGTAGCTAATTTTGGTCTGACCTAGTGTTTGCTTCTGTGTTATATTTGGGTTATAGATTGCTTTGGGAATCTGCTGAGGACTTAAAAGAATTAGGGAAACTCACTTCTCTGGTTTCAGCTCTGCCTCTGATGAGCCATCTGACTTATGGGTATAGGCCGTGTACCATGGGGGGCAGGGACTGTCGTCTTGTGTGTCTGTAACTATAGATGTTTTCAGTGTCAGATAGTGCTGGGTCTGTAGATGCTCAGTAGCTACTTGTTGAGTGAAAGAATTAAAAAAAAAAAAAAAAAAAAAAACAAGCTTTGCATCTGTAGATTGGGGTTGGATCTCCATAAATTTTAATTATTTAATTTATGCAAAGCCAAAGTCACTAAGACCTTCATAAATCTAGACAGGAAAGAACCTGTAATTTCTTTGCCATGCTTACTCAGGAGAGAGCCCACACAGTGTAGACCTCTCTTAGAGAAGGGGTTTTTAAAGGTTGTACTGGTCAGGGTACTACAGTGACAAGATGCAGCTTCAATGTAAAAACTTGATTGAAGAGCTCACTTTCAGGGGCATGGGGTCAAGGACACCTGCGATGTTGAGGGACACAGGGATTTTTGACTGAAGAAAGGCTACCACTCCGTGCTTGAGAAGGCAGGAAAAGGAAGTGGGGGAAATAGATCCCACAAGCCTTGGTGTGCTGCAGGAGCAGGCTTCATGCATAATAGATATCACACAGGGACCAGAGCAGGGAGGAGCCAGACCACCAACCACCACCACCACCACCACCACCACCACCACCACCACCACCACCACCACCACTACCACCGCTTGCAGAGCCTGGCCAAACCCAACCCCAAGCCAAAGTCTAGTAGTTGGAACTCCTTGATGTGGACCGTGGGATTCATGTGTTGGGCACAGGTAAATAAACCATACAAGTACTCTGCCTCTGGGCTACACCCCCAGCGACACAAGGCCCTCTAGATACATTGCTCACCCTGGATCTGGTGATTGGAAATGTAGGCTTCAGGCATTTGGCCAGTGGGCAACCAGAGAAACCATTACCAGTCTTGACAAGTGTCTGGGGTCTCCTGTGGGAGTCACTTCACTCTGTCCTCATTGAGTTGCGATGGCTGTCAAACACATCATCTAGAATGAATTCAGACCTTGCAATGAAGCTGTTCCCTGTGTCAGGACAATAGGTGTCCTTTAAAATACTCACCAGCAATCAGATTGGATTTGAACTCCTCTATTCTAAGCTTTGTAGGTTCTCACCATTTTGAAGAAGGTAAGCCGTGCAGATGCTGAAACACAGGAAAACCATTTCTTGCAGCCCACTGGACCTTACACGAGAATCTGCTGTGTGCTTGGTGGGGTATAAAGTGCTTCAGGGTGTCACTGGGCAGAGTAGGATGCAGTAGGTATTCTAAAGTTAGGCCACAGCACTGGCTCCGAGTCCTCCAGGACTGTGGTGGAGGAAGGTCTGCCATAGGCCTGCAGGAAGAGCTCACCCACATTGTGTGTGTGTGTGTGTGTGTGTGTGTGTGTGTGTGTGTGTGTGTGTAAGCATAGCATGGGAGGGGGGCAGTGGGAGGTCAGACAGGGGATGATCCTTTTCTTCAGGAAGAACCCCACTGCTGAACCACCTAATAGCTCCAGCTTTCTGAATCAGGTGTACATTACCTAACAGCCTCCGGGGAGGCAGAGGAGAACCTGGCAAGGAGCAGGAAGCACCACTGAGGCCATGAAATCAATCTTAGCTCTAGTTCAGGCACTTAGACTACTACCTCAGGCTATCTCAGCTCTCAGCCCAGTCTGTTAACTCTGAACATTATTCTTCCAGGCTCACGCTGCTTAGAACAGATGCAATGATAATGGGCAGATTATATATAATCTACATAATATATATGTATATATAGTGTGTGTATGTATGTCTTTATACATTTATATTTGCAGTTTTATTTGTTAATGTGGTAGTAAGGCATGCACATGAAATCAGACGTCAATTTATAGGAGTTGGTTTTCTTCCATCATGCAGGTCCAGGGAGGGAACATAGTTCATCAGACTTAGTTGCAGGTGCCTCGTATAACAGTGCACACCTGTGACCCAGCCCTCTGGTGACCTGGGACGGGAGAAGCTCAAGTTTGAGACTACTTGGGCCAAATAGCATGACAGGGAAGAAAAATGGTAAAGAACTGGGGAATGATTCTGAGACCACAAAATATGGTTGTGGGGGATGGGACATACAACCCTGGCAGGTGACCCTGACTGCTGTATAGGAACTGGTTCTCATCACGGTGATCACACATGGTTCAGTGAACACTGAAAAACTGTTGAGCTTCCAAAGGCAGCAAAGTGACAGATACAACCCAGAACAATTTCTGTTAAAAGTGCCAGGAGCTTGGAGTGCCCTGCCTTGGCCATTTGGTGGGTAATAAACTTACCCTCCAATACTTAAAGCTAGAATTATTTACTGCTGAAGTTCATGTTTTGTGGGTCACCTAAAGGTCATCTCATCTGGCATGCTATGGGCTGACCCTGGCTGGGGCTGTGCTCTGTCTGCGCCTACAGACTTGGTGCTATTGTCCACTTATGGGTGGAGTCCAATGGTTATGGCTTCTAGAAGGATAAAGCACAGACATTTAGGCAATATGTCTGGGAGAACAGACCTCCCATGATACATGAAAATCACACACCTGGGGTGGGGATGCCGTAACACTCTTGCTTCTTTGAACAAGATACCTAGGCACAGAGAAGTTAGATAACTCACCCAAGGCCACACAGCCAGGTTGTGGGAGATCTGGAAACCGGAATCCTGCCTCTAAGTGTAGGGTTTTTATCAGTGTAGACCGAATCTGCCTCAGGCCTGGATAAATGTGCAAGTGGCTGCAAGGCTGCCCTCCATCCATGGAAACTCTTCTCCATATTCTTCACAATCTCTTCCCTCCCACCTTGTCTTCAAGTGGTCAGTATCCAAAGTTCCAACAACTGAATACTGATTTAGGTGGTTGTTATTGTTGTTGGATTTTGATCTCCTTATATTGTCGGAGAGACCTTGAATTCAATACATACGTCAGAGTGGCCTAGGTATCTGTCCCACATGCTAAGATTCAGACTCACACCTCCACGTTCAGTTTGACATTGCTTTATAAATGTGTGCATGACTTGCCCGGCCACTGGTTGATCTTTCTGGTATTTTTTTTTTTTTTTTTTTTTTTTTATGTTAGTGGGAACCTAAAAATCAGAATGAGTCAGGTGTTACGGAGGATGGGGAATCTCCTTGTAACCAAGACAACTTCCACAAACCTTTTCAGGCCTGTGAGCCATCCTACCCTCTGCCTACATGACCAAAAGCTCTATAAAAGGTTTCCCAGCCAGGCAGAAAGGCAAGTGGGGACTTTCCAGGGTATTTGTGGATCCAAATTTCATAATCCAGATCAGGAAAGAACACAAACCTAGTGCAGTAGAGTGTGACCATGCGGAAGGACACGATTCTGTTTGGGTGCCGGAATCCTCCGTTGTTACTTTTGTAGTCTACACAATGCCCAGCTACACACTCTGCTGACTGGAAGCCAGCCAGACCACCATTTGGGGACCATCCAGATTCTTGGCGGTAGATGGCAGGTCGTTTATTTGTGTCTGATGCTGATCAGCTATTGTTTAATGTCCCATAATGCACTTGCAAGCCATCTCCTCTCATTTGCTTCCCCATATTTCCTCTGGATAATAAAATCAGAGAGCGTCCTTAAGTTACAGGGCTCTCTAGGAGGTCTCAGGCATCTGCCACCCGTATCCCAAACCTCTACAGAAGCAGGTACCTTCTCCCTCTCCAACTCTATAAAAACAGACATACTCTGAGAGGTGGAAGGCTCTCCTTTGGCTGTCCTGACCTCCCCCTCCATCCTCTCCATTCCCTTTTGGGATACCCAGGCCTGCCTTCCTCTGATGCATGATCACACAAAAGCAGCATGACTAAAAGCCTCTGGCTTCCATGTGACACACCAAGGCTGGTGACTGACCTTCCTTAAGTGCTCCTAATGCCCATGAGTTCTGCCCATGACTGTTACCAAAGCCCAAGCCCCAGACCTTTCTGTTATAATGCTCTCTGACAGCTAGAGAAGTACCTGTTCTTACAGCATTCCCCACAGTAATGGGTACTGGGTTTGAGCTCAAACCATCATGGTTATGAACTGAATTGTGATGGGTGTTATCTTCACTAGGGTGAACCTCAAGTTCCTGTCTGTAAAGTGGGCAGAGCAGTCTCTGTCCCACAGACATACTCTGGGAGAATTTATTCCTTAAGCTAAGTTCCAATGAGAGTCAACAATGTGTCTACACAGACACAATTATCCCACCCACAGGGAGCTTCTCTCAGTCATCTGTGAGAATTTGTCCTGGCTGGCCTGCTGGTCACTGCTGGTGACTGCCTTTATGCTTTGGACCATGGAGAGAACAGGGAGTTAAAGGTTAAATTGTTTTCATTGCTGATGATTAAAATGTGGATGGTTTTATATTTTAATATATTTATGGCATCTCTTGGGATGCTGACTGACTTGGTGGTCCTGATCCCTCCTTTTGGGATGGCATATCGAACCAATCGTGTACAGAATCTGCTCCTGACCATCTTGAGTCTCCATATGTTCCTGCCTCACAGCTGCTTCACTCTTCTAATTATATCTACTTCTTTGGGCCCCTCTGGGCATGTGACTGTAAGCCCTGGGGCCAGAAGCCCTGCTGGCCTTCCCCTCCCTTTGCAGACTCCAGCATGTCTTTCTAGGTATCCAAAGGTCTGCACAGTCTAAACTGGAGGGCAGCACTCTGTAGCAATAACTCCCATAACAGTACTCGAGGGCAGCACCCCACATCAGTTCTTCCATAACACAGTCTGGGCTGGGTTCTGCATGCAAGACCCACCTAGCATGGTCAGCATTTCAAGTTCTCCTGGTGATCAGGAGGTTTAGCCATAGCTAACCATTTATCAGAATCAGTGAGGGGCTCGCTAACATGCAGACCCATGGACCCCACCAAGATTCTGAGGGTTCTAGAATGGCCCTAAGCATCTTCGATGCTTCAGGTACCTCCAGGCTATAGGCCCACAGTGCACACTTTGAAATCTACTGCTACAGCGCACTGCAGAGTGACTTCATTAGCTTCCTGTGGACACAAATCACCCCCAACTCTCTTACAGTTCTAGAGGACCAAAGTCTGAGATCATTTCCAGTAGATGGAGGCCAGGGGCCCAGGAAGATTCAGTTCCTTCACTGTTTCTAGGTCTAAGCTGAGGTTCTCAGAGTCTTTGGTTCCCAGCTTCTTTCTGTGTTTATACTCAGCCATGCTACATATTGCTTCTCAGTCTGTTGTGTTTGTTTGTGGTGCTATAGTGTAAAGCCAGGGGTTTGTACATTTTAGGCAAGCACTTTAACATGGAGCTACAACCCCAGCCTCTGCCTGGCTCTTAAAAGGACACTTGCAATGTTTTAGGAACTCAGATAACCCAGGATTGTCTCCTTGATTTAAGTATCTTAGTTACCCACAATGCCCCTTTCACACAGAAGGTAGCATTTACAACCATCAAAGCTCAGGTCTGGATACTGATAGGGGCTATTTGGTGAACCACGTTTACCTCATGCTTAGTTTAGATGCTTTGGAATTTGAAGTGGACAGGACTGTGGTTGCCAACAGCTCATTACCCAGTGGGGCAGTTGTTGTGCCCAGATCTCAAAAACCCCAGAGACCACCACAAGTCACAACTCTGATGCAAGCACATGAGAGTCTTTATTCAAGCTGGAGCTCAGGCCACAAACCTTCCTGATGCGACAGGATAGGAGAGCAGCCCCAAGGTCTAGGTGAAGGGGTTTATAAAGGAAAAACCCGCAAGCGTGGCGTTTCCAAGCCTTGGCATTGCATGAGAGGGTACATGAATGTTGATCTTTACACTAATTGGTTTATAACACCTTGTTAAACCACAGGGAGAGAGCCTACATAAAAAAAGGAGCACCTTGACCTGGGAAAAACTGATGTCTTCTTAGCCCACTCTGTTGTCATCAGCCAGCTGCAGCTGCTGTGTCTATTTTGCAATGGCCGGGGACATTTTGTGACTTTTCTCTGACCTCAAGGGTGGGGGTCATGTCTCTCTAAGGGCAAGTTATCTTAGAAGGGAGTCATAAAAAACAAAATGGAGTTTATTCTGCTACCTCAGTCCCTTCACAGTGAAGAAAGTGAAACTCAAAGTCCCTGTGAGGTGTTTTCCTGAACTAGTCACCACATGGGTCACTGGATTTCAATGCTACTGGGGACCTCAGGAAGACAGAGATCTGATATATTACAAGCCAAGTCTTGGGGACCCAGCCACACTTTCAGTACCCTGCTCCCTGGGTCAAAGTTTTTGTTTCTCATCGTCGTGGTGTGACTTTAGGAAAACTTTAAGCAAATTGCCATCCATGGGGCTAAAATTATCAGGATTGAGAAGGCATATTATGAACATTACAGTGCCAGTCACTACCATTTATTGCATCCAAACCAAAACCCAAAATAACTTTTTGCTTAAAACACTTAGTAAATTAAAGCAAGAAATTCCTATTTCTACCACTTTTCGTTTGCAAACTAGGCCCTAAGGAAGGACGATGCTCAGGAAAGAAGGCTCCCTTCCCTAGTAACGGGCTTTCCCTGATGTCTTAAAAATATACTTGGCACTCTTCCATCTGTGAGCCCCAGGCATCTCCCAATTCACATAAATGCTTGTCTCCCCATGGCAACCACTGAAAACACAAGGAGGGAGTTGCTCATTTGAGAGCTGGGAACAGCTGAAGGAAGCTGGTGGGTGGTGTGGTCTTCCAGTCAACTACTGGGATAAGAACTGAAAAGAAGGACTGGAACGTGAATGAACTGTTCAAGCCCCTCCCCTTCCGGCCTTCCTCTTCCGGCATTCCCTTTTGGACTTCCCTGCACCCTCTTCTGGCTGCTTTCTTTTGAAGAGTTTGGGAAACCCTGGCAGCTGTCCTCTGGCTTCAGGGACTTCCCTCTGGGATCCCAGGGAGGCCCTCCTAACTTCAGAGTGTAGAACTTTTCAGTGACAGGGATGGCAGGAGGTAGGGTGACCATAGCCATCCTACGTACAGAAACCTGCCTACACAACTGGAGCGCCCCTGTTACGGAGCCCTATTTCAGTTCAGCGGCGAACGTGTGCCGTGTGTGAGGAGCCTGTAGGATCTCACTGTCGGGAAAGGTTGAAGCTGGTTGGTGTGCGACTTTGTGTGCACATATATGTCTATATATATGAAATAGGAAGGAACCTATACGGAGGAAGGAAATACCTAAATAGAGAGGTAGAGAGGGAAACAAGACAGGGTAACGAGGAAGAAAGAAGATAAAGCCTCTCACAAAGAGTCGATATTTTGTGCAGTTTGATTGTGTGCAGGTTATCACAGCTGCAGAAAGCCGTGTCAGTTCCAAAGCAACCCCACCCACCAGCTCTTCCATGGCTTCCCTGAGGCTGTGGGTGTGTGTGAAGATGGCCCCATTATGGCCAGCAGACACTTACTCTCAGCACTTTGACCAGCTTTGAGACTCTGCTTTAACCTCTAAAAGAGGCAGCATCTCCAAACCTGTGGATATCGACGGAAACATTTAAGGGCAGTTTGCTGCATGGCCGTTTAGCAAAACAGCAGTCCAGACGCAGGGATTCAAAGTTCCTGGTTCAAAGGCAGCCCGGTCTAAAGAGTGAGTTCTAGGACAGCCAAGGCTATGCAGTGAAACCCTGTCTCAAAAGTGAGGCCTAAACAAACTGGGAGGAAAGAGAGGAAGGAGAAGAAGAGGAGTGGGGGGAGGAAGAGTAGTCACATAATGGGTCATAACTCTCCTTATTGATTAGAAAGAGGAATTAGTCCCAGCAACCCCCTGAAGAAGCAATGAAGGCTCTGCAGCATGTGACAGCATTGTCCACTACATTGGGACCGTAAATGAGAACCATAGGACCTCTGTCTCACTTCTCACAGCTATGGCAGTGGGTTGTCTGTGACAGCATCCAGACAGACAGACACTTTCATCCCCTAACCCTGGGAAGAAGAGTTGGCTGTTGAGGCTCTGTGGAGTGAAGTAGACGGCACATGTAAAATCCACGTCCTGACTGGTGTAAATTCTCTCATACACACATGTAAGGAAGCAGAAGGTGGTTTTGCGGTCTCAGTTACATGCTGTGAGTGTTGGCAAGCCACCAGATTGCATATCAAAAGGAGAAGAGCAAATCAATTTTGGTTCTTCCGAGTGAAGAAATATTATAAAGCTATATTTAAAAAAAGAATGCGGGTGTGTTTTATATAGTGTGGGGGACTCTGCAACCACCTAGGCCAGCAGCATAATGATCCTTGGGAGGCAAGAAGGTAGTTTGGTTCAGCATTACTAGTCAGTGTTTGTTCAGACTTCTGGAGTCTGGCCCCAGGTAGTTCATTTTAGATTTATTTAAGCACAGCACAATTTAGTGAAAACGTATTCTGGTGTTAATTAGCTCAATTCCATGTGCACAACAAAGCTTACATAAATCTCTTAGAGGAACAAAATAAGCTAAATTCATATCAGATGTGACTACATCAAACCTCCATGTAAAGTCCATAAAGATGGGTGTTACAGATTGCCTGGGGAAAGCTGGCTTATAATAAGGTCTCGGGGAGGGTCCAGTGTGGTCTCTGTCACACATATAGTGTAAAGGTCACCAGGCTGTTAACCACATCTGCTCACAGCACTCAGAACAGATAACAGATCACACATTCCTTTCCTTGAAGGAACAACACCGTGTATTTAACATGCCAGGTTCCCCTAGTGCTTACTCTGAGCACAAAGACCTTTGTGTCTCCTACAACACAGTGAGACAGAATAATCCTTTGGATATGTAGAAAGGGGCTGAAAGGGCTGGACATGGTGACACACAAAAGTGATCTCAGTACTTAGGAAGTGAAGGCAAAGGAGAATTTCTGCAATTACGGGGTTACAGAAAGCCTCTGCTTTTTGGAAACTTCCTCCATTGAAGCTTTGTTGCTCAGCAGAGTTCAGAGAGGCAACCCTGTGTCCCCCCACCCCCCAATTTTTGGAATACAAGGATTTGGTGAGTTGGCCAGATACCTCTCTGGGCCTTGGGCAGCAAAGGCTCTGAGGAATCCAGCTTCTCTCCTTCCCACTTGTTGTGGAACTCCAGACAACTCATACAGCAAGTGGAGATAGAAGAGGCATTTAGGGGGAGGGGTTAAGGGAACCATGGAGTTTCATATTTCAAGTTTCCATAGGGAAGTGTCCCTGTGGGAAAATGAAGGCATGGAGATACAGGGTCTTTCTACCCGGCCACAGCTGTCAGCAGGTGTTGGAAATAACTCACCCCGAAGGCCCAGGGCATCTGACCTGTGGCCAGATTTCCTGAATAATTCCACAAACTTGGCCTTCCCTGTCAAGCCCAGCAGAAGATTTAATAGTGCCTATTGATTGATGCCGGCTGCTGTAATCCAATTCTGAGCCAAGGCGCAGCCAGCCTCCAGGAGGCTTCTTGATGGTCCCTGGTCTCCTAATAACATTGTCTCTCCTCCTCCCTCTCTATCCACCACAGGCCATTTGGTCAAATTAGAAGATGAACGCAAAGAAGCAGATGCCTTCCTTTAGATAAGATCCAAAACAATTCCCCTGTGGAAGGAAAGGGGCATAGGTTTGTTTTCTTTTGTTCTTGGGGGCAAAGAGGGCACTGTTGGTGTGCGACTTGGCTGAAATAATGACAACCAGGAGGTGGCTCTCGTTCATCCTTGTGGCTCCTCTCAAGGTGTCTATGAGTGTGTGTGTGTGTGTGTGTGTGTGTTTGGGGCAGAGGGTGGGGTCTTGTCCTCATGATGAGTAGCTGCAAACTCCCCAAAGCAATGACACCTAAGTTCTGTGTAGCCTCAGGGTCCCCAAATTGGTTAACAGAGGCTTGGGGCTGGCTGACCTGCCTCAACCTTTATATTGTGGTTCTAAGTAGCTTGTTTTCTCTTTTTATTATTATAAATATTTTCAAAAATTCAAAAGGAATTATAAAAATAATTACTCAGGAGCCACCAGTATTCAGATGGCCGCTCACTGGTCTGGGCTAAACTGTGCTCCCTCAGGATTCCTCTCCCCTGCCCCTGCCCCATACATCAGAATGGAACTGTTGAGGCCATGGGATCATTACCAAAGCAACTGAGTTAAACAAGGACTTAAAATGAATCACAATACACTCTGACAGTAGCCTTATGAAAAATTAGGCTTGGGCACACAAAGAGATACCGGGAACACAGGCACAGAGGAGAGAGACTTGGAGGGCCACAGCAGATGGCACCCAGTTGCCCATGAGCCAGTGAGGAAAGGCACAGGAGAATCTAAGCCATCACATGTTGACTTTGGACTTCTGGTGACCAGACCTCTGAGCAATGAGGGTATGTTCATAAAGCCACCTGGTCTGAGATACCTCAGGACACAGCTCAACAGGGAACCACCTCTCTCATTCTGGTCAGTCAGCACTTAGCCATGGTCATTCCATTGTCTGCTCAGCCATTTGTCTTCTTGTTGTTAATTATTGTGGTAGATTTTTAAAGTGTCCCGAAAACTGCCCACAGTGAAGAGTACCCTAAAGAAGGCAAATGTGTTTGATAAAGCTTACCAGCCAACACATTCGATTGAGACCTGGTTGTAACTGGAGGTAGAAGGACAAGCAAGTTGTCTACCCAAAGATGACTGATCATAAAAACTTCATTACAGAGACAGGATTGGGGATGGAGAGACAGCTCAGAAGGTAGGGCACATGCTGCCAAGCCAGATTTCATGAGTTCAATGCCTGTGACCCACCTGGTAGAAAAGAACCACTCCTACAAGTTGTCATGATCTCCACATATGTGCATGGCACATGGGCACACTTGATGCACAAAAATAAGATAAATAATAAAACTTTTCAAAAAAAGAAAGGTAAAATTTTTTTATATACATATATAGATAGATAGATAGATAGATAGATGATAGATATTTTAAAATATGGAAGTAGAAGGCAGTCTATAAAGGAAGAGAAAGGAATATAAAGGGAGTGGGGAGAGGAGAACAAGAGAAGTTAATGATGGGGTAAAAAGAATATATTCATGTATATATATATATATATGTATATATATCATAGATACAGAAGAGTGTTGAAGTGATGGAGAGAGGAGGGTCAAATAAGAGCAAGAAATTATGTCATATGAGTGAGATGTGATCACATGACACCTATTATTTTATGCACTAACTAAAAAATAAAAGTAGACAGATCTCTAGTATTGGCAAATAGCTATATCCCTAGCCAGATATTGAGGTAGAACCTCTGGCTTCTTTGGGTGTTTGTTCTCTGGGTAGTCCTGGGTACTGTGTCCCCAGTATGGTCTACATAGTAAGTTTCAGTCAGCCACTGCCTCATAGATTTGTCTAAAGAATAAAAACTTCAGTATCCCTGGTAGGACATGACTCATCCCCTGGCTGTCACTCAGGCTGTGGGTCCTTTCCATATTGTGTCTCCACCATCCCTCAGGGGTGGAACCCCCTGCACTAAGAACTATTGGCAAGAATAGTCACATGTCCCAGTTCCCCCGGGTTGCTTGGGTCTGTGGAGTGGTTAAACACATCTTTGAGGGAATGTCAACCAGCTCTGTACAGCACCAATCCCAAGACACTGTGATGGATAGACAGTAGCCAGGAGGGAGGTAGCCAGCTGGTTAGAGATTGATCAGGATGGAGAGAAGATGCTGGCCCCACAGAAGCAGTGGGAAGAACAGAGAGGGTGCAAGTGGCTGGGGTCAAATGAGTTGTCCCTCAAGCCTGGCTAAGGTAGCTGTGAGAGGCTGCCTCCTAACAGGACTGTGTACAAAATTCCTATGCACTCCATTTCCAAGTCTCTAATAACTCTGAGGCCAGACCCATTAACATGGTTTCACCAAGAGTCATTTTCTCCTTTGCCGAATGGAAACAGTCAGCCAAGAGGGCGAACAACAAAATGTGTGTGAAGTGCTGATCCAGATCACCATTATTTTAGTGTAGAAAGGGCACAGGCATTCAGGAAATATTTGTGGACTCCGGTAGAATGCAGGGCTCTCCTACTGAAACTGTGGATCTGGAGACAGCATTAATACAACTCAAGGCTTTTGCTATTGACATTAAGACTAGCTCAGAGGGAAGGGAAGGGAAGGAAAGATCAGCTCCAGTACAAGAACTCCCAAATTCAAGCTGGAGTCTTAGTCAAGAGAGGGAGGAAGGGAAGTCTGACCAAAATTTGGTCAAGGGGAGGGGGCAGTCTTTGCCAGTAGGGTTCTTCAACCCACCCCGCTGCCCATCAAAGTCTGAAGATGGGACTATAGATTTGAAGTGCTCTAGGACTGGTGGGATCCTACACTATGTTCCCAACCATGTAGACTTTTGAAAATATGGTGTGTGTGTGTGTTCATGCATGTGTGCAGCATACATGTAGAGATCAAGGGTCAGCTTGCAGGAGTTGATTCTCTCTTTCCACCATGTGGTGGCCTGGGACTGAACTTAGATTGTCAGGGTTGGTGACAAGTGCCTAAATCACTGAGCCATCTCAATGACTCTTTTTTTTTTTTTTTTTTTTTTGAACTGTGAAATAGGATCTCACTATGTAGCCCAGGCTGACCCACACTCCTCCTTCCTCAATCTCTGGAGTGTGCTAGGATTACAGGAATCAGTTGTTCATCTCCACAGCTAGCTCAAGTGTAGACACCTTTGTCTCCTGTAGGAACTCTGGTTCCCTGGAGTTAGGTGGAGGAAGTAGCTGGGCCACAGAGATCTATCTGTGCAGCAATAGTAAGAGAACCAGTGTAGGCAGCCACTGTGACAGATCCATTTGGCTATGGTCTGCAACTACGGGCCCCTTTGCAACGGCGGGCACTGGAAGGGCTGGAATGGTGCCCGAGGAGGCAAAACTCCAGAAGTGGTCTTCTGGCCTGGTTGATAAATCCCAGAGCCACAATGAAGACAAAACACTGTGAATGTGACACCTGTCGACAGCGGCAGGATGGCCCAGAAACTGTTTATGAATGTGGCTTTGCAGTTTATCAGCAGTAAGCTGGGCCTGGGCCCACACAGAGGAGTGAAGCTAAGGGCAAGATTTGATACCGGGGAGGAGGGGCTCACCTCCAGCTATCCAGAGCCCTATGAAGGGTCCCCTTGTCCAGGAAACACAGCCTCTATAGAGTGAAGCTGGAGAGAGCTCAGAGCTCACCTAGCAGATGCCCTTTCACATGCAGGGAAAATGAGTCCTTCACATTGAAACAGCAATTTCCGGCCAAGGATACTGACTAGGGATCCTAAGTCCCAGGCTGGCTAGGAGCTTGGTGAACAGCAGAAAGGGGGAGCATATGCAAAGGTGTTTGACTTAAGGCTATGCCACTGTTGGTACCGGGAAGACCAGAGAAGAATAATAAGACAGACAGAAAAAGAGCAGCCCCAAGACACACACAGAAAGATGCAGGTCGCAGACTCACAGCCTGTTATTAAGATCAAATGGAAATGCAGAGTCAGCCAGGGCCCAGTGATTGCAGAGGCCGGCTGTCTTGCTTTCACAGGAGTGACATGCATCCAGCTGAGCTGGATACATGAGTAAACCTTTAAAAAAAAAAAGAAAGTTTGATGCTGAGGTCTGAAGAGACAGCTCAGCAGTTAGAAGCACGCGTTGTTCCTGCAGGGGACCCAGGTTCTATTCCCTGTGCCCACAATGGTTCAAAACCATCCATAACTCCAATTCTACAAAATCTGATGTTTTCTTCTCAGCTCTGAGGGCACTAAGCACATACATGGTGCACATAAATATATGTAGGCAAAGCATTCATACATAAAATGAGTAGATTTTTTAAGTTTGATACTACGTGGAAATAAAATGAATACATCCTTTTTTTTTTTAAGTTTGATGCTATGTGGTTATAAAGAAAGAAGGTTTTTTGGTGAAAGTGACAAAACATCCAAAGGATAAAAAACATTCATGGTGCTGGGGGGAAAATGAAGATCTAATCAGATGTGGCAGCACATGCCTGTTATTCCAGCACCAGGGAGCATGGGACAGGAGAATTGCTTGAAATATTTAACTACACAGTGAGTCTTAGGGTATCTTGAGTTATAGAATGAGACTTCTCCAAAGGGGGGGAAAAAGATGACTAGGGGTGGAGGATGAGGAGGAGGAGGAGGGACAATGAAGGGATTGTCTTTGTTACTTCTCTATTTCTGTTACAAAACACAGTGACCAAGGCAACTTACAGAAGAAAGTGTTTACTTGGCCCATGGCTTCAAAGAGTTAGATCCATGATGGTAGAGCAGAGACAGGGCAGCAGGACCAGCTGACAGCTCACATCTGGGCAAGCAAGAGGCAGAAGAGAACACACCGGAATGGTGAAGGTCTTTTGGAACCTCAAAGGCTGTCCACATAACCCTAGTGACACACCTCCTCCAACAAAGCTAACCTTAATCATTCCCAATCCATCAACTGGGGACCAAGTATTCAAGCAGATGAACCTAGGTGGTCCATTCTCATCCAAACCATCACAGGAACTATGGTCACACAGGGAAACTGGGCAAGATCATTCAGTTGCTACTTGTTCAACTGTTGGGCCTATCTGAACCGAGGGTGCCCTATTCTTGCTGCTGCTGACTCTGATATCTTAGACCCAGTTCCCAGAGGAACTGAGCCCAAGCCTTTCTCTCTTCCTCCTCCCTACTTTGTGCCAGAAAAATCTGCTCATCTCAAATGCCACCTCTTCCAGGAAGCCTGTTCTGACTATTCATTTCATTCTCTCTCCAACTATCTCTTTCTCCCATAATTCCCTCCAGACATTCCCTAAGCCTCTCCTCTTTCATCCTGACCAAGTTATCCAAAAATAGGTTGATAAAGAGCCCTCTTCTGTGCCTAAAATGGAAAAAGCCTTGGTGCTAATCCTTCCGGCTGAGTAGCAAAGTAGCTTATGCAACACCTACTTTACAGGTGAGAAAGTTGAGGCTCAGGTAGAAGAAGCATCTTGTTCAGAGGCAATAGCTATTGAGTGGCAAGCCCAGGAGTTCAGCCAGGATCAGGACTGTTACTGCAACACGACACAGCACACTCCTGAGCCCAGAAGTAAGGTCTGGTCACTGTACAGCCACACAGTCGGCCTTCTCTACGAGTTCTCAGTGGGTGGGGCATACAATGAATGGATCTGGTCACTGAGCTGGGGTTGGCAGACTACATGGGGTGGGGCAAACCCAACACCCCTCCTATTTTTATAAATAAAGTTTTATCAGAACCTGGTCACACTTATCTTTAGATATTGCCCATGACTGCTTTTATGCTTAATTGCAAAGTTCTTTGGCATAGACTATGTAGCTCGTGAATCCCAACATATTTAATGTCAGTCCTTTGTCAAGTGAGTCTGCTACTCTTGTTACAAAGCTCCTTACCAAGCTGCTTAAGTCAGTGCTTATTACTAAGTGCCAATAACCTCTCATCTTTTATGGTTTAGGATATTATGTGCATTCATGCTTTGGGCATATAATAAGGTCTCAGGCATATTTCACTGTGCATCTGGCATGTGCCACTTTGTTATTTTATAGACAAGATTCTTGTAAAAAAAGATTTGAGACTGGGGATGTAGCTCAGTGGTAGACTACATGCTTAGCATGTGTGAGGTCTGGGTTCAACCCTCATGGTCTTTGGGAATACATATATGTATGTGTATATGCATATATATTTATTTACTATGTAAAGACTACATAGCTCCCCTCCCACACACACAAACACACACAAGACATATGTAGAGTTTGTGCTTTGTTATTTTGAGTGTGATTCTATTGGCAGCACTTTGCCAGATATAGCAAGCACTGAGCCAGGCAAATCTTCCCTGAAGCAGATGAGGGCAGAGTCTCCTTGGACACCCTCTGTGGGGTGTGACTCTGATACATGCCAGAACAGTATTGATGAGGCAGCTTGGAGGCAAATGAAAAGCCTCCTGGTTGACAGATTGCTCTGTTTCCGCCTTGTGTCTGAGGTGATCATTGTACAGATCACATCCTCCTCGGGTAGAGGGTACTGTGTCTTCACGCTCTGCCCTACAGAAGCATCTGTGAGTAGTTAGAGCTGCCTACCCATCCCAGCTCCCTGGAGCTCAGGACTGGCCCCCGAAAGACTGGCATCTGAGGCAGAAGCAACATCAAAGCAGGGATTGGCCAACTCCCACCACAAATGCCAAGCAGGCCAGGCGCGGGCAGCACTCGGGGGCGTGACAAATCTCAGCCTGTCTCTAGCTTGTGTTCCCGGGCCAGTCTGCCCTGGGCTTTGCCACATGATGATGGGTCTGTCATTCAGCCTCACACATCTTCTCCTCATCCTTTTGGGACCTCTATGTCACTCAGCTGGCTACTTGGGTAAGAGTGTGTGTATGTGTGTGTGTGAGAGAGGTGGGGGGAGTGGAGAGAGAGAATATATGCATACATTTTCTTTTAAGGACTTGAAAAGTAGGCTTGTCCTGGGAGCACCAGCAGACTTTAAATTTGAAACTTCTCCGTGAGTGCTCAGATGGCAGGGTGAAGGGATGGAATGGAGTCAGTGGGGGCTTTGCTTGCATGATTATGTGTGTGAAGTTCTTTGTTGTCCCCCTTGTGACCTTGACTCCAGTGTGGCTGGCAGCTGCTGTCCCCTTGACTTTGCAGTGAAACTGTGCTCTGTGGTCCACAACTCCCCCTGGCATTAGGTGGCTGGGATGCTTGCCATCATTCCGGGCCAACTGGCTTGGGTGATGTGGCTCAAAGACAGCAGCCACCAAACCGACAGATCATTCTCTTTGCAGGTGTGTCCTCCTTTGCTGCCCATGCTCAGTCATGTGCAAACCTTCACCGTGGCCCTTTTCAAAGACTGTCAAACTGATTTTACCTTTAGGATCAAAACTTGCTATTCAAAGCTATATGGTCTATATATGGGGCTGATGCAAAGTCCCAGGAGGCAGGCTTCTTTGGAACTGTGAAGTGTGGACAACTTTAGGCAAACTGCAGTGTGTGAATGTCACTGTTGCTGGGCCTTGCAGCCTACCACAGGACACCATGGAACATGTGTCTTTCACTGTCTCACTTCTGTGGTTTCCTTCTAATGCCACACCAACAGGTGTGGGAGAAGTGAAAGCTTTGATACCCTAAGCACCGGCAGGTACCGCACCTGGTCTTTGCCAGCCTAAGGCAGGATGCTTTCTTTCCTTGCTGCTTCCTTTATTGGCTTTTGGTGATACACTGGCTCACCCCAGGGGTGCAGCTCAGTGTGGGAGGTTGGAATAGGAACCTGGTGGTGTGCTGATGGACTTGTCAGGCAATGTAGGGAAAATGGAAGATAGACCCAGTGGTGAACCTGGTGTTATCACAAAACCTGTCACTGGAGGTGGCATGGGCCAAACTCTTGGTGGTACTCCAGAAGAGGAAACTGAGTATTTGGATTGAGGAAGTGAGTGTGCTGGACCACGGACCACATGCACTCCAGACTCAAACTCTTAGACTAAAGTTCCTGTGTTTCCAAGAGTTCATTGGTGTGCACCCCTTTCCAAGAGGGTGCCTCAGTTTCTCGAAACGGAGTGGGGGAAAAGGCTCCTTTCCAATGAGGGGAAAAACCAAATGCTTGCCAAAACCTTCATTAGTTAATTGCCTATACTTTGGTACAGCAGTGTCCACAGTATTAGTATCAGTAAGTAAAGACCAAGTGGTCTTGGAGTCCCTTGGTAGTTGACATTGCCAAGTCAGAGCCATGTCTGTGGTACAGGAGGCCACAACAGGCACTGTGGGCTGCATGCCCAACAGTTTCCATTACAATGGAGCCTTCTGGGACTCTTCCAGGCTGGACCCTGCACTTAGGTGCTGTTCCAGTGGAGACATCACAAGCCTGGGAGAGATGCACAGGGCCACTCAGCACCAAAATAGACCCGCGAAGCCCTGGCTTAGCTGACAGCGGAGGGGAAGCTGCTCCCAGACTCATCCACCTGATGGAAATACTCAGTGCTGGAATGAGCTGTAAATAAACCAGACTGTGCTAAAAACAAACAGCTCCTGGGGCTGGGGGAGGGGCAGAAGTCGAAGGCCCCACACCTGCTGGCATGAAGTAGGTCAAAGGGGGAGGAAGGGGTGTGGGCATAGGGGTAGTGTAAAGGCAGATGCTTTGGCAGCAAAAGCAGCTGATAATTTATGGCTGCTGAAGACTCCTCCCATTTCTAGGAAGAAGCAAGAGAAGTGAGAGTCTTTGAGAGAACCAAGATCTTTTAGTGGGGAGCTTCCAGGCAACATTAGAGACATATATGGCCCTGAAGATCAATAGGCATGGGGCAAACTAGCCACATGGCCCGCCAAGCTCCCAGGTGTTCCTTCTAAGAGGGCTTTGGAGAGCCGCAGCCTTGGATCATTGCTGTCTACTGAAGCAAAGGGAGACAAGGGAGACTGGATCTGGAGGGGGCTCTAACAGGCTTCAGCAGCTAGTATGTACCTACCACCTCTTCAATAGCTCTGCATAGCACGGAGAAGCCAAAGTTGTCTACTCTTAGCTTCCCAACGCTGGCCAAGAGTTGGCGATAGAGTCAAGTTTGAAAACATAACTATCAAACCAAGAAAGAGAATAGTGGAGACTGGAGAGACGGCTCTGTAGTTAAGAGTACTGGTTGCTCTTCCAGAGGACCAGGGTTCAAATCCAAGCACCCTCATGGAGGTTATCACCCCAGTTCCAGGAGATGCCCTCTTCTGGCTGTCTCAAACACTACATGCACATCACGCACAGATGGAGCTCAGGGATGAGAGGCATGAGGAGACCCACCTAGGCTTGTTCTGTGAGGTTAGAGATCCAGGAATCTGAGGCTCAAGCTAGGAACTGGAAAAACATGGCTTTCCTTGATCTGACTACTACAAGCATGCCAGTGTACCCGCCCTTTCTGTTGGTAAATTCCTGAGCTCTATCTACCATATGTCTACACTCAGCTTTACTTTTTACCATTTTCCCAAAGACCATACCAGCCTCTATTGCCACCCGATAGAACAATAACAGTTCCAGTTGGCCCCGCCCCCTGCCATGCTTTTCTCCTGTCCCTTTTCATTGTAGCCACTCTGGTATGTGAGCATCAGTATCACCTCATGCACACCAGTGATGCTCCTCAATGGGTAAGAACGTTATGGTCTAGCCACACAACAGAACTCCGTAAGAACTGTAATTACAGCCTGTTCCACCCCCTCAAATGCTGTGTTGAGAAAGAGGAGACAAACAGGGATTCACATTGTGAGATTCAATTTGCATAAAATAGAGACACCCTCAGGATGCATCCTTGGTGTTAAGCTCCAGTGGCGCTGGGGAGCACGAAGGCTCGAGTTTACAGGCCTCTGCAGTTGGAGGGCTTTTTCTAGCTCTTAGGTGCTATTGTCTAGGGTCTATTCTCTTCATGGAACTCTATTGCATTATCGTGTGGGACCAGCATCTTTTTACATACCTTATCACTGGCCATGAATTAAGGCCAAACATAGATAATGCTCTGTGAAAATCAAAGATATAGAAGCCCAGTGGCCCATTTACCTCCTTATGTTGGGGATTTGGTCACCTGTCACTGAGACATTTAAGTGGGACTCGTTAGCAAATGGAGTGTCCGCATGAGGATATAGGGTCTGTTTGAAACCATGGCTCCAGCCCTGGTTACCTCTCTGTCTAAACAGTTTCCTCTTGAGGACAGCATCACATGCACGTCCTCTGTCCAGCTGTGGGGCCATGACCAGTCTGTCTGAACTTTGCATTCCTCACCATACCTACAGAGTTAGTCTCTGAAGACACACACAGTGTCTGGATTTCCCTTCAGCAGAGGCAAGAGGGTCTGTGTGTCTTCATTGCCTCAAGGCAACAAACAGGGGCCTGCTCCAATCTCAGGTGACCGTGTACATGTCCCGTGGGCATGGTGGGTGTGACACAGATGGTCATCCTAGCCCCATGCTAAGGAACAGCAGTTTTCTCTGAACAGCCCTTCCTGGCCTGGATCAGAAGAAGCGGGGCAGCCACAAAGCATGCTGCCTACTGACGCCCCCACCACCCCCACTTTTCCCACCGCCTTTCTTCAGAGGCAGCCGAAGCCCGGTGAGTACTCTGGACTTGAGTGAGTGGAAACTTCCAGTTTCCTCCATGTCAGCTCCATACAAAATGGCTCAACATGGCCACCTCAGAATCCCACTTAAGAGGGGTGGCTCTAGTGCCACTGGAAGATAGAAGTCTGGAGTGGGCATTGTGCCAATTAGGCCAATTCATTCACTCATCTGTTCCCTTGCCATGTCTGTGAAGAAGGAAGGTTTTTTTTTTTTTTTTTTTTTTTTTTTTTTTTTTTTTTTTTTTCTCATCTGAGAGTTAGATGAGATCAGGCTTGGCAGCAAGATGGTTCATCTTTTTGAAAAAACTAAAGTGTGTTCATAGCTTCCAAATCCCCATCAGCTGCAGAATTTCCTATTTTCTTTCTTTTCTTCTCTTCTATTTTCTTTTTTCTTTTCTTTTCTATTCTTTTCTCTTTTCTATTCTTCTCTTCTCTCTCTTTCTTTCTTTCTTTCTTTCTTTTAATCAAATATTCATGAAATCCCTGCCGTGGGGGTCAAGGATGAAAGAAAAAAGACAGAAATGGGATGTGGCAGATAGAAAAGGAGAAGCAGGCTAGAGAAACACTAGATAACAGATGGGAAAACAGTTAGCTGTGAAGCATCAGGATGCCTAGAGTCTGTTATAACAGATTGTCTATTTAAAAGGAAAAAACACTGGGGGGGGGGGGTGACTCAGAAGTTCCCACTGCATAGAAATAGAGCAGGGGCCAGCCCAGGGAAGCAACTCTTTCATTGGTCTGACCTCTAACCCATTGTCGCTTTCCTCTGAAGCTTCTTTCCCCAGACATGAAGAATCTTCTGGAACTTGAGGCTTCACCATCACCCTGCATTCAGGGGTCACTTGGCTCTCCTGGGCCCCCTGGGCCCCAGGTGAGTTCACCCTTCCAGTCCCCCCAACCCTGTGTCTCATAACCAATGGACAGGGCCTCATAAAGCCTTCCCTGTGATGTTCTGTGTGGCTGGTTTTCCTTCTCTGGCCTCATAAGAGTCTCAGGGTGAATCTGGCCTCGAATGTATAGCCCCTGCCATGATAGAGTTGAGGGTCTCATGTCATATTTTAGTTTGCTGCTTATATGGTAGTGGCTGTTGTTGTCATCAAATACGAACATGACCGTCTACCCCACCTGTGGACCTAGAAAGGTTTGTTCTCAGTTCAGGAAAGTGTCTTTCTGAGGGACAGTTACCTTAGCTTTCCTGGGCTCTGTCTGGACTACTACAAGCATTAGCAGTCCCCAACTGAGGTACAAGAGAAGACTGAGGAATGGGTAAGCTGCTAGAGAGACCTTTGCACTCCAGACACCCCCCATCCCAGGCTAATCTGCTGTCCTGAGGGCTTTTTCAACAGCTCTGAGGCTCTGGGTCCTCCATGGGGAGGAGAAAGAGGGTCCCAGGGTCTTGTAGGTCCTGAGCCGTCGTAGACAGGAGGCATCAAAATCACCGCTAAGCTACATGAACCTCTTATGGTTTCCTAGTGTTAGGGGACTAAAAGCCAAAGTCCCTGACCTGGAAGACAAAGTCCCATGAGTGGACTCTGGCTTGAGCTGCTCCATCAGCTCACACACCCTCTGCCTTGAACTTAGCTACAATGTCTGCCTCTCCTCCGCACACACAGCAAGCTTGCCTCAGCCTCCAAGGCCCTGCTTAAGTTTTGATGCGCTCCTCCTAGAATCTCAGAGGTTGGTTCCCTCCCTAGAGATACCTTTCTTAGCCAAGCCTGGTGACACCTATCTCTAACTCTGACACTCAGAGGACGCTGAGACAGAAGGATTACTATAAATTTGAGACCAGACTGCAACTTACTACATGAATTCCAAGACTGCTCAGGGTACAAAACGAAACCCTCCCTTTGGAGAGCAGAGGAAGGGAAGAGAAAGGAGAGGAGGAGAGAAAAGAGGAGGGGAGAAGAGAGGAAAACCGGGGGGGGGGGGAGAGGGGAGGGGAGGAGAGAGGAGGGTAAAGGGGAGAAGAGGGGAAGGGAGGGGGAGGGGAGGGGAGGGGGGAGGGGAGGGGAGGGGAGGGGAGAGGAGAGGAGAGGAGAGGAGAGGAGAGGAGAGGAGAGGAGAGGAGAGGAGAGGAGAGGAGAGGAGGGGGAAGGAGGAATGCCTTTCACAATTACCAAGTTTAAAACTATGGCATTGAATCCAGCCCTACCTGGTTTTCTAACTACAGTTTTACTGTCTGTGGCTGAATGCAGGCTGTCAGAGCAGAGCTGAGGAGTCTGACAGACAGCAGATGTGACCCTCCAAGCCTAAGAGGATTACTCTCTGGCTTTGTAGAGGAAAAGTTATTGATTCCCTGTGTACAGGGGCAGGGATAGTGTCCACCCCATTTCCTAGTTTACCCGACCAGTGGGCTATAACTAGCCTGCTCCCCATAAACATTTATTGACTCAGGTATGATAATGCTGCATTAAGTAATAAAAAATGCTAGCACGTGGGCCTGGCCTGTTCTCATCTCAGCAGACTCTGACAGAGCTCTGAAATCTCTCCGCCCGACTCACCAAGTTCCTGTGGCGGGTCACTGCCACACCAGCCCCACGCATCCAAATTAACCGTGGCTGGCTGGGGTACCTTGCCACCATAGCTTTCTCTGGAACTCAGTTGAGTCGGCACATGAAGGAAAACACCACACAAACTTAGTTTAGAATCAACAGGTAGCACAGTCGTTGGGCACAGCAATTATTATCCTAATCTGCAAACCATTCTAGGATAAATTCTTCAGTTGCAGATCCATTGGGGTGGGGAGTGGAGTGGGCTAGGCTTCCACTACCTACATTCTGGCCTCCACCTCTTCCCCCGTCCAAAAGCAGGTCTTTTTTTTTTCCCCTGCTTCTCCAATCAAGAAGTCCCACCTGCTCCTCTCCCAGTGACTGGTCCCCTGAAATCTTTATTCATTAGGGGAAGGTTCTGCCAAGCATAATTGTAGTCCCAGCACTTGGGAGGATGAAGCAGGGGGACCTTGAGTTTAAGACTAGGTTGGGCTACATAGTAAGAGACCCTATCTCAAAAACAAAATAAATGAGGAAACAAACAATAAAATCATCTGCTAGATGTTATAATAATGAAAATGAGACCTTGAGCTCAGAAGCCAGAGGCCATCATAAAGGGGCTGGGAGGTCTGCAGACAGGCCAGGGGAGAGATCCTCCTGTCAGAACCTTTCTCTGTTGGGTCTTGATGTGCAGGAGAACCAACCCAGCTTGTGGAAGGAGGGTGTCCCCTGGCCATCTCAGAATGGCAGTTCCAGTCGTACCAGTGGACCTCTGTGCTCCTTGAGTCTGAGTCACATAGAGACTCTGCTGCCCACC
This sequence comes from Micromys minutus, assembly GCF_963924665.1. NCBI lineage: Eukaryota > Metazoa > Chordata > Mammalia > Rodentia > Muridae > Micromys > Micromys minutus. Next base: position 28,245,634 of record NC_137981.1, read on the forward strand.
CACGGAGTCTGTGCAACATGAGGTCTCTAAGCCTGCAACTAGCATCATATGGGAACTGGTTAGAAATGCAATCTGCACCGGGTACAGTGGTTTAGGCCTATGATCCCAGCACTCAGGTAGAGGCAGGAAGACTGCCTTGAGTTAGCCATTCTGAGTTCCAGGACAGGCAGGATAAGACGTCTGTCACAGGAAAGAAAAGAGAGGGAGGGGGAGAAAAAGGAAAGGAAGGAAAATCACACACACACACACACACACACACACACACACACACACACACCCCTCCATTCCATCAGAATCTATATTTGTTCGGTGTGTGTTAAGCTCAATGATCTTGTAAAAACAGTTCTAACCATTTCAAGAAACAAAAGGCTTGGAAATAGAAAACAACTTCCCAACTCTGCCTCCTAACTCAGAAAGAAGGTGGATAAGCAAAGGCGGATAACTAAAGGTGGTTCCCCCCAGCTGTGGCTACCCCCCTCCTAGCCAGCTGTGTCCTCACCTGAGGATCCCCAGGGACCTGCAAACACTCTTAGAACTCTCAGACTCCCACTGCCCAGACGGTCATGTGACTGGGCTGGGTATGACCTGAGCTCTGAGATTGTTTTCAAAGATCCCAGGGGACTGTACTGTGACAACAGGATCATTTGGGTACGTTTGGAGAAGCCACACTTCTGACAGGTTGTCATGTTGGTCACTTGCAGACAGTAGGGGTACAGAGGACAGAGGATTGGGTGGGTTTCTCTCTGCCATCCCCAGGAATTTGGAAAACAGACATGAGCTTTTCAAAGATATGTGAGCAGAAAGCAGGTGCTTCTGGCTGTGAGTGTGTAAAACACTGGCGTTTTTAAAACCTTTGCTGGATGGAGACTCCTGTCTCCCACACACCGGGAGCCATTGTAAACAATGTAACACGCTCTCTGGACAGAGAAGATTATTCCACATCTGGAACCCGCAGATCATTTTCCAGAAATCTTTTCTTTTCTTTCCTTTTGTTTGTTATTTATACGACAGGATTTCAAGTAGTTTGGGCTAGCCATGCCTGAACTTGCTGGGCAGCCAAGGCTGGCCTTGAATACCTCTTGCCTCTAGTTGCCAAGTTCTGAGATTACAGGAGTGGGCCAGCTCCTCCCTGAGGATATCAGAAACAGCTACTCTCTATGTGAAACTGAACTTTCCTTCTTAGCAGGGCCTCAGAGAAGTGTAGCATCATGGGGTCTCAACAGGAGGCTGAGGCTGCTCTTATTAAATACCGAAGGTTCTAGGGAGAAAATTAAAGTCCAGAGAGTGCCATGAGAAACAAGAAAGCACAGGAGGAAGAGGAGAGTGGACCACGGGGCTGAGAGGTTCCTGCAGGGGTCCCTGAGTTCTTCCCCCACCTTCCCCCAGCTCACACACAGAGTCAGCCTGCTCTGCAAAGGCCCAGTGCCGCAGTCCCCCACCACAAACCCTCCCCTGCAGTCTCACCGTGGTCAGGTATATGTTTCCTTCACCTCTTCTCTCGATTGTGTAGGGTCCACCTGGGCTTCCTGGCAAGACAGGACCAAAGGGAGAAAAGGTATGAGCCTCTACTTTCTTGTCACCACTTGCTTTCTGGATGCACCACTGAGAATGTTCTGGTTGGGATTTCAAAAGATGTGATCGTTCTGTCTTAGTAGATGAGGAGGGCCCCCCAATGAGTGGATGCAGCTATAGAAGGGGGTGCTACTGGTGTGTCCTGCTTTGGGCCACTGACATGGCAGACGTGCAGTAACTGGTCAAGTGACCAACTGATTGAATGAGTCACAGTATGCTCAGGCCTCAGCCCTACTAAGTTGTCTGATCCCAGAACTTCCCTTTCAAAGAACCTTTGTTTATCTGTCTTCTCCACACACAGGGAGATCTTGGCCGCCCGGGAAGGAAGGTAAGACCCATGCTGTTTTGTCGCGGAACTATGCTGCACGTGCATGCAAGTGTGCCCAGTGCCAACCCCTACCGTGGCGGAGCTCTGACGCTGGCACCGGCTGATGACGTCAGCATGCTTGCCTTTTCTGCCAAGGTTAAGAGCTGGAGCCTGTGGCTGCTAGCATCTAACCAACTTCTTCCAGGGGCTGCTGGGCACAGTTCCTCAGCTTCATCCTGCCACCCAACGGTGACACAAAATGACCTTCGTTAAGCCGGAATAAAGTGCTTGAGTAGACAGGAGTAAATGTCTTTGCTTTGGACACTACAGTGGCTCTGAGTGAACTGGCCCTATGCCATTATTAGCATCAGAGCAGACAATATCTCTAAGGTCAGTGGATGTTGGCTCTTACGTTCTAGGTCTTGCCTGGGACTGAAGGAAGAGCAAGTCCATCCTAAAAGATGCCAGTGGCTTTAATATCAACAGAAGCCAATAAACGGACTTTTATACAGCACGAATAACAAGACCAGACACAACTTGGTGACTGTAGAATGCTGGCCTAGAGAGAATCCTGTGGTCCCATGCTCAGCAGCATCAAGGCCTATGTTGATTAGTAATGCCTGTCACGCGCATAGAAGGCACAAGTCAAGTGTACGTGCCAGCATCTGGCATCTCTGAGCTCTCAGCTGAGTAAAAACTCAAAAGTGAGTCCCTAGCTAACTGTGAAGTGAGCCACCAAGTGTAGCGCTCAAGACAGACACCACCACCCCCTGTCTATGTTCTCGCCTCATTCACAAAGGTCATTTGTGTATAACCCTTAGTTGAGATGGGGTTCTGTGGAAGCAGAGACGTGTGCAAGTGAATAGATGATGAAGGAACACTGGCAGGAGGGTCCTGTGAAGAGGGGAGAAGGGTGTCGTGAGAGTGTGCGTAGGAGAAGTCCAACACTAGCGTCCAACATGGGCATCTGTTTGTCCTTCCTTGACGCCTTGATGATAAGAGGTCTGGGATGTTGGGTCTAGAAAGGGAAGGTTCATAGGTTACTGGAAAGCTCCAGTGCCCAAAAGTGAGCCTCATGGGTGCAGGCTTTTATAGAAGCCATCAGTGTAGCCACTGAGGGGTGGGGCAGCAAGCAGGCCAAACGCCCTTGAGGGAGTTTCAACAGCCATCTGCTGCTGCTCCAAACACAATCCCAGCTCCTACCACAGGACAACCTGTGGAGAACCCACAGGAAGGAAGAGACGGTGGGTGTCTCTAGAGAGGTAATGAAATCTGAGTGACCAAGAAGTTTAGAATCCTGCTGGCTACCGTTCTCTGTTTCTTATGTAAAATAAAGTGTTGTTTGGTAAATTGACATTAAAAATCTATTTGACATGGGTTTTAAAGCCTTCATTCTTTGTAGGGTAGGAATGAAGGTACAGGGGTCCATGTTTGGTGGTCTTCTCTTACCAGGACCCCAGACGTTCTTGGCTGGAGAGAAGCATACTGAGGTATCTTGACTTTTGTTCTTGGTCTTTGAAGGGTAGACCTGGACCCCCAGGTGTTCCTGGCATGCCTGGGCCCGTTGGCTGGCCAGGCCCTGAAGGACCCAGGGTAAGTGTCATATATGTTTGGGGCTCATGTAGTACCAGAATACAAGGGGAACGATGGGTTCCTTGGGTCTTGTCCAGCGGTTGATCACTTTACCTCCTTTAGAGGGAAACAGCTGGAATGTAGTTCCCAGCCCCTAAGTGCTTCTTCACGTGGCCTACAGACCTTGGTCAGCGCTGTGACGCTGCTCCAGTGGAGACATGGGGGCTGCTCCCATCTTTCCCAGAATCTCCCCTTCCCCTCTGTTCTGAGAATGAGAGTACTAGTCTGGTTCCTCTGAAATGACCCAAAGGGACCTGTCCCATCAATATGGTGGGTGGAAAGTCCAGGACTCTAAGCAGGCTGGAGGAATGCTGATTCTCCTCTGAGAGAGAGAAAAAGCAAACACACCCCTATCTTCCTTTGTCTTATGTTCCTGCTGCCTGTCACAGACTGCAGGGTGCCAAGGCCATGACTTGAAGATTTGACCAGCAGAAGCCAGGGCAAGGCAAGCGAATATCCTCTGCTGCTCTGCCTTCCTGCTTGTGTTGGTAATACAAAACAGTCCCAAGGAAACGTTTCCTAAAAGAACTACTGTAACCTGCTGGAGAGATGCACTGTTAACAGTGACTGCTGTTCTCGCAGAGGACTTGTGTTCAGTTCCCAGCACCTACACTGTGGCTCACAAACATCTGTAATTCCACGTGCAGGGCATCCAATGTCCTCTTCTGTCCTCTGTGGATACTAGGCGTGCACATGAATACGTGCAGGCAATTTTCAATTTACTGTCTGTCCTGGCACGGTGCCTCATACTCACAAACTCAGGACTCAGAAGGCTGAGGTAGGATCACTATGAGTTAGAGGCCAGCCTGGGCTACAAAGTAAGTTCCAGGTCATCCTGAGCTAGAGTAAGATCCTGACTCAAACAAAACAAAATCCCCACTATAGAGAGCTAAGCTGTCCATCACAACCACCACAGATCGCTGTGGACCCCTTGAAATGCGACTAGCATAAGTGACGATCTGGACAGTGCATTTTCACTCATCCAGGCTTTAAGTTAGAAAACTATTCAGGGCTGGGGACATATCAGTCAGTAACGGTGTCTGCCACCACGCCTGACAACCTGAGTCCCATCCCTAGAACCCACGTGTGAAAGGAGAGGACTGACTCCCACAAGTTGTCTTCTGACCTCTACATGTGTGTTGTGGGTCACATACACACACACACAGACAGACACACTGAAATGTAATTTAAAAATCTTTATTGTACCATGATTTCATGTTGTAGTGACAATTAGATTAAATAAAAGGTAAACTTCTGGCAAAATTAATTTCACTAGTTTAGTTTTTATATTTAATGGAGTTTCTTTTTAAAAATTCATTTGTGTATGCATTTTATGTATATGAGTGCTCTGTCTTCAGACACACCAGAAGAAGGCATCATATCCCATAGCAGGTGGTTGTGAGCTACCATGTGGAGGCTGGGAATTGAACTCAAGACCTCTCAAAGAACAGTTAGTGCTTTTAACCACCAAGCCATCTCTCCAGCCCCATTTGATGTAACTTATAAAGACACTTGCAATTTGGAATATGCAGCCAGGCATGGTGGTGATATTTTCTATAATCCTTGAACTCAGAGGCAAGGAGGAACATCAGTTCAAGGTCACCATCACCTGCGTTTTCATATACCAGCCAGGGGTAGTTGAGACCCTGCCTAAAAAACAAAACAAACAAAAAGCCAAACCAAGCAAACAAGTAAACAAAAGCAAAAACCAAAGTGAACACCACAAACTAATCCCCCCAACAGTATTTAGTTGACTTTATATTTCTACTAGTTACAGTTTTGTAATAGAGACAATGAATAAATCCTACACACCAACCACCTTCCTCTGGTGTACATGCCCTGAGGCTAATTTTTCCTCTACTTGGCTTCAGACTGAGGGTAAGAGTGTAGACGAGATGTCTGAGAGACCCTCCCTATGCAAAAAGCAAAGCTGGCAAATAATTTACATGTGGGATTGTGCATCTCCGGAGTTCCTCACACTGTCTCCCCTGCCTTAGTACAGCCCTTTCCAGAAAAAGACCAAACATCACCATTTACAATATCTCAGTGAGTCTTCAGTTTGTCGGTCTGCCGTGGGCATTTTTCTTCTCTATTTAATCTCAAGGACCACAATGAAAGGTGGAAAGTTGGAGCCCTGGGAGGAAGCAAAGGGTCATATGGAATTCACATTTCCTGTTCACCCCAATACCCTGGTTCTATCCCAGTTTCCCTGACAACTGTTTCTGCTTCTCCGAGAAATATCACCGTGGATCTCCTTTTCCATGTTCTAATTGCCACAGGGCGACAAAGGTGACCAGGGTATGCCAGGCCTGCCAGGGTCAAGAGGACCAATGGGCTCTAAGGTCAGTGTGTGGTGCAGACGGCCATCCCCAGGTCTCCTCGCTAACACTGAGGAGCAGTAGCTGTCTATCGGGATGGAGGGGGGCACTAGGACACTGTCACCATGCTGGGGAGTCAGCCCTTTGGGGTGGCGGACAATCATGCTCCCAGGTGATGGACACTGGGATCACCCCCCCCCCGCCCCCCCCCCCCCCCCCCGCTCTCTTCAGCTATCGGTTATGGCTCCTGATTAGGCATTTGGGAACTGAGAAAGTCTATGCTGTCTGTAGGCCTGTTATAAGCACAGGCCTCTTGGATGTCTTTGCGTTTACTGCTGTACGTCCCTTAGGACTCACAGTACAGCACCACATCCAGGGACTCCTCCAGTTCTTAGAGCACGCCCATCTGTGCTAGGGGCTCACTATAAACAACTGCCTGCTTTCTTTTAGGGCTTCCCTGGATCCAGAGGGGAAAAGGTCAGTGTGCCTCTCTCCAGCCATCCCAGATCTCTGTCTGGACTCAGCTCTGGAGCTGGTGGTGGGTGGCAGACAGGGCCAGTCCTCTGTGTAGCCGTCAGCTGCAGTTCTTCCTCGGTCCTTCGGGTGGAGGCGGAGGGAGGAGAGACTCAGAGGAGGAGGGTTCCGGTAAAGAAGAGCTCCCAGTGAGGCCCCGCCCCACGCAGGGAGCAGGGCAACAAATGGGAGCTGGGGTCAGGGAAAGACTTTGGGCTTTGTCCAGTCAGCAGAGGGGCAGAGTTTCTACCAGGCCAGGTTTCTACCAGAAGCCTCCTCACCTGCCAAAACCAAACAACTACCAGCCAGCACCCGGGGATACAAGTCCTGCCAGTTGGGAGGATCAGAGGCCCAGAACTTTCTATACATTTCTCTTTACTAGATAATGTTAGGAGGTCTCCAGGGTCTAAACAGAAAGCATTTCTTTACTGGGCAAGCCACCTATTATAAGAGACTAGAGCTTTGCAAAAGTGAGGTCGTTGGCTTAGGGAGTTTTTCAGTTTGAAATGTTCCTATCACCACCCCCTCATCCCAAACCCCAACACAATTCGATATTAGACCATTGACTAACTGACTCTTTTGTTTTTCTCTTAGGGATCCAGAGGTGAAAGGGGTGACTTAGGTCCCAAAGGAGAAAAGGTAATGGCAAATCTGGATAACTGATAGGCTTCAAACAATAGAAATATCGGCTCCGGCTCCCCGGATGGGCAGCCATCTTGAAAATGGCTCATCAAATCCACCCACAGCTCTCTCTTCCAAGTGGTATTTCAAGACAGTCACAGTATTTGTTGTTCTTTCCACAGGGTTTCCCCGGATTTCCTGGAATGCTGGGGCAGAAAGTAAGTATCTAGAAGTAGAAAGACTAGACCTCAGGCCTGCAGACTGGCAAACAGAGCCCCCTCCTCTTGGTTCTTCAGGTAGAGAAACTGATTTTAATTGCGGGACATTCCAATTTGAGATGAGGAGTAAGTGTCTTACAGACCAGGGAAGCAGGAAGGTCTGAAGTCAACCTCCAGTTTAGTGGGGAAAGGCTCTTCCTTCTCTCTCCCCAAACCAACCATGGAGAGCACCCCCACACCCCTTTGCTTCTCCTACCCCCAGGAGCTCCATGGCAAGGTTTAAAAGCTGAAAGTTTCGTGAGGAGCGACTCCTGTGTCCCATCTGAACCACAATGGTTAAGGACCCTCCTATCCCTCGGACCCTGAGAGATGTGTTTGATTTGGTGTCATTGCTTCCTAAACACTCAATCATTTTACGCAGATGGCAACAATTGTATTTAAATAGTGAGACATTTAGTATCTCACTTGGGTCAGGCCTAATTTTAAAAGGAGAAAGGTGTGGTTATTAAAGAAAAATTATCCAGTAAATAGCCGTGGGGCGATGTACTGGTAGAAGAAGAAATGTGAAGGTGGCGGCAGGCAGGTTTAGGAAAGCTTACTCTTTATCTTAAAGGATATGGAATAAGGTTGGGTGTTAGACAAGGGAAGATGCCACAGCATAAAGAAACACAGAGATGACCATGTAGCAGAGTCCCTAAGCTGACATGGTAGTGCTGGGTCCTCAATGCTATAAGGTACTGACCATCTTGAGATAACGTGGTTGCTTTTCTATTATTGCTGTGGTAAGACACTGACCAAGGCAAGATACTCACACACACATAGTGTTTCAGAAGCTTAGACTCCACAACAGCATCAGAAGGAGCCAAGAGCTCCCATGCAGATCCATACTTTGGAAAGGGAGGGAGTAAGAGGGAGAGAAATGAAACACTGGATATGGCACAATCTTATGAAACCTCAAAGCCCGCGCCCAGGGACACACCTCCTCCAAGAGCATATCTTCTAATCCTTCCCAGACGGTCCTACCAAGTAGTGACCAACCAATCAAACACATGAGCCCATGGGTGCTGGTCTCCTTCGAACCACCACACACGCTAACGTGGCCATGCTGGATCCTTGTGTTATCGTCATTGGCACTGGAAATTATTAGCTCTACCTAGGTCATGAACTGGAAATGCTTCTAATATTCAAGCACATGTTTGCTTAGCGTTTTTAATTTTCAAAAGCATTCACTTTAAAGTGTCACTTTCTAGAGTAAAGCAGTTTTATGCTGTGGTACACAGCCATGGGTCTTTATGCAAGGCACTATGGCTTATCCTTACTTTAACCTGTCAGAAACTCAGTTCCGGCTACTCTAGGTGGATGCTACATTTTAAAAATAGATTAATCATATAAACAAATTAAAGCAAACTTCAAAAGAAAAGCAGGTACCTTAAGGTGTTTGGTCTAGATTTTCATTCCCTGCAACAGTGGCTCTCAAAGCTCACGGGTCACTATAAAATTAAATTGGGCAGGTTCTCTGGCCTTTGCGCCGTTTAGCAGGCTTGGCATAGAGAACAGTCTTACCCCTTTCGTGGCAGGATGCTCTAAGACAGGGCTGATGTGATAACCATAATTAGGTCTTAGGAGTAAAATTAGATCAAGAAATCCCTACATGCTTCCAGACAGTAAAGAGAAGAGCCACACTTCCTTCCAAAGACTTCTTAAAAATTTATATTTTCCTAGGCTGATGTTTTCTCCTGGCCCAGGGGTATGGTGAAAACATCTCTGTGGCCATGTGAAACCATTGACCCCTAACATGAACTTTAGGAAAATTCTTTCTTAAAGTTTTATTTTTAATTGTGTGTGTGTGTGGTGTGTGTGTGTGTGTGTGTGTGTGTGTGTGTGTGTGTGTGTGTAAGCGCGCGCGTACATGCATACGTGTCAGTACGTGTGGGGATGGGAAGTCTTGGACCCTCCTGGGGTTAGAAATTTTGTGACAATTCACAACTGCCTGGAGTTATTTTTAATAATATTTTTGTGGTGACTACAGGCATGGGATTTATATTGCTTTCCATATTTTAATAATATTTCTGTGGTGACAATTTGAACAAATACTGGAAGCTTCTCTTCTCACAAAAAGGGTTTTCATCTGAGCTGGACAGAGCGGTACATATCTGCAGCTCCTGCACTTGGGAAGTAGAGGCAGGGGGATTTCAGGCTCACCCTCAGCTACATAGATGGGCAGAGACTACCCTTGGCTACAGAAACCCTGTCTCAGAAAGTTTTCCAAATAGGTAGGAGTGAGCTGGAACTCAAAAGAGTACCTACTGGTTTGGGAAGAACCAATGAACATGATGTCACTTTAATCCCAGTACACAGGGAGCAGAGGCAGGTGGATGTCTAGGAAGGCTAGCCTGGCCTACATATCAAATTTCAGGCCAGCCAGAGCTGTGTAGTGAGACCCTATTGCAAAAAACAAAAAAAAAAACAAAATGTGGAGACTTATATAATCATAAGAATCAGAAACATACCCAACATGACATCAGAAAAGACTGTTCCAAAACATCAAAAACCCCAATGCACATGTGTGAGCTTGTACTAAAAATGTAATTATTCAACTAGACAAGAAAGCCCTTTTCCCTAGTCAGGAGTGACACAGGCTCACGTGCACTGAAATGCAGAAGCCACCACCAACCACGTGGACCAGGTTGTCTCTTCTGTTTGGCCACCAGAGCACCTGAGACTTTGCAGCACTAACCACACACTTGGGGTTGCCTTCTTTCCTTCCTTACTGTTTGGATATGAGCTCACCAGTCTCCCATGCTCCTGGGACAGCCCTACCTGGAAAGGACACCGTATAAAGAGGAGGTGCAGGCAGCTGGTGATAGGAGAGACCAGCATAGGTGTGTCTACTCTTTCTCTCACTTCTCCCTCTTCTCCCCAGGGTGAAATGGGTCCGAAGGGAGAGTCTGGGCTAGCAGGACACCGAGGCCCCACAGGAAGACCAGGAAAACGAGGCAAGCAGGTAAGGGCCTCAGGATTTACTCCCACTGAGGTCTCACCACTGGCTTGGAGATGTGTGAAGAAGCATACAGGAGTCAACTAGAGCCATCCCACGGCGTTGGATTCAGGCATCCTCAGGGCTGGTGGACAGAGCAGTCTCACTACTGACTGACCTTCAGGCTTCTCCCAGCAGCCGTGGTTCAAGGTTACAGGCTCCATCCAAGGTCAGAAGTAAGAGTGGCCCGAGTTTACCTAGGCCATAGGAACACATACGTCTTAACTGAAGCAACTGGGAATGGAAGAAGGCTGAGGTCATTTGCAGAAAATCTGCCTTTTGTCCAGTGTACTGGGTAAGATGGAGTTTTAGAGAAAAGCCTAGGCACTCCCTTGCTGCTAGTAGGTCTTTTTTGGCCCTGGTGAAAGTTTTCACCACACAAGCTGTCAATTTGGGAGTGGCCCTCTTTCTTGGATTTGTTAAAGAGTTTAGGGAAGTTGTCACTCTGTGCTCCCGCGTCAGCAGGGCAAGCCTTGGGTTATGCAGTTGGGAAACGGAGGAGGAGGGCTTGAATTCCTGGACTAGCCTGAGGACTGTGCTAAGTGCCCACAGGAAAACTAGCCCCTTCACTCATGAATAGATTCATCTGAAAGACGAGTTATGTCATCTTTTGTTGTAGTTGTTGTCTAGTTTGCTTGTTTTAAGACAGGGTCTCACTATGCAACATAGGATGGTGTCTTAGTCAGGCACCATCACAAAACATTATGACCAAGAAGCAAGTTGGGGAGGAAAGGCTTTATTCAGTTTACACTTCCACATCGCTGTTTATCACCAAAGGAAGTCAGGACCGGAACTCAAGCAGGTCAGGAAGCAGGAGCTGATGCAGAGGCCATGGAGGGATGTTACTTACTGGCTTGCTTCCCCTGGCTTGCTCATCCTGCTTTCTTATAAAACCTGACTACCAGCCCAGGAATGGCACTACCCACAATGGGCCAGGCCCTCTCCACTTGATCACTAGTTGACAAAATGCCTATTTCCTCAACTGAAGCTCCTTTCTCTGTGATGACTCCAGCTTGTGTCAAGTTGACACAAAACCAGCCAGTAGAGATGGCCTTGCCTTTACTACATCTGCATTATTTTTCCTTATTATTATTATCATAGCATTGCTGCCTATTTCTTTTTTGTTGTTTTGATTTGTTTTGTTTTTCGAGACAGAATTTCTTTATGTAGCCCTGGCTGTCCTGGAACCTACTCCGTAGACCAGGCTGGTCTTGCCCTCAGCACTCTGCCTGCCTTTGCCTCCCAAATGCATGTGTTACCACTGCCCCGCTGCCTTTTTTTTTTTTTTTCCAGATAGATATTTGAAATCCAGCTTTCTTTAGGGGCTGGGGCAATGACTTGGTGGGTAAAGTTCTTCCTGTGCAAACACGAGGACTGAGTTTGATCCCGGCACTGCCGATTCCATGGGCCACAGGTTCAGTGAGAGACCCTGTCTTAAAATAAGGTGTGGAACAATAGAAGAGGCCACCTGATGTTGACCCTTGGCCTCTGCTTGCCCACCCGGATACAAGTCAGCTTATGTCAATAATCTTAATTGTTGGAAATCGCTATTTATACTTGTGATGTGTATTCTTGTAACCCATATACTTTTTAATATTAATGATTTTGAGTGTGTTAGGAGAAAAATGTTATTTTGAGCACTAATAAAGTGTTTCTTACTTTTAATTGTGTTTTATGGGGTAGATGGTGATATATTGTGTACATACTACATTGTGGAGTGACGAAATCTAGTTCTTAGACATACATACTGCTTCTGATTTTTACTGTTCCTTTTAATGAGAATATTTGAACTCTATTCAGCCCATTGGCTTTTTATCTCCATCCTGGTTTTGGTTATGGCCTGACCTGGGTATTATAGACTTCCATAATTCTTTCTTCTTTCATTTTAAGATTTCTATATTTGTTTATCCATTTAGTATGTTCTTGTTGCTTTGAGACATAGTCTCATGTTGCCCAGGCTGACCTCAAATATCCTGGAGTTACAGGTAGTTCAGAATTATTTCTTTTCTTTTATGTGCATTGTATAGTTATTTTTGTCCTTTGCTTATAACTTAAAATCACAGTATGTGCAAGTTATTGTTAATGTAGAAACTAATGAATTCTTAAACATCTTCTAAAAATACCTGCATCATATTCTAATAAACAAGGAAGCAATAGGTTGTGTGGAGGCCCCCCGCCCAGGCCATAGGTAACGCCGAGAGGAGGACATGCTTTCTCCATTGTGCTGGCTGCTTCCCCAAATATGAGGCTCCTTGGACTTCAGCTCACACCAGACTTGTCTCCAGGAAAGCTGCTGTTGACTTTATCATAAAAACCTTCCTGGGGTGTTGTTATAGATCTGTGGAAGAGTTTTTACCCAATGTACAAAAGGCCCTGAATCCTAGCATCACAAAAAAGAAAAAAAAAAAAAAAAACTCCAGTTAAAGATACAGAACCGCTTCCTCAAGAGAAACCTAAGTTCACAGCAGGCAATAAATAAATAATGCTTTCCCTTTAATTCAGCTCAGGGAAACCTCCCATAAAAACATGGCACCTTCTGCACAATGACCAATGAAGCAGAAGAGCCCTCGATGCTGGTGTCAGAGTCAAGGAGTGTTTCCAGCTCCTTCAAGCTGTACACTTCCTGCACTCAGAGCCAGCTGGCCCAGCTGTCAGAAAAACAAGCCGTACTGGCTATATTAAGCTGGTGTGACTTCCTTTGCCATTCTGGGATCCATCTTGGTTACTATTCAGAATACTTCTCCCTGGCCTGGGGATTAACAGCCTCCTCTGTGAGAGTGGAATTGGAAACAAGTCAGCCTCATGGGTCCCCTGGGACAAGTATAGGAAAGTCTCCAGGGGACATGTTGGCAGGAAGGCAGCTCACTGAATCGGTATGGTGATTGGAAATAGAGTAGCTACAGGTGTGACTCTCTTTAAGAAATCAGGACTTCTTGGGTGTGAGGGACATTTGGCCGGGACATCTGTCATCCAGTTGATCATCATGGTTGATCTAGCTGGTCTGGCTGTTGAGGAGGGAACTCACTGGTCCATGTGTTTCTTCCAAAGCCGCAGGATTGGATAAGGAAGATGGCCTTCTCCACCAGTAGAGGGCTGTTGTTTGGTCAGGAGTGTAGATAGAAGTAGTTGTGCTTCCATACTAGGATCTCCAAAGGGCTCTAAGAAATCAAAACTTCTTTCCTCATGAAAGGAGATGAAGCCTGGCCAGCCACTAGGGCAATTAGCTTGTTCCCCCATCACCCTTCATTCCTCATAAGCTATATCTTCACTCATGCCATTTTGTTAACCTCAAAGTACCTAGGTAGGTGCCTATTTACTGGCCCTACTTTAGAGAAGATAAAACCAAGGCACAAAGAAATTGCATGAGTTATCCAGGGCCTCACAGTCAAGGGGAAATATCTTGACTGACAGATCATCAAAAATCCCTCCCCATCCACTGCCAACTTTGTTCTCCCCCTTCCTTCTTCAATCTTGGGAGAGAAGATGAACATGGCAGATTCTAGCCTACATGGAACTTAAATCTCCTGGGGAGACAGTGATGAAATGATCACACAATAACTTAGGACCAGTGATCTGAAACAGTGCTAGAAAAACCATTGTGTGTGTGTGTGTGTGTGTGTGTGTGTGTGTGTGCGCGCACGCGCTCGAGGGTGTGCGAGTGTGTCTGTGCATGCCATTGTGTGCATGTGTGCATGTGCGTACAAGTATGCTCTTGCATGTGTGTGTATGTTTATCTGCAAGTGTGCGTGTGTGTGCTTGGTTTCTGAGACTGAGTTTCACACTGTAGCTCTGGGTGACTTAGAACTAGAACTTGCTATGTATCTCAGGCTGCCTTTAAACTAGTAGCAACAGAAAGTCCGTGGATAGAAACAACTCTTCTGATAGAATGAAAATAACACTAACATGTAGATGAACACTTAGATGATAGGTCCAGCTTAGCCATGTAAACATTAGGCATTGCCCAGATCCTGGTCTGAAACGCCGCTCCCTAACTCATGCCAGGGGTGAGGTGAATTGGTTTTGTTATCCTGTGCCACGTTTCTAGAACAGATAATGAACTTAGTGACATTATCAAACTTGCAGGTGTTGCTTGCTCTGTCGCAGGAGCAGGGTACTGGAGGCCAGTTATATCCCACCATGAGCTTTCACTCTTCTGAACGAGGTGGTCTCTGACTTAAGAGGTAATGTGGAGAAAGACCTTTGTCATGCCATGATATCACAATGGGTTCCATCTTTCTTTCAGGGTCAGAAGGGAGACAGTGGGATTATGGGCCCACCAGGCAAGCCTGGGCCTTCTGGTCAACCTGGCCGTCAAGGTCCTCCAGGGCCTCCAGGACCCCCATCTGCAGGTAAGACTTTTGCAGCTTCACTTGATTTATACAGTAGCACTCCCAACTATGCCTTCCAGAGAGGCCACAAGGAAATGCCTACCGAGCTCTGCTTTGTACATCTTGCTAGAAACTGCCAGAGTCTCTTTTGCCTATCTTTCTAATTTCTCTACAATTTGGCTCACTGAACTTTGTTTTAAGATTCTGGAGAATACATAGAGGAAATAAAGAGAGGGTAAACTATATTGGTGATATCATTCATACTTTCAGTGACAGGGCACCTATTTCATCAACTACGATCTTTTTCACATGCTTCATGGCTCCAAACATTGTTCGTTATCTTAAAGCCAGAAGAAGGCATTGCAGATTTTTTTTTTTTTTTTTTTTTTTTTTTTTTGTCTTACACAGTGTGGTAAAAGATTGTTTATTTGCATTGGGTATATTGGAAGGAACTTGTAAAAAAATTAATTGTCAATCATTGAAGATGAAATAGGTATAGGTATGTTTTCCATTGTCTTAGTTAGGGTTTTACTGCTGTGAACAGACACCATGACCAAGGCAACTTTTATAAGGACAACATTTAATTGGGGCTTGCTTACAGGTTCAGGGGTTCAGTTCATTATCATCAAGGCAGGAACATGGCAGCATTCAGGCAGGCATGGTGCAGAAGAAACTGAGAGTTCTACATCTTCATCTGAAGGCTGCTAATAGAATACTGACTTCCAGGAAGCTAGAATGAGGGTTTTAAAGCCCACACCCACAGTAACACACCTACTCCAACAGGGCTATACCTTCTAATATTGCCACTCCCTGGACCAAGCATATACAAACCATTATACCCATTTAATATGATTAGCTGACACCTTTATTTTAATCTCTTGTCAGCTCAACATAAGGCCTTTTACAGCACCTCACCCATATAAAGACAACATCCTTAGGTCAATCTTCTGCTATACAAAAAGAATCACAACTGTAATTACATCTTTTTCTCCTTAATAAAATAGAAATATTTTTAAATTCCACAATATCCTTTTCTACTGTATTTATAGGAACATGTTTTGCACCACATAGTGAGGGTGTCATGTAATGTCCTGCTTTGTTAGACCCCTTAAAACAAAGGAAAGTTTACTCTGAGACTCTATCTTGTCAAGACGCCATGAAGTATCAGTGTCACTCAAAAATCTTTTGGTTTTTTTCCCCCTACCTTTCTAACTGTCACAAAAAGGTTAGGTGATGATCCAGGTAATGTTGGTGCATGTCTTTAATCCCAGCACAAGGAAGGCAGAGGCAGACAGATCTCTGTGAGTTTAAGGCCAATCTTGTCTACAGTGTGAAGTCCAGAACAGCCAGGACTACAGAGAGAAACTATGTGAAACAAACAAACAAAGCCAAAAAACGATTAGGTGAAGATCCTGGAAAACTGTTGCAGGAACAAACTGCTTTAGCCTACTCCTTCCCCACCCCTTATTCAGTTAATTGTCTATGATACCTGGTGACTATTGTCTCAAACTGTGCTTGGGCGTCACAGCATCTCAAGACAGGGACTGACAGCATGGTGGAAGCCTGATTTTGCCTGTGGGAAGAAAGTTCTTGGGCCTTGGAGTGATTAGGGGATAAAACCCTGAGGATCCTGGAGATGTGGTGATGAGGTAGATGCATATGGCGGTGGATGGCCAACTTAGACCTTACTGATCCTGTTGTGCTTCTGTGTATTTGGAAACCTGGCCCCATCTGACCTCAAGTTCCTTCCTGGGTCTGGGGATGGTGAGCAGGTTCTCAGAAAGCCATGTTTGTGCAGTTAGTTGAGAATCAAAACCCAGAGATTTAGCAGCCAGCAGAGTTTCTGTTTTCCTTCCCTGGTCTCTAGTTTCTTCTCTCCCAGACAGGGGTGTGGGGATATGCCTATTCCATTCTCTACCACCATAGCCTCTCCCAACAGGATGCACTGTCCTATCTCATGTGGCTCTTACCAATGGTGACTTCCTTTCTTTCCTTCTTTCCTCCCTTCCTCCTTCTCTTCCTTCTTCTTTATCCCTTTCCTTTTTATTTCAGTGTGTGTGTGTGTGTGTGTGTGTGTGTGTGTGTGTAGCATGCATGTAGATGTCAAAGGACTCCTTATTGATCAGTTTTCTCCTTTTATCTTGTGGGTTCTGAGGATTACACTCAGTCATCAGGCTTGGTAAGTACCTTTTGAGCACTCCCATCTCTCAGTCAGTATCTGTCTCTCCTCCCTTCCTTCCTTCCTTCCTTCCTTCCTTTCTTCTTTGTGTTTTGAGACAAGGGCTCATATTGTTATATAGTCCATGCTGGCCCTTAATTCACTGTGTAACTGAGGATGACATTAAACATGTGCGTGCGTGTATGTGTGTGCTTTACTGGATGTTGAGCACAGGCCAGGGCTTCAAATACAAACTTCCTAAGGCTCAGCTATACCCCCAGCTGACTCACTTTTGACAGATGTATTACATCTTCCTGCTGGATGCCCCCTTGAAAGCTGAGTCAACATCACATTCCCCTGGGCATCTGGTGGATGGAACTACTCAGGGGCTGGTCCCTATAGAGATTCATTCTATCCCTCCTGGATTACACCTGCAGTCTAGCAGGATTGAAGGCCATCTCTTCAGACTGATGTTCCTTCCCTATTCCTTCCTTTCAAATGACTCCTTTCTGAGAAGCTACCCAGAAGAAAGAATGGAGAGGACAAAGAGGGAAAGTGGGTCAGTCTCCCTGCCCCCTGGGGGTTATGGAGGGAATAGGGGTTTAGGAGAAACATCCCTGTGCCTAAGTTGGATAATAATAAGAGTTTGAGCAGGGCCCAGGAGTGACTCCCCACATTTTAATCTGATAAAAGCCCCAACCTACCAGGTTATTGTGACATAGTCCAGTATCCCTTTAAGAGTATGGGAGTTCTAAGGCTGGCCTGGGAGTCGGGGAGCAGATCAAACAAAAAGCCCCAAAACCACCCCAGAAAAAAAAAAACCCAAAACAAACAAACAAAAAAACCCTGTGCCCTCTGCCCCTTCCCCTTTCAAGAGAACACAAGTTGGCGTGTGTTCTGTCCAATTCTTCCTTTTATGTCTAAGAACCGAGAACTTCCTCAAGGCCGCAGAGCTTGCTGGTGATCCAGATTCCATCTGTGGCTCCTCTGGTTCCTCTGCCGTCTCCTCTTCCTGCTTCCCACAGGCAGCTCCTGGGAGAGGCGGAGAACAGGACCCTCTGACAATAGGGCATGACAGTAAGGCTGGGGTCCAGTGAAAATTTAGGAGTTTGGATTTCTTTGAAAAAAACACAGAAATCTGGAAACATGGTCTCGTTTTAATCCCAGGTGTGGGCTCTGGGGCTGTTTCAGATTTTCCGCAGCAGCTGACTATGATTTGCCTTGTGCTCTAGCAGGGGTGTGATTTCTGTCAGCTGCAGATAGTTTCTGTGATTGCAGGGTGTTTAGAATTCTGGGACTTTTCAAAGGGTACATAAATGCTAGCGCTCCTATAGGCCCATTGTTGGTTGCAGTTTGTTAAGTGGTTGTGTGCAAAGCAGAAGGAATTAGATATCCAGACAGCAAAGCTCAAACTCATTCCAAGGAACTCAATACACCCCTAGCAAGCAGAAAGTAGTCTAACAATAATGTCACCCCCTTTCCAATCCCTAATTTTATTTTTCATGGATCTCTTTCCTTTCCTCTGTCCTTTTTTTTTTTTCTTTTATCTAGGATTAGGGGGTTAAAGGGGTGGAGAAAAGGGGCTGTGAAGGGTGGAAGAAAGAAGGCCCCACAAAGTAGCAAAGACAGCCACAGTGGGGTAGAGTTTAGGCTGTGCCCTTCAGAGCATCATGGCAGGAAGCTGGCAGGATGCTGGATGTCCTCTGACACCTGGGAGGAAGCGGAAGCAGTGGGGAACTGCTGTGGTGGCAGGAGGCTCTCTGCCACATCCTGTTGGGAGGCCACCTCGGGTCTGTCTCAGCACTGTGGAGTCAGCCGGTGTTGGAGTTGGAGAGGGTAGGAATGAACATTTTAACCACTCAGGTTACAGGAGAGTGGGGGATGGGAGTGAGCAAGGGATACAGGCAAAATCTGAGATATAATTTGCAATAATACGATTATAAATCTGGACAGTTCTTCCCTGTATCCCCACAGGATATGAATGAATCAACATGGTACCTGGGAGCGCCTGTGTTCTTGGATCTGTCATCTGAAGGGGGCAGAGTTACTCTAATATCAGTCACACCACTAATGAGCTAAATATGTGAAAAGCCCTGGCTCTATGGGGCTATGGTTTTGGTGGAGTTCTGAGGTCATAAGACATTCCAGAAGGCTGCTCTGGTGCCTCTTCCAAGTTCTTCCTCATCTCTCTGGAGTCATCTGAAAATCAAAACCCAAGACTATGCTTTTCCTACAACTTCTATTCCTATTCTTTATTAGAACTGTAGTTTGATGTGATGTTGAACCAGCTTTCGAGCCAGCTCAGGAAGGCTGAAAGCAGGTGGGGGTCTTCCAGTGGGTCCTTTCTATGTGTCTATGTGGCATCTTCCCTATGGTCCTGACCAGATGCCACACGCTGGGTGCACTTTATTTGCTGCCCTTCTAGGATCTGTAACTCCGTTCCCAGTTCCTGGCTGTCCCAGCTGGACTGCCTAAGACCCAGGGCAGGCTGGTTTCCAGTGGTCCCTACTGTTCCCAGAGGAGGGGCAGGCAATTGCTCTAACCTTCCTGCCCCCCCACCCCCGTCCTGTCAATGGGTCCGGTTTCAGCGTCTGTCAGACAGGTGTGACTTCCACAGAGACCTTTGCTCTCTAATTAGTTACTCAATCACAGAACAGATATTCTGTTCCCAACATGTGTCAAGCTGTGGCTTGCCCTTGTCAAACTTACCCTGTTGGAAGAGAGACCTTGATGGAATAATCTCAGAATGTGTAGGCTTGTAAGCAGATGGAAGTACAGACAGACCTGAACGTGACAGAGTAGGGAGATCTGGGCAAGCTTCTTGGAGGAGGTGATCTTTGAACTGAGGACAGAAGGAACCTAAGAGACCCTTGGAGTAGGGAGGATGGATGCTGAGGAAGATGATTTGATGTGGGGACATCTTGTACAAAAACCATTTCTCTAGTGGTTCTCCATCATGAGGCACAATGGAAACATCTTGAAAACTTAAAATTATGGATAGCCAAGGGCTGGGCGTGTGGCTCAGAGGCAGAGCACTACACCTAGCATATGCAAAGGACCTGGGTTCCCTCTACAGCATTGACAAAAACAAATCTGCAGATGTCTGGAGGTCTGTGTGGAATCAGTTTTGGTGTGACTTAAGCATTAGGCCCTTAAAAGCCAAGGTGAAGTGTCTGGGGTGACGGCTTAAGCCTGTGATTCCAGTACTTGGGAGACAGACAGGAGAACCGATTGCCACTAGCTGGAGACCAGGTTGGGCTATATAACAAGTTCCTGTCCAGCCTGGGCTACCAAGTGAGATTCTGTTTCCGGAGAATACTGTTTTACAAAAAAAGACAAGGCAAAACTGGGTATAGTGGTACATGCCTGAAGTTCAGCCACTTTGGAGGCTTTGGCAGGAGGAATACTTAAATCCAAGAGTTCAAGACCAGGCTAGGCAACTTAGACTTCATTTCTAAATAAATAAATACATAAAGAGTATAAGTCAAACTGAGGCTGTGTGGTTGCACACACCTTTAATCCCAGCAATCTCAGGAAGCAGAGGCAGGCAGATCTCTGTGAGTTCGAGGCCAGCCTGGTCTACAGAGTAAGTTCCAGGACAGCTAGAGCTACAGAGAAACCCTGTCTCAAGGTACAGGATGGATAAGAGAGGGGAGTCAACATGAGAACTACTGACCAGGACATTACTGCAGAGTGAATTTCCTAACCACACTCTTCCAGAATGTATCTTGACTTTTCTTAGTACCCAAGTGGGGACAGGATTGGGGGAGAAAATGTTCTATTTTTTTCCAGGAGAAATAAAAGAAACACATACACAGAGGTTCCTTTGTAAACGTCCTATAAGAAACTTAGCAGATAGTGTCAGTGGGACTAGCAAGATGGCCCAATGACAAAGGCACTTGCTGCCACACCTGATGGTCTGAGTTCCATCCAGAGCCTGTGTGGTGGGAGGAGACACCTAACTCCCAAAACTCATCCTCTGACCTCCATTCATGAGCCCATGGTGTGTACACCTTCCCTCCTCCCCAAATAAAGATCAATCTTTTTTTTTTTTAATGCAATAAAAGTTTTCCATCCACTGCATATCCATCTACAAGATGACCTATTTAATAATGATCCCGAATAAGGCATGTCCTCCATCAAGGAAATCTACAGCTAATTAACAGATGATCTATTAGCTTGGTTCAGCCTCTAGGTGCCACTCTCAGAGCTGGAGGGCGCACAAACCCCTCATCTTTCTTACAGGTTGTTACTTAGCCGTCAAAGCTAAAACTGTTATTGGATCCGATACATTGTTCGTCTTCCAGGCAGGGTTGAGGGGAGACCTGACTCCTCCTTGCTGGTTGGTTGTCCCCTATTCCACCAGGTCACGGTTGGGAGCCTCTCCCTCTGCCTGTCTTGCCTTGAGCTCTCACTTCTCTTCTTCACACAGGTTGCTCGTATCACCTGACCTGCTTGGCTCTAGTTACACAACCGTCTGTTGCTTCCTAGGACAACTTGTAATGGGACTCAAAGGGGAAAGAGGATTTCCAGGGCCTCCAGGAAGATGCCTTTGCGGACCCCCTGTGAATGTGAATAACCCCTCCCATGGGGACTCCGTGTATGGGCATGGCTCCCCTCGAGTTCCTGCGGTAAGGCTCTTCCGGGGCGTGGTCTGGGTGTGTGCAGAGGATGCTCATAACCTGTCTTAGGCCTTCGTGACGTACTTCGGGAAAATTCACTCTCCTTTGTTACAATGGCTACCCACTCACTATGAGAAATTGCAAAATGGGGACAGAATCAAAGGAAAACAGGCAGCCTGTTACTTTGGATGTGAGGTCATTCAGAGACATTTTCCACACTCTTTGCTTTCAAGCCTAACTTTGATGCGGCTGAGATTATATTGTCTGAAAGAGTTGTGCTTGGACTGAGGATGTAGCACAATGCTTGAGTGCTTGCTAGTGTGCTCTGAGTTCAACATACCGTACTAGGTGTAACAGTCATCTTTGTGTGTGATCACTGATGAAGAGTCATCTCCAGACAACAAACTACTTACCTATGTGGGTCGCATCATCTTCTAAGTCTTGGTAGCCTGATTTAAAAAACACTTAAATGTGTTGAATCAAGGTGGATAGCTGTGGTTCCAACTCGGACATTTGACACTCCTCCCTGAGAAGCAGAGTGTCAGTCCTTCTGTCTTTCCCTGTCCTTCTGCGAAGCTTCTCTGGACCCTGACTGCTATGTTCTCTGGCAGATTTTTGTGGTCAACAACCAGGAGGAGCTTGAGAAGCTGAACACTCAGAATGCCATTGCCTTTCGAAGAGACCAGCGATCTTTGTACTTCAAGGACAGCCTTGGCTGGCTCCCCATCCAGGTACTCCGGGGCTGGCTCCTTGGGCTGTGATCCCTCTGTCCTTAGCCAGGAGAGAGATACTTCTACTAGAAGGAACACTTGCAGCTGGACAGAGCTTTTGCTGTATGTCTGCAGGAGAGGGCCAGACACCCTCCCTCCTCCATCTTCTGAGCAGCCCTCCACAGCCCCCTGCCCACACTGAAGGTCATCTGGAGCCAGGATTCCCTTTGGGAATAATGATCTCTTTCTCTCCTCTCCCCAGAGGAAGATGAGAGATACCTGCTAGACTCAGAGCATCTGCTCCAGGGTCAGAGACATTCCGACCTCGTGGCTGCCTAGGCATGCCATCATCATTAATGTTTTCCTGTTTCTTTGGCCAGCTGACCCCTTTCTACCCTGTGGGTTACACCGTAAAGCAACATGGCACCTGCGGGGATGGGGTCCTGCAGCCTGGGGAGGAATGTGACGATGGTAATCCCGTTGTGAGTGACGGCTGCATTGGTGAGTGGGGCCCAGCTTGGGAGTCCTGGCTGGGGGCTGGGGGTGGGGGGGGTAAGTCCTGGCTGTGATGGTTTTAGGCAAAGGCAAGGGACAATGTACTGGGGGTGGGGTGTAGGGTCCCTGGCCACATGTTAATTCTTACCCCTTCCAAGCATGTCAGCAGGAGAGGTGTTCAGGGTCATGTCTCCAGAGAGGCCTTCCTCATCCCTGGCCCTCTGTCTTCCAAGCCCAACTTCTTAGCAAACCCATATTGCAAGTTCAGAAGGAGAAGGTGATGGTCCTCACTTTGTACACTAGAGAGAAAGGCAGAAAGAGGAGTCCTTTTCTAATGGAACAGTGGGATGGCCAACCCTGCCTCCGGGCTCTTAGACAGTGCTAGGACCTGGTTCTGGAGGATTTGCAATGATTTGGGGGCTTTGCTGTTTTGTGTTGGGTGTTGTGGGTTTTTTCCATAAGGGGACCAGAGCAGGTGACATGGAAGTACAGAACAGAGTCCACAGCTGGCTCTGGCTGCCACTCAGCTCATCAAGCAGGTGGAGGGCCGTTTCCAGCTGAGCCTGGCTCTCTTGACTATAAGGGAGGTTTTATATGACAGTGGTTTGTGTCTTCAGAAATCCCTCCAGAGGTTGTCAGGATATGGCTTGGGGTCAGTGTGTCCATCCATGACTTGGTTTGCTGAGGTCAGAACTGGAAGTGTGTGGCCACCATTGCTGTCCTTGCTTTCTAGGAGCTCAAGGGACAGATGACAGGCACTGAGAGGAAGGGTGGGGTTGTTACTCTCTCGGTGTAGCTGCACCAGACCTCTGACAACTTTTGGATGACAATCTATGGGGTGCTGCCTTTTCTAAGGATCCTGTTCACAGAAGGCATCATAATCAAATGAAAGTAGTGGAGTCTCCTTGCCCTTTAAACATGAGGATGGGCCAGGCATTGTAGCACTTAACTATAATCCCAGCATTTAGAAAGCTGAGGTAGGAAGATTGCCAAAAGTCAAAGGCCAGTATGAACTACATAACTAGACCCTGTGTAGTAGGTATGTAGGTGGGTAGGCAGGTGAAGAGATGGGTGGATGGATAGATAGATAGATGATAGATAGATAGATAGATAGATAGATAGGAAAGCAAAGGTCTTTGTGGAGGTGGCATGATTCCTCAGGCCCAGCCTAGTGGTAGCTTGCCTCTCCAGAGCTCTTGCTTCCCCACGCTCTCTCACTGGGTTCTGCTCTTCCAGTCTTCTAAGCCTTACTTTACCAGTGCTCTACACTGGTTCTGTGAAGGGGAGACAGTGCCACCATCTTAGTTTTAGAGATGACATGAAGGCTCTTGTCCCCGGTCTGCTGTACAGAACCTTCGTCTCACTGTTCTTACTTCAGGGTTTATCAGTGTGATGCTTGGTCTTGGATGAGTCTGAGGCCTTACGGGAGTTGGTTCTGAAGTGGGAGCAATGCTCTCGGGACTCCTCTTGGTCACACTGTTCTTACTATGTAGGCATGCCTGTTCCATCTTGCCCTTTCTCAGAGCTATACGTTTTGTCCCTCTAGACTGTCATCGGGCCTACTGTGGAGACGGTTATCGGCACCAGGGTGTGGAGGACTGTGACGGCTCTGACTTTGGCTACCTGACATGCGAGACCTATCTCCCTGGGTAGGGAGGCCCTTATTGCAGGCTCCCCCTCCCATGCTTTCCTTCACAGAGGTTTTTCAAGGATCCTTTGTCATGAGTCCAATATCCTCAGCTTTATTGCTTTTAT
The DNA here is from genome assembly GCF_963924665.1 of Micromys minutus. Taxonomy (NCBI): domain Eukaryota; kingdom Metazoa; phylum Chordata; class Mammalia; order Rodentia; family Muridae; genus Micromys; species Micromys minutus. The sequence goes on from NC_137981.1 coordinate 28,269,920, forward strand.
CGCTTACCTTCCTTCTAACATGCCTTCAGCCGGCAGGCAGGGAGTAGGCCACCTTTCCCTCAGTTACCTCTGCCCCACACTCTCGGGGGTCTCCTCAACACTCAGCCTCCAGCACATATCAGCCTATGTAACCTGTCTGCAGGAGCTGCACAGCTCTAGCTACCCCAAAACTCCAACTCTGGATTGGCTCAGCCAGGATTCCAGTGTGCGTGTGAACTAAGGAAGGCTCCTCCTAGCCGCCTACCAGATCTACCCAGACTGAGCTGCTAATGTCTCCACAGAGTCCTGTAGTATCCTCTGACACGGGGCTAAGGGCTGAGCAGAGCCTACACTGTCCAACATGGCAGCCCCTCTGTTCCATGTAGCCATTCAAGTTTTAAAATCATTAGAATTTCTAAATTTAGTTCTTCAGTCACACTAGCCAATTTTTTTATTGGATATTTTTAATTTTACATTTCAAATGTTATTCCCCCTCCCAGTTTCCCCTCCATACTCCCACTACCTTCCCCTCCCCTCCCCCTACTTCTATGAGGGTGCTCACCTACTCACCCATCCCTTCCTGCCTCCCTGCCCTGACATTCCCCTACAACTGGGACATCAAGCCTTGGCAGGACCAAGGGCTTCTCCTCCCATTGATGCCCAATAACCAAATTTTAAGAGTTCACTAAGCTGTACCAGGCCAATGCTGTCCCTTGGGCACAAATAGAATACAGTTGCATTAGTACAAAATGAGCTCATAAGCAGCATGGACCCCTTAGACCTTGAGAAGGGGGTGTCTCCTAGAGGATGTGTTAACATCAGGGCACTATTTCTCTCACCTTTGTCCCTCTGCTAGAGCTTAAAGTGGAAAATTCCAGAAATCCACACCTCAAATATAAAAGATTCCCTAAACTTTGGCCCTTGTGAGGGTCATGGTAGTCTAATACAGTTGGATCATTTTTTTAGAGTGTGCTTTTCCCTGCCACTATGCTGTCTGCTGTCCCTGCCCTGAGCGGTGTCTTTGCCTCCCACAGATCATACGGAGACCTTCGGTGCACCCAGTACTGTTCCATTGACTCCACACCCTGCCGCTACTTCACGTGAGAGGCTGCAGGAACGGAGCCGGTGGCTGTTTCTCTAGCCTCCATATCAAGCTGGCCTTGCCCTCTCCTGGGACAGTGCCCGTTGACCTTCATGTGACAAAACAAGGATATATTCTTGCTGCTACGACATGCTTTTGACTCAGTATGACTGGAAGAGTTTTGGACCACTGAATCCTGTCTTAATTAAAAGAACCAGAAACCTTCTATATGCCCAGCCCTGGAAACTGTCCCCCACCTCCTAATCTGGCTAAGCAGCTGGCTGTAATGCCTTATCTCTTCTGGAAAGATGCTGGCTCAGGCCATGGATTTGGCTTAGCACTGTTAAGCATACAGGTATCTACAGGCCTGGTGTGGTTTGTTCTGGTCTCATCCAGGTTTAGGGGTGCTCATAAATAGGCTTCTGCACCCCCAAGCACAGCTGTTCTGACCCAAGGCAGCCAGCTGTTGGGTCTCTCAAGATTTAAGAACCACAAATAGGAGGTGAGAGCAGTCTCCTGGTTCAGCTCCCAGCTTCAGACCTGCTGAGGGACCCTTCAAGTGGCCAGAGCCTGGAACAGCTTCATGTTGATCAGTCAGAGGTACCGAGAAAGTCACAAGGTCTAAGCTTAGCCCCAAGAAGCGAGTGAAGCTGAGTCACTTGTCGTTTGACCCTCTACCAGAACAGAAACCTTCCTCCTCGTGAAGTTCTCTGGGGGTGCCATCTTGACCTGTGGTTCTCTTTGCATCTTGACCTCTGACTTAACAGTGCGCTTCACAACTGTGTCCTGTGTGGGAGACTCACCCCTCATGCCCTCACCGGGGCACGTGCTGATGTTTTCTCATGCTGGCTTCCCTGGTTTGGGGCTCTGTTGTCTCATCCTTGTTGGCTGCAGGAAGGGCCCCGTGACCCTCTCCCATGCACATCCTGCAACACCCCTTGTTCCCTCACTGTGGGCTCAACCTCTTCCCTTTTCCTGGGATTCTTATTCCTAAACCCTGCATATCTGACAACTGGCTTTCCCACATTTCCTAAATGGGGTTTGGCTCTATATGGGGACAGCATCGCTTTCTGTCCCCTTCCCCAATACACACACATGCCTTGCCACTACATAGGCTGCCTCTGGGCTGTGCAAAGCTCTTCAGTGAGCCTACTCTTGAGAACTGGTAGGTGGCACCTTCTAACCCAGCAAGTCAGAGGTGGGAACTGTAGTTCCTGAGAGATATCAGCCTGAGGCTGTCTTCACAGACAGACAGCTTTGCTATTTACTATTCTGGGGCTTCTGGGTGGGCAAATGAGAAATAAAAGTGATTCTTGGCTGTGGCCCACCCTCCCTTGGGTGCTGTGGTGAGTGCTGCCTGCTCCTGGGTAGAGAGGGAGGATTGGGCTCAGTTCTGTTTCTCAGATCCAGACGTCTGGATTCACAGAGCACCCAGCTTCCTCGAGGATAAAGGAGAAAACTGATGTCCGAGGGGGCGGGGAGGGGTAGTGAGACTTGCTAGCATGGTCCTGGCTATAACCCTGCTTGAGGACCTGTTTAAGATGGTGGAGACTGAGTGCTATCTGTAGATCTAGCTAAGAGGCATCCTGTCCTGAGTCCCACGCCTTGGGGAGCAGCACTTGAGGCCTTGGGTAGCCTGACCCTCTTCACAGGCAGGCATAGAGTACACATGTGCCAGGTAAATGTCTTCTGAGGTAACGCTATTGCCAGCATGGAGATAGTTAAGGAGCTACAGTGTGGTAAGAACATTGCTGGACGCTCCCTAGGTTGATGCCTAGTGAAGCACCTCTCCTAGCCTCCATAGGAAGAGTTAGCCAGAGGCTGGACTTTCTTCCAACTCCACCAGCTTGCCTGTGTAGATGCTGCTCTGTAACTGACAGGGCACTCCCCAGAGATGCCAAGGGATCCCTCAGCTGCCCCTGAGGCTGTCCCATGGGTCTTATAATTATTCAGTCTATCGTTGTGGTGGTGGTGGGGGGATCAGGGTGGTGGGAACTTGAAGCAGCTGGTCACATCCATAGTCTAGAGCCAATTGAGAAACTGATACATGCATGTGTATGTGTGTGTGTATAGTGTGTGCACATGCATGCTCAGCTCATGTTCTCTACTCTTTGTTCAGGCTCACTGCCTAGGGAATGGTCCCACCCACAGTGGGCTGGGTCTTCCCCACATCGATAAACATGATAGTCTCTCAGCAACATCCCCACGGATATAGACAATCCTTCATCAAAACTCTCTTCCAAGGTGCTTGCAGACTGTGTGGAATTGACAAGGCTAACACCCTCCATCCTAGTGGCCGTCACTCTGGTTCTTCTCTCTTTCTGATAGGACCCAAGCTCTAGACAGGTTCCGTATGGTCTAGTAAGAGAGGCTAGCTCATAGGGTACCACAGCTGAAGAAAGATGGGGAGGAGTTTAGGGAGTGGGGATTGGATTCCCATATTTGGATTATTGGTTACTGGCTTGGGTCTAATAAATCAGCTATCTAGAGAGCCAACAGTGGTTTTTGTTTTGTTTTTCTCCCTTAAAGCTGGTTATGAGAGCTGATTTGGGGACCTGTTTAGACCATATCTCTTACTGCAAAATAGTAAAAAAAAAAAAAAACCAAAGAAGTTTCCATCACTTGCAGGAAGACAAAGTACCAGAACAAGGGACAGCTCTTTATGCCACAACAGAGAGAACAGGATTTGAGGAAAGATGCACATAAGCTGACTATAAATTGAACAGTGATGGTCTCGGCTCAGAGCACAGCAGGCTACTCAAAACAGATTGACATCAGACCCCACGGCAAAGTGGGTGCAGGCCTGCTTCTTTGGAGATTCCAGAGTTGAATGAGACGCATAGGGAGTGTTTTGCCTGAAAACCTATCAGGAATTCTGAGGCTGGGAACTGGCTAGTCATTCTGCAAAGGGCTTTCCAGACAAGCACCAGGACCTGAGTCCTGAGTACTATCCAGAATCAATGTTTTAAAAACATAAAGCTGGGCACGGAGGTGTGCACTTGTAATATCATCGCCAAGGAAGCAGACAGAGGCGGATCCCTGGGCTCAGTGTCCGGCAGCCAGCTGTCAGGGTTTCTGTTCCTGCACAAAACATCATGACCAAGAAGCAAGTTGGGGAGGAAAGGGTTTATTCAGCTTACACTTCCACATTGCTGTTCATCACCAAAGAAAGTCAGGACTGGAACCCAAGCAGGTCAGGAAGCAGGAGCTGATGCAGAGGCCATGGAGGGATGTTGCTTACTGGCTTGCTTCCCCTGGCTTGTTCGGTCTACTTTCTTATAGAACCCAGGTCTACCAGCCTAGGGATGGCACCACCCACAATGGGCTGGGCCTCCCCCTTGTTCACTAGTTGAGAAAATGCCTTACAGCTGGATCTCATGGAGGCATTTCCTCATCTGAGGCTCCTTTCTCTGTGATAACTCCAGCTTGTGTCAAGTTGACACACAAAACCAGCCAGTACACCAGCCAACCCTATTTAGCGAGTCTCAGGGTAGTAAGAGACCCTGTCTCCAAAAAGGAAAAAGGAGGAACAGCACCCATTGAGATTGTCCTCTAACCTGCACACACATGTACTTGCACACATACATACATACATGTAGAGAGGAGGGAAATAAGACAGGAGAGAGGGGACAGAGGAGAGAGGGTGAGGAAAGAGAAGAGAGAAAGGAGGGTGGGGAGAAGGGGGAGAGGAGAGGAAGAGAAAGAGGAGAGAGAGGGGCAATTCTGTGTTAGGCTAGAAGTTGAAATTGCTTTCCTATGTTAGCATGACCATGGGACCAAGTCTCCCAGGCAACAGTGGAATGCTCCAAACACACTGATAGGCTTTTGAGACAGGAAGGAGTAACCGGCTACAAATTCAGTCCCAAAGGCTGCAGGAGTGAGTGTCAGGTGGTAACAATAACAATGCAAGGCCGGACGTCCCCTGAAAAGGCAGCAGCAGCCATTCTGCAGAGGAAAGGCCACTTGAAACTGCAGTGACAACAGCCAGCCGGTGGAGAAAAGTGTGGTGTCTGCTAAGGCAGTCTGGTAAACCGAAGGGGTCTGGGTGGCTTTGAGTCCTTCTTGGCTAAGTTTTTACAACTCTCATTACGGAACTTCTTTTTGATGGTTTCATCAGTAAGAGAGGCCCATGTTCTAACCAATTTACTCCCGGGGACACAGTCAGTCAGAGGTCGGGCTAGGTCTCCTCACTACCCAGCTGTAAAGTTACTCGATGTATGTGTAAACAAAGCATGGCCTCTGGAGAGAGCCTAGCAACTAGAATTTAGGGAACGTGGTGGAACAGGGTACTTCCTGCCACACACAAGTATCTATCACCCTGATAGCAACACAGAGAACAAACTGGGCATATCGATGGAGAACCTACAAAGCTCTTCATGACTGATGGGTCAGCCTGTGCCTCAGTGACTGTTCCTGGGAATCTAGACCGTTCCATCTTCTGTAGTAGAGCAAACTAGTTTAAATCATCAGTGAAGTTCCATTCTCCCACCTGTGTGGCGAGATCAGCTCCTGCATCAAGGCCCTTGGCCACTGACCAAGGATCTCACCTCAACATTAGTTGTATGTGTGCCAGCGGTTCCAGGTGTCCCAGGAGCAGAGGTTCCTTGGCATATGACAGAGTGAAGCTGGGTGTCACGGTGCTCACTTGTGATCCCAGGACTTGGAGGCTGACGCAGGAGGACAATGAGTTCAGGCTTATGCTACATAGCAAGTTCAAAGCCACCCACACACAACAGTGAGACCTTGTTTCATAAATGAAAATAATAATAATAATTAAGGACATGACTACTAGGTACTAGAGGAGAGGGTTTGTTGTAGATAAAAGGAAGAGGATGGCCAGAGGCAGACACATCTGGGAGAATCCAGTTTGTGACCAAACTGAGCTGGGCCAGATAGCGTGTGTGTGTGTGTGTGTGTGTGTGTGTGTGTGTGTGTGTGTGTGTGTGTTGTGAGTGGGGGAAGGGGGAAGCCACCAACCAAAATCCCTGGTCTTGGCCAAGAGACTAGCTAAGAGAATAACAAAATGGCTGCATTATATAGGAAAGGGCAGCTGGGGGAAGAGCAGCCCAGCCCCTGGGCTGGAGAAGTTTAGGGTAAGAGGTGGGCTATATTAACCATATCTGGGTATGCTGGGAGAACCTGGCGACCAGGTCTGCTTTGATGTGAAATAGTCAACACACATCAACTTGTCCTAGGTTTGAGACCTAATACCAACTCCAATGAGCTAGAGGGAGTGAACCCACATTTCCCTTATCTGAGCGGCTCCCATCTGAGGGCCCACTCAAGGGAAATGGTACCATTTCTTCTAGCTTTTGTGGGTATGAAAGGGGTCATTTATGACACTTTGTCCTGCAAGGCTCTGATGCCTCCAGTTTCCCATGATGCATCTGGCTACAGTAGGTATGAGGCAGAAGTGTGTGAAAAGTGTGAGTGCGTGTGGGGGTACTTTAAATATGCATCTATTACAGCCCTGAAGTCTAGGCTTCCTCCTTTTGAATGGGAGAGGGGATGCCTTGACCAATAGAATACTGTGACTTCCTCAGATGATGTCATAGGTCATACAGCTTCTCAGAATACACCTAGAGGGAGTCATTTTGTTTTCCAGAAGAAAGCCAATTACCCTGAGATGGCTGTGCAAAGCCTTGTAGGCCCAGTGCCTGATGGTCCCAGATGCTCATCAAAGTCCTAGACAGGTAAACAAAGCCACAAGAGCAGATCTGCCCAGCCAAAAGTGATCCCAAACCTAGGTCAATGAATTCAATGATATAAAGTGGTTGTTTAATTTACTAAATTTTGGGTGGTTTGTTATGGTAATTGGAATCTGGAATGCCATTGGGGTATGGAAGTGTCATCGCTTGGAGTGTCAATTGACACACCTGGAAAGAGGGAGCCTCAATTAAGGCATTGGCTCTATTAGATTGGCCTGTGGGCATGTCTGTGGGGGTATTTTCTTGATTGCTAGCTAGTATAGGAGGACCCAGCCCACTCTAGGCAATGCTACTCCTGGGCAGCTGGGCTTCACCTGTGTAAGAAAAGTAGCTGAGGTTACCAGAGGGAGCAAGCAATGTTCCCTTATGATTACTGCTTCAAGCCCCTGCCTTGAGTTTCTATCCTGGCTTCCCTGGGTGATGAACTATAACCCATAAGCCAAATAATCCTTTTCCTGCCTCAAGTTTCTTTTAGAATGGAGCCAGGCAAAAAAGCAATCTAGAAATCAGAGGGGTGTGTGCATGCGTGTGTGTGTGTGTGTGTGTGTGTGTGTGTGTGTGTGTGTGTGTGTGTGTGTAGAAATAGCCACCAGGAGCTGCTCACTTGCATTTGGTGCCCTCTGCAGGAACCAGAAATTAGAAACTTAGAAACTGCTTCTACTGGGATAGGATGTCCTATCTGAGAGTCATACACACAACGGCAGAGCCAACAGGCTTTAGAGACCTCTATTTTCGGCCTTAGTGGAGAAATCGGGTCTGTAGCCATGTTGACAGATCCTTTTAACGCTCCTCTCCAAGTCTGCACTCTTTCCAAAAGTAGGCCGTAAAAGCTAAGGCTAACCTGTAAGCCACAGTTGCCCAAGGACAGATAACAGGAATACTGGGGGCTGTGGATCTTTGGAAATAATATCCCACATGTTTTTGCTCCCCTAGACGTGCTTGATTGTCTGTAAATGGTGAATGAAAAGAAGAAATAAAAAGGAAAGGACATGACTGCCCCTAGGTATGGTGGAAGAAAAAGTTTATTGTAGAGAGAAGGGAGAACATAGTCAGAAGCAGACATATCTGGGAGAGTCCAGAGTGGTCATGGCTCTGAGTGAGGAGAGGAGGGAGGGGGAAAGAGAGGGGGAGAGAGAAAGGAATCAGGTACAGCATCCAGGAGGCCCAAAGAGGCTGGGTAACCAGAATAATTGGATTATATAGGGAAGGGCAGCTGGGAGAAGGGAAACCCAGCCTCAGGGCTGGAGAAGTTTAGGGTAGGGGGCCTCTGCCTGTAACAGGTCAGGAATGAATAATGCTGGGAGAAACTGGCAGCCAGGTCCACTTTGATATGTTAAATAGAATGTACCTTGAGCTAGCAGTTAAAATTTGTAATAAAAGAGTCACCCAGGTGGGGCTGGAGAGATGGCTCAGTGGTTAAGAGCACAGCCTATTCTTCCAGAGGTCCTGAGTTCAATTCCCAGCACCCACATGACAGCTTACAACTCTCTGTAACTCCAGTTACAGGGGATCTGACACCCTCACACAGACATACATGCAAGCCAAACACGAATACACATAAAATGAAAATAAATTATTTAAAAAAAAGAATCAACCAAGTGATACTGGCTTTAAAGACATAGAGCAGGCTGGGATCTAGAAGGTGGGCTAGAGAGGTGACCCAAACCCCAGAGGAATCCCAGGTACTGAACACTGAATTGTTTGCATCATTGGAGCGAGCAGATCATGGTTTTGACCTGTATCTACACTCTTGACATTAAAAGGACACTTTATTTTTGATATTGTAGGAACCTACAACTGAGACTCTAAATTTATTTAAAAGCAAATTTTGGACTTTTACAGAAAATTTAAATGGAGAAAACATTGGATTTTTTTTTTTTTTTTTTTTTTTTTTTTTTGAGGCAGGGTTTCTCTGTGTAGTCCTGGCTATCCTGGAACTCACTCTGTAGACCAGGCTAGCCTCAAACTCACAGAAATCTGCCTGCCTTTCCCTCCCAAGTGCTTGGGATTGAAGGTATGCATCACCATACCTAGAAAACTGGATATTTTTTTAAGGAACAGCTTTTTAAATATTTAAACTTATAAGGCCATGAAACATTTTAAATGTACAAGATAGTTTGTTATGATGTCTTTATTGATATGTAATATTAATAAACAGATAGATAAAAAGCTAAATATTAGGGCCACCATTATGAGCACCAAACACTGAACACCAGAATCTGGGGTGTTCCTGTCTTATGGTGCATCAAGACAATGAACTAACTAAGCAGTCTGAAAAAAGAGTCTTTGCTTACCTGAGGGCTATCCAGGCTAACACACTCTAACTTAAGAATGACTGTCTAACCTTCCTGCCTACGCTAACTTTGCTAAGCTTTTGCTATTCTGATAAACTGAGTCATACAAGAAACTGTGATGTTCTGTAATGGTTCACTACATAAGGACCAGCAAAGTAAAGTTGCCAATCTCCCTAAAACTGTACTTATATTTAAGAATTCTATTTCAATATCAGAAGAGTTTCACTCGGGAACTGTGATTTCTTTTATTATAAACTGTTAAAGTGTGTTCAGAGATATACTTGTAGACATGCTAAGTACTAATGTAATTAATTGCAGAAACAAGCCTTATTTAGCCTGTTGTACATGTATCCAAGGTCAAGCAAGTGTCTAAAAACAAGCAGAACATGTTTAGCTCAGAGAGCTGATGAATATGGCGTCTAAAATGTTTAAGCTTCCCATAACAGCCCTGCTCCTTCCTAACGGGAGCGTGCTGGTCCCCAAAGAAAATGGCCCACAATGATGCCACCTGAACTGTGGTAATCACAGGGCAAAGCTTCCCTGTGCCTTGACTGTGCCAGAGCTCTGGTCTAGATGTGACACTCTCCCTGGTCAAGGTATAGTCAGGTCCCCAAGTTCTTCCTCTAAGAAAAATCTCTCAACCCTGAATCTGACAGCCGAAGGTCCGAGGAACTGTGTCTGTTGCAAGATATTTGATCACATTATGAACCCCAAGATTTTGAACTGGAAAAACCTTGTTGTTTTACAATAATTGTTCCTAATAATACCTAAATTATTAGCTCTGATAAATAAGTAGAAGGAAAGAAAAAAAGGTTAACGTATATGTAAGTTCTGAAGGTCTAAAAAATGTGCCAAGATACATAAATGCAAGATATAAAAAGTGATTTAATGTATATGAAAAATGTTTCAGGCTCCCCCCCCACCTCTGTGTTATTATTATACTGAAATTTCTTACAGACACCCGTTATCTGCTTTTTCTACACTATGGACGTTAGTAGCAATTACAATCGGTGGTAATGATAATATATCTAAAACCTTTATCTCTGTTTGTTAACTAAAACATTCATGTATGCTCAGAGAACTGAGGGACTCACAGACGTGGATCCACTTCTTACAGGTCAAGAGGGTTCCAGCTATGTGCAGCCTGAGTTTCCCCACCTTTCTATGCCTAGGATAGGATTTCTCCCACCCTGTCTCTCTCTCTGCCTCTCTGTGTCTCTGTATGTCTCTGTCTCTTTCTGTGTCTCTGTCTGTCCCTCTGTCTCTCTCTCTTATTCTCTCCTCTGCTCCCCCAATTACCAGGACTGTGGGCCTGAAAGTTTCAAATGTTCCTAAATGTTTTTGTGTCCCTAGTCTATGTCTGTGTCAGAAGATTCCACTTGGCTGACAGACATAATCCAGGAATCAGCTGAGGGCTGCAAACTGCTGAGCTCAAGCCGGTGTGAACCAGTTCAGCCAATGTGACTATTTTCTCTCTTCAGCTGGGTCAGCTAACCAGATGCTTCTGATGAATGCATCAGTGCCTGGATCCCCTCCTGGCTTTCGACTAGCATTCCAGCCTTCCTGGGCCCTGACAATGATGTTCTAGTTTTAGATGGAAGTAGTTACAGAAGAGAGTATGTCCCATCCCATCCTGTCCTGCGCTACTCCCCCTAGCCCCCACCCTACCCCTGCTTGTACCCAACAGGCTGGGAAATTAATTCAAAAGAAAGCTCCCTGGCAAAAGGAACAGAATGGCTACCTATAATCCCAATTGGAACACCAGGAAAGTAGACCCAGATCTGTCCACAAGTAGAGTCAGTCACTGGAATAGTTCTACTGAGAAGGCTAGGCTGACTCCATGACAGGCTTCAAATTGGCAGTTCAAAAGACAAGGCCCAAATCTCTAAGAACTGGACAAGTCCAGGCAAGTCCAGGCCTCAGAAGCTGCCTCCCCAACCCCCCCACCCCACCCTTGCCACCTGGCCTGAGGCAAGGACAATGGGTCCAATGCAGTTTCCAGACTTCCTTAACAACAGTTTCCAGCCCCAATACCCAATATTGGAATGTCCCTAGAGATAGAGCAAGATAAAGGTCACCTACCCTGGAATCCCCTAATGTGCTTTATATTGGGCTTGGGAACTCACTTGGTTGTCTATCTTGGTAATGGGAGGTCCCAGTGTGCTGGACTTCTGCAAAATAAGACATTCTTTGTGTTTACATACTATTTGAGTCCAGGTATCATTTTTGGGGGAATCGTGGACCCTTACACTGCAATGTGTAAGACAGAGAGGTTATTGTATAGCTTTAAGAGGAGATTGATGTCTATTCAAGCCATCAAGAGTCATTAGAGACAATCTGGCTGTACTCAAATATTGCAAATGGGGGACCTGGGGTGAAATAAATGACTGGAACCCAACATGGCTGCCTACTCTCATCCATGCTCCTCCTAGATGCTAACTCTGATGTTAGCCATGCAAGGCCTTTGCCCTTCTGTTTCTGCTAATTGCTGTTGTCTCTTGAATCATTAATGCCTTAACTAAAAGATAATTTCTGCCTGGATATCTGTGTTAGTCAGGGTTCTCTAGAGTCACAGAACTTTTGGGTAGTCTCTATATAGTAAGGGAATTTGTTGGTGATTTAACTCCCCAACAATGTTCAGCAGCAGCTGTGAATGGAAGTCCAAGGATCTAACAGTTGCTCGGTCCCACAAGGCAGGCAAAGAAGAGAAAAATCTTCCTTCTTCTAATGTCCCTATGTAGGTCTCCAGTAGAAGGTGTATCCCAGATTAAAGGTATGTGCCACCACGCCTTGATAATCTGGGACAGTATCTTTTGATCCTAATATAAACAGATACCCATCATAGTGAGGGATGCTGAGGGCTTTTATAGTCCCACACCCTCTTTACAGCTTCTCCGTCCCACTGAGGGTCTTATAGTTTTCCTCTACCACTAACGGCTTCCAAGGTCCCACACCCTCCTAGTAGAAGTGCTTCAACCTTATCTAGGTAGCCCCTGGAATGTAGGGAAGGAAATATGATCCAGGTAGGAACAGCACTTCCCAGGGAAGAAATGTCTTATCTGGGCAGCCTGGAATGTAGGGCATAAACCCTTAGATACAACCCACTTTGGCAGCAGCCAATCAATTTAAAAGTCAACTAAACCCACCAATGCTTGCATGCCTAATCACCATTGCTGTAGCCCACCCGTTACTAAGTATATAAAAACTGTACAAATGGATAGTGGGGGTTGCCTCTCCTTGGGCTGTAGGCCACCCCGAGTGCACTGAACTAATAAACCTCTTGCTTTTGCATCGATCCCCATCTCTCGTCTCATTCATGGGAGCCTCAAATAGATAAGATGCAATTTGGGTCTTACAGTGGATTTTACTCAGCATACAGCTCAAGTGGGGAGGGGGGGATGTAGGAGCCAAAGTTAACCATTAAGTCCTACTTGCCCAAGGACAGATAACTTCCTGGAAAGCTGGGGGTTGTGGTTTGTGGTTCTCTGTCTGCCCTGCTTTCCTCTGGGGCATCAGACCTTTGTACATCAGACTAAGGAGAGCAAAGCAGAACCGGAGACAAATAGGTTCCACAGGACTCTGATCCAGCTGGGAACGCTGGGAGTGTTACAACTCTTAGAAGAGAAATAAAGAGGTTTGGATGACCTGCACAAGGCAGATGGCCAGGGTCCTGGGCCTTGTGACAGCTGCAGTAACAATAGCTACAGCAGACGCAGTACTCTGATGAGCCTGACCAGCTAGTTCCTAGATCCAAAGGCAAATTCTTTGGGAGAGAGAGCTCTTCCCCACGTGTTACAGCTCAGTAAATACAGGCACTCTCAGATGATCCTCAGTAAGATAACTTGTACACTATGTTTCATGTGGACAGGGACCATATGAACCTCGGACAGCAGGATGGGATTTGAGGATAGATGTTTTCTGCTGGCTGAGTTTGAGATGTTAGTGATGCTCTGTTTGCATGGGGAAGGACTTCAGGTGTTATATTATGTGAGTGACTGGATTGACTGCCCATGGGCCTTTCAGTTGGGTGTTGTGGTGACATATTCCAGAACAGGTATAGACACAGGTAGAAAGTGTCTCTACTCCTGCTGTTCTCCGATCTCTGAGATTCCCAGGGATTGACCTCACTCAGCCTCACCAGTTCTTATGCCTCTCAGGCGGCACACCCCATTTGCCCTACACCATGGGAAGCAACCAGCCACATGTTTTTGCTCCCATAGACAAGTTTATACCAGATGTGCTTGTTTGGATGTGACAGGGAGGTACATAAGCAGGGAATACATCAGTGTACATGCTTGCCCCTGATTAGATCTGATGGGATCCCATGGTTCTGCCTGTTTAAGCCTCTGTAAAACCTCAGTGACTCATTGCCATTTCTGGGAAACCTCAGAATGAACCTGCCCAGGGTCTATCATCCTGGTCAGTATTTAATCAAAGCTTGCTTCAGCTTCAGCTCAATATTGTGGAACTGGCTTTTCCCTATGATTCTGGGGATAATGAGGGGCCAATCTCCCACCAATGGCTGGAGTCTGTTTCCTCACACCTAGTGATACATAAGCAATTGTGAATGAAGCATCTGCTGCTTTCCTCACCCTTAAAAAGAGATTGGTTTTCATTTTATGTGTATGAGCATTTTACTGCATGTATGTATATCACATGTGTGCCCAGACAGGTAGTATAGATGGTTATGAGTTGCCAGGTGGGTGCTAGAAACCAGTCCTAGATAGTAGGAATGGAACCCAGGTCCTCTGCAAAAGCAACACATGCTCTTAAGCACTGAGGCACCGCTCCACCTCTCTTCTCCAGCTCTTGCTTCCTGCCTTCCAGCCTGGACCAGGCTGCCGGAGACAAGGTCCATACAGCAAGGATGTCACAGCTCCAGTTGAGCTGGCCAAGGCCATGCCAGATGAACTTAACTTCACATTGCATGGCCTGTGAAAACCAGCCCATGTCTAAAGTAATAATCCACTAAAGAAGGAGTTCCAGATTTGAAAGGATGAATTTTATACAAGTTAAAGTCAGCATGAT